>NW_028327187.1:17925758-19175758 GCF_987537825.1 Furipterus horrens | reverse complement strand
CACTTGAAGCTGAATGTGGCTTCAACTGGGTTAGCAAATCCAGTTAATCACTGCATCAGCAGGAGTATGTACTACCCATATAGGAAGGGGGAAGGACACATTTTCCCACATCACAGAAATATTTTTAAAGATAAGGCTAACACCGTCAACTAAATAGGCTCTAGTGTTAATTTCTATAAAGTAATGCCATTTTCCCACTGAATCCATTTTAAAAATAGGAATATTTTACATTTGATTGCTTATCACAGAATATTTTGAAAAGTATATCAAGCTACTCACAGCAAGGAGACATGGAAAATTGACAAAAATAGAATGAACATTTTTTAAAAAAATCACCCATTATCCTGCCATCTCTCTTTTTTAAAATTATTGTTCTATTACAGTTGTCCCGTTTTTACCGCATTGCTCTTCCCTTCGCCACCCACCTCCCTCCTCTCCCACATTCACTCCTCTCCCCATTGTCCATGTCCATGGGTCATTTATACTAGTTCCTTGACTAGACCCTTCCCCTTCTTTCTCCCCTTTTTCCCCTCCCCCCTCCCCTCTGGTCACTGTAAGTCTGTTCCTTGTTTCCATGCCTCTTGTTCTATTCTGCTCATTTGTTTGTGTTGTTCATTAGTTTCCTGTATTAGGTGAGTTCATATGGTATTTGTCTTTCATTGTCTGGCTTATTTCACTTAGCATAATACTCTCTAGTTCCATCCATGTTGTCAAAAAATGTAGGAGTTCTTTCTTTCTGCTGCGTAGTACTCCATTGTGTAAATGTACCACAGTTTTTTGGTCTACTCACTCACTGATGGGCACCGGCACATAGGCTGTTTCTAGCTTTTGGCTATTGTAAATAGTACTGCTGTGAGATCCGAATATTTAAAATAATTATATCCCTAAAAAAACAGGATACTTACCCTCACTTCTACTGAAACTGCTGCTGCCTTTGTGGATGTCACAACATTTATGCTATACCTCAGAGGAATCATAACCATCTCCTATGGTCCCTTGTACCTTATCTCCAGTTCCTCAGTGTGCAGGGGTCAAATCTGAGTGTGGCTGGGCCATGTAATTAAGTACATGCCTCTACAGGGACATAGGCATTTAGTAAGCTGTATGGCTTTCTTTTCTTTCTTCAGAAGGTTTTGTGGAGTTTTGTTCATTTAAAATATTTGCTTTACAAGCACCATTACAACAGCATTAAATATTGGCTAGAAGAGGCCATGGAAGGTGTATAAAATAATATGTGAACTTAGTAAATTAGCTGATGGTAATAGGATTCAGATATATCAGGAGGAAAAAAGAAAATCTTGAAATCATATTGGAAATATCTCAGGAATCGTGGCCGAGGTTAACATTTGTTTTCTTAACATCTGTTATTCTGATTTTGGTTATAAAATATGCGCACAACATTTTGATGATGACCTAAGTGTATAGGAAACATATGCTATTCATTCATGAGTTCACTTTCAGTGTTGATGAAGAGACCAAAAATATTTAATCTACATGACTTCATTAGTAACAAAAAATACCTTTGAAGATAAGAAAGGATCTTCTCATAAGAATAAAAAGATCCTAGTTTTATTGTTACAGATAAAAGTAATGGCTTAATTTATAAAGCCTGATTACCACTCTCTGTCTGGTTTTCCCTTGTTCCATAGTTAGGAACCAAAAGGAAAATCATTTTCCTCCTAACTCACTATGTGCGCTCCAGTAGGCTGTTTTTTTTTCACTTATATACCACTCACTTAAATCTAGGTGTTCTCAAACCTCCCTCATTAACCCCTTCCTCTTCTCACTCAATATTCTCTATTGCTGTGGATATAATCTGCTCTTAGTGGCTTCAACTATCCATCCATACACTACCAAGCCTTGAGTGGCCTTATTTTCTGTAGCCCACTAACTTGACAATTAAATCAGCAAATGAACTTTCTAAATCTCATTACAGGTGAATAGGCACATGCCAGGTGCTCCATAAATATTTTCTGAATGAACAAATGAATAATTGAATGGATCTATACTCTATAATGCTGAGCTATTATCACAGGTTCCTTAGCTGGGATTTCCAAATCACATTGTATAGATGTGTAGGGAAGACCAGATTGGAAATGTGCCAAAATTTGTCAGCATATGGCTCCAGGTAAATACTGTCATTTAAAATAGCTCTACTCTAGCACTGGCTGGTGTGGCTCAGTGGATTGAGCACTAGCTTGAGAACTAAAAGTTTGCTGGTTTGATTCCCCATCAGGGCACATGCCTGGGTTGTGGGCCAGGTCCCCTGTTGGGGGCGTGTGAGAGGCAACCAATCGGTGTTTCATCAATGCTCCTCTCCCTCTCTTTCTGTCTCCCTTCCCCTCTCTATGAAAGTAAATTAAAAAGATATTTTTTTAAATATAAAATAGCTCTGCTGTGAAAACACTAACACATATGGTGCAACATGTACATGACACAAGGAGCCCATAGTTCCTCTAGTCAGGAACCAAGAACTTTATTTTATGCAAGATGAATAACTTCTAGAGACTTGCTGTACAACGTTAGTACCTGTTGTTAACAGTATCATATTGTTAAGAGAGTAGATCTCATGTTGTGTTAGCACAATTTTTTAAAAAGCCAAGGACTTAGGCAAGTGAACACCAAATCCATCTAGCTGCATCACTTACAAATAAAACACAGAAATCAGGAGCTGGAACTAGCATAAATACAGTTTTGAGGCTTTTGCAAGGGGTAAGAGAGGAAATTGTTACAAATGCCTCATTCTGAGCATGCTTGCTGGCATCTTCTCTGTGGTAGCTGGTCCTCACAGTGGATTTCTGTATTTCATTTTCTGGCCACTAGGAAGTATATACAAATATTCTGGAGATTGCTGAGAAGAGAAATTAGTAGTGACTTAAGTAATAGTTTGAGAAGCAAAATGAGGACTAGGACTTTGACATCCTTCCTTTTAACTTGTGTTTTTGGTTGTCTGCTGCCATTTATAGATGAACCAAACCTATGCTGTCCTGCCATAGTAAGGTGGGGAATAAGTTTTTTCCTTTATATTGATGATATGCTTTCAATATCTGCAACCAAGAATAATGCCAAGAGAAATAGAGAAGTGGTACTTGTATTTAACGATCCAGAAGGATTCATCACGAATTGTCATCAAAATGAAAACTGTGCTCCCTGGATGCAAGTATGTCAATGTAGAAGTAATCTATCTAGTGAGTCAATTGATTTGGTATCCTGGGATTTTATTTTAGTGCTCAGAGGTCCTGTCCAGGATACCAAGAGTCTGTAGCTGATTACAGCCACAGTTTCCACAAGAGCCTCATTGCATTTTTCTCCAGCGGGGGTGGACCACTGGTGATACCGACCTTGAAAATTTCCTAACCCTAAGTATTTCCTTAGAAAGGAGCTTCAATAAAGAGTAACTATTATTTTTGGTTTTTCATATTGAGGAATATCTCAGCTAAAGATATCTGGAATGGGAAGTTGCTATTTGAAAATAACATTTGCCTAAGTGCCCATCTGTAGATGAGTGGATCAGAAAACTGTGGTATGTTTACATAATGGAATACTATGCAGCAGAAAGAAAGAAGGAACTCCTGTCATTTGTGACAACATGGATGGAACTGGAGAGAATTATGCTTAGCAAAATAATCCAGGCAACGAAAGACAAATACCATACGATATCACCTAATACAGGAAACTAATGAACAACACAAACAAACGAGCAAAATTGAACCAGAGGCACATAAACAGGGAGCAGACTAACAGTGAAAAGGAGGGAAGGGGAAGGGAGAAAAGGGAGGTAAGTAGGGGAAGTATTTAGTAAAGGAACTAGTATAAATAACGCATGGACATGTACAATGCGATGGGAATTGACTGTGGGAGAAGGGGTGGGTGGGATGGGGAGGAGCAATGGGGGAAAAAGTGGGACAACTTTAATGGAAAAACAATAAATAAATCAAAAAATTTTAAAAAGTAGGGGGTCCCACAAAGAGAACTGCAAAGGAGATCGTCACATATATGGGAAACAGCACAGATATCTAACCATAATAGGAAACTGATGAAACTAGATAGTTGAGTCACACAATTAATATTGTGCAGATATAAAAATGATGTAAAAGAATAATGACATGGGAAAATATTCATGATTTACCGTTAAGTGGGGGGGGGGATGTTTACACATCTCAGTGAGGTTAAATGTCCTGCCTAGAGTTGTAGAACTACAATGGGGAAGACCAATAGAACCAACAACACTCATCCAACCCCCATATCACATTATCACCCCCAAATTCAAGGTTGAAATCAGCAAACAAGCTAGGACATCCACAAGCCTTGAATTAAATGAAGACTTACCATAGATATTTTAAGCAGAGCTTGTAAAAGGACTTGGTAAAAATAAATTAATGCTGGGGGCAAGATTTTGGCATCTTAAAGAATCTGTCTATACTGTGTGTGTCCAGGCCTGGAAACTTCCTAATTTGTGAAATTACAGATTCCTTTTTTTCCCAGAAGTGCACTGTATACCTTTAGACTGAGCTTTTTTGATGATACAAACAGTCCTGGATTGAGTATCAGTCCTGGATTCTAGGCTTGAGTCTGTACTGTTTGACCACATGTAGGTCTCTTAACCATTGGAAGCCTAAATTCTTGGTCTATCTCTAAATGTTAAGGTTTGAATTAGATGTATCTCAACTTTATTTTAGCTTTCTGAGTAAAGAGTGAAAAACACAGGCTTTAGACTCAGACAGACTTGGTTTTGAAGCCTCACCAGGGCCTCCACTAGCCTACATGGCACTTCTGTGAATTAGAAAAACTCAAGGTAGGTTAGAGCATCATCCTGATATGCCAAGGTTGTGGATTCAATCCAAGGTCAGGGAACATAAAGAATCAACCAATAAATGCATAAATAATTGGAACAACAAATTGATGTCTATCTCTTCCTCTCTCCCCATCTTTCTCTCTAAAATCAATAAATAAAAATTTAAAAAAGAAAAGTTCAAGGCAGGCACAACCCTTTAGGCATAGATAAACTGAGCCTATGAGTGAACAATGTCCCTTCCTTGGGAGGAGGCAGTTACCAGCCAGGGCTCATGATATTGTTAGCACAGCATAGGCTAGATGCTATGCCCCCAGCTCCCTCCCTAGGCATCTTTGTGCCTGGAAAAACTGCAAGCCTCCTTTAAACTGGAGGCTTTAGGCCCATTGCAGACCCACAGATACTAAAACTTAGATTCCAACCATCAGTAGGAAAGGCTAGTGGGCCTGGCCCAGAATCGAGCAGTCCATACACTCCCACCTGTTGGTGCCTCTCCATGATGTTATGGTTGTGACTGCTAATGGATTGCTGCTACCTAAGGTTCCTGGTGACACCACATCAACCAAGTGGTCAAAGTCAATATCACCAGTAATGAGACATACTGAAATAATGGGCCTCTTCATAGGATATAGTGGAAAGGACATGATATTGCTTCTATGTTTTTCCTGCCAAAATTTCATAATCTGAATTTAATCATGAGAAACTCCAGGCCAAAACATATGGGGGAACATTCTGAAACAAAACAAATTAATTTAAAAACCTGACCAGTACCCCTGGAAAAGTGTCATGGTCAAGGAAGGTAAGAAAAGACTGAGAACTACAGATTGGAAGAGACTAAGGAGACATAACAACTAAATGCAATGTGACATCATAGATGAGGTCCTTCACCAAGCAGAAAGACATTAGTGGAGAAATTGGTGAAATCTGAATAAAATCTGTAGTTTTGTTAACAGTATTATATCAGTGTTGGTCTCCTAGTTTCAGTAATTACACTATGGTACTATAAGAAGTTAAAATTAGGTAAAATGAAGTGAAAGGTATATGGGAACTTTGTACTAATTTTGTCACTTGACAGTAAGCCTAAATTTATTTCCAAGTAAAAAGTTTAAAATAATCCCTCTTTGCTATCTAAACTATTTCATCCAAAGTGGAGAACTTAAGGAGTAAAGTAGCTTTCCCTATCTATGCTTAATGAAAATGAGTATCTGAGACAAGAGAATATTCAGGATTAAACTCTAATTACCGGTTCACCATCAGAGCTGAATACCACCCTTTCTAGAAACTCCCACAATGATGACAAACAGAGGCACAGGAACAAGACAAACCGAAGTCTCATTCTTTCACAGATCAAAGCTATGTGGTCTTTTCCCATCTGTCAAATTATGATAATTATCAATTTGAAAAGATATAATGAGAATTAAATAAAATACTTTGTTGTCATAAGGATTGAATGACTTAAAGTGTAAAAGTGCCTCTATCAGTGTCAGGAACTTAGTGTATGCTTAATAAGTAATAACTACTGTTTTCATGATTTTTATGAAATGCCAGTTGACTTAGCCTTTTGTCTCAGGACCAATGCATTTACAATTACTGAAACTATTTCCCTCCTCTATCAGACTAGAGACTAGTGAATCGCTGAAATAGGATGCAGCGCCCCCCCCCCCCCAGTTTTGCTGTTGTTTGTCTTAGTCAGCTCAGGCAGCTGTAACAAAATACCATGGCCTGGGTGGTGTGAACAACAGACATTCCCTGTCCTACAGGCTGGAAAGTCCAAGATCAGGATGCTGGCACAGTGAGGGTTCTTTGCCTACCTTGCTGAGAGGGCTGCCTTCTCACTATGTCTTCAGTCTTCACTTGGCAGAGAAAGTAATCTGTGGTCTCCTTTACTTAAAAGGGCACTAGTCCGAGCACGGAGGTCTCAACCTTAGGACTTCCTCTAAACCTAATTGCTTTTGCACAGCTACACCTGCAAATTCCACAACTGCAGGGATTAGGACTTGAACATGTGAATTTGGAGGGGTTAACATTCAGCCTACAGCATTGTTACTGTCTTTTAAAAAATTCAAATATCATTTCCCTTGGTAGATGTGAACTTAAATTTTGAAAGTGAAAACATTTTCAACACATAACTCCTATACTAGAAATGTTGACATTATTTCAAGATAGTTTCTCTTGTATTTTTCTCATATATACATTCTGTATGCATAGATATTATAAATTATATCGTGTATATGCTGGGTTTTTTAACTTAGCATTTGCATCAATATACTTGCAGATTTATTTAGGAAACATTAGGAATTTATAGTTGTTAACCATGCTTAACATTTTATCAGAGCAAGTACAATATTGTAGTACTAACTAACGCTCCAATGTTCCATAGTCTATGGTTTACTTGGCCAATTGCTCTTATAAACAATTCTATACTATGCTGAAAGACACATAAATGAGGATCTCTACTTTTGAGAACATCTCCCTATATCAATAATTATTGTCAAAAATGCTTTTTAACAATTGCCTTATATTCTATCATGTTTTCTATTCTTTTAACTAACTTCCTACTATTGGACAAGAGGCTATAATCTCACAGTTTATTATGAGAAATAACCCTGCAACCAATTTCCATGGGAAAAAAATGGCTTTATGCATATCTGCACATTTTTGATCCTTTATTTCAAATGAATTTCCTAAAAGTGGAGTTGCTGGATCAAATGTTTCACAACTTTTTTATGTTTTGACACATACTACTGAGTTGTCCTTTAAAAAGATGCATTGTTTTGCCCTGGCTGGTTGTGGCTCAGTGGATTCAGCACCGACATGCAGACCAAAGGGTCGCCTGTTTGATCCGCAGTCAGGGCACAAGCCTGGGTTGCAGGCCAGATCCCCAGTTAGAGGTGTGTTAGAGGCAACCACACAATGATGTTCCTCTCTCTCTCTCCTCCCCTTCCCCTCTCTCTATAAAAAAGTAAATAAAATCTTTTAAAAATAAAATAAATAAAGATGCATTATTTCAACCATCACTAGAAGACTATGAATGTGCCCACTTCCCTGTACCCTTTCCAACATACTTCATCTTTTTTTAAAATTTCTATTTTAATATTTAGAAAATATTTCACTTGTGTTAACTTTTTTCTTTTAGTAGAGCTAAACATTTTAGTCTCATCTCAAATATGAATTACTTGGGCTTGTGAGAGTGTTTTACAAATAACATCTAAGTGATGATAAATAAGTTTGGTGCTTTATATTTTGATAACAAGCAATATGTGAAAAGAGTAGAAAATGTATGATTATCCCTACCTCTATTTTTGTAAATAAAGAAGGTGTTCAGAGAGGCAAAGCAATTTTCTCAAGGTCAGAGAAAGATCAAGACCCAGCATTCTTCCTAGTCCCTTCCCATCTTGAAGTTTCTAAGTAAACATGGAGCTGGTAAACAATCAAAGCTTTTCAAATGCAAATAAAAATGTAACAGATATAATTTAGTGATGGAGTCATCCCAGCCATCTCCTCTCCTTGCATCTTTCCCTCCTAGCATTACCTTGGCAAACAAGCAAAGGGAGGAAGAAAGTAAGGCAGCTGGGTTTGGGAGGTCTCCCAAGCATAACTAGAACATATTTTATTCGCTTCAGCATTTGGCTCCACAACAGTACTTGAGATGACAGTCTGTGAGGTGCCTCAGGGCCAATCACATGGCTTCACTTTGGATGTCCTATCTAGGTTGCTCCAGCTTCCCTGGTCCCAGCGTGTCTCTAGTTTGCCTTTCGTATGGAGATCCAGAAAGAAATGGGCCACTCAAGGGACAGTTGCTTTCTCCCACACCATACAAATATGAACGTTTCTTAATTTTAGTTTTTGTGCTTTTAAGAAAGATGCAAATGCACTAATTTCTCTCAAAGTCATGTTTTATTTTATATATTTCCAATATATTTATTTTCTTCCTTCACACCAAATACTAAACACTAACCTCTGTGGTAAGTAATTCAGCATTCTTTTAAAGGACTTAATGTTAAATAAACTCCTTTTACCCTAGAAGATATATAGCAAATAGAGATATATTAGATATAGAGTATATTATGTATATATGTATACATACACACACATATATATACATATAAACATACATATATATGAGTATGTGTATGTACACACACCTCAGGTTCCCTCCCAAGCACAGGGAATGTTTTCAGTAATTCTGCATCAAGGGACTTCCCTGCAGGCTGTGTGAATTCAGGTTGGTCCAAAGTAGAGACAATTAGATTAAACTCCTTATAAAATCAAGGGCCAGGATGTGTCATTTCAGCTTCCCTCAACATGTTTTTCTGTGAAGATCAGTGAATGGAACCCCTCACAAATGGAGGCCCAGGGTATGTCCCCAACTCTTAATCTTCCATACTGTATCAAATGTCTCCAGTAAAGATGCATCAAAGTAAATCCACTTTGGAAGATATTTCTCAGTGGAGATGAATAGTAAATCAAATTCCTTAAAAGGTATGTCCTCGATTCTATCAAATGTCTCAAGTAATTCAGCATTAGCATTATCAGCACTACCAGGCCAAATAAATTGCAGTGAACACAAGTAGACCAAATTCCCGAGAGAGATGGTGAACCTAGAGTAGTCAGACAGACTGGAGTGGGCTTTGAGGCCCAAGGAACTCCATTGTCCATTATCACAGAAACTTTCCCATTCTTTATTTACTATTTTAAAACATTTTTAAATAGCTTTCTTGAGATATAATTCATATACCATATAAGTCACCATTTAAAGTAGACAATTCAATGGTCTTAGTATATTCATAGAATTGTCCAAGAATCACTACAATCAGTTTTGGAACATTTTTCTTCACCTCCCCCCCCCAAAAAAAACACCCTATACCCTTTAGCAGTTGGCTCTACTCCCCATTTGCCCATACACTCTTCCATCCCTGGGCAAAGATAAATATATTCTCTGTCTTTATAGATTTGCCTATTCTGGAGATTTCATACAAATGGAATCATACAAGAATTTTCAAAAAATATAACTGTGAAATGTAGCTATTTTAACTTCTTATAAAGAAGGAAACGGGGCTCAAAGAAATAAAATAATTTGCATGTGGTCACACAGGTGGAAAGTGGTGAAGCCAGGAAGCAAAACAGGATGTTCTTAGAGCTAAATCCAATGAATGTTATTTTCATCTTTCTATTGTAAACCTTCCAGAAGACCTGGATTCTAGCCCTGCCTTAGCCACTATTTTGCTCTGTGACATGGAATGATTCAACACATAATTTGGATGCTTGATAGAAAAGAATTGGTGAAAGTTTCTCTATAGGTGTTCAAAGACAGAAAGCAGCTGGCTTGAGCAAGCAGGTGGATGAAGCTTGCGTTGACTGAAACAGGTAAAAAGTGGAGAGAAAGGTAGGTTAATAGAGACACATTAAGAGCCAAAGTAATACTACAGAACATAAAACCAAATATTCACATTCTGAAGATCTTCTGAGTACAATAATTAAAGACTAACACATGGCAAAGAGATAGAAAGGATAATCAATATGAAGGACAGAACTAATTTAGGCATCCTAAGCATTCCTAAGAAAGAAAGCAGAATAACTGGAAGACAAACAATTTATTTTGAGGATGACTTTCCTAATCTGATGATAAAGCTGAGCATACTGCTAAAATGGGTTCCTCAAATTCCAGGCAAAACAAGTGAAAAGAGAGCTACATATAGATAAACGTGGGTTTGTGTGCACAGGTGTGCAAGTACACACGTGTGTCTATATAAAATCCAACAAGAATCCAGTCTAGAAAGAAGAGGTCAATTATAAAACAACTATCAGGCTGGCCTTCTCTAGGGATGTTTGTTTTTCTTCTTTGTTTCTGATATTTAGTACTGCAAAAAATTTTAAGGAAATCTAACACCTTACTGGCCAAAAAGTTGTGGAGTAAAAGGACTAGCAAGCATTATTACATCATTAAAAACTATCATGTTTAGCTTGGAGAAGCAGTATGGAGTAATGGAAAAACCACCAAACTAGGTTTCCTAAGATATGGCTAGTAGTGTGGTCATATGAAATTACTCAGCCTCCTTAAGACTTGGTTCCTTTCCATTTCATATTAGGATAATTAAAAAACAATCTCAAAGCTTTGCAAGAATAAAATGTGTTGGTTTTTACTTACTTAGAGCTACAAACTCACCAGTAAAATCAGCTTCATGTTTTCACTTTCATTTATTAAAATAGTTCTGTTCCATCCTTTCCTCTCAAGAGATTTATGGTTGAGACAGCATGACCCAAGGAGACATAAAAATCCCTTCCTTTTTTCTCTTTTTGATGTGGCAACGCATAGCTACAGACACCTATCTTATGCACAGAGAGGAGCAACTCTCTTGAAGGTCTAGATCCTCCAGAACTTGGTTCCATCCTGCTTAGTGAATCCTATCACCCCTATTTTCAGGAGTGAAGTTGATGGATTTTTCTTTACATTACTGATACCTGATCTACCACTCCCTTATCATCCATTTTGTATTATGGGCCTGGTTCATGCCCTCCCTAGTACCTTTTTGTTAAATGGAGCTGGCTTAGCATTGAGGAAGACAATGTTATATAAGCTTCAATTCCACCTTTGCTATGAAGTTTTCCCCAAGGACTGCAACCATCATTGAAATTCTATAATTCAAATTTCCTAAAATGTGGTATAAATAATGTGATTGATGTTCAAGTCATATTCTTTAACTTCTGTGATTCACAATTAGATTATGTTCTATTTATTATTTTATGTGTATTTGATTGTATCCCAAAGTCCATTTTAATTCTTTTGATGGTTAAGGGTACAGAAGCATGATGTCCAAAAAGAGCTTGTAATGACATTAGAAAATATTTGTGAAACACTGAAGTTAAAACAAATCAAGATATAATATTGTATTTTATATATGATCTCAACTATGAAAATGTACACAGAACAATGAAAGAATGTATGGTGCAATGCTGGCAGTGATATAGTCATATCACTGATAGAATTGTGATTTAAATGACAGATAAAATAAATCAATAATAATTCTGACTTCCACAATGACCAAGGTATTACATTTATAAGTTTAAAAAATTATGATATACTTCAGGAGATAAATATTAGTCCTCCAGCTGCTAAATATTATAATACCTCTAAAAAGTAAGTTCTTGTTTAAGGTTTAACTTTTATTAATTTTATTAGAAATAAAGAGGTTTATTACATGATTACATGTAAATTTATCTGTAATGTAATAATACTGTCTAAAAACAAGTGACACAAAAATGGCATGTCAACAGAGAAAAATCAATAAATCCATAATTATAGCAGAAGAATTTTAACAAACATCTCTCTGAAAGTGACAAATCAATCAGGCAAAAAATTACTACAAGCGTAGAAGATTTGAACTACATAATTAACAAGCTTGGTCTAACTGAACCACAAGGAACCCAATGATTAGAGAATACACCACGCTTTCAAGCACACATAAGATATTAAGAAAATCTGACCATATACTGGCCATAGAGGAACATTTAAAAATTCCAAATAAATGCTTTAAAAAAGACACAATATTCAATATGAAATGGTAACAAAGGAGGGGGAAGAGAGATACATTTGCAAACTGAAATAGTAATCTAAGTAATTCATTGGTCAAAGAAAATATTGTAAAAGGATTTAAAATATTTTGAATTAAGTGAGCACTTCAAGGCTGAAAACTTAAAAAAATAGCTGCCATCACAACTTTGCATTCCATTGATCTGGAAGACTAAGAACTGTGTTAGGAGACACCAGTAACTGGTCTCTTTCATTCACATTAGATGTCCTGCTTTGTGTTCGTCCAAATACCAGAGGACCCTGAGATAAAGTTTCTGTAGAAAATATCAGGTAGAATGTTTGGAGACTGAGGACTTCTGGCCAAGATGGAGGCCTAGACAGACACGCTGTGTCTCCCACCACAACTAAGAAGGGATAACACCTACCTCAAGACTAGAGACAACCAGAAATTCCAGAAAATCAAGATGCATGGAAGTCCAACAAACAAAGATATAAAGAAGAAATACTCATCCAGATAGGTAGGAGGGGCGGAGCCAGGGCAGAAGGGAAGCAGTGTGGCAGCAGTGACAGTGGCTGTGACCAGCTAGTGAAAAGCGCAGTCTCATGTTTTAAAAAGAAGGGAGGGACACCTGGGGAGCACTCCCAGCACCAGACCAGTGCCAGGGAAAATAAAGCCTCATTGCTTCTGACTGTGCAAACCCGTGGGAATTGGGGCAGAAGAGGAAACTGCTGGTCTCTCAATAGAGTTCGTTTGTTTAAAGGGCCCCCACAGTCCTAGAATGTCTGCAGACTCACCCACTCTGAGAACTATGGCCAGGGCAATAGCTAGAGAGGTGTCAGTCCCATACGAAAGTGGGAAAAGTGCCTGGAAAAGGGGCAAGTGCTGAGCAACTGGCAATGTTCCCTCTCAGACCTCTCCCACACATACAGCGCCACAACATGGTGAAACGGCTTGCCCTATACTGATGAATACCTAAAGCTCTGACCCTTACAACGTAATAGCTACAACCACTCTACATAAGACACAGAGGCAAACAAACACAGGAGCCTGTCAAGTTGAGGAGATAGAGAAGTATGACCCAAAAGAGGGAACAGATCAAGGTTCCAGGGCGAGAACTAAGTGACGAGGAGATAGATAGCCAACCTAACAGACATAGAGTTCAAAACACTGGTGATAAAGATGCTCACAGATTTGACAGATATGCTTAAGTATGGCAAACACAAAAAGGAAGAAGTAAAGCTTATGCTAAATGAAACGAAGGAAAATCCACACAAAACCGATGGTGAAGGGAAGGAAACAGGTTCAAATCAATGATTTGGAACATAAGGAAGAAAAAAAGTCAACCAGTATAGAATGAGGAAACAAGAATTGAAAAAAAAAAATGAGGATAGGCTTAGGAACCTCTGGGACAACTTTAAATGTGCCAACATCCAAACCATAGGGGTGCCAGAAGAAGAGGAAGAGCAAGAAATTGAAAGCATATGTGAAAGTTATTTCTAGTAACGTATTTAAAAGCCCACGTTTTCTGCATACTGTTTCTTCTATTCTTTTTTGGGCATACGATCCCCAGCCATTTTAAAAATGACTTCTAAATCTAGTGAAAGTTTCAAAAAGTCATCATATTCCAATGGTTTCCCTTCTGTCTGCCTCCCTCCACTCTGTCAAGTTTCTCTTCTCCTTATTCAACTCAGTTCTTATCATTTCCTTCACTGCCTTAATTTTATAAAAATTGTTGATTGTATGAGCATTTGTAATCCATATGCTGCTGATGGTGACTTTGTAGCAAGAAGTAAAACATATTCGACCACATTCAACCACCAGGAACACCCAAAATATATCTACCAAGTCCCCAACCCAAAGATGCTACTTGATCAGTGAGAATAATTCCCACCCCAGCCACATGAAGGAGCATCTGCAATGGTCTTAGAAAGCAGATACATGTCCAACATATATGAGGTTCAAAACAAGCAAGCTTGGGCTTCCCTCCTTTGAAATAAATGGCACACCCTCCCAGAGGAACAATCTGCTATGCTCTCCAGTGACTGCTTATCAGTTCTAAGTCAGGCACTATTCCAAACACTTCAAATGCATCATCCACTCTTTACAAAA
This sequence comes from Furipterus horrens, assembly GCF_987537825.1. Lineage (NCBI taxonomy): Eukaryota > Metazoa > Chordata > Mammalia > Chiroptera > Furipteridae > Furipterus > Furipterus horrens. Next base: position 19,161,325 of record NW_028327187.1, on the reverse strand, counting down.
ACCATGTGAGATTGTGATTATTATTATCCTCCACAGATAAAGAAGCAGGGACACAGATTTACAATATAGATAGGTTATAGCACAAAAGCAAAATATTCTGAAGTCAAAATAAAGCATTGGTGTATTAGCTGTAATAACTTTCTGAAGCCCTCTGACCTAAATCAGAGATCATCAATCTTGTTATATAAAGGACCAGATAGTAAATGTTTTAGACACTTGCACACTGTATAGTCTTTGTTTCAACTACTCAGCTCAGCCATAGGAGCATGAAAGGAGCCATAGGCAATATATAAACAAATAAGTGTGACTGTACTCTACATTTTATTTTTGAACAATGGAATTTAAATTTCACGTAATTTTCACATATTGCAGAATATCATTCTTCTTTAGATGTTTTCCAATCATTTAAAATTACAAAGCATTTTTGGCAAGTAGGCCATACAAACCCTGGAGTAGGCTGAATTTGGCCCATAGCCTGAAATTTGTTAACCCCCGGTGTTATCAGGAACACATCTGATAAATCCACAGCACCATAATCACAAGGACACATTTGATTTGAAGTATATTTTGTAACAAAAAAGAAAAAGGCAGGAAGGCCAACAGGAAGGCAGGAGGAAAGAGAAACAGAAAAGAAAGGGGAGGGATGGGGAGAGAAGAAGGAGGGAAGTGGGAGGGAAGAACACTTTGATCCAGCTATTATATTTCTAAGAATTCATGTAAGTAATCATGAATATCTGCAAGATTAATTTCCTCTCATGGATGTTCATATCAGCATGATTTATATTTCTAAAAATATGAAAACCCCCAATAAAGAGCATGAGGAAATTAGTTAAATACAGTAAGTCAGTGGAATACTGCATTGAACATCATTTTGTGAAAGAGTAGTAATGACATTTGAATACGTTCATAACACAATCGGGAAAAAATTTTTAAATGTTACTGTGATCTCATTTTTTGCTAAAAGTATAGAGATGTCAAAGTGATAAATAATGTGCATCAAACTGTTAACAATGAATACCTCTAGTTGGTGAGATTAAAAGTGATTTTTCTGTTTTCTTCATTTCTCTATATTTTTTGTTTTTAATATTTTTTACAGTGACTATATCTTAATTTCATAAAATGAGAAAAAACTTCTACCTGCCTTCACCCCAGTCAAGTAATGCTATAAAACTCCTGAAGAGTTTCCAAAAGTTTCTCCTGCTTTTAAATATTGTGGCTTAGGTACATGAAAAAACAAACATTTTTTTTTCCCTGATAGGTTGGATCTTCTGCTCAGCGAACCCTTAGAAGATCATCAGGTACACACAGCCAAGCCATGAGCAGTAGGGAAACAGTGATCAAGTAAGTGCATAAATACTGCCCCAAACATCATTTTGACTAGACGTTTCCCTAGAAGCCATTTTTAAAGACCGTTTCAAAGTAAATGATTTCAATATTACATTCACTTTATAGTCATATGGGGATATTTCAGTCATAGAATATATAAAAACTGGATGGGAAAAGGGCCAGATCCACCCCCTCCAAAGCTTTCCCAAATTACCTAACAATACATTCTCAGTCAATTCCATTAATGCTTCATATCAGGAATCTCAGATACTGCATACCTGCTTTAACTCCTCCTTGAAATAGGCACGGGCAAAAAATAAATAAATAAAAGGTATCAAAAGGAACCAGAATATAGAGTATTAAGGAATGCATAATGTCAAGATATCATTCATCATAGATGAAGCTGTAGTCAAGCAAACTGTGAGCCTGGTAGCCAAGCAAATTGTCAGTCTAGTAATAAATACTGACATAGTAGTATGCCCTGAAGTTCAGGGTCCTTATCCATACTCAAGCTTTGGACTCCGAGAGCTCTCACATATTTCTCACTTATCTATAACTCACAGGGCTGCAAAGAAGTGCCATAAACTTTCCCACTAGCCTCAAGCACCAACTTGGTTAATATTCCGCCTACACTTTATATCTCAATACCAGAATATTGTGGCTAGGCTCTATTGTTCCAATAACCCAATATCATAAATTATTATCCCCAAATCTTTATGTAAAAACCTCCATCTAGTCTCTTGAAAAGTTTGTCTACTAGCTATACATTATTATATGCCTTCTAATGACCTATTCAGAATGATTTTCCATCGTGGTTTGCCACCTTTGACATTGCGCTCTGAGACTCCAGTCCATTGATCTCTGTATTACCTTCTAATTGACCAGACTCCTGTTTTCATTTCCATCCCTACTCTGCCTTGATCTGATGGCTACAAACCCAAGCTCTCTGCCTCCTCAGTATCTTTCCACTACTGTCTTCTGCCACAACCCCAAATCCCAAACCTTGGTGCAATACTAAAATCTACCCTTTCTGCTCTACCCAGTGAGAGGAAGTTATGCAAACCAGGCAGTTTGGCATCATTACAAAGTCATGTTCTCCAGTCTTTGCTGGAGTCTCAGCAACTTCTTTATACTTTTCATCAGTCCATTCTTCCTTCTCTTCAATGACCATGTTAAGCCTTTACTGCCTTGCTCAAAAGTAAGTCACCAAAACGTGCCATTTCCAGTTTCAGTATCAGACTTTTCCTCATGCTTCATTAACACAATTGGGCATTTTAGCTATGAATTTTTTAACTTTCCACATCTCCAGCATAAACATTTACAAACCATATCCTTCCTCATGTTCTCCCCTCAAGAACGAGGATTGAAAGGTCCCTCCTTCAGTTCGAGGGCAATCCTTCTCTCTGTACTATGACCCAAACCCCCACCTTTTACCTCATGGACATTGACCTTCAAGTCTGCTCCTATATTTCAAATTATTCTCTCCATACAGACCCTTTTCTTTCAAACTGTAGTTATGGTGGAGTCTTTTCACTGCCTTAAATTTTTTTAAATTATATTTTATTGATTATGCTATTATAGTTGTTCCAGTTTTTCTCCCCTTGCCCCCCTCCACCCAGCACCACCCCACTCTGTCAGGCAATCCTGCCACCATTGTTCATGCCCACGGGTCATGCATATAAATTCTTTGGCTACTCTACTTCCTATTCTGTACTTTACGTCCCCATGGCTATTCTGTAACTACCTGTTTGTACTTCTTAATCCCCTCATCTCTTAACACATTCCCCCACAGCCTCCTCCCATTTGACAATCATCAAAATGATCTCCATATCCATAATGCTGTCTCTGTTCTTCTTGTTTACTTAGTTTTTTAGGTTCAATTGTTGCTAGATATGTATTTATTGCTATTTTATTGTTTATAGTTTTGATCTTTTTGTTAAATTAGTCCCCTTAACATTTCATATAATAATAGTTTGGTGATGTTGAACTCCTGTAGTGTTTTCTTGTCTGGGAAGCTCTTTATCTGCCCTTTGATTCTAAATGATAGCTTTGCTGAGTAGAGCAATCTTGGCTATAGGTTCCTGCTTTTCACAGCTTTGAATATTTCTTGCCAATTCCTTCTAACATGCAAAGTTTCTTTTGAGAAATCAGCTGAAAGTCATATGGGAACTCTCCTGTACATAAAAAATAATCCTCCCTTAAGGACCTGTCCCCTAGACACCACACCCTTCTCCCCTACCTGTCCCAACAAAATCATTGGAAGCAGTAGACTAATCAATCACACATGGTCTTCTCTTCATTCACTCCCTATTCACCCCTCATTCTACAATATTTGTTTGTTGCCCTGTCTACTTCATGGAAAGGGTTCTTGGTGAGGTCAGCATTGATCTCTAAAATGCAAAATACTGTGGCTCTTTTCAGTGTTTATCATTCTGGACCTCCCATCTACAACACACAATGTTGAGTCCCTGTTCCAGCTTGAAACGTCCTCTTTCTTCACGTCTATCACAATGCATTCTCCTGGTTCTATGTATACCCATCTGAATCATGGCCTTTCTTGTAATGCTTGCTATAGGACTAAGGAATGGCCTTGACACGTGTAGGCTCAGTGTTACACATTATATTCCAATTCCCAGTGCCCCAACTTTCCTACTCTCATACCACTTCACCAGTGAAATGTCCTTCGTATAATTTCCAATACCTAATTCAGATTTTTAGCAATGACATGTATCTTTTAAAAGGTGATCATTTTATGTCACATATATGTTATAATTTTATTTATGAAAATAGATTTCCCCCTAATGTAAGAATACTCACAGCATGAGTTAGTAGAAAGGGCCTTAATTTATTAATTAAAAATGGGAATAGTAACCTTACCCTCAAAATATTATGATTAAATGAGATAAAGATGCCAGTGTGAGTAGCACAGTGCCTGGCATAAAGCAAATGCTGAAATGTTTGCTGAATCTAAATCTAAAGTCACTGATCCTTGTTGGCCATCAAACAATTGGTCAGTTGGAAAATACAGAGTGAATCAAGGCAAGTAAAGCATTATTAGACCAACAAATAGTCTAGTGTACTCAGATTAAGGTCAGAGGCTAGAATTCCTTGGCACATGCAAATGATGACATGGTCAATCCATTGTCTCCAGTGGGAGGCCCAAGGCTGGCCTCCATTGTTCTCTCCACCACTTGTGCCAGCAGCATGGTGAGGACCAGTGGCAGCAAGGAAGTGGGAGAGCTGGAGCCTGGCCTCTGTGGCAGGTCAGCAGGCAGAGAAAGCCTGAGAAACATTTGCTGCTGTTCCAGCCAGTGTTGAGGTAGCATTCTTCTCCTGAACTGTGACCTGGAACACCTTGGCATGACCCTTTATAAAGCTGCCAAACACCAGCACAAAGCAAACCAGGGGCAGATGGACTGGAACTTGATTTTTGCAAGCAGTCATTTTGGTATTATGCAGCCAGTCTTTGAGTGCTTCTCCTCCCCAAGATTAATGAGGTCACCATGGGAGTTTGTAAATAGACACAGGAGGTGAAACTGCCATATTCCTTTAGCTCCTCTTTTTTGGCTGTCAAGTGAAATTAGCCAATGTGGCTTTAGTAGTGCCCAAGGCAATCACAAATTTAGCACACATTACACATATCCATTGCATCTCTTCTACTGTGCCCCTTATTCAAAGTGGCATTTGATTGTATTGGGAAAATATTTGTTCTTACATAAGCTTCCTTAGACCTTATGAAATGTACTGTCACTTACAATCTAACTGATACAGAGATGTTTACATAATGTGACACTGATCGGTTTGTATTCAAGAGGGACATTAATGTATAACTTGTTCTCCCAATGAGATACAGGTGTTTTGTTTTTTTTTTTACATTTTCTTAAAATATATAAATGTTTAAAAACTTACTTATACAGTCAATACACTTTTATGATGTAGAAAAGTTTTTCTCCAAAGCAATAGAACACATCATACATTATCTTTCATGAGTCCTAAAGACTCATTTGCAACTCATTGAATTTTTCAAATCATTTATTTGCCTAAATATAACCTCATTCATACTTTACAGTTACTATATTCAAAACATGCAATGCTAATTAACATCTGCACTTCTTTGTTCAAAACACAGTTAGTTTTATTTCAAGTCAAGTTTTCATTCAATAGTGATAGGCCAAAATAGAGATATATCTTTAAAAATGCTAAATAAAATGCCAAGGGCCTTTCGTACCCTTTCTTTAATGTCACTGTAAATGAAAAGCATAAAAAAACAGGCAGACAATGAATGAAAGGACAATGCAAGACTCAGGAAGAATTCAGGAAGCGACATGTCTGTATTCTTCTAGGCCAGCCATTTCATCTAAATTTTTGAAATAATATCAGAAAGTATCACAATACAGTACATATAGATAGTTAATTGGGGCAAATTGTTTCTACATGCTTTCAAAAGAATGGACAATACATGAAGATCTAAGGCAAACAATAAAAAAAAAAACTCACACAGAACCTGTCCACCCAGAGATGACTGTCAACATTTAAGCACAGGTCTCTCTAATTTTATTTCTCTAGGGATAAGTGAGTGAATGCACACATCTCCACCCGAAACTGAGATCACAGTGTCTATAGAGCTCTTTTTCAATCAGCATTGCACTGTAAATATGTTCTAATATCAGTAAACACCTTTATAATTTCTCATCTTTATATATAAAACCCCATTGTATGGGTATACTAAATTAAAAATAGCATTTAAAAAAGAACAATAGTATTCAGATTACTTTAGATTTAGATGGGGACATTTAAAGCTTGGGAGTGGTGAGAGAAGTCACACACATGAATGCAGTTATCCTTGGCACTGTTCTGGTAATTGTATGGAATGCCTTGGGAATCACTGGCATTGAGGCAAAAGAGCAATGAGCCATCTGTGCTCTAGGAAAAACAAAGACCAAATGATAATGTCCCAAGCCTCATGTCATTCCATGCTTTGTTATAGGTCCTGAAATCATCCACACTTGTTTATGTAGGTTAAGGCTGAAGTTAAAGTGTGTGTGTGTGTGTGTGTGAGTGAGTGAGTGTGTGTGTGTATGTGTGTGCACATGCACCTGAGCAGGCACTAGCTGCAATGAGGAGATGTGTGATCATGGAACACTTTGATTAAAGAAGCTCTGCTTTAATTGGTTTTATGTACAATGGGCTCATGGGTAGTATTTTTTGAGTAAAAGAAGGTTCGCCTGCCAAACACTTAAATACATACATAAATACATACACACATAAATACATAAAATGAAATTACACTAAACTTTAAAAAACACTGCTGTAGGAAGTAAAAAAGAAAAAAAACAGTACTTGCAGCCTGTTAACTGGGTTCACATCCTAATTCAATTATGTCAGCAACTATATGACGTTAATAAAATCATTTTTCTCCTGAAGTCTCAAATTTCCTGATCTATAAAGTAGGGATGAAATATTTACCTCACAGGATTATTATATGCAGTAATGTATAATACACAAAACAACACATAGACAAAAAAGATGAAATTAGAAGAACACCATCATAAAGTTAAGCTCACAGATTCGAAGTATAATAATGCACATAATCTAAAATATCATCAAATTGTTACCTCAATGGTCTAGACGAGGGTTTTACAAACTTTTTCTGTAAAGGTCAGATAGTAAATATTTTTGGCTTTGTACTCCATACCATCTGTCAAAACTATGTAACTCTGCCACTGTACTGTGAAATCAGTGATAGGCCATATGTAAACAAATGGGCAAGTTCCAATAAAACTTTACTTACAAAATGGGTCTTCTGCTTGAAGGCTCTACTTTGCCAACCTTAGTTTCGACAGTTGCATGAGGTCAGCCTGGCAAGTAATTTTGGGGGAAATATAACACAAAATATTCTATAAAATTTGTCATGAGAAAGAAGGTATGAACTTAGGTACCAAGGGGTTCTGTGGGAGAGATATAAACTGTATTCTTGTGCAGTAGTCTTAACACAATCACAAGTTTTTTGTTTTTTTTTTTATTGGAAGGTTAAGGCCATCAACTTGAGTCAATGCCAACCAACCTGGCCCTTCTTATTAGGAAGTCACATGTCCTCCAACAGTCCTACCAGACACTCTCCTGCAGCTGCATACAATTCACCATTGTGTGTGTCTGTGTGTGCCTTCCCACATCCATGTTTGATTTAGGCCTTCTTTTCAGTTATTTATTGCTTTAAAAAACTACCCCAAATTAGTAGATCCAAAGAACAATTTACTATATTATCTAACAGCTCCATGGATTAACTGGACTAAGCTAAGAGTTCTTACATGGGGTCTCTCCTGCAGTTGCTGTCAGATGGCAGCTGGAGTCCTGTAAAGATTCACCTGAGCTAGATGTCCAAGACGGCCTTTCCCTCACCTGTCAGCTAGGATGGCTGGAGCAGCTGGGGGTGGGGGATGGTCAGACATCTCTGTTTCTCTCCAAGTGGCCTCTTAACATTTTAGCTCCTTTGAGCATGGTGGAGCTAGGGTAGTCGGACTTATTACCCTGCACCTGACTTCTCCCAGAATGAGAATTCCAAGAAACTCAAGAGTGATGTTGTAAGATCCAGCCTTAGAAGTCATGCAGTGTCACTTCTACCACATTCCATTGGTCAAAAGCCAGTCCAGGTCCGAATAGAGGGCCTAATGCAAGAAAACATGGTTCATTTGGATGCTCTCTTTGGACTGGAGCTACTATACACATGTCAAATGGTATCCATCTTGAAGATCAAGTTTTTGGAACATCACAAGGCTGACTTATTTAAAAGTCTGAAGCCAAATCAGATCACAAATTCCAAGCTTACACTATTTACTCATAATTGTGTATTTCCCTAGACTATTTGGCTACAGAATGAAACAAATCAAGTTTTGTTCAAAGTCTCCTCTATTTCCTAAGGGGGACTCAGAACCACTTTACAATAAAGATGTAAAAGCTCTTCAAAGAAGCTGAAGATATTTTTGAGACATTTTGTAAAGCTGATCTTTGAGATGAAAAGCAATCATGGCCCAAGATTCTAGTCACAAAACCTGCTTGAGGGTAAATCCAAAGCAAGAAGATAATAGTTTCTTAATTATTCAACAAAACATCACAGAAAGGATAAACCAACAATGACTCTCAGAGTTACAAGGGACTTGAGAGAGCATCTAATTCAATTTTCCACACAAGGCAGGTACCCTTTCCTCAAAAAGTTTTAGGAAACTGACATTTTGACCAACTACTCTACACCACGATAAATAAATTAACTTCTTACGACAACCTTATGAGGTTATTATAAAGTAGACACCACCATCATTCCCATGTTACAGATAAGGAAAATGAGGCCCAGATAAGTTAAGTGATTTGTCTGAGGAAACATATGTAGGAATTGGTGGCAATTGGATCTAAAACCTGTTCTGACTGATGCTGAATCCAGTGCTTTTTTCCACTACTCCACCCTGCCCCAGTGGCCAGCCAGCATCTGTACATGTGAAGTAATCAAGTATTCAGTCACTCATGAACTAGACTTTCCAATACTGGGAAGTTCTAATGATCCAGAAAAAATCACATGCTTCCTTAGTGTATATTTACCTCAACAACTTGTGTGGTCAATCAAGAGAAGCCTTTGCTGCAGAGAATATTACTCTCAGACTGTGTGGCTGAGTTTCAATGACACCATAATTCCTTTAAAGAACATGGAAATTGTGCTATTTATAAACATTTTTCATGGTGACAGGACTATAACTGTGATCACTTTCAAAAAAAGAGAACTTGAAAAATTTAAGAGCAACTCATCTATGAAGAACATATTGCTGCACCCAATGGGAGGTGACAAGGTGTCTATTCATTCCACCTGGAGATAGAGAACATGCATCTGTGCAACTAGAGCAGGTACACAACAATATAATTCCCAATGAACAGATTCCTATCCCTCTATGGATATGTAACAGAGCTGGAGCAAATGCTTTCTCCATTAATTGTACTGGCCATAGATTCATTTATTTAATGAAATCTCATGCTGATGCAAAATTTGAAGTGCAGATAGAAATAGAACCTCTCTAGCTGAAGGAATGATAGGTTGGCTACAGCCTTGTCCATTCAGCTTCTTTATTGGCGCCCATCTGCTACCAACTTCTTTTATATGAAGCCTTTCATACCACTTGAGAGTATACCCATAGGGTATACAAAGCACAATTTGGAAATCATGAAATATAGTTGTTAGGATGGTCACTAAGAGTCCATTTATACTTCTATACTTCCCTATAGTTCTATACCCCTGACTTCCAATGCTTTGACTTACTTTTTTTTTTTTTTTTTACTTTACAAGTCTGTGAAAGAATACACATTTAGTAGAAACCATACTTCAAATTTTCAATTTTGATCATTTCCTGGGCTACTGATATGTGATACAGCACTCTCTCATGATGCTGGGCAGCAGTAGTGAGCCACAAGTCCCAGTAAGCCACCCAATCACGAGTGTAAACAACCAATACTCTACAGTGTGCACAGTCTTGCCAGCACTTTTTGTCTGTTGTGTTCTGCACACATTTAATGTAGGCTAGGCTAAACTATGATGTTTGGTAAATTAGGTGTACTAAATGCATTTTCAACTTACGGTGGCTTTATTGGAATACAACTCCTTTGTAAGTCAAGGAGTATCTGCACTGTACCTAAGCAACAAAAGAGCATATAATATGTTCCCAGCTAGGTTGCACAGAGTTGTTAGGGACCTATTGTGAATGAATGAAGGAGAGAGAAGAACCCTCAGAACTATAGGCAAAGGAGAACTTGGCTTGGACATTGGGAGGCACAGATAGGAAGGAAAGCATCGGCCCATTACTGAGTAGCCTCAGGAATTTTGATATATCAGTAGCAGCAAGTGGGAGGGAGCTCATGTTTGTGTTTTGCAGCTCACTGCTTCCTGCTCTGTTGGGGTCTGAATTACAGAGGTACCATGACAACTGAGATGGAAGGATGTTTCTTTACTCATTTCTCTAACACCTTCCTGCTTCATGTTAATAACCTTGCAATCACAGGAGCCAGATCACACACATTTCAAAAGAACAGGAGGACTTCAAGGAACTTTCTGTTCTTCTTTGAATTTTGTGGTATCAAGGAAGAACCAGGCTTATTTCTCAGACTGGTAGAATAATTAAAAGACCAAGAAATGCTGCTGAAATTCAGGGGCTAATTTAGAGAGATTTGTGGGCCTTCTTTTTCCCCTCAGTTCTGTAGGGAAACTCCCAGTTTGCATTTAGATTACATCAAAGCAGAGCAAAATTAGAATTTCTGGCAGCTATTGCTTTATTAAACAAATCAATTTTATTTGGAATGGTAAGTTACTTGACATTCTTTGTCTCTATCTTTTTGTTGCAGAGGGGTACTGTGTAAATAAGCAATGTTAATAATAAGAATAGAAATGTTAAAAATTATCCACAAACCCTGAGAAAGAAAAAAGCTAGAATGTTCACACTTATCCCAATGGGGTATATCTTTTTTGACATTTGAATTCAACAAACTTTTATCCTTCACCAGGCTTACATTACTGTCCCTATTTTAGAGATGCAGAAATCAAGGCTCAGGGATTAGCCCACTTGCCAAAAATAGCACTGTTAGGAAGCAGACAGGTAAAAACTTTTGACTCCAGGTTCAAAGCCCTTTCCAATATAGGCAGCTGCTTTCTTTTTTTTTTTTAAGTCATGGCATGAGGATATGTTTTTTTTATTATTATTATTGATTTTAGAGAAAGGGGAAGGAAAATAAAAGAGAGAGAGAGAAAGAGAAACATTTATGTGAGAGAGAAACATCAATAGGCTGCCCCTTGTACATGCCCCAACCTAGGACCAAACCTGTAACCTAGGTACTCTGACCAGGGATCGAACCTGCAACCTTTTGGGGTATGGGGTGAAACTCGAACCAACTGAGCCACCTGGACAGGGATACATAGATGCTTTGTTACATGGAAATAGAAAAAATCTTAGTACCAAAAAGGCATGTGAACAACATGACATTTTGTGACACCCACCCCTGTGCTTCTACCCTAAACTGTCATATTTCAGGTACCCTCCCCACAACCTCATGACAAAGTTAATGCAGTACAGGGAAAAGCCCCAGAAGCTCCTTTGACTTGTTGAAATAGGCAGTCATCTTGGAATCATTCCAACTACCAACTAATACAACCTTTTGTTACAAAGAGCAAGTGTGAATGAAAAGTGAAAATTAGTTTGGGGTAAGCTGATTTCTCTCCATTGCTACGTGTCCTATTATCCCCAATATAATACCTAAACAGCTGGGAAAAGTAATGTCCAGCTATGGAATCTACATGCTGCTTCAGCTTCTGTCTTCTCTCACTGATTATGGCTGTTCTGCTCCCCAAATGACTTCTATCAGCATCATCAACATTTACCACAATAGTAAATTTTATTTATTGAGTTCTTACTCTGTGCTAGCCATTGTGGTCAGTGCTGGAAATACAGTTGCAGACAATTCAGTTCTGGAGACCTATGATCTGGGAGGAGAGACAGACATTAATTTGATAATCACTATTCAGTGGAAGAAGTGGCCCAATATGGAAAGTAGCCACAGGGGAAAAACAAGAAGTATGGAGAATCAAGAAGTTCTAGTTGAAAGTGACATATAAGCTGAAACATGAAAAGAATGAAGGGGAGTTAGCTAGGTGAATGGGGGGAGGAGAGAGAGAATATGATTCTGACAAAGGGAACAGCATGTATGAAGGCCAAGATCTTGTGTTCAGCCCTGGAGGTATAATGGAAGGCAAGATGGACCTGGTCTCTTGCTGCCCTGAAGACATACAAATTAATTAAATAAGCACAGTAAGGAAAGGGTTTAGTCAAGGAACATGTATGAATGATTCATGGACATGGACAACGGGGAGGGATATGATTGTGGAACAAGGGGTGGGCTGGGTGGGGGAGAGCAATGGGGGAAAAATGGAACAACTGTAATTGAAAAAACAAAAAAAAGATCTGACCTCAAACTTAGTGATCCAGACATTCTACATGAGCCACTTGTTGACAGAAAGAACATTATATTCCCACCTCTGTACATAAAACTGGGTTTCATGAAGCAATTTGTTAAAGCTTTGCCAACTGAAGGAGACTATTTCAAGTATCTCATTTTGGCATTTCCTAGCCTGTTGTTTGAAAAGATAAAATACCATAATATGTATGTTTGGTAGCAGAACTTTACTACTTGTACACAATTTGACATACAGTAACAATAAATAGCCTTTATATGAATAAAATAACTCTAAATAAACAGTAAAAAAAATAAGCACGGATGGTAAAAGAGTTATGAAGGAAACAAGCATTGCTACTATAGAGAACAGTAGTTGTTTACTGTAAATCAAAGGATCAGGAAGGGCTTCTTTTAAGAGATAGCAGCTAAACTGAGCTCCTAAAGGAAGAGGAACTAGCAATGGGAAAAGCATTTCAGCCAGAAGGAACAGTATGTAGAAAGGTCTTGACAGAAACAGCTCGGTTTGTTCAAAGAGCTAAAAGAAGCCTGATGTCCTGATTATTTTGAAAGAATACACCCCATCCTTTATTTAGAAAAGTAAGAGATGTTTACATTATCAAATATGTTAGAGAGGTCAAGGCAGTGAAGGCAGGCAAGAAGATTTTAAGAAGGTGGCAACGGTAAGCCTTTCAAAAGTAATTTCAATATTGTTGTCAGTTAGAGACCCAGCAGGAAACAGGTGGTACACCCAAAGGAGTAATGAAGGGTTTGTTTACAAAGCTGTGGTCAGGGTTTAGGGTTAATAGTCAAAAGAAACCAACAAGGGAGGGGGAAGCATTCCAGGGCAAGCAAGGCCAGAGAGCTGTTATCACCCACCGCCCTGATATAGCTGGGGTAGGGGCTCTTACAGAGCCCAGAGAGAGCAGTAGCTGTTTGGAAAAAGCCCTCTGTCAGTCCCGTGGCCTTTGGTGCAGTAACACAGGTAGTACCAACCTATAGTCCAGCACCAAAGAATCTGGTGGTGGAGCCATATATCCCACGCCTCATTCACTCTTGCCAGCCTACCATGGGCCAAACCCAAATGGAAGCCAGAGGGGAAGAAAGCCAGGTTGAGGTAGTCCACATAGATTAGCCTTCAAGAGCACAGAGCAGGGTGGAGAGGGATGGGATGTAGATCTGGAGAGATGAGTGGAGGCTATCCAGTGCAGTATCTGATATATAACTATGGTAGGCTGAATAGTGTGAGAAACGCTCACAATAAATCACTGGGACACAGGACTTGAGCAGCAAAGTGAGGCGTTTATTCACAAGTCTGCAGAGTTGGGCGCACCGCCAGCCAGGAGCATGTGCGCACAAAGTAGACAAAGAAAACTGGTTTTATACTAATGCAATTAGCTCCCCATCTCCTCTCCTTCTCCCCATCCCCTCTCCTTCTCCCCTGTTTCTCCATTACTGGTTAATCCAGGTTCAAAATCTAACGTGATTAACTACTTAACTCAGGGTGTGATTAACTAAGAGTAATCTAGTTATAGGTCTATTCTCAACTTATTTGCAAAGTTATCTAGCTACATCTTCCCATTTCTCTGTGTTTGGTGATAACAATCTTCCTCCTTTTGACCCCAGAGATGTGTGAGGAGCTGTGGAATGTCATTTCCCCCCCTCCTTTTCCCATGATTCATCCATTAATTATCTCTTACTGGTTTGAGAATCACTGGCTTGCTTCTTTATCCCTAACAATGGTGACCCCCAAACATGTACAGCACCTAACCCAGGAACATATAAATATGCTACTTTACATGGTAAAAAGGAATTTACAGGATTTTGAGATGGGGAGATTATTCTGGATTATCAAGGTGGCCCCACTGTAATCAGAAGGGTCTTTATAAGGGACTGGGGGGGGGGCAAGAGAGTCAGTGAAGGAGATGTGAAAACTGAATCAGAGGTCAGATTGATGCTCAGGCCATGTGCCCAGGAATGTGGATGGCCTCTAGAGGCTGCAAAAATTAAGGAAGGAAGTGGATTCTTCTCTAGAACTTCCAGAAGAACCCAGCCCTGCTAACACTTCGCTTTCAGCTCCATGAGACTTATTTTGGAATTTTGACATCCAGAGCTATAAGAGAATAAATATGTATTGTTTTATACTAGAAGTCATTTCTGTTAAAGCAGCAATAGGAAACTAATCCAATACCCTTTTATTTCCATAGCATTCTTTAGTTATATAAGCAGGTTCATGAACAACAAGAAATTCTTTCCTTCATTTTATATAGAGGGAAAATGAGGGTCAGATTTGAAAAGGTATGCCTACAGCTAGTCAAGGAGGCAGATCTGGATGAAACCCAACTCTCCTGACTCCAAGGTCAGTGTCCTTTTCACTTAACACCACATACTGTAGAGAAGTGATAGAAGGAAGCCACGTTGCCGGGAGTTATAGGACAAGTAAGTGTTGAAGAGTCAGGTTTGTTAGAAATAAGGACATAGTGACTCCCAAACCAGTAAAAAGTCATTAGTAAAAGGGGCAAATGTAATTAGAGGGTCTCTGAGAAGGGAGCTGACAGCACTGGCATATCTACAAACCACAGAAGGGGCAATTAGATAACCGTGTTAGATTGTAACTCCGGAGTAACCAGTAATGGAGAAACGGGGAAGAAGGAGAGGGGAGGGGGAGCTAATTGCATTGGGGGGGGAAGCTAATCGCTCTCACTTTAGGGCAAAGAAGATAATCACTTTAGGGTGGAGAAGATAATCACTTTAGGGTGGCAATTTCAGGGTGGGGAAGCTAAGACTATAAAACCAGTTTCCTTTGTCTACTTGGCGCGCACATTCTCCTGGCTGTGAGGGTGCGCCCGGCTCTGCAGACTCATGAATAAAGGCCTCGTTTTACTGCTCAAGTCCTGTGTCCCAGTTTTTATTGTGAGCATTTCTCACAATTTGGGGGCTCGTCTGGGATCCTCCGCCTGTGTGCGGGAAGGGCTCTGAGCCAAGGTGGGGAGATGCGTCCTACCCGCTCTTGGGTGACCCGCTTGACCCAGGGCCCACCCGCCTCAGCGTCCGGAAACGACCCGAGACTTCTTGTTGGGACAGCAGTGGATCAACGCAGGGGGAAACAAAAGCAAACACCGCAGCAACCAGGCAACCTCGTGCACGGGCCAAGGTAGGAAAATTGGACTTAAGTACTGCCTTGGTGGTTGGGCATCCTCGGGGAACTGATTGTGCGTGTGGCTGGTATGAGTTGTGTGTGGCTGGTACAAGTTGTGTGTGGCTGGTACGAGTGTGGAGTGCCTCTCCGCTGGGTCCGTCGTCCCGTGAGGGAATCGGCCGGAGTGCCTCTCCGCTGGGTCCGTCGTCCCGTGAGGGAAACGGCCGGAGTGCCTCTCCGCTGGGTCCGTCTTCCCGTGAAGGAAGCGGCCGGAGTGCCCCTCCGCTGGGTCCGTTCTCCCGTTAGGGAACGGCCGGAGTGCCTCTCTGCTGGGTCCATTGTCCTGTGAGGGAAACAGCCAGAGTGCCTCTCTGCTGGGTCCATTGTCCTGTGAGGGAAACGGCTGGAGTGCCCCTCCACTGGGTCCGTTCTCCCGTGAGGGAACGGCTGGAGTGCACCTCCGCTGGGTCCATTGTCCTCTGAGGGAAGTGGCCGGAGATGAACGAAGCATCTCGGTCTGTGTGCAAGTAAGCGAGTGTGGAGTGCCCCTCCGCTGGGTCCATTAGGTTGAGAACACAACCGGATTCAGACACGGGAATCAGCTGAGGATGGGAAATAGAAATTCTAGGCCTAGGGGTGGGAACCGAAAGTAAGGAAAAACAGACAATGGCAAATTATTGTTGTTTCCTTTGGCCAAAGGAGCCCATTTAGGGGAAATCTGTCTTCTAGCCCCGATTTGGGTCTGATGAATGTTGGGTTTGTTAAGCCTTGGTCTTATATGTGTGTTCAGCTTTTTTGGATTGTTTGTTTGTTTGTTTTTGGAGAGAGAAAAGAGGGGCATCGCTGTGTGGTTGCCTCTCGCTCGTGCCCCCAGTTGGGGACCTGGCGTGTGGCCTGGTCGTGTGCCCTGACTGGGAGTTGAATCAGCAACACTTGGTTCACGGGTTGGTGCTTGGTCCACTGGGTCACAGCAGCCAGGGCCAGGCATCAGCCTTTAAGGAAGAGAGGGAATATGCTCTCTGCTGATCACCACCTACCAGCAGATCCGCAGGTCTCTTCCCTGTAAAAAAGAAAAAGATAAGGCCTGGGACCCTCTGTCCTGTCTCCCACTGCCTTATAGCCCTGGCCAGCCGGCAGCCAACTGGGCAGAGGCACCGTGGACGGACAGTACAGACGGAAGAGGCCAGGAACACCTAGGAGATACCCCACCAGTATCCTCCCCCATGACACCTACGGGCGCTGGTGGCAACTTATCTAAATTAAGAAAGGAATTGAAACAATGTAAGAAAGACCTAAAGAACTTCCCCATTCCCTCAGAGCAGCCGGTTTCCCCTTAGGGAAGTCTCCAGGGGTCTATGACATATTAGATATGTCAAATGCTCCTTCAACAAGCACTGAAGTTAGAAACTTCAAGCGCAATAAGAAGCGCTTGGTAAAGAACCCCTTTGGACTGGCAGAATAATTAGATCAGTTCCCCGGACCCAGCATATACATGTGGACAGAATTAATGTCTATACTAGACATCTTCAGTGGGGAAGAGAAGGGAGTGATCAGACAGGCTGCTATGAGGATATGGGAAATGGAACACCCCCCCGGTCAGAGAATTGTCCCGGCCTAACAGAAGTTTCCCAGTATAGACCCTGAATGGGATAACAGGCCGGAGGATAGGGCTCAGATGAGAGACCTTAGGAGCCTCATCATCAGGGGAATCAAGAAGTCCATTCCCCAAGCACAGAATGTCTGCAAGGCATTTGAAATATAGCTCCATCAAATTCCTACAGAAGCTCAGGAACAAAATAAGGAAGTATTCTGGTCTAAATCCAGAGAATGCTATAGGACAGGAACTCTTAAAAGTCACCATTGTAACAGAAACTGGCCAAATATTTGTAAAAAATTGCAAAAAGTAAATGAATGGGCCAATTAAAGCAATTGAAAAACTCCTCAGGAAAGCTCAGAAAGTGTATGTCAGAAGAGAGGAGGACAAGCAGGAACTTCAAAAAACTGCAGAATATCTCTGCAAATCTAGGAACTTTTAGCTGCCAGATACTGAGTTTGAGTACAGTCCTTCACCGTGTGGAAAAGAACAAGGATTGGAAGCATGTTATGGTTAAATCTAAAGCAGTAAAAGGTATTTAGAAAGTTTGTGAATGTTGAAAAAGGTCTGAGGAAAGTTGTAATTATAAAAAAAAGAAAGTTATGGAAGCTTTAAACTTGGGAAAAGGAAACCTCAGCTGCTTGTGTTCTGTTTATGCTCTGAAAGGAAAAATTGAGGTTTCCCAGGGAAATTTTAAAACTTCACATAAAAGAAAGGGAACCAGGAAAGGTGTAAGGCATGTAAATGAAAAGGTTGGTTAGAGATTTATAAAGGTTTTGAGAAGAAATTGTATGGTTTTAGTAATAGAAGGTATAATGCATGGAAATGCAGTTTTGAAGGACAAGGATTTTCCTTCACGCCATTATATTTTTCTCCCTACGGGAACCCTCCAGTATTTGGCATTCTAAAGAAGTAAGAAGTGACATAAGGTTCCTTTGCATAAAACTAATAAGACCAGTTGCTAATGGTAGTTATGTCAGCTGAGGCTTTGACTGGAATGTCATGCGTGAAGGAGGCATGCTTAGGCTAAGGCAAGCCCATAAGGGAAAGGCCTAGCATCTTGGTTGGTTGTGCGGTCCATGGCAATCTTTCTAGGGAAGAAACAAAGGTTGCTTCCCTGATAAATGGTTAGGAGGAAACTTAAGGCACAATGGAAAGCTTGAAGAACTTGTAAAAAGCATGGGTTTTACATGCAAGGCCAGATGGCAGGTGTGTGGCTCAGCTTGTGTGCCCAGAGGGCAGACTGAAGGTCAACCTTAAGGTTCTTTGTGTGAGTTCCAGCAAAGCAGACTTAAAAAATTTATGCTATCAATTGCTGCTCTTGTTGTATTTATGCAAATGAACAGGCTAAATTAAAACTGGACTTAATGCAGTCCCTTTAATAACAAGGAGGGTAATCTTAGGGAGAAAAATCGTGATTTGAGGAAAATCACAATGCTCAGTGGTAGACTATAAACTAGTGCAGCTAACTGTGTCTATAAAGTTTATTTTAATTCAAAGTTTGTTTTCATTCGAAAGTTAAACCAGGTCTGTGACATCAACAATGCTTAATTTACAGGCAAAAAGAATGTCAAATGCCTTGCAACTGAATGTCTTCCCAATAAGACAGTCTTGCAAATTTAGAAATTGGTTTGTGAATTGTGTTCTGTGAATTAACATGTGTGTGTTCTTTCTGTTTTCATAGGGTATAAGCCTATAATCTCATTACCTAATTGTACATAGAAGCTGCATTTAAGAAGCCCATCTGCATTGCTGCCTCCTGAGACTCAACAGTTTGGCTGAACTAAGTGGTTGGGTTGGCGAAGTATGGGTTGGTCAGTGGGCTTCACTTTAAAACTGGTCTCTCTTTTGCCTAAAATAACTTTAAGCAAAGAAGCTCCTCCCCAAAACTGCCAGCCTCTCCAGTGCAACCCTCTTCTTCTGACACTGAACCAGCCACGGACCTTAAGTCAGGAACCCCATGTGGCTGCCGAAGTTTATGGCCTAGAAGCTGATGTATCTGGCATAGATTCAGTAGGGTGGCTAGGTCTTCACTTAGTGACAACTCCTTCTTCCATAGAAAATCTAACTTTCCCCAGCCAGACCTCAGAAATACCTCAGAAAATACCGCAGAATAATCCAGCCAAAGTAAAAGTTTTTGAGGTATTAGATCTCAGACAAACCTTAGAGATAGAGACTGGGTATGGGGACGCAAATGCTTGGGTAGAATGGGTCAAATTTACCGTTAAGTCCCTGAATAAAAGCAACTGTTATGCTTGTACCACAGGAAGACCCCAGGCACAGGTCGTACCATTTCCACTAGGCTGGGACTCTGACCCCTTGGGAATGGCCTGTATGCTCGCTCTCTACCAGGATGAGAATGCATGGGGAAATGAGACTTGCAGAAGCTTGTCTCTCCTCTTTCCCTCTATAAGGAGTAATGGGACTCAATCCCTCCCTTCATACTCAGTGGGGCCCATGAATTACTCTTCTTGCCTCTCTAGGTGGGAAGTGAATTTGGGTACCCCTGCGGAAGAACTCCTAATATGCACTCATACCAGAAATGCGAGCCACCTTTACAGTGGGGCCCGCAACTATATTCCCCTCTGAATCCCCAGAACAGATGTCTGGTGGCATTGTGGGCAGAGGAGTCTCTGGAAAATCCTACCTAACTGGTGGAGTGGAACCTGTGCCCTGGTTCAATTGGCTATCCCATTTACCCTAGCATTTCCAAAACCGATCCAGACTGCCCCTGTTAGGAAAAAAGAGGTCAGTGGCGCCTGGTGGATCCTTTGATCCTCATATCTATATTGACGCCATTGGAGTCCCCAGAGGAGTTCCATTCCAGAGGAGTTCCAAATGAGTTTAAAGCTAGAAATCAGATAGCAGCAGGGTTTGAGTCAGTGCTTTTCTGGTGGTCAATCATTAATAAAAATGTTGATTGGATAAACTATATTTATTATAACCAACAGAGGTTTATCAATTATACTAGGAATACTATAGAAGGAATCGCTCAACAATTAGATGCCACCAGTTGAGTGCCCTAGGAGAAGAGGTTGGCACTGGATATGATGTTGGCAGAAAAGGGAGGTGTATGTGTAATGCTCGGGGGCAGTATTGCACCTTTATCCCTAATAATACTGCCCCTAATGAATCTATCACTAAGGCTCTGCAGGGACTAACTACCTTAGCAAATGAGCTGACAATCCCATAACAGGATGGTTAGAAAACTGGTTTGGCAACTGGAAAGGAATGATCTCATCAGCTCTGGTATCCCTCATAGTGGTAGCAGGCGTCCTCACAGCTTTAGGCTGCTGTATTATTCCATGTGTCAGAGGTTTGGTTCAAAGGCTAATTGAGACTGCACTAACTAAAGAAATGCCAGCAATTTTTCATAATCTCTTCCTGAGACCAAAGGGAATCCTAACCATGAGGAAGAAAGTCGAGAAATCCTCCTTAAATTTGAAGGGATAAATAGAATGGTTTGAGTAGTCAATTTTCCAAAAAAGACAGGGAGGAATTGTTAGAAATAAGGACATAGTGACTCCCAAACCAGTAAAAAGTCATTAGTAACAAAGGGCAAATGTAATTAGAGGGTCTCTGAGAAGGGAGCTGACAGCACTGGCATATCTACAAACCACAGAAGGGGCAATTAGATAACCGTGTTAGATTGTAACTCCGGAGTAACCAGTAATGGAGAAACGGGGAAGAAGGAGAGGGGAGGGGGAGCTAATTGCATTGGGGGGGGAAGCTAATCGCTCTCACTTTAGGGCAAAGAAGATAATCACTTTAGGGTGGAGAAGATAATCACTTTAGGGTGGCAATTTCAGGGTGGGGAAGCTAAGACTATAAAACCAGTTTCCTTTGTCTCCTTGGCGTGCACATTCTCCTGGCTGTGAGGGTGCGCCTGGCTCTGCAGACTTGTGAATAAAGGCCTCGTTTTACTGCTCAAGTCCTGTGTCCCAGTTTTTATTGTGAGCGTTTCTCACAGGTTGCAAAGCTGTCCAAAGATGGTAGAAGAGCTTTCTTTAAAAAAAAAAATTTATTTACTTGTTTATTTATTTTTAGAGAGAAGGAAAAGGAGAAAGAGAGGAAGAGAAACATCACTGTGTGGTTGCCTCTCACTTGTGCCCCCAACTGGGGGCCTGATGTGCAACCTAGTCATGTGCCCTGACTGGGAATTGAATCAGCGACACTTGGCTCGCAGGCCAATGCTCAATCCACTGAGCCACAGCAGCCAGGGGGAAGAGCTATCTTTATTGGAGCTAAGAGAGTTTGCCACTTGATCTGAGCCTACGTTCAACTTCAGGGCTTCAGCCCTAAACCTGAGCTTGCTGCGAGGTGGTAGTTTCAAGCGGACCACCCCACAGACCTAGGGCTTTGGCAGGGACAAGATGATGGTCTTCCTTCAACCAGAGAAAATATTTGACTTCTAGGTCAGATTCCACTAGCAAAATAGAACCAGAGGCATGGAAACAAGCAACAGAATGACAGTGACCAGAGGGGAAGTGGGAGAGGGACAAAGAAGGGGAAGGGTCTAGTCAAGGAACTAGTATAAATGACCCATGAACATGGACAACAGAGCAGAGATTGACTGAGAGCAGAGGAGTGGCAGTGGAGAGCAACAGGAGAAAAATCGAGACAACTGTAATAGAACAACAATAAGAAAAAAGAGGATCTCTGGGCTAAAAAGACTTGAAGATACTGGTGGACATTCTTCAAATTGACAGTGTAGAAGATAAGAAGCAGCAGAGGCTCTGGGGTGATGGCTAATCAAACCCCATGGGACTCAGAGAAAGGGAAGAGAAAACTTTATGGAGACCCCCAAAGGCCTGGCTTCCCAGCTTCCAAGCAGAGGGTGGCTTTGAGAAGCAGCAGAATGTCATGTATATGTCAGCAGTGGGCTGTTAATTTGAGTTTGAAATGCATTTTAAAAACTGGAGCTCTATCACCCATGAGATTTAAACACAGTTGTGATGCCAGGGGGTTTCTATTGCATTGGTCAACGTCAAAACCAACAGAATTCTCAAATCTTACCCTATTTCATAGGTCAGGTGTGCTATTATTTTATAGATCACTAGTGAATTTCTCTGTGATCCTTAAGTATTTACTTGACATAAAAATGACTTTTAATGTTTACTTACTGGTCCCTTGGTAAACAAAGGACAATTTATATCTCTAATACCTTAAATATATCATCTGGAATTACTGCAAATGGAACACTGCCTGGCTTCTGAGAAATGTGCTAGAGTTTCAAAAGGCTCTCCTTTGGGAGCAGTGGGTAAAGAAATACTATACGTTTCTGTCTGTTCCTCTAGAAATGATCTTTGTGAATGAAGTGAGCATATCAGAGAGCTCTTTCTCCCTGTAATACATCTCAAGCCTCCTGAGCTCACCCCCTCTGAAATGTACTTCAGCACTAGGCACTACACTTCCAGGGGCGCACCTTACTAGAACTATTCATTAGAGACCTGTCATTGTGTTGGTGGTAGAGATGGTTCTGGGAGCATTGTCACCATATCCTATTCTACACTTGAGAAGAACCCATGGGAGGCAGGAAGTTCTCTGTCCTCATTGACAAGAAAAGCTCTATTTCTCATGAGCAACTAATGTATTTTCTAACTCATGGGCATTTGGAATTTTCTTTTTCAGTGGCCAGACCCACTGAAGAATGTAACTATGGTTGCATTTTAGAAATATTAAGGCATGGCCCCACTCTCAGAAA
This sequence comes from Furipterus horrens, assembly GCF_987537825.1. Taxonomy (NCBI): domain Eukaryota; kingdom Metazoa; phylum Chordata; class Mammalia; order Chiroptera; family Furipteridae; genus Furipterus; species Furipterus horrens. The sequence goes on along the minus strand of NW_028327187.1, from coordinate 19,138,588 downwards.
GTTAAGTTTTTTAGTGTGACCAACAGACAGAAGAGTGAAATGACAATGATCTGCACAATGTCATTAAATATTTTATCACATTTAATCCTTTCAACAATCATGTAGATAAGTGGATATCAAATTTCATTTTACAGAAAAGAAAGCCAATCCTCAGTGAAAGTAAGTAATTTGCTGAATGTTAATCAGTTTTTAAGCTTGGAACTGAAATTTGACACCAGGTATCTCTTACTCAAAGGCTCTTACTTTAATAACCTAATGTTTATTGGACATTTACTTTATGCCAGACCTGTATTACTTATATACATTCTCTCATTTTAATGCTTACTACAATCTCATAAAAATGGTAATCATTATCATCAATTAACAATGACGGAACTAAGGGTCACAGAGGTGAAGTGACTTGCTGGTGGTCACACAACTAGGAAGCAGTGAGGTTGAGATTTGAGTTCAGTTAGGTCTGACTCCAAAGCCCTTTCCTTTGTGTCAAGAAGTGCTTGAGCCCTTAGAACAGTGTCAGAAACACTGAAGCCTTGCATAAGGTAAGGGCTACCTAGAAATGACGTATTCCATCATTTCCCAGACAGGATGACAGAGGAAAGGCTAGGCTTCTTCTTGGGAACAACAGCATGTTGTAACCAGAGGAGAGAGAAAACAAATTTTCAACTCTTAATTTGCTCCAATATTCTCCATAAAAGGTAATGAGCCAACAAATGGAAAAGGAATAACTAAGGTAGTTTGGAAGAGAATAATGGCAAGGGTAGGGCGAAGCTAAATAAGACTAGAAAAGAAGACCTGGCTATCCTAACTGATTTTGACTTCACTGGGAAAGAAGGAGGGATGTTGTTTTGTTCCCCCTAGCACAGCAACTACCACATGGCAGGCCCTCTGTCAGCATTTTATGAATGAATAAATCAAGTCTTATGGCTCACTTAGATGACATCCCAGGTGAAGAGAGCATCTGTAGGTTAAATTTCTGAGTGACCCTTTATAATTTGAGGAAAGGTGAAGAATGTGAGACATGTTAGAAAACTAGGGATGGGCAAATGATTTTCAGAAAGTTTGAATGTTTACACCTTCAAACAAATTAAGTGGGAGCAATAGGATACTTTTCTAGAGCAGGTTAACAGGGTGGTTTGGGAGGGCTTTTCTATGAGGAACTCTAGTGTTCACCATCATCTTTTGATACATTATTTGAGCATTTACTGTGTGCATGGATTGCACTAAGTGTTCAAAATAACTATCATCATTGTACTCTTTTTGCCAGTGAGGAATGTGAGGCACAGAGGAACTGAGTTCTTTGTCCCGGTATGACTTTAATGCTTGGCCACATTATAGCCCCATCTCATCATGATGGTAACTAAACCTGCCAAGGAAGTTGGTGATGCTCTCCAGTCATACAGGTACAGTAAGAGACTCATAGGATAAAGAATCTGATTCCACTGAAGCATTCTTTGTGTGAGGGGAGGGAAGTTTAGAGATGGAGGGCAAGAGAGATGCTCTGCAGCTAGGAATAAAATATAGACTAGACTGGCAACATCAAAAGAAACTAAGAACCAATATCCTTCAAGAGAACTGGGGAAGGAGGGGAATCAGAACTTGTCTAAGAAAACAGAAGCTCAGACAAACTTGAGTAGACCAATATGATATGTATGTCACAACAAAGGATTTTTTATTAATTTCCTATTATGTGGAATAGAATGGGCAGATCTATTTTCTATTATAATACATTTAAATGAATGAGATAGCACTCAATGGGGATTAGCTAGAACAATAATGTGCGTATGAAAGCAATGATGCTCTTTTATGGTGAGCTTGTCAAAACAAGAATTTGTATTTATCCTGGGTCTCTTTTGCGAGATGGACTTCTCCCACAGGCACCTAAAATTATATTCTGGATAACTTCCTTTTTTATTTATCACATGCATTCATTCATTTAACTGGCATTTGCTAAGCATCTTCTATTTTCAGCACTGTGTTTGGCCATACCTCAGCTTTATTCTTCCACCTAAACTCAAGTACTTGAATAGAACTCAATGGCTTGGATAACTTTAATTCTGTGTTCTAGTTGCAATCATTGTTCCTAACTTTTTTCAGGTAACCCTAATGGGTCTTTTTGAGTTACATTAACCATGCCAACTTTGAATTTAATTTAATATAAAAGCTGGCATTTGAACAAAGCATCACAATACTTAACTGACTGTAGTTGAAACAACATGGAAAACGGACTACTAGAATTTGCCCAAATTTTAAATACCAAACCACAGAGGCATTTATTCTCCAGAAAAAAAAATGATGCCCATTCTTCTGTCAAAAACACTCAAAAATTATTTTCAGTGTTTAGTAACCCAGCATAGACAGGAAATATCCTGAACATTCAATCACATGAGTAAAACTGCTGACCTGTCAGAATATTCCATCATGATATTTGCCAGTATCAGGCATTTAGCCATTGACTAGAAGAACAGGTATGTCTACAGTACCTTAGAGATTAAATGAAATTTACACAGAGCGATAAAGGAGGCATTGTTACCTGTGTCTATTTCCATTCAAAAAGCTTGAGCTATGCTTTACCTATACAATAAAGCTATTATTCTTAGCAAGAGATGGGTATTCTTTGTGGCATACACTAATGTAGTACCTAATTGTGCATAACATGAGTTTGGGGTATGTGGGGGCAGATCCATAAGAAATGAGTCATTTGGACCAGGAGTCATTCTGAGAATGGAGTGTTGCACTAGTATAATATCCCAGGCAGTGCTTGACAATGGTTTAGGTGAGTAGGTGAAGATATAATCACCTCATTGGTAATACCTGCACTTGGGAGTTTAGGGACAGAGTCACTTATTACATGATGATGGTAAATTCTCTCAGTTGTAAATCAAAACTGACAGGTATAATGACAGCAGTGTACAGTGCCTACATATTAACGTCCATTTATGTAAAAATATTATATTTTAATAATGAAGTACAGTTAATGATTCCATTTGGTTTCTTAATTTAAATATTATTTTTAAAGACAAATGACCTTACTGTAATTTATTCAGTTTTGTGCAGTGCTCATCTCAACTGAATTATGTGTAATTTTTTTGGACATGGCCATTTAAATATTTTATGAACTGACAAAATGTGAGTCTGAGTTCACTTATCATTGAAAGACACCACCATATAATGTTAAATTTGTATTTCAGAGAATTGGCTTTTTAAACATATCATGGATCCTGATTAGTGCATTACTTCATTTTAAAAAATCTATGCTCAACTTTTGGAATCTGAACCTACAAAGGACATAAAATGTTCCTTGATTCTGTATCCATGATGCTTGTCACACTCCTTGGTACATTATAAGTCCTCAATAGGTTGGTGTGGTTAATGTAATTTAATAACTGCTGTGGATGTCAGTTATTTTTTCCTAGCTGTATGTCATCTGTTGCAGAAGGGAGGGTTGCTCCATTTCCCTGTCCTATGCATACATGTGAGGGGACATCAACTGGAGTAATAGTGCTAGCTTCTTACCCACCTGTGACTTACTCTACACCACTAGGAGCAGGAGGAAGTGATCTGATGGTGGGGCACATCCACTGGGCTACACTTTTCTATCAGGGACAACTAACTTACCATTAGAAGGTCAGGAGGGTAGAAAAAAGTTTGGTGGTTTCTCAAGATGCTAAACATAAAATTACCACATTATCAGAGATTCGACCCTTAGATATATCTACCCAAAAGGATGGAAAGCAAGTATTCAATCAAATACCTGAATAAAAAGTTCATAGCAACACTATTCACAATAGCCAAAAAAGTGGAAACAACTCAAATGCCCATCAGTGGATGAATGGATAAACTATGAACTTGAACGCACTTTGAGTATAGCATGGAGTAAAATTGTTAGCAGACACTTCTCACCACAGATCTAAAGTCAAATTCTCCCATCAGCATTATTCATAACATTATCATTCTGTCTCTACTTGTTTGCCTTTTGAATGTTATTTCTCAACTAACTTGAGAAGAATAGAACAAATTGTTATTAGGATACTCTAGCCCCATCAACAAAACTAAAAAATCTGACAATCATGTTCCTGTGGCTTCATCCAACTTAATGATTTCAAGGTTGAACAGTAGAGAGTTAATGAAAGAGACGGGCCTATTGCCCCCCGCCACTACAGCCCATCCTCCAGGGTCTACAAAGGAAGACTGCGCATCTGTTCAGACAATACAACAATGAAGGAAACAACTTGTCTGCCCTCCCAACACTGGAGCAGTGTATACACAGACCTCATTCGGACTTCCGATGAGATGGAGGCATAGACAGACATGTTGCATCTCCTTCCACAACTAAGAAAGAATACAACTACCTCAAAACTAGAAAAAACTAGAAGTTCCATAAAATCAAACTGCATGGAAGTCCAGCAAACAAAGATATAAAGAAGAAATATTCATCCAGACAGGTGGGAGGGGTGGAGCCGGGGTGGAGAGGACTCAGTGTGGTGGTGGCAAAAGCAGCGACAGCATCAGCAGGCCAGCAGAAAGCACAGTCACATGTTTTAAAAAGTCAGGAGGGACACCTGGGGAGCATTCCCAGCTCCTCACCAGACATCAAAGCCCACCATCCCAGCTCCTCACCAGACATCAAAGCCCACCATCCCAGCATGGGGGAAAATCAAGCCTCATTGCGTCTGACTGTGCAGACCAGTGGGGATTGGGGTGAAGGCAGAAACTGCCGGTCTCAGCAGAATCCACTTGTTTAAAGGGCCCCCATGGTCCTAGAATGTCCACAGATCCACTCAGTCTGGGAATGACGGCCAGGGCAGCAGCTAGAGGGGCACCAGTCTGGCGAGGAAATAGGAGAGGTGCCTGGAAAAGGGGCGACTTCTGGGCAGGTAGCATTGTTCCCTCTTGGACTCCTCCCCCACATACAGTGCAACAATGTGGTGAAACAGGTCGCCCTGTACTGACACATCTCTAAGGCTCCACCCCTTACAATGTAACAGGAGTGATAGCTCTACCTGGGACATGGCGGCAAACAAACACAGGAGCCTGTCATAATGAGGAGACAGAGAAGTATGGCCCAAAAGGGGAAATAGATCAAGGTTCCAGTAGGAGAACTAAGCAACGAGGAGATAGACAACCTCACAGATGAGATAGACAACCTAATAGATGCAGAATTCAAAACACTGGTGATAAAGATGCTCACAGGTTTGACAGATATGCTCGAGTATGGCAACCACAAAAGAGAAGTGAAGGCTATGCTAAGTGAACTGAAGAAAATTCCACACAAAACCAATGGTGAAGGGAAGAAAACTGGGGTTCAAATCAATGATTTGGAACATAAGGAAGAAAAGAACAGTCAACCAGTGCAGAATGAGGAAGCAAGAATTGAAAAAAGTGAAAAAAACATCCCAAATTTAGCGAAGGAGATGGACATACGGGCCTGGGAAGCACGGAGGGTCCCAGGCGAGCTGGACCCAGAGGGGACCACACCAGGATGCATCATGACTGAGATGCCAAAGGCAAAAGATAAAAGCAGAGTCCTCGGGGCAGCAAGAGAGAGGTGGAGAGTTGCCTACAGAGGGGTGCCTATAGGACTATCAGCTGATTTCTCAGAGGACACTTTGCAGGCAGGAAGGGATTGGCAAGCAGTATTCAATGTGATGAAAAGCAACTTGCAACCAAGACTACTCTATCCAGCAAAGCTATCATTTGGAATGGAAGCACAGATGAAGTGCTTCCAAGACAAGGCGAAGCTAAAGGACTTCATCATCACCAAGCCATTATTATATGAAATGTCCAAGGGACTTACTTAAGAAAAAGAAGATCAAAACTATGAACACTAAAATGACAACAAACTTACAACTATCAACAACTGAATCTAAAAAATAAAAACAAAATCCAACTAAGAAAACCAGAATGGAACAGAAGCATAGGTATGGGTATCATTTGGAGGGTTATCAGCTGGGAGGGGGAGGGGGAGAAATGGGGAAATGGTGCAGGGACTAAGAAGCATAATCGGTTGGTACAAAATAGACAGGGGGATGTTAAGAATAATATAGGAAACGGTGAAGCCGAAGAACTTATATGCATGACCTATGGACATGAACTAAGGGGGGGTGGGATTGCTGGAGGGAAGGGGGGTAGAGGGGAGCAAAGGGGAAAAAAATTGGAACTACTGTAACAACATAATCAATAAAATATACTTAAAAAAACTTTAAAAAAAAGACTTTATTCAGCATTCTTCTAGTTCAGTCACTCAAACTGCTCAGGTATCCATCTCACAGGATCTGAGAGGCATTCCCAAGGTTGCCCTGTGAGTTACTTGGTCAAGACAGAACCAACAGAATGAATTCCTTAGCTACTCAAAATTCTCCTTGAACTATAAAGCACATCATCACTATGCCAACAATCTCTGGGTATATTTTCTTAACAATCTAAGAATACATCTGTGTCTCCATCTTACACATCTTCTCAGGTTCTCAACATTACAGGGTTTAACACTGATTTTAGAGCCCATAGAGCTAAATTAAAGTGCTGGCTCTGCTACTTATGGGCTGCATGATCTCAGTCAAGTTAGTCAATCCATGGAGCCTCAATTTCCTCACCTCGTAAAATGGAGATAATAGTATTACTAACCTCTAAGATTAGTTGGAGGCTTGAGTGAGCAGATCTACTCAAATATCTTAGCACACACTGGATGCTTCCTGGCATTTACTTTACTCTCTCTATAATGGTGTCTTCCCTTTGCCCTTGAATAAGCATTATTTACATTTGAAGGGATTTAAGCTTTACTAAAAATTGAACTGGTCTTCACTTTTATGGCTCATTGTAACCTGTCTGACAATACAGAAATAACTAAAGTAAAAGTAGTAGCATTCTCCTCCCTCATACAATAACAGTCCTGGATGTTACCACCATCAACTGCTTTGTGTTTTTCTTTCCATATAAACAAACAAAAAGTATATGCCCATATTTAGGCTTGTTTCTTAACAAAGTGGAATCCATACTATACATGCAATTGTAAAACCTGTTTGTTTTATTTAATTATATATAGTGGACAGTCTTCCAAGTTTGTAGACAGCTAGATATAGGTCTACAGCAACTTTTTTTCTAGCTGCATATTCTCCAAATGAGGAAATTATCACAATTTATTCAACTATTTCCCAGAAGGGAAGGGGGAGGGGGAAGTAGAGAAGGGTAAAAGGGGTTAAATAAGGTGACAGAAGGAGACTTGACATCGGGTGGTGAATGTACAATGCAATATACAGGTGATGTATTATAGAATTGTACAATTGAAACCTATAATCTTATCATGCAATGTCACCTGAATAAATATAGTAAGACTTTTAAAAATACTGCCACATTAATCTCTCAGTAGGTTGTAGTCTTTAGCACCCTCATCAGTAGTATAGTGCAGTACTTTTTACTCTACACCCTTGACAGATGTAAATGTTATTGATGTGTTTATTTGGGCCAGTGTAATAAGATCTCATTTTAAGGTGCTTTTACCTGATGATTAGTAGAAATGAGAACCTGTTCACTTTTGTATTTTGCCTACAGATATTCATTCAGGTTCCTTCCAGTTTTTTAATATTCCAAATAAATACTTCAACGAATTTGTACTTTCTCTCTTAAACTGCCTGTTCAATTCTTTTGCTCATATATCCATTGGGTAGTTCCTTTGTCTTATGAATTTGTAGGAGTATTTTGTGTATTAGCAATATCAACCTTTACACTGCCAGATGTATCCAAAATTTTACCCCAATTGCTTATTGTTTTTAACAAAATCTGTAGTTTTTTTTTTCCTTAAATAGTCTAAATCCATGTCTTGCTTAAGGAACATCACCCTAAAGTCATATACACATTCTCTTATACTGTTTTTTAATACTTCAATAATTCTCTTCTTACATTTCGACCTTAGTACATTTAGAATGTAGCTTTATAATGTAAAAAATAGGCTCTATTTTTATATTATAACACCATATATTGAAAAGGTCACTTTTTCTTTAAGACTTCAATGATTTCTTTAGTATACATCAGGTTCCCATATGTACTTGGATCTATATTCTCAGTTCTGACCTAGTCATGTGTTTGTTCACAGATCAATATGACACTCGTTTCTTCAGTCAATTTAATATCCTTCACACTTCTTCTTCTCCAAGATTTCCTTATTTTATTTCTTTATTAGCAAGAGATGCTAGCATATTTATTCTTTCATATAAAGTTCAGAACCACAATCTCAAGTTTAAATATATTGTGTTTGGGACTTCTGGCCAAGATGGAGGCCTAGACAGACATGCTGTGTCTCCCTCCACAACTAAGAAGGAGTACAACTACCTCAAAAATAGAGACAACCAGAAGTTCCAGAAAAATCAGGCTGCATGGAAGTCCAACAAACAAAGATATAAAGGATAAATACTCATCGAGACAGGTGCAACAGCTCTACCTAAGACACAGAGGCAAACAAACACAGGAGCCTGTCATGATGAGGAGACAGAGAAATATGGCCCAGAAAGGGGAATGGATCAAGGTTCCAGTGGGAGAACTAAGCGACGAGGAGATAGCCAACCTAACAGATGAGGAGATAGCCAACCTAACAGATGAGGAGATAGCCAACCTAATAGATGCAGAATTCCAAACACTGGTGATAAAGATGCTCACAGGCTTGACAGATATGCTTGAGTACAGCAAATGTATAAGAGAAGAAGGGAAGGCTATGCTAAATGAAATGAAGGAAAATCCACACAAAACCAATGGTGAAGAGAAGGAAACCAGGGTTCAAATCAATGACTTGGAATATAAGGAAGAAAAAACCAGGCAACCAGTACATAATGAGGAAACAAGAATTGAAAAAAAGTGAGGAGAGGCTTTGGAACCTCTGGGACACCTTTAAACATGCCAACATCTGGGTCATAGGGGTGCAAGAAGGAGAAGAGGAAGAGCAAGAAATGGAAAACTTATGTGAAAAAAAAATGAAGGAAAACTTCCCAAATTTGGCAAAGAAAATAGACACACAAGTCCAGGAAGCACAGAGAGTCCCAAACAAGCTAGACCTGAAGAGGACTATACCAAGACATATCATAATTAAAATGCCGAAGGTTCAAGATAAAGAGAGAATCTTAAAAGCAGCAAGAGAAAACCAGAGAGTTACCTACAAATGGGTGCCTATAAGACTATCAGCTGATTTCTCAATAGAAACTTTGTAGGCAAGAAGGGACTGGCATGAAGTATTCAATATGATGAAAAGCAAGGACCCACTATCAAGACTACTCTATCTAGCAAAGCTATCATTTAGAATGGAAGGGCAGATGAAGTGCTTCCCAAACAAGGTAAAGCTAAAGGAATTCATCATCACCAAGCCATTATTATATGAAATGTCAAAGGGACTTTTTAAAGAAAAAGATCAACCCTATGAACATTAAAATGACAACAAACTCACAACTATCAACAACTGAATCTAAAAAACAAAAACAAAAACCAACTAAGCAAACAACCAGAACAGGAATAGAATCATAGGTGTGGGGATAATTTGAAGGGTTATCAGCTGGGAAGGGGAAGGGGGAGAAATGGGGAAATGGTGCATGGATTAAGAAGCATAGTTGGTAGGTACAAAATAGACGGGGAAGTTAAGAATAGTATAGGAAAGGGTGAAGCCAAAGAACTTATATGCACAACCGATGGACATGAACTAAGTGGGGTGGGATTGCTGGAGGGAAGGGGGGTACTGGGAGAGGGAAGCAAAGGGAAAAGAAATTGGGACAGCTGTAACAAAATAATCAATGAAATATACTTAAAATATTGTTAGTGTTTAAGATAATAATTCTTTTCATGCACAGACATGATATGTCTCTGACTTTGAAGAGGCCTTGTTTTCTGTCATTATATTAAAATGTTATTATTTTTCACACAGACTGTATCTTTTTAATTCATTCTACTTCTGGGTGAATTTATTAGTTAAGCCTTGTTGTGAATGGAATTTTGTCTTTTGTTTTCTGACTGGTTAGTACTACCATAAATTAAATCAATTAATTTTTTATGTTTATTTTGCATCAAGCCACCTTATTAAAGTCTTATTCATTTTGAAGAATTTATAGTTGAATCTTTGGTTTTTATAGATATATACTGATATTGGGTTCAATAATGATAATTTTGCCATTTTCCTGTTTATAAAACCTATTTCTTTTCCTTCACACATAACATTAATGATTATCTCTTAAACAATATTGAATAACAGTGATGGTGAGGGAATCCCTGTATTATTCCTAATTTTAATAAAAATGTCATTTGTATAATATTTCTTGATTTGTTATGATGTTTATTATTGGTTTATAGTAATCATGTTCATCATGTTTAAGAGGCAACTTTCCATTCCAATTTTTACTTAAAATTGAGCATTCATTTCTGATTTTTATAATTATAAAAGTATTTTTTTCTATCTGCTGATTATATGGCTTTTATGGTTCAAATCTATCATGATAATAGATTTCCAATTGTTGAACCAACCTTGCATTCCTGTAATAAACCTTACTTAATAAAGTGTCACTCATCCCCTCTACCACTCCCTCTTCTCTGTACAACTGCCCACCTGAGTCCATGAAAATAAATGTGTTAATAGGAACCTATTTGTGTACTGCCCCTGTCCTTTCTAGTCTCCACTCTGGGTACAATGGAGACTACTCTGTGTTTCTTAGCTCCTTCAGGCTGGGAACTTTCCATGAGTCACAATGGCAGCTGGGCTTCAGAGGGAAGCTGGTCTGAGTTTATCGTCTGCCTACGCAGATGTTATTTCTATCCTGCTGACTGAATGAATTCTCAGAATTCAGCCATACATGGCACGGATGGCAATAAGTTTTAGAATCCCATTGCATTCCTTCTGATTTCTAGGATCGGTCCATTTGTGTAATGGGCAGTCGGGAGAACAATTTGGTCTTTGTTTGGGAGAAGAGTGGCATGAACGTTTTGGAGGGATGCAAATCTTTACCTGTCACAGTTCAGAGCCCAGCCAATTAAAATCTTCCGTATCCCAGATGTCAACAAATGTGTCAAATGATGAATTGCAACATATCTTTACTACATTTTACTTTTCTAAAACAGTCTCTCCCAAATGATAGCTCAGACTCCCTTTCTCTCATTCATTGAATATGATGTGCACAGCCAACTCTACAGGCAGTGCACTAGACTCTGAAAATCCCACATAAGTCAAAAACCTGCTCTTGAGGCAATCCATCTAGTAAGAAACAGACATATGTTAACAAATCAATGTGATATAAGATAAGGTGTCATAAAAGAAGGACATACAGTATCCATGTCCTTCCAATCTTCCCACCTTTGCTTCCATCTTGAATACAATATCTGACTTTGAATAGTCCTAAACAAGAGCTTCACCTAGAGTGATAACCCTTCAAAACACAATCTTCCAAAATGCAGTAACATACTAAGAAGAGCAGCTCATCATCACTGTCCCCAACAGAGCCTATCACAGAACCTTGCTCTGTATCAGCAGGCATCCTATCTACATTATGGATTGCACGAATGCAGTAAAATATCAAAAGCATTCGTGCCTATACAGAAAGGGGGGGCAAAACAAAATGAAGGAATTAGTAGGTAAATAGGTAAACAGACTGACAATAAACAGCCCCCATGTAAAATGACAATAGCACCATTGTCACTCAGTGGGAGGCCACTACATTTTAAAATGTAATGTGTAATATGCCTCCAGTTTACATTCTTGGAGTTGCTGGGTGTATCCTGGCCAAATTTAGATTTCTGCTTTCGTATATGTGGGGTTTTTTTAGTCACTTGGAAATGTAATAAATAGCTCAGAAGAACCATTTTCAGACATAGTTAATTCAGATTGCTTGAAATAACTCTATGCCTCAAGTAAATCAGCCCTTACTATATGTCTACAAAAAAATGACCAATACTCATACACACACCTATTCTCTAGTTCTTCCTTATGACATCCCATGTATAACTGTGAGAAGCACTGCTCCAAATTTAAGTTGTTCACTGTCCAATTTGATAAGCTTTCTGCTACCTGGCATAGCTCAGCAAAGGCATGCATGGATTCATCAAGCATTTTACTTACTGGAGACCCACCAAATAAACTTAGATACCCACTAAATATAGTACAGAAAGGTATGAATGAGCAATAGGAAAATAAAATTAAGTCAAACTCAACCTTTCTCTGATGAGTCAGACACTCTGTTGAATCCGATAGTCCAGGTGTAAGATGTACCTGGGTAGCAGAGGGGGCATACCTATTACCATTATAATTCCAGCCTAAGGACTGCCTAACATATCAGTCCTTGAAAATGGCACAGACATCCACTTGGGTTATTCAGATACCATAGAACCTTAAGGCCCAGAAAACCTTGAGGATCACTTAGCATAGGTATTTTCAGTTTTCCTCAGGCCTTGGAACCCTTTATTCAAATGAAACCCTGAGAAGAGCCCCCATATACGGAGCAGTAGGAAATGGAACTACAGTAGTCCCTCTCCATATCATGGTTCACTTATCATGGCCTCACTGTATCACGGGATTTTAAAAAATATTATATTTAATTATTTATCGCAGACTTTTTGCTATATCACGGGATTTTGCAGTACTGTATAGATATGTTGTTAAAGTTATGTAGGTTTAAGAGTGTGGAATATGTTTAAGAACATAAGTAGTGTTTATAAAAGTGTGGAAAAGGTTAATAAGGGAGTGGGAAAGGTTAATAAGGGACTGGGAACGGTTCATAAGTGTGTGGGAAGGGTTTGTAAAGCCTTAAAATATATATAAATACTAAAACAAATGTAAGGTTCCTACTTCGCAGATTTTCTCCGATCACGGGGGGTCTAGAACGTAATACCAGTGATAAGTGAGGGAGTACTGTACTTGGATGGGGGTTAGAGGTTAATGTGTCAGACCACCTCCTTCAATGATCTCTCACACACCTCTGTGGAACCCTACGAGTCTGTAGAATGTAGTTTATAATTAAGAGTTTAGACTAGATTGGTAGTTTTCACATGAAAAAAAACTGAAACCTATTCTAAGTTATCATGAATAATGTTGCTATGAAATTCATGAACAAGTTTTTGCGTGGACCTATGTTTTCAATACTCTTGGGTAGATACTAGCAGTGGAATTACTGCGTCATTTTTTTTTTTTTTCTATTATAGAGTGACTTGCTCAGGGTCACACTATAAAGCAGTAACTGATCTGAAACTAGAAGCCAGGTCTCCTGACTCCCAAGCAAAGGGCATTTTTTCAACCCTAGCAGTCTTCCTTTGCAGTTTCTCCTGCCCTGTATTTGCTCTAGAAAACAGGAGTTAGCACTGGTTTCTGAGACCTCCATGATAAGCCTATGACTGATTTCAGCCACTCTCTGAAAGTCCTCCTGGCAAAATGAAAAGAAGGGGAGGGAAGGGAAGGGAAGGGAAGGGAACTACATTTTTTACTTGTTCTAGACCATTAACCTAACAAAGGGGTATACCAGGTCCAGGAGTTAGTATAAATTACAAGTCCCTGAAGCTTTCTTTATAACATTTACTTAGATAAGAGGAGTTGCTTTAGCCCATCTGTCCGTTCATATCATTATGTGATATATGATATAGTATTTTTTTCTGTTGCAACATTCTTTATGAGCCTTGTTTTACGATGCTAGACACTAGCACTTGGAGTAATGGTTATTCATAAAATTTGTAAATTAAAAATAACAAAAACCAGGAGTTCTAGTTAAGATGGTGGTGTAGAGTAATACTGAATGTAAACTGTAATTGAAAATAAAAAATAAATTAAGAATAATAACTGGAATATATGACATGTTTGAATGTGAAAACTGTTTTAATATCAACCCCCCCTCAGCTACAAGATTATAAAGTAAGCAACTTATTCTCAATAAATGAATGAATGAATGGAGACTTTGGGATATTGTGGGGGAGGGTTGGAGGTCAGCAAAGCCCTCTTTTCTAGTCCACAGCCTTTTCCAATAGAGAATCAACAGTCACTACCATACGACAAAGACATATTAAGCACTAAGTGCTTTACATAAATTAGTTCTCTGAAATGGATATATAATCATCACATTTTACAGCCTCGCAACTGAGGGTCAGACAATGACTGAAGAACTAAGGGTCTTCCATTTGAAGTAAATTCACAGGGCACCAAGGGGTCAAAACTTCAAGCCTAGACAGCTAGTCAAGAGCACTAGTGTCCCCCTCTGATGAGCAGGTGTAACAATTGACCCAGGGCAGTCGCTGCACAATGAGAATTAGAAAGTTCATGTTTACAGCATATCCCCTAATCACCTTTGAAAAATACAAACTCCATGAAATTACAGAGCATTGTTGTTATTACAAGGGATTTTGAAAATGGCTGAATGTACTTTCAATGCAAAAGATTGTGCAGGGAATCATTTTAATTCAGATTCTCATTTGGTATGAAAGCAATAAACATCTTTTTAAAAGATTTCTTTCTTTGCTGTAAGTGGTTATGAGTAATAATGTGGGTGTAAATCTTCTTAATTCTCCCTGAGCTATTTGAAATTCTTAATCATGATCAGAGTATAAAACAGAACAAAATATTATATGTGTATCATTAAAAACTGTATTTGCTGAAAAGTCACTTTCAGTTTCCTCTCTGTGGCTTAGATGATGGTGGGTCTCCATGCTGGAGCAGGCAACTTTGAATGAAAAGACAGGCATTTCTTTGACCTTTAATTTAATCTCTGTAAGTGTACAGCCCCTCACACCCCAACCCCTGCCAAAGATTAATTCCAATCTCTGTCAATGGGCAGCAGAGGGAAAGCAAAGATAAGTGATGGGAATTATCTGGGTTGGGAGAAAGAACCCTGGAATAGGAAGGAGTCAAGGGACCTGCTCACTAGGCCCCGGTTGTCTGGCTATACCCTTTGCCCTCTCTGAGCTTTAATTTTTCTCATCAGTAAAATTATGGAATGGGGTAGATGACTTCTAAGCCCTCCCAGGACTTGGGTGCAAGATATTTTGAACTAATCCGGTGGAGGATCCAGAGTCTACCAGGAAAATCTAGTCATGCAGTGAAAGTGCATGTGGGCACCTACTTTGTGTCAGGCCTGGCTGGCCGAAAGCAGGGAAAGGAAAGAGAGCTTCAGAGGGAAGTCATCACATGCAGACTAGGCAAAGAGGAGTCAGAGAGGCTTTCTGGCAGAAGTGGCATCTGAGCTAAATCTTGAAGGCTGTCTTCACAATTTTAGAAAAGACAGAAGCATACTGGTTGCTCCCATTAAGGCTCCGGATAGGAAATGATCTAAGATTAGTTAATTTAGAGAAGTTAGCTTTGGAGTTATTTTCTGAGTCTCATGAAAAGACCTAAACATCTATAGAGAATAAACCCCACAGATTTCCTACCAGAATGGCTAAAATTAAAAACACTAATCATACCAAGTACTGACAAGGATGTGGAGCAACTAGAGAACTTCTAAGCTACTGATAGAAATATAAAATGGTATAGCCATTTGGAAAACAGTTTGACCATTTATTTTAAAAGTTTAAAAAACATATGGCCCAGTAATTCCACTATTAGGTATCTACCCAAGAGAACTGAAACATATGTCCATGCAAAAACTTGTACATAAATGTTCATAGCAACATTATTCACAATAGCCAAAAAGTGGAAACAACCCAAACCTCCACTGATACTATATCCATACAATACAATATTATTTGGCAATATGAACACATGAGTACTGATGCAATGCTACAGCATTGATGAACTGTAAAACATGATGCTAAGTGAAAAAAGCCAGTTACAAAAGCTATATATTATATAATCTCATTTATATAAAACCTCTAGAATAGTAAAATCCCATCTATGGTGTTCAGAATTATAGTGGTTGCCCTTGTGGTGAGGAGTAAGTTCTGGGTGAGGGCAGAAAAGTGGCTTCTGGAATACAAGCATTGTTACCTCTGTTGATCTGGGGGCTGGTTACCATGATTTGTTCAATTTGTAAACATTTAAAGAGCCGTACATGTAGGATTTGTGCACTTTTCTTTATGACTGTCATTCATCTAAAGCACTTTATTTAAAAAAATCTAAAGAGGCTATTTACAATTCAGCTGTTTCTAACTTCTGGAAGAATATTAACTCTATACAATCAAATACCTGCCTCATCTTGAATACTATGTTTGAAGTTAAAACCAAAAAAGGAGCAGCGCAGCTTTGATGTGGTTTTCTTTCCTTAGTCCCTGCAATGGGCTTCAAATGTTCTAAAGATCATAAATCTCAACTATCTTGCAGCTGGCACCCTGGGTATCCAAAGAGGGCAGACATTTTAAATATGAAAGGCAATGCTCCTGGCAAAGCGAATACCTTCTTCACGGAAGCCCTTCACAAAGCAGATTTCTCCCACTCTCTCTCTTTCCTTCTTTCCTTCCATCTGTCCCCCCACCCATTCGTTTCACAAATGCTGATGTTTTACCATGTGCCTGGACTGTGTTAGGCCATACCACAGTGAACAAGTCAGGCAAACCCATGGCCTCAAGGGGTTTGCCAAAGAATCTCACCAAGGTGATTGAGCATTCTAAAACTATATCTAAGATCAAAAATATTGTTGAAGTTTATAGAGACTTTTAAATTTCCACAGCCATAGATCTAGTCATGTAAATGTCTAATATGATGTTTCTTAGACAGTGGACTGGGTCCAATTTCCTATATTACTCATGGATTTGACCATTCTCCGTGTCATTAAAAGAATGTGCATAAATGCTGATTCCCAATGTAATCTTGTGAAAACTGTGCCAAAAAGGGGTGAAGAAAGTCTGTAAACACCTACCACCTAAAACACACTGACAAGAGCCTGGGTGGCCACATGAGATGAGGTCCTGATTTGATCTGTAGTCACTTTCCCACTTCTCTTTGAAAGTTACACTGAGTCCAAGGGGATTAATCAACCAAAAAGTTTCTTGTTAGATCTGCATCTATCAGGTTCTGAGATTGAAAAAAAAAAAAAAAGGAAGATAGGGAAGAGGAGCGTGGGGAGAAAGGAAAAACTTTGAGCATCACTTTCACTATTAATATGGTCAAAATCCAGAGAATTCAGTTGAATTTTTGAGCAATGACTTTCTAAAAAGTTAACTGATTGCAAAAAATAACCACTGGCCCCCTTTCTTTCAAAAACTTTTTTGTGAGGCATAAAAAAGAGAAAAAATAAAAAGCAGTTTAAGTTCCTCTGCTTCAGCTTGTAGATTCGGCCTTTTCATCTAAAACCCTGAGTCATTTGACCTCTGAACTCTCCCAGGCAGAGAGCCACCACACAGTGTACTTGAGTCACTGCCACAATAATAGATGGTGTTACACCAGGCTTTTCTTCAAGGGTAAAGAGAAGAATATTCTCTAAGTAAACATGTATAGAAGGGTCTCCTGCTTCACTGCTTCAGGTTTCTCAGGCACAAGGAGATAGGACTAAACTTTTTCAACCGTCTCCTCAAAGGAACCTCATGGGGTATGTGTGGCCCACTACACAAAGGCCCCAAGAGACCCTGTCTTTTGTTTTGTTTTCCATTTTTTCAATATTTTATTTCAATCTTATTTTATTCCCCGAATTAGACATTCCTATTACTGCTGTTTTATGAAGATAACGATTGGTTATATGTATTCATATTAACCATTTCTTTGTTCATCACAGAAAAAAAAAAAAACACTAAAAATAAATCCAAGCTCCAAGAGACCCTCTTGACATGGCCAACTCTTTACTTTTCTGTTCTTTTACACAAATGCACTGCACATATCCTTTTCCAAATTGCTTTGTACATCAAATAATATTTTCCAGATTCATCTGTAGTAATGCATATGGATATAGTTCACTAATTTATGTGCATACAGAATTCTATTTTTTAAATGTGTTATTATTTACAATATTAATCCACTCCTGTATTGTTGGACATGAATTTTTATATGGCAATAAACATTCTTATTCATGTCTTCTTACATGTGTAAGGATTTTTCCATGGTAAGATTCTAGAAGAGATTCTTCAGGATGTTAATAAGATATGCACATTGCTGACTTTGCTAGATATTGCCACAATGCTCTCCAGAGCAGGTGTATAAATTTATACTACCACCAGAACTCTTAGTTCGCTACAGCTTCCCTTGGCCTGACCACATGGCACTATCATGCTTTTTAACACATGTCAATTTAATGGTTGTAAAGGATTGTCTTATTTTGAATTTAATTTACATTTTCCTTATTACTAGTGAAAATGAGTACCTTTTTTTCAGATGTTTATAGGTGAATCAGGTTATCCCTTTGATAAATTGCCTGCTCATATCCTTTGCACATTTTTTCTAATGAACTGTTTGTCTTTTTCATAATGAATATTAGAGTACTTTATAGCTTCTGGATATTAATCCTTCCTTATTTATAAGAGCTAAAAATACCCTAGACCAGCCAGTGTCTCATTATTTTAAATTTTCTTTGTGGTATATTTCATCAGAGTTTTTATTTTTAATGAAGTTAAATTTATCGATTTTTTTTTTTATGGTTTCCATGCTATGGTTTTAAGAAATCCTTTTCCAATGTTGAAATCATTAAGATACTCTTCAAAACATTCAGAAGCAAATAATTTTTGTTTTTAACATTTAAGTCTTTGACCCATCTTGAGTTGACATTTCTTCACAGACTGCGGAAGAAAATTTACATTTTCCCCATAAGTTTGTTTTTGAAATTTCAATTGAGTTCAACTGGTATATTTGTCTATTCCTGTACCAATATCACACTTTTTATTAATATGGCTTAACAACAATTATTAATACCTGACAGAGCTAATTACTTCATCTTATTTTTCTTCTCCAAGAGAATCTTAACTAATCTTTGCCTTTTCTTTTTCCACACACATTTTAGGATATTTGTCAAGTTCCATGGGGAAAAACTCTATGGGGTTTCATTAAAACTGTACCAAACTAAAATTAAATTGTGAAGAATTGACTTCTGTATTACATTGAGTCTTATAAACCTTTAAAGTGTTATATTTCTTTTATTATTTATATTAGTCATTATTTATATTCTTCATCAAAATTTCATATACCTTATTAGGTATATCTCTAGATTTATTATGGGTTTTGCTACTGTGTGAATAGGTTTTTTTCCTTTCCAATTTAGCAATTTATCTTGCAAATAAACTCTGATTCTACTATATGTTCATACATTACATAAATAGCTAAGGAAATAAGACTTTATGTGCTTGAAAGTAGCTGACATTCTGCGCTCACCAAAATTAGAGTCAAATTTGACCTTTCATTAAACAAAATAGAACAATCCCAATGATGTTTGGAGACTGCTTTTTAGTTAGTATGACATTGTTTCTACACTTCAGGAATGAAATTTGTCCTACAAAAGCTTCAACTTTTCCCAGATGGAACTCACTCTCTTACAGTGGTTCTATATGCAAAGTTTTTTCTTCTTATTCTTTAGAATATGTGTTGGTCCTTTATGTGCCTTTACTGTATACATTTTTTCAAAGTCATGATTTTTTTCCTTAGAAGTTTCTGGGTTTAGAGGATATATGTACACACACACACACACACACACACATGCAAACACACTTCATATGTTTTTAAATATATTTAAAAATTTCTTCTCGGTACTACATTTCCTCCTAACTATTCTCCATTTTTAATAATTCTGTCCTTACTTTATTATTTTTTTCATCTTTGTCTTCAAAGATGTCTTCTTTATAGACAAAGCAGGGGGTTTTGCCATTTTTCTCTTATTTTAGATATAGATTTCTATTTAGTAATTGAGTACTTATTATAAAGGTACTGTCTTCTACCAAGTTGATATCACATATATCTGCATGTATCCGCTGTAATGAACTCAGTAACAAGTGAAATGGATCCATAACAATCTAAATATTCACATTTGTAAACATCAAAGTCTTATTTTACTAAATCTTCACCAACATCCCTAAGTTTCAAGGATTCCTTGAGGTGATGTTATACTTCGTTTTTCAATACACTTTTAAAATCTTCTTGCAATGATTTGCTCAAAGGTTAATTTTTCCCCCAGAAGAATGGTTTCCTTCTATTATATGAATCTAATTATAGGAACCAGAGCTTTTGTCTTTACATAGTTTCTTATTTATTGGTGAAAGCCATAAAGAATTTATATTTCCTTTTGGTCTTCCCTTTCTTTTTATACTTCTTTTTCTTAAACATTTCCAAATTAGCTTTTTAAAGTCAACGGGGGAAAAATGGGACAGATGTAAAAGAACAATAATTTTAAAATGTTAAAAAACAATAAAGTCAATGGGGTTGATTAAAAGGAAAGTTACTTGAGAAACTTTTTGCTTGAATACCCTCAAGTGAGGGAGCACATACTCTAGTAGGGAGTTGACTCCCCTTAGGTTAGACAGCAGTGAATTGAATAAACTGGTACCAGAAGAGTCAGTATTATCACTGTGGTTTTCAATTTTCATAGTAGTAGATACATCAAAGTCACTTTGGACTTTGAAGAGGAAGCATTACAAAGGAACATTCTCTAAGTTCTTCCCAACAATCCTGTTTCCTGATTTGTCCTCTGTTTTAAATTGGTTAACTTCTCTTTAGAGGGCTTGATAAAAAGGAAGAACTACCTAACCTCATGACCCAAGCATCTGGAGCGGAAAGGGGCAAATCTTGCAGAAACAACTCAAAGCCCAAAAGAAAGGGAGAAAAGACACCAACACAAAATTTTGGGTGCCATGCTAGCTGTTTGAATTTGTCTTTTATAATATTTCCTCCTTCTTTCTTACTGTTGAAAAGGAGCACTAATGATCTTTATATATTGATCCTACTCCCAGGAAACTTGTTGAATGCTGTATTAGTTCTATTAGCCTGTCTACATGTTCTCTAACATTACCTGTGCCATCTATGGAAAAAATGTATTTTCAATTATTATATTTTTCTTTTCCCAATGAGCCAGTTAAAACCACATTTACAATACTGAATAAAAACAGTGATTAGAGGTTCTCTTGTTCATCTTGTTGCTGACTTGAAAGAGACATACCTAATATTTTACAATGAAGAGTAATGTTTACCATAGTTTTCATAGAAAGCCTTCATCTTGTTATTAATAATATACATTTATTGAATTATTTCTGTACCTGGTGACAATGGTTTTTTTTTTCCTCCTTTAGTCTACTTTATAGTTGTGGAGGTCACACAGTATTGTATTTTTGTCAAATAACCTAATCTATATGATACTGGCTTTTTGATATTATTTCCCTTAAGGTTTAGTAAAAGGTCAATTTTTGTACATGTGCCCTATTTGTTAGAAAATAATTTTTATTCTCTAATCATTGGGTGTAGGACTCACTACATTTACCATTTTGGTTTTCAAATCTTCTATATTTTAAACACTGTTTGCTTGCTAGGTTCCCACCATTGCCTTCCCTGAGGATGTCTAGCACGAGGTCTTGCCCAGAGAACCTGTGCTATGACAAATATCGATCAAATGGAACTGAACCATTTGAAAGGTTTAGGCATATAGTTTCAGTGTTTGCATACCCTCACCAGGGTTTGTCTACAAAGGTAATGTTATTTTAAAACTTAGAATCGAAAACACATACAATTCCAAGAAGTAATTGACCAAGCGCAATTCTCTGATAGCCACAATGGCCGAAAATGGTGATGAGAAAAATGGCTGCTTTGGAGGCTAAAATCTGTCATCAAATTGAGTATTATTTTGGTGACTTCAATTTGTCACGGGACAAATTTTTAAAGGAACAAATCAAACTGGATGAAGGCTGGGTACCTTTGGAAATAATGATAAAATTCAATAGGTTAAACCGTCTGACAACAGATTTTAATGTAATAGTAGAAGCATTGAGCAAATGAAAGGCAGAACTCATGGAAATAAGTGAAGATAAAACCAAAATCAGAAGATCTCCAAACAAACCCCTCCCTGAAGTGACTGATGAGTATAAAAATGATGTAAAAAACAGATCTGTTTATATTAAAGGCTTCCCTACTGATGCAACCCTTGATGACATAAAAGAATGGTTAGAAGGTAAAGGTCAAGTACTAAATATTCAGATGGGAAGAACATTGCATAAAGCATTTAAGGGATCAATATTTGCTGTGTTTGATAGCATTGAGTCTGCTAAAAAGTTTGTGGAGACCCCTGGACAAAAGTACAAAGACACAGATCTGCTAATACTTTTCAAGGAAGATTACTTTGCAAAGAAAAATGAGGAAAGAAAGCAAAATAAAGTGGAAGCTAAATTTCGAGCTAAACAAGAACAAGAAGAAAAACAAAAGCTGGCAGAAAATGCTGAAATCAAATCTCTAGAAGAAAAGATTGGCTGCTTGTTGAAATTTGGGGGGGACCTAGATGATCAGACCTGTAGAGAAGATTTGCATATCCTTTTCTCAAATCATGATGAAATAAAATGGATACACTTTGTCAGAGGAGCAAAGGAGGGAATAATTCTATTTAAAGAAAAAGCTAAGGAAGCACTGGATAAAGCCAAAGATGCAAATAATGGTAACCTACAACTGAGGAACAAATAAGTGACATGGGAAGTACTAGATGGAGATGTGGAAAAAGAAGCATTGAAAAAAATCATAGAAGATCAACAAGAATCCCTAAATAAATGGAAGTCAAAAGGTCGCAGATTTAAAGGAAAAGGAAAGGGAAATAAAGCTGTACACATTGGATCTGCTAAAGGAGAAGTACAGTTTCAGGGCAAGAAAACTAAATTTGAAAGTGATGATGAACGTGATGAAAATGGTGCATCTGGACCAATAAAAAGAGAAAGAGAAGAAACAGACAGAGAAGAACCTGCATCAAAACAGCAGAAAACAGAAAATGGTGTTGGAGACCAGTAGTTTAGTAAACAATTTTTAAAATTCATTTAAATTAGGTTTTCAGTTGCTTTTGTCTTTGGAGGATTTTAAAAAGAAAACCGAATTAGGTCCACTCCAATGTCCACCTGTAAGAAAGAAAATTTTTTTGTTTAGCTTGTCTTCTGTTTTTTGTTATCCAAATGAGGAATTTTTTTTTTATGTACAGTTCTATGTTATTTCGGATAATTCAAATATCAAAAGAAAGATTCTTGTACTAAATTGCCTTTGTAATATGAGACTGTATTAGTACAAACTAATAAAATATACTATATAAAAAGAGCAAAAAAATAAATAAATAAAATAAAACCTAGAATCATAATCATCACTCTCAGAGTCATTTGTTGCCTATTGGACATTGTGCAAAATTATTACAGAGCTTAGCATGACAAGCTGGCAATAGATGATTGCCAAGTTTCAAAGATCTGGGGGAAGACATTGTACCACTGAAAGACACTCTCTTTTTATTTTATTTGGAAGTGTTTCTAACTCTAAAATCAAAATGTAGTCCTTGAACTGCCTTTTCACGGGTAGCTGGCACTAAATTTCTCTTTACTGTTATCAGTTTCCTAACTAAGTACAGTTCTATTTAATTACTGCTGAATGCAAGGAGACTTCTTTTGGATCTTTTGGTTAGTACTTTAGAATGAGAGGAAGAACAGGTGCAGTGTTATGTCAATGTTCCTTCATTTATTTCAAAACTGGTTTCTATCACAAAAATGCATCTAGACCACCAGCCTCAAGAAATTGTAACAACTACAACTCATAAGACTTCCAAGCTAGCTTTGTCTTCCCCTCATATATCAAGAATGGACTGAATGTTTCTGTTGAATAGTTGACATTGAAAGGGAGATTACACATAGCAGATGATCTGAGCAGTGAAGCCTACTCTTAACTCAATAGATATGATAGATCAAACCTGAAAGTTAATAAGCCTAATTAGGTTCAGAGAAGTGAAGCAACTCAGCCAAGGTCACACTGTCCATCTATGTTTCTCTTCCTCTGTTTCCATCCCAGTCTAAGTCCCCACCATGCCTTGTCCAGTCTTCTGCAACAGCCTTCTAAATAGTCTCCATGCCTTTGAAAATTTTCAAACACTTTACTATGGACAGGTAAGCCTAGAAGGCTCCATCTCCTTCCCATCTTCTTAGCCTCAGCTTTTATTTTCTCCCACATTTGCTATGCTCCAGACATGTTTGCCTTCAAGTAATAAATTAGAACACACTATGGTCTTTCCTCAGGCCCGTTCTTCCCTCTTTTGGAAATGTTCCCTTCACATACCCTTGCCTAAACAGCTCTTCATTCCTCATGTTTATTCTTCATATCTCACCTCAAGTTTTACTTCTTTGGGTCATGATGTTCCATCAATGAAGTTCACTGATGCTCCAGATGAGGTCGGCTCTCTCGTAACCTGTACTTTTTCTGCATAGCGCCTAAAATGTTTGTAACACAGTAAGTTCAATACCTCTTGGTGAATGCATGAGTCATTTGATTAACACTATCTTCTTGTAAAGATGGAAAGCTCCGAGGGGATCAGTAGTACCATTTGTTGAATGAATAGCAATAGATTCATGATTTGAACCAAAGATTCATCCCCTCCCTACTCCCTCCTGTTCTCCAGATTCTACCTTCCCACTCTGCCTTTCTCCAAATCTCTGCTCCTGTCTCCTACCTGCCATCTCAGGGACTTCTTCACAACAGGCTCTGCTTAATTCCATTGGTGGCTCAGTGGGATCTATTCCCAGTTCCAGCTAGACACTCACTGGCAACTGTTCCCCATCTAAGGACAGCCGTTCTCATAGGCAGAAGCAGTTACCTGCTAATAGCTAAAAAGTGACCATCATGATACTGTTCCTTCCCATTAAGCTGGCTGTCTCCATGTAGCCTGCTTTCAAAATTCCCATGAGCCTATTATGGGGAAGGTAACACTTGCCTTATCTATCCCTCAGAGTCAACATGTTTGAGTCCTTACTCTTCACCTGGCTCAGAGTTGTCTGAGGTGCTCAAATAATTAAGTGGAAGAAAGAACTGACATCAGAAGGCTTGGAGGAGAAAGAAAAGGCTCTCAATTTGGCCACTGGCTAATTATTTATATTCCAGCCTATTTTACCATTAGTCTGAAGTGGATGATTTAATGTTAAACTTGTATAAGACCTATACATTAAATAACCCATTCCAAACCAATGGCAAATTGTGTGTGTGTGTGTGTGTGTGTGTGCGTGTGTGTATTTCTCCAACTACATCCATTTATACAGCTTGAATCTGTAACAACCAGCCACCATTACCCATAAGAAAAAGTGCCTTCTGATTAGTATACTGGTGCCCGGTTCTGACTATTTAGAGCCTCAATCTGTGGAGATAGCCTTCCCTACATTTAAACCTCTCCATTAGCAAAAACATCATACAAATGGCTCCTCTGGTCACCTAACACCAAAGCACTCTTTAGGCCATTAGTACATTTCAAACTAGACAACCCAAAAGGTGCAAAATGGAAATTTGTGACCTGAATGTGACCTAATTAATGCATGGTCAAATACAATCAGTGCAATCACTGGAATAAATATTGATATGGAAGCATAATTTTAACTCATTTGGATACCTAATTGTATACTTGAAACAATGCCTGTTTTTCATGCTCAACAGAACCTAAAGGGAAAAAGGAAAGGAAAGTGAGGAGCCACAGCATCTTCTGCAGGTACAAAAATAAATTTGCTTTAAAGGAATCAACATTAATGTGCGATAGCCTTTTTTTTTAAAATGAGCTGATGTGCTTTCCCTGTTTCCCTGTCAGGTCTTTTGCCAGTGAAATAAAAACATTAAGTAGAAATATAAATAAAATGCAGCCTTATGCTATCATAATGTTTCTAGTGAGTTTTGATCACATGCAAATCTAAACACAGAAAAGACAAAAAAGAATTTCTTTTTTTTTTTTTTTTTCTTTTTGGATTCAATTGTTGATAGATATGTATTTTTGCCATTTATTGTTTATAGTTTTTTTTAAATGTGTTTTATTCATTATAATATTACATTTGTGCCAATTTCCCTTCCCTCTGCTCCCCTCCACCCGGTGGCCCCCCTCCCTCCAGTTGTCCCCACTTTTAGATCATGTCCATTAGTTGTGCATATAGTTCTTCTCAACCTCTCTCTGTCTATTCCATTCCCTCCTACCATGATCCTTAATGCCTATATCATCTCCCTCCCTCTCCCCATTCCCCCTCCCTGTTGACCTCCCCCCAATATGTTCCCCGTATCTATAGTTCTTTTTCCAGTCTCGTTGCCTGTTTAGTTTGCCTTTGTTTCAATTCCCTAGCTTCTGTTGTTTCTTGTGATGCAGTTTTCATTTTAGATTTCATTGTCTTGATCCTCCTTTTTCTAAACCAGTCCCTTTAACATCTCATATAACAGTGGTTTGGATCTAATGAACTCTTTCAGTTTTATTTTGTCCTGGAAACACTTTCTCTGTCCTTCTATTCTGAATGACAATTTCGCTGGATAGAGTATTCGTGGTTGTAGGTTTTGGATTTTCATTACTTTGAATATTTCTTGCCAGTCCCTTCTTGCCTGCAGGGTCTCCCTTGAGAAGTCAGCTGATAGTCTAATTGGGACCCCTTTGTACATAATTCTTTTCTTCTCTCTTGCTGCTTTTAAGATTCTCTCTTTATCTTTAATTTTTGACATTTTGATTATAATGTGTCTTGGAGTGGTTCTCCCTGGGTCCAGTCTCTTGGGAACTCTCCTTGCTTCCTGGACCTGCAAGTCTATTCCCTTCCCCAAGTCTGGGAAGTTCTCCTTTATTATATTTTCACTCAATTTTTCAAGTTCTAGTTCATCTTCCTCATTCTCTGGCAAACCAATGATTCTTATGTTGGGCCTTTTATAGCTGTCCCAGAGGTTTCTGATCCTCTCATCGTTGCTTCCCATTTCCTCTCGCTGCATTGGTTGACTGCTTGTTCCTTCTCCATATTCCGGTTTGTTGAAATGAACTCTGGATTTTATTTCCTCACCATCTGTCTCGTATGTGGTTTTGTTCTTTTCGTTATGAGTGTTTTTCGCTTCTTTCTCATCTTTTTCCAGATCTTTTGTGAATTCTGTAAGCCACCTGATAACAATGGCCCAGAACTGAGCATCTGACAGGTTTCTTATCTGTTCATCTGTCAGGTTCTCCATCTGTTGCCTGGTGAGCTGTGCCACCGGGATTTCTATAGTTGTCTGCCTCATTTTGACAGATGCGTTTTGTTTTCTTGGGCCGGCTGTAGGGGGCAGTGCCTGTGTACGCGTCACAAGCCAGCGACCGGTGCCTGTCCGCGACCTATTTCGCAGCCCTGTGGTGCTTTCTTTGGGGGCGGGGGTCCAAGATGGATTCACACAGTTATTCCGCTAGGAGACCAGGATCCGTCCTCCCGCCCCCCTGGGCCTCACTGTTCAAGGCGATGTGGTGGCTGCTTTCCCCAGCGTTGGGGTCGCGAGCTGCCGGGGGTTCGACTGCAGCCGGGGTTGTTCTCCCCGCCGCTGTCCCAGGTGCGACCGCAAACAGCTCCGCCCCCTTTCTCTCGTCCTACCTGCCCAAAGAGCGCCGCTGGTTTATAACTTCATATGTTGGGCTTCCGTGTAGTTTTATTTTCTGGAATTTCTAGTTATCCTTTGTTTTGAAGTAGTTGTATTCCTCTCTAGTTGTAGAGGGAGACCTAGCACGTCCGTCTAAGCCTCCATCTTGGCCGGAAGTCAAGAATTTCTTAACTGAAGCTGCAATCTGATTCTCGCCTGGGAATTGGGTAGGAGAAAAAGTCCCATTTTTTTCTCAGGGCTCTCCCCTGATCTTCTGGTGACACCATCTGAGAACGCAATGCCTTGAAAGTGGTGAGGCCACTTGGCACAGGTAATGAACTATACCTCTGAGGTCTGCCCAGAGGAATCAGAGGAAGCACTGCAGCCTACCACCCACTACAGCTCATGGCACAGGTGAGTTTATCTGATGTCACCAAAGAGGAGAAAAAATGTTTTCTTTGAAATGTTTAGATTTGAGGAGGGAGGTTTTGTGGAACTGCAGGGCTGTTTTTCCTGTATCTTTGCACCTGAACTTGGGATCAATTTGTTCTGCTGCAACAGGACAGGATAGTAGGATGCTGAGTGACGCTGCGTACACAGCTTCAGGTCAAGCATATTGATTTAACATTAATGGCACCATTTTCTAGTAGGCTGTAGCTGCCCACTCCCCAGACCCCTTGGTGGTACTGATTTAAAGAACAGGAGGCATCTCTGAAACTTTAACATGCACCTTAATAGAGCAATTCAGGACCAAAATGTGAAACATCATTTTGCTGTTGCTGTTTTTAATATTCAAATTTTAGATTCAAATGTAAACTCTGTGAACAATCTCACACATATAGTTCAAATAGAGGTCATGAAGATGATGCCCAAGTTGAGCTGAAGGACAGGTAAACTAGCAATACTGAGGACCACACAGTTCTTAACCACAAATACCTTTTCATCATTCCAATAATCAAGCTCAATTCTCAAACATTTTATCCACTCAGTGGAAAAGGAATTTGAGAGAACACAGCCCATTCTTGACATTAAAAATGATCTCTAACCTCAACACAGCTAATATTTCTTGAGAAATTACATGCATTTATCACATTCATCTATTTAGCCTACTTATAAAATGTTTAAGATGGCCCTTAAACATTGCTCAGTAATTAGCTCTCATCTTTAACTCCTACATGCATTGGGGAAGGGTGGGCAGAAAATGTGACTTGTAGTCATACAGGTCTATATTCAAACCATGCCTTTGCCTTTTACTAGCTATATGATCTCGAGCAAGGTAATAACTTCTCAGAGCCTTCAGTTCCTCATAAACTGTCAGGAGGACAACTTCACAGACTGTTGTAAGGATGGAAAAAGAGAGCATCAGTAAAAATGCATGGCATGTGATAGTTCTTAATAAATGCCAATTGAGCCTTTAAAACTGTACCTCCTTTGGGACTTCTGGCCAAGAACGAGGCTTAGACTGACATGCTCAGTCTCCCTCTACAACTAGAAAGGAAAACAACTACCTCAAAACAAAAGATAAATAGAAATTCCAGAAAATAAAACTACACAGAAGCCCAACGTACGAAGTTATAAACCAGTGGTGCTCTTCAGATGAGTAGGAGGGGAAAAATCGGGCAGTGCTGTTTGCGGTAGCAGTGGGGACAGTGGCAGGGGGAGCAATCCTAGCTGCAGTCAAGTTCAGGCAGCTTGCAACCCCAACGCTGGAAAAGGCAGCCCCTGCATTGCCTCGGATGATGAGGCCCAGAGGGCAGGAGGACAGATCCCGGTCTCACAGCAGAGAATAATAGCAGGAATCCATCTTGGACCCCCGCCCCCACTCAAAGTGCCATAGCGTGGCAAAAAAGGTTGTGGATGACCTCCGGTTGCCGGGTAGTGGTGAGTACATGGGGCTCTGCCCCCTATACCCTACCCAGAAAGCAAAGCAAAACACAAATCTGTCAAAATGAGGCAGACAACTATAGAAATCCAAGTGACACAGCTCACCAGGCAGCAGATGAAGAATCTGAAAGACGAACAAATAAGAAACCTGTCAGAGGCTCAATTCAGAGCTATAGTTATTAGGTGGCTTACAGAATTAACAAAAGATTTGGAACAAAACGGGGAAGGATTGAAAGCCACTCATACTGAAGTGAACGAAAACAAATATGAGACAAGTGGTGTGGAAATAAAATCCAGAGATCAAATCAACAAACCGGATCATAGGGAAGGAGCAAACAGTCATCCAGTGTGGAAAGAGGAAACAGAAAGTAAGGAAAGTGAGAAGAGGATCAGAAACCTCTGGGACAGCTATAAGAGATCAAACATACGAATTATAGGATTGCCAGAGGGCGAAGAAGAAGAACTAGAAATTGAAAAATTAAGTGAAAATATAATAAAGCAGAACTTCCCAAACTTGGGGAAGGAAATAGACTTACAGGTCCAGGAAGCACAGAGAGTTCCAGAAAAACTGGACCCAGGGAGAACCACTCCAAGACACATTATAATCAAATTGTTAAAAATTAAAGATAAAGAGAGAATCTTAAAAGCAGCAAGAGAGAAGAAAAGAATCATGTACAAAAGGGTCCCAATTAGACTATCAGCTGACTTCTCAAGGGAGACTCTGCAGGCAAGAAGGGACTGACAAGAAATATTCAAAGTCATGAAAAGCAAAAACCTACAGCCATGATTACTCATCCAGTGAAGCTGTCATTCAGAATAGAAAGGCAGAGAAAGTGCTTCCAGGACAAAGTAAAACTGAAGGAGTTCATTAGATCCAAACCACTATTATATGAGGTGTTAAAGGGATTGGTTTAGAAAAAGGAGGATCAAAACTATGAACATTAAAATGAAAACTGCATCACAACAACCAACAACAGAAACTAGGGAGTCGAAACAAAGGCAAACTAAATAGGCAACGAGAGTGGAAAAAGAACTATAGGTATGGGGAACATACTGGGGGGAGGTCAGCAGGGAGGGGGAAGGGGGAAAGGGAGGGAGATGGTACAGGAATTAAGAAGCATAGTAGGAGGGAATTGAATAGACAGGAAGAGGTTGAGAAGAACTATATGTACAACCAATGGAGATGGACTAAAAGGGGGGTGACAACTGGAGGGAGGGGTCCAGTGGGTGGAGGGGAGCAGAGGGAAGGGAAATTGGGACAACTGTAACAGTATAATCAATAAAACATATTTTTTAAAAATGTAAAAAAAATGTACCTCCTTTGAAAACACCACTGCAAGATTGAATTATCTTTATTTGATTTATAAAGATTACCAATGGAAAGTGTGTTACAGATTAGTTTAGAAAAGTATTGGGTTTGGAGTGGCTTAAGTTTATCAGAACTAAAACCCACCTTTGAATGCCACAAGGAATTTCTGTTATATCATATTTGGAAATATTTTGCCACCTCACCACAAGGCAGAATGAAGTATTGGCTGACTCAATTCTTAGGGGTATGGACAATATTTCATGGTCTCTGTGTCCCCAATAACCTGCACAGTGCCAGGCAAAGCATAAACACCCACTATATACATACTTCCATAAAGTGGCATCATAACATGGAATCTGAAACAGCTGCTGAGAACAGTTTAGAGGAAGCTGTTTTTTAGGAGTGTGATTGCCAGTGTGAACAGAACTCCAGATACCCTCTAAACTCCTTAAAATGCAGAAGCCTGGTCACCACTTAAGAGCTAATAATACATAGTAAGCACTCAAATATTAAGTATATTTTTCCCTATGTACTACTGTCTACTGTCCATTATAACAACTACATACATGAAAGCAGTGTAAACATTTCCCATCTGAGAAATGAAGGAAGTGAGGGGATTTGGAGAAGGTAAATAATTTTCCCAAGGGCACAGGACTAGCCAAGTGATGAAATCAGGATTCAGAGCAAAGTCCAGGTAACCTCCTCTTTCCTAGTATCTTTTATTTACTTGAGCTATTTGAACATCTCTAGGTCTTAAGCTCATGTATTTCTTCTTCTTCTTTTTTCTTCTTCTCCTCCTCTTTCTCCTTCTCCTTATCCTACTCCTTCTTCTTCTTCTTCTTCTTTTTTTTTTTTTAGTTTCCACAGTGGTTCTGATTCACATGGCTAGTTAAAAGACAGTAAATTAGGGCATGATTGAAAACACGTGAGAGATAGTGAAAGCCAGGCCACAAACAGCTCGTGCCATTAGCCCAGTTCTCCAAAATCTAAATAGAACTTTGAGAAATAACCCATCCCTGGGAGTCAAGCAAAATAAATTGGACCTTTGCATGGCTGCAAATAATACTTGCAAGTGTTATAACACTTCTGACACTATTGGATTACCCAAAACAAACTGTCACCACATGGCAGGGTTGGCCCAGCTGTTTCCAGAAATGGCACCATTGCATGGTGCTCACCAGGCTTGATCATTGGGATTGACTGAAGGACAATGACATCACCTATGAGGTATCTTAATATAAAAGTGTACATGTTACTAGTGGTTAACATTGCTGATTCTGCCCTCCATTAAGATTTTAAGCAGTTTGTAAAACAGTCTAAACCTCAATGTTATTACAGAAACAATAAGCAACTACTGCCCTAGCTTCATAACGAATGCAGATCAAATACATTAAGTTGGAAAAGTAAATTTAATTTTCAGGTTTCTGTTTACATGTTCTGCTCCATTTTCTTTGATAAGATTAGTGAACAAAGTTCAGATAACTTTTTTAGTTCAAACGTTTTTTCATAATGGTAAATCAATCTGCTCAGGCAAACAACATCAAAACACTAACGACAAGGAGCTATCATTGGAAGGTGATCCGATTTCCACATAAATGAATCCACTAAAATTTGAATGAACTTTATAGAGGTACAAAATTGGTGAGAGAATTTGTCGAGTCTTTCAAAGCAACTACTATAATAATAACTGCAGAAGTCTGCACAAATTGTGTCAATTCTAATCAACTTTATATATTTCTTCCACGATATTATAAAATATATTTCATAAAAGGGTAAAGCAAGTTCACAGAGGGCCAACAACGTAGCTGAAGTCAAGCATAGCTAATTTGCTGTTTAGGACAGATGTGATCTACAGAATTCACTGGTCCATGGTTATCAACTCTGATATGGAAGACCAATTCCCAGCATGTGTTGCCTCTATGGGTTTTATGTCGACGATACAGGCTTCTTGACTCTAGAGGGATATAAGAGATGGTAGCAGTTTGTGAGCAGAAAGTTATATTCTATTTACATGCTGGCATTAAGTATAAATAGGAAGGCAATTTGTCATGCCAAGCCTGAGATCGGGGTGCTAGGAGCAGGTCTCAGACTCTCCAATAAGAGTTAAGAGCTCAGAGAAAGGGACAAAGGAAGAAAAAGATGGAGAAGAACAGCATGGAGAAGAACAAGGTGGAAGCCTAGTACCCACAGAATCAGCAAAACCAGAAGATATGATGACAAGTTCTCAAACATGAAGGAGGCAGAGGCACAGTCTCACAGGCTTAATCATCAGAATATATAATGTGAGCCCAGAATACAAGTCTCCAGAACAGCTTCCAAGCAGAAACGCCACTCTCCCATTCATTTCTTTGAAGATCCCTAACTAACCACAAAATGAACAAAGTATCTGGGGCTGAAAGACACCCACACCCTTAGCCTACCCAGCAACTAATACAATTACTTACAAAAGAGTGGGCATTGGGAAAGTTACATTAAATGGTTAGAGATAGGTGAGTGTATATATTTTAACATGCAAATTCTTGGGCACTATAGGGCACTGCAGGATTGGTGAAGGCTATGTACTAGTAATCACGAGTTTCTGGGTTCAAAACCTAGTTCTGAACCTTGCTAGGTATGTCATATTGGGCACATTACCTAATCTCATCTAAAAATAGTAGAAATGGTACTTAATTCCTATGACTGTTATGAGACTTAAATGACTTAATGCATCTAAAGGACTCAGTGAAATCCCTTCATCATGGTAAGTACTAAATAAATGTCAGTGGTTGACATTGTTAACAAATGATCAGAAGGCTTTTACATTGACCAAAATGGAAACACTGCTGGACTTCTGGCCAAGATGGAGGCTTAGACTGACACTCTCTGTCTCCCTCCACAGCTAAGAAGGACTACAACTGCTGCAAAACCAGAAATAACCAGAAGTTCCAGAAAATAAAGCTACATGGAAGTCCAACATATGAAGTTATAAACAAGTGGTGTTCATCTGGATGGGTAGGAGGGGAGAAGCTGAGGTGGAGAGATTAAGCTGTGCTGCTGGCAGCAGCTTCAGCGATTGGCAGCGGGACTGTGATAAGCACAGACACCCGTATTTAAGGGAAGGCAATAAGCACCAGGGGAGCACCCCCAGCTGCAGTCCAGACCTGTCAGCTCATGATGCCAATGCCAGGGAAGGCATACCCCCATTGCCTGAGACTATGAGGCCCAGAGGGCATGGGGACGGAGGAGGAGGCTCCCGGTCTCTCAATGGAGAGTAATGGCAGAAATCTATCTTGTACCCCCGCCCCCACACAAAGTGCCACAGTGTGGTGAGAAGGGTCACCCGGTAGTGACTAGTGCACAGGGCTCTGCCCCCGGGAGCATAGGAGGTGTGCCAGCCCTGCCTAAGAAGGAAAGATAAATGAAAATGGTCAGGATGGCAGGAATCATGAAATCCATGATTTCAACCAATCACACCGCTGACCAAAAAGCAAATACATGAATTAACCAATGAACAAATAGATAATCTTTCTGAGGCTTAGTTCAGAGATATAGTCATAAGGCAGCTTACAGAATTAACAAAAGATATTGAACAAGACGGGGAAGGAGTGAAGGCTAGTCATGCTGAAATGAATGAAAACACATACGAGACAAGTGATGGGGAAACAAAATCCAGAGATCAAATCAATAAATTGGAACATAGGGAAGAAACAAACAGTCAACCAGTGCAGAAAGAGGAAACAAAAAGTGAGGAATATGAGGAGAGGCTCAGAAACCTCTGCGACAGTTATAAGTGAACAAACATCCGAATTATAGGGTTGCCAGAAGGTGAAGAAGAAGAACTAGAAGTTGAAAAATTATGTGAAAAAAATAATGAAGCAGAAGTTCCCTTACTTGGGGAAGGAAATAGACTTACAGGTCCAGGAAGCACAGAGAGTTTCAGATAAACTGGACCCAGGGAGAACCACACCAAGACACCTTGTAATCAAAATGTCAAAAATTAAAGATAAAGAGAGAATCTTAAAAGCAGCAAGAGAGAAGAAGAGAATAACATGCAAAGGGGTTCCAATAAGACTATCAGCTGATTTCTCAAAAGAAACTCTGCAGGTAAGAAGGGACTGGCAAGAAATATTCAAAGTAATGAAAATCCAAAACCTACAACCACGAATACTCTATCCAGCGAAATTGTCATTCAGAATAGAAGGACAGAGAAAGTGTTTCCAGGACAAAATAAAACTGAAAGAGTTCATTAGATCCAAACCACTGTTATATGAGATGTTAAAGGGACTGGTTTAGAAAAAGGAGGATCAAAACTATGAACATTAAAATGAAAACTGCATCACAACAACCAACAACAGAAGCTAGGGAATTGAAACAAAGGCAAACTAAGTAGGCAAAGAGTGAAAAAATAATTATAAGTATGGGGAACATATTGGGGAGAGGTGAGTGGAGAGGGGGAAGGGGGAAATGGGAGGGAAATGATGCAGGAATTAAGCAGCATGGTAGGAGGGAATGGAGTAGACAGGAAGAGGTGGAGAAGAACTATATGCACAACCAATGGGCATGGACTAAGTGGGGGGACAACTGGAGGGAGGGGGGGTCACTGGGTGGAGGGGAGCCGAGGGAAAAGAAATTGGGACAACTGTAACAACATAATCAGTAAAACATTTTTTTTAAAAAGAAACACTGCTACCCCAAAAGATCACAAAAAGCAGAATTCTAGTTTTTCCCTCCAAACTAACTGTTATAAACTTTCTTAAAATTAAAAATTCTACCAGCTCAATGATAATCTCTCTTGCTTATATTCATGTGCTTCTGCTGGAGCTCTGCCATTCTCTCACTCTCCCCCATATCTACCTGTAGCTAGAGAGAACATGTTTCACACCTGTGTAGAAGTGTTACTGCCAAGTTACAAAATGAGAGAAGACACACAAAAGTAATGAGGAAACATGGAGGATGCTAAGGGAGACAAATCCAAGAAAAGGTAGGTATACACCTAAATTCCCCCTTTCTCCCTCTACCATGCACCCTTGACAAAACCCCAAGGTGAGTTAATCCAGCTCTTTAATGCCTGTTCACAAGCAGCTTAGCATGGTTGGAAAAACACACAACTATGTCATATTTTCCTATAAACTAATGACCTGAAACTGCAAGTGTGGGCCTTCAGTGCTATCTGCCATCCTACTCCCTTGCCTGCAGTCCATTCATTTGTCTACTCTCCCTGAGACTATTTCATACTCTCTCCTCTCTGTTCACAAGTCTAACTCTCTTTTTTTAAAGATTTTTTATTAATATTCCATTACAGTTATCCCAATTTTTCCTCTTTGCCCTCCTCTTCCCATCCCACCCTCCATTCTCACAATCAATTCCTGCACTGTTGTCCATGTCCATGGGTCATTCATACATGCTCTTTAACTAGTTTTTTGCCCTTCTGTCCACCCTTGTCCCCCCTCCACTCTGGTCACTGTCAGTCTCTTTCAGGTTTCCATGCCTGTGGTTCTATTTTGTTCATTAGATTCCTGTTAAAGGTTAGATCATATGGTATTTGTCTTTCACCAACTGACTTATTCACTTAGCATAACATTCTCCAGTTCCATCCATGCTGTCGCAAATGGCAGGAGTTCCTTCTTTCTTTCTGCTGCATAGTATTCCATTGTGTAAATGTACCACAGTTTTTTGATCCACTCATCTACATAGGCTGTTTCCAGCTCTTGGCTAAATTATAAGATAGGTCTATTTGTTTATTGTCTACCCCCCCCCCATTGAAATATAAATTCCTTGAGGATAACATGACCTACAGTGAAAAGTACTCCCAAGCACTTATTGGGTTCTCGATGCATATCTGTGGAGTGAACAACAAAATGAATGAGGAAAAGAAAATGGATTCCTAACTGTGAAATTACCTTTTGCATTTTTATAGATCTCTCTCTCCCCACCCCCACCTCTCATCTTTTGGACAAAAATCTTATGTCTCAGGAGGCTAGGTATTAAAGACTGATGCTCTTTATGGCCCTGGCTGATGTGGCTCAGTTGGTTGGAACATTGTCCCATAATCAAAAGGTTGCGGGTTTCATTCCCTGTCTAGGCACCTACGAGAGGCAACCAACTGATGTTTCTTTCCTACATCGATATATCTCTCCCTCTCTCTCCCTTCCTCTCTCCCTTCCTATCTGTCTAAAAAAGCAATAAAAATGTTCTCGGGTGAGGATAAATTTTTTTTTTAATGAAATAGAAAGTGATGCTCTTCAGGGAGGCAGACCATGGGCATCCATGTGAGTGATGAGGCCTATAAAGAACCTGGTCTTGGCTCAAGAGTGTTCATGAGTAAGGACCTCCCACAGTGCAGGGCCAACCAGGAAATATGGGAAGTATGCTTGCCAAGAAAGTTTTATTTAGGGTCTGGATCCAATGGCAGGGAAACTTCTTGACTTCCTTCCTTCCTTGCCACAGAGCCTGAGGCTGTGCCAGGGAAAATTCAACCCTCAAACACCTACAGAAAGAAAGTATCCTGGGGAGGAAGTCCGTGGCATGTATATACCATCTGTACAATGCTCAGTACACTGCACAGCCTGAATGGATAGGGGCCTCTGGCTTGCACTCTCTGTGAGAAAGGTACCCAGTTTCTGAGCACTGTGGCCAAGATGGATGAAGGACCAAAAGAAATGATGGATGTAAAGTGGCTTGTTAATTAGATAGCAGGCATAACACACACACCAGAGTGGTTGTAAAGAATGTGAGAATAGAGAAGGTGAAAATGAAAGAGGAGGAGGAAGAACAGAAAGGGGAAATGTGGGAAGGGAGGAGGAGTGAAGAAAGAAGAGGCAGAGTAGAAAGAAAAGGAGAAGAAAAAGAATTCAGTTCTACATGTCTGTGGTGATACAGCTTGTGCTGAAGATTGCAAATGTGATTATTGAACTCTGACACTGGAACTCAATAGCATGGGCATCTTGTGCAAGTCCCTTCCCTTGTCTGGGCCTCTCTTTCCTCATCAGTCAATGCAGGAAATTAGTTAGCATCTTAGACGATCTCTAAGTACTCTCACATTTCTGACCTCTGTAAATACATAACTTGTGCACTTACCAGCTGGGTGATCTGGGTCAGTAGTCACCAAACACCTAGGCCAACCAGGACACAGTTTGGAGCTTTAGCAGATGTCCTTGAAAACAGGCAGAGACTCCCTGTGCCAAAACTATTCTGGTCCCCAAATGTAGCTGTAGCTGCTTTCCCATACCCCCCAGCTTTCTTCCCAAGAAGATATTCTCTTTGGGGGCCTACTAATGTGTAAGTTTCATTTTCCAGCTTCTTTTCCCCGAGAAATAAACAGCACAAACTATCATTTGTTCCTCAGCACAGAATGACAGTCCCATAAAATTCAGCCAATTTATCCTTTAATACATTTTTTTACTCTTTAATGATGAATTCATTTGAGCACTTGGCCCCAGAACCTATTTTACAGTGACTCTTAATGGAAATGGGACCTCTCCTAATCTCTGTTCTTGGCCTCTTCGGCACTTTCATAAATCACACCTGATTCCTTGGGCATGGCCACTCTAGTCTTACTTTGGGAAAGGATCCAATATGGCAGGCACCACACTTACAGTTCTTATGGACCACATTGTAAAATCAACCAGAGGTAGGCATCCCCATATGAAGCCAGGCTGGACTGACAAGGGAGTGAACACAATCTGTGAACAGCATGTTGTTCCCTTATTTTTAAATCTTTCCAGGTTAACTGATGTATGGACTTTAAATCACTTGTTCCTATATAGTCTTGGACTGTCTTATAATTCACAAACTTGTGCTACACCAGAAAAAATACTAAAGCTAGAATCCTAAAGACCAAAGTGAAATTTTGGCTCTACTACCTACCACACATTGGACAATTTACATAATTACTCTGAGCCTCCTGACTCTTCCCATCTCTAAAATGGAGATAATAATAGCACATAATAAGTTAAGGATGAATAAGATACCTGTGTCTAAAGCACATAGCACAGTGTCTGGTACATATGTGTACAAAAAATATTGGCTATTTGCCATTGGTAGTATGAAATGAAATAATGGCTATGGGTATGTTGCATAAAAT
The DNA here is from genome assembly GCF_987537825.1 of Furipterus horrens. Taxonomy (NCBI): domain Eukaryota; kingdom Metazoa; phylum Chordata; class Mammalia; order Chiroptera; family Furipteridae; genus Furipterus; species Furipterus horrens. Next base: position 19,099,957 of record NW_028327187.1, on the reverse strand, counting down.
AAGAGCCACCAGAAGTGTTTTTGCAAATACCTGACTCCAATGTGAGTAACTAATTTTTTGCCTTATTTTCATTACATTGCAAACTCATCCTCATCACCAAGTGAGCAAAAAGCAAGTATTCACGTTTATGCAAAGGAACTAATCATAGATGTGAGCACAGATTTAGGCACAGGCTGCAGCATCATGATAGCTGAAAAATGAAAACTACCTGAATGTCGTCCAAAAGCTGAGGAAATTGTAACATATACTTAAACTAGACTACTTAGTAACAATTAAAATAATGCTCTGAAAGTATATTTATTAATAGAAGAGTATGGCCAAAATATAATGTTGAATGAAAAAAAAAGTTAAGAAACAGGTGCTCTATTTTATGTTCTATTTACATATTATAAACTTATCTTGGATCAATTTTAACAAACATATTTTACCTAAGAAATAAAATAATAAAAATTATACCATATTTTCTCACTTTTCAAATACATAGTGTATGTGTTAAAATGCAGAGATAAATTCTCAATAACTGTATACTAAAAGGTTATTCTTTCTGCATGATAGAAATTTAGGTGACTTATAGCTCAGTGGATTGAGCGTCGGCCTGCGAGCTAAGTGTCGCTGGTTCGATCTTCCAGTCAGGGTACATCAGAGAAGGAAAACTCTGACTCCAAAAAACCTCCGCTGCCTTGCGGCATACCTCTTCAGGGGAAAGGCTAAGGGAGTAAACCCCGACAGAAAATCCGGAGCCGGAGTCCCTAAGGCGGTTTGACGTTGTAGTCAACACCGGCAACTCCTGCGGCGCACCTGAACCCAAGCTGTATCGACTCCGTCTTTCCCTTGGACCCTTCAGCTGCGAAGAGAGGGGGGGTCTGCTGCATGGGCAACAGCAGACCCTCCATATTACCCTGCCCAGGCTCTGTAGCTTCAGCGTCATCGCAAGATGTCGATTCAACACGGGAGGAGACAGATACCATGTCACTCCCGAGTCGGACTGCACAGCCATTCTTGGCGGTGCAGATAGACTCTGAAGAAGCTACACCATCGTCTCTCGAGACGGACGGCTGCCGACGACGACTTCCTATATGGACTTAGCTGAACTTTCTGGGGTTTGTTTTTTTTTTTAATGATTTTTTAAAATAATGAACTTGTATTCAACATCATGGCAAATAGGGGGCACCTACCCATAAATCCCTAAGTCTCTCAAAGTAGTTGAATCTTGGGCTCAGAGGCTCATATGCTGGTTTCTGGGAGTCATGGGCCTCCTGGGAAGCATGCAGGCACCTACCTGCTGCCCTCCAAGTTTACTGTCAGAGAGACAAAGGCAGGGATATTTCTTGCTTTCCTTGCTGCAGATGGCCAAATACCCCATCCACCTTTGCAATCACTTTGAAGGCATATTTTTAAAATTATGTCATCCTGGGGGGAGGGGCTAATACAGAGTGACTGCTTAATGGGTATGAACATTTTTAAATGGCTAATTGTATGTTGTATGACTTTTATCTCTATAAAGTAAAAATAAAGATTAAGCTATGAACACCAAGTGCAGGTAACTTCATTACAGATGTGGAAATTTTGCTCCTTTAGTTTTATGTGTCCAACATGTAAATACTTTGTACACCTAGATCAAAATTATAACAGTCTCATTCACTTTGCTTCAGGGAGATGGGTATAATTAATTGATGTGCAGTTTTTATCATGTCATTATCATAGTCAAAGGGTTTTAGAACTGAAAGACACTTCAGCCACTTCATTTTACAGAATAGATAACTGATGCTGGAGAAGACATAAACACGATAATTCACAAAATTGAATTTAGAATTTAAGTGTCCTTGGTCCAGTGTTCTTTCCACAGCAATCCACCACTGTTCTTTTCTTAATTTTTTGTCCTTTTAAAAACTATTTTAAAATATTTACTGTTTGTTCAAAATCTCTGCCTTATGCCGCTTTCTAGAATTTGCTTTGCAGTTCCAAAATCCTTTGATATACTGTTTATCTGCCTTGTGTTTTGATAGTTGTATCAAGCAAATTCATGCAGTTATTTCAGTTCTGAGAAGCACGTGATGCGTTGTGGATTAACTCAGTAGTGTTTCACACCTTCTTAGCCTTACCACTTTATCCCCAGGAAAGCTGAAGACCTGGGTTCTATCTGAGTCTCACAAACACTGTCATTAACACAGTGATTTCTATGTCTGCACCTCTCACACTGCTCTGACTCCATACCCAGCTAGATTATTTGAAGGACCAAAAAAAGAAAAAAAATCTTTCCATCCACAGCCAAGAAAACTATACCTTATCGGTACTTTGTATGGCTTAATTTCCTAGAAGGCCCTTTACTGAATGCTTCTCAAACGTGTCTCTCTACAGTTGGACTGCACAGTTGCCAGTGATCTGCTATTTTGAATGAAAGAACCATTGATATGACAGAGGCAGCAAAGACCTTCTGGATATTTTAAGAACATGTCACCAATTTTCAATTTTGCAACACCTCTATTCAGCCATTTGGAGTCATGCAGAATAGCAGGTTTTTAAAAATATTCTGGGAACCTCTGGCCTTCTGAGGAATTTGGATACATTCAGAGACAATGGTCTGAATTGAATCTGGATCCCAGCCTACAGATGTTTACCCACCGCACGCCCACCAGTAAAGCCCTATATATTGGCTTTGGATAAGTGTATTACGTTCCTATACTATCATGTTCATCATCATCATCAACATCATCATCATCCTCACAATACCTACATTTTTGAGCTACGACATACATCCTTCAAGCACCATGACCATGCTAGACAACATAACATGAGTTTATTTAATAATAACAGTGTATCTGCAAGGTAAATGCCCACCCAGTAGAGGCTCCTATAAATCAGGAAAGTGAAATTACTAATAACATCACTAGTAAATGACAAATCCAGAATTTGTACTCATATTGGAAAATGACTATTAACAATGATAATGAAAATAGCGCATCTTTACTGCATGCATGTAGCAGGCACTGTACCCAAAGTTAAACCTGCATTATAACAATGTTATGCAGATTCTGCATAACTTTATATTACTGCCTTGGTTTCCAGGGTCACAAATTAGAAAGGTATTAGAAATATTGGGAAATCTGAGGTTCCATAAGGCAAAACAAAAACAAAACAAAACAAAACAGAGGCTATCCCTTCGTCTCCATCCTTATCCAACAATACCGAAAGGTAGCACAAGCCCATGCTGCAAAGGGAACCATTTGCACCCTAAGAGAACACCCAGTTACACATTTATTGTAAAGTTGAATACTATAGCTAGTCAGGACTTTGACCAACACCCCCCGCCCCCGCCAATTTGTAGAGCAGAAGCCTGGAGCGCCAAGAAGGGGAGTAATAGGTTTCCACCACCTCCCACAGAATCTCAGGGTTTCTGCAAGCATTTCAGAATGGTAGGTGAGGCCACCCCAACATTAACCAAGGACTCTGTTAGGACAGTGTGTGACAATGTGATGATGAATCTAACACAGGCCCTGACCCTTAAGGAACTCACTGTCCACTGAGAGAGACAGATAAGTCACAAACAACATGAACTCAAGCCAAGAAGGAAGTCCGATGATGAGGCTATGTGAGTTTAGAGGGAAAAAACATCCTATCCAATTGGGGGCAGGGAGTCAAGGAAAGCTTAGTAAAGTAGATGATACTGACAAATGACAGGTAAAGTTATGAGGAGAAATATATTTAAACAAACACCTATAGCAGAAGTAGAAAACTTCAAGGTGTGTTCAGAAAGCAGTGGCTTGGGTGGAAATGCGTATGGGTGAAGGAGACCAGGCCTCTGTTCCACTGGTTGGGAAGTCCGTGGACAGAGTGCTGAGGAGAGTAGTTGGTTCCTTAGCTGCTGAAGTCTGAGTACAGGGCAAAGGTGGTCAGAACTGGGCCTGAAAAGGAAGTAGCTGGCACCGTGTTATAGTAAATGCTGGAGGGAGAAGGGGCCAGAGAGGACAGATGTGGGAAGGTAGAGAACAGGAGGCCATTGCAACAACACAGAAAAGTGCTAAGGACATCCTCCCTGAAATGGGGTGGTAACCTGGGAGGTGTAGAGTGGTGGCCACTGAGTATACTTTTCTTTCTCTTCCACTAGGTCCACAATTGCTGAGTGGCACTTGAGTGATCTGAAGCACTAAGTAGTCACAGATCACACATACCTTACTCCTTAGAGGATCTTGTTCCCTGAAGGGACATGATTAATTAGCTTCTAAATATTCAGTGCCTCTACTCTGGGCTATATTTGGCCAAACTCTGAGCACCTCAACTTCTAAATCATATGGCCGCATCAAAATATTTCACTAATTGCCTTTTTCAGGGAGTGATTTTGTGGTGGGATGTACAGATACTGGGTTCGCCAAACAATCTGAATTTTTTTTCTCTAAAAGATAGATTTTTTATTTTCACCAATAACTTTATTGATTTTGGTAATTTGAGTATGTCAGCTTTCTCCCACTATTGGCTTCTAGTGGGTAGAGGCCAGGGGTGCTGCTAAACATCTTCCAGTGCGTAAGACAGCCCCACAGCAAAGAATTACTTGGCCAAAATGTCAATAGTACCAAGAAACTTCACAAACCACTTTTGATACATTCGATCAGTCATAGCATCTTCTTCATACACTGCACAAATCATTTTTTTGACTTTCAGTTGCATTTTTACCTTTCTTGAAATAATAAAGCATAATACACTGAAAACATTGCACAGTTTCTTCCACCTTCAATATTAAAATGGCTGCACAAAAGTTCACCAGTTTTGATAAGTTTTTTGTACTTCTTTTTTTTTTAATTGTTTTTCTGTCACAGTTGTCCCATTTCCCCCCCTTTGTTCTCCCATGCTCCACCCACCTCCCCACTCTCCCACAGTCAATCCTCATTTAGTTGTTATTTATACTACTTCTTTGACTGGACCCTTCCCCTTCTTTCTCTCCTTCCCCACCTCACCCCTCTGGTCACTTGATAAGGTTTTTTTTTAATGCACACTGACATGACAGCTGTCACAATACCATCTAGCAAAATTGTTTCAAATGAAGTTAAAGACAACTAAGTACTACTAGAGCCATCATATGGAAAAAACTAAATGAACTTTTTGGCCAACCTGATAAAAGCCAGTCAGTTCCAGACAACAGTCTTTAATTGTCTGTGATCAATTTTCTGGGACTCTGCTTCTAGCTGGGATTTTTTGTTCAAGCAATCTACCTCCCAAAATCAAAGCTAACAGAAGAAGCTACTTGGCAGGCAATTGGGTATGTCCATTCAGATGTCAGTATTTACCAACTGAAACTGCAAAAGTAGCTGGGAGGTGGCAAAGGAAGATCTACCATGTTCCTAGAAACTTAGGTTTGAGATGCTCAGAGCAATTTTCATGATCTTCCCACCATTGACAATAGCAGCTGAAAATTAACTAGGTAGATTTGGTTTTATCTCCAAGGATGAATTACTGATCTTAAGACAAGGCAATCATACTCAATAAAGCCAATCAGATCTCCAATCTTCTTATAACAAAATGTGTTTCACAACTCTCACCAAGACTAAAAGTGAAACAACCACAAGAAAGCTAGAAATCTTGAAGTGATCAGTGGGGATAAGAATAATAAAGTCTTCCAGGGATGAGTATTGGGGCATGCTACAAACACCTGTACCAGAACCAGCAAAGGCATCCCTATGAAAAGAGAATAAAATTAATGGGCCTATCAAGTCCTTGCAATACACCAGGTAGAAGGTATAGGTCCAGTGGGCTGGGGATAATTTTGTCACAATCACACTGCAGCTTACACATCCATGTGCTTTCTTGCTTTCAGACTTGTCCCTTGCTAAATTCCAACTTGCTGTCTTGCATGTGCTCACAATTTTCTGACAGCTTCTCCTTGGCAGCTGCCTTCAGAATGCTCATGTATACTCTTCAACCATCTGCTATTGCTAGGAGAGCCAGGGGACAGTGAAGAAGCAAGTGACAGCTGGAGCTGTCTAAGAGAAAAAGATAAGTCCCCACCTCCACCAGGGAGCATGGGGCTCTTGAAGATATTGCAGAAGGCTCTGGATTTCCTGCAGTACTTGGTAAGCTATTATTTTGTATGTTAAAGGAAAGGGTGATCCCAATGAACTCTCTTAGCCTGCCAATGGTATCAGTGGCTCCAGCCTGCTGGGTGTCCACAGAGCCAAGGTTCACATACTTGGTAACACTTAGGATACAAGGCTTAGGAGACCTGTGCAAGAGCACAACAGTGCCTCTGTTCTTCCAATACCTCCTACAACTGAATTTTACTGTTTTTTTGAGCCCTCCAATAATGAACAATTGTACTACTACTGCCCAGTGGGCTGCATACACCATGTTTAAGTGCTTTGACTGGCATTACTTCATTGGATCCTCCCTATATTTTTATCGTTGTCAATTAATAAAGAGACTGAGGCTGGGAAAGATGAAATTACTTGACTAAGGTCACTCTGCTTGGTACAGGATGCCAGGAGAAGCATCTCAGCCATAGAAATTTCAATGAAGAAAAAAGTAGCAAGTGTAATAGACCATGCAGAAATAATGTTGTCTTTTATACAGGCCCTCTATGCCTGTTTGTTTGTTTGTAGTTATATTACTGTCTCAAGGGAGGCATCCTTTCTTAACGTGGCAAGACCCAGAGAACCAAGATTAATAACCAAATTATTCTGCGTCTTATAGACATGGCAGACATAATTACACACCTTTCTTTATGGCGCTATGTGAAGAATTACCATATAGCTTTAAAATTAAGTTAAAACAAAACAAACAAACAAGCAAACAAAAAACCAGAACACTCCAGAAACTGTATGCATGCAATGCAAGACCATTTTAAAACAAACCAGCAAAAGTTAGAAACAAAATATGGAATGGATTTCAAGGAACTGTAGCTAATGGATATGGAAGTTAAATGAAGAGTGGAGGTAGTGGAAATGCTGTTTCAGTGCACTGAGGAGCCACTTCCAGGTGAAAGGAGATGCATCTGATGGAGGACTACACCTTGCCAAAGGCAATGCCATACACAGAAGACTAGGAGTCCTGTTGAATAAGGGTCGGAAAAGGAGAAGGCTAACTCAGTCAAGCCACCAATCCCCCACTGAGGACCAACTACATGGGAGTCATGGTAGGGAGTCCAAAACCAATTACAAAATGTGCTCTCTGTCTTAAAGGCACTAAAAGCCTAAATGAAAAAGAAAAGGGGGGGCATGTCACCTTGCAAAAATAACTGATAAGAAAGTGTAGACTATACCGTAAAGTTCCTAATCTGGGTCATTCCATCAAAAGCCCTGGATCTCAATACAGGCTTGACTCCCACTCTATGTGACTCTGAGTGAGATACTGCCCCCTCTCTGGCCTCTAGTTCCTCATGTATACAATGATGGTATTTGAACCAGATGGCCTGTAAGACTATTGATGTGGCAGTCCTGAAGTGGCTCTGTGTATTAGCATAGTGAGAGAACTGCCTGAAAATAGTAAACCACAATTGTCCCCAAATATACAGAAACCCCAAATGCTCCTGGTCTCTGGTTGGCCCTCTGAGCTATTTCCCAGCTTCCTTGAAATAGCTGTCTCCCTCCCCTTTAAGGACTCAACCTGATGATGAAAGAAGACTTCTTAGAGGTAAAGACATCTTCACATTACTCCAGCTTGCACCATGTGACCTACAGTTCACTTTTTCAATTTTACACCTTGCCTGTTCAGTTCCACTCAGTTTAATTCAGTTCAATGGAATTTCACAGATTCTGAGTCGTCCTCTGCTAGGTGATTAGAATGCAGGCAAGAATAAGACAGGGTTTTGCACTCAAGAGAGTCATGACCTACAGGACTTTGCAGACATGTGAGCAACTCATTAAATATAAAACTTGCTATGGAGAAGTTTGGGGGACTATATGAGGGAAATGCAGGAGAACAAGGTATCTATTTGTTTGAAGGAAAATAGAGGAAGCTTCATGGAACAGAATTTGAGATAAGCCTTGAGAAACAACAAGTATTTCAAAGGATGAAGATGTAGGAAAGGGTCAGAAGGGCATAAATGAAGGTACTGTTCAAGGGATGTTAAGAATACACCAGGAGAAACACAGTAGGGTCCAGTGTGGATGGAAATCAAAGCTGCGAGTTAAAAAAAAACAAAACAAAACAAACAAACAAACAAAAAAAACAGTTGAATAATGTAAAGCTAGGCTGGGACTAAATCATAGAGACTTGAAAGTCCTTCTGTGATCTATAAGTGTGAAAGATAACTATATGACTAGTACCATGTTTTAATAACACTGTTTTGGTGATTATGTGGACTTTGAAATAAAAGGGAGCAGTACTGGAAGCAGAGGCACAAATAAATGATATTAAGAATTAAAAGGAGCATGACGGTAGATACAGCAAACAATTTAAAAGTCAAATAATTCTATGAGCAACTTACAGCTATAAATTTGGAAATTTTGATGAAATATCCAAGTTACTAGAGAAGTATACATTTTAAAATTGACTCAATAATGTTTCTACATAATAATTATTTTTAAAGCATTCCATTTAAAAAAATGGCAGACCCAATGGAAAGGGGGTTTACAGGCTAGTTCTACTAAACATTCAAAAAATAGATAATTACAATATTACACAAATAGCTTGAGAGAAAAGGAGAAAGGAATATTTCCCAACTTGTTTTATTATAAAACTTTCACTTTGGCGCCAAAAATAGGCAGGGATAAAAGAAGACGGTATATATACTAGTTTAACCTGTGAACATAAATGTAAAAAATGCTGGACAAAATATTAGCAACTGAAATTTAGCAAAGTACAAAAATGAAAATAAATTGTGGCCAAGTTGGGTTAATTCCAAGAATTTAAGTTTGTTTTAACATTAAAATTTCTGAGTGTAAAACACTGCATTGCTTTAAAGTTTTAAAGGAGAACAAAAGAAAAAAGTATGCTATGGATCATCTCAAAAGATATGGAAAATACATTTGATAAAAATCGACATCCATTCACAATAAAATTTATTAGCTAATTATTGCTGGTTATTTCTCCAACCTGATAAAATCTGTCCATATAAAATAATGTGGAAGTATCATAACTCAACAGTGAAATATTATAAATATTCCATTTAAAATCAGGAACAAAAGAAGAATTTTCACTTTCACTCCTTTGATTCAACATTGTATTCACAGGTCTTAACCAGCACAGTAAGGCAAAACAATGGAAAAGTGGTCACAAGGACCAGAAAGAAAGAAATAAAATTGTCATTATTTGCAGATGATATGATTGGCTACATAGAATAAAAGAATCTCATAAATTATTAGAATTATATTAAAAGAATTTAGCAGGGTTGTCAGATTCAGGATTCCAAGGTACAGGTAGTATTATTCTATTTCCCAAGCTATATGGTGGACCCCTGGGAGTTCATTTTATTTTTTAATTGTAATTATTTTTAAGTTTCATACAAAGGCTATATACACTCTTCTGCGTGTACATTTCACCATAGACATTACAAAAAAAACCCACCACCTCCCCCACCCACTTTCCCTCTGGCTACCACCAGCCTGTTGTCTGTATCACCCAATAAATCCAATAAAAAATAAAAATAAATAAAATAAAAAACAAAACAATCAGAAAATATGGAGGCAGAATGATCAGGAAGAGGAGGGAAGTGATGGTGAGGATGGCCAACTGAGGGTTGTTAGAGGAATCCCACTATTCAACTTCAGAGCTCAGAGGCGGAGGCGAGACTAAAAGGAGTCTAAAAAGTGCGTAGAACCACCCCTCACCTCTCTGTAAATGAGGCCTTCCTGCTCTGAGCAACCTTTGCCCCAGAGCCCCTTTCCTTACAGCCAGACTCTGCACCTCCTAACAGTGGACTGTGGAGCTGCCCTCTCTGTGCTCCCTACCCTGCCATGCTAATCTCACTTCAGCTCCTTGCCTTTCTTCCTCTGGCAACTCTGTGCCTGCAAGCACAACCCAGCTTAGCCCTAGCCTTCGAATAATAAAGCCAAATCAAGTAAATTTGTATTTGCTTGGTCTGACCCTGTCTCTCTTCCTGGAATAAAATTCAAAAATAATCTCATTATAACATAAAAACACATCTCACACTCTTAACTAATCTCTATCAAAGGCATAGCAACTTGTCAAACTGCTGTCTATGGTTGATTCTGTCTGTTTTTTCTAGTGAAGGGAATAGTGATAGGATTTTTTTTTCTGTCTCAAAAAGAACAATGATTCTACTAAATCCTGAGCCCCAAGAATGGCCAGACAGCTGGCAGAATACTAATAAAAATGTAGACTCAAGGGTTGCCCCTTTGGTTCATTCAAGACCAGTGACTGGGCTCCTAGTTGCGCAATACTTCAATTATCTGCCCTTGAGCTTTTTCTGTACCATGTCCTCTCCCCTGCCTCTCCCTCTGGATCTCACCTATGAACTAAAAGAGGGTACAAGCCCAGGGATATATCAAACCCTGCTATGAAGAAATATAGTTCTCTCTGCAGAATCCCTTGGTGGACCCCTAAGGTAGGGGAAAAAGAAGGCAAGCTCTGAATTTCCCACCAAAATTTCAAGCAAAGCAGCTCCAATTTGACCTGTTAGAAATATTGGACTTGGCATAAGATTTCATAGAGGATTTATAAGAATCACTGTTAAAAGAATACAAAGCAAAACAAATAAAAAATGTGTGAAAACTGCTATATTAGAAGATCCCTGGTCATGGAAACGACAACTTATTCCTCTCAGTTTAGTGCAAAAAGCCTGGAACCATAACCCAAAATACTGGCAGCAACTGAGAGGCAGACTTGAGTATAAAAGGGGCCAACCATACCCCCAGAATAATGCAATAGCCATGTGCGCCATCCTGCCACTTACTGAATAAAGCAAACACACACACACACACACACACACACACACACACACACACACACACACACTCAGCAAGCACCAGGAAGGCAAAAACAACTTTGGGACAGGGTATGAACAGGGTTTGCAGAACAGATGGCCCCAGCTTGAAACCCAGCTTTACCACAATCAACAGACCATGTACTAAGGACACATATACAGGAGATCATGGAGGTGAGGAAAAGCTACCAACCTAGTACCTCAGTCAGGAATATGCCAGCACCTACAAGTGATAGAAATGGAGAAATGAAAGAAGGGAGAGGAAGCAACATAAGAGGGAAAAAGGAAGGAGAATCGACAGGGACAGAGAGGAGAAGAGAGGGTAACAGGCAGATAAGAACAAGAGTAGGAGGCTCTGAGCAGCACTGGCAATAAACGACACTATGGATTTTGTCAGAAGACTAAACCCCAAAAGGTAGCTAACTCAGGGGAAGGCGGACTACCATGTAGGAACTTGGCACTTCAAGGGCCCAGCTGAGGCCTCTTTAGGAAAGCCATGATATAAGGAAGAGGGAGGGTTTCTTTTTTTCCTTTTGAAAACCATGAACACCTGCAAACAATAGGATTTCACCTACTAGCCAGAAAAGGTGAAAAAGTTCTTAATAATTCCCACTTTCTTGAAAACTAAAAGCTCAGACCCCGAGCCTCAATGTTAGGATGTGATCTGTCATATGTTGAAAGGGAAATGGGCATCGTTAACTTTATATGTGAACCACGTTCCTTGGCCCAAGTGGAAGAAATGGATATACTACTATCCATTATCTGCTCTTTTCCCACAATACCACAAGCCAAGAAATGTAGTTGCTATGGTTTAGCATCTTGGCAAGACATAGAGAAAAGATCAAGCAAGAAGAGCAATCTATTTTTATATGTGATATTTAGTGATATCAAATACCATAATCAATGATATTTAATGTATGTTATATCAGTATCAGTGGCATCTGAACCATTAATTTCCATTTATCATCCTTACTTAAGAGGACCTCTTTCGGATTACTCTTCTTAACACACTAAGAGGTTTTTTTCCCCAAGTCGGGTCATTTATTTCAGACTCCGTGCCTTTCTGACTTAATGACAAGAACTGGCTGACATCCATTTCCTTTAGTCCTGCCATTATAACCAAGAGCTAAAATAATTCAGATTTTTGAGATTGAAATTATTTTGTCCAATCAATATGTAATTTTCCTCTTAACTACTCTTGTAGGTATACTCCTAAGCTCTGCTCATGCTTATGTCATCCCAGCTTTTGAGTGGCTTTCTAGTAACTTAGTGCCAATTTTGGTAGAGGAGCAATGTTTTGTGAGGTTGAGATGTTGAGTTTGTTCAGTCCTCAAACATGACTCCTTTGCCTTCAAATTGAACAAGTCCATCAAGATTGGAGAAAAGTTGCTGCCAAACCATAAATGCACTGGACTCAGAGACCCAACTCAAAACTCTGCTGAGAAGCTGGCATTAGAACCAAAAGCCATATCCTCCTCAAAGCCATTGTGACAAGAAGCCAATAGTCCACTATGCCTCCAGAGATTATTAATATTGTGGTTTGGTTAGAAATCAATAAATGTACATTTTAATTATCCTTGAAGCCAAAAGCTATTGAATAGTCTGCTGCAAATACCTAAAAATCGGTGAGATTTATTTTACTGCTATTCCAACTACAGCACTTGTTTTGAAAACATTCTATTATTTGTGGTTTTTAATCCAACATGGTATCACATTTTTAAGTGAAAAACAAGTTTATAATTTTTGAAAAACAATATTCAGTGATAACTGGTTATTACTATGCCTTTCAATAGAACTAAAAGAGTTGTTATTATGAGAAGTATTTGAGGAATAAAAATAGAATTTGAGGAAGTATAAGATCTTCAAAATAAATATGAAATACTTTTGCAATGAAAAAGAAATACATTCAGCTCCCAATATACTCCCTTTAAAACTGTAGTAAATGAAATTAAATGCAAATTTAAAAAATCGGTTAACTATCTCAGCAGACCACCTGATGTGCCTCCTGAAACAACTCCTTGACACTGTACTACAGAATAATTTCAGAAGACAAGGAGAAAACAGTACTCTGGAAATACGAGTTAACTGTATAGACAAGAATCAATCTTAAGAATTTCAAGTAGACTGTACAAGTGGATTGTCCTGAGACAGAGAAGGGTTTTTGAGAAAAATGCAAAGCACAGCCCAAAGCCTGTGGGCTTCCAAGCCAGCCCAGGCTGCCCATGCCAGAGACCCAGGCATCTAACATGAGCTGTCTCTAATCCCTGCAGTCTCCTGGGAGACTGGGAGAATGCAGCCGAAGCATTACATAGGACTCTGCTTTCTTAAGAAACTGAGCTATCCTGAACTTTGATTGAGTTAAGAGTCTAGACTTGTGCCATCTGCTTCCATATTTCACAACACAGAACCAAAAGAAGAAAGAGGAGAACCTATGTAGACCGTGGCCTTTGCTTAGGGCTAATGCTCTAGTGAGAAGGGCTGGCTTATCACAGCCACAGCATGCTATAACTACATCTGTGCATGTTTCATGCTTTAATGCATTGATGGTTGCTTTTGTGAACTCTCCCAGAAATTGAAGTCATTGAAATGGTGTCGATATATTCACCAAAATAAGTTTATTTAAAATAGAACTTCAAGGAATTCTGATAGACAGCACCCAAATGTATAATGTCCTTGACTGTCCCTTTGAAAAATATAAGCTTATTACAAAACCACATGTTCATGTCTATATTATGCAACTATTTGTTTCTTTCTTATCAGTAGTCCTAATGGTAGTTACACCAGTGCCCAGACTATTAAGAGAATTTGGGTCAATGTGGAGGATTGGAATGGGAAAATGGCCCCATGGGAAGATTTTAATCTCTTCCTCTATCTCCCTCTTTTTGCCTCTCTTTCCCTTTCTCCTCTCTGCCTCACTAAGCTCCACTCCTCCTCCAAGGTCTAGGATCAGGATTCCCTCATGTATGAAGCTTTCATAACTTTTCTCAAATTTCCACAGCATTTATAATCCTTATCACTATAGAGTGTCTTATAGTTCCTCTTGATATTTATATATGTGCATCTTCTTGCTACTGTTTTACAGCATGACAATTATCATCATCAAAGAGCTTGGTGAGTACCAGGCACATACTAATGCCATAGTACAGTTGGGGAAAATAAAAATATGCTTGTGGAAGTACTAATTTTAAAGTCCCTGAGTCATCATTTACTAGGAATGTGACCCTGGAGAAGACATCTAACTTGTCTGTACCTTAATTTCCTCATCTTCAAAATGGGAGTGATGATACCTGCTGACAGAGGAGGAAAAGGAAGAAGAGGAGTGGTAGGAAGAGAAAAAGAAGTCCTTTGTCACCACTGCATTGTGAAAGTATGAACTTGGAGTCAGATGAGCCTAAGCTCTATCACCATTAACCTACTGAGCTACTAAATATATTCAATACAAGTTACTTAGACCCTCAGCATCTGTTTCTTTATATGTGAGAGTAAAATAAAAGTACCTATCCTGATGCCTTGTTAGGTAAGGAATGAAAGGACCTAGTTAAGGGCCTGGCACATAACAATGCCTCCAACAAATGACAGGTATTATGATTACACTCGTAATCATCAATATGAATCATACTTGATCCCTGACCTCAAAGATTCCCAAGATCAGCAAAGGAACTGAGACACATAGAGAAGAATCTTCCTCCTGATGTGCATCAGTCCATGTTGAATGCCACATGGGCAGTACAGATGGCACAGGCCTGGAAGATAAAGATGAAGGAAGGGTTCACAGGAAGCAGCAGCAATGTGGGGAGAGCCCATTGATGTGGAAAGAGTCCATCAGTGTAGAAAGGCTCCAGCAATGTGAAAAGGCTCGAGCAACACAAAAAGGTTCCATGCTTAGTAAGGCACAGTTCCCTCACCCTTCCTACCTAGTATGTGTCCACTCCATGCCTGTCACTTTCCCACAATAACACCCAAACTCAGGAGTTCCAACAATGTCCTTACAGGCAATGGGAAATCAGAGATGACTCTCAATCAGAGGGGTGATATGGTGAGAGCTGCATTTTAATAAAAATTAAGCTGAAAGTACTGTGCAGAATACATTTAAGAGGCCAAAGAATTCAGAATATACAAAAGGTGGAAACAACCCAAATGTCTATCAATAGATAAAAGGGTAAACAAATATTGTCTATGCATGCAATAGAATAGTATTCAGCCACAAAAAAGAATGAACTACTAATATATGTGGCAACATTCATGAACCCTAAAAGCATAATGAACCTTGAAAACATGCTAAGCAAAAGAAGCGAGTCACAAACATCCACATACTCTGCAATTCCATTTATACAAAATGTCTAGAATAGGAAAATCCAAAGAGACAGAAAGTAGATTCATGGTTGCTTAGGGCTGGAGGGAGGAGGGACAGGGGAGAGCAGTGTGGTAGCTGAGGGGTTTGGGGATTCTTTCTGAAGTGACAAAAATGTTCTTAAATGAACTGCAGGCGACTTGTATGGAGTGTGAATTGTATCTCAACAGAGCTGTTTTAAACAAAGACCACTGCAGCAGTCCAGGTGTGAAGTGCTACAGGCCTGAGACTGGGAATCAAGGACAGACAAGAGTGACATAGGAGAGCAAGAAGTGATAAAACAGCTCTGGCTAATGTGGCTCAGTGGGTTGAGCACTGGCCTGTGAACTGAGGTGACAGGTTTGATTCCCGGTCAGGGCACATGCCTGGGTTGCAGGCCAGGTCCGTGGTTTGGGGTGTGCAAGAGGCCATCAACTGATGTTTTTCCCTCTCTCCCTTCCCTCTCTCTGAAAATAAATAAATAAAATATTAAAAAAAAAAAAGAAGTGAGAAAACATTCTCAGACCCAGATTCAGAGGAAGATGGATAGTATGACTTCTTTGAAAGTCAGGTTTACAGTGCCTGCCCTCAAGAACCTGTGGCACAGATGGACATGTGGTAGAGTGGTAAAGACCATAGCCTTTATCATCACCCAGCCTGGGCTTTAGATCTGCTTCAGCTACTTAACTGCTCTTTGACCTTGATTGAGTCATGAACCTCTTCGAGCCTCAATTGTCAAAACTGTGCAAAAGGAGAAAGTGATAGTATCTGTCTCATAGAGTCGTTGGTAGAAGTCAGTGATGAAAATGGATAAATGTCAGGTGAGTTGCCCAACACATAGGAGGTCCTCAATAATTATTAACCAGCATGACCATCATTATCATTATTTAGAAATACTTTTGACTGAATAGGGAGAACAATGGTGGGGTGGGGAATTAAGTTCAGAGGAGCAGTTTGTAGGGCCTAGTATTGGGTGAGTCCAAGGCTGGGGCTTCTTTTATTTTTTTTTTTAACTGATTCTTTTTTTACTTAAACTTTAAAAAATGTATTGGGGTAACACGGGTTAACAAAATTATAAGGTTTCAGGTGCACAATTCCACAACCATCACCTGTACACTATATTGTCAAGTCTCCTGACATCATTACCACTAGGAAACATATTAGCTAATATGACTTCACAGCTCAAAATACCTCTTAGGCTGTGTTTCCAAAAAGAACAGTGAAATTCAATAGCCACTCTATCAGTAAGGAATACCCTCCGAGAAATGTGGCTTTTGGCACACTCATGGGTAACCAGGGACATTGGGCAACACTGGACTGTTCTACCCTAACTTGGCCTTAGTCATTTCCTGCCTGCCTGACAAAAGGAGAACACATGCCCCAATGTAGTCAGAAACACACCAGCTCACATTCCTTGACATAGGACCAGGATTGTGTAAGTCAGAGGTCACTAAATTGTGGCTCATAATACAAATCAAGCCTGCCACCTGTTTTGTAAATAAAGTTTTACTGGAACACAGACCAGACCATGTGTTTCTTTATAGTCTATGGCTTTTTTCATACTACAATGGAAGAGGTCAGTAATTGCAACAGGGACCATACGAACTGCAAAGCCTCAAATATTTACTACCTGGCTCTTTACAGATAAAGTTTGTCCAACCCTGGTTTAAATTATATTGGGCCCACTGCTGTGTCTTGTGTGATTTTCTTTGTCCTTCAACATTTTTCCACTTTAAATTCTATTCTTTACATATTTTAGCAAGGCCATTATTAATATTAGCATTCTTTTTCAATAGAATTCCTTATCTGGCCAACTCTCACCACACTTAAACAGGTCTCCAGTTCAAAAGGCACTGGACTCAGTGCTGCTGGGCACTTTAAAATATAAAACCTGTTGATGATTGCCCTGGCTGGTGCAGCTCAGTAGATTGAGCACCAGCCTATGAAACACAGGGTCACTGGTTTGATTCCTAGTCAGGGCACATGTCTGGGTTGAGGGTCAGGTCTTGAGTTGGGGGCACACATGAAGGAACCACACATCAATGTTTCTCTCCCTCTCTTTCACCCTCCCTTCCCCTCTCTCTAAAAATAAATAAATAAAATCTTTAGAAAAAGTATGTAAGAATAAATACACAATTTAACAAAAACCTATTGATGATTTATTCATTCTGTAAACTCTGACTATGGGTCTGGCATCCATAGATCATGAGGTGTTGTGTGCAGTAGAGACAGGTCAGTGTGGGGTGCAGGCACTGGGCTGGGAGCTGGGAAGCATCCTTTATAATCCTAGCCTTTCCAATAACTTGCTGAGTGACTCAGGGAAATTGCTTTCCATTTATGGACTACAGGGTCTTCCTCTGAACCTGAAACCTTCTATGTTCTCTCCCAGCCCCATGAGTCAGACTCCAAACTCTATAAAATATAAACTACTATAGTCCAGCTTCATGACACCTATCAAATAATGAGGCTCCAGTAAGACAGAGCATATAAAGCAATTAGCACAATGTGGGGCACATAGCAAGCAGTCAATAAACAGGTGCAATTACTAGCAACAAAAACAAGTATTTGCTTTTTACTTGCTAAACACTTAAATTACACCACCATCTTTTTAGAATATGATAGAGCACATTATTTTACATTACAATATTTTAGGCTACATCGCAGGCTGAAGAAAAAAATGACATAAGAATATAAACTTACAGAAGAGATAGAAGATGATTATTTCCATTACAAAAGGGCTTTTCCCATTACCAAATAACTCATCACAGGTTTCTTGCAAAAAGAAAACTTCCCTCAAGTAAATTTGAGTTGTTGTATGACTGTGATTTTCATTAAATTCTTCAAGATCATTTCTACTGTGTAAAATATACAGCATGCTTGGCACTGTTGACTTCTCCAGGCAATAACAGGATTTCAGAAGTAATGTGAGTAACACTGCATAATGGGAATGCTAATCCTAAATGTCTGCAGACTGGAGCTAAAGCAAACTTGGACCTCTAGTGCAAGTTCTGTGACCAAGCAGCCACCCTAAGAGGAAGCAGTCCTGCGTGCATGTCAGCACCTTCCAGTTTACAGAGCACATTCCATACACAGAGGTGCCCTTAAACTGCCTGGTAACTCCACAGAGGCACTCAAGATTGAGTGCCCTTACTTGTCAGATGACTCCACGGAGTCACAGAGAAGTCTGGTGACTTACTCAGGGCCATCCAGCTTGTCAGCCGCAGAGATGGTGGTCAGGGTCCAGTGCTACTTCTCTCTCAGTCTTTAACATGAATTTGTTCAATTGCAATGCCATGAAATTGTAAAGGAAAAGTTAGGCTTTGTTTTTAGAAGCCCAGAGTTTTGTAATTTCCTGTTGACTAAGGTCTTATGGCCCTTGCATTTACAAACGTTAAGGGATGGATAGAGAAACAACTTTTCACAGATGGAATGGGAGCACAGGATATCAACTTGGGCCTCTAAGATGTTTATCCTCATTATTGCTTCTGGCAGCTGAATTAAATATTTTAATGATTCATTTTATTGGGCTCAGACTCAGAGAACATGTTAGCAGAGACAGCAACTTCTAAGATCTATTAGGACTCCAAACAAAATGAAAACACGAGAAAGCTAATACATAGACTTAAAATGGGACTTCGACATTCTTTATATACATTCACTGCCAAGTACAAAGGAGCCAGGATTTGCTGATGCAAGCATGGCCCTGAAGGACAAGGAGGAGACCAAGAAGACTAAGAAGGAACACGCAGCGGGGTGGGGGGCAGAGTCCCTGAAAAGCCTCTGTAAAATCACTACTGCACCTGCTGAACAGATGACGAACTCTCAAGCCTCAGGATAATTCCAGAAAGCTTCAGAAGCTTGTAAGTTATGCTTTTGTGCAGAGGCCATATTATTTTTCATTGTTATTCTACTTTTAATATGTATTAGACCCTGGGGATATAAAAGTGATTAAGATGCAGACCTGCCCTTAAGGAGTATACAGTGGAGTGAGGAGGAAGGGGGTGTGGACAAGTAAACTGACAAGTGTACAACAAAGTATGATAAATAGAGGCATATACTAGCACTATTATAGCCTGCACCTGGCCCCTTATATTAATGCTTGTAGATGTTATTTTATCACATCTAAAATTATAGTTTGGGAGGGGAATATTGTAACTTGTCTCTCTAAGATGACTTTCCTTGAAACAAAAGCAACTGGTATTTGTCATGAATACATTATATATAAGAAACATCTTAAAAAGCGAAGGCAACAAATAAAACTAGGCTCCGCCGATGGAAAGTAATCAGAAAGCCTTAGTTCATCAGTAAAATATGCTGATCGTAAAATATTTATCTTTCGCTGCTAAAAAGAAAATAATCTGGTTCTGAAAGCTGGCTTCTCAGGCCATCTGCCATGGCTAAGTCTGAATCTCCAGTGAATCTTCAGAAAGATAGTTTTAAATAAATATTTAGAGTGCAGAAGATTGGTGGCTTGGCCCAACCAAGTAGCTCAGCCCACCCCAGTAGCTCAGGTCGTGAGGATTCCAGTGTGATCAAGGTGAGCAAGCATCGTTGGGCAGTGGTCCTGTTACTTAGCTGCTACTCAATGTGCAATGCCTTCCAGTGGATCCAGTATGGCTCCATCAATAACGTCTTCATGAACTTTTATGAGGTCAGTCCCTTTGCCATCGACTGGCTGTCCATGTGCTACATGCTGACCTACATATTTCTACTACTTCCAGTAGCCTGGCTGCTGGAAAAATATGGCCTGCGCACCATTGCCTTGGCTGGCTCCGCTCTCAACTGCTTGGGGGCCTGGGTGAAGTTGGGCAGCCTTAAGCTGCATCTTTTTGCAGTCACCATGCTGGGCCAGGTCATCTGCTCCATGGCCCAAGTCTTCATCCTCGGCATGCCGTCCCACATAGCTTCAGTTTGATTTGGAGCTAATGAGGTTTCAAAGGCCTGCTCCATAGCTGTCTTTGGCAATCGGCTTGGAATTGCAATTGGGTTCTTGGTCCCTCCTGTTTTGGTACCCAATATTGAAGACAAGGACAAGCTTGCCTACCACATCCGCCTCACATTCTGCATAATGGGAGGTTTCACCACTCTTCTTTTCATCCTCATTTTCATCATATTCAAGGAGAAGCCTAAATATCCCCCCCAGCAGGGCCCAATCCCTGAGCTATGCCTTGGCATCCCCTGATGCTTCGTACTTAAGTTCCATTGCCCAGCTCTTCAAAAACCTCATCTTTGTACTGCTCATCATCACTTATGGTCTGAATGCTGGGGCTTTTTATGCCTTGTCCACTTTGCTGAACCGCAGGGTGATCTTGCACTATCCAGGGGAAGAAGTGAATGCTGGAAGAATCAGCCTGACCATCGTCATTGCAGGAATGCTTGGGGCTGTGATCTCAGGCATCTGGCTGGATAGGTCCAAAACCTACAAGGAGACAATCCTGGTGGTCTATATCATGACTCTGGTGGGCATGGTGGTATACACAATGACCTTGAATGTGGGGCATCTGTGGGTAGTGTTCATCACTGCTGGCACAATGGACTTTTTTATGACTGGCTATCTCCCACTGGGATTTGAGTTTGCTGTGGAGCTGACATACCCAGAATCAGAAGGCATGTCGTCTGGCCTCCTCAACGTGTCTGCCCAGGTATTTGGGATCATCTTCACCATCTCCTAGGGCCAGATTATCAACACCTATGGAACCATGCATGGGAACATCTTTCTATGTGTGTTCCTCACCCTCGGAGCAGCCCTCAGTATGTTCATCAAGGCAGATCTCCGGAGGCAGAAAGCAAACAAAGAAAATCCTGAGAATTTCCAGGAGGTGGAGGAGGAGAGCAATACCAACAAAGTACACACCACTGTGTCTGAGGAGCATCTCTGAGAGAAAAAGTGGTTGCAACTCAGAACAAGGAGAACCCCACCACCACCCCTTCAGCCAGCACACGTCTTACTACCAGCACCAAGGTCTTGGCTGGGGCAGCTTTTGGAAGGAACTGGCTGGAATGTTTGTAGCTTAGACAGAAGTGCCCTTGCTTCCTGGAACCCACTCAAGAGCTTGCTTGGTCTGGTTGGAGGAAATCAGAGCTTTCACCAAATACAGATTTGCTTCCCACCCCTCCCCCTTTAAGTTCTGGGAGTTGGTGTTGGGAGAGGCAGGTGAGTAGGGGAGTCACTCCTGGCTTTGCACTTTACCTTCCCTCCTCACCTCCATCCCTCATGGAGAAAGCCTGCCAAATTATCATGGAAGGAAGCTTATTCAGGATATTAACTTTTTCTAGTGTCTTAAGACCCTTAGAAGCCCAAATTCTAAGGAGCGGCAGCTGTGCCGGATGAGGGTCATTCTTGGGTCATCAGACTGACTGTTGACCTTCTGTGGGAGAGAAAGCTCCATTGGAACAAACCCATGGGCACTCTGGGCCTAGGTTCTCCTGGCCTAATGTTGGGATCTGTCTCCCAGCCCACCTTCTTTGGAGTTGATCAAACCAAACATCAATAAACTTGAGAAAAACTTTGTTGTGGCCATAAAGGAGAAACTGACTTGGAAGAGGTAACCACCCAGGTGTGTGGGGGTGCTGGGAGCAATCTTCTGTGTGTGTTTGTGAAGGCCTGCATTTTGGAACTCGGGTAGCTCGATTTGGGAGCAGGGAAGTTCTTCTCTACAAAAGAAGACCTTGCCCAGTGATTCTGTGTGTGTCAGTCACCTCTGGTGCCTTCATATGGACACTGCCTTGAGAAACTAAGGGTTTATTTTCTCTAGAGAGGGGGAAACACCAGCCAACTTCCTGTGATCTTTACTGAAAACAAACCTCGATTCATTCCACGCTGAGAAATCCAAAGCTACTTCTGAGATGATAGGAAAAGGGCAGAAGGAAAGGTGGCCCTTTGAAATCAGAATTGAATGTTCTTGAATTAATTGTATCCCACCTCTGGCGGGGACAGTATTTGCACACCCACCCCTTTTGAGCCATAACCTTTTATCTAATGTTTGAAAGTTAAAGGGATTGCCTTTAAACAAACCCAACCTGACCTCCTGTCCTGCTTAACCTGTTGTCTGGCTCTACTCATAGGTTTAGGCAGCATCTCCTGAAAATAAGGCATTTTGGTAATTTCTCATGCACATTCAGCAGCTGCAATCATGACCACTGTGCTGTTTTGCTGTGGCTGCTGCCCTGGCTTCAGCATATAAGGAGCAGCCTGCTCTGGCCACAGTGCTGTGGTGCTTGTACCACTACCAGAAGAGCCAGGCGTGAGTGTGTGTGTGTGTGTCTGTGTGTGTGTGTGTGTGTGTAGACACTGTGTACTTAATAAAAGAAGTTCACAAGTCAGGTGGGAATGAGTTAGGGGTGGGAGAGGGGTGGAGAGAAAGTGTGCTTTGCTTTTTTACAAGGAGAAAGATGTTTACTCTTCAGCCCTTTAAAATATATTAAAATGTTTAAAGAATCCATTGTCTTATTTTAAAAACATCATTTGTATTTTCTACTTGAAAACCACATGTGTTAAGGCAATAAAAGATTGTCCAAAAATATATTTATAGAACTAACTGAAGAATGAAAGATGGAGGAAAGGAGGAGGAGAGAAAAGAGAGGGAAGGAGATGCAACAGGGATGATTTTATCCCTTTGATGCCACCCCTCCTCTTCTGGGGACTCCACTACATTCATAAACAAATACTAAGGCTCTCAAAATATGAACTTCCATAAGGACACCTGAGTAGGAGAAGAAGGGAGAATAAGGAGGAGGGGAACAGTGATGAGAAGGAAGTGGAGAAGCAGAGGGGGCAGCAGCAGTAGCTATCATTTTATTGAATACCTAGTATCATATTATTTAATTAATGGAAATGCTGTGTTGAAGTGGTAAGCATCAAGGAATGTGGATTCTGTAAGTCTTGGCTGTGCCTCTTCCTAGCTGGACACTCTGGGCTTCAGTATTCTCATCTATAAAATTAAGTAACAATCCCTGCCCTAATAATCTAGAAGACTGTATAGACCATATGAGATGATAAAAGTGAATAGGCTGTGTAAACTCTAAAATACTGTACAAATGTTAGTGATAATTTTTATTTTTTTATTTTTGTTATATTTATTGGAGTTACATTGGTTAATAAAATTATACAGGTTTCAAGTGTACCATCCTGTAATACATCATCTGATTTTTAAATAATCTAATTTCCAACCTGACCAGTGTTGCTCAGTTGGTTGGAGCATCATCCTGTAAACTGAAAGGTCATGTGTTCAATTCCTGATCAGGGTACACAGCTAGATTGTGAGTTTGGAACCTGGTCAAAGTGGTTAATGGAGGCAACCAATCAATACTTCTCTCACATCAATGTCGAACCCCCCCCTCACTTCCCCCTTCCTTCCTCTCTCTCTGGAACCAATAAATTCAAAAATAATAATTTTCCCCACTATGCAATACTCTTTGAGCTTGACATTTAAAAAAGTACCTTCTCAATAACTGTAATACAAAAACAATAAATAAATTTAAAAAAATTTTAAAGTATCTTCTCAAGTCCCTTGTAAGTTATAGATCTGAGTAAGGAACAGTTTTGTTGTTTTCACATCTAATAAGGTACATAAAACTACATATGAAAATTCATTCTGAAGGTCAAAAGTCACAAACCTAGAGAGTCCTGGTCACTGGAAGTTCTAAACTATGAACAGATTGGTCAATGCTCTAGTCAGGTTTCTGTGGGTAGGTGACATACAAGAGTGTTGTATCTCACTGACAACAAACTCACAATTATCAGCAACTGAATCTAAAAAATAAAAACAAAACCCAGCTAAACAAACCAGAATAGGAACAGAATCATAGGTATGGGGATCATTTGGAGGGTTATCAGCTGGGAGGGGGAAGAGAGAGAAATGGAGAAATGGTGCAGGGATTAAGAAGCATAATTTGTTGATAAAAAATAGGCAAGGGGAAGTTAAGAATAATATAGGAAAGGATGAAGCCAAAGAACTTATATTCACGACCCATGGGCATGAACTGAGAGGGGTAGGATTGCTGGAGGGAAGCAGAGTACTGGGCAGAGGGGAGAAAAGGGGAAAAAACTGAAACTAGTGTAACAACATAATTAATAAAATATACTTTAAAAATGTGTTGTATCTCACTGGCTTAGGGTCAGAGGCACAGAGGAAAGGGATGTGATGGATTCAGCTTTAAGAACATGCCCATTCAAAGCATGGTCAACATTTTGCTTTACCATTCTCCTGTTCTTACAAAAGTCAGACAAACTCATGATAGAAAAGAATCAGACAATGCACATAAGAAAATAGAATCAACAAAAAATCATAACTGTACTACCTACATATAAATATAGTTCATATCTTTAGTATGTATTTCCAGACCTCATTCTATGTATATAAACATGGATTTTAAGCATAAAATGATATTGAATATTTTAAAAGAATATTTTATTACAAAAATAAGTGGGTTTTATAAAAAGAACAACATTAGATAATCAATGCAAAGAAGAGACTGTTCAATATGGTATTCTCTAGTTTTTAATTTCTTGATAGCTTTCAAAACCATGTCCTATGATATCTGTCGCTGTTCAGGGAGATGGAACCAGTTCATTAGTGTTTATTAACAACCAACCCAGCAACAAGAATGACTCTCAGCTTTCAACACATGTCACATGTATTCAATACCAAGAAAAATATTCTTTACTTCAATTCCAAGAAAAGGGGTAAGAATCTTAAGATATAGGCCGGAGGACCTGCTGTGCTTTTGGATGATAATGAAAATGAAAAAAAAAAGAATACATGAGAAGTTGGGAATGAGGAAAAGAAGACAAAAATTATGCCTATGATGTCATTTTCTCTGAGAGAAGGAAGGCTTTGGAGTCAGGAAGACATATTTTGGCATTTGAGCTTAGCCATTCACTACTGGTATGACCATGGATCAGTGACTTCTGATTTCTGAGCACCCATTTCCTCACATGTGAGGTAGGAATGGACTAGGACCATAACTTCCTCATGGGGCTGCTGAGAGGCTCAAAGGAAACAATGCGCTTTAAGTGCTTAGACTAGAACCAGGCATACAGCAAACTAACTATAACGGTAATTCTTCTTGTGGTTGCCCTTGCAACTCAACCCAAGGAAGCTTCAGGTATATAAGCTGGAAAGAATTTAGAGATCAGGGTGTGCAAGCCCATCACTTCTCAAAGGAGAACACTAAAGCCCAAAGATGGGAAGGTATTTTCCAATAACACATCTATTTGCAATTAATTCAGTAAACATTTATTGAGCATTTGGGCAAAATTCTATTCTAGGAGTACGATGTGGGGCATAGATAATAAAATGCATTTTGTAGGTCAAGATGCTTATAATTTGTGCAAGTTAGCCTCATAGTTATATATTTTGTATTTATATTTGGAGTATAGGTTTACATGTATATTCATTTTATTCATGTTTATATACTCGTGTATTTAGAAGACTAGAGTAAGGCAAAGATCATCTTCCTACATCTTCATCGGTTTTGTTTTTTACTCCTGACAAGCAGTGTTCCAGTGTCCAGTCATTGGCTGTGTGGGTGTTGAGAGACAATTGCCTGGTGGCCACCTCCCCTGGCCTGCAGCCCTTGCTGTATGTCCTGAAAGCCATTGCTCCAGCGGTAGCTTCCTGATTACCCATCTCCCTGGATGTGAAAACAGCAGTGGTTACCTTTGGTGGGCCAGTTCAGTGCTGGTGTTGTGGGTGTCATTCCTGGAGACCCAGACCAGAGACCCCACTTCCATGCATCCCAGCAGTTTTGTGAATACCTAATTAAACCGCTACACTCGCTTAAAACAGCAACAGCAGCATTTTGATGCCTCCAGATCACTGTTGACTCGCAAAAGGCAGAGGCAGAGTCGGGAAAGAGAATAACCACACCCTAGCTAGTGGGGAGAGCCTGAGCAAAGGTGCAGAGCAGGGGTGTGCAGGATATAGTCAGGTGAGCATGAGAAGGGGCCTGCTGCCAAAGCATGCAATCACAGCTAGTCTGACAAAGGTTTGCTCTGGAGACTTATGCACCAAATGAACCCTGTGATCATGTTATTAGGTATCAGAGAGGACTGGGAATAATTGTACCATCCCAAGGAGGCAATGCTGGAGGATTCTCAGTACCATTGAAACCCTCAAGAGTCCTCTTTTTTTAAAAAGCCAATTTCATAGAAACAAAGAGTAGAGTGGTGTTTGCCAAAGGCTAATAGGGGAGGAAAATGGAGTGATGTAGGTGAAAGGATACCAAGTTAAAGGTATAAGAAGAATAAGCTCTGCCCTGACTGGTGTGGCTCAGTGGATTGGATGTCATCCCATAAACAGAAAGGTCATCGATTCGATTCCCAGTCAGGATTCCCAGTGAGGGCACATGCCTGGGTTGCAGGCCGGTCCCTGGTTGGGGGCATGAGAGAGGCAACCAATCAATGTATCTCTTGCATATTGCTGTTTCTCTCCCTCTCTTTCTCCCCCCACTTCCCGTCTCTTTATAAATAAATAAATAAATAAATAAATAAATAAATAAATAAATATATTTTTAAAAGTTCTGAGGATCTAATATACAGTATGGTGCCTATGGTTAATAATACAGTATTGTATAAATGAAAGTTGATAAGAGTAGATCTTTAGCCCTGGCTGGTGTGGCTCAGTGGATTGAACACTGGCCTGCAAACTGAAAGGTTGCCAGTTTGATTCCCAGTCAGGGCACAGGCCTGGGTTGCAGGTTGGGTCTCCACTTGGGGTTGTGTGAGAAGCAACCAATCAATGTATCTCTCCCACACTGACGTTTCTCTCCTTCTCTTTCTCCACCCCTTCCCCTCTCTCTATAAGTAAATAATAAAATTTTTAAAAAAATAAAAAAGAGTAGATCTTTAGCATTCTCACCACGCAAAAACATTACCTATGTTAATTACGTGAGAAGATGAATGTTATTAATTATCTTGATCTTGGTAATCATTCTACAGTGTATATGTGTACCTAATCATTACATTACACATTTTATAAATATACAATTATATTTGTCAATTCTTCCTCAATAGTTTTTTTTAAAGAGTTCTCTTTTAGTACTAGGGAAAGAAATTTGGAGATATATGGTTATGACGTCACTCCAAAGATGGAAGATGGTTTTAGTAGGCAGGATAAGGATAGAACCAAGGCTGCCTAACAATGAGCGACTTTACTGCTTCTACAGAGAAATTTTTGATTAAAGTATATCAATATTAACTCTATTTTATAGGATTCCAGTATTTCTGCCAAGACAGTTCTGTCGCAGTGCCACAGAAAATTTCCCCAATGAAACTTTCAGTTTATGAATGCTATCTATTTCTAGAAGAAGAAAAAAACACAAGCTGTTATAAATGGAAAAAGTTTACATAAGAGAAACAAAACAGCTCCCAAAAATGAACAGTGCATTTAAAATAAAATGCATCGGCACTGCCAAAAATGAGCATAACAAATAGTGAATACATTTTCCCCATTCTAAATTCCTTAGACATGAAGCATTTTTTCAATCTCTAATTTATACCTGACATAAAATTTAATCACTAAATTGTTGGATGAACAACCGCACCCCCGAGCTTCTTTTACACAGACAATAATACAAGTGAGCTGTGATGTGGCAGAAACATTGCCAAGTTTCATTCCATGACCATTTAGCAGTAGAAAGGATAATAAATTCTGAGACCAATAAAAATTGGGACTATATTTCTTTGATACTGAAAAGAAAACCAATGTCTACCATGCTTTCAGGAGACAAAAAAAGCACAAGCTTTAGAACCAAATAGACATGGAATGCAGTCCTGGTTCCAATGCTTATTAGGTGCATGATCTCAGACATATGTCTTAGTCTCTTTGCACCTCAATTCCCTCATCTGTAAAATGGGGATTATGGCACACTTACTTCACAGGGCTGTTTAAGACTAAATAAAATAATGTCTATAAAATGCTTAGCATAGTGCACAACATATAGTAAGTTCCTAATTAGCATAAACCACCAAGGTACCCTGCCTTTTTATAATAACACCTTTGAGGTATAATATACATTCCATAAAGTTCATCCATTTAAAATATGCAATTCAATTAATTTTTTTGTATCATTTCACAGAACTGGGCAACTATCACCATTCTAATTCTCAAATACTCTTGTCGCACCAAAAGGAAGGCTTTAACCCATTAGCAGTCACTATATTGTCTTTTTTAATGCACATAAAAGATTGCTAAGACTTTGAGCCCTGGAGCTGGTCACAACTGAGTTTAAGTCCAAGCACTAGTAATTGCTAGCAGTGTGATCCTCAGACAGTTGCTCAATCTTACTGGGCCTCCGTTTCTTTACTGTAAGAGGCCAGTGATGATAGTACAAATCCTATAGGCCGGCTGTGAGGATCTGGTAAGAAATGCATATACTGTATAGCACCTACCAGTGGCTGGCCCGTGGTGAACACTAGACAAATGACAGCCATCATCATCACAATCCTCTTCCTTTTCATTCATTCTGCATATTTTTCCCTACCCCTATTTCGCCTGGTTTTCATTATGATTTCATAAAATGCATAATACATGTGTCATGAACTAATCTGTGGAGTCCTCAAATAACATCATTGATAGGTTCTTGGGAACTGCAACTTTAAGGGAAACAACACATAATGAAACCAATTTTACCAGAGGCTAATTGATAGAAACAAAGGGTTATATTCCTACAGCAAATTTCTGGTCACAAAAACATCACCAAATTCATAAATAAAGACCCAAAACACTTCTAATATTAAACACTGAAATAAATGTGGGTTATACCTATATTTTGTAAAATAAATAAAAACAATTCAGATGTTTATTTTCCAACTCCTTTATTCTAGCTCAGGGTCATGGGATGCTAGAACCTCTCTGGGCAGCTTAGGGCACAGGCTACCCTTCCATCTCAGGGCCACTTACACCCCACTCTCAGACAGGAACAATGTAGATGTGCCACTTCACCTATCTTGCACATCTTTGGGATACAGAAGGACACTGAAGGACCCAGAGAAAGTCCACGCAGATGTGGGGAGAATGTGCAAACCAGACAGATAGTGACGTTTGCTAGGAACTGATTTTTTAAAATCAATGTTATATCAAAACGTTATTCAAGGACCTGCTATACTTAATTATGGAGTGGCTGTGTGTGCAAATGCACAGATGCACACACGTGTGTATATATCCTTTCATTTAGAGCAAGTTCTATTCCAGAAAAAAAATTAAAGTGGCTCCTTGAATGGTAGTAAAACATTATGAAAGCAAAGGAAAATGTTCGTATCTAATGCTAACCAGAAGCACATTTATCCAAGGGCTGTGTCATCAACATGGATGCAAATTATTATAATCACTGTCTAAATGCAGCCACAGAGACCTAGTGGATTTCAGTCACATTCTAGAGAACCAGATCAAGTCGTCACTTACCTCCACACCAACCCTCCTCCTAGCCGTCAAGTGTATGAACCTCCAAATTCTCCAACAGCTCCCAGAAGGTTCTTAGCAAAGGCTCACAAAGCTAGTAAGTGGTGAAGCCATGAGTGAAAGCCGGGTCACCTGAGTCCAAAGCCTATGCTCTCTTGGCTACATCATGCTGCTGCCTTATTAGAATCTTAATGTTTTCTCAGGAATCAGAAAACATATACTTGCCTCTTCATGCATTCTGCAGCGGTGGCAGGTAACACAGAGTTAGGAAAACTGTAGTAAAAAGATATAACCTTTCCATAGCAGATGTTTCTAATTCAAACCAGGTTGAGGTCAACTGTACTTGACTTATTATTTGAAATACATGGTTAAATTATAATGATTTACCTCTTCACTCTTGAGTAAGAGTCCATTCACAATTCCTCATACTCGGTAAGAATCCCTTTTATGTGCTGCATAAGTGGCAGCATGATAGAGCAGGAAGGACTCTGGAGCGGGAGTCAGTGGCAGGGCTGCTATCAGCTTGCTTTGGCCAAGTGCCATTGCTGCTCTGGATCCCCACCTCCTCTTCCTGGGAAATGAAGAGGCTATACGAGGGATGACTAAGGGCCATTCTGGCTCTAATATTCTCAGATTCTCTGGTGTCTCTAGGCAAAGCAAAACCCTCTTCAGATTCTCTTAACACCCACTTAATTTAAATAATTAATGTCTTTATAGCCTAGGATGGCAAGTCATCAAGTGACTTGATCATGAACTGTTCAGGAGAAAGCAGAGCTCATGTCTCCACCCAGGGCCACAGGGCCCAGATAACTGGAATCAGGCTCATTAAAGGGAATGGGAGAAAATGCATTGGCACCATAGGAATGCCCTTCATGTAGAATGGTTTGCCTTAGAGTGTCTGTATTGTTTTACCTTGAAGTAAACAAATCAAGCAAAAAAGAGAACTGAATCTGCTTTAGAAAACACAAGTATCTAAAATCTAGGTGTACAGTGGTATTTTATTAACATTCCAGGGCAACGCGAAAAATAAAATCAAATCTGGATGTACAAAATAGATGAATTGGGAACAAATGTTCACGCTACCAAAGGCTTGAAGTCCAATAGGCCTTGGTGAATTCAAATCTTGGCTCTGACACTGAAATACTAGGAATGTGAGCTCCAGCCAGTTCTGTTCAACCACTGGACATTTATTGTGTACTGACTAAATGCCACGTCCTGGGTCAGGGGGTGGGAATATCAAACTCGGTACAATCAGTCCTTGCCCATGGGGATCTCATTGTTTCATGGGTGAAGCAGACACTTGAACAAGAAGCATTCCTGGAGGCGGTGATACCTGAGCAAGAGTATGAACTTGCTTACCCAAACTCGACAAGCCTCTGCTGTTTTCTCACCTGTTCAGTGGGGGAAATGAAGTCTGCCTCACACCACTGATGTGAGAGCTCAGTAAGGCAACTGGTGAAGAAACGGAACACAATAAAAATAAAAGCCCATAACAATAGTTCCAGTGATGTTTTCTCAATCTTATGTAAAATGTGACCTATATAATCTATTTATTTTTATGTTATATCTTTTCTGTCTTACCCCACTAGACTGCCCTACATGACAACAGGGATCTTTGAAGTGTTCTCAAGGAAGGAAGGAAGGAAGGAAGGAAGGAAGGAAGGAAGGAAGGAAGGTCATTTTTTAAAACTTTGGTATTTTTAGAAAATTCCATAAAATTCTGAGAAGTGACTGACATCCATTCTCTCATTCTGTTTTACTAACAAAACTCTCATTTTATTCAGTGTGGGTCATGTGTCCAGCTCAAAGACAGCATTCCCAGCTTCTTTGTAACTGGCAATGTAAAAGGACAGTTGTTGGGTGGGGCTTCCAAGATTGTTCTTCAAAAGAACAGACTTAGCTGGGAAATAGTCCCTTTTGCCTCCCCTAGCTCCTTCTTCCTCTTTCCTTACAGAAAAGGCAGCAGGTCTCTTGGATCAAGAACTGACTTTAAGGATGGAAGCCCCATTCTAAATCCAGAGAACCTGGAGAAGTGGGAATCTAGAAGGTGCTTCTGTCCTGATGACATTGTAACTGTGCAGAAGCTTCATTTCTTTTCTCCTTTCTTTCCTTTTGATTCAAACTGGCCTCGTCCAGCACACTGACTCACCTACCTCCTTCTCCCTTGCATGCCCACTCCCTTAAGCATTAAGCCCTCATGACATTGAGGTTCTGATCAGCATCAAATAATCTCAGGTCTGCTGACCACAGAGACAGAGTTGTGGTCAAACTAGAGATACCATCTAGGCCTCAGTTATGTTTCAGCTCCAGGCCCAGAAAAGCAGCAAAACCAGACAAAGTGATGCCATGGCTGATGTCAGGATGAGCTACACTAATCAACTACCCCTATCCTAGTGCTGACCACTCAGTAGAGGTCAGGACCCTAACTCCCTCTGTCACCATGACTAATGATTTTCCCCTATATAATCCATCCCCTGGAAACCACCCAGGAGCCAGGTCTCTGAGCATTAGCTCACCTATGACTCTGGGCATGGGCGACTATCTAAAAATAAACCCTTACTTTCTTTGCTGCAAGTCCTTTTCCTGTCTTATTGGGCTTTGATGTGTGCAGGCAAATATACCCCTTTAGTCCAGTAACAACATCAAAGAAACACTATACCTCCCAAATTCTTTCCTGTGACAGAAACATATTTAAGCTATTGTTTTGAGAAGTTTATCTCCTGTAGAGGTGAATAGCTTTTCTGATACATGTAAGTTCTCAGTTCAAATATTTCTTTGTATTCTTTATAGCAATTCTTAACATTTTAAGTTACTTCTTTGTGGTTTTGTTGTTGTTTGTCTGTCTTCCCTACTAGAATGTCAACTCTATGACTACACAGACTATGTCTGTTTAGTGAACCATCTCTTATTGTGTGCCTGACAACATAGTAGGAGCTTAATAAAAATTTATACATAAATGATTCAAGTAACTTGAATATGGTATGCTATATAATGGATGCACCTAGTTACTCCCATTTTTAAAAACTGAGTGGCCTTTTAACTCAATGAGCAAAATTTCACAGATCACCAGGATCAATTCTGCTAACACAGTTCAACAGAAGTTTCTTAGGCACCTACTAGGTGTTAGGCCCTATGTTGGGGACTAAAGAGAAGTGTTGCCAAATGTTTATATAATAGCACCTCACACAAAAACTCACAATATCTATAGCAAATTAACAAAACAGCTAGATTCTGATCATGGACTAATCTTAACTAGGACTGTATGATGAGTGATCATTGCTAATTTTCATTAAAAAAGCACAAATTCCAAAATAATGGGATGCTCATTTTATGGCATTAAGATTAGTATACTTAATTTAGTTTTCTCATTTATGGAATTATTTTTCTCCTAGGTCAAGAAAATACAGAAATGTATATTTCTCATTCATCCCATAAGACCAGCTTATTTTTGGTAACTAATGTATGACAGACTATAATAGTCTTATTGTAGATTTGTATATTCTTGCAGTTGAATTCTTCCCCTAAATACTCTTTTGGTATTTTCTTTTATCTTAAGAAAGAATATAAATATTAATATAAAAATGGCAAGTGTCCCTTCTCATTGTAAACCTAAAAGCTTATTTTAATGGTCTTTCAATAGAAGCAACCTAAAGTAATATAGGAAGTTGTTCTGGAGGTTGAATCCTGTTTCTTCTAGTTAGTAAAGAAAGAAAAAGAGTGAGCAGAAAAAAAAAACCCATTTTGTAGTGTGTTTAGTTAACTTTAGCAAGAGAGAAGAGCACACCAGGGGAAAATGTTAGTGAGGACAGGAAAGGCCAAATTGAAGAACATACAGCAGGAGGGAGAATGGTACAAAGTGACCATGTTCCCATCTCCAGCATGGCAACCACTTGATTACTGATGGCTAGACTTCTCTGGAGACTGCTAATAAGAAAGTAAAACAGACCATTTTGCTTCCTAAGATGAGCTATGCTACCAAATTGGACGTTAAAAATACCAGTCACAGTGTTAGATGAGGAATAGCCAAGCTAGGACTAATAAAGGGAATCATATAACAATAAGAACAGCTACCATTAACTGAGAACTTATGATGAACCTCCTAGGACAAACCACTTAGAACATAAAAAGCGACCATTTAGCCCGTTGTTTCTCAACTTGGGATGGTTTTGGAGCCCTGAGGACATTTGGCAATATCTGTAGACAGTTTTGGTTGTTACACCTTGGGTGGGAGCAGGAGGGATCCTAATGGCATCTAGTAGCTAGAGGCCAGGGATGCCACTGAACGTCTTACAAGGCACAGCTTAGTCCCCACAACAAAGAATTATCCAGCCCAAAGTGTCAATAGCTGAGTGGTTCAGATTAAGCTCTACCCTTATGGTACAGAGGAGATCAAGGTACAGGAGTATGTCTTATCCAAGGTCACTCTTTTCTATCTGTCATCTATATATCCTTATCTACCTGTTAGCCAAAGTTTAAAATTTCATTTGAATGAAGATTTTATTATTTATTTTTAGAGGGAAGGGATGGGAATTGAGGGAGAAAGAGAAGGAGTGAAACATCAATGTGTGTGTGGTTGCCTCTCACACACTCCCAACTATGGACCTGGCCTGCAACCCAGGAGTGTGCCCTGACCAGGAGTCAAATGGTGACCCCTTGGTTCGCAGGCCAGTGCTCAATCCACTGAGCCATACCAGCAAGGGATAAGGTCCTGCTACTTTAAAAAGTGTGAAAACCACTGCTCCAATCCCCAGGTATCATCAAGAACTAAAGTACCATATTTCTCACACTATAAAATGCACCTGGTCATAAGACACACCTAGGTTTAGAAGAGGAAAACGAGGAAAAAAATTTTCTAAATCCAACAGTGTACTAAAATATTTAATAAAATATAACAGAATAATATTTCTACCATGTAAAGTGAACAGCGGTCAACAGTGGTATTAAGAACCATCATCACTGTCATTAACAAATGAGGAGATGGCCGCCTTGGGCGTGCACCGGCACGCGAGCCCAAAAGCAACTCCCCGGCTTTCCCAGAGCTCCGCGTGGCAGGCCTGAGGCAAGCTCTCGGGCCACCTTAAGCGCTCACAGGCGTGCATGCAAGGGCAACTTGGCTAGCTCCAACAGACGCCGAAGGAACGCACAGTGCGGGGGCCCACTGCTGCAAGGAACAGGAACCTCTGACCAACCTCATTAGACCAGCTGTGGATACAGAAAAACAAGACAACACACAAAGGCTGAACTGACATCTCCACAAAAGAATTCAAGATAAAGTAAATACAGTGACCCTCAATCAACTAGCCAGAGGGAAGATCCTAACAAAGAGCATCTAAAATACAACCAGACAGCATAAACAAACACATAAAGGGTACCCCAAGAACATCAGTCTCAGGAGATCAAAGAGACTGCATCACTGAAACCCCCAGATCTTCTATAAAGAATCTCATACCACAAAGGTGGGAAGGCAAAGCAGACAAATCCAAATAACAAAAACAAACAAGAAGAATCCAACATGGTAAGACACAGAAATAACCTCTCAATGAAAAGAAAAGAGGAATCCCAGAAAGAGAGGTAGATGGAATAGACATAGCCCAAATGTCAGAAATGGAATTCAAAACATTGGTCGTGAAGAAACTCAATATACTCGACAACCTTAAAAACAACTATGACAACCTCCAAGGAAGTTACCAGCAGCTCCAAGAAAATTATAGGGAACTTGCAGAGAACCACACGAACATAAAAAAAAAAAAAAAAAAAAAAAAAATAGACATAGAAACTATCAACAAGAACCAGGAAGAAATGAAGAATGCAATCTCTGAACTGAAAAACACAGTAGAATCAGTCAAAAGCAGACTAAACAAAGCAGAGGATCGGATTAGTGAGTTAGAAGATAACATAGAAAAAAATTCTCAGACGATACAGAAAAATGAAAAAAGATTGAATAAGTATGAAGAAGAGGTAAGGGAATTACAGGATAACATAAGGAAGAACAATATAAGAGTAATTGGAATCAAAGAGGGATCAGAAGAACAAGGAATAGATAAACTGATAGGAGAAATAGTGACAGAAAATTTTCCAAACCTGATGAGAGAAAAAGTTATGCAAGTCCAGGAAGCACTGAGAGTTCCAATAAAGAGGAACCCCCAAAAACCCACTCCAAGGCACATCATAGTTAAAATGGCAACATTCCAAGAAAAAGAGAGAATCCTAAAAGCAGCAAGAGAAAAACAGCAAATAGCTTACAAGGGAGCTCCAATAAGGCTATCGACCGATTTCTCAACAGAAACACTACAAGCCAGAAGGGAATGGTCAAAAATATTTCAAGCAATGAAAAACAAAGGCCTACAACCAAGAATACTCTACCCAGCAAGGCTCTCATTTGAATTGGAAGGTGAAGTAAAGAGTTTCCCAGACAAAGGAAGACTGAAAGAATACATCTCCACCAAACGAGCATTGCAAGAGATCCTAAAGGGAATGTTTTAAGAAAAAGAAGAAAAAAAGAGGAGAGGAACACAGGTACAAAGGGAAATGAATAAATATATGTCAATAATAACCTTAAATGTAAGTGGATTAAATGCTTCAATTAAAAGACATAGGGTAACAAAATGGATAAGAAAACAGGACCCACATATTTGCTGTCTACCGAAACACACCTCAAAATAAAAGATTTACATAGACTGAAAGTAAAGGGATATAAAAAAATATTCCAAGCAAATGGACCTGAAAAAAAAGCTGGGGTAGCAGTCCTCATATCAGACAAAACGGATTTCAAAGCAAGGGCAATAAAAAGAGACAAAGAAGGACATTTCATAGTACTTAAAGGAACAATCCATCAAGAAGATATAACACTGATAAACATATGTGCACTCAACGTAGGAGCACCCAAATACATAAAACAAATACTAGAAGACAACAAGAAAGATATTAACAACAACACACTCATAGTAGGGGACTTCAACACTCCATTATCAACAATAGACAGATCATTGAAGCAAAGAAACGCCAAGGATATACAGGCATTGAACAACACACTAAACCACATGGACTTAACTGATATATATAGAACTTCTCACCCCAAAGAAGCAAAATATACATTCTTTTCAAATGCACATGGGGCATTTTCAAAGATAGACCACATGATAGGACACAAAACAAGCTTCAACAAATTCAAGAAAATTGAAATCATATCAAGCATCTTTTCAGACCACAATGCCTTGAAACTAAAAACCTCAGAGAAAAACATCGAAGACACCCAAACTCATAAAGAATGAACAACATGCTATTAAATAAGGAATGGGTTAACAATGACATCAAAGAAGAAATCAAGGAATTTCTGGAAACTAATGATAATGAACACACAACAGCCCAAAAGCTATGGGACACAGCAAAAGCAGTCCTAAGAGGGAAGTTCATAGCAATACAGGCATATCTGAAAAGGATAGAAGAATATCAAATAAAAAACCTAACCCTAAAGCTACAAGAACTAGAACAACAACAACAAACAAAGCCTAGGGCAAGAAGAAGGAAGGAAATCATCAAGATCAAAGCAGAATTAAATGACATAGAGACTAAACAAACAATCCAAAAAATCAACAAAACTAGGAGCTGGTTCTTTGAAAAAATAAACAAAATCGACAAGCCTCTAGCTAGGTTCATCAAGAAAAAAAGAGAGAAGACCCAAATAAACAAAATCAGAAACAAAAAAGGAGAAATCACAACTGATACCACAGAAACACAAACAATTGTAAGAAATTACTACAAACAACTGTATGGCAAGAAATTTGACAACCTAGAAGAAATGGACAAATTTCTAGAAACATATAACCTTCCAAAACTGAATCAAGAAGAAGTAGAAAGTCTCAACAGACCAATAACAAAGAAGGAAATTGAAACAGTAATCCAAAATCTCCCTGCACACAAAAGCCCTGGACCGGATGGCTTCACAGGCAAATTTTACAAAACATTTAGGGAAGAACTAATGCCTACCCTCCTCAAACTATTCCAAAAAATTCAAGAAGAGGGAAAAATCCCAAACTCTTTCTATGAAGCCAGTATTACCCTAATCCCAAAACCAGGTCAAGACACAAGAAAGAAAGAAAATTACAGGCCAATATAACTGATGAACATAGTTGCTAAAATCCTCAATAAAATATTGGCAAATAGGATCCAGCAATACATCAAAAAGATCATACTCCACGATCAAGTGGGCTTCATTCCAGGGATGCAAGGATGGCTTAACATTCACAAATCAATAAATATAATATATCACCTAAACAAAATGAAAGACAAAAATCACATGATCGTATCAATAGATGCAGAAAAAGCATTTAATAAAGTACAACACCCGTTTATGATGAAAACACTCAGCAAAATGGGAATAGAGGGAGCATACCTTAACATAATTAAGGCTATATATGGGAAGCCTGAAGCCAACATCATACTCAACGGACAAAAACTGAAAGCATTCCCCCTGAAATCAGGAACTAGACAAGGCTGTCCACTCTCTCTTCTTCTATTCAACATAGTGTTGGAAGTCCTAGCCACAGCATTCAGACAAGAAAAAGAAATAAAAGGCATCCAAATTGGGAAAGAAGAATTAAAACTATCATTTGCAGATGACATGATAGTATACCTAGAAAACCCTATAAACTCCACTAAAAGACTACTCGATATAATAAGTGAATTTGGCAAAATAGCAGGGTACAAAATAAATATACAGAAATCTAAGGCATTTCTGTACACCAACAATAAAATTTCGGAGACAGAGACAAAAAAGAAAATACCATTTACTATAGCAACAAGAAAAATAAAGTACCTAGGAATAAACTTAACCAAAGAGATGAAAGAACTGTACACTGAAAATTACATAACATTGAAGAACGAAATTAAGGAAGATACAAATAAATGGAAGCAAATACCATGTTCTTGGATGGGAAGAATCAACATCATCAAAATGGACATACTACCCAAAGCAATTTACAGATTCAATGCAATCCCTATTAAAATAACAATGACATATTTCACTGACCTAGAACAAATACTCCAAAAATTCATATGGAACCAAAAAAGACCCCGAATAGCAAAAGCAATCTTGAGACAGAAGAACACAGCAGGAGGAATCATGATATCAGACATCAAACAATACTACAAAGCCCCTGTGATCAAAACATTCTGGTACTGGCATAAGAATAGACATATAGATCAGTGGAACAGAATAGAGAGTCCAGAAATAAACCCAGGCCTCTGTGGTCAACTAATATTTGATAAAGGGGGAAGGAACATAAAATGGAGTGAGGAGAGCCTCTTTAACAAATGGTGCTGGGAGAATTGGACTGGGACATGCAAAAAAATGAAACTAGACCACCAACTTACACCACACACAAGAATAAACTCAAGATGGATTAAAGACTTAAATGTAAGCCATGACACCATAAAAGTCCTAGAGGAAAACATAGGCAGGAAAATTTCAGATATCCCACGTAACACTATCTTCATGGATACATCTCCTAAGGCAAGAGAAATAAAGGAAAAAATAAATAAATGGGATTACATCAAACTAAAGAGTTTCTGCTCAGCAAAAGAAAACATCAGCAAGATGAAAATGAAACCAACCATATGGGAAAACATATTTGTCAATGATATCACAGACAGGGGACTGATCTCCAAAATATATAAAGAGCTTATACGACTCAACATCAAGAAAACAAACAACCCAATTTAAAAAAGGGCAAAGGACCTGAACAAACACTTCTCTGAAGAAGACATACAGAAGGTCCATAGACACATGAAAAAATGCTCAACATCATTGGCCATCAGAGGGATGCAAATAAAAACCACAATGAGATACAATTTTACACCAGTCAGAATGGCCATCATCAACAAATCAACAAACAACAAGTGCTGGTGAGGATGTGGAGAAACGGGAACCCTACTGCACTGTTGGTGGGAATGCAGAGTGGTGCAGCCATTGTGGAAAACAGTATGGAATTACCTCAAAAAACTAAAAATGGAACTGCCTTTTGAACCAGCGATTCCACTGCTAGGATTATACCCAAAAAATCCTAAAACCCTAATTCAAAAGAACTTATGCACCCTTATGTTCATAGCAGCCCTGTTTACAATAGCCAAGTGCTGGAAACAACCTAAGTGCCCATCAGTAGATGAGTGGATCAAAACCTGTGGTACATTTACACAATGGAATACTATGTAGCAGAAAGAAAGAAGGAACTCCTGCCATTTGCAACAACATGGATGGAACTAGAGAGAATTATGCTTAGTGAAATAAGCCAGGCAAAGAAAGAAAAATACCATATGATATCACCTAATACAGGAAACTAAAGAACAACACAAACAAAGGAACTAAATAGAACAAAGAGCAGAATAGCAGTCGATAGGGGGGAGGGGGGAGGGAGAGACGAGGGATAAGTAAGGGAAGGGTTTAGTCAAGGAACATGTATAAATGACTCATGGACATGGACAACGGGGAGGGATATGATTGCAGAAGAAGGGATGGGCTGGGTGGGGGGGGGAGCAATGGGGAAAAAATAGGACAACTGTAATTGAAAAACCAAAAAATAAAAGAAAAAAAATTTAAAAAGAACAAAAAACAAATGAGGAGAGACTTGAAGGTTCAAGTACTCTTCTAGTTTTCTAGGAACCCCAAGAACTCATCATCGCTAGTGTCAGAATTGATGAAGCTCAGTTGCTCACAATCACTGATATCACTTGCTTCGCTATCTTCATACTGACCAGATGCCCTGAGATTCAGCAGTAAAGTGGGACATTTAAGCATCCCCAGCGGTTTTGCATAGGCCCACTGCTTCCTCTTCTAACAGTTGTCGCCACTGCTGACAGGTCAGCTAATACACATCACAATCTGTGACGCAATATTTGCTCCGTAAGATGCACAGACATTTCCCCCAACTTTGGGGGGAAAGAAGTGCGTCTTATGGAGTGAAAATTACAATAAGTGCTTCTTTCCTTTCCCAAGAAACCCACTACTGTCCAGAAAGGCATATAACTGTCTGCATTAAGTCCTCCTACTATCATGTTTTAGATGAGAAGCAAAGCCATAAGCAGAGGGAAGACAGGTACCCCACCCCATCCCTGCACACATATATCACATCCCACAGATGTCTGAGGTGGTACCTCCATGCTGCTCAGGACCCAGACAATGAGGACCCTGCCTCACCCCCGACAATCACTGCCCACTTATTTGGTCAATGAAGCATTCCCTTGCCTGATTCCTCACACATCTGTTTCTCTTCATATCATTTCCTTGGTGTAAGGAACTAAGCTGGGGCTGAGAATGGGGTAGTAAGGAAGTCTAGAGAAAAACAAGGTACAGTCCATCCAGGTTCTCTATGGGCTCCCAAGGTTTTTATGAAATGGGGAGAACATAAACAATTTTCCACTAGGTAAATTGGGATGAGAGGTTTTGAAGGTTACACAGTGCTGTGGCAGTCCACAGGAGAAAGGGAGTACATACAGCAGCTGAAAGGCTGCCTAGAGGAGGTGTCAGACATCCTACATGAGTAAAGGCAAGCAGCAGGTTGTCCCTTTACAGAAGTACATGTACTGAAAAATGGGGAGAATCCACAAAGGAGGAGACAGACAGAAAAGGAGCCTCAGATGCACTCTAGTTTTAGAGCTTCTGACATTTAGACAAAACAGAATCTCCCTGAAACCTCTACAGACTCCCTACTCAACAATTTATAGCTTCTATTTTTAGCAAAATAAAAACAGAATTCCTTACCTGGTATCCAGTGCCCTTTACTCCTTAGCTTAAACCACATGTCCCACTATAGCTCCCTGCCAAGGAAATCCAAATGGTATGCCCATTGCCACCAATACTCCCTGGTGAGTTTCTCACTTCCCAGCTTTAAACCTCTCCCTCTCAGAGCACCCAGGTCCTTGTCTATCTTTCATAATGGCAGCTTGCCCTGGGACTGTGAATAATGGGAATTACTCTGGGCATTCACTGCCACTAAGCATCTTCCTTTTCTGAGTACTGACCATGTGCCAGGCACTTTATATATATTTGTTTACATAATCCATCCCAAAGATATAATGTTATCATCTCCATTCTGCTGTTATAGAAACCGAGGCAAAGAGAAGTAGCATCAGTTGCTGAAGGTCACTCAGCTAACAAGTGGCTGAGAAGGGATTCAAACCCACTTCTGATATGCCCCACGGCTGAGCTGCTCTCTACCAACCTACACAGTGTCCCTAGGGCCCACAAGCTCAGTAATGCCTTCCTTGAGCCCCCAGCTCTCCAAGCTCCCCTATTCCTCTGAATTCTGAAGCACATAGGGTCTGCCACATAGCCTTAGGCCACTAATAGAAATTAAATATAGTAATAATAGCAGACATTTAAATAGTCCTTCCATGTGGCAGGAACCCTTTTAATTGCTTGACATAAGTTAGCTCATTTAATCCTACCAAAGACCCTATTATCATTGCCATCCCAAATTTACAGATGAGGCAAGTGGGACATGGAAGTGAGGACACTTGGCCAAGACTCAACAACTAGTGATTAAGTTATCCAGCTAGGATTTGAACTACGGCAGT
The DNA here is from genome assembly GCF_987537825.1 of Furipterus horrens. Classification (NCBI taxonomy): domain Eukaryota; kingdom Metazoa; phylum Chordata; class Mammalia; order Chiroptera; family Furipteridae; genus Furipterus; species Furipterus horrens. Next base: position 19,057,785 of record NW_028327187.1, on the reverse strand, counting down.
CTGGCTCCTGCATTGTCTTCAAGTCACTGTATTGCACTGCCTCTGATATACCTCTCCATTTTTATATATCAGGAAATTGATATTCAGAGATGTTAAGTAACTTGCCTGAGGTCACACAGCCAATAAAAAGAGGAACTGGGATTAGAATCCAAGCAGTCTGGCTCCAGAGTCCATGTTCTTAACCACCATACTGTAGCCCATACTGAAAAAATGAGGTCTCTTCGGTCTCCCCAGCTATAGCCTTTACTATATACTACCAACCAAAACCAGCAGGTTCTAGCCACTGCCCCCCCCCACAAAAAAAGCCTTTCTGGCTTTCAAGATACATTGCTACAGGCCCCCAGGGGATTTCCTCCAGGAGGTCTACTTAGACCCTGACCTCAGTTATTTCAGAACATGTCCCCCGCGCATTGCACAGCCTGGGCCTCGCAGCCCTCCAGGCCCTATGAGCTATGGGCCAGCTGGAAGACCAAACCTCTGCCTCCAGGGCCCCAGACTAAAATCAGGTCTAAACTGACAACCAGGTTCACTACTGAAATACAGATGACTAATGAAGGCAGAGGAGGTAGGGAAAAATGACAAGCATATTACTCATTTTTAAACCACAAACATACAATTATAACCTTACTCACTAATAATTTCAGGTGGCACTCTCCTGACAAGTAAGGATGACTCTTTGTATGCAATAGTGCCGTTTTATAGCAGCAAGTAGAACTGGGATAAGCATATAATCATTTATTGTTGTTTTTATTTTCCCCAAGGGCTTCTAATGTTACAATTCTGACATCACTATAATTTATTGCATTTCCTTCTATTTTTCATCTATACAGCCTGTCACAAAATGAGTTACCAATTTTCATCCTCCATGAAAAGATTGGACAGGATTTTAAATGTTTAGGGTGCTTTCTTGATAGCAACATCTCTGCACTGCTTGTAAAATAAGCAACCATATAAATAAAAGGAAGAGAATATGTCTATATTTTGGGAGATTTGCATTCCAGAAGTGGCTCTAACACTACCTGTATGACCATGAGCAAGGCAATTACCACTCTAGGCCTGATTTAATGGTACCCTGGATTTGTTTTAATCAAGTGTGATAAGACATGCAGACACGAAAGTGACTGTCATTAAGGAAAAAAAAAAGAAGAAGTTTATTATATCAGTCACAATCCTCTAGAAGCAGGAGGCACACTACACAAGGGGTCACGTGGGGAAGCACTGGGGCCAGTCAGAAGCAGAGGGAGTGAGAGGAACATGTGTGGTCAGCGTGGTGTCCTAGTGCTCTGGGCTGTGAGTTTTTGTGATAAATAAACTGCTCTCCATCTCATCTGTTCAGTGGCAGATGTGTGTTGGGTCAGCGGCCCCCAAAAGGGCCGCTTGTGAAGCTCGCCTGAGTTGTGCCTTCTACTGTCACGCCCCACCTCATCTCCCATGAAACCAGTCCCTAGTGTCAAGAAGGTTGTGGACCAATGAATGGGGTAAATAGGAGGTGACTAAAACAACGTATGAATGAACACAGAAATCTGTTCACAGATAAAGCCCATCACATAGGAGTTTAGCTAATACTTCCCTCTGAGTTTTTCTTCCCCAGGATAAACAATCCCTTCAGTACCTTCGCAGGCCTTGATTCCCAGACTCCCCTCTTACACCACTCTGGACATCCAGATATCATATGTGCCTTGTCATGCAGTGCCTACAACTAAGCACAGGCACTTCCTTCCACAAGTAAGCTGACCACTGAAATGAAAACAACACAAGGCCCAGAGTGAGACTAAATTTTTGGGGTCCAATCAGAGTTCTGCAGCTTCTACCCAGAGTCACCCTGGTCATTTCTCCTCACTCCTTGGAGTCTCAGTCTCATCTGGAAAATGGGAATAACAGCAAGATAATGTCCAAGTTTTCATGAGGCTCCACTGAGAGCATGCTTGTATGTAGGCAAGTCACAGTCGGTGCTCATGAAGCACTTGCTATTCTTACCATAATCAAGTCAAGAAAGACAAATGCTACAAGGGAGTGCACTAAGGCTAGAGGTGGAGGGCAGGCTGAGAGGGGGCTGGCTTCCAAATAGAACTCTCTTACGGATACCCTCTGGGGAGAAGGTGCTATTACTAAGTCTCACCCCAGCTACATGGGCAGTGGACACATTCTCAGGCTCCAAAACAAGAACCCGGTGACCAAAATCACATAATATACATTTTATACTTTGGCTCTTGAGACAGAAAAAGTCTTTTTATATTTTTTTTTCAAAATTAATAAGGCAACAATGTCATGACACGGGATAAGAACCAAACCAACTGAAATCCATTACAAAAGCAAGTGGGGAGGGGAAGTCACAGAAATAGAAATTGCTACATGTCTGACTTCAGGGGTATTTTTAAGTCTCCTTAGAAACAGCCTCCCTAAGGGAATATTCATATTTAGGACTGATTATTCCATAAATGTCTTCAATCTGATCCAGGGGGAAAAAAATGTTGTCATTAACACCAGTAAATTTTGTTGGCAAGAAAAAGATGTTCAGTTCTTTATTCAGCTTGCAAAATTATGGATTTTGTAGTGTTCCACCTGCCATTCATTTTAAAAATAATTAGTTAAGAATGAAAAATATTTTTTCCCCCTTTGGGGAAATGCCAATATAATCTGGAAGAGTTCCTGTGTTTATGATGCAGTTCCATAGAGTTGAATGTCTTCATTTTTGTGAGTAGCAAGTTACATCAATTAAAACAAATAGAAAGACCAAAAGAATTTGATTCCAGTTGTAGTACAAACAGTGCTTTAAATGATCCATAGCCCATACCTGGATCCTAGGTTAATCAATTAAACAAACATGGGCTAGGCACTTGCTCAATGTCAGGTTCTGTGTTAGGGGAGCCTATGCGAATGAAAATGTGTGGCTGTCAGACCAACAGCTGCTGCAGAATCAAGACCTTGGAAAGGGATAGTCCAGTAGGTGGAAAAGGACAGGGGTAGAGGGTAACAATAGGTCCAAGTGCTAGCATCAGCCCACGCCTACCTCCTCCAGCGCATCCACATGCCATATTCCATGTGCACCTGTGGCCCCAGCTACCAGTGCGTGGGTCCCCTTGTGCCTGGGCCCTCATGTGTTCATATGAGGTGCTTAACACACAGGTACTGGTTTGTCTTTGAGCAACTCACTTCACCCCATGGTCCTCTGTTTCCTCAGACCTCAGACAGGGACAATGCCTTTATGGCAGGGCATGCTTTGGCAGTCAGCCATGGTAGCTTCTGCGCTAAGAGGCAGAATTCAGTAGCTGGGATATAGACTGCATGGCCCATAAAGCCTAATATATTTACTGTCTGACCCTTCATAGGAAAAGTTTGCAGATCCCTGCCCTAGAATGCCCTCATCCCCTTTCTCTCCTACTTGAATAAATCCTATTTATCTTTTAAAATTTGGGTCAAGGGTCCTCTCCTCCAGGAAGTGTTCCCAGACCTTTTCACCCTGCTGTTACTGCAAGGGAATTGGAACCTTCCTCTTATATGCACCCCACCTCTACTTTGCACTCAGTCCATGCCCCTACGAACCACTAATCACACTGGGTTGGCATTATCTGTCAGAAACCCAAGACAGTGACCTATCTGGGACTGTGGCTCATTCATCTATGGATCCTGGATACCCAGTACACAGGGCTTGACCCGAAAAATGGTACTAAATAAATCCTGCTGGAACACACAGGCATGGCTGTCCTATATTTGGAATGTGACACAAAGCTACACCACCCACCACTCAACAATCACTGTGGCATTTGTTGAAGTCAGAGTCATGGCCCTTAAGCGAGAATTGTGACTGTTTGAGGGAGCTGTTTTCCAACAGACAAGTGTGGCTGAAGAGACATCAGCAGAACAGTAAAACCTGCCCCTGCTGCTTGCAGAAGAGGTTTACCCACCAGGCCTAGAGCCTAACGGCTATTTTCAGCCCTGAGCACAGCTTACCCAGGGGTCTGTTGGCTGAGCCACATCAGCCCATTGGGTCTTCTTACTTGTTTCATTCCAGCTCACCATACCCAGCTCCAACCTAGCCCCCAACCTGTGGCACCGCACCCCACATGTCCTGAGTGCTACCTTCATACAGGTCTGCCAGTATGTCCATGGGCCCGATTTTTAACATTGCCATTTTTTCCTCAGGTACTAATCTTAATATCAGGGATGGGGCACAGCACCACACAAAGTGGTACTGGACTTGGAGTCCAAAGACCCAGGTGTTACTGCTGTCCCCCTTACTTTCTAACTGTGTGATTCTCAGGGTTTAGGAACACGGCCCCCTCCTCCAGGAAAATAGTTCAGAGTAACCCGGGGTGGGGTTGCGTTCTCAAACTATCTGCTCTGGGGAGGTCCAGATGATGGCCTTGCTCTCTTGCAAATCAGAGCACCTTTACCTACTGGAGTGGTGTTTTCTCTCAAGGGTCTGGAGCAAGAAAAATGCTGAATGCCACCATTCTGGTGCCATAGAGATAGAAGTGGACATGACTGTGCAGTGTTAAAGAAGGCCAACAAGGAATGGGGCTCCAGTGATGTTTCTCAACCTTTTTCATGTCATGGCACTTACACAGAATGCCAGTCACACGTGGCATGCTGAGGCTACCAGTCACCCCAGGCAACCCAGGCCAGCACTCCCTGGAGTCAGGAGGGTTAAGGGGAACAATGTGTCAGACACATCATAATTCATTTTTCAGCACATCCTTTGCAAGCTGTAACTTCGAGATATATGACCACTTTTCAGAAGCAAATAAGCCAGCTGCGGCCACCTTCCCCAATTCAGGAGTTAGGAGTGTGCCTGTAATTATTTCCGCACCAAGCCTCAGCATATTAGAAGGACTCTGCCCAGTGTCCCATGACTTTAAAAAGGTTGCCAGTGCTGTGATCCCTTTTGACTTTGGTCTGAAGCTTGATGTCACCTAAGGTCTTCACCCTGCTTCGAAGGTGCTTCTCCGATCTCTGGCCTGAGTGCCCCTCTCTCTACCTCTGTAGTTCCTCAGGCTGGCCTCACAGGTACTGCCCTACCCTAACCTGGCTTCCAGCCTAGTCGCAGCCAGGAATGAAATCTGCCCAGGGCAGGAGCTTAAGAAGCTCAGCATCAGCAGTGGATCACCCTGAGGACCAGGGCTGCTGGTGCTTCCCTGGCCTGGCCACTAGCTCTCATTGTTGGAGTTATGCTTCCTTCCCTAGTGACACCCACCTCAGCCCCCAAACCCAGTTACTGGGTGGGTATACTCTCTTCCATGCTATGAAACCAGAATCCTCAAACCTGGTTGTTCAGCAAAATAATCTGGGATGGGTGTGTCTGTGTGTGTGTGTAATGTAATATAATATGCAATACTGTGTAATATATAATACAATGCAATATATTCATCATATATTATACCCTCAGATCTAATGAATCAGAATCGCCATGGTCAGGGATATCTCTCTCTTTCAAATCTCCTCAAGTGATTCTGATAACCAGACCAGATTGGGAAATGATGCTGTGGAGAAAAGGGAGGAGGCCTAAATCCTACCCTCAAGGAATTTGGTGGAGGAGGCCTGCCTGTACAGGCATACCTCATTTTATTGTGCTTCACTTTTGCACTTCACTAGTGTTGTATTTCTTACAAAATTGAAGGCAAGACCCTCCACCAGGAAAAATATTATGATTTGCTGTATTGCGATTCTCACTCTATTGTGGTGGTCTGGAATCAAACCCACAATATCTATTAGGTATCCCTATACAAGAGTTAACATGGCCTGCTTTAGGCCCTTCATGAAACAAGTAAATTATTGCAAAAGTGGGGAGCAGAAAGAGGTGTTTTTATTAGGGGCAGCTGAGAAAGATCTCACACCAAAGGAGGGCCTCAAAAAAAGGGGTATTTCTTGCATCTCAAAAGTAGAGGGGCCAGACCCAAAGCAGCAGCAGAAAGCAGTGACATGCAGACTGGTGTTCATGTTCGAACTTCTCTCATTGTTTTATGCAGATGGTGACTGATGAGTGAGAGATCCCAAGTGTCATGGTGGCACTGCCTGAGCATTCCACATGCTGAGGAAAAGCCCAGGCAAAAAGCTAGGAGGCAGGTCCCTCTTCTGCAGATTATGAGATCCTGGAACATTCTCCTCTTTTCCGACTATGACCACTCCTGCCTTGATTAAGTCCCTAAGTCCCTAATGTTCCAACTCATCGACTCTCTGACACCTTGTGGAAAGCCACTAGTAAGTCCCTAGTTTATTTTCAAATCCCTACAATAAGGATCCCTCCCTGTCTTCTTTCAACTAATATTTATAGAGAACCTTCTATGAATCAGGTACAGTTGCTAGGAAGTGGATGGATATGGAAAAAAAGACTACCTTAGAAAGTATAACTTCAAATGATTAATTTCAAAACTCTTTAAAATTTCAGCCTAGTTTTCTAGATGGATTTTGCTAGCAATTTATCACATCTCATAAAGTATCCCACCAGGGCTTTAATTGTCATGCACTGGCATTCTATATTAACTCAGGGAATACTGGAATCTTCCCCATATATTATCTCTTCAACTAGAGCAAGGTATCTCTCTCTTCTTTTAATGCCTTTGATTTCTCCCTTTAGGATTACTTAAATGAATCCCATGTCACAAATTAAATTAATTCCCTAGTATTTAATGTATTTTTGTCTCCGTTGCAAATAAATTATTTTCTTTATTATATTCTTCAGTTGTTTGCAACTAGAAAAACATGACTATTTGTGTTCATTTGCCTTGAATTTCAAGATGATGTTAACCTCTTTTATACCAACTAGTATATGATGACCTTGTATGTTGTAGATATGGATAGTCTTTCTGGGGTATATCCCTAATACCTATTACAATGTCTCACATACAGTAAGTAGTAGGCCTTCCTATTTTAGATAGAATAAAGGCATGGCTTTCTTTGCTGATGGTATTCATCTAATTTATTTTTCCTTACCAATGACTATGGCTTGCATTTCTACTACAATGTTTTAAAAAATGGTAGAACCTTAGACCTACCTTTGTCATTTGTAATTTTCCCTATTTTTATGGGAATTCTCTTCTCTACAAAAAATAGTATTAGATCTTATATTTAAATATGTAAAAATCATACTCTTTTTCAGGTTACCAAACACATTGTCAAAGAAGAGTTGTTCCATTCATTAGATGCTTTTTCAACATCTACTAATATAAATATTATTTTAACTATGTTTTCATATTAATATGATAAATTGTCACAATAATTTTTATTTTATCATCTTATCCTGTGCTCTTGGATTAAATCTCACTTGATCAGATAAAATTTTAAGTAGAACAATTTTCTATTTATATTTGTTTAAATTAATGACTATCCATAAGTAAAATTGGCCTATAATTTTTTTTTTTTTTTGTTCTTTTTCCCCAATTTGGGGATTGAAATATGTTTACAAAAATCAGTAAACTGAGAATTGAGTAAATCGGCATCAACTCAACATTTAAAAACAATTTAGTAAAGATGTGAATTTTTTATACTTTTAGAAAGTATAATACAGGGAATATTTTTACATTTGTAGCCAGATAGATCTGAGTTCAAATCCTAGCTCCACCACTTACTTGCTGTGTGACTAACTTTTCAGAGCCTATTATATAAATTGTAAATTAGTGTTACTAATTGTACAGATCAGAACTTCGATGTAGTGTGTGTGTATATGTAAATGATCTAGCCCATAAAAGACAGTCAAAAAATATCATGGCTTTCAAAGTTTGAGATCTTTTCATTAATGTGTTGTGTCCAAATACCCATGACTTATGTGGGTTTCATGGTAAAACTTGAATTACTTTTTTTATTGTTTTTCTATTATGATTGTCCCATTTTTCCCCCATTGCTCCCCCCCATCCATCCCACTCCTTCTCCCACAGTCATTCCCCACCCCGTTGTCCATGTATCATTTATACATGTTCTTTGACTAGACCCTTCCCCTACTTATCCACCTTCTCTTCTCTCCCTCCCTGAATGACTTCTTGTTGCTTCTACTATAATTGGTCTGCTCATGTTTTCTATTAATTTTGCATGAGTTTTTATATTTTATAATTTTGTGAGGAGCCATTCTCTCCAGCTCTGATCTATCTGATTATATTTTACATTTGTTATCAGATCTCCTGTCTCATTTCTAATTGAATGAATCTGTGTTTTCTTTCTTTTAGTTAGGCAAGCCATTGTTCATTTGTTTTCAAAAATCTCCTATAGGGTTTATCAGCTTTTCCTCCAGTTTACCTATGCTGTTATTACTTCCTTCTACCCACTTTTTGGCATCTGACATTGCTACTATTCAAAATCATCTACATAAAAGCTTAATTCATTATGTTTGCCTTTCCTTTCTTAGCAACATAAACACCTGCGAGAATGCATCTTCCTCTAAGCACCACTTTGGCAACATCTTACATTACTTTGATATGTTCATATTTATGTTTGACTTTTCTTTATTTAAAAAATTTTGGGTTACTGGGTTCTATATTTCTCTCAGAATCAAGGTATTATTTAAGGGAGTATGTTGCTAATTTCCCTTATTTCATATTTCATTATGACTTTGTAAAGTGTTTTTAGTACTTTTGTCTTTTTATTTTTACAGAGTATAATATACACCTAAGTCCAGACATATTATTAATTTTTATGAATGATCCACATGCATTTGCAAAGAAATTTTATCACTGCCTTAAAAGTAAATAATGTGATTAGTTTCAAGTTTATGCTGTCATTTTTAATTAAAATAAGAGCAAGAGGACTCTGAAAATGTGCATTTTCCTTTTTGGGTTCTCATCGTAGTTATGGGAATTCTTCCAAAGAAAAATGAAATGTTGTTAGTTAATTTTCTAATGTTTCCACTTAACATAGGAATGACAATCTAAACAAAATAGTTCAATGTGTTAATTCTAACCAAATGTAGTAATTCAAGGTATTTAGACTTGGAAATGCAGTGAAATCTTGTAGTAATAGAATTAAAATATACCAGTGTTGCAATATGCATCTCTCTTAGACAAATGGCCATTGGTCAGGGGGAAAAAAATCAACATAATTATTTTCTGGCAATTGATCAGCAATTCCCTATATATATATATATATATATATATATATATATATATATATATATATATATATCCATCCTCTATTGATGGGGATTAAATAAGAAAAAAAGTGGGTCTTCAGTGGTCAAATACATCAGGAAATGCCAACTTACCCAAAGGTTTTCCCACTCTAAGATTTCTCAGGATCTTCATATACTAATGTAGAGTATGAATCTCTAAAAAAAAGGATATTAGTTCTCCAATATTTCACCATGGAACCCATCATTGCTAGTACTAGTATTTTCATGCATACACTTCATGAAATAATATTGATAAATAACAAAGCAGCTCTCCAAAGGCAGGGTGGTCTGGCCTTTGGAAGTGGGCTCCCCATGCAAGCACAAACATACCCCAATAGAAGGCTTCAGGTAGTGAGGAGAATGCATGGGTGACTGCTCTACAGATTTGAAAGTGTTTCTATCCCTTAGGACCAAAGCAGGTCAAATTGAGATTTAGATAACAGAGGAAGAAGAGCAAGTTCATATTATAAGAAACATGTCCTGCCCTGGCTGGTGTGCCTCAGTGGACTGAGCACCAGCCTGCAAATGGAAAGGTCGCCGGTTTGATTCCTGCTCAGGGCACATGCCTGGGTTGTGGGCCAACACTCCATTTGGGGACATGGAGTGATCACACATTGATATTTCTCTCACTCTCTTCTCCCTCCTTTCCTCTCTCTGAAAACAAATAAATATTTTCTTTAAAAAAAGAAACATGTCCCTTCTCCTTTGAGTTTCACAACCATGTAGTGATAGTGCCCTTTCCCCCTCATCACTGTCACCTTGGGCCTCAGCACTTTCTCACCTCCACTGGGTGCTTTGGCACCTGGCCCCCAGTCTGCCACTCCACCAAAAGTTCCACATTCACCCTATGTGACTTCAATGTACATGTGAATAGTGTATCCAAGCACTGGCTCTCAGTTCCTTGCTCTCCTAATCTCCAAAGGTTACCACCATATACTTTCGTTGACCCCTAGAATTTTTACTCCCCTGGAGTAGTTCAACTCTGATATCTTAAGTTCAAACAGCTTATTTTCTGGTCACTAGCTTTTTCAGCCTGCTACTTTCACTTTTCAGCACTCAGAAAGTAGCGAAGTCAGAAGAAGACTGAGGACTCCAAGAAGTCTAGTAGATAACTTTTGCCTTACATCTTAGATATGGCAGTCCCTGACTTCAGTCACTTTTGCCAATGTCCTTAACTTCTGTGTCTCCTTTCCATCCATTTTTCTCATGCGGCAAACTTCCAACCCCAGATCAATAGGTGGAACTGTAAGGACTGGTGTCAGTACATATGCATTCTGTCCAACCTTCCGTGGGTCTTTGCCCTGTCCAACAACTGTTCTATATGTCCTACTTCATTTCTTCTGCCAGTTCCTCAACAGAGCTCTTGCCTACCTCCTGTTCATCTGCTATGCTCCAGGTTCACTGAACTTATTGTTTTCAAAGACATCGTGGTTCCTTTTGTCACAGTATTTCACACAGGCTGTTTCCTCTTCCTGTAATGCCTTTCTCCTGTCCAGATTGAAAATTACCTGTCTTGCAAGGTGGCTACTGGAAATATCGGGGGAACATGTCGTAAAGTATATGATTGTCTAACCATTATGCTGTACACCTGAAACTAATACAAAATAATACTGAATGTAAACTGTAATTGCAAAATAAAATGAAAGACAGCCCTGGCCGCTGTGGCTCAGTGGATTGAGTGTCGGCCTGAGAGCCAAGTGTTGCTGGTTTGATTCCCAGTCAGGGCACACGACTTGGTTGCATGTCAGGTCCACAGTTGGGGGTGCAAGTGAGAGGCAACCACACAGTAATGTTTCTCTCTCTTTCTCCTTTCCCCTCTCTCTAAAAATAAATAAATAAACAAAACAACAAATAAATAAATGAATTATTTAAAAAATGAAATAAAACAAGAAAAGGAAAAAAAAGAAACATATCTGTCTTTTGTACTAGACCTTGCCTCTCAGGAAATGCTCTGTGATTACATGAACACTTTTAAAGAGAAGAGTGACTGAAATATGAAATAATTTAGAAGACCCTAGTAGTTTTTAATGGTGTCTAATGTCTTCTCCTCCAATTTCACATAGCCAACTGCTAATTACCCTTCAAGATTCAATACAAAGAGCTCTCCTGGCCATTCAGGGCTAGAATAAATGCACCTCCTCAGGGCTACCCCAGGCCCCTCCACACACATACACTAACCTCGCTCACTGTACCGTAACTAAACACTGACAAGTTAAACTTTTTATTTAAAGTGTGAGTTTTCTGAGGGCAAAGAGTACATCTTACAGTTTTTTATATATCCACATGTCCAGTCTTTAAGACCACCTCCAGATTTAATGACTTGCTTGGACTCACGAGACTCAACAAATTGTTGCACTCACAGCTGTGATTTATTACAGTGAAGATACACATCAAAATCAGCAAAAGGAAAAGGCACATGGGAACAAGTCCCAGGAAAACCAGGAGCAAGTTTCCCAGGGAAGTCACACAAAGTATGCCTAATTCCCCCAGCAACGAGTGTGACAACAGAAGTGAAATGTCTACCAGAGAAGCTCATTAGACTAAGTGCCCAGTGTTTATCTTTTGGGCTGGTCTTGTAGACACTCTCTGCCTAGCACATATCAAAATATCTGACTCCCCAAAGTCAGCATAAACCACATTGTACAAACAGTTTAGGCACAGTGAGACATCTTATCATTTAAGGGAATGGTAGGAACCCTTCAGAAATCCCAATTTCCAGATTCCAGCCAAGGACCAACCTTGTAAGCAGGACTTTCAAAGGACAGCATTTAGGCCTGCCATGTTGACACTATTCTGTACAGTCTACAACACCTAGTACTGAGCCTGGCACAGAGTAGGCATTCAGTTACTGCATGAAGAAGGAATGAATGACGGTCAGACATTTAGATAGGAAATTTACCTGCATAACACATGACTTTTCACAACCATCTACAAAGTAAGCATTCTTATTTTAATCATCGACAAAGAGAAATTGGCCCAGAGAGGTTAAACAACATGCCCAGTGTCTCAACCAGGAGGACAGTAAGGCTAGGATTTGATCTTATTGCCTACTTCAGATCTCACTTCTTTGGCACTTTGGTGATTATGTGTATGTTCAGGGAAAACCTTTCAAAACTCTCTGAAGCAACCTTTACATACCCAGTTAAAGTTCAAGCTCTCTGTCTTATATTCAGTGCCTGCTCTAGCTGGTGTACTAGCCTAGGCGCTGCAATGACAGGGGTAAGCTGATCCAGTCCCCATCCTTGACTACTGTGTCACAGAGTATGGGCTCAAAAGCGGGTGTTTCCTTGCTCCTCTCTCCAAAGACTGACAAGGGACTGTCCTCTGTCAATGCAAAGTTGAAAGAACCTCCTGGAATCACTATGACAATAACATTAGCAGCCAACATTTATTCAGCAATTATTGGATGCACCAGGCACTGTGCTAAGCACCTTACATGCATCCTCATAATAGCCCTGTGAGGTACATATTCTTATTAGACTCAAACCGCAGGTGAACAAACTGAGACTTAAGGGGATTAAGTTACTTTCTCTAGCCCAAACACCTAACATGTGGAAAAGCTGGGATTGAACTCCACTCCTGATCCTTTACAAAACCCAAGCTCTTAACCACAGCACTTATTGCCATTTGGGAAGCTGGTGTGAAAGTAGACAAGGACAGCCAAAGGAGCGAGGCAGCTGCAGTTAGCCACACTGCCCCTTACTTTCAACGCAGTGGCTCTTTCTGCAATAAGGACAAAATGGTCCTGCTTGGGGCCTTTGCACCTGTTCATCTGCCCGGACCACTGTTCTCCTCCTCATGCTTCCAACTCTCACTTCCTTCAGGCCTTTGCTGAAATTTCACATTGTGTGTGCAGCCTTCCCTTACCACTCTAAATCAACACCCTTTCCTGCACTGCACAGTCCTGGACCATTGCTGCTCTTCTATAGTTACTATTGGTTTCTTTACTACCTCCCACTCACCCCACCAACCCCACCCGCACACCCACACTAGAATGCAAGTTCCACAAGGGCAAGGATTATTTTTTGTCTGTTTAATTCTATGACTTAATCCCAGAACCAAAGACAATGCCTGGTATGTAGTAAATGCTCAATAATTATTTTTGGAATGAATAGTAACTGCACTGACCTTTTCAAAATGCAAATGCAAATTGAATCCTGTTATCCCAGGCTTAAAATCCTTTAATGACTTCCCATGGTTGCCCAAAAAAGGTTCAATCCAGCATCATCTTGTGCCACTCTCTGCTCGCTAGCTCTGCTCCAGCCCTGTTGAACTTCTCTGTTTCTATTCTTTCTTTCCCTGATGGGCCTTCACATCTGCTGATCCCTCGACCTGCAAATCTCTCCTCCCTGCTCATTATATACTAACTCCTCCACATCCATCCCATTCCAGCTGAAAAATCACTTTCTGGGGGAACCTCAGAACCCATAGACTAGGACAAGTCTCTTGATTTTGTGCATCTCCTTCACAGCCTTTCCCCACTCCTTTTGTTACCTTATTTATACATATTTAGCTCTTCAGTGTTGTTTCTTCTAATAAACCATGAAGATGGAAAATATATCAATCTTATTCAGTACTCTGGTGCCTAAGAGGCACATAGTAGGTACTCAGTAAATATTGGTTAAATGACTGGTAAAAGCAGGTGCCTGATAATGCAGCTCAGATCCCATTAACTTTTGTAAATGTAAGGTCATGGGTTTGGTGCAACCTCGGACCAACATACTGACTAGTCAGAGGGCCAGAAAAAGAATTCCCTGATGATTACTCTGAATTAAGACTTTGCAGGGCTCAAACACTCAAAGGACAGGCAGGCACTGCCTGAGAAGCCCCTGGGCTACAAGAGACCACCTCATTCCTTCTGCAAGATCTAAATCAGTGTTGTAAATACCAGTTCTTTACAAGTGCATCTGTCACCTGAATATGAAGACAGATTGTTTCCAAAACTGAGTTACAATAAATGTGTTTCACCACATTTTTTCTAAGCTACAAGCAATGACTGAGATGTTTATTGTCAATATTTTAGTTGTCAAGTGAAAAAACAGCACAGATAATCAGCTATAGGTTCTGCAGATAAAAATGACAGCCAAGAGAAAGAGAATGATAAAAATACCACCACATAAAAACATAAATGGCATCACAGACAATGAAAATAGACAAGGTGTAAACTTCCAGAAAATAACAAAGTACTCTCTCCAAGAAAATTTAACTAAGTACATTGTTCTTCCAAATCTGCTGCTAAAAATAAGTCTCTAATTCTTAACAGATTGAAGGAATAAGTGGTGTTTGGCTTTTAGGCATAGTGCAGCAATTAATACAGAGAACTTGGACACCAGTCTGGAGGGATTTAACCTCTGCCTTGGACACTTTTTAATTTTTTTAAATTTTATTTACTTATTTTTAGAGAGAGGGGAAGGGAGGGAGAAAGAGAGGGAGCAAAACATCAATGTGAGAAACATCTATTGGTTTCCTCTCGCGCACTACCAACCAGGGACCAGCCTGCAACGCAGACATGTGCCCCAACCAGGAATCGAACTAATGACCTTTTGGTTTGCAGGAGGATGCCCTACCTACTGAGCCACACCGGTCAGTGCAGGCTTGGACACTTTCAAAGCATGTGATGTTGGGCAAGTAGTGTTACTGCTCTGACCCTTGGTTTCCTCACTGTAGAATGAAATAAAAATAATACCTACCTCAGAGGTTTTATGAGCATTAGATGCACTAATATATGGGAAGAACAGAATAAGCACTCCACAAATGGTAGTGACTTCATTGTGGTGGTGGGTGGCTGTCACCATCCAAAGGTAATAATGAGCTAAAGGCTAAAGAGAGAGTGGAAAGTAGAGGTCCTGATAGATTTCCTTTAATGAAAACAAGAATGTCTGGGCATTTGAAGGATCACCTAAGGCCATTCAAAAGAAAAATGTTAAAACAACACACTGCCAAAGATAGGGCTCTGCCATGCAAATGCTACATTCCCTCTAAGTCTGATAAGCAGAATAAACAATACAAGGAACCCATGAGATTCAAAGGCCAATGAGAAACTTGCCTCTGAGAAACATGCTATGAAGATTTTGAAAAGAAAGTCAGCAATCTGTAAGCACATTTATGTTTTGGATTTTTATTTGGTAATCTGAGTAGCTGATTCCACATGCTCGAGTTAACCAGCCCAGTAGTTTGGAACAGCTGCCACAGTTCAGCCAAAAACCCTGGGGACAAAAGCTGCTTCCATCTTAACCGCTGCCTGAGACTCTTCCCTTCCTTGGGGACAGTGGGCAGTTCACTTCCACATCCTATGAGAACAAAGTCCTGGAACTGTACCTCTGTCCTAATTACCCCTCAAAGCAGATCACTTGTCTGCACTCCCTGCAGCCATGCCCCTCAGGAAAGTCTTCCTTTTTCCGAGCCTAGACTCCTGTAGTCTCCAGCCATCCTGATGCTGCCAGAGGCCTCCTTCCAAAACCAAGTCAGATCCTGGCACTCCACTGCTGGAAAGATCTTCAGCAGGTCCTTACTACTTAGGGGAAAAATTTTTACAAACCTCAGTTTAGCATTGAAAGCCCTCCACAGCAACAACCCTAAAACTTTTTGATCTCAGTATCTAAAAACATATTCAAAAGGTGGCAGGAGGGAAATAGGGGTACTTCTTGAAAAAAACAACAACTGTGGAGCCCAAAGAGCTTTTATTTATATGGGTTACATCTTTCCATATTTATCATATTAGAAATCCTAATTGCAAGAAATTTTTAAATATTCAGGTATTAATGGATGTAAAGTTAATGATAATAGACCTACTACATGCTAATATGTAAATAATATAATTACATGGTAACATAAATACCATACTTTTATAAAAAATGACATTTTATGTAAAATAACTGTAATTTTAAAAACAACCAAAAATGGAGGTATGGCAACACTGTTTTGTATTTTAACAAATCACTTCAATATTTGGTTTTACTAGATAGAGGGAAGCTGGATTTTCATGTCAGCATTTTGCTTTCATTTTGTTGTGAGGTTGTTTTACCTGAATTACATTAAAAAAAAAATCCAGTCCTATACAGGTATGTAATTAGAAAAGGCAGGACTTCTCAGAACCCCCCAAAGGAACTCAGGATGCCTGGGGATCCTCAGACCACACTTTAAGAAATACTTCATCTGTGGCTTCCCAAGGACAAAGTATGGTCACTGGAGTCAGGGAGGGGTGGGAGAGAGGGATTACAAAAAGTACAAGAAAACTTGTGAGTGATAGATATGTTCATTACCTTGGCTGTGGTGATGGTTTCAGGGTGTACATACACTAAAACTTATCAAACTGTACATTTTAAATTTGTGCTGTCTGTCATGTATCAATGCTATTTCCATAAAGCTGTTAAAACTAGGAAAAGGGGGGAGGAGGAGAAATACTGCTCATCATGGCCTCAACCTCCCTTTCTTCTTCCTGTCCTCACAAAGCCACATAACCTACACTCTTAACTGTCACTACCAATGGTGGCCCTGCCCTACCCAGCCCTAGCGCCTCTCTGCGCCTTCTCCCTTTGCCTCTTTCTCAGCCTGAAGTGCCTTCCCACCAATGCCTCCATTCTACCTCCTTCCCTTTTCACACTGAAGAAATTCCTCAAAATCCACATCAAATGTCACCAGCTTAAAAAGCCTTCCTAGAACTCAACACCCTCTCCAGGGAATATTAAGCTACTGTCTCAACTTTTACAGGTCAAGGAAAGAATCAGGTGAAAGCAGCTGGGGGCACATTTCGCTCTGAATTTCCTCAGTTTGGCTTATCATTGTTAATCTTCTTTGAATCCAGAAGAGACACCAAAAGGGGGGTAGGGGACAAAAGCAGCCTAAAAGCAGATGAAGGCTGCCCAACCCAAGTAACCTCCTGTTACAGGGCCTATGGGGAAAACTCACCTACATTGCCAGCACGCCACCACAACAAACACAATACAGGGGACTCCATAAACACACTTAGGTAGCTTCCTGGGGGTGAAGGCTACACTTAGCCATCCATAAACCTCCAAGGGCCAGGCCCAATTACAGGTACTCACAAAATACCTGTGCTGCCAGAGAAACAGGATTTCCTCAATAAGACTCAGCTTCTTGATCTGTAATCAGCATCTAAGAGCATCCACCTGTCCAGGTTGTGCTAAGTCCTAATTTAGAGTGTCTTAGATTCTAGGGCTGCCATAAACAAAATACCACAAATTGGGTGGCTTAAAACAATGGAAATTTATTTTATCAAAGTTCTGGAGGCTAGAAGTCTGAGATCAGGGTATCAGCAGGGCCATGCTTCCTCCGAAGGCTCTTCTAGCTTCTCCTAGCTTCTGGTAATTTCCAGCAACCCTTGATCTTCCTTGCCTTGTGGCTGCAATGCAAAACTCCAGTCTCTGCTTCTGTCTTCACGTAGCCCTGTCTGTGTGTCTCCAAATCTCTTTCTCCTTATAAAGATGCCAGTCACTGAATTTACGGCCCACCCTAATTCTGTATGAGCTCATCTTATTTTGATTATATCTTCAAAGGTTCTATTTCCAAATGAGGTCACATTCTGGCATTGTGGGTAGACATGAATTTTAGGGGGGGTCACTACTCAACCCCGTAAACAGAACATGTGTGAAAGTGTCTGGTACATAGTAGGTACCCAACTTATGTGAACATCCTCCCTTCTGCAAATAAGGAAGAGTAGCAGAGTGCTCCCTTGACAGTGGGTTGCCTGGGCTTTCAAAAGACTTTCTACATACACAGTTACAAGCTGGGACTCAAAAAGAAAACAAAAACTGGAATTATCTTCTGGAAGGCATATGCCTTGTAGTACAAGCTTCCCTGCTAGGTGAGCACTCTAGGAACCCATCTGTATCAGTGTACCAACTGGCGTTGTTGTGAGAGGCTGCATTCGGCTTCAGTGAATTTTTTTTTTTTTTGAAGACTATTTCAACTCATTTGCCCATTTCATGATGGGTGATTTACAAGTGCACCTTCCCACACCACTCTGAATGTTCAGCAGTTTTTGATCAAAAATGGCATGACCCCCATGCCCCACCCTCCCTACTCACCCAATCTCGCCCTGAGCGACTCTTTTTGTTGTTTCCTCCAGATGAAAAAAGTCCTCAAAGGGGAACGTTTTAATGATGTGGAAGAAGTGAAACAAAAAAAAGCAGAAGCACCAAAAGGCATCAAAATCAATGAGTTCAAAAACTGTTTTGAGCAGTGAGAAACCATCTCAATAGGTGCATTACATCAAATGGAGAGTACTTTGAAGGTGACTAAAGTTTAATCATGTAAAAGTAAATACACATTTTTTAAAAAATAAATTCCGTTTTATGTTTGTTTGTTTTTTTGCATCCCTTCTCATACTTATCAAGTGTGAGAGACTAGCAGGGAAATTGAAGAAAGCTGTGGATGATAACTGTTTTCCTTCTCAGCTCCTGCCCCCCCCCCACATTGCTCAGCCCTTGCATTTCCTTGTTCCCTCACCCTAGACCAACGTGGGCAGTCCCATACAGAACACACACCTGCCTATTCACAATAGAACTTCAAACACTGTCCAGGAATTGCTTTCTTACATTTAGGGACTATAATGTTAAAATTTCTCAGTGAGGGAGATAGAATTTCCTGGGGAAAGAACATGTTTGGTGTACACAGCTTACATAATAACTCCTAAAGGCTGGCAATATCAAATAAATAAAAGGGAAAGAGGACTCTGAATATCATTACCCTAAAAATGCCTTCCCAAATCAGCTCTGATACAGAATGCTGCCAATGCAATTAGACTTTCTAATGTTGGTGACAGCTAGTTGAAAGAAGCCATGAGATACTATGGTAAAGCATCACGAAGTTTTTGTTGAGAAACCAAAACAAATAAATATGGTATGTCCATCTTAAACACTAAAAGGCCAGCCATGTTCAACAAAACCCACATCTGGGGACCTATGCGTGAGCTGTTGGCTCTCATGAGCCTGCACCTAATGTCAGTCTTGCTGTCAATACATAACAGGCCTTGCTGTCCCCTCCCTCTTCCTGCCACAGGCTTAGATGCCTGGGAAGTGTTTTGAGAATCATGGGGACAGGTTGGGTAGTGTCCTGGTCCCCCAGCCCAGAACACAGGGATTGTTCAGCCAGTGAGGTGTCCAGCCTCAGAGTCTGGCCATTATTCTCTTTTGTCCCCAATATCAAATCTTAAGTACAATATTGAGTCACTCAAAACATCATTATTTCTTCAAAGCAACTTGGACTTAGTCTTCTACAATGTTAAAAAGGCCTTGGCCTCTTCAGTGGTCAGTCTCAGTGATTTGGCAATGTATTTACAAAGACCCTATTATTTCCCTTAAGGATTCTCTCTCTCTCTGTGGCTCTCTCTCTCTCTCTGTCTCTCTCTCTCTCTCTCTCTCTCTCTCTCTCTCTCTCTTTCTCTCTCTCTCCTTTTCTTCTATCCTTTACTCTTCCTCTAGTCTTTCAAGATGTTTGCACATCATGAATTTCCACCATTTCAAAGGTTTTCCATTTCCAGACCTATCAAAATAATATATACTATTGTAATACATAAGATTAAATATTTAAGAATTAAATTAGAAACATGGAATTGATATCAAAAGGGGGACCACCTGCTGTAGTACATTGAGACCACTTTGTTAAATGGATACAGGATCAATATTCAAGGACTCAATCATTACAAATGCTAGAAATTTGAAGTGCTCATCACACTTATAATGGCTACTAGTATTATATCTGGTTAGTATAATTGGTGAAAAAAAATGTCTGTTTAAGTTTAAAATGTCCTAAGAATAGCAGTTAAGTTTCTGGGTCAAAATTCCCATTCAAGTAATTACATTTTCCAAACGAAATGTTAATTAGCACTTTTTAAAAACACTGTTGAATAGTGTTACTTGGTATAATTACTTGAGCAAGTACATGTCATAATGTACAAAACAACCTAAATCTCCCCATGGGTTACTTTTTTCTATGAATTGGAAATCTAGAGCCCTTAATTCACGGATGAGTTCCCGCAAAAGGAACTTTGGCCAGCACATTGAGACAAAGCTAAACTTCCTCATGGGTATACTTTCCATAACCTCTTCCGAGAAGATGTTACACCAGTCAGTTGCTTATGCAGCACAAAACTTATTTGCATATTTCCCCTGTCCAGAACTTAGATGGTAAAAGGAAGAGGGGCAGAATTGATCTCTCTAAAGTGCACAAGTGCACACACACACTGAGTTCTAGAAATTTTATTCACAGGGAGCTCCTCAACTCCTCAGTGGAAGTTTCTTTTTCCTACTTTACACAAAGTGTTTACAAGGTTTGCTACTGATTATTCTCTGAAACATCTCAGAACCATCAAATGAGAGGGAGGAGAGCAAAAGCTCCCAGTAGACCACTGACAACAACTCAAAGTGACAGTCACTGACCTGTCAGGAAAGGAGACCAAAAAGCCGACTCAGAAACGTCAGCCCCAAAATTCAAGAGTGCTCACAGACCACGTGGTACTGGATAAAATGTTCCTCATACCTCAAGAATTGATTCTTCTTAGGAATATTTTTGAGTCTCCAGGAAAAGGTAAATTATATTCAGCAGTATTTGCTTCAAAAAAAAGTAAAGTAGTTAACTAGTATATTTTAGAAAGGTACCTACTCGACTTTTCACATTACAACTATTTTGGTATCTAAATGGCAAAATGGTTCAGCGATCCACAGTGACTTCCTCCCTTGGGCTGAGGTAGACCAGGTGGTATTGAAGAGAAGGCTTTGTTTGGAGATGGTGGCTTGAGGGTTTCACTGGAGAATACATCTTTTCTTCTGTTGGATCCAGCCCTCATCTAGCCCATGAAATAGCCTAAGCCCATCTGCAGTACCTTCTCTCTATTCTATGAACAAATATTTACTGTGTGCCAGGCACTGTGCTAGATATAGGCAATAGAACGAGATAAAATGCCTGCACACAGCTCACCAACTAGATAGCATCTAGAACACTAATTGGTCATTGTGTCAAAATTCCTGGGATGCTATGAACCTAAGAGACAGAAGGACCCCAAAGAAGTGCCCTTAACCCCGCCTTGACCCCATTGCTGTAGCATCTTCATCAGTGCTCCAGTCTTCTTGTTTCAATGCCCCACCTGAACTGCTCTTCAGGCCAATGGTTCATGCCCTGCATCTTTGCTGGTCCTCTGTCCTATACCCTTTTAATATGCAGCTTTCACAGGCCCTATATGTTAGACTTCTTTTTTTGTTTGTTTGTTTTGTTTGTTTTTTATTACAGTTGTCCCATCTTTCCCCCATTGCTCTTCCCTGCCCTGCGCACCTACACCCCTCCCACAATCAATCCCTACCCAGTTGTCTATGTCCATGGGTCATTTATATTAGTTCCTTGACTAGACTTTTCCCTTTATTTCCCCCCTCTTCCTCTCCCCCCTCCCCTCTGATAACTGTCAGTCTGTCCCTCGTTTACATGCCTCTGGTTCTACTTTGCTCATTTGTTTGTTTTGTTCATTAGTTTCCTGTATTAGGTGAGATCACATGGTATTTGTCCTTCACCACCTGGCTTACTTCACTAAGCATAATACTCTTTAGTTCCATCCATGTTGTCGCAAAAGGTAGGAGTTCTTTCTTTTTTTCTGCTACATAGTATTCCATTGTGTAGATGTACTGCAGTTTTTTGATCCACTCATCCACTGATGGGCACTTAGGCTGTTTCCAGCACTCAGCTAGACTTCTAAAAGGACACAATTAGATAAACCATACTTTCTCTTGCAAGTAATATAGCCTTCACGGGGATGGAAATTGTTTGGGGAGAAAGGGAGGCAAAACTCACAATGATCTGTGGCCCTCCAAAGCTCACCCTACCCAACAAAATCTTACTGCTCAGTATTTAATTTCTCCTATTGGGTTTTCTTAGATATCATATAAGTGTCACTGACAATGAATGTATTGATGGTACACAAAACATGCAGATCAGAGCTATAAAACTGTGGTCAGCATGTGCCTGTGCATGCCTTTTAGCTATCATTGGCAACCTTGTGAGTCTTGTTTATACTTGATCCCCAGTTTATATTTTATTTAATTCTAAAAACATCATTCAACTCATGATCAATTATGTCAAATGCAAAGAAAAACTGCCAGTAAGATCTGAATACATATCTAGCAGCTAAATTTGAAGCTATTTTCCAATACCAAGTAATAGTTTAAAATTAAGTTCACAAATATACTTTTAAGAAGTTAATTTAAGTTTTACTAGAAAATAAATTTTGAATGATGGTTTTTAATTTGATCACATTGCCATTATTATTACATATTTCTATAAATTGGAAATTGGCATATGTAATTTGACACATTGTAATTTTTATGCAAATCAATTAACAGTTACTCAGTAAACACAAATCATTTATTGTTAGTAGCTTTTTAATTTTCAATTTAGCTTTCACCTTTAAAATGTCAGCATTCTTAATTCTGCATGTTATAAAAAGTAAGCCTATATTTATTTTTTTTCATATAAAGCACAGACATATAGTACACAAACAGATATAAAATCATCTTTTTATTAAAGTTTCATAAGCAGGTAACTAGGGAAAAATGTCTAAAAGAGATCTTTAGGGGAGCAATAATAAAATTTTAAAAGCTTGAGAGACACTGAGATAAACTAATACTTATCACCTTAACAGGAACTAACTGCAACACATTGAACAGAGCTGGGGAAAAGGGTGCTCCGTATACTCAAATTTGAGGAATTCTTTGAAGCTGGAAAGCACGGGATATGATCAACAAGAGAAGAGGAAACCACAGCTTAACTCAGTCCAAGAAGGTAAAAGCAAACCCAAAGAAATTCTAAGCTCACGGTGAACTATTACAAAAAGATGAAGAAGGCCCTGGGGTAATTACCAGAGCAATTAAGTTAAAAAAAAAATTAAAACAAGACCTGGTAATTACCCCAGGGCCTGAGACAGATGCTGAAGCTAATTTTTAACCATCTTATAATAAGGCGGAAGGACTGGAAAGGTGGCTGTACCCAGAATGGAGGTACCCTGAAGCTTTCTTTATTCAAAATAAAGCTCTGCTCAATCTCATTTGGTACCCGAGTCCCCAGCCTGAATACCTATTCCATGCACAGACACCCTGAAATGAGTTGCCAACCTCAGGAAAATAAAATAAAATCCCTGAAAGTTTGCAAAGCTGTTCACAATGACCCCCTCCCATACCTTGTGCTTCAGCTACACTCACTTTCTTTCAGTTCTTACAAAATGTGCTGTTCTTGCTCTCTCGTGTGCATTTTCCCTCTGTGGGAAACACCCCTGTTCCTCTGACCCTTCTCCACTCTTCCTTATCTGGATAATTCCTACTCATCTTTTGGGTCTTAGCTCCTCAACTTCCCCCACACCCACCCCCTACCCTCAGGTTGAACCAGGTGCCCCTGTCACATACTGCTCCTTCCACAGCCCTCAGATAAATGAGCACACAGTTGAGTCCAGCATTGTTTTAGCCCTCTCTGGGCAGGGCCAGCACTTGCTCTTCTGATCAGTGAATCCCCAGAGTCTAGTTCAGGTTAATAGCTCAATAAAAATATTGGTCAGATTGAGCTGAAATGGATGGAAAAGAGATTTGGAGTCTGGAAAGCCTTTTGGCTGTCAATTTACCCCTGTAGACAGCCAAATATGCCAATATCAGTCAAACCAACCTTGGCTTTCATTTTCCCAGCAATTTCTGGTTTTATAGGAATTTGCCTCAATGTACTGTGATCACATAGGTTGGTTATTTAAGCACAACTGCCAACATCATTGTCAAGAGCAAATGCAAAGAAAAACTGACCTGGGGTCAGAAAACATGAGAAATTTGATATCAGCTCTACCCTTTACCAGATTTCCAACCTTAACCAAGTACCCTCCCTTCCACTAGGGCCTCAGTTGGTAGAATAAGAGAAATGGGCAGTATCTTCTATTTTCTCCTTCCTACTCTTAACAGTCTATGACTTTTCATCCAGGTTTATAAATGAAGTCATTCCTGAACCACTGAGTTGTTTGGGGGAGGCAGGGGGAGTTTCCTCTTTTTTTAAATATAAGAAATAGGAATAACAAGAGAGAAAGGGAAATAGCTACTGTTGTGCATTGAATTGTATATCCCAAAAAGATATGCTCAAGTGCTAACCCCCATAAAATGAACTGAATGTTTTTAACCCCCTAAAATCCATCTATTGAATACTTAATGCCTAATGTGATGGTTTTTGGAGGTGAGGCCTTTGGGAGTACACTAGGTTTGAAAGAAGTCATGGGGGTAGAGTTCTCATGATGCCATAGTGTCCCTATAAGGAAATCAGGAGACCTGAGCTCACCGTCTTTGCCATGTGAAGATACAGTGAGAAGATGGCCATCTATAAACCAAGAAGTGGTCCCTTATGATGAATCCAAACATGGTGGCACCCTGATCTCAGCATTCCAGTTTCCAGAGCTTTGAGAAATAAATGTTTGTTGTTTAAGCCACCCAGTCTATGGTATTCTTCATAGCAACCTAAACTAACTAGGACACTTCAGTACCTATGACCATGACTGTATTTGGAAGTAGTCTCTGCAGATAAATCCAAGTAGGTGAAGTCATATCGGATTAGGGTGGGCCCTAATTCAATGACTGATGTCCTTACAAGAAGAGGGAAATTTAGACACTGAGAAAGAGGTGACACACACAGACACACAGGGTTGAGAAGGCCATGGGAAGGTGGAACAAAGATTGGAATGCCAAGGATTGCCAGAAACCCCAGAGGATAGAAGAGGCCTTCAGAGGGAGCATGGCCCTGCCTACACCTGGGTTTTAGACTTTTAGCCTCCTGAACTGTAAAGATAATGAATTTCTGTTATTTCAAGGTACCAAATATGTGGAAATTTGTTACAGCAATCCTAGGAACCTAACACAGGTACTATCTTGAGAAAAGACCAAAAACAGGAAATGTCTTCTCATTTTCCCTACTATATAATATCCATTAACTATCCCTGGATAGCTGCTAGGTCCTTGGGTCCTGGTAATAAGAGGATTTTCTTGGACAAATGCTAGTGAAATGGGCTTCTACCTATACAATAAGCAAGCACATATGCAGGAGTGAATGAGGGGGCCAAAAATAGCCCTATTTTGAGTTACCATGAGGTTTTTCTATTCAAAATATTTTGTGTTGCTCACAAAGCATGCAATAAATCAACCATTTTAAGAGCATCAACAAATCGATATACTTACCAACCCCATATCAGCAAGAAAGGCATCTAGGAGAACATATCCATTGTCTCAGGAAAGTACTGGCTGAACATAACATAACCATAGAAGCAAACAATTATGAATGAGGGCTCTTCTGGACATATTAACTGAGAAGAGAGTGCCCAGATAATCACTACTGGTTAATTAAAGAGGTCCCTGATATTAAAATGTAGCTCCTTAAGGACAATAGGCCCTGAACAAAAACAAGAACAACAAAAAAGTCAACTTACTTTCATTAAGCAAAGGCTTTAAGGGACAAAAAGTAGGGTCTGCAGTGGCACAGGTTATGTGGCAACTGTAGTCTGGAGCCCTGGGCTCCATCCCCAGCTCTGCGCTCAGGTAAGGAGCATGACAGTGCTGGTATTTTCAGTATCTTCTGACTGAGAAAACCCTGAACCAGCTAGAATGCATTGGATAGTTCTGTTAATCTGTATTTTATAACAATAAAGCACTTACTTTGTACCAGGAACTGTTCGAAGCACTTTTTTGGAACTAATTTAAGCCTGATAACCTTCTGAGATAAAATTATTATGTCCATTTTACGAATAACAAAACTGAGGCTGGTCCTGGCTAGTGTGGCTCAGTGGATTGAGTGCTGGCCTGTGAACCAAAGGGTCGCTGGTTTGATTCCCAGTCAGGGCACATGCCTGGGTTGCAGGCCAGGTTCCAGTTGGGGGCGTGCAAAAGGCAACCATACGATGATGTTTCTCTCCTTCTCTTTCTCCATCCCTTCCTCTCTCTCTAAAAAATAAATAAACAAAATTTTTAAAAAACACCTGAGGCTCAAAGAAGTTAAGTGATTTGTCTAGCATCATCACACATCACATAGCTTGTGCGTTCTACATGGAGAATCTCAAGCCAAGCAGTCAGATTCCAGAGCATATGTTCTTCACCTGCCATCACACTAACAAACATATAAATGTGAAAAACAGAAGCACTGATATAGGCCATGCTGATCACTTAGTCTATAGCCAATACCAGCTGTGCCTATATAGCACCAGAAGCATTAATGACACTTCCATATCCTTAGGGTCCAGGAGTCACATGTTGGGACCCAATCAATGCTGGAAAAACTTTAAAGCCTAGTCCAGTTCTTTGTCTCCTTGGAGGTCCCTGCCAGGTCAGTGTTGGCCGACAAGAACCCACTAGAAGGAAAGCCCCTCAATTCTCCACCTTAGGCAAAAATATCCTACAGCACACACATGATGAGAAGTATAGGGATACAACTTATCTGACTTGTTAAGTTGTCTTACATGAGTTATCTTCAGGAAACTTCAGCTAACTGCAGACTCCCTGACTCACTGTCCTGGGGTAGAAACTTGTAAGGTCCTGGATACGGAAAGAAATGCAGGAACATTCAATGGCTTTTACTGGACACAGCACAGGAGCCGGGACCCAGCAGTCTTCAGGGTCATGTTTGCCCTGGAGATGCAGATGCCTAGTGGATAACAGATGGGTAGAGGAGAGTATGCAAATATCTTCCCGACAGTTCTATTTTCTCCTCTTTGCTTAGCATGAGCTCTCAAA
Organism: Furipterus horrens; assembly: GCF_987537825.1. Classification (NCBI taxonomy): domain Eukaryota; kingdom Metazoa; phylum Chordata; class Mammalia; order Chiroptera; family Furipteridae; genus Furipterus; species Furipterus horrens. The sequence goes on along the minus strand of NW_028327187.1, from coordinate 19,030,950 downwards.
GCATGCTGGATCAGATACAAAAGCAGTCTTTTGGAACTTGTCCTCTCCCTTCTTCAGAAATTGCTTGGGATAATGATTTAGGAATTTCCCCTGCTAATGACCACCTATTGGTAATAGCTGCTGGGCCAAGGTGATACAAGCCACAGCCAGGGGTTGTTTGTCAGCATGAACTTTGGACAGCAGAGCAAAGAAATCTCTTGAAGCAGAACTCCTGGGACCATCCTGCTTGATAATAATGGAGAGCCCCCATTACTGCTATGGATTACTAACGCAGTAGGCACCGACTGACCTTTCTTCTGAGCTCCAGACCCAAGAAACTAACAGCCTACTAGACAGCTCAGTCAGCAGAGCAGATCTATGTTTTGCAAGGCCTAAAGTTTACACAATTCAAGACAACTCTTTTTAGAAATAAAATATGAAATTATGTATATAAAATTAGGTATGGGACCTTGTAAGGGGCCATTCAAGTCTAGGGCCCTGACATTGAATCTTTAGATTTGTGACAAATTCAACTAGCTGACAAGTGCCTTAAAGGTCACACATGGAAAACTAAATTCACCATCTCTCCACCCCCCTCACAGTGTGTGTGGTGCAGACTCTAAGGTGGCCCCCATGTGCCCAGCCTCCTGATGTCCTACCCTTGCACAATCCCCACCTTCTGAGTGTGGGTGAAACCTGTGACTTGTTTCTAACCAAGAGGACACTACAAAGCTGGAGAGGTGTACGTGATTATGTGTACACAGTTACAATGCACTAGAATTTAACATATGTCTTGCTAAGAGACTCTCCTTCTTGCTAGTTTTAAAGAAGCAAGCAGTCACATTGGCAAAGGCCATTTGGCAAGGAACTGAGAGTAACCCCTGGTCAACAGCCAGCAAGAAACCGAGGCCCTCAATCCTATAGCCCACAGGCCTAAGTAAGTGGTTCTCCAACTTTAGTTTGCAGAATATTCAGGGGAGCTTATCAGAAAACAGGGCCCTTCCCCTAGAGATTCTTATTCAGCAATAGCATAGCAGAGGGTGGAGGCTCGATACTTTTGATTATTTTTAAAAATTATTTATTTATTTGTTTGTTTGTTTGTTTATTTTTAGAGAGAGGGGAAAGGAGAAAGAGAGGGAAAGAAACTTCACTGTGTGGTTGCCTCTCACTTGCACCCCTAACTGGGGACCTGATGTGCAACCTAGTCACGTGCTCTGACTGGGAATCGAACCAGCAACACTTGGCTTGCAGACTGACGCTCAATCCACTGAGCCACAGCAGCCAGGGCTGTGATTATTTTTTAAAAGATTTTATTTACTTATCTTTAGAGAGAGGGGAAGGGAGGGACAAAGAGAGGGAAAGAAACATCAGTATAATCAGTTGCCTCTCACACGCCCCCAACTAGGAACCTAACCTGCAACCCAGGCATGTGCCCTGACTGGGAATAGAACCAAGAGCCCTTTGGTTTGTAGGCCGGCACACAATCCACTGAGCCACACCAGCCAGGGCATGATCTTTTTTTTTTTTTTTTTTTTTTTTTTACAAAATGGTGGTGCTGATGCTACACTTTACCAAACAATAAATCCTAATTCCTGTTCATTTTCCTGCCTAGAGTCCTTCTCATTTATCATCTCTTCTCCATTCCGATTGCCACTGACTTAGTGTCTCTCTCATCTTTTCTTACCTGCACTAATGGAATATTCTCTTATCTACACTTTCTCCCTGTTTCAAATCTCTCATCTCATTAATCAATTTTTCATAGTGCCCCCAGAATGATCCTCCTAAAACTGACACAGGATCATGTCCCTCCCCTTCCTTAAAAACCTTCACTGACACTACAAAGATTAACAACATCATTTATCATAGCCTTCATATACAAAATTATAAACTTCTGAAACAGCCAACAATTGAAGAATGATTAGATAAAATATATTACACCCACATGATTGAACAGTACACAGTCATGAAAAATGATGTGTTAAGGATGTTTTAATCATACCAAAAAAAAAAAAAAAAAAGGTTCACAATATGACAAGAGAAAAAATATATAAGAAGCAGAGCTGTAAACATGTATATACTCACTAAATAGATTAAACACCAGAAAGAAATTCACCAAAACTCGTCGTCGGCAGCCGTCCGTCTCGAGAGACGATGGTGTAGCTTCTTAAGAGTCTATCTGCACCGCCGAGAATGGCTGTGCAGTCCCACTCGGAGGTGACACGGTATCTGTCTCCTCCTGTGTTGAATCGACATCTTGCGATGACGCTGAAGTGTCCTCTCCAGTGAAGCTGAAGCTACAGAGCCTAGGCAGGATGATATGGAGGGTCTGCTGTTGCCCATGCAGCAGACCCCCCCTCTCTTCGCAGCTGAAGGGTCCAAGGGAAAGACGGAGTCAATACAGCTTGGCTTCAGGTGCGCCGCAGGAGTTGCTGGTGTTGACTACAACGTCAAACCGCCTTAGGGACTCCGGCTCCGGATTTTCTGTCGGGGTTTACTCCCTTAGCCTTTCCCCTGAAGAGGTATGCCGCAAGGCAGCGGAGGTTTTTTGGAATCAGAGTTTTCCTTCTCTGAATTCACCAAAACTATAGCTGGTTTTTCTATTGGGTGAATTATGCTGTCTTTTTTTTTTTTTTTTTTTTTTTTCGAACGTTTTTATATTTTCCAGGTTTCTTACAATGGGTAGGTAATGAAACAAAACCACAATCAAATAACCTGTAAGTAATATCCAGGACTCTTCAATGTCAGGAATATGCTGCCAAACCTAGCAGTCAAGGCCATTCAGGAGCCTTGCTACTTTACTCACCCTAGTCTCCAAATACATTTACCCTCCAACCACAATGAACAATGCACCCTTCCTCAGCTACACACCATGTCTTCGCTCATCTAGCATTGCCATCCCCACCTTTACATCTCTCATTAAACTTCTATGGTTCAGGTCAAAAGCCACCTTCCTCCAGGTAATACTTCTCTGATCTCTTTCTGATGAATGTCCCCCTCCTCTGCTTTCCAATACAAATCATTTGCTAGCTTATCTGCTCTTTCCTTTATCACTCGTTCAATTCCACTGTCAATCCCATAGCAGTTTACACACCTCCCTGCCCTACAGAAAGCAAGCAGTGGGAAGGCGCAGGCCATGTCTGAATCAACTCTTAACTCCTCACTTGGCCCAATGGCTTGGATATCACAGACATTAAAAAAAAAAGCAAGTTGAAATGAAATGAAACATACAAGGTATTTATAGCAAGTAAATCACTGCATCTCTTGCAAAGTGGCTGATCATGGTTTGGATCCTATGGGGCATCAACTCATAATTAAATTCAAAATTTTACAGGGTAAATAAAGCCATCGAACAAAATTTTTGTCTGTAGATATGACTGCATCATCATGAGGAACATACTTAAAATCTAAGGCAAGGCTAGGTACACTGTAGCCTACAAGACAACACCTTTGAGCTTTACAGGCCACAATAAATCATAGTGAGGAAAAAGTAACAGGTCCTTAAACTGCTGTTTATATCAAACTGAAGTGAGGCATCAAAAGCTACGTGGAAGGGGACTTCCGGCCATGATGGTGGCCTAGACAGATACGCTGTGTCTTCTTCCACAACTAAAAAAGAATACACCTATGTCAAAACTAGAGACAACCTCAAGTTTCAGAAAATAGAGCTGCATGGAAGTCCAACAAATGAAGATATAAAGAAGAAATACTCCTCCAGACAGGTAGGAGTGGCAGATCCGGGGCAAGAGGATGTGGTGTGGTGGTAGCAGCAGCGGTGGCAGGCTGGTGGAAAGCGCAGTAACATATTTTTAAAAGTCAGGAGGGACACCTTGGGAGCTATTCCAGCATCGGACCAGACCGCACAGCTCATGGTCCCAGCGCTGAGGAAAACAGAGCCTCATTGCTTCTGACTGTGCAAACCAGTCGGGGTTTGGGCGGAGGAAGAAATTGCCAGTCTCTCAGCAGAGTCTGCTTGTTTAAAGGGCCCCGACAGTCCCAGAACATCCACAGACCCACCCACTCTGGGAACAATGGCCAGGGCAACAATTAGAGAGGTGCCAGTCCCATACAGAAGTGGGAGAAGTGCCTGGAAAAGGGGCGAGTGCTGAGAAAGTGGCATTGTTCCCTCTCAGACCCCTCCCCCACATACAGCACCTGTACTGACAAATACCTAAGGCTCCACCCCTCACAATGTAAGAGGTGCAACAGCTCTACCTAAGACAGAGAGGCAAACAAACACAGGAGCCTGTCAAGTTGAGGAGCCAGAAAAGTATGGCCCAAGAGGGGGAACAAATCAAGGTTCCAGTGGGAGAACTAAGTGACGAGGAGATAGGCAACCTAACAGATGCAGAGTTCAAAACACTGGTGATAAAGATACTCACAGGCTTGACAGATATTCTAAGTATGGCAAATGCATAAGGGATGACATGAAAGCTATGCTAAATGAAATGAAGGAAAATCCACACAAAACCAATGGTGAAGGGAAGGAAACTAGGGTTCAAATCAATGATTTGGAACATACGGAAGAAAAAAACAGTCAATCAGTACAGAATGAAGAAATAAAAATTGAATAAACAAGGAGAGGCTTAGAAACCCTTGGGACAACTTTAAACATGCAAACATCCGAACCATAGGGGTGCCAGAAGAAGAGAAAGAGCAAGAAATGGAAAACTTTTGTGAGAAAATAATGAAGGGGAACTCCCCAGATTTGGTGAAGAAAATAGACATAGAAGTCTAGGAAGCACAGATAGTCCCAAATAAGCTAGACCCAAAAAGGACCATACCAAGATACATAATAATTAAGATGCCAAAGATTGAAGATAAAGAGAGAATCTCAAAAGCAGCAAGAGAAAAGAACAATTACCTACAAGACTATCCGCTGATTTCTCAAAAGAAACTTTGCAGGCAAGAAGGAACTGAGAAGAAGTATTCAAGGTGATGAAAATCAAGGACTTACAACCAAGGTTACTCTATCCAGCAAAGCTATTATTTGGAATGGAAGGGCACATAAAGTGCTTCCCAGACAAGGTAAAGCTTAAGGAACTCATCATCACCAAATATTATTATATAAAATGTCAAAGGGACTTACTTAAGAAAAAGATCAAAATTATGAACATTAAAATGACAACAAACTCACAACTATCAACAACTGAATCTAAAAAGAAAAAAACAAACAAACCAGAATAGGAACAGAATCATAGGTATGGGGATCACTTGGAGGGTTATCAGCTGGGAGGGGGAAGGAGGAGAAATGGTGCAGGGACTAAGAAGCATAATTGGTTGGCACAGAATAGACAGGGGGAAGTTATGAATAATATAGGAAAGGGTGAAGCCAAAGAACTTATATGCATGACCCATGGACATGAATTAAGGGAGGTGGGATTGCTGGAGGGAAGTGGGGTACTGGGCAGAGGGGAGCAAAGGGGAAAATATTGCAATAGTGTAACCATATAATCCATAAAATATACTTTAAAAAAGAGGAAAATGGAAGTTAGAGATAGAAGAGAACAGGTTTCTTAACTTCCTCTCTTTAAAATATGATTATAAATAAATTAAGGGAAGGAAAAGAAAAGAAAAAAAAGCTAAATGAACAAGTGAACACCACAAAGCCATCTGAGGAAAACAAGACCGAAACAAGCACTTTCGGGAAAATCTCAGCGCAAAATAGACTATTCCAGATATTATTTGAAGGGCAGGACTGAAAATATGAGAAGGAGTTAGGAAGAGAAGCGGCATTTCCTGAGCATCTACCACATTCTAGGTGTGTGATGTACATGCATGATATTATTTAATCATCACCATGGCCCTGTAAGTTAGGAATTATCATCCCCATTTCAGGATGGGAAGCTGAAGCTCAGAGAAGGGATATCATTTGCTCAAGGTCACATAGCTTGTAAGTGGTACAGTAAGAACTCAAACCCAGGCTTTTCTGATTTAGCCCCAGGCTCTTTGCTTTAGACCAGATGACAAAGGGGCTCCACCTTCCACCACTAACTCAGCTGTAGTTCCTCCATGTTGCCACCAGAGAGCCTTTCCTAAAACACAGTTGGAACATTGCACTTCTCCATCTAAATCTCTCCACCAATTCTCCATTACCTAACGCAACACACGCAAACTCCTCATCTAGACATGAGATCCTTTATTACCCGGCCTACGCCTGTATCTCCACCCTCCCTCTTAACCTCACACATGCCTCTCTAACTCTTCATCCTCTTCGATGATTCTGCGCCTTTACAAGTAATGTTCCCTCTGCATTTCAATTAGGCAAATTTCTATTTATTTACTAAGACTCATGTCAAGTATCACCTCCTTAGAGAAACCTCCCTTGAGCAATTATCCTTTATAAATTAACATCTCCTTCCTCTTGTGTTCCTCTAATAAACTGCACATAATTCAACTGAAGAACCTGCTTAAGTATACTGTCTGCCTCCCTTACTGGATTGTGAGTTCTTCAAGGGTAAAATAATCTCTCTACACCATGTACTTGGCCTAGCAGCTGGCACATAGTAAAATGTTTATGTGAAAATGGCAGGTTTAATCTAAACATCAAGACAAAATATATTCTAATTACAGAGATAAAGATAAGCAAAAGTCAAGTCAGCAATTACATTCACACACACACACCCCAAACCAATATGTCAACATTGCATTGATTATAGTAAAGTAGAGGCTCAGTCAATGTCAATCATCCCAACTCACTCTGAGAAACTTTCTATGACCAATCTCTGAAATATGAATGTTGGCAACACCTGAAGAAAGAGGGCAACTCACTCAGGGATGTGGTAATAACAGTACGCCAGATAATTGACATCCAACAATGGCAATACACCAAATACACAGCCAGGTGTCAAAATCTCAAGTGGCCCTGATCTCTCGTGAGTGATAATGATAAACATTCCTATCACCAATGAATCTAGAGTCCCAGTTGGCAATCTCAGAGCTTATATGTGATATCTGCACTGACCAGCCACATGTCTGATCGAGAAAAGAAACATGGCACCATTCATCAGCCCACAAAGTCAGACAAATTCTACATAGCAAAAATAAGGGACAATGTCATGATAAATATGCCATAAACTGCTTTAAAAAAAAAAAAAAAAGCATAAGAGTCCTCTCAAAAATTAATGTGTAAATACTGTGGAGTAATAATTTGCAAAGTATAACAATCCAACTTTACTGGAATATAAACTACAAATATCTTCCTTTTCAAAGACCATATGATTACACTTAAAGAGAAGACTTCATACTTCACAAATACAGGACTCTGGAGTTCAAAGTGAAAAGTAGGGCACTATTTCATGCTCATACGAGTAAATGTGAAAGCACACGTTACAGCCACATGGTGTTTCATTTAAGACCATTTGTGAACTCAACTAGTTTTCATGAAAGTTTCATATTTAATAGTCAAAATGCCAAGTCTCTTAGTCTAGGTGAGTGTCGTGTAAACAAAAATCGGCAAGTTTCCCTTTCCCAGCCACATGGAGTTTGTGTAAGATTTCCTTGGAGCAAAGAGTCCTATTGCTAAACTATAGTATTTAATTAAAAACATAAAATCCATTCCCCTAAATCCTTTCAGTTCATTCTCCACATCTAGCCCAGACTCTAAGTCCCAAACACTGTTTACTCGTTGGGGTCCCACTGCCAGCCAGCCCTCTCTCCCAGCAAGCCAAGCTTTCCACATTTGTGCTAACCCACCCTCCTTACCATAGCTACAGTGATCTCTCTAAAGCACCAGTCCATCAGGCCTCTTTCCTGCACATGGCCCTTTAAGTCCAAGCTGCTTATCCTAGCCTGCCAGGTCTGTTGTGCTCCAGTCCCTGCCCTCTCCCTAGTTTTATCTCTTGATACCCACTTATAGCAACACTTTCTATACCAAAGTAATCACCATTCCCCAGCATGACATGCTCTTACAGACCTCTCAGACTTTGCAGGTGTTATTCCTTCAGCTTGGAAGGCCGTTCCCCAACTCATCCCCTGGAGAACTCATATCCATCAGTCAAGGCTCAGCTAAATGTCATCACTTATGTGAACCCTTTCTTGACTATTCCACAGTTTCCATACTTGGCATCTTACTGGTTCCCTTCTCTGTGCTTCCAACCATTCTGCACTCATTTCTATTGTGTTTCTTATCACAATATGCTCTAGATTTCGGTTCCTAATGATGTTCGGCTAATCCTCTGATGTCTTAGCACCACCCATGAACAAAGTACAAAAGACGGTGGTCTGACAGCGAAGGCTGTCCTTACCAATCCAGCTTCAGCTTATATTACTAACCTGACTTCCCATCATTTTCCTCCACAAGCCCTATACCCCAACAAAAATCTATTTCTCATTGTCAGCCACCATGCCACATGCTTTCTCAACCTTGTGGCTGCTCCCTCTGCCTTCCCTTATTTCTGTACATCCAGATCCTACCTATGCCATCAAGGACCAGCTCCAAATGCCCTCTTCCAGGAGTCCCCCAGCAGAAATCAATTTCCTCCTCCCCTTAATTCCCACAGGCCCTTGAGATTGGTTGTCTTTGTGTTAACACATGGGGCTGAGGGAGAACAGTTTTGCTACCACCAAATATGCCTTTTTAGGGATATTGATTATTTAAGCTTGTTATTTTTAAGAAACGAAAGACCCAAGGAGAGCTTTTTATCTCACCTTTATCTGCCTAAAGCAATTCAAATAGAAAAACCTGCTTAAAGAAGAACTGCCTACTTTTTCTTTGAAGTCCACTACCCCCACACACAACCCGTTAGCTCAAGATGGCATATAAATATCAACTGTCAGCTTTGGCCTCAGGTCCCATATTCTTACACAACCCCCATATGTATTTATGTAATAAAATTGGTTATTTTCTCCTGTTACTCTGTCTCATGTCAATTTGCTTATTACATAAGCTAGAAGAATTTTGAAGGGTAGAAGGAAAATTATTTTTCCTCCCCCACAAGGCCTACCAGATTGTGAGCTACTGGCAAATAGGATATGTCCCATTCATCTTGTGTCCCCAAGAGCTGATAGTGGGTGCCCAAAGCAAGCTTGATGAAAGAATGAGGCTCCATTCACAGAGCTATTTTTAAAAGAAGAACCCTTATTAGGAACATGTGAAATGCAAATTCTAGATTATGCTCCTTTCTCGTCCTAAAGAAAACTACTATTAGATGTTGAATTTCTTTTAGGTCGTACAACAGAGTACCCAAAGAATACTGGGAAAGCTTGTGAAAGAAACAAGTGCAGGAAGTGGGGAAAAGGAAAAGTCTATGAATAGCTTCAGATCTGAGGTTCTAATCCAAATCTCTACTATGTACTCTTAGATTATAATCTCCTATCAGCAGAAACAGGGTATGAACAGACCCTGTGCCCCAGTCTGCCTTCCTGTCTTGTTTGCCTACCTGCTTGTCTCCTTATCACCTCTCACAACAACTTTTATTTTTTAAAAAGAAAAATTCAATTACATACCCAAGTTCGATGCTTTTTCTAAAATATATAATGCATTAATAATAGGTCAGCATGCCCATTACTCAGTGGCTTTCTGAGTGGGCCCAAGGGCTTACCACTGTCATGTGAAAGAGCAGTGCTAATTGTTTTCTTTTCAATGTGTTATTTCCAAATGAATGAATAAATTAGAATGCTAATGACTTCATACAAAAAAAATAACCAATGGATTATCTTCTCTACATTGTGATTATGATATTTCTTTGACATACCACTGATTCATAAACTTTTCAAGAGTGAAGAATATGCATTGTTCTATTATTTTCCTTTATAACCGTTCAAGTCACTTCATTGTGACTGCTTCTCTCTCTCTCTCCAGCAAAAAAAAAAAAAACACCTGAAAAGCATACATAGAATGTGGTTTGCCCCCAGTGAGTCCTCAGTAAATACAGTTGTTTAAAACTAGCTTCATCAAACTATGATTCCAACATAAAATTCAGATATGACTGTGTATTTCTATTTTATTTGTATTAAATTTCCTATAGGTCCATAAAAATCCCACATGCTTTCATAAACATATGAAATGGTTTGAAATGTTTTCTTTTTTTTTTTTTTAACTCCTTAATATCAAGACCCAAATCAAATTTGAGTAGAAAGTTTTATGTGATTACTTTGATGGTCCTTGGGTTAGACCTGCAGCAGAATGGAAGGCCAGACTTAGTGAAGGGACACATTAACTCTTTCTGGCCAGCAGGTCATGTGGGGAGATGACAATCAGCCAGGCCCATAAGAGCCTTGTTCTCTGATTCAAACATCAGGTTTACCCTAAGTTCCTGCTTGTATCGCTTACAAACTTTCCCTTTCACCCTTCCTCTTGCCCTCTCTCTATTTTCTATCTTGACTGCACTGGCTTCCACTTTCTTGGCTCTTATCACAAACCAGGTATTTGATCCAACTTTGCTTTTCAAGGTCCTGGTTTTAGGAGCAGAACATTCGTCAGTGAAGCTCTGCACAAAAATCTAAAGATAGAAATCTTAAAAGGAGAAAAAAGATCAACTTGTTCACTATTGGCAGACACCAGAAAGCTCTGGGGATAATTGAGATGGTATTCCACAAACCCTGTGCCAGAACTCTGCAACCACAAATTAATCTGTATATTCATGTTCTAACAGTCAGAATCTGTTGGCAGACACAGAATTTCTCAAATCAGGAGACAAATTTTACATAACACCTTATTAGGCTAGGAGACTTGCAAATGGTATTACCCATGATTTTTTTATCCTGAGCCAAGAACCAAAACACACTACAATTTTCAGATTTATATTAGACATATGCGAGCCCCTAGTTTATTTCAACTATCAGTCAATCAACAAAAATATTCATCAAGTGTATATTATGTGCTAGGTACTAAGGAGGAGACAAAAGCTATATAAAAACTGCCTATCCCAAATCTTCAAAGAAATTATAATGTAGCTAATGCTATGGTCTGAATGTTTGTGCTCTCAAAATCTCACGTTGAAAAATTAATGTCCAAGGTGATTCTTTTAGGTGGGGCCTTTGGAAGGTGATTAGGTCATGAAGCAGAGCTATCATGAATGGGATTAGTGCCCTTATAAAAGTGGCCACAAAGAACTCTCTAGCCCCTTCCACCACGTGAGGATACAAAAAGAAGTCTGCAACCTGGAAGACGGCCCTCACCCAAGCAGGCTGGCACTCTGATCTTGAACGTCCAGCCTCCAAAACTGTGAAATGTAAATGTCTGTTGTTTATAAGCTATGCAGTCTGTGGGATTGTGTTATAGCAGCACAAATGACTAAGTTAGAGAAACAAAATAGCTACCAATTTAAAAAGGTAATTACCGATCTGAGGCAATATGCAAGTACCAATGAAGACTAGTGTCAAAAAATGATGTACGAGGTACTTTGACAAACTCAACACAACAGAAATGTCTGTTCTGGGGAAAAAAGAATCAGAGGCATGATGGTGTTCTACTAGAAATTTGAAGGTCTGGGCTTTAGTCCCAGCTATGCCACTGACTATCTCTTGGACCCTGAACAAGCAATTTTACTTCTCTGGCTCTCAAGAGTCTCAGCTATACAATGTAACAAAACAACCTACCCCATCTACCCTATCAACTTGTTTTAAAGGGCAAGCAATGTGATTAATGAAAAGCATTTCCAAAAGCTATATTTTGCTATACAGTATTCCCTCACTTATCACGGATATTACATTCTAGACGCCCCCCCATGATAGATGAAAATCCACGAAGTAGGAACCTTACATTTATTTTAGTATTTATATATACTTTAGGGCTTTATGAACCCTTCCCACACACTAATAAACCATTCCCAGTCCCTTATTAACCATTTCAAAACTTTTATAAACACTACTTATGTTCTTAAATGTATGCTACACTCTTAAACCTATGTAACTTTAACAACATACGTATACAGTACCGCAAAATCGCGCGATATAGTGAAAAATCCCCGATAATTAAACATAATATTTTTTAAAATTCCGGGATACAGTGAGGTTGCGATAAGCGAACTGTGATATAAAGAGGTACTACTGTGCAAAAAAATCCTTAGGCAAGTACTTTATGCTCTCTAGGCTTCAGTTACTTCAACTGTAGAATGCTGGATTGTTCTCTGAGGTCAACAGAGTTTCGGAGGATGACAGAGAAAATGGAAAGAAAGAATGTGATAGACAGCAATTACACCCTACTGCCAGAGATGACTTCCAAATCAATCAATACTCCTATCCATTCAATTCTAACAGCCCCCAAAAGAATGCTGCCAAGTATATACAGGTACTTTCATGCTAACACCCCAACAATCCCATCACAAACTTACAGCCAGCAAGCCCACACTCCACACCATGTCATATATGGAATTTCTTCTGCACTATTGCAAAGTTTGAAAGTCTCCGTGAAAACCTCAAGGGATGGTTTCAGAATGTGATTACCACAGAGAGAACTTATCAACAGTCAGCTTGATATCTCAGGGCTTTAAAGAAAGATCAAGCAAACTATGCATAGAAAAACATGTATCATGTGCTTCAGGTGGTCTCAATCAGCACAATTTGGGTGTCAGGTCTATAATCATATTTTTGGTGTGAGGTCTGTAATCACAATTTCTTTCCTGCATTTTTTGTCACAAACACACTCCAGTTACCTCCCTACTTTATCTTCTGATTGCAGGAAAGAATAAGGAATTAAACTGCACACCAGTATTCTAGATTGTTTTTATAACTCTTTCTTTATGTTAACATTACTGACTAAGCAAAAGAAGGAAGGAAGGATGGAAGGAAGGAAAAAAGAAAGGAAGGGGAAGGAAGGGGAGGGAAGGGGAGGAGGGAGGAGGGAAGAGGGAGGAGGGAGGAGGGAGGGAGAAATCCATGTAACCATCTAAACTACCTAACAGATTTTCTTTTTAAAAATAAACTTATGAACTATAAGCCAGCAAGATCAAGAATTGACACATACAGATGTAAGATACCACATGTGCTTTTTAAACAATAGTTTTACTTTACAGAACATTTAACTCTAAATCAATATTCTATGATGCCAACTGGCCTGACTGGAGGCAGCCTAGGTCTGGTTATTTGGAAAAGAAATAGATCAAAGCAATCTGAGTGTGATATGAGGGGCAGAGTTTTGACATGGAAGGCTCTTGTCTAGTAAGTTCTCATTTTTAATCAAAAACCTCTCCAAATATTAAGACTGCCTTCGTCTTCAGGAGTCAATCTGGAAGGATTCCACAACCACCGCCCAGCTCCGAGGCGAGAAAGAACAGCGCAGAATGTACCAGATCATGGCTAATCCACACTGAGGATCTCACAGTGGACTAGTGAAGCAATACACCCAGACATGGTCCTTTCTTATTTTTTTAATCCTTTGCTTACCCTGCCGCTACATGTCTTCAAACTTTTTACAACCTCCCCTGAGTTCACAGCAATTTTCCCACTTAGAGAAATCATTCTTTCATTTATTTAGGTAAAGATGCATCTCTTTCCACTAACAATTGATTTTCAAACTTTACTTCTGCTCATACAGTTCTCAATCAGGCACTGATGAGTAAGGGAATGCATCCCTGTGTGTCCCCATATTACCAAGAGCAGGGACCATGTTCCAGGTATCTCTGTCCCCTCATATATAGCACAGGGCCTGGCTCAAAGTAGTTGATGAAATAAATTTCACCTGATGAATGAATGAATAATCCTGTCAACCTGGGCCCGCCAGCAACACCCCATGACCACTTTTACTTCCATTCCCATCTCCCCTGGCCCCCTCCCTAGACTGAAATTTCCACTCCCTTTACTGGTCTCATCCAAGTCCTCCCTCCTCCCATACAGCTCCCCTGATTTACCCCATCCTTAGCATGATCCCTCTGAAAACCTCCCACATATACAAAACATACAGCTTAGCTTTATAGTTTAGATCTTCTCCACTGGCTCATTGCCATTTCAGACATAAACTTCAGAGATCAATGAGAATGCAAACTCTTTGGGGAAAAAGAATAGGCCTTATCAATCTGGTATTCTTTACAATGGCTGGCACCATGCTGGGCACCCTAAATGATCATCTAGAAGTGATGTTCCCTAAGGGTTTCCCATGCACTAATTTATCTAAGCTTGGGTGGCTGCTGAAAAAATGCTATTATCCAAAATACTCAAATATTGAGTTTTCTGAGATACTGAGGGTTAATTTTGTTTTCTCAGTTCTGTTTCTCTCTGGATGAAAAAAACTCAATTCTAACAAATACCATATACTTCCTCAAGTTCTCAAGTAGAGGATCTCAAACATATGCGGCCACTTTATGTGCATCGTTATTACAATGGGCTGTACATATAACTTCCAGTAGAGTTGAAGACCAGGTGTGCAATGGAATCACCTGATTAACTGGTGATTGTGTGGTCCCTGTCCCCACCACTCCCTAACTGCATAGTTGGCATGTTGACACCCCTCCCCCAGTGGCTACTTGCCATAGGTTGCTGACCCATACTGCTGCCGCCAAATACCCCCAGGAAATAGAAGTACCCGAGATCCATGCTGCTTTCACGTACTCAATTCAACAGTCGTTCACTGAACCCTCCTGTGTGCCAGGTGCCAAGTGAGAGTGAATGGCTCCACAGTTTTCTTAAAGTTGGAACCAACAAGAGATGGCTGAGAAACAAGTAATCAGATATGCTTTTCATCGGCATCTGGGCAGATCGATGAAGTAGTATCAGAAGGATAAACCGACTCTTCTCATTTAACAACCATTTAACTGTAGGCTGCTCTACAGTGTCAAAAAAGACAGTCTCTTCCCTCTTGTGGCCCGCAGTCTAGTGAGGAGCAAACAGGCAAACAAGCTGTGGTTTATGTATTAGTTATTATGCAATAAAATCACTTCTTTAAAGAAAGATGTTCACACTGCAGTAAATGTATGGGATGAGCAGCAGCTCAGTCTGCCTGGGGGCCTTCAGGAAGGCCTCCAAAAAGACAGTGTGAGGCATATAGCTATCAGCCCTGCCCCAGTAAACTGCCATAGCCTGCCCCAGTTGTGACTACCACCTCTTTCAGCTGTCCAGCTGCCCACTGTGGAGAGGACAGGCCTCTGGGCAGGCAGAAAATTGAGGCCACCTGGGGCTGGCTCTAGTCTACTTTTGTGAGGAAGACAGTCACCACAAGGAAGGACAGCCCTGAAAGAGAAATCTCCGCCCAGCTATAGTCAGCACTGAACAAACACAAATTGAGTGCCTACTGTGTACCGAGGTACTGTACTTAAATTACACCAGTCTGTCGTCAAGGAGCCCACAGCCTAGTGAGGGAGACAGACCCATAAACAGATAATATGGTTCAGTATGATAAATGATATCATCCAAGAACTTACTGGATAAAGTGCTGAGATTACACTGGAGATTATGCACTAGGTTTGGGGAGAAGAGTGGGGAACGGAGGGAGGGTGAATCTTTGAACTAGGTCTTGAAGGGACTTGAACGAGGTGGCAAGAACGTTTGTGGCAGATATTGTTGGTTATTTACTGAGAATGATTCCTTCACCACCCCCTCTTCCCTCTCTACAGAACATAGACTTTGTTCAGACTTTTGTTTTAGACAAAAACCATCTAAGCCAATAATCTCAGTTGTGAGCACATAAGTAATGACAGTAGCAGACAAACACTTATGTAGTGCTATCTGCCTGTCACTATTCTAAGTGTTATTACATACACCTGAACTGACCTAATTCCTACAACAACCCAATGAGGTACACACTATTTTTATCCCCATTTTATAGCTGGGAAAATGAAGGCACAAACTCTGTGTGTTTAAGGGCTATGCCATATCATCTCTTCATTATGAGATGTTGAGAGCAAAAGTGACTTCAGTGAACAGTCTCAGGGGTGCCTTCACTTGAATATCAAAGGGTAAAGCCTCCAAGGAGACATTGAAAGGAATACCCTAAATATGTTCAAGGTTCCTTACTGAAAAACATCCAGCTCTTTATTTGAACTTCAATAGGACCATCAGTCTTTTATGTTAAATAAAGTGTCATAAGGTTCCTTCTTTTGAAATTGACTTTTGTTCTCATACATATAGTAATAAACATTCTATAATATTTCTATCACTGAATGACAGCAAGGCAGCAGAAATGCAAGCCCTCCTGCTGATTTAGGCCTGTCCCTTTCACTATGTTTATTTATCAATATTAAATCGTTCACATATTTCCCTGGGGTGGGGTGGAGAAGATACCAGAATGAAATGATAAGGGTGATAAAATTTTAGGAACCAAACATGTAGTTTCAAATGTGAATAATCCTAATTTGGGGTAATTTCCTGATAAAAGACTGTGTCATTTGAATAGTTGAACAATCTTCCACCATTAAAGGATTTCTAGGGCAAAGCTAGTCTATTCATTTATAATTTTTTAAAAGATTTTATTTATTTATTTTTAGAGAAAGGGTAAGGGAGGGATAGAGTGGGAGAGAAGCATTAATGTGTGGTTGCCTCTCACATGCCCTCCAACAGGGACATGGACTGCAACCCAGGCACGTGCCCTGACTGGGAATCAAACTGGTAACCCTTTGGTTTGTAGGCCAGCACTCAATTCACAGAGCCACACCAGCCAGGGCTCTATTCCTTCACAAAAGTACACATATATAAAAGTGCTACATCAAGTGTTTTCACACACTGTATCTCATTTTATTCCCTAACAAGCTTGATAGATGCTTGAAAATACCACTCTCATTGTATATTGGTTCACAAAACGGAGATCCAGTGACAAAAAGAGGCTCGCCCAAGGGCTCCCAGTTCCTGTCCCCTTCACATAAGAACATACAGTTTACCTCCTCCCCACCTGCGTCCCACTCAAAACTTTATATAACAAATGAGCACTTGCCCTGGCTGGTATGGCTCAGTGGATTGAGCACTGGCCTGGGAACCAAAGGATTGCTGGTTTGATTCCAAGTTAGGGCACATGCCTGGGTTGTGGGCCAGGTTCCCAGTTGGGGTGTGCAAAAGTCAAGCAATTGATGTATCTCTCGTACACTGATCTATCTCTCTCTCTCTCTCTCTCTCTCTCTCTCTCTCTCTCCCTCTCCCTCCCTTCCTCCTTTCCCCTCTCTCTAAAAATAAAGAAAAATCTTTTTTTAAAAATGAGCAGTTAACCAAAGACAGGAGGGGAAGTTCAGTCTGCAGCCCCTTCCCAATTACAACAGCTCCTTGTCCTAGCAGAGACCCACTCTAACACTCCATATATTTGCACACAATCATCAAGCAGGTGGGTACCGAAGATCAAATGTCACATGCCCAGATCTTGTCCAATGAAGGCTGAAGTGATAATTGTTCACTCTGGGTTTATGATCTCCCCACTGCAGGATCAGAGCTCTGCTCTTCCAGTCCCCGTGGGTCTTCTTACCGATCTACCTGCACGTGCCAAGGGTTAGAGCACTGCTGAAAGTGAAAGAAATAATATGCATCTATTAAGTCCTGACATTAAGCCACAACAAATATTAAAGGAGAACGTCTCCCCGCCCCCTCCCTACCCCCCCCCCCGTGACTGTGACTCACTCACTATTTGATGAAGTGGTTCAGTATTGCTCCCACCTGCACCTTTCAGGTCCTCAGGACAGGCGGGTTCCACCTAGCTGTAACACCCTCTTAGTTTCACAACTCAAATGATCCTAAGTAGCTCAAGTTGAACCTGTAGCATCTTACAAACTTCACTTCTTTAATATAACCTTTTCCTTAATTCAAGCTAGTTTGGGCCAGTCAAATAGCACCGTGACACACTACATCCACTCCCTTAAGCATTGAGCCCATAGGACATCAGGTTCTGATCTGCTTCATAACACTCAGGAATAAAAGCCTCAGGCCTCTTGATGAAGGGAACAGAGTTTAGGTCAAACTAATGATAGCATCTTGACCTCATTTGTGTTTCAGCCTCAGGCCCATGAAAGAGGAAGACCCTAGGAGCATACCCTCACAAAATTATACAGAAGGAAGCCATGGCGGACAACAGGACCTGCTACAATGATCAACTACTCCCTACCCTGGCCTCAACCAATCAGTACAGTCCACAATCCAAGCTCTCTTAACCACTATGACTAATATTCTTTCCATATCAATTCTGGCCCACTGTGGGCTATCGGTAAGTCAGGTTTTGAAGCACCAGTTCACCTGTGTCTCCTGACTTGGTACTATTTCCTCAAATAAACCTTTACTTTCCTTGCTGCAAACTACTGTTTGTGTCTTATTGGCCTTTGATGCATGCAGGCAAATGAACCCATTTAGTTCAGTAACAAACCTTCAGACCAGGGAGGTGCTCATTCTTCCAAGACATAAAAATGATTTATGCTTTCATTTCCATAATTGAAAATTTTGCCATGCTTGCATTTGCAAATCAGCAAGTAGTTTTCAACACCAAAGCAGGTGTTACATGGTAGAGACCAATTTAGTACATGCAACGTCATGGGGATGCTTACACACAAATTTCAGAGACTGCATTAAAGCAAAAAGCTGTTTGTATACTTTTAAGTAACTGCAAGTAACTGCATATTGTGCTTAAAATTCTCCTTTGCTGAATTTATAGAGGAATGTAGAAAGAAGGGCTCCACTCCTGTTCAGTAAAAAACGACCCCGACTATCTCAATTCTGAGTAACACACATTTTATTCTTCGGCACTTCTCCCCCCAGGCAACATGAAAATGTTGGCAGTCCTGTTTCCCCATATATCTGCATAACTTTCTCTTAGGTTTTTACTCAAACGTCGCCTTAGTGAGTCTATCCCTAACCATAATACACAAAACTGCACACATTCACTGCTGCCACCACCACCACACATCCTCAGGTATTTCTCTACATTTGTCGGCAGATAACATATCTTTTTACCTATAGTTTGTTTATTATGTGCCCCCACCTCTACACACACACACACACACACACACACACACACCCCTGTAAGAAGGGCAGGGGTCTTAGTTTGATTCAATGCTATATCACTTACATCTCCAACACTGCCTTATACATGGTAGATATTCAATAAGTATTTGTGGAACAAATGTTATATGAGAACACCTTGCTTTCAAAGTTGAAATAAGATTTTCCCATATCAACTTTAGTTTTCTGTTAGAATGAACAACCTTTTCATTTCCTCGTGTTTGCTAATGCAGTTCTGAATTAACATGACCGTCTTCTTCAGAGAGCACTCAAATCCATTTTCAGAACAACTCTCCCTATTATAGCCTCAAATGTACACCACTTAGTAGTTCTAGTTCATGCACTGATGAAACCGGCTCTGGTTAGTACCTGCATTATCTTTGTTTTGCACTGGAGCTTAACTCATTAGACTCGACGGCACAGAATTCATAAATCCCACAGGAGCCGACCTTGAGCTACCTAAGGGGAAATGGTATGCTGAGTACATCATGACACATGCCATATAAATCTAGCGATACCTACTTTCTAAAAACAGTAAGAAAATTTTAAAAGATTTGTATTTATTTATCATGGCAAAACCACAAAATCCATGAAATCTGTAAAATTTTGCTAGCTAGAAGTTCACATTATTTTGTATGCTTATGCATAATATAATACCATTATATAATACCGGTTTTCCTTTAGTCTATTCAGAAGATACCAATCCCCTGATGCAATGCTCCCAAAGCAGCATGACTTCACATCGTTGACCTTAAAATTTAGCCTTTGTCAATAGCAATACCAATACCTGTATATTTTCTCTTAACTACGATTGGGTCCATAACAATTGTGACTTTGCATGTGGTATTTCTGAAACAAGAGAAGACCACGCTGCACAAGACTTTGCAGAGCAGGGCCTCTCCCCTGAGGTGAGCAGAGGGATCCCCCAGACAGCAGTAGCCCACTGTGCAGGTCCAGCCCACAATCCCCAATGTGAATCAGTTGTGTCACAGACTCCAGATAAACCAGTTCTCTGAAAAAGCTCTTCAGGGGCTTCTATTGACTGCCTTAGCCTAGGGCCATGACAACCACCCTTAAATTCTTAGGTGAGTAGTCTACTATAAACACTAAGTGCTTAAACTCTATTATCTTGTTAATAGCAACCCATACCACTTAGGGTTTGGCATCAGCATCTACATTTTAGAGACATGAATATTGATATAAAGCTCTTAAGTGATTTTCTCAATGCAAGACCACAGGAAAATAGGAAATAAAAGTCCCAATCCAATATGGGGACCATTATAACATACTCACTCTAAGGTTTAATTTCCACTTTTGACTGGTTAAGTCCTCATTTTGTTACAGAGTGGGGGATCTCCCAAAATCCCCAGAACCTGTGGATTGGGGGATGGGGAAAAGGGAACAGCTTTTAAGATGCCTTTGCATGACTATGGCTGGTAGCTAGTGTCTTAGTTATGCAAATGGCTTTGATTCTTCCAAGGCCCCAAGAGATGGGAGGGGTTTTGACCATGGAATGGTGCAGAAAGAGCATACAGAGCCTGCGCAAGGTTCTGTGAATGGTCAGAACTGGTTACCACGCCCACTGTGTCACAGGACACAGTCAGGGATTTAAAAATAAGGTGGCAACCATTTTAGAAAAGAGGAGGAGAGGAGATCCACGCGGTCCTCAAGGAAGGCAGAGAACTCCATGTGACTTTGAAAGGGCAAAGAGAGAACCATGCATGATCCACTGCAACGTGGCACAAGTTTCCCTGGACTGTTATACGAAGGCTGATGACATCGTACCCCAGATCCTGAAGACAGCTGACAGATAAGAGATGGGGAACTTCTGGGCATGTTTTTTACTTATAGCCTTTTGGGTAGCAAGGCTGGGTCCTGTGGGAGAACAGGGCTCTGAGCTAAAGTGCTCACTGCCCTCTCCAGGTTGGAATATTGTAAATACAGACCTGTTTTCCGCAATACTAGTTGTCGTGTTTTACACCAAGGGGCCACGTGAAAGAACCACCTTTCGCTCTGTAACAGTTTTAGTGACCCCAGATGGGACTAATGGAACCTGTAGACAGGTTCCCTCTGTAACAACTTGAAAATAATAATGAGACAATATGCTGGTATGCACTTAACCAGGAGATGTACCTGCATAAGGAAATAAGGGGTAACTGACTGATGTTAGTTCATTTATTTGACCAATGTTTATTAAAGGTCTGCTATATACCTTAGAAGTAAAGGATATTAGGGTCATTATCAATCATAATTGAAAATGGGTTTACAGATCACAGTGGGGAAACTTAAGGGATGAAGAAAAGGAGGTGCCCAGAGAAGTGATATTGCTGAATCCCAGTTTATAAGTGCTAGAGATGGAACTGGATTCCAGAAACACAAGAGTCATCACTCTTGACTCCTCTCTTCCTGAATTAATATCAATGTATCACTTATGTTATTATTAGCATTAAGCCCAAACTCCTCCAACCCCTGAATAGTGCTCTCACATCTTTAGACATTGTCTTCATTCCTACCCTGCTAATTCTAAGCTTGGGTCCCTCAGCATGTTCACTGCTCCCACAACCAGATAAAGCTTTTCAAATTGTACATCAGCTCACAGGGCCTCCCCACCATGCAACCCTCCAAAGGTTTCCCAATGCATTTCAAATAAACTAATGAGCAAACAAGAACCAGAGACATGAAAACATGGAACAGACTGACAGCTGCCAGAGGAGTGTGGGGGTGGGGAATGGTGGAAAGAAGGGGACAGGACCAGTCAAAGAACATGAATGAAGGATCCACGGACATGGACCACGGCGTGTGGATGGACTATGGGAGTCAGGGCTGGGCTGGATGGAGGAGGGAAAAGGGGGAAAAATGAGGAAAACTGTAATAGAACAAACAAGAATAAATAAATAAATAAATAAATAAATAAATTTTAAAAAATGAAATTCAAACTCATCCTGACAAAGCCCTCAATGCCTCCGTGTGCTGTTTCCTGTCTACCGCACCAGGTGCCCCTCTCATGCCTCTCCTAGCCACAATGAGTATTATTCATATTTATACTTATATTTGCAATCCCTTTCCCTCACTCTCTCCCTTCCTTCCCTCCATTCTTTCCATTACTTTGTCTTAAAATGTGCCATTCCCTCCGCTTGAAATCCTCTTGCCCTTCCTCTTTACCATGCCAGCTCCTACCCCACTTTTCTGATCCCAGTTAAACAGCTCTCTTCTTCAGGAAGCCTTTCTTTACCCTTCAAAAGCTGAGTTAGCTGTCATCTGGGCTTGCATAGTAGGCTTCTACTATAGCATTGCTCACATTGTTTATCCCAAGTGACTACTTTTTGTCTTCCCTTCTAGACTGTGAGCCCCATGAGGGCAGGGACCATCTATAGCTTGTTCACCTTTGTATCACCAGCACCTACAATCAAGCCTGACACAAGCTGGCAACCAATACATGTCCAATGAATGAATACATGATATGAATGGAACTATCCTGAAATTTCTATGTGGCAAAGTCTGGGCAATATTAGGGAAAGTACATTTACTTTCATGCGATGCTGAAGTCAAAGCTGAAAGCAAACATAAGTGATGTAACTTGGAGTTGGAAATAAATTGTGTCTGGCTTGATATTTATTATCTGTTAAATATCAATGTGGTTTTTTGACTTAATAAAAATTCATGACCTATGAATACTAGCCATATAACTAGCATGTACTTTTGTGTGAATAAAGTTGATTAAGCTGACTGACAAACTTCCAACAGCTCTGATTTTAGCAGCAGGAAAAAGAAAAGACATAAATAACAGAAAAAACATCAGGCCTCTACTTAAAATCTGAGTCTGACTCATTTAAAAACATAGTATTCCATGATTTTCTTCAGTCATTATATAAACATTTTGTTAGGGTCAGAGATCCCATGTTGTCTGCCCCATAACCTGCCACTTGAGTTAGGCCTTGCAAAACAGGCTATGACCAGTGTTCTCGGGAGCTGTGGTCTACAGTCACACAGAGCCTGAGCCACTGCTTGTGTTGAAACACAGAGGGTCTGAGTCACCAGCCATGTATCCCATCACAAGGTTCCCCATTAACAGAGGCGATTAAGACATCGTCGCCGCATCCTGCTGAGAGCTAATTACACCCCATTGCCCCTTCCCCTCTCCCTTAATCATTTCCCAGAAACAAGGGCAATAAGTCTCTTGACAGCAAACCTTAATCAAAGGACATTGTTCCTTCCTAAATACCTACATCCTGGACTCTGGTGCTGACCAGCAGGGTGACCGATCCCCCCGAAAGTTTGCTCCACACCCTTAAAAATCCCTCTACCCCTTCCTTTGGTGCTGCAGTCTGCTCAGATGACTGCTTGAACATCCTTCAATAAAGGCTTTGAACTGGTTCACCCAACTCCTCCCTTCTTCTGGGCACAAAGCTAACACAGGTGGGCACAAAGCTAACACAGGTACGTAACTTAACATTGAGCCTGCTTGAATGTTGAGTAGTTTGTTTCTTCATATATTTCATTCAATCAAGGGACCTGCTCATTAAAGCATGGAGAAATGGGATTTCAGATATTCTTCCTTAAAATTTGGAATTCATGAGAATATTCACTGAAATGTGAGTGGCATAATCCAACATTTGCAAGGACTGTCCATGTAACAAAGGTGACTCACTCCTCTAGGAATATTGAACTTCCTTCAGTTCTTAAATAAGCCATGTTCTTGCTCACCTCACAGCCTTTGCATATACCGTTCCACTTTCCACGATGCTTTTCTTTCTTCTCATCAACTGACAACCTCTTTTATCTATCAGGTGTCAGGTTAATGTTCCCACTACTACTACCACCCAACTAGGTCAGTTCTGTTTCCTATGAGCTTCCCTAGCTCTCTATCCTCCCAGGTCAGTATACTGATTCCTTGTCTATTTCACCCACCATCAGCTCCATGGTAGCAAGAACAAGGACTCTCTTCCTCATCACTGTTTCCCTAGTGCCAGGCACTGACCCTGGCATATGGCTAGTGCTCCTTGAAAGAATGGTGTTCAGATTCTCAGACATGTGTTTCTAAAGTGTTATCTATCACTTGAAAAGAATGTATCTCCATTCTCTCTGTTCACCAGTGGGAAACAAAATATATTAAACATTGCTAGGGCTTTTATTAGAAGGCAGAATCCACTTTGAGAGGTTTCTATTTCTGGAAACATATGAAGATGTTAGGGAGGGTTCAGAAGACAGCAGGGTGCATGAAATACAAGGCTTAGGAGCCAATACATAGAGTGGGAAATCTGTGCCCTGATACCAATCTCACTGACAGCACTAGCTGTACAATCCAAAGCCACACATGATGCCTATGGAAGCCACTTTTGGATGGCTGGGAGGGGAGAATGCACAGTGAGGATGATCAGAGGGACCTACATAAAGCAAAAATAAAGCTCAGGCCTCTATAGTTCCTCTACTGGATGCAAAATACTTAGCAAATGTTTCTTCCACTCCCCAAAAAGGATTGAGGGGAAAAAACCCTTAATTGTCACATATTTAAACCCAATGTGTGCTCCTGAACATAAGCCATGTCTCACACATAAAAGAAGCAGAGAAAAACAAACAAAAATGTCAAACTGTTCCAAGACTAACTAGGAAGTTAACATTTTCCAAATGACAGATTGAGTCAAATTTCTATTCAAACAAGCATTTATTGCATTTGCTTTATGGGCTCTGTCCTAGGTACTGGGAATCCAGAGAAGAATGACAGGGTCAAGAAGTTTACAATATAGTGCAAGAGACATACAAAGCAAAAGGAAAATGGAAATCAATTGCAAAGGGCACAGAAAGGCACAGTCCACTCCAAATGCAGGGACAGAGGTCTCAAAAGCTATCACCACAGAGGAACCAAATTATTTCTACAAAAAAAAAATCACTGTACAAAAAGCACCATAAACAATAAGTAGACCTAGGAGGACCAAGAAAAGCCATATTCACTTTTGTCATGGTCCTCAAACTTGCAAGTAGTTGGCTTAACACCTCAGTACTCCAGATACCTGATGGTTTGGGTTTTTCCTTCACTTTTTCACCATGTTGTTTTGATTACTGAGGAAACAAGTTGATTATTTAAAACAATTTCTCCCATCAATTGAAAAAAAACCATCAAGACCCATATTCATAGCAGCATTATTCACAATAGCCAAAAGGTGGAAGCAACCCCAATACCCATCGACAAATTAATAAAGAAAATGTGGCATATACAGTCATACCTCAGTATTCATTGACTTCAGAACTTGTCAAACCCTGTACTCGTTGCATTTTGATGAGAAAAAAAATGTTTCAGTACTTGGTGCTTGCTCAGGACTCATCTCACTTGCTAGAACTTACATGAATCATCGCACGGCCCCGCAAGAGAAAATGCTTCATCATTCAGTACTCGTCGCAAGTTCCAGAATGAATTAATGATGAGTACTGAGGTACCACTGTATATATGTGATGGTTAATATTATGTGTCAACTTGCCTGGGCTAAGGAACTCCCAGATATCTGGTTAAACATTACTTCTGGATATGTCTGTAGTATGTTTCTGGAACAGATTAGCATTTGAGTCAGTAGACTGAGTGAAGATCTCTCTCACTAATATGGGCAGACATCATCCACTCCACTGAGGGTCCCAACAGAACAAAAAGGGAGAGGAAGGACAATTTTTTTCTCTCTTCTTGAGATGCTATGTTCATCTTCTCCTGCCCTGAGTCATTGGGGCTCCAGGTTCTGGGTCTTCGGATTCTGGGACTTATACCCTCAGGCCTGCAGCCTATGGCTGGGAATTACACCATCAGCTACTCTGGTTCTCATATTTTCATATTTGCACTGAATTATAGCATCAGGTTTCCTGGCTCTCCTGCTTGCAGAAAGCAAATCATGGGACTTCTCAGCTTGAATAACCATGTGAGCCAATTCTTATAGAAACCTCTCATGTATCTATTTCTATCTATATAGACGTAGATAGGTATGGGCTGTTTCACTGGAAACCCCTGACTAATACAACATGCAATAAAATATTATTCACCTTTAAAAGGAAGGACATTCTGATGCATGCTACAATATGGATGAACCTTGAGAACATTATGTTAAGTGAAATAAGCCAGTCACAAAGACATAAATACTGTATGATTCCACTTACATGAGGTGCCTAAAGTAATAAAGCTTATAGAAACAGAAAGTAGAATGGTAGTTGCTGGGGGCTGGGGGTAAGGAGGAAGGGGAGTTTTTATTTAATGGGTACAAAGTTTCAGTTTTGCAAGATGAAAAAGTCATGGAGATTAATTGCACAACAATGTGAATATATTTAACATTTCTGGAATCACACACTTAAAAATGGTTAAGATGGTAAGTTTTATGTTATGCATTTTACCATAATTAGATATAATTTTTTAAAGGATCATGTCATAATGCTATATGGTACCTAGCATGATGATACATGGTACATAAGAAGATACATTGTTATGAAGCTCTATTCCAAGACAAAATGGTTATGGTAGACAAAGTCCCAAATGTTTAACTTGTGTAGACATATTCTTCTTCCAGTGAAAGTTTCCTTATCTAATACATAAACAGGAAAAACTGTAATGCCTCAGTTCTTTTAGTCATGGATAAATACCATGCTATGAGAGGAGATGAGCACACTTTTTTAAAATGTTCAAGCCTTCATGGGGGAAAACAATACAAGAAATCTTATTTAGGTCACAGTAGTTACTGTAAACATCCCAAGGAAAGCATATTAATAACAGCCACCCACAAAGGACCTGGTTTTAACCATGGGATGTCATGGAGTCAGTGAAAGGAAGGCTGGGGCAAAATTTTACTGGATTTTAGAAGTTAGGATGGTAGCATCTTTTTTGTAGTTCAATGTGGATATAGAAATAGCAAGTAGAAACAGTATTTTAAATTAAGAATTTGGACAAACAGTGTCTCTGAAGGGCTTTCTGGTTCTAATTCATAATGGTTGATTGCTTACCTGATAAAAAAAAAAGAAAAAAATCAGGAAGCATCCTAAATATTTACATTGATCCTTATTTCTATGATCAGTAGAGTAAAAGGCCATGCCTGAGTCTATCGGTGTGGTCACATGGAAATGCACTGGGTTAGGCCCCTGCCACTAGCTTGCTTTAAGACCTTGGGTACATCATTGCCTCTCTGTGGGCCTGATTCCCTTTTTTTTTTTTTATTTTTTTTATTTTGCAATGGGAAGATTGGAACAAGTGGTTATTATGATCCCTTCCAACCACTATAACTTCTGATTAAGAACCTGGGAACCTTTGTACTGATGGTTCCAAAACAATATGAGTGTATGTAATGCCACAGAACTATACACTTCAAATAATTAAAATGGTAAATACTATGTTATATATTTTACCATGACAAAAATAAAGATAATTTTGAAGTTTTTCAAAAGAACCTCGAAAGCACAAATAGCCACTCTGAGCAATAACTTATAATTAGAATTTGCTGGAAACCTAAATGCTTCCACGAGAGGCCTCTGGGCTTGGTTTTTATTTTTTCACTTTTAATCAAGTAATCCTTCATCCCCAAAGAAAGATTCAGATATATCAGAAATGATATTATTAAAAGAAAAACTTTTCATAAAGCAAGAACTCCTTCAATAGTGTAACTACCCCCATTCCCCATTAGAGCCCCATCTGTAACATACAAGGCTTTCATAAATTGATTCTCACCTATATGAAATATGGTCAAGAGAGATGCACCCTGGCCAAAATCTCCCTCTCACTGGAACAACTACTCTCATTTCCTCCTTCCATAGAAACTAAGCAACTCAACTTCTGGCTCAAAGGCAGGGAAACAAGTTTATTACCTTCTACCATGCTTTTAAGATCCTAAAAAGATGCCTCTGCACTAAAAATCAATACAAGATTTTTCAAGGTATTTGGTTTTGTCACTAGACTGGAGACAATGGCCTCAGAAAAGAGGATGAACTGTCTTACTTCCCTTTCCTCCCCTTCTGTGCATGCTGCCCTTTAAAGACATGCTTTTTGTTCCATCGATTCAAAGGTTGCTTTTACGTCCCACGGGGTGGAGGGAGAAAACTCTGTGTTTCTTCAATGGCAAGATCTGTCAAAGTCCCAAAGGCTCTTGTGGTACAAATCAGGTCATTCTATACAGCCTGAACTCCCAATTACACCAGGGAATTTTTTAAAAACATTTATAACTCAAAGTAACTAGCAGTAATAGGTCAATGCATTTGATTGGTTATGAACCAATTACAAGGACACTGCTTGGTGCCTTAAGGATAAGAAGAAGTAGGGGTGCACCTAGGCCTGGTCCAAGCCTCACACTGCTATTCAGATACAGGCAGGAAAGTGGTATATAAGAAGAGGAATTCTCTTGTCCACCTGCTCTGAACTGACAAAGGGATATCATAGAAGTCCCACTTCCACCACCACTGCCACATCAAGATCCACTGAGTTGCAAGCCACCAGATGGGTCAGAATACGTGAGCATTGACCTCTGCCATTCTAATAGCTGTTCTGGGATTGCCAGCTCTGGATGGCATCCCCAAAACTCCCTCCAAGTCCTGCCTTCCTTGGAAGGGCCCAGGCTTTGAAATTCCCTTCTTCTCCATTTTCCCCTAGAGAGAATTCAGCAAGAGGAAGAATGAAGGAAAGACTGGAAATAGGAGAGTGCAGAGGAGCAAAAAAGGAGAAAGTAGGCTTCCAAACAGAATATTTGCATGTGGAAGATGAACAGAGCTGTGAGTAATGGAGGTTATTGTCTTCAACCTACTAGAAAACTCAGGACACAAAGCACACAATTCGTTGACAACAATGCTGGGCATGGACCTCAGGGCTCCACTTCACATTTTTGGAGATAGTGAACAATTCAAGAATCTGTTGAAAGCTTATAGACACCATTTACCAGAAAAATATGCATTTACACATAATTTCTAGGGGTACTTTGGTGTCTCCAGAACCTGAAGATAAGAATCACCTAGATATTTGTCTACAATTCAGATTAGTAAGCTCTCTTCCTAAATTTCTAATTCAGCAGGCCAGGATGAGAGGAGTAATATTTTTTTTTCTTTTTAACAAACCCTACATATGATACTTAACTTCAGGCAAACTGGAGAAACACTGCTCAGGAACAGTAAGTTCAGAAAATGGCTAAGCATTAGAATCACTTGAGGAGATTTATTTAAAAATGGGTGGCCCTGGCTACTGCGGCTCAGTGGATTGAGCATTGGCCTGTGAGCCAAGTGTCGCTGGTTCGATTCCCACTCAGGGCACATGACTAGGTTGCACGTCAGGTCCCCAGTTGGGGGCGCGAGTGAGAGGCAACCACACAGTGATGTTTCTCTCCCTCTCTTTCTCCTTTCCCCTCTCTCTAAAAATAAATAAACTAATTATTGAATTTTTTTTAAAGGTCCATAAGCCTCATACTCAGATCTACAAAATCAGCTTCTTATGGTGGGGGATATATGTGCTAGGAGGTGATGCTGATGCCCAAGTGGGTTCAAGAACCTCAGCTCTAGCAGTCCCTGGCCAAAGGATAAAAAATACCCCGTGGCAGGGTGCCTCCTTGATAGTCTGGCCTGAGCAGGGCCTGTATGGCCATGATAGGCACAAAGGCACTCAGTGTTTGACATACAATCTCCATGGAGCAGAGTACTTGGTGCTCTGCAAGTCTGGTTCCTCTAAGTAAACTTGCAAAATATTGGCTCAATGAAGGCAGGGATCATTGCCTGTTCCACATGCTACTGTATCTTCAGTATCTGGTGCAGTACCTGGCATATAAATATTTATTGAGTAATTAATGGGTGAATTAATGCATGAGTTAGTATAATAAAAATCCATATTAGAGTATGACTGTCACAAGATGTATGAATGTGTAGATTTGTTTCTATGACCAACAAGCCTTCTGAAAAGAACCTTCTAACTTGAATAATCAATATGAAAATCACTATAATTTTAGTAATATTATCAATATCACCATTGACCAAATTCTAAGTATGTTTTCTATGCATTATCTCATTCCATCTTTAAAATAAGCCTCTGAGATAAATATAATTATCTCCATTATGAAAAGGCTTAGAAAGATTATTTGCCCAACATCACACAGCAAATAGTAGAGGAAATTAGATGTAAACCCAAGTCTCTAAAATCCATGCTTTTAACCATGTAGCCACTTTTATTTGGAAAATGGCCTGTTGTAAAGTAGAAAGTACACTCCAAATTAAATTAGCAATATTAAGTCCAGATGTAGCGTTGCTGTCATTCTAAACACTTCTGCTATGGTTTGGGGTATACTTTTTATTTTATCATATATATATATATATATATATATATATATATATATATATATATATATATCACCACTGTATAGAAAAGAGAAGATACAAATAAAAACCATGCATCTTCTATAGCCAACCACCCAGAGATTCCTTTTGGTTTTGATTCCCCCAAGATTTATTCTATGCGTATATGTGTGTGTGTGGTGTGTGTGTGTGTATAATACATGCATTTATTTTTCTATTTACAGGCTTATGCATGCATATATATCTTTATATGTGTGCATATATGTACATGTACATTTGTAAAATACAACTGATGTTTGTGGAACTCAGTGAGAAGGATCTCAAGGCCATACAGAAAAACCTTTCACACCCACAGGCATAAATTCACCTTCTCACCTTTGTCACCCTCAAGTCCACCCCTAGGGCACACACTAAAAATGATGATACAGAAGAGTATTTAATAACATAGAAAAACATTCTAACATGTTGTCAAGAGAACAGAGCATGTTATAGAGTAGGTAGTGTATGATCTCACACATACACTTGAAGAAAATTATCCTTGTATGTGAGTGTATCATAAAATTCAAAGACGAAAGGACAATGGAAGACCTCAGAAAGTTAACCTGAGAGTGAAACTCTTGGGTGATATTTCCTCTTTTGTATTTTTAGGATTTTCCCAATTGTCCCCAGTAAACATGAATTATTTTGTAATCTGAAAAATCAATACAATGAAACATAAGCAATATAAAAATCACACAAATAAATTCAAATCGGCCCTGATCATTCTGTTCAAGATGTATTCTATGTTTCCGACCTGCAAACACCGAAGAATTAGCGCTGACCAGAGGACTGAGGAACCAAAGCTCTTGCGTTGGCCAAGCCCTGACTTCTAGGCTTTGATTGGAACCTGCCTTCCTTGTCTGCCTTTCAGGCATTGGGTGGGTGGGTCAAGTGTATGCAGAGTAAGGAGCACAGGCTGGTAGGGTGGGGGTGGGGGTGAGGGCGCTTCCTGAAGCTGCCACCATCTTAGCGCCACCATCTAGCTCTGGGGACGGACCCCTTCCCCTCCTGCAGCCGACAGCACCACCGGCTCTGGCCGAGGTTCATTTTGCAGTGTCCCCACGCAAGCGGGTCGGGCCGTGGGCATCCCGGGCAAGTGGTTCAAGTCCTCTGCTGCTCGCCGCCACTGCCTGCAAGGGAGCTTTGTCATCATGCCCAGCGCTAAGCGGCTCTTCGTCAAGTTTCACCTTTGGTGACACAACTTTTCCGTGTTTCTTTTTTAGGCAGCCACTACATCACGAGGCTAATAAACACACAGAGGTTTGAAAGAAACTCGCCTGCCAGATCCACGGTTACTGAGGGACGCTGGTTAACCTGAGCGACTAGTCAGCACTGCTGCCCAGTTTCCAGATGGTTGGAAAACAAATGCTCCCTGAAATGGGGGCAGTGAGGAGCACCTGGCCCTGTTTCCAGGAGAAGGGCTCACATTGTTCCCAGAACTCTGAAAATCACTCTTAAATCCAACAGCTCTTGGAAGTCTTCGTGTTCAGTAAACTCCCCAAGGGGAGAGGCAAGCATATATATTGACAATCAAAGGCAAAATAGCATATAAATTCTCAATACTTTCAAAGTCATGGTTGAAAGAAGATTCTCAAAGTATCTACAGGCATATTCAAGAACTACACTCAGCCTGCCTTCTTTAGGTTGTTTATTTCTACTTTTAACAGCAAGATAAATAAGTAAGAACTCAATCTACTTACTAGCCCCCAGTTCAAGAACAGTAGAAATGCTATGTACATCATTTGGAAAGATTTTGAGAACTGGGTTTTATATTTGTTATTAAACTTACCTATCACCATGCAAGAGACACATTGCTGTTAATTACAGCTGTTAAACATAGGTTCTGCAGCACAGAGAAACTACAATTCCTAACTTTGAGAACTATAATTAATATGCTCATTCAAAGTGTGTCTCTGTTAACAAGATATATTTTCGGAAATATTATCTAACTGAAAGCAGCATAAACAGTATAAAATATGAAGCTCACACTTTTTCCCATTTAAAATGAGTTATATAATAAGTACTGAAAGGATTCTTCTGCAGGAGAGGGGGAGGTTCTTTTGCTGAAGTTAGTACTGCTATCAAGGGAAAAAGTCCAGAAACTGAGAACTCTCCAATGATCCCAGCAGACCCTAAGGAACCACACATGGTTAAATAAAACCATGGACATTTGTTGACAAGAACAGGAAAAGAAAAGGAGAGAGGAAGCCAGTGAGGGAAGGAGGGAGGTAGAACAGGGTGGGATTGAGAAAGATGGAGAAGGGAAATGAGACATGATTCTGATGAGAAACAGACTCAAAACATATGCCACGTAATGGGAAAAAGCAAACAATTGGAAGTTTTACCCAGCAATGAATTAAAGGGATTTGTAATCTCGAGAACAGGTGAAACAAACTCCCAAACACAGTTGTGGGAAAAAAGGACTCTTATTTTCAAACTGACAGGTGCTTAAATTTTAAAAGTCACAGTCGTAGCCAAGTGAGGGGCAATGTATATTGGAAAGCAGAAAGTCATTGTCCAAGGGCAAATAAGAAGGAAAGGGCACTCCTAAAGTAGGACTGGACTTTTCATCCCTGCATAAATGCCCAGGCCCAGCACAGTGCCTGATATGCAAAAGTCACCCCAGGAATGCTAAGAGATTTGTCCTGCTACACCAAGACCACAGCCCTGGAACACTCGTGAATGTAAAGGTACACTCTTCCTAATCATGTCCCTGTTGGCAAACCAGAAGTAATTTTGTCTTGGTGCAAACCTACATTAGAAAAGAACCAATTGTGTTGCCTAGGGAGGCAGTATAACAAAGTGGCTAAGAAATGGATTTGAAGTCAGTGAAACCTGGTTCAAATGCTTACTCTACATCTTGCTAGGCAAGTGACCTCTGGCTGGCCTCAATCTCTGAGACTCAGGTTTTGCATGTGTCAAATGAGAACAATAATAGTATGTATAACTGTCTTCCAGAGAATGTTATAAAGATTTCATGAAATATTTCTTGTGAAATACCTGGCATATAGTCAGTGTTCAGGAAAACTATGATTTTTAAGACCCCAACTGAAATTACTTCCCTAAACTATATGGGTGTCAGAAAGCCAACCACAGACATTAATTCCTTGGGGTTAAAGCTCTGCCTCTGGCAATCATTAGTTAAAATGTAAATAGCCACAGGCATGTTCAGAGTAAGCCACAGTGAGTCACTGACAGAGATTTTTTCCATCATGCAGCTTTCTGATAGGACAGGAAATTGGAAATGAAGGTAGCATAGGACCAAGTGAGTTTTGATATGTGTCTGGTACATGCATTACACAATTATTTATTGATTACTGCAATGCCAAGCACTGTGTTAGTAATTTGCAACCCACCAGCTGTGTGACCTTATGGCAAACTACATAATCTCTCTAAGCTTCAATTTCCTCATCTGTAAAGTCCCTAAATTTTAATCACTACTTCATTTGGCTATCATGGGGATTAACTGAGCTATGTGTAAAAATACTGTATGCCTAGTGAATGGTAAGTGCTCAAAAATTTAGAAGTTACTATAATGATAACTATAATAACTATAATCATTGTTGTTATTATTCTAAGGAATAAAACATAACCCTGCTTAATGGAATTCCCTACCTGACCAGATCATTCAAGAAATACTCCTTATGGGCTCTGTTGAGTGGCTTAATGTGGGACAGGTGTGGGTCTTCCAAGAAACCAGAGGACAAGATAAGGAGAAAAGGTGTCAACTAGGGAAGGGAGTATGCTGAATGGAGAGATGGCTAGGCGTCAAAAAGAGTGCATACTGCATGCTTCCATGTATATTAAATTCAATAACAGGCAAAACTAATATATGACAGAAATCAAAATAGTAGTTGCCTTTGAAGGGGGAATGACATGAAAAGGACATGAGAAAACTGCCTGGATGATGCAAATACTTTGTATCTGGATTTTGCTGCTGATTACATGGGTGTAAACATTTGTCAAAAGTGAGATGCAACTTTAGATTTGGGCATGTTACTCAGTATAATCTGCAATTCCAAAAAATGAAATGAGTTCATACTATTTTCTTAATTAACTTCTTTCTAATTTGGCCTCTGACGAGACCTGCTTTTCACCAAAAAAAAATTTTTTTTCCTTCTTCCCAGGCCCTACCGACAGGATCCACAAAGGACAGGCATGTACACCTGAGAATTCCTTTGGGCCAAAAAGTAATTGTCCAAATCAAATATGAGGTCTCTGCAGAAAGCTGACAGTTGACAGGACAAGCAAGCAACCCAGCCCAGCCCAACCCAGTCCTACAACACCCCCTAGAATGTCAACCTAAACTTTACCGCAGTTGTTAAGCCAGAGCTAAAAAGCCTCAGCAAGGACACCTACTGCCCTCTCCCCTTTGCCTGTGGGAAAGGTCATTGGCCAGTGACACTAATACCATTTCAATTTGAAAATCAATGCTAAAAGTCATTTCAAAGGGCAGAGGCAAGAGCAGGGTATGGGGACTGCTCTACAGTAATCTGAACGTACAGTCATTGTAATCAAGGTTTTATTTCTCACCAACCCAGATCCTTAATAAAACAGTCCTTCACATTTTCATAGTGCCCCGAGAATCAAGAACTTCTCTCTTTCCTAACGTAAAGCTCACATTTTCAGGGTTAATGCCTTGGAAAATACCTCTTTAGAGAAAAATAAATGGTCATCCATTTCGAGGAGAAAATATACCTGCTGGCTGGAATGATAGTCATAATGATTACTAACTGTATACTATTTCACTTTCTTTGGGAAATTAGTGCATTTAGCCAGAAGTCTGCACCCCTGAGAAATGTTTCATCAAGATATGGCATTTGTCAAAGTGATAAAATGCGACATTTAAAAGTGTCAGAAATCTGATTCAACTGAGCTTGTAGAATTGATGTATCACAAATAGATAAGCTAAATTTTGAGTTAGTAAGGACTGACTAAAATGAACCACATTACCCAGGACAATGAGCCTGAAATCCAGTCCTCAGCCTGTGCTGAGAAATCCTGGTGCTGACATGTCTTCTTTATAGAGAAATGTAAATCAGTGACCGCAGACAATTATTTATGCAGATGTTTGTCTTCTCTACTAATTGTTAAAACCAATATTATGTACCCAATCTTTAGATCTCAAAGATCATGTTAAACTTGCACGGTAATAGTCATGTAGGATCCCCTCCACCCACTGTACTGTAATTCGTGTATTTTTTTTCTCCTTGAATTGTTTAATCTTGGCAATTAATTTTTACTCCTTTCAAATTTCTCAACTCTAAAAATATAAGCCGTAATGAAGCAGTCACTAGAAATCCTTTTTTATTGGATATATTTGAAGAGTTGCAACATATTCTGGTTGTTCTGTGTTGATTGTAATTTCCAGAATGAGGAGTTGATTTGAACATAAAACAGCACAGCTGCACAGAGATCTGGAATGTTAACAGTTTCATCTCCCTACTCACTGCCTCACAAATGAGCCCTCCAGCTTACCACCCAAACCCTGATTCCAGTTCTCTCCATGGTTCTGATCCTGTTCTCAAGGCCATCCTACCTTCCCCTACCCTGGCCAGAAACCTCATCCCCTCCCTTCACCCCACAGCTCACTTTCTGCTTCTCACCCAGGCCCCAACCCAACATTCATTCCCACCCCAACCTCATCTATACATCCAGCTTAAGGACACATCCTAACCCTTTTTAATGATTTGAACTGTACTAGGAAGAGACTTAGAGGAAGCAGTACTAAGTAAGGGAGAGGATACAGTACGTCTCAGCCATGTCCCAACTTGCTCTCACTTCTAGCTTCAGTCTCTGTCAATAAAAAAGCCACTAGATATAGTAATGGAGAGGATTTTCAGGCACTGTGCACTCATCTTCTGTACCTATCCCCCAAGAACACACTAACTTTCTGATTAGAGACCTCCCTGCTGACACCCCTCACCAAGGCTGCAATCACCATCTTTGGCCCAGAAGAAAATATGGGGCTTAAAATATTCCATAAAAGCACTGGTCCATGATGATTCATTCACAAGGTGAAAGAACAAGTCCCTGCATGAGTAACAGGTAGATTATGATTGTTAGTTTCTAATAAGAGTTCACCAACGTCATGATTTCTTGTGGTTAAAATACCTCTAAAACATCTGCTTCACCTGGCCCAAGCCTGAGCATGACACTTGCTGGATGCTATTACAGTAACCCACCAAGACCAAGATGATCTTTTGAAATGGCATTCAACGTTCAAGAAGTGATATGCTGGTTGCATAACCACAATGCCCTGTCCTTCTTAGGTACGATTAGAGAGGCCATGAGAAAAGACCAGGAAGTGAGCAGAAAATGAGCTGTGCCCATAAATGCATGTGGCAACAGCTGTGCAAGCCACTGGCTTCTTGGGCTATGCCTGGAATTGTCCTGCACTGCCCAGCAGCCAGCAAGGATAAGCCCAGCATGATGCTGGTTCCAGCAGTCCTATCCTGGCTTTGAAATTTGCATAGGTGTGATAGCTCTCTGGCTAAGCATAAGGGAAAAGGTTATTGGAAAAACACACCCAGCTCCAAACAGGTAGCTACATACAAACCAAATGATAGTTTTAAAATCAAGAATTTTTTAGCAATTTTACTCAACCCAGAAATGATTTGGTTTTATCCGTAGCAGGCTATGCATTTTCCAAATGCCACAAGAGCACAGTTGCAGTAAACCAGACACAGACTTAACTGAATGCTTTTCCAACACAGAACTGCTCAAAAGATCTTATGTGACAAGGTAGAGAACAGTGAGTCAAAGCTAAGTTATGCTTTGTTCTTCCCTGAAATGGAAATAGGTCCTCCTGTTCAGGACCTGAGTGCCCCAAACTATATATACATATCTGCCAATTTCAAAGTCTATTCAAAGCCTACGTAAATATACAAAAGATGATTTGCTGTACAAGGGACCATAATAACAGTTTCGAAGAGAATCAAGATGCCCTCCCTGCTGCCACAGAGGAGACAGTCTATCTCGGCTGGCTAGATAATTGAAAAGGTTATCCAAAATATCATTGTCCATCAGTGGCCTTAACCTCCCATGAGTTGAAGAAAACATCATTTAAAAAGACAATCAACAATTTATATGCTCTAAAAGCCATATTTCATGAAGCAGCACAAAATAATTTACTGATTACCTACTACCTATGTTTTAAAAACTCTAGAAACACTGTACTCTATGATAATCACCTATGTGGTTATGATAGGCTGTTGGCATGAACCCCAAATGATGGGGTGGGAGGCTGAATTTAAATGAGTGGTAGACTCTTGAAAACAGATTATGAAATTCATTCAAACTATTACCAAATTATTTGACTGGATCCAATCATTTGTCACACCATTGTTCAAAATCAAATATGCAGATATTCAAATTATCTATTAAATGTTCAATCCTTGATCTTGCTATGTTGCACAGAGTGTGCTAATGAATCCCCTAGCTTAAAAAAATTTAATGACCCATATATAGGAAATTTATAAATAACCAAATCTCTTCATAAATATGGTCAATATACTTTATTGATTAAAAGTATTGATAAACCTGGTATTGTTCATCCTTAACATAAAAAGTAGTGTTTAAAAATAGTCACATAAGACTTTTACTTGAAAGGGAAAATACTGATGACTATTAGGCATTCGCTATTTTGAAAATGCTGTAAATTTAACAACCAACAGAAAAGCAGAGGTGGAACTCCTGCTCTTAGCAGCCATAAGATTCCCATCTCCTCAGGAAAGTAAATTCCTTCTTAAAAGTTGTCTTATAAAATTAATTTATTCTAATTGCAACCATAAATCCAAATACTAATTATACAATTCCTACAGAGAGGTGTTCAGTTTCAAATGTAGTGAGTCAACATAAGAAAATGTTATGACATACTCCTGGTAAAATTTTCATTATTGAGCTTCAGAAACTTACTCTAATGTTTCCAGATTCAATCAGTTCTGGACAATTGCAAATCATGTTCCTAAAACAGCAATTCACTTTCTGTGAGTGAATTTGGTTTCAGGCTTCTCCTAAAGGTAGCCTGAAATAAAGTTTAAGTAACCACCTGATGGAAATCGGAAATCGGGAACCCAAGTTCCAGAAACAAACGAAATACTGTACAACCAGATTCAGAAGGGGAATCACTTGCCTAGATCAATTTGGTGGTAGTCTTCAATTCCTGGTCCTCAGTGGAAAAAAGGAACATTTTAAAGATCCTAAAGTTGTGTTCTCTTATCATATGAACACCCGATTAAGATACATTACAATTAGGAAAGCTCTGGGAATGCGTAGCACTTCTACTTTCCAAGTGACTGTTTCAATTGACCTGTGAGCATCAAATAGCCAGCGGGTCCAGGGAGTCCAAGGGGATGGACTCTAGCCTTGAGCCAGACTGGCAGGAACACTGATCCTTAAGACTACAGATTTAAACCCTTCACAAACTTCCCAAGCATTTCGTCAACGGTTTGCCTAGTTGGAAGAGAACCGGTTCCATTTAGAAACAAGGATAGAGGCCCTGAGCTGAATACTTTGACAACTTTCCGCGGGGGAGGTCTGGCGCTGCCCTAGAATCTCCCAGAGAAGAAAGCTCTGAGAGATTGGGAGGAGATGAGAAAAAGGAACAGGGAAAGGAGTGGGAGGGAAGGGGGCCCCAGGGCTGAGAGCAATCGGGGCCCCATGAACGAAAGCTGTGCACACCCCCCTCCCTCTGCAGTTCCACTTTTGTAGCGTGGACTCAGCGTGGGTCGCTGCGGTTCGAGTGGATCCAGTCCATTCCAGCGTCTGCTTTGTGGCCATGCTGGACACTTGCACCTAATGCATCTGCCTTTTCCCCCACTGCTCTACCACACCCCCTCCCTGTGCCTCTCTCCGCACCCGGATTTCCAAGGATGCTGTCTCGTTTACTGCCAGAGCTAAGCCAGGTCCTCAGCTAGGCAACCGCTAGGGTGGGCTGGCGGGGACCAGGGGGGACGCCCCTTCCTTCTTCTGAGTTCTCCCTAGCCTGAGCCCTAGTCCACTGCGCCTCCCCAGCCCTCCGTTGGGAGGCCCCAGGCCGAGACGGCACACTCTGGGGAACCGGCGGCCGGGCACTCCGAGCCAGGTGGCTGAACCCCAGAGAGCGGAAGGAGGGGACTCTCCTTTCCTCGGAGGCCCACTCCTGCTGGGCACTAGTGGCAAGGGGACAATAGCCTTTGTTCTCCCGAGGCTTGGCGAGGCTGCGCTGCCGAGGCGCAGCGCCGGCAGCTCCGGGGCACCAGGAATGCTCACTTTTGCTCATGGCATGTGGAAGGTTGCAAGCTCATCTTCTGGGGAGGGGGCCACAGAGTTAGGGAGTAGGGGGTGTAAGGGGAAAAGGAGCGTGGGGGGGGAGGGGTTTTCTGTCTTGGCCAGGCTCTTTGTTTGCATTGGGGGCGGGGAGAGGGTGTTGAAGGTGGGTACGAGCTTGGGTTCTTACACTGGGGCAGATTCCTGACTATGTCACCATGTTGCACCCGCGCAGCACACATATGCACACTCGCGCACTTGCACACACGAACTCACACAGTCTGCGGGCGGGTAGCAGGCAGCGCTGTACCCGGCGCTCCAGGCTGCAGCAGCTTCGGCTGCCCGCAGCGCCGCCTCAGTGCGTCCAGAGGGGGAGTGGAAGAGGCTGGAGGCATTCATGGGGCGACAATTTCACGGGAAAGTGGTGCAAACACAGATCCCCCCACAGCGGCCCTGGTCCCCCCTTTCCTGTCCCGGGTCTCAGAGGTCATGGGCAGCTTACGCTCTGGGAGTGAGGCCGGGAGCCGCGAAGGGCGGAGCGAACGCAAGCCGGGCGAGGAAAACCAAGGGAAAGGAAGCAGGCGTACTCGGAGGGCAGGCTTACCCTTAGAAGCATCTTTCTCCTCTTTGGGCTTGGTCACCTTTCCACTCATAGATCCCAGCTTGCTTGACAAGATTCGCCCAGGAGACGGAAGTCCTCGCCGAGCGGGCCGGACTTAGGAGAGTGCTTAGGGCGGCAAGTAGCTACCGCGAGCTCCCCTCGGTGTGGCTCGGGGTGGGATCCGCTTTCCCCCCACCGTTGCCGCCGCCGCAGCCGCTGCCTGTGAGCGAGTGGGGAGGAAAGGAGAGAGGTGAAGGAGGAGCCGCTGCCGCCGCCGCCGCTGATGCGAGCCCCAGCGGCCGGCCGCAGGAGGAGACGCTCGCCTGGCTCAAGAAGTAGAGAGACAAAGCGGCGCGGCGCTCCCTCTGCGCCCCTCCAAACCGCCAGCCCGCCTGCCCGCGCTGAGCCGCACTCGCAACCCCGGGGCCACCGAAAGGGGCGGCCGGCACTCCTCTGTTCCGCTGCCGCCTCTCGGGCTGCCCGGGGAGTTGCCTAGGTGGGCTGCCCCGCGCGCCAGCGGGCTGATTTCCCCTCTTTCCCAAGCCGCAGCGAACCGCCAACTCAATCAAAATAAAATTCCAAGGACGGTTTTAAAAAATCAAAACAAAGACAAAAATATTCATGTAA
Organism: Furipterus horrens; assembly: GCF_987537825.1. Taxonomy (NCBI): domain Eukaryota; kingdom Metazoa; phylum Chordata; class Mammalia; order Chiroptera; family Furipteridae; genus Furipterus; species Furipterus horrens. The sequence goes on along the minus strand of NW_028327187.1, from coordinate 18,990,338 downwards.
AAATAATGAGCCTCTCCAAAAAGGAAATGTTTGAACATGTGATGAGCAACGTGTGAGCCTGTTACACCGCACAACCGCGCAGCTCCTTGCCTACGGGGAATCTGGAGGGGAGGGTCGCACCTTCCTTTCTGTTTAATCAATTCACAGTTCTTATCATTTTGCTAAAAGGGGGGCCGAGTTGCTCCCGGCAGAGAAGCGGGAACCGCTGGCCCTTACCTGCTCTCTCTCACTACACCAACACCCCCTCGAAGCTCACCCACTCCCTCGCTCTCGCTCTCCTTCCAAAGAACTCTCGCGTCCGGGAGCCGTGGCTCTACACAGCGACGCCTTCTACATCCACGGCAAGGTGTGGGCACGCGGGGAATGGGGGCCGGCGAGGGCGGGGCGGCACACAGCCGCTGGCCGGCTGTAGTAAAGGGAGCTCGGCAGGGGAGCGCAGACGTCAGCTGCCAGTTGTCAAAACCCCAGCGAGCCCAGAAAGCCAGCAAGCGTGTTGACCGGACGTTCCCCCGGCCCCTTCGGGGAACGCACGGCCCACGGGCACTGCCGGTGCGCACTTGCACTGTCGGAGGCCGAGATTGGATCCCCATGCCCCCGCCCAACTCCCCTTTGCCTCTTTGATCCCCTGCTCCCAGCGCCTGCGGCTCCCTGCAGCGCTGTCCCGGCCCGCGCTGCTCGCCACCTACACTTTGGGAACTCCGCTGTTGGCCACAGCCTGCAACGAGTGGTGGAATCTCACTCCAGGAGTCAGCGACTTCTCGCCTCCAACGGCCAGCTGCTCAAGTTGAGATAGCCGGGATCTCTGTGGGAAGGGTGCGCTGGGATCTGGGTATCACTCGGCACCGAGAGAAACTGACAGCAGCGGCAGCCACCTCCCGCCCCCATCCCCACCCCCACAAGCAGGCCCCTCCTCCTTCGGCTGGACGCTCTGGTTGGCAAACTGGGAGTAAAGAGTGCCCACCCCAAGAATGGCCAACCCCAGGCAAACGGAGTGACGTGGGAGTGGGGCGAGTGCTGGAATAAGTACATATTGTCTGGGACACACTAGTCACAAAACACATGTAAGGTCCCAGAATATTTTAACTAGAAGAAAAACTGCTCAGAAATTGTACAAGGATGGGAGGGGCGGACTGATATGGAGAAAGAGCCAAACAAAGAGAAGGAAGGACACGGTAGTCCTGAGGCGTCCTGGGAAACCCTCTCCCTGATGGCCTTTTCTGGGCGCACCTATACCCGGAAGCCCGATGCGATGACAGACTAGGGTGGCCGCTGGCAGGACTCAGAGCCATCCGTTAATCAGGCCATAGGCTCCAGACTGGCAGCGGAGAGGCAGCGTCCACTCCCATGCAGAAAATCTGTTTCCCCTCGTCCCACCCAACCCCACCCGCTCTTTAATTCAGTTTCGTTAATGGCATTAACCAAGGCAAAGAAATTATATAGATGGATTAGTCCTACTGAATCCCAAGCGGTAACCCAATTACAAGAGCCTGCTGTGGCTTTCAAGACCAGGAGAGTGGGCTGCCCCTTGCAGCCAGCCTGGGTCTAAAGGTCGGCAACCCTCTAAATCAAATTTGCAGCCTCCGTCCTAGGTCTTGGAGGAACTACAGGCCTGTTTTTCTTGTAAATAATATCTAATAATCACGAGGTTGATGACACAATGTGATTATCCAACCCAGGCTTAGACCATTAATTAATATCAGTACTCTGGGAGGGAAAAAGGAATTTCTCTTGAAATGACTGAAATTCAAAGGGAGTGGAGAGCTGGGTGATTTTAGAGAAGAGATAGAAGGGAAGAAGATAGAGTCCTTAGACAATTTACACCCAATAATAGTCAGTTACCATGGATTTAGTGCCTACACTGTGCCAAGCAGCATGCTAAATACTTTACATCATCTTATTTCATCTTCACAAACAGGCCTAGGAAGTGCTGAGACTTTGTTATTTCTATTTTACCAATTAGGAAATTGAGGATCTAAGAGTGTAATCAACTTTCTGGTGAGTCGTGGACCCTGGATAAAAAACTGGGAGAGCCGGGATAGAAATCAGGTGGGTCTCTTTTTCACACAGTGCTCTGTTAAATCACACGGTCTCCCAACACTCCTATAGGCTTCTTAAAGAAAGGGGGGAAGCACATTTTCTTTGGACCTATCTGCCAGTCCTAAACTCTTAGATCTTTTCAAACTCCCTTAACTCAGCACATTCAAAAACTCTTTGCATGTGTGTGTTTCTCTCTCTCTTTCTGTCTCTTACTCTCTCCCTCCCTCTCTCTCCTTTCTCGTATACACATAACATTTGCTTTTTCCACTTTCCCCCAGTAAGCAACAAGAACCTCTTTTGGGAAAAAGTCAGTCTTTGTTTTGGGAGCTCTTAAGCACCATACCTATGTCCATCCTGTCTCACCTTTCCCACCATATTAAATTTTCCAAGAAAATTCTCTGCACAGGTTAACTACCCCTTACCCCAAGCAATATCACTAATGGCACACACCTCCAACAAGTGTAACTTAGAGCTGGAAGCCAGATATTACCCTATTCTTTGAAGAAAACTAATAGTTGACATACGTCTAAACCCAGGTTAGTTAATATGTTTGAGGTGAGTTGAAGGGATATCTACTTGGGAGTATTAGTGGACTCTGTCTGTCCATGAAGACAAACAAAGAGCAAGTCAAGTATGGATCACGTTAGTCTCTACAAAAGAAATAATAAGAAGACAAAGAAAAGAAATACTTCGTGCAAGAAAAATATAGTGACGTATGTCCATATGGGGCCAAATTAATGATGGCATAAGGGCATTCATTATGAGTATTCAAGTACCAGGACAAGCAATCTCATCTAAATGAAGCTTCTGAAGACCCTGCTAAGGAGGCCATAGGCCTCCTCTTTTGTAAAAGACAAGGGGGCTTTCCCCTCTTCAAAGCCCTGTGAAATGTTTAATATTGGATAAAAAGAATGTTGGTACTAGCTCAGAAAAAGGCATGCTCCAGTCTCCAGTCCCCAAGATACTTGGTAACTTGGGGTGGTCAGCTGGAAGGTCTGACATCTATGTGAGGGCATTAAGATGGTGGTCTTTTCCCCACCACCAAATGGAATCATTCTGGAAGCATCAGTAAATCCCTAGCTTAGTCTGTAGCACTTCCTTTTCCCCACCTAGATCCTTCTGCCCCATCCCACTGGGGTGAAAGGGCCTTCACTCTTCAGTCTAGCAATTTGCACTACCTGATCACCTCATTCTCCTCTACCTTGTTGCTATGGTAAAATCATCCCATCCATCTTGTCTCTGCCACTGCTGTGTGGGAGAGAACTCCAAATATCTGATAAAACTTTGGGCACAACTCCTGTGCAGATGAGTAACCTAGTCCTGGAATTAAATCAATATTCTATCATAAAATACCTCATGGCCACACCTCTAAAGAGAGCCAGGTTTTTTTCTGGAGTAAGGGGCAGAGGCTTGAGTTTTGGTATGAAAATGTCCCAAGAGTCTCTCGTCCTCTTAGCCCTGTGTCTATTTCATACCAGTCTCCCAAATGCCTCTGGACACCAGCCTCTGTATTCCATGTTTGTTCATCCTTTACCAGCTCTGAGCATTGTTTCTGGGCAAGATGTCATGAGCTTTCAGTGTCTGCACTGGAGGTTAAGGTTGGGGTGAGTGGGGGCACAGAGTTTGGATACACTCTGGGATTTTTGCTGGCAGGTTCAGACAAGCTGACCAAATTAGATGTTTTACTGACAAGACTGCTTCTCACATGACCAAATGTGTTTTTCATTTGGGGGGCAAAAACCCACAGCAGGAAGTTGGTCCAAAAGGAAGCAACCTGGCATAACCTACACTTTCAAGCAGGGTACATGAGCTCAAGAAAGGCCCACTGGACCAAGATCTGGAAGTTTTAAGCTCATGTCTCAACAATGTGAACTTTGAAATCCAAATACTAGAGCTCTGCAAGGATTCATTTCTGATTCAAACCCTACAGTGTTGGTCTACATCACAATTTAAGATTGCTTTCTATCAGAATATCAGGTGAGCTGGTGGGTTTCTGTGAGATAAGAGTTGGGTAAGATCATCTCCAAAGATAGCAAATATGGCAGTTTTAAAACATGGCCATTGGGAGGTGGCCACATTGACCTCTCTCTTTGACTCTGGGTGGGCTTATAACTGTTACACAGTATGGTGGAACTGATGCTCTATGAGTTTTAATCTAGGTTCGAAAAGGCCATGCAGCTTCTACCTGGCCCTGTTGGGATGTATTTTTTTTTCGGGGGCGGGGGGAAGCCAGGCACCATGCATGCAGGGTGCATACCCTGAGACTGCCATGCTGGAAAGTGTACATCTTGGCTCTCTAGCTGACAGTGCTAGCTGAGCTCCTGGACGATAGCCATTGTAGCCTGTCAGCCAAGAAAGAGACCCATGTTGGATGTCCAGCACAGTCACACCATCAAATGACTGCAGTCCCAGTTGACATCTGACTGCAACCTTGTGAGAAAACTGGTTGATGGATAACTATCCAATGGACCTCTTCTCAAATCTCTAACCCATAAAATTATGAGCAATGTTAAATGGATGATTTTAGCTGCTACATTTTAGGGTTAATAAGCTATGTAAGAATAGAAAAAGTAAATGGAATAGTGACCATCAATTTCTTCTAAGCCTGTATGCATATGCCACTCCACCCTCTAGAGGTCATGTACCCATGAATCCAGGCTGGCCTTGTGACTTGTTTTTACCAATAGAATGTAGCCAAAGTGATGCTATGTCAGTTCCAAGCCTAGCCTTTAAGAAACTTGGCATGTCTCTCTGCAGGAAGTCAGTCACCGTATAAGAAGGCAGACACTCTAAAACCTGTATTTGCGTGGAAGCCCAAACTGGCTAGATGGAGAGACCATGTGAAGGAGAACTAAGGAACCCAGCTAAGGGTAGGAACCAAGGCTCTAGACATGTGACCCCAGAAAAGCTATTGAAGTCAACTTCAAGCCATTCAAGCTGCGGGGCTCTAGACTTCATGGAGCAGAGAAGAGACAGTCTTTCTGTGCCCTGTCCAAATTCCTGACCCACAGAATTGTGAGCAAAATAGTTTCTTTAAGCTACTCGGTTTGGGGGTGATTTGTTATACACAGCAATAGATAACTGAAATGAGAATCCTAGAATCACTTTTGTACCAAGCTGTCTCTGTTTCTTGGTCTTCTATAGATTAGAATGGGACTTTAGAGTAGAGGAAAGTTATGAGAGATGTCAATGATTTATCTAAAAACAGCTTCACACTAAGACCTTTCCAATATTGGATGGACCTGGAGACTATTATGCTAAGTAAAATAAGCTAGTCATTGAAAGACAAATACCATATGATCTCACTTATATGTAGAATCTAATGAACAAAATAAACTGATGAACGAAATAGAAACAGAGGCATAGATACACAGAACACGCTGACAGCTGTCAGAGAGGAGGGGGAGACTGGTTGAAAGAAGGTGAAGGGATTAGCTGAAGAATGTATATGCATGTCCCATAGACATGAACAATGGGGACTGTCTGGGGTGGGAGCCGGGTGTAGGTAGGCAGAGTGGGGAAAAGTGGGGATAGCTGTAGTAGCATAAACAACAAAATATAATAAAAAATAAATCTTAAACTAAAAAAATAATATTTCCAATCTACACCAAACATATATGTGATTTTCCACCTCCTGTGAAATTGAACTTTTGGACCATTGTAATGGATACCTATAAGGAATGAACATCTTTAAATATTTTGTCACTTTCTTCTCCAGTGAAGAAGAAAACGATGAGATAGAGCTTGTTCGAGGATCTACTCTAGCCCCCAAACAAGGAACACCATTGGGCAGCATCGGTGCTCCATCCAGAATCCCTATCAGTCCACATCATTCAGAACCTCCTGTGTTAAGAGGAATAAGTAATTAAAGGTGGCCTTTGCCTCACAGCATGGTCCCAATTCGCTGCATCAGACTCTCTCCCAGTAAATAACTCAAAAAAGACCATGGCCTTGGTCAATTTCCAGAAGATTTTCAAATCTTGTTCTTGCCTCCATTCTAGTGGTTATAGTGACAATACTAACAGAAAACACTTCAGGTAGAAACATTTTATTTCTTGAAAAATTCTTGGATATAGTAGTAAGTTGTTAGCACACTTTCATTTGCCCATATCTTTACTCCTCAATGAGACTATAAGCTACTATGTGATAAATATTGGGTCAAACTCTTTTAAAACTAATCCCCCCATTGCCACCCCATGGTTTTCATAGTGCCCAGCACATCAAAGGCGCAGCAAAGAGCCTCATCATTATAACACCATTTATTTAATTTACTGAGTTTCTTGCTTAGTAATAAATATTTCTCCAGATTATGCCATTGTACACTCAAAGCAACCCTCTGAATTAGTGACTATTATTTTCTACATTTTCCAGATGAAGAAACTTGTGAAACAACCTACCCAAGATCACAGTAAAAAAGGAACAAACACCCTAGATTGAGACTGAAGTAGTCATTCTGCTTCCAAGGTCCCTGCTTTTTCCATAATATGACACTGCATATTTTGTAAATATTATGAAAGAACTAGTGTCTCTAAATTTCCCCAAAGATAAAGACAAGAATTAGAGCAAGAGCAGAGATCCCAGGGCTTATTGGGCTTTCCTACGTTTCCTGTCAACACGTGACCTTCCACATAGTACACGTGGATGGGTGCTGTTCCCATTCCCCTTCCAGGAAGGGCTTGCTGCCAGCTGTGAAGAGTGGGGTCAGGGGCAGCCTCCAGCCGTCAGCTCCTTCTGGATCTGTATCAAGTGTAGAATCCTGGCCTCGCCTGAGGTCACCTCCCTAAAACAGCCCACATCCAGTGAGCAAGCAAGACCTGGCCACTTTGGGTCAACACAGGCTCTCTGATAGACACTGCTCCCTCCACAGCTCCCCCTCTCTTTAGCCAAGACTTTACTGGTCCTGCTTCACAGTTTAACTTCTCTCTCTGCCTGATCCTGCCTCTTCTCCCTTCCATTCACAGTTGTTGGCTCCTAAAGAACAGCCTTCACTACAAACTCCCTCTGCTTTCAGAAATGCAGCCTGAGAATCCTCTCTCTTTTTCTCTCCAATTCTGTCTTATTGCACAGGCTTTCAGTAAAGAGGGATTGTGAGAGTCCACCTCTTCCTCTAGCCATTTAAGTGACTTTACTGTGTCACAAGTGCCTTTTGCCTCCAACTTCCTCATCTTTGGGATATTGCTTGGAACCTTCTTTGAGGCCTGGATTTACACCTGCCAAAGAGCCCTGGTACCCAGCTGATACTGATATGACTGTTATATTTTAGGGAAAGATGAGTCACTTGAAGATGGTCAAGAAATATGAAGCCAAGTTTCTAATAATGAGGCACTTGTACCTGTTCTCTTGAAATTGTTTGTAACCCAATGGGATGTGATTTATCTGTTGAAGAATGGATAGGCACCAGACACATAGTCTGAGTGATTGTACCCATCACACTGTTCGTGTCACTGTACCTGCCAGACTGTGGCTAATTGTGGTCTTCTTTAAGGAACACCCCTACTCAGTTTCCTCCTTCTGCAATTCTTTATTCTTCTCCATTCCACTTCTGTCAGTGCAGCCTCCCTTTTCCCTTTTCATGTTCTCATCCTCTCTCCCACTGCTAGGGTCCAGCAGGACTCTTACCCATTACTCCCCTCACCCATATTTATTTATAGACACAGAGAGCAGATTGGTGGTTGCCAGAGAGGAAAGGTGTTGGAGGACTGGGTGAAAGAGGTAAATGGATTAAGAAGTACAGATTGGTAGTTACAGAATAGTCATGGACACATAAAGTAGAGTATAGGATATTTGGTCAGTAATATTGCGATAACTATGTATGGTGCCAGGAGGGCATTGGAAATATCGGGGGGACAACTTCGTAAAGTATAAGATTGTCTAACCACCTGTGCAGTACACCTGAAACTAATACAAAATAATATTAAATGTAAACTGTAATTTTGAAAAAAAATTAGATATTGTCACCCTTTGTCTATAAATAGTGAAAAGGACTGAGATGGAGCAATTTATCTGTTCAGGTTCCCAGAGCTAGTGAATAGCACTAGCAAGATATGAACCTAGGTCTTTCTGTTGCAAAATCCTATATACTTTGTACTGCCAGATGCTGACACAGTCAAGAAGGCTTACATAACAGTCTTGGCACTGGTTGGCATGGACCAGATGATTCTGGAAGAATGCATGACTAATGAGTGAGTGATGGTCTGGCTTTGGTGCTAGTGAAGAAGACACCTCTGAGACCAAAATTAAACCATGTCAGTCAAGAGATCTATGCCATTGGGACCCAAGACCTGGAAGTCCTTTCCAGAGGCCATTTTAGCCATACCCATAATCCTTCATTGCTACACTTTGGTCTTCCTGCTGGGGTACAGTGATAGAATGTCTGTTGCCAGCTCAGCTACCACTGCCACTTCTGACCAAGGCCAGGAACTAGGTTACCCAGAAGATACTTTTGTATGTGGCTTCAGGTTAAAGTTTGTCACTGAGAGAAACTCACTGAAGTCTTGGAAGGTAGAAGTGAAGCAGAAGCCACTATTCTCAGAAGGCTGTAACAGTCAGTGTGGCCTCACAGATCTCTCCATAAGCTCCCCCTCTCTGGTCACCTTCTGCAGCTAGACCTGATGACTTCTCACAATTCCTGTGAGCTCTGGTTTCCTCACTCCCAACACTTCCAGTTGAAGTCACTGATCCTCTTATATGAACCTTCTGGACCTCTGCTCTCTTAGATCCTCCCAAGTTGTATGAGCCTAGTTTATATATATATATATAAAACCCCTTTTTATGTCAATATGTTCATGACTATGCCCAGACTGCTACAGATCCCACCCTGCCCTGAACCTCACCTCCAGTCAGATGTTATTATAAAGTGACTCTCTGGGAAGTCATTTAACTAAGGTCCAGTCACATAAAAGCCTTTTTTTTTTTTCCCCCCTTCATAAACCACAGAAGACTCTGGGAAGATGAAAACTCAGGCACAAGTTGTTTCTCATTCCTAATTCCAGGCTGCTTGCCCATCCTCAGCTAAATAGCTACAAAGGTCTATGGAGAACTGCATGTGAATGAGGTCCTAGATATTGTGGGAGTATCAGCAGAAGGAAGTGTTCTCGAGCTTTCTCTCTAGTGCTGAGCAAAGCCTGTATCCAGCACCAGAAAAACCCAGCACAAGGAGACGAAGAGGTTGGGGAAACATATCAGACCATTTTTTTCCAGACTCCTAGATCTCCAACGGGCCAGGAAAGAATCTACTAAAGCAGCAGACCAGGTCAATTAAGGAGGAAACAGGCAAGGAGACCTGGGAAGAGGGAGCCCGCCTTCAGTACTTCATTTTCCACCATTTGAAGGCTTTCTGGTGCTTTGGGGAGTTCTCAGAGATCTCTTTCACAGTGAGATGACCCTGATAGGCTGACAACAAAATAATATATAACAATCTGTGTGGGTCCAGCCTTCAGCAACCAGAGGAAGGTTGACTAGGGAAAGCATGCCTAAAGAAATAAACTATTGTAGACAGCGCTGCTATGAACATAGGGGTGCATAAGTTTTTTGGAATTGGGGTTTCAGGATTCTTTGGGTATAATCCTAGCAGTGGAATCGCTGGTTCAAAAGGCAGTTCCATTTTTAGTTTTTTGAGGTAATGATAACTTGAAGAACAGTAGTGATAAAAACAAATAGAACATACACAGAGATTCATGTGTAGCATAAAAAGAGACTTTCTGGAACTACAAAATGTGATTCCACAAAGAAACAGTTCAGGAGATGAATTGAAGGAGAGGATGATCACTTCTGAGACCCAAGATAGTGGTCTGGAAGATAAAGTGGAAAAAGATTCACAGAGCACCAAGTGAAAAGCACCAGGAGAGGGAAATCATAAAGGAAAATGTAAGAGACTTGAAGATCCTGGAGAATGATAAGTCTTCTAGAAGTAGAAGGAAGAGATAGAAAAAGGGCAATAATTTTCTTAAAAGCTACTACAAGAGAGCTTTTCTGAGCATAACAGCTATAGAATTTAAAGAAATAATTTCAAAGATGAAAAAGTAAGAGTTTGGAAGTTAAGAAATATACTGCTAGAACACCACTGGGTCAAAAGTGAAATCAGAGGGCAGGGCAGGGGAGAGGAAAAAGTGGGACAACTGTAATAGAACAATAATAAAAAATGTTTAAAAAAGTGAAATTATGAACTATCTATAAGGCAATAAAAAATAAAACTTTATTCCAAAACCTACCTAGCACAATGAATGCTGTACTCAGAAAAAATTACATTCTTAAATGTCTTCAGTATTAACAAACAAAGATGAAAAGATAAAGGAACTTAGTATTTATCTTAAGATATTTGGGAAAACCACTAGGAAAAGGCTTTAACAACAAAGAAGCTGGAATTAATGAAATAACCAAAATTTTTTCTTTGAGAAGACTAATATAACAGATAACCCTTTTTCAAGACTGATTAAGAAAAAAGAATAAAATTGACAAAATGGAAGTGAGAAAGTACACGCAAAGATTTAAATAATTATAAAGTAATATTACATTAAACTCTATAGAGGCAAATTTGAAAACACAGAGAAAAAATGATTTTTTAGAAACCAAAATTAACCCAACAAGAAGTGTAGAATATGTTAATTATCAGAAGAGATTGAAAAAATGAATTAACTAATTACTGCTGAAAAAATAATCATAACAGATTGGTTCATATGTTTTAATTCAACTTTTTTTAAACAAAAGTAATTTCAATGTCATGTAAACTATCCCAGACCATAAGAAAGAAGGAAAGCCCTTGAATCCTTTTTTCCAGCTTTATTGGGTTATAATTGACACATGACATTGTGTAACTTTAAAGTGTTCAACATGATTTGATACACGTATATATTGAGAAATGATTACCAAAGTAAGGTTAGTTAACACACTTATCACCTCACATAATTACGACTTTATTGTTGTTTTTGTTGTAGCAAAACTGAGAATATTAACCCTCTACTCTCATAGCAATACTCAAGTATACAATACTTATTAACTATAACATCATGCAGTACATTAGATCCTCAAAACTTATTTATCTTATAACTGAAAGTTTGTGCTCTTTGACCAACATCTTTCCATTTACCTCACCCCTCAGGTCCTGGCAACCATCATTCTTCTCTCTGTCTCTATGAGTTTGACGTTTTCAGATTCTACATAACAGTGACATCGGACTTATTTCACTTAGCATAATGCCATAAATGTTCACCCACATTGTAAAACATGGCAAGATTTTCTTCTTTTTATGGCTGAATAACATTCCACTGTGTGTGTATAGATACATACATATACATATATCTCACATCTTCTTTATTCATTCATCTATAAATGGAACATTTACTTTGTTCCCATGTTGTCTCTATTGTGAGTAATGCTGCAGTGAACATGTAAGTGAAGATACTGCTTCAAGGTAATGATTTCATTTTCTTTGGATATACAGCCAGAAGTGGGACTGCTGGATGGATCATATGGTAGTTCCGTTTTTAATTTTTTGAGGACCTTCAATACTGCTTTTATAGTGACTGCACCAATGTACATTCCCACAGCAGTACACCAAGTTTCCCTTTTCCGCACATCCTCACCAGCATTTTTTAGCTCTTACCTTTTTTATTACATGTATACCCACTGTAATAGGTGTGAGGTGATATCTTACTGTGGGTTTGATTTCCATTTCCCTGATGATTAGGGATGTTGAGCACCTTTTCATGTACTTGTTGGACATTATAAATCTTCTTCAGAAAAATGTATATCCAGGTCATTTGTCCACCTTTTAATCAGATGTTATTTATTTATTTTTTGCTATTAAGCTGTGAGAATTCTTCTTTATATATTTTGGATATTAACTACTTGCAAATCAGATAAGTAATTTGCAAGTATTTTCTCCATTCCATAGGTTGCCCTTTCATTTTGTTGATTGTTTATTTTGCTGTGCAGATTTTTAGCTTGATGTGGTCCCACTTACTGATTTTTGCTTTTGTTTCCTATGCTTTTGGTGTCATATCCAAAATGTCATTACCAATACAAATGTCTAAGAGATTTTTTCCTATATCTACCTCCAGAAGTTTTATGTTTTTAGGCCTTATGTTTAAATTTTTAATCCATTTAGGTTTAATTTTTATGAGTGGTGTAAGATAGGGGTCCACTTTCATTATTTTTCATGTGGATGTTCAGTTTTTCCAATACTGTTTATTAAAGAGACTATCTTTTCTTGACTGAGTATTCTTACCTGCTTGTGGCCTCTCAATTCTGTTCCATTAGTCTATGCATCTATTTTTATGCCAGTACCATACTGTTGTGATTCCTGTAGCTTTGCAATATAGTTTGAAATAAGAAAGTGTGTGACTTTGGCTTCCAGCTTTCTTCTTTCTCAAGACTGCTTTAGCTATCTTGTGGTTCCAGACAAATTTTAGGATGGTTTTTCCTCTGTGAAAAATGTCACCTAACTTTTGATAGGGATAGCATTAAATCTATAAATGGCTTTGGGAAGCATGAACAGTTCAATAATATTAACTCCTCTGATCCATGAATATAGGACATCTTTCTATTTATTGTTGTTTTCTTCAATTTTTTTTTCATCACTGTCTCTTATAGGTTTTGCTCTATAGATCTTTCACTTACTTGGTTAAACTTATTCCAAAGCATTTTATTCCTTTTGATGTTATTGTAAATGGGATTGTTTTCTTTATTTCTTTTACAAATAGTTCATTGTTCATGTATAGAAATGCAACTGATTTTTATATATTAAGTTTGTATCCTGAAAATTTACCAAATTCACTTATTAATTCTAACAGTTTTTTGGTGATGTTTAGAATTTTCTATATAGAAGGTCATGTCATCAGCAAACAGAGATGATTTTATTTCTTCCTTTCTTATATGGATGCCTTTTTTTTTTTTCTTACCTAATTGTTCTGGCTAGGACTTCCAGTACAATGTTGAATAGAAGTGGTGAGAGTAGACAACTTGTCTTGCTCTTGATCTTAGAGGGAAAGCTTTCAACCTTTTACCTTTGAGTATGATGTTAGCTGTAGGTTTGTCAAATGTGACCAGTATTATGTTGAGGTATATTTTTTTCTATACACAATTTGTTGGGAGGTTTTGTTTTTCTTTTTTATCATGAAAGAATAATTTATCATTAAATTTTGTCAACTGTTTTTTCCCTATCTGTTGAGATGATCATATGACTTTTGTCTTTCATTCTATTAACGTGATGAATCACATTTATAGATGTGTATGTTGAAACATCCATGAAATAAATTCCACTCAATCATTGTATATGATTCTTTTAATGCATTATTGATTTCAGTTTTCTAGTATTTTGTTGAGAATTTTTGCATCTATATTCATCAGGAGTAGTTATTTTTTCTTGTGGTATCTTAATCTGGGTTTAGTATATTGGGGTAATACTGACCTCATAAAATGAGTTTGGGAGTATTCCCTCCTCTTCTGTTTTTTTGGAAGAGTTTGAGAAGATTCAGCATTAATTTTTCTTTAAATGTTTTCTAGAATTCACCTGTGAAGTCATTTGGTTCAGAGCTTTCCTCAGCTGGGAAGTTTTTGATTACTGCTTCAATCTCCTTACTTGCTACTGGTCTGTTCAAGTTTTTTATTTCTTCATGATTCAGACTTGGTATGTTTTGAGGAATTTATCTATTTACTCTAAGTCATTCAATTTATTGGCATATAATTATTCATAGTAGTCTCTGATGATCCTTTGTATTTCTGTGGTATCAGTTGTAATGTTTCCTCTCTTATTTACATGTTTGTTTTTTAGTTCTCTCTCTTTTTTCTTAGTAAGTCTAGATGAAGGTTTGTCAATTTTGTTTACCTTTTCAGAAAACCAACTCTTAGGTATCATTGGCCTTTTCTTGTTGTTTTTCTGCTATCTATTACATTTATTTCTGCTTTGATCTTTGTTATATCCTTCCTTCAGCTCAGTTTGGGCTTAGTTTGTTCTTGTTTTTCTAGTTCCATAAGGTGGAAAGTTAGGTGGTTTATTTGACATAGTTCTTAAATGCAAACATTTATTTCTATACACTTTCCTCTTAGCAATGTTTTTACTGCATCCCATAGATTTTGTTATGCTGTTTTCCATTTTTGTTGTTTCAAGATATCTTTTTATTTCATCTTTGTTCCTATTGGTTGTTCAGCTGTGTGTTGTTTAATTTCCACATATTTGTGAATTTTTCAGTTATCTTCCTGTCACGGATTTCCAATTTCATACAATTATAGTTGGAAAAGATACTTGGTATAATTTCAATCTTTTAAAATTTGCTTAGTCTTGTTTTATGATATAACTTATCATCTATCCTGAGGAATTTTCATTGTGCACTTGAAAGAGTGTATTCTGCTGTTGTTGGATGGAATGTTCTGCGTTTCCATTGCTGTATGATCTCCCCACGGGCATGCACATAGCAGAGGAGGCCATTGTTGAGACTCAGGCTACAGGCATGCAGGTGCACAGCTGGAGGGGCTAACTGCAGGTAAGCCCGTAATTCAGGCCAGTGACAGGAGACAAGGCAAGATCCAGGCTCACAAGCAGATGTGTGGGTCTTGTCTATCAGTGTGTACTTCTGCAACTGTTAAGATCTTGCCACAGGTGTGCACATGGCATTGGAGTCTGGTGATGAGTGTTGGGCTGGCAGTGTGCAAGCACACGCTGGAATGTCTAGCCCTGAGAGTGCACACAGTGGTGTTGTTCATCTGTGGGGGTCTAGGTTTGAGTGTTGTACTTATGCAGCCGAAGAGTCCTGGGCTGGTTGCTCCTGTGGGTGTGGGTTTGAGTCTGGGGCTCAGGCGGTAGCAAAGGGAAGGGAACTGGGAGGGACTCAGATGGCTGGTGTCAGTGAATGAAAATACCTGTGGAGCAAAAATGCAGTGAAATCTACAGGGGAGTCTGCAATTGCTTTGATAGTCATTGATTTCTTTAGTGACAAAAACTGCTGGGGTGGTCTGCAAAACAGGTCACTGGGAACCCCTCTAATTCCTTTTTATGAATCCAACCCAAATTCAATACCCAAACCTACAGAGGAGGCTACAAAAGAGAAACCTATAAATGTTCTTTTTAAAAATATAGATGCTGAACTTTTGATGAAACATTCCTCCAAATACAATCCAGCTCCCTTTCAATAAAGTAAAATTATAGCTATAAAAATGCATGGTGAATTATAGTATTGACCCCAATTCTTTCCCCTTCCTTGTATTTAGGAATTTTTTCCATGTGATTCTGGAGTTTCTGCTGCAAATATTTGTATGGTATACATCTCAGAATCCCTTAACTTTGGGTCTGGGAATGTCTTGTTCAGGTGAGTAACATGAAGTGGAAATGTGCCACTTCCCAGCTGAGGTCTTCCTTACACATTTCTACCTTCTGTCTTGTGGTTCTGACAGTCACCTTGAGACTAGTCTGACTAACCTGCGGGCCCCAAAGAGTTCCCTGGGCAGAGCCACACTAGCCATCACAACCTGAAGCAAAGCAGCCCCAACAGACTAACAGACCTATAGTGACAAGCAGTGTCACTCGGCCCAGTCCAGGCCAGATGGGCCAGATCCCAACTAATATGAGTGATAACAAATCATTGATTTTTTTTTTGAAGCCACTGAGATATTGGCTAATATGTTTCATATAAATTACTAACTGACATATACAATTATGTTTGGAAATGCAAAGGAAGTTCAAAAACAGCAAATCTATCAACATAATTCATTACATCAATAAATTAAAGAGGAGAACCATATGAATAATGATATCAAGAAATGCTTAAAAGTCATCTGATAAAATTCAACTGTATTCCCAATACATTTCTAAATTAAATAGGATTATAAGAAAATTTATTAAAATAATACAGACTCACTTACCAAAGGCAGACGCCAAATATTATCCTAACAAGCAAAATACTGACTTGTTCAAATCAAATTCAGAAGTAGACAAGAATGCTTCTTATCCCTATTATTATTCAACATTGCCTTGGAGATTCTAGCTTATAAAAAAGACTTAAAAAAAGAAGAAAGAAAAAAAGAACTTGTATACACATTAGAAAAGATATCTATTTATCTATTTCTTTGTCTGCTAATGGTGTATTTGTACAGCTAGACAAACAAAACACTCTAGTAAAATTGGTGAGACTTATTTAGAGAATATGGTATGATAAAGAACCCAAGGTTACAATACAAAAGAAATAGCGTTTCTCTATTCATGCAATCAACACCAAGAAATAAAAATGGGAAATATTACGTTCACAATAATAAAAAATATATAATACACAGGACTAAGTTTAACTAGAAAAGCATTAGATCAGTATGAAGAAAATTGCAATAGTTTACTAAAGGACTAAAGCAAAATCTGGAAAAAAATGAATGAATGACACAATCATAGGACTTGATATTATAAAATTTAAATTTTACCAAAATTAATATTATTTTAAAAATTCCAATTTAAATTCTCAACACAATTTTTCAAAGTGAAAAGTGGGGATTTATTTATATACATAATCTTAATACTTATGTGGAAGAATAAAAACCTTAGAATAGCCATGAGAAATAAGAATAATGAGAAATATCTCAACCAAATATCAGAATATACTCTCAAGTCACCATAATTAAGTCAAACTATGGTAGTGTCATAAAAAATAACTGGCAACTAGATCAGAAGAATAAAACAGAGACTGCAGAATTTAATCCCATGTAATTATTTATATATGGCAAAGGTGGTACTTCATTTCAGTGGGAAAAAGATGGATTGTTAATGAACAACATGGCTACAACTGGCTATTAATTTCAAAGACTATAAAATTGGTTCTCTATTTTACACCAAAAATCAATATAAATTCTAGATCAAGACATACTTAAAAATAATAACAGTAAAAGTCTTGCAAAAAAAAAATCCAAGAAGCTGCATGTACAATCTAGGAGTAGGTAGACCCTCTTGACCAATCCTCAAAACCCAGAGGTTATAAAAGAAATTTAACTATATACAAATTTTCAAAGTTTTGGCAGAAGGTACAATAATTAAAATCAATAAAACAAGAAATCGAAAACATAGCTGCACACAGAGAACAAATGAGGGGCTTATAGATATAATTAATATGTAAGCATCTCTTACAAATTGACAAGGAAAAACATCCCATTCAAAAAACAGGCAAAGGATATTAAAAAAACACTTTATAGAAAGATAAATCCAAAAGGCCAACACATTTTTTAAAGGATGCTCAGTCTCCTGAGTAGCCAGAGAAACTCAATTTAAAATAACAATGAGATGCCACTTTGACCCAATAGGACTGTTAAACATTTTTTAAAAGATTTTATTTGTTTACTTTTAGAGAGAGGGGAAGAGAGGGAGAAAGAGAGGGAAAGACAATATGTTGAGATACATCGATTGGTTGCCTCTCTCATGCTCCCAGCCTGTGACCTGGCCCACAACCCAGGTATGTGCCCTGACCAGGAACCAAACCAGCAACCCTTCAGCTTGCAAGCTGGCACCCAATCCACTGAGCCACACCAGCCAGGGCACGGCTGTTAAAATTTTAAAAGAACAGTTAGATCAACTGTTGATTGGAGTGCAGGAAGAGGTATATATGCATACATTGCTGGTGGAATAGTGCATTTGCTATGTGATTTTTATAAAATGTGGCAACATTTAATGAAATCAACACAGCTACTCCACTTCTGGGAATCTGTCCCAGAGTAAGAAAAACAAATGCTTGTAAAGGTATATGTACAAAGGTGCTTATTGCAGTGTTGCTTTTTAGTGATAAAAAAAAATGGTATAAGAGAGTCAAATGGTAATGAGAAAAATACAATAAATTTTTTCTAATGGAAGCAAAGTGAATGTCCACTAAAAGCTGCATGTTTGAATAAATAATTCTCCATCTATATAACAAAATTCTGTGCAGCTGCAGGTGCATGGAAATTAAGCAACTTTTGTCAACTTGTAGGTTTTGCTGAATGAGTATAATAGTAACAAGATAAACAGCAAACACTCATATATAGAACTGTTTTAAGTGTTGTATGTATTTTAACTCATTGAATTCTCACAGCAACCCTATGAGATGGGTATTACTATCAACCTCATTTTCTAGATGAGGAAACTGAAGCCCTAATGTCATACAGCTAGTAAATGGCAAGAATTTTCTGGTAACGTGCAGAAAATTGTAACATGATATAATTTCTGTAAAATAATCTATAACACAAAATATATGTGTATATATATATGTGTGTACATATGTTTGTTTTATATAATTACGAGCTTAGAAATATGGAAGAATACATACTAGGCTGGTAATATGGGTTATTAACTATATTTTACATAATTATATATTATATGGATATAAGTAAATTAAAAATAACTAAAGAGCCACAAAGTTTCAGTCACAGACAATTCCAGAGTGATTGCAGTTACTGTACCAGGTCAGGAAAATAAGGGAAGCCTGTCCCAAGGGAATATCCTGCAAATCCCCATCACCTAATGACCCCTGCACTTCTGCTCTCCCTGCTCTCCTCACAGTGCACATCCCTCCCTTATGTCAAAACGACTGTATTTAGAAATGCCAGGTGTTTTCCCATCCTACCTAAGCCATGATACTCCCTGAAGGCTTCTCAGAGCCCACTCTTGTGCATAAATCTCAGATTTTGGGCATGGAGACAGAAAGGATCTGCCTCACATCCACATATTCTAGGGAAAATAAAGCCTCATCTATTGCAGAGGGATTTAAACTTTGCCATGCCCACTGATACACTCCACACTCATGCCCAAGGTGTTCACAGAGAGAAATGAACAGACACTTCTGCCAAGAAGCTGGGGTTCTTGAGATAAAAATATATACTTTTTAGCCCTGGCTGGTGTGGCTCAGTGGATTGAGCACTGGCCTGTGAGGCAAAGGGTCACCAATTTGATTCCCAATCAAGGCACATGCCTGGGTTGCAGACTGGACCCCTAGTTGAGGGTGTGTTAGAGGCAACCACACATTGACATTTCTCTCCCTTTCTTTCTCCCTCCAGTCCCCTTTCTCTAAAAATAAATAAGTAAAACCCTTAAAAAATACTTTTTATATTAGGTACACAGTGAATGTTGAGTGAAAGGAATGATGATATATAGAAATAATTCAAATAAAAGGTAGAAAGTGAAGTGTTCAATTCCGAGCTAAAACCAAATGCTGTGGGAATTGGAGTGAGGAAGCACGAACACTCTGAGAAGTGGTTTTATAAACCAATGACATTTGAGCTAGATGCAGTGTTTCTGAAAACACGGTCAGAATCAGATCCTCTGAGGTGCTCTAAAACACCAGACCTGCTGAATCAGAATGCCCAGAAGCATGTCCCATATATTGTTTTTTTTTTAAGATGCCCTCTAAGGAGCATGTATGAATGACCCGCAGACATGGACAGCAGTGTGGGAATTGACTGTGGGAGTGGGGGTCGGGATGGACAGAGGAGGGCAAAGGAGGAAAAATTGGGACAACTGTAATAGAACAATAAAAAATATTTAAAAAAATAAAGATGCCCTCCAAGTCGTGCACACTAAAGTACACACCATGAAAAATGAGCAGGTTTGGATGTGCAGAAATTTTAGGAAGGATGCAGCAGTCAAAAGTAATAGCATTAGCAAAGTGTTCGGGCCTGAAAGAAAAATCAAAAACATGGCCAGTTCAATTTGACTGGGGGTGAGGGTGGTGAAGAGGATTAATAAGGAGTAAGATTGGAAATGTGGGTTAGGGTTAGATTATGGAGGACCTAGGGAATGCCAAGTGAAGAATTTTGAACTTAATTCACTGAGAGATTTGAGACAAACAAAGAAAATAAAAGCAGGAGGACCTGGACTTTCACAGTGCTTCCTAAATCTGGCCATGCATCAGAATTATCAGGATCACTTTTAAAAGCTCAGGTTCTGGGGGCTCCATTCCCAGACTTTTTGAATCTGAATTTTCAGGGATGCAGCCTAGAAATTATATTTTGAAATAATCTTTCCAGGTTATTCCTGGAAAGCCAGCCTAGCATTGGTTCATTAAATAGAGTTAGTAAATTATTGCTCTACTAACAAGTGCATTCCTAAAAAGTTGTTTGTTCATCGAGATTTTATTAGTGGAGTCATTTGTTTAAAGTGCTCCGCAAGTGTGATGTTTACAGGCAAGCTCTAGCAAATCGCTTTCTCTAGAGGGTTTCAACAAAATGCTTACTGGATTGAAATGCAAAACCCCTGATAACTTTCAATAAAATGTGACAACACTTTTGGGTGGTGAGACCATTGCCTGATATTAATGATGCCATATGGTGGCACACATGCAACATGAGAAGAATAATTGAAAATGTGCTACTTTCATCTAGCTTTGCAGTAACATGAGTGAGCCTTAAAGTAATATTGGAAAGGAGAAAATGATAGTAAAATGTGATGCCGATACGATAGAGCCATGGCTTCAAAGTGGAAGTATCTACCATGTATTTGTTTTGAGGTCACAGGGAAAGTTGGGGCAACAATCTAGGTACAGATCAGATGATCACTCATTCCAACTCATGCTCCAATTCAAGTAAAAGGTAAACCACATGACTTCCAAGATATTTCTTACAGGATTAAGATTTTAATTTATGTTATTTGGACAGTCATATACTTTGAAGATGGGTGAAAGGAAAAAAAAGGGAAGATGGATTATAATGTTTAAGTAGTATCAGTCAGTAGTCCATCAAATAAAAAAAAAGCAGATACAGATGATTCTGAGTCTGTAGATTTGTTTCCTCCAGCCATGTGATACTTTGAGATTGTCATTTTCATTTAAAGTAATGTATCCGTTTCTAAGATGTCTCTTCATTTACATGAAAACATCTTGGTTTGGCAAGCTGGAATGCTGGCATAGTAGTTGGCTTAGTGCGAGGTTCAAAAGTCAACTTTAAGCAAGAAATTGTTAGTGTTTAACCCTTCAACTATCATGGCAGCTTCTTTTTGTTTCAGAAGGCTCCTAACCTCAGACCCAGAACTTTCCAACTCCCCTTTCAATTCCAACTCCTCCGAAGGCCCATTGCTATAAACAGGCTAGAAACCAGAGATGAGTCCTGAGAGCGGTATTTCAGGAAGGGAATAGAATCCAAGCAAGTGTTTTGTGCACCTGGATTGGACAAATCCAGTCTCTTGCGGGGACTGCCCAACCTATAAGAATCCCTGCTCTAGACAGGTCTGTATTACTCTGTTGCTGTACAGCAGAAAAGGCAAACATGGATAACCAGGGCCCTGATCCAAATTCAAACTCTCAGCATTAATAGCAGGGCAGGAAGGATGAGAATAAAGCATCTATAAACAGAGAAGTTGAGAAAGGGTTAAATTTAACACTCGAGGTGCTTTCTTGCTAGCTAATACCTTGGCTTTGGGGTAGGAGAATACAAGGAAAGGAAATAATTCCCAAACATTGCTGAGGCTTGATCAGTGTGTCAGGAAGGTGGACTTAGACTTCCATTTGTAAGCTATGACCTACTCTAACATTTTCCTCCCTGCCCCAGGCTGAGGAAACCTGGGCCAGGGTTACCCAAGAGCATCACAATTCCAGTAGCATTTCCCCCAATGAGTTTGGTTTCACCTACCTTAGAAGTGGAGATGCAACGGGCTTGGTGGTGAGGAACAAGCACGATCTCACCATGGACCAAAATCTTAAAGGGACCTGTTGTTATGAGTGCCAGCAGTCACGCGCTCCCTAGAGGAGGAAGCTTCTTGGTCATACCATCACCATGCGTTTCTGATATTTGCAAGAATCCTCATCTGAGCCAAAGCACCCCCAACTCCCTAAGCCACTCCTGGTTTCAAGGGATCCAGGCAGAGAAAGCAAATAGTCCAACGTGATTGCAAGGGTCAGTGAACCCTGTGCGGTTCATATCAGACTGTTCCGAGGAGTGGTAGTCACAGGGTCTATATTGCAGCTATTTTTAGTGAAACCAAATTCCTTACCCAAGTTCTCTTGCTTCCAACTTGTTCTAAGTGTAGGAGACCAGCTGTGGCCAGATCATCTTACTGGACCAAGGCTCTGTCAAGTCGAAGGGACCAAACCAGGGAGGTGGAGCAATGAGCTGGTGACTGTTGGTGCTTTGGCTGTTTTTCACTGTCTCAGCCATCTCCAGAGGGAGTGCACATTCCACTCCGACCTGTCAGAAACTGGATAGGTTGGTGATATAAGAGTGAAAAACTGAGAAGTTGGCAGTCCTTCCTCTCTCTTCCCCAATTTTTACAACCTCCCTCCCCGCCCCGACTCCACCCTCTCTCTTTTTCTCTCTCTGCCTCACATACACACGTGCCAGGTTCTGCAAGCCAAACATAGATCTTGGTCTGACTTGCTAGAGAGGTCTAGAAAAGAGTGTCATCATCCAGGAGCCAGGCCAGGGGTGAAAGTACGAGGAGGACTGGTGTCTAGTCACTTTGCAGCTGTCATGCATTGTTCTAAAAGGTAGTTTTAATGGGGAAGAAAATTCAGGGAACATTTATCTTGGCTACAAAGCTTTACCAGAGTTGTTAATTCAGAAGAAGGCAGCTCTCTGGGATTCTGAGGGTGTTAATTGTTTCCTCCAGATTCACCTAGGAAGTGTTTTTACAAATTGAAGGTCAAGACCCATTAGACGGTAGTGAAAATCTATTTAGTGGGCTGTGACCAGGAAATAAAAGAATAGAATAGAATAGAATAGAATAGAATAGAATAGAATAGAATAGAATGGAACAGCACATAATACAGTACAACTGAGTAGAATAGAATAGAATGGAATAGAACAGAATAGAATGCACTGTACACAGTAAAAGTGAGTATTGTTCTGTAAAACTTTTGCTTCTTTTATGTACATATGTATTCAATCACCACATAAAGTGCATTTCTTACTGCTAGTCTTCACAAAATTTAACTTTTCTAAAAATACATTGATCTAGATTATTTGGTAGAAAAGAGCATAAAGAAAAGCCTTGGGCTGCCCCCAGTTTCATAAATACTATTATTATCAGTGCTATTTGGGGTATTTCATTATCTGCCAGGTGCTATTCTAAGTGTTTCATGTTTATCATCTTAGGTAATACTTATCACAAACTTCTGAAGTAAATTTATCAAAAGAAGCAATAAGGCTTAATATTAAGTTCAAGCATCTAGTAAGGGAAGAGAAACTAGCAGGTATGAACCCAGTCCTATTTGTCTCCAAAGTTTGTGTTAATAGCTTTGGACGACTTAAATTCATTACTTAAACACATATAAAAACATCCTGGCTATGATAGTAGCTTTATAAACACTAAAGTGAGAATGTTTGGAAAAATAATTTCAGATTAATGGAAACTTCCAATAATCTCTTATTTTAAAAGGGTTAAATTTGAGTTAGTTGCCTATTTGACTCAGAACCCTATGCCCCCCAAACCTACCCTCAAAATCCTCTAATGGGCATCTGAAAAATCAGCTGGAAGGATATGATTTCAAGGCACTAGATTTTCATGGTCTTACCCCTCTGGTTGCTTCCACCCTATTCCACACAAAAATATTGGCACATTTGGTTTTTGTCTTTTATCAGTTTGAGCCAAAACAGTCCAAACACTTTTGAGTTGAAGGGGGAAAAATCATACTTCTTCCTTTCCAAAATAAACTCCTCCTTTGGGCATACAGAAAGCTTAGAAAATGTTGCCTTCACATATGGGTAACTTTTAAGTGCTCATTACTTGCAAATTTACTTTTAAAATTAAATACCATATGATCTCACCTATAACAAGAACCTAATAAACAAAACAAACAAATGAGCAAAATAGAACCAGAGGTATGTAAACAAGAAACAGACTGACAGAGACCAGAGGGGAGGGGAGAGGGGTAGAAGGGGGGCAAGAAGGGGAGGGGTCTAGTCAAGGAATTAGTATAAATGACCCATGGACATGGTCAATGGGGTGGGGATTGACTATAGGAGAGGGACAGAGGTCAGCAGGGCAGGGGAGAGCAACGGGGGGGGGGAAATTGTGATAAACTATAATAGAACAACAATAAAAAAAGAAATTAAAAGATTTCCTAGTGCAAACTCCTATGTTCTGTTGTCATTTTTTGTAATTCCCACAGCACACATTCTGTGTGCATGCCCTGTTTGTTAAAGACCTGAGGTAGCCCTGAGAAGTGTGGCTCAGTAGGTTGGGCATCATCCCACAAAGCAAAAGTTCGCTGGTTCAAATCCCAGTAAGGGCACATGCTTGGGTTGTGAGTTTGACCCCAATTGGGATGCATTCAAGAGGCAACCGATCAATACTTCTCTCTCATATCAATGTTTCTCTCCCACCTTTACCCTCTCTTTAAAAATAAATAAACAAAATCTTAAGAAGAAAAAAATAGACCCTGCCTCAAGTGCCACCTTGTGGAGAATATGTGGGGTAAGGGGGGGTTGCTGAGTAGGAAGTAAAATACTGAATACAGCCTCCCACAAAGGCCCTTGCAAAGCTCTCTCTGGCGTGCAGTTTAGGTACAAAATGCCCATAGGGAAGGTCCCCTTTTATTTCCTGGCTGCTTGCTTGGCTCAGAGTAATATGGCAGGGCTGCTGGCTTCAGAACAGGATTCTCTCCAAACCAGGGAAGGCTGAAACTTGACCTCACTGGCTATTAACTTCTCTGTAGTAGTTCTTGGCCACTCATCAAAGCTTCTCTGATCTTTTTGTTTGAAATGAAAACTAATTGACTCATAAATATGTGCAGAATTTCCAGACAAGAAGTCCTCCATTGTTGCCAGTGACGCCAGGGCCACAGATGCTGTCAGGAGTCCAACCCAAATCTCAGCTCTCCCCTGTTGGGGCCCTGCGACTTCCTGGATGGACTTCCCTGTAAGAGACAAACATTCACCCTCCACCTGCAGCTACATCCTTCCGACACTTTTCAAAACAGGAACAGTTGTCTCAGTCCTCCCAGTCTCCAGGCTATTCTATATTTGCCTGGATGGAATAGGATATTGCAGGCCTGCCCCCGCCAGAGCAGGGCTGACTTGTCTAAAGGGAGCCTTGGGGCTCCTCACCCAGGGCACGTTCCTGGGCCTGACCCTTCTAGTTGCCACACCCAAGAAAGCACAAAGGACAAGGAAAAGGGATTCTACTTCTCAACCTTACCACTCTGCCTGAAGCTTCTATGAACAAAGGACATTTAATAATAGAAGCCTTTCCCTGATATTTATAGCACCAATTGCTCAAAGCTGTTTTAGGCTTTATTTTTAAAATCCCATACTTTGTTACAACCTTCCCAGGAACTGGAGCAGAAGGCAGGTATTAGCTGCTCCACTTTGCAGACCGGGAGACTGAGGAGGTGCATGAGGAGAGACTATTCCAGGGATAGACTCCAAGCAAAGGCCTCTAAGAAGTGGAAAACCCAACCAAGTGTTGCACCAGGCTGATGAAACTGTGGCCCTTCATCTCCTCATTCATTCACAAACAGTGATTCAGTTCTGAATCTTTTCAAGGCACCACACTAGGAACCAGGAAAACAGCAAAAAATAAGTTTATGGTCCCCCATTTCTTGAATAATAAAATTTCAAGGAAATGAAAAAGAAGGGGGAACATAAAGATTGAAAGACTTTTGAGAAACATAACCAAATACCATGCATGGACCTTGTGTGGACCCTGAATCAAATATAAAAATGTAATAACATATTTGTGAAACAACAGGGAATTTTATTTTCTTTTTTCCTCTTGATTGAATTTATTAGCATGAAGATGGTTAACACAATTATGTGGCTTTCAAGTGTACAGTTCTATAATACACCATCTGTATATTGTACTGTGTGTTCACCACCCCAAGTCAAGTCTCCTTCCATCACCATTTATCCCTCCTTTACCCTCTTCTACCTCCCAACACCACCATCCCTTTCCCTGGCAATCATCACACTGTTGTTCATATCCATGAGCTTTTTTTTCTTTTGCTCAATCCCTCCACCCCATCCAGTCCCTCCCCAGACAACTGTCATCCTGCTCTCGAGCTATGAGTCTGTCATTATTTTGCTTGTTAGATCAGTTTGCTCATTTGATTCCGCATGTGAGTAAAATCATATGATCCTTGCTTGTCTTTCTCTGACTGGCTTACTTAGCATAATTCTCTTCAGGTCCATCCATGCTGTCCCAAATGTAAGATTTCCTTCTTATTTATGACTGAGTAGTATTCCATTGTATATATGTACCACAGCTTTTTTATCCACTCATCTACTGATGGACAATTTGGCTGCTTCCAAATCATGGGTATTGTGAATAATATTGCAATGAACATAGGGGTGCATATATTCTTTCAAATTAGTGTTTCAGGTTTCTTCAGATAAATTCCCAGAAGTAGAATCACTGGGTCACAAGGCAGTTCCATTTTCAATCCTCACCCAAGGATATGTTTATTTATTTTAAGAGATAGAGAGAGCAAGAAACATCAGTGTAAGAGAAAAAGATGGATTAGTTGCTTCCTGTATTCACCCTGACTGGGGATCAAACCTACAACTTAGGTATGTGCCCTAACGAGGAATCAAACCCACAACCTTCTGGTGTAAAGGACGATGCTCCAACCAACTGGAACCACCAGGCCGGGGCTCATTTTAAATTTTTAAAAATTATTTATTTATTTTTAGGGAGAGGGGTGGGAGGGAGAAAAAGAGGGAGATAAACATCGATGTGTGAAAAAAACATCCACTGGTTGTTTCTTGCACACCCTCAACTGGGAATCTGGTCCACAACCCAGGCATGTGCCCTGACTGGGAATTCTGGATCATAGGCCAATACTCAATCCACTGAGCCACACCAGCCAGGACCCATTTTTAATTTTTTGAAGTACCTTCATACTGCTTTCCACAACGGCTGTGTCAATGTGCATTCTCACCAACAGTACACAAGGGTTCACTTTTCTCCACATCCTCACCAGCACTTGTTGTTTGTTCATTTATTGATGATGTCCATGCTGACAGGTGTGAGGTGATATCTCATTGTGGTTTGGGTTTGAATTTCTCTGATGATTAGTGACGTTGAGCATCTTTTCATATGTCTATTGCCCATTGTATGTCCACCTTGGAGAAGTGTCTTTTCAGGTTCTTTGTTCATTTTTAATTGGATTGGGGGTTTTTTGGTGTTGAGTATTTTATAAGTTCTTTATATAAATTTTGGGTATTAACCACTTATCAGATGTATTATTGGCAAAATGTTATCCCATTCAGTGGGTTGTCTTTTCTTTTGGTTGAGGTTTCCTTTGCAGTACAAAATCTTAGTTTGATTTGGTCTCATTTGTTTATTTTTCTCTTATGTTTCCGTTGCCCAAGGAGATATAGTAGAAAAAATATTGCTATGAGAAATATCTGAGATTTTACTACCAATGTTTTCTTCTATGATTTTTATGCTTTTGAGTCTAACATTGAAGTCTTTAATCCATTTTGAGCTTATTCTTGTATATGGCATAAGAAGGTGATCTAGTTTCATATTTTTGCACATATCTGTCCAATTTTCCCAACACCTATTACTGAATAGACTATTTTTACCCTATTGCATGTTTTGGCCTCCTTTGTCAAATATTAACTGACTATAAAGGTGTGTATTTATTTCTAGGCTCTCTATTCTTTTCCATTGATCTATACGTCTGAGTTTATGCCAGTACCATGCTGCTTTGATTACTGTAGCCTTGTAGCATGATTCCTCCAACTCTATTATTCCTTCTCAAGACTGCTGTGACTATTTGGGCTCCTTTGTGGTTCCATATAAATTTTTGAAATATTTGTTCTACTTTTTTGAAATAAGCCATTGGTATCTTGATAAGAATTGCATTGCATCTATAGATTGCTGTGGGTAGTATGGACATTTTAATGGTGTTAATTCTTCCTACCATGAACACAATATATGCTTCCATTTATTTGTATCTTCATTAATTTCCTTCTTCAGTGTCTTATAATTTTCCTAGATATTTTAGTCTTTTTGAAACAATTGTGAATGGCATTGTTCTCTTAGTCTCTCTCCCTTTTTTAAGGTTTCATTTATTTATTTTTAGAAAGAGGAGAAGGGAGGGAGAAAGAGAGGGAGAGAAACATCAATGTATGGTTGCCTCTCATGCACCCCCAACTGGGGACCTAGCCTGCAACCCAGGGCATGTGCCCTTACTAGGAATCAAACCAACAACCCTTTGGTTGGCACGCCAGTGCTCAAACCACTTAGCCACACCAGCTGGGGCTTAGTTTCTCTTTCTGATCGTTCATTATTAGTGTATAACAATGCAACCGATTCCTGAATATTTATTTTGTATCCTGCTACTTTCCTGAATGCATTTATCAGTTTTAGTTTTTTTTTGTTTTTTTTTTGGTGGAATCTTTAGGGTTCTCTTTATACAGTACTGTGTAACATGCAAATAATGACAGTTTTACTTCTTCCTTTCCAGTTTGAATGCCTTTTATTTCTTTTTCTTGTCTGATTGCTGTGACTAGGACTTCTGGTACTATGTTGAATAAGAGTGGTGAAAGTGGACATCTCTGTCTTGTTCCCAATCTTAAGGAGAACACTTGTATTTTTTGACCATTGAGTATGATGTTGGCTGTAGGTTTTTCATATGTGGTCTTTATTACATTGAGATATGTTCCTATCTTCCCACTTTGCTGATAGTTTTTTAATCATAAATGGGTGCTGGGTTTTATCAAATATTTTTTTCTGCATCTGTGAATATGATCATGTCATTTTTATCCTTCCTTTTGTATGTGGTATATCACATTTATTGATTAGCAGATAAGTTACCAACCTTGCTTCCCTGGAGTAAATCCTACTTGATCATGGTATATGATCTTTTTAATGTATTTCTGGATCCAGTTTGCTAATATTTTGAGAATTTTAGCAAGTATGTTCATCAGATATATTGGCCTATAATTATCTTTGTTTTTAGTGTCCCTATCTGGTTTTAAAATTAGGATAATTTTGGCCTCCTGAAATGAGCTTGGCTGACTTCCCTCCTCTTGAATGTTTTTGAGTATCTTGAGAATAGGTGTTAGTTTTTCTTTGAATAATTGGTAAAATTAACCTGTTAAGCTGTCTCTTCAGGATGTTTGTTTGTTGGAAGATTTTTAACTACTGCTTCAATTTTGCTAGTTGTAATCTGCTTATTCAGATTTTCTGATTCTTCCTAAATTCAGTTTTGGAAGATTGTATGTTTGTAGTAATTTATCCATTTCTTCCAGGTTGTCCAATTAGTTGGCATATACTTGCTCATAATGTTTTCTTACAACCCTGTATTTCTTTGGTGTCAGTTGTTACCTATCTTTCATTTCTGATTTTATTTATTTGGGTCCACTCTCTTTTTTTCTTGATGAGTCTATTTAAAGGTTCATCAACTTTCTTTATCTTGTCAAAGAACCAGCTCTTGATTTCATTGATCTTTTGTATTCTTGTTTTTGACTCATTTATTTCTGCTCTGATCTTTCTTATTTTTTCCTTCTACTTACTTTGGGCTTTGTTTGTTGTTCTTTCTTAAGTTCCTTTAAGTGTAAAGTTAGATTGTTTATTTGAGATTTTTCTTGTTTTGAGGTAGGCCTGTAATGCTATGAACTTCTCTCTCAGGAATAATTTCTCTGTGTCCCAGAGATTGGGGGTTGTTCTGTGTTCCTTTCAATTTTTTTCCAGGTATCTTTTGATTTCTTCCTTGATCTCATTTTTAACCTACTCATTGTTTAGTAACATGTTATTTAGCCTCCGTGTCTTTGTGTGTTTTTCTTTTTTCTTTTCTTGTAATTGATTTCTATTTTCATACCATTATGGTCAGAGAAGATGCTTGATTTGATTTCAATCCTCTTAAATTTATTGAGACTTGTTTTGTGTCATAACATGTGGTCTATCCTATAAAATGTTCCATGTGCACTTGAAAAGAATGTATAGTCTGCTGCTTTGGGATGAAATGCTCTGAAGAAATCAATTAAATCCATCTAATGTAGTATGTCATTTAATGCCTTCATTTTTTTTTTTGTTGTTGTTGTTCATTTTCTGTCTGGATGATCTACCTATTGATGTCAATGAGGTGTTAATATCCCCTAGTATGACTGTATTACTGTCAAGCTCTCCCTTTATATTTATCTAGATTTGCTTTACATATCTAGGTGGCCTATGTTAGATGCATAAATATTTACAAGGGTTATATCCTCTTGTTGAATAGCTCCCTTTGTCATTATGCAGTGTCCTTCTTTGTCTCTTATGAAAGCCTTTGTTTTAAAGTTTATTTTTTCATATATAAGTATTGCTACTCCACCTTTTTTTCTTCCCTTTTGCATGAAATATCTTCTTCCATCCTCCTACTTTTAGTCTTGTGTGTATCTTTCATTTTGAGGTCGGTCTCTTGTAGATAGTATATACATGAATCCTGTCATCTTATCCATTCAGCTATCCTATGTCTTTGTGTGTGTGTGTGTTTATTTTTTCCATATTAAAATTATTTTTATTTTCCTATTATAGTTAACATACATTATTATGTTAATTTCAGGTGTATAGCCAAGTAATTAGATATCAGATAAATTACTAAGTGATCATTCCAATAAATTTGCACTTGTCTGACACCATACATAGTTACTAGAATATTATTGACTGTATATATATTTTTTAAGCCCATCAAGTCACAGCTTTAATCACTTAAGTCTATCAATTAAGGCTAAATTCTAACACCTGAGTTCTATCATTCCCCTGTTAGTTTCTTTACGGTTAGTTTACAAACTAAAACAATATAATACACAAAAGCTACACAATTTTGAAAGAATGGGAGGCTTCTACTTCAGAGCCTGTTTCTTCTAGAATACCCAAAGAAGAATAACCCTGCCACTCTCTGCTGGCCAGCCCGATCGTAGGCTGTGCCTAGAGTTCCTTCCCATGCAAAATACCATCCACTGGAAAATGCAGGCATATGCAGCATGATCATTCAGGCATCCTCGAGGAAAAAGAGCTGGAGAGCCAGAGAGAACATGCCCAGAAGACAGAGAGCCCAAGCCAGTGCCAGAGCCTCAGAGAAAGCCAGCTCAGGAACCAGAAAAGCTCCCTGACTATATTTTTATGCTGTACTTTACATCCCCATGATTATTTTGTGGCAAAAAATTTGTACTTTTTAATACCTTTACCTTTTCCACCCTTCTCCCCAACCCCTCTCCAATCTTGTCAAAATGTTCTTTGTATCTATGAGTCTGTTTCTGTTCTGCTTGTTTCTTTGTTGTTTTTGTATTTTTAGAGTCATTCATTGATAGATATGTATTTATTGCCATTTTATTATTTATTTTTAAATATTTTCTTTTTCTTTGATTGGAACATTTAAGCCATTTACATTTAAAGTAATTATTCATAGGTACATATTTATTGTCATTTTATTCTTTTAACTATGTTTCTCTGGGTTTTTTTTTTCTCCTTCTTCTTAATAGGGGAAATTTTAATATGGACCAGATATTTTATAGTCAAGAAATTTTTAAATTTTTGGATGTGATAAATTATATTGATAAAATTATCGTATCATTTACAGATATATATTGAAGCATTTGTAGATGAAACAATATGATGTTTGAGATGGGCTTCAAATAAAACATGATTGATAGGAGTGAATGTCTAGGGACGTAGATTAAACAAGAATGCCTTTGTGTGATGATTATTGTAGCTGGGTAATGGATACAAAGCAGGTTTAGTCTAGTGGAAAGAGATCTTTTTTCCAATAATTCCAACCAAAATTCTAGAACTGAGTCTCTTTGAACTGGATTGTCACTGTCGCTAAGAGCTTAGAATTCATCAATAGGCCCATGATGTGTGGATAAGGTTCAATCCCATCAAAACCAATTGCACTGAGAATAAATGATAACTGGTTGCTCAATTAAATATAAGTATCATCAGAAAATGTGGAAATGAATGCTGGGTAAGAATAAACAAGTTTAGTGCACTGGAGGACAAAACTGGAAAATAATATAACAGTAAAATGCTGGGACTCTTTGGATCCAAGGTGCTCACTCCTGCTTTGTCCCCACGGCCTTCCAGCTACTAGTTTCTGCTTAGTCTTGCATATAAACATGCTAATCATTAGAGGAATTCTCCTTGTGGCTTAAGGAGATAAGGTAAGTGTGTACTATTTATTGAAGATTTGCAGGAACCTTGTGAACTCACATCAACTAGCACAAACTTCCTTGAACCCCTGCCAGTGTCTAGATGGCTTTGCTTGTCGATTACCTCTTGCCGCTCCTATTTGCCCTTCTCTTGACATAAAAGAAGTCTGAGTTCTGTACTTTTTTCATATGGATTTGAGGTACCACTAAGTCTCCCATCTTCTTGGCTGATGCCTTCTTAATCAATAAACATTTCCTTTCTCCAAACTCTGATGTTTTGTGTTTTGGTCTTTTGAAGCATCAGATTCAGCTGAGCTATGATGTTCAGTAGGTTAGTTGTACTAACTGCATTTTTGACTTATGATATTTTCAACTTATGACGGGTTTATTGGGATGTAACCCTATTATAAGTTGAGGAGCATCTATATCTTATTAGCTAAACCAACTTCTTTCAACATACATCTACAATAAGGGCTTTCAGAGCAAAGGCAAAGAGATTAATTAAAAGACTGCTCCTCAAATAAAAGAGTTGTCCTAATATTTAGTCAACCAGGACTGACTATGTGGAGTGTGGTGTATGAGGGAAGGAAGCCCCTGGGCCCAAGACTCATATTCAGAGGACCTTAAAGTTAATTTTTTGACATCATATTTAAATGATAACAACTGCAAACATATAGTA
Source organism: Furipterus horrens (assembly GCF_987537825.1). Taxonomy (NCBI): domain Eukaryota; kingdom Metazoa; phylum Chordata; class Mammalia; order Chiroptera; family Furipteridae; genus Furipterus; species Furipterus horrens. The sequence goes on along the minus strand of NW_028327187.1, from coordinate 18,957,619 downwards.
CTTGATATGCGCCAGGTACTGTTCTGAGACCTTTGTAGATAATAACTCATTAATCTAAAGTTATACTACAGTGATACTTTACGTGCATGTTAAAATTGGTAATATACTCATAGCATTTTAAACATAGCACAAGTGTTATAATTTTGTATTGGAATTATTTATTTTCTTCATATATCACAAGCTTCAATGAAAGAGGCCTGGCTATTGAACTCAGAAATGCCCTGTACCATCCTTTCATCCACTTGTCCACTCCTTCGTCCATCCACTCATCCATGCAAATATCCATCTTTCCACTCATCAACTCATCTGTCTATTCATCCACTCATCCACCCACCTACCATCCATTTGACATTTGCCAAGATTCTGTCATAAACCAAGTCTTGTGTTTGGTACCAGTGATGCAAGATGAAGAGAACACATTACTTGTTCTTGAGCTCACAATGTGATAGAGGAGGGAAAAGTATGAATTTATATTGAAACCACTGTGAAAAAGTGGCATAAAGACATGGAGTAGGGGAATCTTGCCAAGTCTCTTTGCTTAATTATCTTTCAACTTATATTTTATTGAGTATGCTATTACAGTTACCTTGATTTTCCTCTCTTTACCTCTCTACACCCAGCACTCCCCACTCCCTCAGGCAATCCCCCCAACATTGTTCATATCCATGGGTCATGCGTATAAATTCTTTGGCTACTCCATTTCCTATACTTTACTTTACATCCCCATAGCTATTCTGTAACAACCCATTTGTAGTTCTTAATACCCTTGCCTCTTCACCCACTCTCCCCCACCCCCCTCCCCACTGGAAGTCAGCAAAATATTCTCCATATCCATGATTCTGTCTCTATTCTTCTTGTTTGCTTAGTTTGTTTTATAGATTCAATTGTTGATAGATATGTATTTTTTGCCATTTTATTGTTCATATCTTTGCTCTACCTTTTCTTAAATAAGTCCCTTTAACATTTCATATAAGAATGGTTTGGTGATGATAACTTCTTTAGTTTTTTCTTGTCTGGGAAGCTCTTTATCTGCCCATTGATTTTATTTTATTTTTTTTAATGTTTTTTATTGATTATATTGTTACAACAGTTCCAATTTTCTCCCCCTTGTTCCCCTCCACCCAGCACCCCCCTCCCCCAGCAATCCCCCCCAAGTCCATACCCCTGGTTCATAAAAATTAACTATCCCCCCCCTCTCAAATATTAGGACCCTTTGTAATCTTGTAAAGGACAACGGGCGAAGGTCTCAAGCTCCTCTAGCTGCTTCAAGCTGGACATGGTCGTCGTCCTACCTACCCTTGGGTCCAGAAAACCCTAATAAGAGTGGGGGTGTGGAGGGGAGGGTGGCCTTCCCACATGGGGAAGGATCGTGCAGACTCCAGGTCAGTTGGCTGTCTCCGGTCAACGGCGTGCTTGGTTTAACAGGCTGGTGTCCTTGTTGTGTTCTGGGGGCAACAGATTTGGCGAAAAGGGTTAAAACATCATTCAATCCATAACTACTAGATGACAAAAGGCAGGGATTAATTTTTCAATGTTCCATATTAGGGAAAAAAAAAAAAACAAAGGCTTCTTTGTAAGAAGGTGTGCTAGGCACATCTCACCTGTCCAAAACCCTTTTGCCCATTATACTTAGTTTGGGCTGAGGTAAATAGTTTAGGTTTTTCCCCCTCTCAGACAGACCTCTGGGCCTTTTCTGTCCAAGCCATTAGGATAGAAAAGAGAAACCCATTTTAAAGTGAAGCCCACAGACCACCCCATTCTTCCCCAACCCAGCCATTTAGTTCAGCCAAACCGTTGAGTCTCAGGAGGCAGCGCTGCAGAGAGGATTAAGTGAGGCTTATGCGTACAGATAATCACTCAAGTAATGCGATCATAGGCTTATGTCCTTTGAAAACAAAAAACACGTGTTAATTTATGTAACATAACCGGCAAGCAAGTCTCTAAATCTGGAGAAGAAACTTTTAAGACGGTTAGTTGCCCTGTTTTATACTCTACTACTGATCATTGTGATTTTCCTTGAATAATAATTTTTCTCCCTAAGGTTACCCTCCTTGTCTTTAAAGGGACTACATTAAGTCCATTTTTAATTTATCCTGTTCGTTTGCATAAACATAACAAGAGCAGCAAATGATCACTTATGATCTTTAGTTCTGCTTTGCTGGAACTTACCCAAGGAATATTTGGGGTGACCTTCAGTCTGTTCTTCAGGGCACAGAAGCTGTGCCACATATCTGGCATTCATCCTTGCCTGTACACACCTGTTTTTTCCAAGTCTTTCTGGTCTTTCCTTGTGCCTTAAGGTCCCTTCTAGCCATCTTTCAGGAAAACAACCTTCGTTCCTTCCCTGGAAAGATTGCTGTGGACCGCACAACCAACCATGGTACCAGGCCTTTTATCTCACGGGCTTTTATTACCTTTGAAAGTCATTCCCAGTTCCTCAGGGCTTTCTGGTAACAATCTGAGCCCAAGTATGTTTCCTTTAGGCTTGACATTCCAGTCAAAGACTTGGTCAGAAAAAAAAAAAAAAAAAAAAAGAACCTCTGTTGACAACTGGTCTTATTAGTTCTATGCAAAGGAACTTATGTCATTACTTACTTGTTTAGAATGCCAAACTCTGGAGGGATCAAATAGGGAGAAAAATATACAACGTGAAGGAAAATCTTTGTCCTAATATTCACTGAACTGGCATTTCCATTCTTCATATTTTCATTTTTCCCCCACTAAAAAATTTTGGTTTGTTTTTCCATTACAGTTGTCTCACTTTTTTAGCCCTCTTGTTTTCCTGCACCCTGTCCCTCCCCTCCCCCACATTTAGTCCCCACTCAGTTGCACCTGTCTGTGGGTCATTCATATATATATATTTTTTTTAACTTGACCCCTCCCCTTACACCTTTCTTTTCCTCCCTCCTGCCCCCCTTGTTACTGTTAGTCTACTTCTTGTTTACATACCTCTGGTTCAATTTGGTCATTTGTTTGTGTTGTTCATTAGTTTCCTGTAATAGGTGACAGCATAACGTATTTTTCTTTTGTTGCCTGGCTTATTTCACTAAGCATAATTTTCTCTAGTTCCATCCATGTTGTTGCAAATGGTAGAAGTTCCTTCTTTCTTTCTGCTACATAGAATTCCATTGTGTAAATGTACCACAGTTTTTTGATCCACTCATCTACAGATGGGCATTTAGGTTGTTTCCAGCACTTGGCTATTATAAATAGTGCTGCTATGAACATTGGAGTGCATAGGTTCTTTTGAATTGGTGTTTCGGGATTTTTTGGATATAATCCTAGCAATGGAATTGCTGGTTCAAAAGGCAGTTCCATTTTTAGTTTTTTAAGGAAATTCCAAACTGTTTTCCACAGTGGCTGGACCAATCTGCATTCCCACCAGCAATGCACCAGGGTTCCCGTTTCTCCGCATCCTCTCCAGCACAAGTTGTTTGTTGATTTGTTGATGATTGCCATTTTGACTGGTGTGAGGTGGTATCTCATTGTGGTTTTAATTTGCATCTCTCTGATGGCTAGTGATGTTGAGCATACTTTCATATGTCTATGGGCCCTCTGTATGTCTTCTTTGGAGAAGTGTTTGTTCAGGTCCTTTGCCCATTTTTTAATTGGGTTGTCTGTCGTCTTGGTGTTGAGTCGTATGAGTTCTTTATATATTTTGGAGATCAATCCCTTGTCTGAGATGTCATTGGCGAATATATTTTCCCATATGGTTGGTTTCCTTTGCATCTTGCTGATGTTTTCTTTAGCTGAGCAGAAACTTTTTAGTTTGATGTAGTCCCATTTGTTTATTCTTTCCTTTATTTCCCTTGCCTTAGGAGATATATCAGTGAAAATGTTGCTACGTGGGATATCTGAAATTTTCCTGCCTATTTTTTCTTGTAGGACTTTTATGGTGTCACGGCTTACATTTAAGTCTTTGATCCATTTTGAGTTTATTCTGGTGTATGGTGTGAGCTGGTGGTCTAGTTTCATTTTTTTGCATGTCCCTGTCCAGTTCTCCCAACACCATTTGTTGAAGAGGCTCTTTTCACTCCATTTGATGTTCTTTCCCCCTTTGTCAAATATTAGTTGACCATATGAACCTGGGTCTATTTCTGGGCTCTCTATTCTGTTCCATTGATCTATATGTCTGTTTTTATGCCAGTACCAGACTGTTTTGATTACCGTGGCCTTGTAGTATAGTTTGATATCGGGTATTGTGATTCCTCCTACTGTGTTCTGCCTCAAAATTGCTGTGGCTATTCGGGCTCTTTTTTGGTTCCATATAAATTTTTGAAGTATTTGTTCTAGGTCTGTGAAATATGTTGCTGGTATTTTAATAGGGATTGCATTGAATCTATAAATTGCTTTGGGTAGTATGGACATTTTAATGATGTTGATTCTTCCCATCCATGAGCATGGTATACGCTTCCATTTATTTGTATCTTCTTTAATTTCTTTCTTCAGTGTTATGTAGTTTTCTGTGTACAGGTCTTTTACCTCTTTGGTTAAGTTTATTCCTAGGTATTTTATTTTTCTTGTTGCTATGGTAAATGGGATTTTTCTTTCAGTTTCTATCTCTGAGTTTTTATTGTTGGTGTATAAAAATGCCTTCGATTTCTTAATATTGACTTTGTATCCTGCTATTTTGCCGAATTCACTTATTAGATTGAGTAGTTTTTTGGTGGACTCTAAAGGATTTTCTATGTACACTATCATGTCATCTGCAAATAATGACAGTTTTACTTCCTCTTTTCCAATTTGGATGCCTTTTATTTCTCTTTCTTGTCTGATTGCTGTGGCTAGAACTTCCAAGACTATGTTGAATAGGAGTGGAGAGAGTGGACATCCTTGTCTTGTTCCTGATCTCAGGGAGAATGCTCTCAGTTTTTGCCCATTGAGTATGATGTTGGCTTCAGGTTTCTCATATATGGCCTTTATTATGTTGAGGTATGGTCCCTCTATTCCCATTTTGCTGAGAGTTTTTATCATAAATGGGTGTTGTACTTTATCAAATGCTTTTTCCGCATCTACTGATATGATCATGTGGTTTTTGTCTTTCATTTTGTTTATGTGGTGTATCACGTTTATTGATTTGCGAATATTAAACCATCCTTGCATCCCTGGGATGAATCCTACTTGATCGTGGTGTATGATCTTTCTAATGTGTTGCTGGATCCGGTTTGCCAATATTTTGTTGAGGATTTTAGCATCTATGTTCATCAGCGATATTGGTCTGTAGTTTTCTTTCTTTGTTGTGTCTTGACCTGGTTTTGGAATTAGGGTTATACTGGCTTCATAGAACGAGTTTGGGAGTCTTCCCTCTTCTTGTATCTTTTGGAATAGTCTGAGGAGGATAGGAGTTAGTTCTTTTCTAAATGTTTTGTAGAATTCACTTGTGAAGCCATCTGGTCCTGGGCTTTTGTGTGCTGGGAGTTTTTTGATTACTGCTTCAATTTCGCTAGCCGTTATTGGTCTATTCAGACTTTCTGCTTCTTCTTGATTCAGTTTGGGCAGACTATAGTTTTCCAGGAATCTGTCCATTTCCTCTAGGTTGTCAAATTTCTTGCCGTACAGTTGTTCGTAATAATTTCTTATAATTCTTTGTATTTCTGTGGTATCAGTTGTGATTTCTCCTCTTTCATTTCTGATTTTATTTATTTGGGTTCTCTCTCTTTTTTTCTTGATGAGCCTGGCTAAAGGCTTGTCAATTTTGTTTATCTTTTCAAAGAACCAGCTCCTACTCTTGTTGATCTTTTGAATTGTTACTTTAGACTCTATGTCATTTAATTCTGCTCTGATCTTGATGATTTCCTTCCTTCTACTTGATCTGGGTTTTGCTTGTTGTTCTTCCTCTAGTTCTTGTAGCTGTAGGGTTAAATTTTTTATTAGAGATTCTTCTAGCTTTTTTAGGTAGGCTTGTATTGCTATGAACTTTCCTCTTAAGACTGCTTTCGCTGTATCCCATAGATTTTGGGTTGTTGTGTGTTCATTATCATTGGTTTCCAGGAACTTTTTGATTTCTTCCTTGATGTCATTGTTAACCCATTCATTATTTAATAGCATGTTATTCATTCTCCATGAGTTTGAATGTTTTTGAGTTTTTTCCTTGAGGTTGATTTCCAATTTTAAGGCATTGTGATCTGAGAAGATGCTTGATATAATTTCAATTTTCTTGAATTTATTGAGGCTTGTTTTGTGTCCTACCATGTGGTCTATCTTTGAAAATATTCCATGTGCACTTGAGAAATATGTATATTTTGCTTCTTTGGGGTGTAAACTTCTATATATATCGACTAAGTCCATTTGATCTAAAGTGTTGTTCAGTGCCTCAATATCTTTGGTGTTTCTTTGCTTTGAAGATCTGTCCATTGTTGACAATGGGGTGTTAAAGTCCCCTACGATGAGTGTGTTGCTGCCTATATCTTTCTTGGAGTCTTTCAAAATTTTCCTTACATATTTGGGTGCTCCTAAGTTGGGTGCATATATATTTATAAGGGTTACATCTTCTTGATGGATTTTTCCCTTAAGTATTATGAAATGCCCTTCTTTGTCTCTTTTTATGGACTTTGCTGTGAAATCTGTTTTGTCTGATATAAGTATTGCTACCCCGGCTTTTTTTTCATGTCCATTTGCTTGGAATACATTTTTCCATCCCTTTACTTTCAGTCTGTGTAGATCTTTTGTTCTAAGGTGGGTCTCTTGTAGACAGCATATATGTGGGTCATTCTTTCTAATCCATTCAGCTACCCTATGTCTTTTAATTGGAGCGTTTAATCCATTTATGTTTAAGGTTATTACTGATAAGTACTTATTCATTGTCATTTTCCCCCTTTGTACTCATGTTCTTCTCTGTTTCTCTCTGTTTCTTTATCTTCTTAGAGCAGACCCTTTAGCATCTCTTGCATTGCTGGTTTGGTGGAGATGTATTCTTTTAGTCTTCCTTTGTCTGAGAAACTCCTTATTTCGCCTTCCATTTTGAATGAGAGCCTTGCTGGGTAGAGTATTCTTGGTTGTAGGCCTTTGTTTTTCATTGCTTGGAATATTTTTTGCCATTCCCTTCTGGCTTGTAGTGTTTCTGCTGAGAAATCTCAGGATAGCCTTATTGGAGCTCCCTTGTATGTTATTAGTTGTTTCCCTCTTGCTGCTTTTAGGATTCTCTCTTTGTCTTTGGATGTTGCCATTTTAATTATGATGTGTCTTGAGGTGGGCCTGTTGGGGTTCATCTTCATTGGGACCCTCTGTGCCTCCTGGATTTGCGTGACTCTTTCTCTCCTCATGTGAGGGAAGTTTTCTGTCATTAGTTTTTCAAAGAGGTTTTCTATCCCTTGCTCTTCTTCTTCTCCTTCTGAAATTCCAATGATACGGATATTGTTACGTTTCATGTTGTCCTGCAGCTGTCTTAGAACCTCTTCAGTCTTGTTCAGTCTTTTTTCATTTTGTTGCATTGTCTGGGAGTTTTTGTGTACGTTGTCCTCCAGCTCGCTGATCCGATCTTCTGCTTCCTCTAGCCTGCTTTTAATTCCTTCTACTGTGTTCTTCAATTCAGAGATCGTATTCTTCATTTCCTCCTGGCTCTTATTGATAGCTTCCATGTCCTTTTTGATGCTGGTATAATTCTCAGTAAGTTCCTTATAGTTCTTCTGGAGTTCACTGTAGTTTTTCTGGAGTTCTTTGTAGTTTCCACTGAGCTCATTTAGCTTCTCCATAATCCATGTTTTAAATTCTGTATCTGATATTTTGCTCCCCTCTATTTCATTTAGCACTCTTTCTGGGGATTCTACCTTTCCTTTTGATGGGGGGTTGTTTCTCTGTTTCCCCATTTTTGTGATTCCTTTTGTTTGTTGGTGCTTCTTAGAATGATCAGTTCTTCCTGGATCTGCCTCTGGTAGCGTCAGATCATGTACCAGATTGGCCCTAGGCAGCCTGTTGGAGACTTCCAGGGATCTACTGCCTTTGTCTCTCTTCTTTAGTTGTTACTATACTCAATCTGTGATCAGCCATCAGGCTTAAGGACCGTGGGTGTGGCAACTTAATTCCTGTAGGCAGGGCTTTTATTTCCCCTTAGTATGACACCACTTGGAGGGGGATGGTCTGTCTGCTGTACTGGGGCTGAGTCAGCACTGGCTGGTCCTGGGAGGGGGTTAGTGTAACTTCCACTTACTCCTCCGCCCTCCTGGATCTCCGTCTGTGTTGTCCTTGATGATATTTCTTTAATCTGTCTGGTTGTATTTCAGCTACTTTTTGGTGGATCTTTTTCTCTGATTAGTTGATTGAGAGTCACTCTGCCCACCTTGTCTTGAGATCTTTTGTGAAGGTGCTGCTAAAACATAATTACACAACCCAGGCAAGAAACCCACACCCTCCAATGTCTCCCCCAAATACAATCCCACTATAGGCTGCAAATGAGCCCGTGTTAATATACTTCTGGAGCTACTGGGACTCTTATTTCGTAGGAGAAACAGAAAGGAGTTGTTTTAAATGAAGGAAGGGTAATTTTTGAGCTGGAAGTTGATAGAGTATTAATGTTAGCAATTGGGATCAAGGTTATGTAAGAGAGCAATTAACACTTGCACTGTCTGTTTGAAAAGGAGGGAGGGTTACAGTGTGGAGAGAGAAAGTGGAAGTGTATAGTATTAGGATTATATAATCGGTATATACTATATGATTAGCGTGGGAGGTAGGGTAGACACAACAGACATCCAGGTAGACAGACAGCCAGAAATTGAAAGAGAGGGCTGGGGAGGTTAGAAGGTAGGAAATAGATTGAGAGAGAATTTTTTAAGGATAAAAATACAGAGTAGAAAATAGCAAGACAGGAAGGGAGAGAGGAAAGAGAGAGAGAAAGTAGAGAAGAGAAGGGTAGGAGAGAGAACAAAAGAAGAAGGGGAGGTAGAAGAGAGGGGACTGGATTAAAATTCTTTTTTAAATTATATGTTATAAAAAAGATTAGGAGATTAAAACATGATATAAAGTTGCAAGATAGAGAGAAAAAGTGAATATAGAGAGAGAGGAATAGGAGATAGAAAAGCAAGAGGATTTGGGAGGAAAAGAGCTCAGAGGAGGGAAGGAAATCAGGAGGAAGAGGAGATATTAGGGAGGGGAGGATTGAAATTGAAGAGTTGGCAAAAGATAGGATGAAGGAGAGAAATACAAGAGGTAGGGAAAGAAGTGGGGGGATGGGGTAGAAAAAGAGAAGGGGTAAGAATGGGAGAGTAAAGGGAGAGGGGGATAGATTAGAATTATAATTTGAATATTAAGAGATTAGAATATAAAGTGTAATAGGGAGAGAGAGAGATTATGTATAGGGAGAGAAGGAAAATAAGGACAAGAGATGAAAGAAAAATCAATGTAGACTGAAGGGGGACAAAATAAAGAAAGAAATTTAATAAAGTTGAAGGTGCGTAGCGCAGAGAAAGGAGAGGGTGAGAAAGGGAGAGAACTTAAAATTATAAAATTAACTGAGAATAGGATGCAGGGGAGAATGCTAAGGGGAGAGAAGGGAGGGAAGGGGAGGGGAGAAAAGGAGCGAGAATAAGAAGGGACTGACTGTAGGGGTAGTTAGAGAGAGAGTGAGAGATAAAAGAATGAGGATTTTAACTCAATTCAACTTTTATGCACAGTCTCTGGGTATTTTTGGTTTGTTTTTTGGTTTTTCCTTGCTTCCTTCCTGAGTCTGCTCCTATTCAAAATTCCATGAGTTTCAAGTCTTTTCTGGTTGGTTGGCTGGCTGTGGGAGGGTTCTGCTTGATTCTGGGGTTGCTAGTCTTTTTTTCGTGGGCCTACCTCCGCTCTGCTGTGAGCTGCCTTTAGTAGTCCCCTCCTGAGGCACCCTCAGCCCTCCTCAGGCTTGTCCAGCTACTCCTTCCCTCTGTTGGTCCAGCCTGTGCCTGCCAGCAATCCCTGCCCTGCCTCCAGTCCTGTCTCTATTCCCAGGGTACAGCTTCTGCTCTCTTCCCTGTCTATATGCCTGCGCACCCTACCTCTCTCCCTGTCTCAAGATCGTCCTTTTGTTCTGCAGGACTCTGGCACAGTCGGTCAAAGTGCCGGGCCCAGTGGCCCTTTCCTGCCCCGGGCCTCTCCCCTAGTCTGGAGCTTTGCAGTGGCTTTCCTGCCTGTGCTCTTCTCCTTGCCGCAAAACTTTCTCTATTCCGAGCTACCGCTTCCGCTGGCTTCCCTGTCTATCGGCCTGCTCGCTCTATCTTTCTTCCCACCACAGCACCGACCCTTTGTTCAGTGGGACTCTAGTGTGGTCGGTCAGCGCAGCACTCTCCTTCCCCGGAGCTTTCTGCCAGTCTGGAGCTCCGCAGCAGCCCTTCCCTGCGGGCCCTTCTCCTTGCCCTAAAACCGCCTCCCCTCCAGAACCTCTGCCTCCGCTCTCTTCCCTACTTACACACCCTGCCCGTCCTATTTCTCTCCTAGCCCCAAACCTGCCTTTTGTTCTGTTGGATTCTAGCGCGACTAAAGAGCAAACACTGATTTCAAGAACACAGTTCTCCCCCGGTCCTGAGTTCCGCAGCAGTTTTTCTGTGCAGCCCGTCTCCTTGCCCCAAAACTGCTCCTTTGTTCTGTAGGGCCCTAGCGCAAGTGCTGGGCGCGCCCGGGATGCCGAGCTTTCGGTCGGAGGTTGCAGCTGAGGATGTTTCTCTCTAGACTCAGGTCACACAGTTTCTCCCAGTCCTGATTGTTCACTGTTCTCTCCCTCCTCTGGCTTTTTCGGCCAAATCCTCTCCCTAGCTCCCTACAAGAATTCACTCCCGGCTAGTGAGCTCTCCGGCTTGATACTGCAAACGCACGGAGTCTCAGAATGACTCAGCCTGCAGTTTGTGATAAACCCCTCCACCCCCCTCCACGCTGCTCCCACGATCTCCTCCCCATTCACATTATCAGATATTCCCACTCACTCAGTCATTCCTCCCTGAGTTTGTTCCTCCTGGATTGTCTCCTTAACAGGAGCGAGCTGAAAACACTGTTCCTACTCCGCGCCATCTTCTGCCCATTGATTTTAACTGATAGCTTTGCTGGGTAAAGCAATCTTGCATGTAGGTCCCTCCTTTCATGACTTTGAATATGTCTTGCCAGTCTCTTCTAGCCTGCAAAGTTTCTTTTGAGAAATCAGCTGACAGTCTTATGGGAACTCCTTTACAGGTGATTATCTGCTTTTCTCTTGCTGCTTTTAAGATTATCTCTTTATCTTTAAGCTTTGGCATTTTTAATTTTGATTTGTATTAGAGTGGGCTTCTTTGGGTCCAACTTGTTTGGGACTCTCTGTCCTTCCTGGACCTGCATGTCCATTTTCCTCACTAAATTAGGGAAGTTTTCTTTCACTATTTTTTCAAGTAGATTTCCAATATCTTGCTCTTTCTCTTCTGGCACTCCTATGATGTGAATATTGGACCTCTTGAAGTTGTCCCAGAAGCTTCTTATACTATCCTCGTTTTTTTGGATTTTTTTTCTTCTTGTTCTGATTGGTTGTTTTTTGCTTCCTCATGTTCCAAATCACTTGTTTGATACTTGGCCTCATCCACTCTACTGTTGTTTACCTGTAAATTGTTCTTTATTTCAATTAGTATATCTTTTTTATGGTGTTGAGGTCCTTATTAAGTTTCTTGAGCATCCTTATAACCAGTGTTTTGAACTCTGCATTTGTTAGATTGCTTATTCCCATTTTGTTCAGCTCTTTTTCTGGAGCTTTGATCTGTTCTTTCATTTGGGCCATGTTTATTTGTCTCCTCATTTCGACAGCTTCCCTGTGTTTGTTTCTATGTATTAGGTAAAACTGCCTTGGTAGTGTGGCCTAACGTAGTAGGTGTCCTATAGGGTCCAGGGGCACAGCATCCCCTATCACCCAAGCTGGGTACTTGAGGTGCACCATTCATGTGGGCTGAGTACACCTTCCTCTTGTAGATGAGCCTTGATTGCTGTTGAAAGATCGATGGGAGGGCTTCATCCAGGCCAGTCAGCTGCAAGGACTGATTGTGAGCACTGACCACCAACCTCTGCCTTTCATGGAGGATCATCTGTGCAGGGGCAGGGTGGTGGTGCTCCAATGTGATCTGTAGCTGTCCACTGGGTGGTTCACCTTGGGGTTTCCTGGGTGCTGCAGGCCAAGATCAGCCCCCACCTGTGTCTTGCCCAGGGCATCCTGCCTGAGCTATAAAGCAATATGAGACAGCTGCTACTGGTGCTGGGCTTGGAGATTCCCAGGTGCAGCCAAGCTGTGAATCTAGGCTGGCTGGTGCTAGTGCTAGACCTGGGGTTCACTGAAGCCAGCTCTTGCTTATTTGATAGGGTTTAGGAATTTGGGAAGCATGAACCAAGGTCAGCCATTCAAATGGAAAATCAGCTTGTTGGGGCCTAAGTTGGGTGAGGCAGAGTCTCTGAAGATCTCTAAGGCAGGTCAACGAGTGTTAGCAAGGTTGATGGAGTCTCAGATATGGCACCAGCTTGCTGGCTCTGTGGGGGGGGAGTAGAAAAGAGACAATGTCCTCTGCTTGCCTTGATGCCACATATTTTCAGTCTCTCCTTGTATACCACTGGTGCCTTTCAAGCTGCCACTCCAATACTGGAGCTCAGAGGGAGTGAGTCTGAGTAGGTGAGTCTACGTGTGGGTTCTTTAAGAGGAACTGCTTGGGGGTCCAACAGTTTCTTTCACAGACTCAATCCCTGCTGGTTTTTGCAACCAGAAGTTCTGCGGACTTATCTTCCTGGCACTGGAACCCTGGACTGCGGGGGCCTGGTGTAGGGCTGGGACTCCTCGCTCCTGAGACAACCCTCTTGAATTTTTATCCACCACACGTGGGTGTAGGACCAGCCCTTTCCACATCTGCACCCCTCGTACCAGTCTGGATGGATGTGGTTTCTTTAATTCTATGGTTGTCAAGACTTCCATTCAACTTGATTTTGTAGTTGTCAGACTTCCATTCAACTTGATTTCTGACACATTTCAGTGACAGTTGTTCTCTATTTTGTAATTTTGATGTGGTTGTGTGAAAAGGAGAGCCATGTCTGCCTACACCACCATCTTGACTGGAGGTCACTTAATTATTGTTAGAGACAAGTGTCGAGAAAAATTTGCCCAAGGAGGTGACAACTCGGAGGATACCAGAAAAATAACAGTAGAAGATCCCAGCAAGAGTGTTTCAGTTTCTGGAGTCATAATACCCTTGAAAAATCTGATGAAAATTGTATCTCTCCAGATAAGGGCATATATATACTTGCACACACATTTTACCTTATCAGTGGTGAGTTTAAAATTCAGCTCCATCACTCACTAGCTATGTGATTTGGTGCTTCAGTTACCTAATTGTTAAACTGAGAGTAATAATAGTGCTTGTCTTTTTCTCAGGGTAGTTGTGACAATCAAATGCAAAATTGTGTGTAAAGCACCTGCAGAGTTTTGGCAATCAATAACTCATAGTTCCCTTTCCTTTCCCTAAGTGGAATTTAATTTTCAAAAGCAATGAGATTACAGCATTGCCAAGAAGATGAATTGATCTTTTCTTGTTTTTTATGGAGTCTTTTTTTAGTTTTTGGCCTCTTCTATCACAAAGGTTAGTCTGCCTGGCTCATTTTCCCAGGTGGCTTTTTATGGCCAATGCCTTAAATTATTTGGAACCTCTTAGGGTACCTACATAGATGTGATATTTGCCTAGGGCAGGAGGCCTATCTTTCCCTTGGGAAATTTTTTCTATCTGAAAGAATTTGAACATATCTTTTTATAAGGCTCCTAGAAGTCTCCAACCACATACAGGTAGATCCCTGATTGTAACAGGGTATTGACTTGGGTTGGAGGTGATATTTCAGGCTGGGGGGAAAACACTTCCATTACCCCAACTGATCTCTTACATTTGTTTCTAGAGTCTGAATTACCATATTTTTTACTCCATAAGACGCACCTAGGTTTAGAGGAGGAAAACAAGAAAAAAATATTCTGAGCCAAATGGTGTACTAAAATATTTAATAAAATATAACAGAATAATATCTCAACCATGTAAAGTGAACAGCAGTCAACAGCGGTATTAAGAACCGTCATTACTGTCATTAACAAATGAGGAAAAACTTGAAGGTTCAAGTACTCTTCTACTTTTCTGGGAACCCCAAGAACTCATCATCACTAGTGTCAGAATCAATGAAACTCAGTTCCTCACTATCACTGATATCATTTTGTTCACTATCTTCATACTGACCAGACACCCTGAGATTGAGCAGTAAAGTGGGACATTTAAGCATCCCCAGGGGTTTCTCATGGGCCCACCGCTTCCTTTTCTAGCAGCTGTCACCCCTGCTGACAGGTCAGGTAATACACATCACGGTCTGTGATGCAATATTCTCTCCATAAGACACACAGACATCCCCCCCTTTGGGGAAAAAAAGTGCATCTTATAGAGTTCCTATAGCAAAGTGCCACAAACTGGGTGGCAAAAACAACAGAAATGTATTCTCTCACCATTCTAGAGGCAAGAAGTTTGAAATGAAATTGTAGGCAGGGATGGATCCTACCGGAGGCTCTGAGGGAGAATCCATTCACTGCCTCTCTCCTAACTTCTGCGGATTGCCGGCAACACTTGTCATTCATTGACTCATATGTGTATCACTCCAATCTCTGCGACTGCCTTTTTTTTTTTAATCACTCCTAACTTTATTTTTTTTAATTTTATTTTTCAATTACAGTTTACGTTCAATATTATTTTGTATTAGTTTCAAGTGTATAGTCTGCTGCTATTTTTACATCCCCTTCTCTGTGTCTCTCTGTCAAGTCTCTCTCTCCTTTCTCTTAATAGGATACTTGTCACTAGATTTAGGGCCCATCCAGATAATTCAGGATGATCTCATCTGGAGATGCTTAATTTAATTATATAAGCAAAAGCCCCTTTGTACAAATAAAATTACATTAGCAGGTTCTGGCAAATAGAATGTGGACATTCTTTTGAGGGTCCAACATTCAATTCACTACAGGTCTTATTTCTGTGACCAAATTCCAGCTTTTTCAAGCTTGGAGATTTGGATTTTTCATGATATCGCTATCTTTGAGTAAGGGAGAATGAATATGTATCAGTTAAGAATTGGTGCCAGAGACAGTGCTGGGGGTTATATATACATTACCTCACTTAATCTTCATGACCGCTGTAGGGAGCAGATGCTATGATCATCTTTATTTTGCAGATGAGGCTGAGAGTACTTCAGTAATTAGCCCCAGGTCATGCAGCTAATATGTAGTGAAGTTGCATTCAAACTCATTTCTGCCTGACTCGGAAACTTAATTTATTGAGTGCTGACCCCAGGGCAAGGCACTCTTCTCAGTGCTTTAAAATTAAAACACATCTAACTTTCCTAACATTTTAAGTACATTATTAAAAGACCCTCCTCTCCCTATGGATGAGGCACTGGAGGCACAGAATGATTTAGTAACTCTATTTAGTAATACAGTATTCCCCCACTTAATGGTGGGTATTATGGTCTAGACACCCCCACGATAGGTGAAAATCCGCGAAGTAGGAACCTTATATTTATTTTAGTATTTATACATATTTTAAGGCTTTAGAAACCCTTCCCACACACTTATAAACCATTCCCAGTCCCTTATTAACCTTTCCCACTCCCTTATTAACCTTTTCCACATTTTTATAAACACTACTTATGTTCTTAAACATATCAACACTCTTAAACCTATGTAACTTTAACAACATACGTATACAGTACTGCAAAATCCCGTGATATAGCAAAAGATCCTCGATAAATAATTAAATATAATCTTTTTTAAAATCCCACGATACAGTGAGGCCATGATAAGTGAACCTCAATATAGAGAGGGACTACTGTAAAGCTAAAATACCTGACCCAGATACCCCTGATCTGTAAGATTAGGAATGAAGATTCTAGAATGACTACTATATCAGGCACTTTGTGTTTTTTCACATGGAGTCTTCCCTGTAAACTTGCAAAACAGATATTATTATTATCATTATGTTTTATAGATGGGAAACTGAGGCTCAAAGGGATAAAGTGACTTGTCCATGTATGATGGAAGTGGGATACAAACCAAGGTCTTTGTGATTGGCCAGTTATATTCTTTCTACTATCCCTCACTGTCTTCCAGAGTTGTTGTGAGGATATAGGGACATGACATGTGTGACTGAGACTCACTTTTAAAAGATAGGTCTCATGGAAAATTAAGTAATTATGTGTATGCTTATAGTACTCCTTCTCTTCTCCATCATCATAATTGCCTTTGTTGTCCTCATCATCAAAGTATTAGTGGAGTTGTCCAACCTGAAAAGTCTAAGGCCAGGGTCAGCAATGCCCAGTGGGTGCTACTGACTTGCACATCTCTGATCTAATCCTGACAACTTAAGAAAAAAATTACATAACCTGAGGGAAAAAGGATCAGTTGGCATAAAGCATACAGTTCGGTCACATTATAGTCACACTTGGAGTGTCTAATTAAGCATCGCACTTGTGCCTCCTGGCCATGGCTAAAAAGAGGGTCAGGACACAACCACTCATTCTCTACACACACAAGAAATGAAGAAAGTAGAATATGGAATTGCAACAGAGCCACATGTCACCAAGGGCTTTGCAAGGCAGACCCAGCTATTACCAAGCCTGGGGCAGGGCTGGGGATTGAGAGGAGGCTGGACTTGATGCCATCAGAAATGCAGTCTACTGACATGTTCTCCAACATGCCAGCTCTATCTCCTGCTTTCCTGAAGTTTAATTTTTAATGATACAATCAGGCTTGAACATTCAACCTGTCTTGAGTCCTTCAAGTTCAGCTGCTGTGGGACCTGCATTGTGGTAGTTGTTTAGGTCCCAGAAGTATCCTCAGGTGCTATACCCATGGTCTTGAACTCTGTTTTGAGAAACACTTCCTCCTGCACTGATTATGTGACTCTAGGAAGCACCCCACCTCCTATCCCCACTGTGGCCATGGAGGTAGTTCCAAATAAGCCTGGCCAGTCTACATCTGGTTCTGAGACTCCTCACATTGGAGTTGGATACGAGGACCCTCTTTGTTCTCTTATCAATGACCTGAAAATGTGTGAGCTTCAGGTTTCCCTGTGGTCAGGTTTCTCACTGCATGGAGAATGCCATCCTCCAGCAGTAGAGAATAAAGCTGACACATAAAGAAAAGAGCAATGAGAAGAGGAAAAGAATACCTAACAGCATTCTTCTTCCTGCTTTCCAGCTGTACCCAAGGCCAACTTCATTTTTCTCTCTCCCCTGGCTTGATTATAGAAGCCAATATATTCCTCTCTTTTCTGTTTTAAACTTAATTGAATTTTGCTTCTGTCATTTTCAACAAAATAGTTTTTATATACCCTCCACATACCAATAAGAGTCTCAATTATTTGATATAATACATGCCATTAGGAGCCTCAGAACATTTCTCCAAGGCCGCTATCCCCATTTTACATATGAGGAAGCTAAGCCACAGAGAACTTAACGGCATTGTCCTAAGTCCCACTGCTACACAGTGGGAAAGCCTGGAGTCTGTGCCCGCCCCCCTCCCCACTTTCCTTTGCTACTAAATATCATTAATTAACTTAATCCCTGCAACATGTATCATAACACTCCTTTCCTTTCTGTCCCTCCTGCCATCTGCCTAGGGCCTCTTCTGCCTGTTCCTAATGCAGTGCAGTAGCACCCTAAATAGTCCCCCTGCAGCTCTCTATCTCCAGTCCATTATTTCCCAGATAGTATTTCCAAAACATACTTACTTGTTATATAATTTATGCAGTTAAAAAAAATCTTTCAGGGCTTTCCATTGCCTACTCCATCAACTTTCTTCTTAACCTTTCATTGAAGGCTGTTCACAACCTGGACCTAATCAAACTTGACATGTTTTCTCTTCCTTTCTCTTGCTACCCACTGTCAAAGTTTCAGCTGTACCCATCAGCTCCCCGCCCCCATGCATTCCTACTTCCATCCTTTTGCTCAAGTAGATCCTCCATCCAAACTGTTCCTGTGCCCACCACAGAAATCCAACTGGTTCATTAAGGCCTATCTCAGAGTTTGTCACTTTCATAAGGCCTTCCCAAGGCCACTAGTTTTATGTCACGTTCCCCTCTCGGGATCCTCATGAACATTTCATTCTCCCCTTTCAGGGCACTTTTCACATTTTTCTGGATATAATAGTTATCCTGAGGTTTTTCTGAAAGTTTTTACCAAGCCTAAAGGGCCAGGAAGACAAGGTGTGTGCCTTCTTTCCAGAGTTCATTCAACAATCATTACTCGGCACCTTCAATGATTGGCCCCCTGCTTTGTGCTAGAGGCAGTAAATTATATAACATGCCAAGTACTGTTCTAATAATTTTATGCACAATAGCTGATATAATTCTTACAATAATTCTACAAAGTATGTATTGTCGTGTCCATGCTACAGATGAAGAAACAGAGGCCCAGAGAAGTTAAGGGACTTGTCTAAGCTCACACAGCTAGTGAACAGTAGAGCTGGGATACAAACCCAGCCAGTCTGGCCACAGGGATTGCATGTTTTCAGGCTTCCTTTGTAATCTTTCTTCTCTCTCACAACTCCCTTTCTAGGTCATCCTACCCACTCCTGCATCATCACTTATTTGTTTTTTCAGCCATTCCTATCACACAGTTTTATCAAGTGCCTACTATGAGCCAGGCACTGATGGTGATTTCAGCAGTAGAGTGGGCTGAATAATGGCCCCAAACACATGTCCACATCCTAATTCCCAGAACCCATGAATATCACCTTATATGGCAAAAGCTGTGATTAAGGATTAATTTATGATTAAATTAAGAAGAAGCTTACCCTGAATTATCCAGGAGAGCTCATTCTAATTACAAAGGTCCTTATAAGAGGAAGGCAGGGGGATCCAAGTCAGAGAAAGAGATGTGAAAACAAACGCAGAGATTGGAGTGGTGCAGCACAAGACAAAAAATTCTGGAAGCTACCAGAAACTGAAAGAGGTCATGAACAGATTCTCTCCTACAGCCTCTAGAGGGAGTGTGGCCCTTCCAATGCCTTGATATTGGCCTAGTGCCAATGATTTCACATTTATGGACCATAGAACTGTGAGAGAATACATTTCTATTGTTTTAAGCCACATGATATGATAATTTGTTATGGCAGCCCTAGGTAATTAATACAAACAGTGATAAAGATAAATGTGATTTCTGCTTTCATGGAATGGGCAAGACAGATGTTAATTTTTTAAAAATTAAAAGGTCTTGGATTAAAGGAGGCATATATATATATATATATATATATATATATATATATATATATATATATATATATAGCACATAGCACATAGCACATAGCACATAGACAGATAACAGTGTGGTGATAGCCAGAGGGAAAGGGTGCGAGAGCAGGTGGAGGCGGACAAAGGGGAGGGAATGGGGACAAAAAAAGACTTTGCTTTGGGAGATGGGTACACGATGCTGTATGCAGATGTTTTGTTCAGGTGTACACTTTAAACATGCATAGTTTTGTGAACCATGTCACCCCAATACATTCAATAAACTATTATAAATGGGAAGTGCAGGGTACAATGAGAATTTATATATCAGCAAGCCCACAGCCGCAGCTTTCCTGCCCCATAATACATCTAAAGAGGACAAAAACTGAGTTTGATGGCTGAGGGCTGGAAGAGGGACTGAGCATGCTGAAACAGCATGGCAGGAGTGCATTTTGAACACTGCCCCTGAAAACAAGAATTTATCACAGTAGTGATTTATGAGACTAAAAAATAAATTACCTAATCCTTACTCTTGCTAGTAGCATTTCCATAAGTTACACAGAGGCTCTTGTGGCCCCTGCCTCTCTCCTGTATTAAGATATGTACACAGGTTACTGTACAGACAGTCCTGTGGCCACTTATGCTGGGATGACAAGTAGGTCATCTCCATTAAATTGGTAGTGACTGACTAGAACGCTGTTTTGAGAAAGACTCTGAGGCCATGTCCAGATTCAGTTAGAAAGAGTGTCATGGTTGATTAGCAATGCCTGCCGTGAGCTGATTATAGTGGAATGGGAGCACATAACTAACTCCTGCATTTCCAACCATCCTCTAGAGCACTGATCTCAAACTTTGGATTATATCAGACTCACCTGGGGTGTGTTAAAGCACAGATTGCTGGGCTCTGCCCCAAGAGACTCTGATACATTAGATTTGGGGTGAAGCCTGAGAATTTACATTATTCACAATTTCTCAGGTGATGCTGATGCTGCTGGTTCAGGTCCCACACTTTGCAAACCATTCCTCCAGAGTGTTCTCAAACTTGAACCCAAGAATGAATCACCTGGAGTCCTTGCTAATAGGCAGATTCTGTTTCAGCAGGTCTGATTCTGATTATGCATTTCTCATAAGCCTCAAGGCCACGCCCATACTGAACTATGTACTAACCACACACACCTTGAGTGAAAAGGAGCTAGGAAAACACTTCTCAATCGAGGTGGCATGACACATAATTGTGCTAAGGACAATTATGAGGTGCCACATGTAATACAGAATGGAATACTTTCTCTGAAAGCAAAGTGAGGAAGATTCATTGTTTTCTCTATTTAAAAAATCTCTTTTACTTGCATACTTGTGCAGTATAAGAGAAAGATGCAATTATAGAAAATCCACTGGGAATTGTGTATGGACTCAAAGACCATCCCGTGTCTTTCTCTTTCCCATTCAAATCCTACTTGTTTATACAGATAATACAGGTAGTTATAAATGACCTAGAAGACCTCACTGTACCCTCCATATATATACCTGGGGGAAGGGCTAAAGGACACGTTTCCCATGGGTGACCCAGTTGGAGGAGTGCTGAGGTAGGGACAGGTTCTTCCCCTGAGGACATCACCTGCTAACTGTATTTTACTGACCCTGGAGGCATTGGGAAGTGTCTGGAAAGTTGTGTACAGGGAACTGGAAGGGAGGGTGGTGGACTGGGTGTGATTCCACGGTGGTCCACACCTGACACTCTCATTGAATACAGTCTGGGGTCCAGCTGGCTCAATGGCTCACTGAGAGCAGGGACATCTGGAGTTCCTCGCAGCTCAGCTCTCACTCAGGTCTGGTAGGATGGAGAAGAGAGGTCAGGGGTCCAAATAAGAACCTGGAATTTTCTGATGTCTTAGAAAAGCTGACCCCCAAGGACATCCAGCCATGATTATACTGCCTCAAAGTACACAGTAGTAGTCCATAGTGCATGTTGCTTCTGAAGGTCATCTTTCATGCATACCAGTAGAGAAAGGCTTAGATCACTGGGCTAGAATGTAAGGATGCAGTTCTTTGGAAAGGGCATCCCACTGCTTGCCCCTAAGCTGAATTACAAGGACAATATGAAGGGTGAAGACAGACATAGTAAACTCTATAAATAGATGGCGGGGAGGGAACACATTAGGGTAACCAATCATCCTGGTTTACACAGGCTGAGTGGATGTTGCTGCATCCACTGCTGAAGTGCTCAAGTCTCCCTCTAATTTTTATAACTCTGTACCCTGAAGGTTGTTCTGTATCATTCTCTCTCTGACTTGCATAGCCTTTTCAAGTTCATGGCCTACTTTTAAGCACCACCCCAAAATAACAGGAGCCAGAAGAGGATGACAGGCTGTAACTAATTATTCCATACCACCCTTGCTGTTGGCAAGGTGTGATAGGATGAAGGTATATTTCTCTACTGGTCCTAGGATATCTCTGGATCAAAGGATGCTTCTATCCTCAGAAGGCAAAGGAAGAATCAGAGTAGCTCCAAGAGGAAAGAAAAAAAGAAAGAATCAGAGTAGCTCCAAGAGGAAAGAAAAAAAAAAGATTTCTTAGCCTATCTCTGGTCTAGGCAAAGGGAGCCTGGATCATTCAGACGAGTTCACCAGGAGGACTGATTACATGGGGATCTGGAGCCAGAGCCCAAGTTGCTATGTTTTCAAAGATGATTTGAACTTCAAGAAGCTAGAGCAGGAAGAGGAAATGGCTTGAAAGTTAGTAGATCTGGGGGTATGACCAAACTGTGACATCCAGGGACCAACTGAGCTTTCTCCTTCTCTCACTGTCAGTTATTTTCCCCATCTTTCTAATAATGATGTTGGCATTAGCTTATCTCAGTTATCTTAGCAAAAGCTGATATAATGTGATCTTTATACATTCTCTCAAAGAATCTCATTATCAAATGTTTTAATGATGACAATACTAGCATTTGGTCCTTCCTATTAGTTTAGAATTATATATCTGAAGATCTTAAATCAAATTCATGCACACCTTAGTAAATGGACAGCTTTTTGACATGGAAATTATAATGCTAGACTATCATAATAACTGAAATTATCCCAAGAGCAATTGAGACATTTGTAACAATGTCTTTAAAAATGTGTCTATGCATATCCTTTGTTTCAATTGCACTTCTAGGAATTATAGTAAGAAATAATTAAAGATATGTGCACAGGGACTGTATGTAGATGTAGAAGGGTGCAAGGCAATGTCATCTCCACCTCAGGTATGAGGAAAACATGAGTAATTAATGAAACCATAACTAACATTTTTTGAACCAAAAAGAAGGAAAGCAAGTAAAATTATGACCCAACTGGCCACAATGCCAGTGTTCCCCATATCTATGATTCCATTCTTGTTATGCTTATTTGTTAAGTTTGTTTTTTAGATTCTGTTGTTGATAGTTATGTATTTATTGCCATTTTAATGTTCATAGTTTTGATCTTCTTTTTCTTAAATAAGTCCCTTTAACACATCATATAATAAGGGCTTGGTGATGATGAGCTCCTTTAGCTTTATCTTGTCTGGGAAGCACTTTATCTGCACTTTCATCCTAAATGATAGCTTTGCTGGATAGAGTAATCTAGGTTGTAGGTCCCTGCTTTTCATCACTTTGAATACTTCTTGTCAGTCCCTTCTTGACTGCAAAGTTTCTTTTGAGAAATCAGCTGACAGTCTTACGGGAATTCCCTTGTAGTTAATTTTCTGCTTTTCTCTTGCTGCTTTTAACATTCTCTCTTTATCTTGAACCTTTGGCATTTTAATTATGATGTGTCTTGGACTGGGCCTCTTTGGGTCCAACTTGTTTGGGACTCTCTGTGCTTCATGGACTTGTATGTCTAATTCCTTCACCAAATTAGGGAAGTTTTATTTTATTTTATTTTTTCAAATAAACTTATAATCTCTTTCTCTTTTTCTTCTCCTTTTTGGTACCTGTATCATGAGAATGTTGGCATGCTTGAGGTTGTCCCAGAGGTGTCTTACACTATCTTCAATTTTTTGGATTCTTTTTTCTTCTTGCCTTACTGGTTGGATGTCTTTTTCTTCCTAATGTTTCAAATCATTGATTTGATCCTTGGCTTTATCCACTCTGCTGTTGTTTCCTTGTAAATTGTTCCTTATTTCAATTAGTGTCTCCTTTATTTCTGATTGGATCCTTTTTATGCTTTTGAAGTACCCACCGAATCCCTTGAGCATCCTTATAACCCGTGTTTTAAACTCTGCATCTGATAGATTGCTTATCTCCCTTTTGTTTAGTTATTTTTCTGGAGTTTTGTTTTTTTCTTTCATTTGAGCCATACTTCTTTGTCTCCTCATTTTTGCAGTCTCTCTGTGTTTGTTTCTCTGTATTAGATAGAGCTGCTTTGACTCCATGTATTGGTAGCATGGCCTAATGTAGTAGGTGTGCTGTAGGGTCCAGTGGAACAACCTCCCCTATCTCCCAAGATGTGTACTCAAGGTATTCCCTCCTCTTATAGATGAATCTTGATTGCTGTCAGCAGGTCAATGGGAGGTATTCACCCAGTGCAGACAGCTGGTAGTACTGGATGTGACTCCTGGCCATCAACCACCTCCCTCTGTGGCTTGTGGAGGTGGTTGGGTGGTACCGTGACATGGTCTATAACTGTCTACTAGGTGTGCAGGCTCTGGGTTTTCACAGGTGGTGCAGGCCAAGGTCAGCCTCCATCTGTGTTCTGTCTTGGGCCCCTTGATGTAAGCTATAAAGCAATTTGCATATAGCTGCTGCTAGTGCCAGACCTGTGGCCACTCAGCGAGAAGTACGGGGGCTGGGCTGAGCTGTTGCTTGTTTGGGAAGATTTAGAAAGGTCAGAAGCCTTCACCTAGCCCAGCCCTTCATATGGAAAAGCCACTGCCACCAGCTTGGGTGGGCCTGTACGCTGGATGGGGAGGACCCTTAGATAATTGTCAGGTGTGAGCCAGGTTCATGGAGATTCAGATATGGTGCTGCCACACTGTGGCTCTGTGTGGGGGAGGGATCAGAAAAGGTACAATGGCCACTGTCTGCATTTCTGTCTGGGAGGAAGTTGTCCCCCAGCTCTCACCTTGATGCCAGATGCTTCAGTTCCTTCGTATATGCCACTGGTGCCCTTCAAGGTGCTGCCCCAGTGCTGGAGCCCAGAGGGTGTGAGTCTGAGTAAGTCTGTGTGTGTTGCAAGGCCCTTTAAGAGGAGAGGCCTGAGCATCCCACACTTTCTTCTGCTGAACCAAACCCCACTGGTTTTTACAGCCAGAAGTTTGAAGGACTTATCTTCCTGGCAATGGAACCCTGGGCGGGGTGGTCTGGTGCGGGGCTGGGATCTCTCACTGCCAAGATACCCCTCCATTTTATATCCACCACACGTGGGTTTGGGATGAACTGGTACCCTGTCTCATTGTCTCCACCCCTCTGTCCCTCCTGCCATCTGGATGAATGTGGTTTCTTTAAATCCTTAGTTGTCAGACTTCCATACTGCTTGATTTTCTGACAGTTCTGAGTAATATTTGTTCTGTAGTTTAGCTATAACTTTGCTGTGGTTGTGTGAGGAGGCAAGCCACGTTTGCCTCCACTTCCACCTTGAATTGTCAATGATAGCCATTCTGACAGATGTGAGGTGATATCTCATTGTGGTGTTCATTTGCATCTCTCTGATGACTAGCGATGTTGAATATCTTTTCATTTATCTATTGGCCATCTGTACATCCTCTTTGTAGTAGTGTCTATTTAGGCCCTTTGCCCCTTATTTAATTGGATTGTTTGTTTTCTTTGTGTTGAGTTGTATAACTTCTTTATGTATTTTGGATATTAACCCCTTATCAGATGTATCATGAGCAAAATGTTTTCCCATTCAGTGGGTTGACCTTCCATTTTGTTGATAGTTTCTTTTCCTGTGCAAAAGCTTTTCAGTGTGATGTAGTCCCATTTGCTTATTTTTTCTTTTTCTAAATTGTTGTTCAATTAGTTTTGTTTCCCTTGCTGTGAGAGAAGTCTGAGATTTTACTACCTATGTTTTCTTCTAGGATTTTTATGGTTTTGCAACTTACACTTAAATCTTTGATCCATTCTGGATTTATCCTTTTATATGGTATAAGTTGGTAGTCTAGTTTCATTTGTTTTTTTGCATGTATCTTCCAATTTTCCCAACACCATTTATTGAAGATACTGTCTTTTCAACATTGTATGTTCTTGCCTCTATTGTCAAATGTTAATTTATCATAAAGGTTTGGGTTAATTCTGGGCTCTCTGTTCTGTTTTATGCCAGTACCATGGTGTTTTTGATTTCTATGGCCTTGTAGTATAGTTCGATATCAGGTAATGT
This sequence comes from Furipterus horrens, assembly GCF_987537825.1. Taxonomy (NCBI): domain Eukaryota; kingdom Metazoa; phylum Chordata; class Mammalia; order Chiroptera; family Furipteridae; genus Furipterus; species Furipterus horrens. Next base: position 18,932,085 of record NW_028327187.1, on the reverse strand, counting down.
GATACGTCCAACTATGTACTTCTTTCTCAAGACTACTTAGGCTATTCAGGGTCTTTAGTGGTTCCACATAAGTTTTTTGGAATATTAGTTCTAGATTGATGAGATATGTCATTGGTATTTTAATAAAAATTATGTTGAATCTACAGATTGCTTTGGGTAGTATGGACATTTAATGATGTCTTTCCTATCCATGAACATGGTATATGTTTATGCTTGTTTGTATTTTTCTCTATTTCTTTCTTTAGTGTCCTATAATTATCCACATATATGTTTTTTACATCCTTGGTTAAATTTATTCTTAGGTACCTTATTTTTTATTGTAATAGTAAATGGGATTGTTTTCTTAATTTCTCTTTCTGATAGTTCATTATCGATGTATTAAAATGCCACTGATTTCTGAATATTAATTTTGTATCCTGCTACTTTACCGAATTAATTAATCAGTTCTAGTAGGTTTTAGTAGAGTCTTCAGGGTTTCCTATATACAATATCATATCATCTTTAAATGATAACAGTTTTATTTCCTCTTTTTCAATTTAAATGCCTTTTATTTCTTCTTCTTGTATGATTGCTGTGGCTATAACTTCCAGTACTATGTTGAATAAGATTGGTGAAAGTGGACATCCCTATCTTGTTTCTGATCTTAAGGGAAATGCTTTTAGTCTCTGCCCATTGAGTAAGACATTGGCTGTGTGTTTGTCATATATGATCCATATTATGTTGAGAAGCGATCCTTCTACTCTTACTTTGCTGAGGGTTTTTTGTCATAAATGGTTGCTGGATTTTATTAAATGCTTTTTGCATCTAGACATCATATGATTTTCATTTTTCATTTTGTTAATGTGATGCATCACATTTATTGATTTATGAGTATCATACCAACCTTGTGCCTCTGAAATAAATCCCACTTAATCATCATGTATGATCTTTTTACTGTTGCTGAATACAGTTTGCTCATGTAACATGTTGTTGAAGATTTTAGCATCTATGTTTATAAGGAATGTTGGCCTATAACATCTTTTCCTTGTAGTGTCTTAATATGGTTTTGGTATGAGGATAATGCTGACTTTGTAAAACAAGCTTGGAAGTTATCTCTCCTCTTGAATTTTTTTGAATAGTTTGAGAAGAATAGGTGTTGGTTCTTTGAAGTTTAGAAAATTCACATGTGAAACCATCTGGTCCAGGACTTTTCTTTTCTGGGAGTTTTTAAAATTGCTGCTTCAGTTTCCTTAGTTGTAATTGGTCTATTCAGATTTTCTGATTTTTTCCTGATTAAGTCTTAGAAGATGGCATGTTTCTAGAAATTCATCCATTTCACCCAGGTTGTCCAATTTGTTGGCATATAGTTGTTCATAATATTTTCTTACAATCCTTTGTATCTCTGTGGTGTCAGTTGTTCTTCTCCTTTTCATTTATGATTTTATTTATTTGGGTCCTCTGTCTTTTTTTATTGATGAGTCTGGTTAAAGGTTTGATAATCTTGTTTATCTTTTCAAAGAAGTAGCTCTTGGTTCCATTGATCTTTTGTATCATTTTTAGTATCTATGTCATTTATTTTTACTATAATCTTTACCAGTTCCTTCTTTCTATTTACTCATGGTTTTGTTTGTTGTTCTTTTTCTAGTTCTTTTAGGTATAGGGTTAGATTATTTATTTCAAATTTTTTTCTTGCTTTTTGAGGTAGGCCTGTGATGCTATTAATTTCCCTTTCAGGACTGATTTTGCTGTGTCCTACATATTTGGGGTTATTGTGTATTCATTTTCATTTGTCCCCATGTAACTTTTGATTTCTTCCTTAATCTAATTTTAACCCATTCATTGCTTAATAACATGTTATTTAGCCTCTATGTGTTTGAGGAGCTTTTAGAGTTTTTGTTGTAATTTATTTTTTAGTTTCATACCACTGTAGTAGAAACAGTGCTTGACATGACTTCAAACTTCTTCAATTTATTAAAATGTATCTTGTGTCCTATCATGAGGTCTATCTTAGAAAACGTTCCATGTGCACCTGAAAAGAATGTATATTCTGCTGCTTTGGAATGAAATGTTCTGTAAACATCGGTTAAATGCACTGAGTTCAGTGTGTCATTTAAGATCACTGTTGCTTGTTTGTTTGTTTGATTTTTTGTCTGTTAAGATCTACCCATTGATATCAATGGGTTGTCAAAATACCTAACTAGTATTGTATTGCTATTGATCTCTCCCCTGATGTTCACCAATATTTTCTTTACATATTTAGATGCTCCTATATTGGGTGCATATATGTTTGCAAGAGCTTTATCCTCTTTTTGGAACAATTCATTTAGTATTATGTAATGTTCTTCTTTGCCTCTTGTTATGGCCTTTGTTTTGAAGTCTATTTTCTCTGATACAAGTATTGCTAGCCCAGCTCTTATTTCATTTCCATTTTTATGGAATATTTTTTCCATCCCTTCACTTTCAGTGTGTTTGTATCTTTTGTTCTGAGGTAGTTCTCTTGTAGACATCATATATATATGTTGTCCAGAATGTATCCAGCCATGTGATATGAAAAATAGAGATATTTATTGAAGAAAATACAAGATATAAGAAATATTGTACAAAGGACAATACACCTCAATCCCCTTCAAAGTAGGTACATTGGGACCTCATAGAGTTCTCCCAATCACCATCAGCTGCCCCATATTTTCCTGAATCTCATCGATGGTCTTAAATATCTTCCCTTTCAAAGATTATTTTTGTTTTGGGAAAGGCAAGAAGTGGCAGGGCACGATATCTGGGCCATAGGAAGGCTGAGTCATCTGGGTGATTTGATATTTTGCCAAAAAAACTCTGCATGAGGCATGATGCATGATTGGGCACATTGTTGTGATGAAGCTGCAAGTCCCCAGTTGCCCATGGTTGTGGCCTTCTAAATCATCCAAATAGTTTCCATGGCGGAATGTTCAAGCTTAATGCAAAATTTGATGCAGATTCATTGCTCTACTTGCTCAGTCATTTTGGATGCGATGCCACACAGTACACATGCTCACTCAACAGCGGTTACTGCCGCCACTGACTAGTACAGTAAAGACATCATTGTTCATGCATGCGCATTCCTGTTCACTCCCTTGGCTGCCAGGTTATATTGATGTTGCACAAACCATTCTTGTCGCATTAACAATGTCTGGAGATTGGCAGGGAGGCTTTCCCCTGTTTCAATGCCTCACAGTTTGATGTCTGTCTGAGTATATATCTATAGTTTCTCCAGAGAAAGAGTTCACCAAAGGTCCCTGTTGGGTGCAACCAACAGTCCTTGCTGCCAGACTCAAACTTGGCAGGTTGGTGTTGCCAGTATTTGGAGAACTGGGTTAGTGCACTCCCCAGGCTGGTGTTGTTAGGATTGCCCAACCCTGGGAGGATGGTGCCTGAGGGCCATGTGAAATATTGAATCAGGACAAGAACCTCAATAACTGACCCTCCAGATCTCTCTTCAAGGCCATGCCATTCAGATCTTCTTTTTATAACTCTTGTATCTCCTGAGTCACCTTCCCTCTACCAGAGCCCTGGGTGAGTGCCCTAGAGCAAGCTCCTGTGCATTGGCCTTTTAGGAGCACACCTGGGATTCTAGCAGACTCCCTCTTCTTCGCAGTGGAGAGAGACACTGCTGATTTTCACTTCCAAATGCAGGCTCCTCTTCCCAGCCCCAATGCTCTAGTCTGAGGATCCCAGCATGGGTTTGAGACCCCATGCTCTTCAGGGGAGATTTTTGCAACCAACATATTCCTCCAGATTCTCAGCTGCCCCACATGGGTGCAGGGGCCAGCCCTCTCTTCATCTGTGCCCTTCTTACTAGTCACTATGTGGCTTCTTCTGTACCTCCTTGGTTATAATACTCCAGTTCAGCTTGCTTTCAGTCAGTTATTCAGGTTGATTGCTCTATAATTTAGCTGTAAATCTGGTTTGGTGCAAGGAGGAGGTGAGTGTAGCATCCATCTACTCTGCAGCCATCTTGAAATCAGATCCTATCAAAATGTGCTTTAAATTTTACCTTTTCAAAAGTTTTAAAACAATATATGCAATAAAATCCTGTTTAAAACTATCTATACACATATGTGCATAACAATGAGCTGAAATAAACATCAAGATACAAATGACAATTCCCACTGAGTCATAGCATTATGAGTGTTTTAAACTTTTTCATCTGTTTATCTGCTTTTCCTCATTTTTATACATGAATATATATAGCTGACTTTATAAAAATAAAATAAAAGGTATTTGTATACAGTTTTTTATATAAATGAGAAGGAATAATACAGAATGATATATGTGTATCATTTTTTTAAAATTTCTATTTATTCTTCCCATTTTTACCTTAGGGCTCTCTTGATAAATTTGGCCCCAACTTTATCATGTAACTATATTGAGATTTAGGTGGTTCAATTTGAGCTTAATATTTTTAAAATTCTAGAATCTCATTATATTTCTCCTCAATACCTTGAGATACACTAATACTTTGACATTCATATACGATTTCACTTATTCAAATTTCCTGTATTTTAACCCTATTGCATTTGGTGTGATAATGACACATCACTAATTCCAAGATTAGTTGTAATCAAACAATAGTTTAAATGATTACATTTCCATTTGCATTTAAAAATATTTTAAGTATTCACATCATGCATATATTTAATTCAGATACTGCTTAGGAACATAATTTCTGTTTCACTTGCACTATCAGCCTTGGGAAAAAATCACTAATTTACATCTTGAAATTACTATTATGTTAAAATATTCCTGAGCAGATACCAGATCCTGAATTGGCAATAAAGTCTTTTGCCTGATGCTTTTTTTCAAAATGTCACTTATTCTCCCCTCTCCATTAAAGAATTATGGAAATCAGTACGTAGTGATCAGTTACTGGATTTGAGAGAGCAGGAGTGCAACCTTTCCTGGATAAGCATACACATACAAACCTGGAAGGGGGGGACCAGTAAACCTGGCACTATGACCTAAAGTACGGGTATTTGCAAAATCTGTGAAGCATTTGTTTTGCATTTTTCTAGTGGTTATAAGTTTATAGAGCATATATGATCCAATCTTCTGGCAAACCTCATTGAGAAGCACAATAAATCAAAAATTTGCTTCTGCCTAAGCCAAAGATGAGATAACTTTGGTTCTTAGCTTTCCTCTCTGGGAGGATGGGAAAGGTGGTGTCCAAAGAGAAAAAGGCAGGCATCAAATTTTACATTCATACGAAAATATTTCTATGGACATGACCAAGATGCTTGTCTGAATTGTTAGCTCTGCTATAATAAAAATACCATAGACTGGGTGGCTTAGAGGAAACATTTGTTTCTCATGATTCTAGAGTCTAGGAAGTTCAAGACCAAGGCATGGGCAGATTTGGTGTTCGGTGATAGCTTCCTCGTTCAGAACATGAGACAGTCCTCATTTCCATGTGTACTCACGTGGCAGAAGGGCTCTTCAGCCCCTTATTAGGGGATTAATGCCATTTATGAGGCTCCACCCTCATGGCTTAATCACCTTCTAAAGGCCCTACTTCCATCATCACACTGGGTTTTTTGTTTTTTAAGATTTTATTTATTTATTTTTAGAGAGAGGGGAAGGGAGGGAGAAAGAGGGGAAGACAAACATTGATGTGTGGTTGCCTCTCGTGCACCCCCAACTGGGGACCTGGCCTGCAACCCAGGCATGTGTTCCAACTGGGAATTAAATCTGCAACCCTCTGGTTCGTAGGCCAGTACTCAATCCACTGAGCCACACCAGCCAGGGCGGGTTTTGGTTTTAACACAGGAATTTCAGAGAGACACAGACATTCATCTTGAGCAGAGCTCCAGGCAATGATCTCCTCTGGACAGTCTGAAGTACCTTTGTAAGATACAGCCTCTGAGTTTGACAGCCAAAATTTTTTTTGCTTCTTTTGATGGAAAAGAAGCAATTTGAATCCTTAGATTTTAGCTTCAGCAGTGAATTAGTACCAAACCAACTAGAATGTTGTTGTATTTAAACAATGTGATTTAAATATCTTTTTGAAAACTTCGAAGATCAAAATTCAGAAGTCAAAAAGGTCATCAGAAAGACATATTAGGAAAAATACTGAGTTTGATGACACAGCCCAGGAAAACAATGGGAGAAGATGGCTAAGTATAATTAATGCCTCTTTACTCCAGTTTTATTGAGAAATAATGGACATGAATCACTGTGTAAGTTTAAGGTTTTCAGCTGGTCAGTTTCAGATGATGTCTGGAAGAAGGAGGCAGTGAAGTCTTTCCTTCAGTAGTATTTGGGTATTTTTATTCTTATTCTCCAAAAGAATTTTTAAGAACAATATGCCTCTTTGCACATTTTAAAGTTGATTTTTATCATATGTATAACCAGGTACAAGGACTATAGTTTCCCACATATTATGAATGAAATAAAAACTGTTAAATTGTTATTTACTACCCATAATTATCTACTTTAAGTATACATAGGTCCTGTTTTTTCTTGACCTCATACATTCATTCCATTCCCCCGAGATTTTTCATAATATTTTTATACCTTGAATATCTATAATTGCCACATCGAAATATATATATAGAAATTAATTCAAAGTATTTTTCTACGAATTGCCCTGGCCAGGTAGTTCAGTTGATTAAGGTTGGAGCATAATCCCATACACTGAAAGGTTATGGGTTTGACTCCTGGTCTGGGCACATACCTGGGTTGTGGATTTGATCCCCAATGGGGGCATGTCCAGAATGCACCAATTGACCTCTCTCTCTCTTTCTCTCTCTCTTTCTCTCTCTCCCTCTCTTTCTCCTTCCTCTCTCTCTCAAATCAATAAACATATCCTCAGGTGAAGATTAAACATTTTTAAAAATTTGTATGAACCTAAGGCTTTATGTATTTTTCTGGACTCAATTATAATTATTACTATTACACAATAGTTTGAAATGATATAAGTATTGATATAAACTATGAAACCTAAAAATAAAATTCTACTTATCTCTTAATGCATTGAATGAGAATAAGTTCTCAATTAATTTATGCATCTCTGAATTAATATTACCTTTTGGCAAATTCTATCTCTCTTACATTTTTGTATGTATGAGGGTTAAGAAACTTTGTTCACATAAACACTAGGAGTTTGGTATAGCAATGTCACTAAATTCTCTTAACTACTTCTGAATTATATGCCCAAATCACCTAGTCATATTTTATCAAGAACTATCTATATTTAATGATCTACCTTGGTAGGCAAGTCTAGTAAGTCCTGACATCTTTTCTGAGGCAGATCAATTTCAGGAGAGCATATGTAAGGAGAGGATATGAAAGTGGTTACAAGGTGCCTGTGTACTCCCAAGGCTATATTCCCCCAACTCAGAAACCACTATTTTATTCTACCACCTTAAAATTGGAATGTTCCATAACATTTTTTAAATTTAAAAATGAAGAAAACTGAAGCAAAATGTTAACATTAATTAATGTTAGATGTGGGTATATAGGTGTGCCATTTTTCTACTGTAAATTGAAAATATCTCATTTAATATAACATAACTCATTCCAACCTGACAATGGTTAAAAAGGATCTAGGGAGAACATTTTGTTCAAGTCTGAAAACAAGCTCCACCCATTGTCTAGCACATGTTTTTGTTGTGCATTTAGTTGCTTTGATTTCTCAGATTTCACTTGGAAGTTCAAGATGTACTTAAAAAAAAAAAAAACATTTAAAACCCAATGAAGAGCATGCAGAAAATGTGCGGGCTTGTCAAATTTTAAAGCCCCAGGTATGGCTGATGGGCATGTATGTTTAACTTGCGCCCACCATCACCCTATCACCACCCATTATGTCCTCATCCATACACTCTGAAAATGCACTGGGTAGAGGAATCCTTGAGGACAGGAGTAGAGCCAGAGTTTGATAACTAGAGTATGTGTCCTAGGTACTGATGAAATTAGGACAGTGTGTGATATGACTCTGAAACTACCTAACATGAAGGAGGTAGCATAAAAAGTAAATAGTAAGCTTGACCACACAGCTTAGATGGCCAAAGTCAAGAAGTGTTCGTGAAGTAGTACAACAGAAAGGGTCTATGAAGATCATTGCCAAAGCAGCATGCTAAATGACAAAAAGTATAGACCAAGGAGACAGATGACCTGGGTTCAAATCCTAGTCCTATCATGTGCTAGCTTAGTGATCTTGAACAAACTGCTTAATCTATACAAGGCTTAGTTTCGTTGCACATAAATTGGGGTTATAATGCCTATCTGAAAAGATTGTTTTGATCCTTAAATTCAATGAGGTAAATTTATGTGATAGGCCCTGGTCAAGCCTAGCACAAAGTGAGCATTCACTCAGAACATGTTACTTTTATTTTGTTACTTTCTATAATAAAAGACACTTGCACACTACTTTAGGCATTGGAGGTAAAGATGAATAAACAGATAAACTCAGGAATAATACCTGGACTTTGCCAGTGGGGAATTTATGAGTTCTGGGTAAACTCTCACGCAAGGTTGGGATAGTGCACTGGTTAAAGAGCTCTGGGTACAACTACCTAGATATGATGCCTGGCTCTGCCGCTTTATAGATGTATAAACATAGTCAAATTATTTCACCTCTCTGTACTCAGCTACTTAGTTGCAATCATACTATTATAGACTGAATGTAATTGTATGACTATAGACTGAAATTCATATCTTGACATCTACTTCTTAATGCTATGGTATAAGGAGGTGGGGCCTTTGGAGGTGACTAGGTCATATGGTGGAGCCTTCTTGATTGGGATCAGTACCCTTATAAAAGAGTCCCCAGAGAACCCCACAGCCCTTTCCACCATGTGACGACACAGTGAGAAGCCAGCTGTCTATGAACCAGTAAATATGCCATTACTAAACACTGGATCTGTGGGCACCTTGATCCCTGGCTTCCCAGCCCAGAAATGTGAGCAATAAATCTCTGTTATTTATAAACCACTTAGTGTAAAATACAAGTGCCTTCCTCACAAGATTATTATAGGATTAAAAATGGATAATCAGTGTAAGGCTTTAGGATTGTGCTTGGCACATAGTAAACACTCAGTGTGTTAATTTACACACCCAATTGTATTCAAGGCCTTTTGTTGAGGATGTTTGCATCCATAGTCATCAAGATTTATGGATCTGTAATTTTCTTTGCTTGTGATGTCTTTGGCTCTGGTAGGGTAATGCTGGTTTTAAAAAATGAGTTAGGAAGTATTTCCTACTCTTAGATTTTTTGGAAGAGTTTGAGAAGGGTGGGGTGTTAATTCTTCTTTAAATGTTTGGTAGAATACATGAGTTAGGCCATTTGGTCCTGGGCTTTTTTTATTAGGACTTTTCTGATTACCAATTCAATCTCTATTTGTTGTGAGTTGACATAGATTTTATATTTTTTCTTGAGTGAGGTTTGAGTGTTTCTAGAAATTTATCCATTTCATCTAGGATATCTAATTTGTTGGCATGTTATTTGTTCATAGTATCATCTTATAATTTTATTTCTGTAAGTCAGTAGTAATGTCCTCAACTTTATTTCTGATTTTAGTAATTTGAGTCTTCTCTGTGCTTTCATTGGTCATTCTAGCTAGAGATTTGTCAAACTTGTTGATCTTTTTGAAGAATCAACTTTTGGTTTTGTTAATTATCTCTCTAGTTTTTCTATTTTCTGTTTTTTTTTAATTTATGCTCTAAATTTTGCTATTTTCTTCTTCCTGCTACTGTAGAGTTTAGTTTCCTCTGATTTTTTTTTTTGTTCTTTAAGGTGTAAAAATGGGTTATTTGAGATCTTGCTTTTTTAATGTAGGCATTTCCAGCCATAAATTTCCCTCTGAGCACTTCCTTTATTGCATCTATTAAGCTTTGATATAATACTTTTTATTTCATTCATCTCAAATATTTTCTAATTTCCCTTGTGATTTCTTTTTGATCCATTGGTTGTTTAAGTGTGTGTTGTTCAATTTTCACATGCTTCTGAATTTTACAGATTTACTATGTTAGTGATTTTTTTATTATGCTTTATTGATTATGCTGTTACAGTTGTCCCAATTTCTTTTCCCTCTGCTCCCCTCCATCCAGTGACCCTTCCTCCCTCCAGATGTCCCCCACTTTTAGTCCATGTCCATTGATTGTTCATATAGTTCTTCTCAACCTCTTCCTGTCTGTTCCATTCCCACCTACTATGCTTCTTAATTCCTACACCATCTCCCTCCCTTCTCCCCCTTCCCCCTCTCTGCTGACCTCCCCCCATAATGTTCCCCATACCTCTAATTCTTTGTCCACTCTCATTGCTTACTTAGTCTGCCTTTGTTTTGATTCCCTAGCTCCTGCTGTTGGCTGTTGTGACACAGTTTTCATTTTAATGTTCATAGTTTTGATCCTCCTTCTTCTAAACCAGTCCCTTTAACATCTCATATAACAGTGGTTTGGATCTAATGAACTCCTTCAGTTTTACTTTGTCCTGGAAGCACTTTCTCTGCCTTTCTATTCTGAATGACAGCTTCGCTGGATAGAGTATTCATGGCTGTAGGTTTTTTATTTTAATTACTTTGAATATTTCTTCCAGTCCCTTCTTGCTTGCAGGGTCTCCTTTGAGAAATCAGCTGATAGCCTAATTGGGACCCCTGTGTACTTAATTCTTTTCTTCTCTCTTGCTGCTTTTAAGATTCTCTCTTTTTCCTTAATATTTGACATTTTGATTATAATGTGTCTTGGAGTGGTTCTCCCTGGATCCAGTTGTTTTGGAACTCTCTGTGCTTCCTGGACCTGTAAGTCTATTTCCTTCCCCAAGTTAGGGAAGTTCTGCTTCATTATCTTTTCACATAAATTTTCAATTTCTAGTTCTTTTTCTTCACCTTCAGGCAACCCTATAATTCGAATGTTCATTCACTTATATCTGTCCCAGAGGTTTCTGAGCCTCTCCTCATATGTCTCACTTTTCATTTCCTCTTTCTGCACTGGTTGACTGTTCCTTTCCTATGTTCCAATTTGTTGACTTGATCCCTGGTTTTTCTTTCCTCACCACTTGTCTCATATGTATTTTTGTTCATTTCAGCAGGATTAGCCTTCATTCCTTCCCTATCTTGATTAAGTCCCACTGTTAGGTCTGTAAGCTGCCTTATGACTATAGCTCTGAACTGAGCCTCAGAAAGATTCTCTATTTGTTCATTGCTTAGGTCCCGTATTTGCTATCTGGTGAGCTGTGTCACCAGGATCTCAATCATGATCTGTGTCATCCTGACAATTTTGTGTTTGCCTTTGCTTCCTGGGCATGACTGGCTGTCACACTTCCTACACTATAGAGGTCGGAGCCCCATGCACTCGTCACTACCGGGCAACCCTTTTCACCACACTATGGCACTTTGTGGGAAGGGGCGGGGGTCCAAGATGGATTCCTGCCATTACTCTCTGCTGAGAGACCGGGAGCCTCTTCCTCCATCCCTGTGCCCTCTGGGCCTCACAGTCTGAGGCAATGGGGGTCTGCCTTCCCCAGTGTTGGAATCATGAGCTGACGGGTCTCGTTTGCCACCGGGAGTGCTCCCCTGGCCTTTCTTGCAGTCCCACCGCTATCCCGGCTGCTGCCACTGCCAGCACAGCTTGACCTCTCCACTCCAGTTTCACCCGTCATACCCGTCCAGAGGAGCACCACTGGTTTATAACTTCATACATTGGACTTCCATGTAGTTTTATTTTCTGGAACCTCTGGTTGTTTTTAGTTTTGAGGTAGTTTTAGTCCTTCTTAGTTGTGGAGGGAGACAGACCATGTCAGTCTAAGCCTCCATCTTGGCCGGAAGTCTCTATGTTAGTGATTTCTAGTTTCATTTCTTTTAAGATGGAGAAGTATTTTATATGATTTCAATATTTTTATATTTATTGAGACTTGTTTTATGGCTTAATCTATGGCCTGTCTCTCTAGATAATGTTCCATGTGCACTTCAGAAAAATGTATATTTTGTTGGTGGGTACAGTGTCTTAGGTCTAGTTGATATTGTTCAAGTCTAATACTTCTTTATTGATCTTCTACTGTTACTCATTTTATAAGATGAGGTATTGAGATCTCCGCTGTTATGTAAAACTATCTATTCACTTATCTCAATTGTTCCATCATGTTTTGGGGCTCCATTATTAGCTATGTATATATTTATAATTGTATTTTCTTGATGGACTGCCCCTTTTATCAATAAATAGTGTCATTCTTTGTCCTTGTAACAATTTTTAATTAAGAGAGTCTCTTATAGACTTACTCATTTTGCAAGTGCTTCCCCCTTTCTATTGCTCTTTGGTTCTACTCCAATACTGTCTCTGTGAACTTGGGCTACTCACATTACCTCTCTGGGCTCTTTCTCTGTGCAACATAGAAGGGTCTCTTGGTGTGAAGGCTGAACTATCTCAAGATCATTTTTATTACTTAGTCAATGCACTTTTAACTTTTCATGAGGAAATATATTCATATACTATTTCATTGATTCTAAGATATACAACATCACAGATATTGGAACGTATGTTGTACATAACTGGTGCATAAGACAGCACTGTTTCAGCTTTAAAAAAGTTTTCAGTGGTACAAAATAAAGCACTGTACAAAAGTAACATCTTAGATTCTATAAGGTATGTTGAATTAGTCCTATTTAGGAGCTTTGAGGTACATTAAATTCATGGCAAGCAAGTTCAAATGTTTTAATAAAGGTGACCAGGTGATATCCTATTTCTTCTCTTCAAGTTCTGGACCCAGGGTCTATTGTTAGACTATCTCAAACACTCCTTCTTTATAAACATCAGAGTGTGAAAAAAAGGGTAAACTTTAACTTGTTGATTTTAAATATTAGATCATTAAAACTGGCACATATCATGGAGATAAATGTCCAACCTCCTCTTTGTTCACAATGGGACACTGAGTCCCACCTTGGCAAAAAGACTTCTCAAGGTCACATGGAGAGTTAGTGGCAGAGTGAGAGTTAGAATTGTAACCTATTGTTTTTCTCTACTAGATGAGGCTGTATCCTTTTTCTCCCTCCCTCTCAGCTTCATATTTATCTGTATATCATTTTTTCAGTAATTCTAAAGGCATTCTACCCACATTAATGGGCAGTTAGAATGGAGACAGCTACAGATTTTTAAAATTGTTAAATCATTTTTATAATTCACATAATGTGATTTGCATTTGGACACGAGTAAAAATGCCAAGAAAATCCAGAGCTGCATTGCAGACTATGTTCTTTTCATTCCAGGCACAAGCCAGATCACTGTTGGTGAGAAGGGGTGGGCTGGCAGCCTTTGTTAACCCTTAGTGGCAACTCAAATATTTATGTCAATTGGATCAGGAAATACAGGTATTAGTCTCACCCTGACATAGCTATCTGACTATGTGACCTGAGGTCTTGGTTGATGGAGCAAAACTTGGTCTGGGGTTTCTACAGCCAAAAATGGAGCAATTTTGGAGACAATATTTTTAGGAGAAGCTGAATCAAATGCCAAACTGATAGATATTAAGAATCTTGAAAAAGGATATATAAGTAGAAATTCAGCATCTATGAATTTATTCTTCAGAAGTAAATAGGCTTCAAATATGTACATATAAGGATGAATACAGAAATACTATTCATTATAGTAAAAAATTGGAAATACTGTAACTTAATATTCAACAACATGTGATTAAGTACATGATAGTTCTATACAGTGAAATGTCATGCAGTCACTAAAAATAAAAATAAAGTATGTATTTATGCTTATAATTTTTTTCAGAATTAATCAAAAGGCAAGTTATAAAAGAGTGTGTTAAATATAATTCCATGCATATAAATTAAAAATGTAGGTATGTCTATATGCATATGAAAAAAGACTGGAAGTATTTTCATTAAATGTCAAAAGTGCCTTCCTGTGGCTGGTGGAGTTAATACATGATTTTCTCTATTTGCTTGCCTATACTTTGTATAGCTTCTACAAAGAATATGTCTCTTTTGGATAATTAAAATGTTTAATGCTTAATAAAAAGCAAGGGAGGCCATTTAAAGCAGAAGAGGCTAAATAGCAGGGAAGACTATGGGAATGAATCCCTGAAGCTGAAAATATGGATTTGGGACAAAGCAGTGCTGACCAAGGAAAGGCAGAACTTCGCTTTGTGGTCAAAGCTGCTTTTCTTTCTGGAAGACTGCTGTGGAGAAATACAAAGGATGGGTCCCAACAGCTTAAGAGTCTGTGGCTCGCACATCCACATACTCTTCCAAGCAACACCTAACAGAGTTCCACAATAAGTGTTATGTACATGTTTAATGACTGAAGTATGATAAACAGAAAACACAGCTATTTGTCACTCATTAAGAAACCATTTTTTTACATAACATAACAGAGGAAAACACTGCATGATTTCAGGCAAATGTCCAAATTAATATTTCAAAAGGAAACACTTCATTTACAACATTCTGATATTTTCAAGTAAATATATACACAAAAATATTATTCACTGAGCTATATTTTCACAACTTTCCCAGAGTTTGGGGGCTGATATGCCTCTCAGCCCAGCATGCTATAAAAGATTTATTACCTTAAAATTGTTTCTAATCTTTACGAAATGATTAAACCCAAGTTTGCTAGGAAATGGTCTGAAGCATTCAGCCTTAATCAAATTCTCACGCTGGCACTGACCAGCCATGGGATATTGAATAGATCATGTCCACCCCACTCCCTGAGGCCCCCATGTTTGCACCTACACAATCTATATAAAACCTCCTTTGAAACTAAGAGTAATGACTCCACAGCATGGTGAATGTACAATAATCCTATGTGTCACTTGTTAAAAATATAGAAGATTCCCCTGGCTGCTGTGGCTCAGTGGATTGAGCGTTGGCCTGCAAACCAAGTGTCACTGGTTCAATTCCCAGTCAGAGCACATGACTTGGTTGCATGTCAGGTCCCCAGTTGGGGGCATAAGTGAGAGGCAACCACACAGTGATGTTTCTCTCCCTCTCTTTCTCCTTTCCCCCTCTCTAAAAATAAATCAATAAACAGACAAACAAATAAATAGATATTTTAAAAAAATATATAGAAGATTCTTTGCATTCTTGCCCAAAGCCCTTTCTTCATTAGGGTTTCTGGTATTGAACATGCATATCTCTGTCTCCCACCTGGATTATTCTGTTATGTTGACACTAATGTGTCTGGGTCACTGCTGAAGGACTGGGAGGACAGGCTGATTTCCAGAGAGACCCATGAGGACTGGTGGTGGGGAATAATGACTCCTCTTTTGTCAGTAGTAACCACAACACAGTAGATCCCTCCTCAAAAATACCCCTTCACTCACACACACACACACACACACACACACACACACACACACACACACACATATTCTACCAACTGGAGAGACATTGTTAATCAGTGGCTTTGCATATACACAGAAGTCACTCATCCATTGGTGTTTACTGTTCTTAATCAGCTGCACATGGGATAGAAATGGTCTTGTCCTAAATTCTGTTGATTCTTTTGCAGGAGGGAGAAGAGAGGAATAAAAGGAAGGATATATGAAAATGGCAAAAGGACATTATTCACTCACTATATATCAGATTCCTCCTAATCAGTGACTTTTTTTCCTTGGTTTGTTATAACTCCTTCCTTTCCATCTATATTATGGACCCCCAGAAACTATTGTTTTCTTCTATATTAGTTAGAGTAAGTAAAGCTAGGCTCTGTAAGTCAAACTTTAGGACCTAGCAGAAAAAGGGTTGCCATTCACATCCCAATCCAATGCAAGTATTCTTCGTTGGGTAGCTCCTTCATTGTCATCCTGGACCTAGAGTCCTCTAATTGTAGAGTTCTCTCTATAAAACTGATGTATAGGAAAGGGAATGAAAATCACATGAAGTTGTTATGAGCTAAGTCTGCACAAAGTTCACATAATTCTCACTCATATTTTGTGTGGAATAGTCACCTTATTACAGGGGAGCTTGGGAACCATAGTTGAGCTATGTACCTAAGAATAAGAGAATACAGGACTTCCGGCCAAGATGGAGGTGTAGACAGACATGCTGCATCTCCCTCCACAACTAAGAAGGAATACAACTACCTCGAAACTAGAAACAACCAGAAGTTCCAGAAAATCAAAGTGCATGGAAGTCCAGTAAACAAGGATATAAAGAAGAAATACTCATCCAGACAGGTAGGAGGGGTGGAACCCAGATGAAGAGGACACGGTGTGGTGGTGGCAGCAGTGGCAACAGCAGCAGCCCGGCGGAAAGTGCAGTTACATGTTTTAAAAAGTTAGGAGGGACACCTGGGGACTGTTCCCAGCTTCTCACCAGAACAGCTCACTGTCCCAGCTCCAGGGAAAATCAAGCCTCGTTGCTTTGACTGTGCAAACCAGTGGGGGTTGAGACAGAGGCAGAAACTGCCGGTCTCAGCCGAGTCTGCTTGTTTAAAGGGCCCCCGGGGTCCTAGAACATCTGCAGACCCACCCACTCCGGGAACAACAGCCAGGGAAGCAGCTAGAGGGGCACCAGTCCAGTGCAGAAGTGGGAGAAGTGCCTGGAAAACGGGCGAGTGCTGGGCAAGCAGCATTGTTCCTTCTCAGACATACAGCGCCACAACGTGGTGAAACAGGTCACCAGTTGCTGATGAATACCTAAGGCTCTGCCCCTCACAGTGTAGTAGGAGCAACACTCTCCCTGAGACACGGAGGCAAACAAACACAGGAGACTTCTGGCCAAGATGGAGGCCTAGACTGACACGCCCCCTCTCCCTCCACAACTAAGAAGGAACACAACTACTGCAAAACTAGCAATAACCAGAAGTTCCAGAATATAAATGGAAGTCCAACGTATGAAGTTATAAAGAAGTGGTGCTCATCCGGACAGGTAGGAGGGGCGAAGCCGGGGAGGAAAGGTCAGGCTGTGCTATTTGTGGCAGCAGCAGTGATGGTGGTAGGACAGTAGTAAGCACAGACACCCGTATTTAAGGGGAGGCAAGAAGCACCTGGGAAGCACCCCCAGCTGCAGACCAGACCCATCAGCTTGCTATTCCAAAGCTGGGGAAGGCAGACCCCCATTGCCTTGGATTGTGAGGCCCGGTGGAGGTGGGGATGGAGGAAGAGGCTCCTGGTCTCTCAGCAGAGATTGAATGGCAGGAATTCATCTTGGACCCCCACCCTCATAGAAAACGCCCGATTGTGATGAGTGCATAGGGCTCCCCCTCCTATAGCATAAGAGGTGTGGCAGCCCTGCCCAGGAAGCAAAGGTAAGTACAAAATTGTTCAGGATGGAACAGATCATGATAGAGATCCCAGTGATGCAACTGACCAGACAGCAAATTTCTAATCTAATGAAGCAACAGATAGAAAATCTTCCTGAGACACAGTTCAGAGCTTTGCTTATAAAAGCACTTACAGACTTAACAGCAGATCTTAAGACAGGGAAGGGATGAAGGCTAGTCCTGCTGAAATCAACAAAAACACATAAGAAACTAGTGGTGAGGGCAAGAAAACCAGGGATCAAATCAACAAATCGAAACATAGGGAAAGAACAAACAGTCAACCAGTGCAGAAAGAGGAAACGAGAAGTGAGGAAAATGAGGAGAGGCTCAGAAACTTATCAGACAGCTATAAGCGGGCCAACATTCGAATCACAGGGTTGCCAGAAAGTGAAAAAAGGAGAACTAGAAACGGAAAAATTATGTGAAAAGATAATGAAGCAGAACTTCCCTAACTTGGGGAAGGAAATAGACTTACAGGTCCAGGAAGCACAGAGAGTTCCAAAACAACTGGACCCAGGGAGAACCACTCCAAGACACATTATAATCAAAATGTCAAAAATTAAGGATAAAGAGAGAATCTTAAAAACAGCAAGAGAGAAGAAGAGAAATACATACAAAGGCATCCCAATAAGACTGTCAGCTGATTTCTCAAAAGAAACTCTAGAGGCGGAGTGCGGACCTCTGCCCGCTGGCAGACACGGGACTCGACCAAGTGGCATTGACGCTGAAGGACAGGAGACAGCGTGCTGCTGGGCAACATATCCACAAAAGAACTCAAGACAAAGCGGATAGAGTGACTCTCAACCAACTAGCCAGAAGGAAGATACTATCAAAGAATATCTGAAATATAACCGAACAGCATAAACAAACGACATAAAGGGTAACTCAAGAACATCAGGCTCAGGATATCAAAGAGACTGCACCACTGAAACTCCCAGACCCTCGATAAAGAATATTACACCACAAAGGAGGGAAGTCAAAACAGACTACCACCCCCCCGAAAAAAAAAAAAAAAACCAAATAAATAAATAAATAAATAAAAACAAAAAGAATCCAACATGGTAAGATGCAAAAATAACCCCTCAATGAAAAGAAAAGAGGAATCCTCAGAAAGAGAGATAGATGAAATAGACATAGCCCAAATGTCAGACATGGAATTCAAAACAATGGTGGTAAAGAAGCTCAATATACCCGACATCCTTAAAATCAACTATGACAACCTTCAAGGAAGTTACCAGCAGCTCCAAGAAAATTACAGGGAACTTGCAAAGAACTACACCAGCATAAAAAAAGACATAGAAATTGTTAACAAGAACCAGGGAGAACTTAAGAATACAATCTTTGAACTGAAAAACACAGTAGAATCAGTCAAAAGCAGACTAAACGAAGCAGAGGATCGGATTAGTGAGTTAGAAGATAATGTAGAGAAAAACTCCCAGACAATACAGCAAAATGAAAAACAATTGAAAAAATATAAACAAGATGTAAGGGAATTACAGGATAGCATTAGAAAAAATAATTTAAGGATCATCGGAATACGAGAGGAAGAAGAAAAGGAACATGGAATTGAAAATCTGATAGGAGAAATAGTGACAGAAAAATTTCCGAACCTGATGAGAGAAAAAGCTATGCAAGTCCAAGAAGCACTGAGAGTTCCAATCAAGAGGAACCCCCAAAAACCCACTCCAAGGCACATCATAGTTAAAATGGCAACATTCCAAGACAAAGAGAGAATCCTAAAAGCAGCAAGAGAAAAGCAGCAAATAACATACAAGGGAGCTCCGATAAGGCTATCAACTGATTTCTCAACAGAAACATTACAAGCCAGAAGGGAATGGTCAAAAATATTTCAAGCAATGAAAAACAAAGGCCTACAACCAAGAATACTCTATCCAGCAAGGCTCTCATTCAAAATAGAAGGTGAAATAAGGAGTTTCTCAGACAAAGGAAGACTGAAAGAATACATCTCCACCAAACCAGCATTGCAAGAGATGCTAAAGGGAGTGTTCTAAGAAAAAAGAAGAAAAAAACAAGAGAGGAGAGGAACAGAGGTACAAAGGGAAATGAATAAATACACGACAATAATAACCTTAAATGTAAATGGATTAAATGCTCCCATTAAAAGACATAGGGTAACGGAATGGATAAGAAAACAGGACCCACATATTTGCTGTCTACAAGAAACACACCTGAAAACAAAAGATTTACACAGACTGAAAGTAAAGGGATATAAAAAAATATTCCAAGCAAACGGACCGGAAAGAAAAGCCGGGTAGCAGTTCTCATATCAGACAAAATGGATTTCAAAGCAAGGGCAATAAAAAGAGACAAAGAAGAGATCCAAGATGGCGGAGGAGTAAGTGGAAGCTACACTAACCTCCTCCCAGGACCAGTCTGGATTTACAACTTAATTTTGGAGAAATCATCTGGAATAACCAACGGAACACTAGCTGGAAAGAAGTCCTATAACCACGGAGAGACAGAAAAGGCCGCTACAACACAACGTGACTGGTAGGGAGTGCGGAGACGCGGAAGGGCTGGCTGGGCTCACACGGGTGGCTGCTGAAGGGACTGAGAAACAGCTCAGCAGCCGGGGATTCCCCCTGAGAAGGGCAGGGTCTAAACCCCCAGCTGGGCTTCCCAGCCTACAGCGACAGAGTGGAAAGTAAAATAGTATCAGCTGTGAAAAGCGAAAAGCCACAGGCTTTCTTGCTAGCCGGAGAGAAACAGCAGGAGAAAAAGAGCTCTTAAGTGGATCACATACGAAAATATTTTGGCCACCACTTACCCTGGGCTCAAGCAGAGGGAAGGCAGAGAGGACTGGAGACACTTGGGGAGAATTTGGCACGGTGGCTTTGAGGGGAGAACTGGAGGAGCAGCTGACTGGGTCCCAGTGCTGACTCATCCCCAGTACTGCGGGTAGACCATTCCCCTCCAAGTGGCGTCAGCCTGAGGGGAAGCAAAAGCCCTGCCTACAGGAATTAAGCTGCCACACCCACAGTCCTTAAGCCTGACAGCTAATCACAGATTGAATAGATTAACAATCAAAGAAGACAGACAACAGCAGTAGATCCCTGGAAGTCTCCAACAGGCTGCCTAGGGCCAGACTGGTACATGATCTGACGCCACCAGAGGCAGATCCAGGAAGTGCAGATCATTCCAAGAAGCACCAACAAACAATAGGAGTCAAAAAAATGGGGAGACAGAGAAACAACCTCCCATCAAAAGGAAAGGTAGAATCCCCAGAAAGAGTGCTAAATGAAATAGAGGGGAGCGAACTATCAGATATGGAATTCAAAACATGGATTATGGAGAAGCTGAATGAGCTCAGCGGAAACTTCAAAGAACTCCAGAAAAACTACAAGGAACTCACAGAAAATTACGTGAGCATGAAAAAGGACATAGAAGCTATCAATAAGAGCCAGGAGGAAATGAAAAATACGATCTCTGAATTGAAGAACACAGTAGAAGGAATTAAAAGCAGGCTAGAGGAAGCAGAAGATCGGATCAGCGAGATGGAGGACAACCTACACAAAAACTCCCAGACAATGCAACAAAATGAAAAAAGACTGAACAAGACTGAAGAGGTTCTAAGACAGCTGCAGGACACCATGAAACGTAATAATATCCGTATCATAGGAATTCCAGAAGGAGAAGAAGAAGAGCAAGGGATAGAAAACCTCTTTGAAAAACTAATGACAGAAAACTTTCCTAACATGACGAGAGAAAGAGTCACGCAAGTCCAGGAAGCACAGAGGGTCCCAATGAAGATGAACCCCAACAGGCCCACCTCAAGACACATCATAATTAAAATGGCAACATTCAAAGACAAAGAGAGGATCCTAAAAGCAGCAAGAGAAAAACAACTAATAACATACAAGGGTACTCCAATAAGGCTATCATCAGATTTCTCAGCAGAAACACTACAAGCCAGAAGGGAATGGCAAAAAGTATTCCAAGCAATGAAAAACAAAGGCCTACAACCTAGAATACTATACCCAGCAAAGCTCTCATTAAAAATGGAGGGTGAAATAAGGAGCTTCCAAGACAAAAGAAGGCTAAAAGAATACATCTCCACCAAACCAGCAATGCAAGAGATGCTAAAAGGTCTGCTCTAAGAAGATAAAGAAACAGAGAGAGACAGAGAAGAACACGAGTACAAAGGGGAAAAATGACAATGAATAAGTACTTATAGGTAATAACCTTAAATGTAAATGGATTAAACGCTCCAATTAAAAGACATAGGGTAGCTGAATGGATTAGAAAGAATGACCCACATATATGCTGTCTACAAGAGACCCACCTTAGAACAAAAGATCTACACAGACTGAAAGTAAAGGGATGGAAAAATGTATTCCAAGCAAATGGACATGAAAAAAAAGCCGGGGAAGCAATACTTATATCAGACAAAACAGATTTCACAGCAAAGTCCATAAAAAGAGACAAAGAAGGGCATTTCATAATACTTAAGGGAAAAATCCATCAAGAAGATATAACCCTTATAAATATATATGCACCAAACTTAGGAGCACCCAAATATGTAAGGAAACTTTTGAAAGACTCCAAGAAAGATATAGACAACAACACACTCATAGTAGGGGATTTTAACACCCCATTGTCAACAATGGACAGATCTTCGAAGCAAAGAAACACCAAAGATATGGAGGCACTGAACAACACTCTAGATCAAATGGACTTAGTCGATATATATAGAAGTTTTCACCCCAAAGAAGCAAAATATACATACTTCTCAAGTGCACATGGAACATTTTCAAAGATAGACCACATGGTAGGACACAAAACAAGCCTTAACAAATTCAAGAAAATTGAAATTATATCAAGCATCTTCTCAGATCACAATGGCTTAAAATTGGAAATCAACCTCAAGGAAAAAACTCAAAAACATTCAAACTCATGGAGAATGAATAACATGCTATTAAATAATGAATGGGTTAACAATGACATCAAGGAAGATATCAAAAAGTTTCTGGAAACTAATGATAATGAACACACAACAATCCAAAACCTATGGGATACAGCGAAAGCAGTCCTAAGAGGAAAGTTCATAGCAATACAGGCCTACCTAAAAAAGTTAGAGGAATATCTAATAAAAAATTTAACCCTACAGCTACAAGATCTAGAGGAAGAACAACAAGCAAAGCCCAGATCAAGTAGAAGGAAGGAAATCATCAAGATCAGAGCAGAATTAAATGACATAGAGTCTAAACTAACAATTCAAAAGATCAACAAAAGTAGGAGCTGGTTCTTTGAAAAAATAAACAAAATTGACAAGCCTTTAAGCAGGCTCATCAAGAAAAAAAGAGAGAGGACCCAAATAAATAAAATCAGAAATGAAAGAGGAGAAATCACAACTGATACCACAGAAATACAAAGGATTATAAGAAATTATTATGAACAACTGTATGGCAAGAAATTTGACAACCTAGAGGAAATGGACAGATTCCTGGAAACCTATAGTCTTCCCAAACTGAATCAAGAAGAAGCAGAAAGTCTGAATAGACCAATAACAGCTAGTGAAATTGAAGCAGTAATCAAAAAACTCCCAGCACACAAAAGCCCTGGACCGGATGGCTTCACAAGTGAATTCTACAAAACATTTAGGAAAGAACTAACTCCTATCCTTCTCAGACTATTCCAAAAGATACAAGAAGAGGGAAGACTGCCAAACTCATTCTATGAAGCCAGTATAACCCTAATTCCAAAACCAGGTCAAGACACAACAAAGAAATAAAACTACAGGCCAATATCGCTGATGAACATAGATGCTAAAATCCTCAACAAAATATTGGCAAACCGGATCCAGCAACACATTAGAAAGATCATACACCACGATCAAGTAGGATTCATCCCAGGGATGCAAGGATGGCTTAACATTCGTAAATCAATAAACGTAATACACCACATAAACAAAATGAAAGACAAAAACCACATGATAATATCAATAGATGCAGAAAAAGCATTTGATAAAGTACAACACCCATTTATGATAAAAACTCTCAGCAAAATGGGAATAGAGGGAGCATACCTCAACATAATAAAGGCCATATATGAGAAACCTGAAGCCAACATCATACTCAATGGGCAAAAACTGAGAGCATTCTCCCTGAGATCAGGAACAAGACAAGGATGTCCGCTCTCCCCACTCCTATTCAACATAGTCTTGGAAGTTCTAGCCACCGCAATCAGACAAGAAAGAGAAATAAAAGGCATCCAAATTGGAAAAGAGGAAGTAAAACTGTCATTATTTGCAGATGACATGATAGTGTACATAGAAAACCCTATAGACTCCACAAAAAAACTACTCGACCTAATAAGTGAATTCGGCAAAATAGCAGGATACAAAGTCAATATTAAGAAATCAAAGGCATTTTTATACACCAACAATAAAAACTCAGAGATAGAAACTGAAAGAAAAATTCAATTTACCATAGCAACAAGAAAAATAAAATACCTAGGAATAAACTTAACCAAGGAGGTAAAAGACCTGTACTCAGAAAACTACATAACATTGAAGAAAGAAATTAAAGAAGATACAAATAAATGGAAGCATATACCATGCTCATGGATGGGAAGAATCAACATCATTAAAATGTCCATACTACCCAAAGCAATTTATAGATTCAATGCAATCCCTAATAAAATACCAGCAACATATTTCACAGACCTAGAACAAATACTTCAAAAATTTATATGGAACCAAAAAAGAGCCCGAATAGCCACAGCAATTTTGAGGAAGAAGAACACAGTAGGAGGAATCACAATACCTGATATCAAACTATACTACAAGGCCACGGTAATCAAAACAGTCTGGTACTGGCATAAAAACAGACATATAGATCAATGGAACAGAATAGAGAGCCCAGAAATAAACCCAGGTTCATATGGTCAACTAATATTTGACAAAGGGGGAAAGAACATCAAATGGAGTGAAAAGAGCCTCTTCAACAAATGGTGTTGGGAGAACTGGACAGGGACATGCAAAAAAATGAAACTAGACCACCAACTTACACCATACACCAGAATAAACTCAAAATGGATCAAAGACTTAAATGTAAGCCGTGATACCATAAAAGTCCTAGAGGAAAAAATAGGCAGGAAAATTTCAGATATCCCACGTAGCAACATTTTCACTGATATATCTCCTAAGGCAAGGGAAATAAAGGAAAGAATAAACAAATGGGACTACATCAAACTAAAAAGTTTCTGCTCAGCTAAAGAAAACATCAGCAAGATGAAAAGGAAACCAACCATATGGGAAAATATATTCGCCAATGACATCTCAGACAAGGGATTGATCTCCAAAATATATAAAGAACTCATACGACTCAACACCAAGAAGACAGACAACCCAATTAAAAAATGGGCAAAGGACCTGAACAAACACTTCTCCAAAGAAGACATACGGAGGGCCCATAGACATATGAAAATATGCTCAACATCACTAGCCATCAGAGAGATGCAAATAAATACCACAATGAGATACCACCTCACACCAGTCAGAATGGCCATAATCAACAAATCAACAAACAACTTGTGCTGGAGAGGATGCGGAGAAACGGGAACCCTGGTGCATTGCTGGTGGGAATACAGACTGGTGCAGCCACTATGGAAAACAGTTTGGAATTTCCTCAAAAAACTAAAAATGGAACTGCCTTTTGAACCAGCAATTCCATTACTGGGATTATATCCAAAAAATCCTGAAACACCAATTCAAAAGAACCTATGCACTCCAATGTTCATAGCAGCACTATTTACAATAGCCAAGTGCTGGAAACAACCTAAATGCCCATCTGTAGATGAGTGGATCAAAAAAGTGTGGTACATTTACACAATGGAGTTCTATGTAGCAGAAAGAAAGAAGGAACTTCTACCATTTGCAACAACATGGATGGAACTAGAGAGAATTATGCTTAGCGAAATAAGCCAGGCAACGAAAGAAAAATACGTTATGCTGTCACCTATTACAGGAAACTAATGAACAACACAAACAAATGAGCAAAATTGAACCAGAGGTATGTAAACAAGGAGTAGACTAACAGTAACAAGGGGGGAGGGGGGAGGGAGAAAAGGGGGTAAGAAGGGGAAGTGTAAAATCAAAGAACATGTATAAATGACCCACAGACATGGGCAACTGAGTGGGGACTGAATGTGGGGGAAGGGAGGGGCAGGATACAGGGAAGCAAGAGAGGAAAAAAAAAATAAGTGAGACAACTGTAATGGAAAAACAAACAAAAAAATTTTTTTTAGTGGGGGAAAATGAAAATATGAAGAATGGAAATGCCAGTTCAGTGAATATTAGGACAAAGATTTTCCTTCACGTTGTATATTTTTCTCCCTATTTGATCTCTCCAGAGTTTGGCATTCTAAACAAGTAAGTAATGACTTAAGTTTCTTTGCATAGACCTAATAAGACCAGTTGTTAATAGAGGTTCCTTTTTCTGAACAAGCTTTTGACTGGAATGTCAAGCCTAAAGGAGACATGCTTGGGCTCATGTTGTTACCAAAAAGCCCTAAGGAACTGGGAATGACTTTCAAAGGTAATAAAAGCCCGCGAAATATAAGGCCTGCTGCCATGGTTGGTTGTGCGGTCCACAGCAATCTCTCCAGGGAAGGAACGAAGGTTGTTTTCCTGAAAGATGGCTAGAAGGGACCTTAAGGCACAATGGAAAACCAGAAAGACTTGGAAAGGACAGGTGTGTACAGGCAAGGATGAATGCCAGGTATGTGGCCCAGCTTCTGTGCACTGAAGAGCAGACTGAGGGCCACCCTAAATGTTCCTTGGGTAAGTTCCAGCAAAACAGAACTAAAGATCATAAGTGATCATTTGCTGCTCTTGTTATGCTTATGCAAATGAACAGGATAAATTAAAAATGGACTTAATGTAGTCCCTTTAAAGACAAGGAGAGTAATCTTAGGGAGAAAAATCAGTATTCAAGGAAAATCACAATGATCAGTGGCAGACTGTAAAGTAGGGCAGCTAACCGTCTTAAAAGTTTCTTCTCATTTAAAAAATGGTTTCACTTGAAAATTAAACCATATCTGTGATATCACCAAAGAGATTCAAGTTGCAGGCAAGTAGAATGTCAAGTGCCTTGCAACTGTATGTCTTCCCAATAACACAGTCTTAAAGATTTAGAGACTTTTTTGTTGGTTATGTTACATAAATTAACATGTGTTTTCTGTTTTCAAAGGGCATAAGCCTATGACCGCATTACCTGAGTGATTGTCTGTACGCATAAGCCTCACTTAATCCTCTTTGCAGCGCTGCCTCCGGAGACTCAACAGTTTGGCTGAACTAAATGGCTGAGTTGGTGAAGAATGGGGTGGTCTGTGGGCTTCACTTTAAAACTGAATTCTCTTTTCTATCCTAATGGCTTGGACAGAAAGGGCCCAGGGGTCTGAGAGGGGGGAAACATAAACTATTTCCCTCAGCCCAAACTAAATAAAATGGGCAAAAGGGTTTTGGACAGGAGAGATGTGCCTAGCACACCGTCCTCCAAAGAAGCCCTTTTTTTTTTTTTTTTTATCTCCTAATGTGGAACATTGAAAAATTAATCCCTGCCTTTTGCCACCTAGTAGTTATGGATTGAATGATGCTTTTTAACCCTTTTTGCCAAATCTGTTGCCCCCAGAACACAACAAGGATGCCAGCCTGCTAAACCAAGCACGCCGTTGTCCGGAGACAGCCAACTGACCTGGAGTCTGCACAATCCTTCCCCATGTGGGAAGGCCACCCTCCCCTCCACACCCCCACTGTTATTAGGGATTTCTGGACCCAAGGGTAGGTAGGACGACGAACATGTCCAGCTTGAAGCAGCTAGAGGAGCTTGAGACCTTCGCCCATTGTCCTTTACAAGATTACAAAGGGTCTTAATATCTGAGAGGGAGGGATAGTTATTTTTTACGAACCATGGGTATGGACTTGGGGGGGGATGCTGGGGGAGGGAGATACTGGGTGGAGGGGAGTAAAGGGGAAAAAATTGGAACTACTGTAACAACATAATCAATAAAATATACTTAAAAAAAAAAAGAGAGACAAAGAAGGACATTTCATAATACTTAAAGGAACAATCCATCAAGAAGATATGACTTTGATAAACATATATGCACCCAACATAGGAGCACCCAAATACATAAAGCAAATACTAGAAGACCACAAAAAGGATATCAACAACAACACACTCATAGTAGGGGCCTTCAACACTCCATTATCAACAATAGACAGATCATCAAAGCAAAGAAACACCAAGGATATACAGGCATTGAACAACACACTAAACCACATGGATCTAACTGATATATATAGAACTTTTCACCCCAAAGAAGCAAAACATACATTCTTTTCAAGTGCACATGGGACATTTTCAAAGATAGACCACATGATAGGTCATAAAACAAGCCTCAACAAATTCAAGAAAATTGAAATCATATCAAGCATCTTTTCAGATCACAATGCCTTGAAACTAGAAATCAACCTCAGAGAAAAAAATCAAAGACACCCAAACTCATGGAGATTGAATAACATGCTATTAAATAATGAATGGGTTAACAATGACATCAAAGAAGAAATCAATAAATTTCTAGAAACTAATGATAATGAGCACACAACAGCCCAAAACCTGTGGGACACAGCAAAAGCAGTCCTGAGAGGGAAGTTTATAGCAATACAGGCCTATCTGAAAAGGATAGAAGAATCTCAAATAAAAAACCTAACCACAATGCTACAAGAACTAGAACAAAAACAACAAACAAAGCCTAGGGCAAGAAGAAGGAATGAAATCATCAAGATCAGAGCAGAACTAAATGACATAGAGACTAAACAAACAATCCAAAAGATCAACAAAACTAGGAGCTGGTTCTTTGAAAAAATCAACAAAATCGACAAGCCTCTAGCCAGTCTAATCAAGAAAAAAAGAGAGAAGACCCAAATAAACAAAATCAGAAATGAAAGAGGAGAAATCACGACTGATACCTCAGAAATACAAATGATAGTTAGAAAATACTTCAGACAACTGTATGACAAGAAATTTGACAATCTAGAAGAAATGGACAAATTTCTAGAAACATACAACCTTCCAAAACTGAATCAAGAAGAAGTGGAAAGTCTCAACAAACCAATAACAAAAAAGGAAATTGAAACAGTAATCCAAAATCTCCCGGCACACAAAAGCCCTGGACCGGATGGCTTCACAGGCGAATTCTACAAAACATTCAGGGAAGAACTAACTCCTATCCTCCTCAAACGGTTCCAAAAAATCCAAGAAGAGGGGAAAATCCCAAACTCTTTCTATGAAGCCAGTATTATCCTAATCCCCAAACCAGGTCAAGACACAACAAAGAAAGAAAACCACAGGCCAATATCACTGATGAACATTGATGCTAAAATCCTCAATAAAATATTGGCAAACAGGATCCAGCAATACATCCCAAAGATCATACATCATGATCAAGTGGGCTTCATTCCAGGGATGCAAGGATGGTTTAATATTCGCAAATCAATAAATATAATACATCACCTAAACAGAATGAAAGACAAAAATCACATGATCATTTCAATAGATGCAGGAAAAGCATTTGATAAAGTACAACACCCATTTATGATGAAAACACTCAACAAAATGGGAATAAAGGGAGCATATCTTAACATAATTAAGGCTATATATGAGAAGCCTGAGACCAACATCATACTCAATGGACAAAAACTGAAAGCATTCCCCCTGAACTCAGGAACTAGACAAGGTTGTCCACTCTCTCCACTCCTTTTCAACATAGTGTTGGAAGTCCTAGCCACAGCAATCAGACAAGAAAAAGAAATAAAAGGCATCCAAATTGGGAAAGAGGAAGTAAAACTTTCATTATATGCAGATGACATGATAGTATACCTAGAAAATCCTATAAACTCCACTAAAAGACTACTCGATATAATAAGTGAATTTGGCAAAATCGCAGGGTACAAAATAAATATACAGAAATCTAAGGCATTTCTGTACACCAACAATAAAATAGCAGAGACAGAGACAAAAAAGAAAATACCATTTACTATAGCAACAAGAAAAGTAAAGTACCTAGGAGTAAACTTAACCAAAGAGATAAAAGACCTGTACTCTGAAAATTACATAACATTGAAGAAAGAAATTAAGGAAGAAACAAATAAATGGAAGCAAATACCATGTTCTTGGATGGGAAGAATCAACATCATCAAAATGGCCATACTACCCAAAGCAATTTACAGATTCAATACAATCCCTATTAAAATACCAATAACATATTTCACAGACCTAGAACAAATACTCCATAAATTCATATGGAACCAAAAAAGACCCCGAATAGCAAAAGCAATCTTGAGACAGAAGAACACAGCAGGAGGAATCACGATACCAGACATCAAACAATACTACAAAACCACTGTAATCAAAACAGTATAGTACTAGCATAAGAACAGACATATAGATCAATGGAACAGAATAGAGAGTCGAGAAATAAACCCAGGCCTCTATGGTCAACTAATCTTTGATAAAGGAGGAAGGAACATAAAATGGAGTGAGAAGAGCCTCTTTAACAAATGGTGCTGGGAGAACTGGATAGGGACCTGCAAAAAAATGAAACTAGACCACCAACTTACACCACACACAAGAATAAAGTCAAGATGGATCAAAGACTTAAATGTAAGCCGTGACACCATAAAAGTCCTAGAGGAAAACATAGGCAAGAAAATATCAGATATCTCACATAACAATCTCTTCACGGATACATCTCCTAAAGCAAGAGAAATAAAGGAAAAAATAAATAAATGGGATTACATCAAACTGAAGAGTTTCTGCTCAGCAAAAGAAAACATCAGCAAGATGAAAAGGAAACCAACCATATGGGAAAACATATTTGCCAATGACATCACAGACAGGGGACTGATTTCCAAAATATATAAAGAGCTGATACGACTCAACATCAAGAAAACAAACAACCCAATTAAAAAATGGGCAAAGGACCTGAACAAACACTTCTCCAAAGAGGACATACAGAAGGTCCATAGACACATGAAAAAATGCTCAACATCATTAGCCATCAGGGAGATGCAAATAAAAACCACAATGAGGTACCATTTTACACCAGTCAGAATGGCCATCATCAACAAATCAACAAACAACAAGTGCTGGCGAGGATGTGGAGAAACGGTAACCCTACTGCACTGTTGGTGGGAATGCAGACTGGTGCAGCCACTATGGAGAACAGTATGGAATTACCTCAAAAGATTAAAAATGGAACTGCCTTTTGAACCAGCGATCCCACTACTAGGATTATACCCGAAGAATCTTGAAACACCAATTCAAAAGAACTTATGCACTCCTATGTTCATTGCAGCACTATTTACAATAGCTAAGTGCTGGAAACAACCTAAGTGCCCATCTGTAGATGAGTGGATCAAAAAACTGTGGTACATTTACACAATGGAATACTATGCAGCAGAAAGAAAAAAGGAACTCCTGCCATTTGCAACAACATGGATGGAACTAGAGAGAATTATGCTTAGTGAAATAAGCCAGGCAAAGAAAGAAAAATACCATATGATATCACCTAATACAGGAAACTAAAGGACAACACAAACAAAGGAACTAAATAGAACAAAGAGCAGAATAGCAGTCAATAGGGGGGAGGGGAGAAGGAGAGAAGGGGGATAAGTAAGGGAAGGGTTTAGTCAAAGAACCCGTATAAAAGACTCATGGACATGGACATGGACAACGGGGAGGGATATGATTGCGGGAGAGGGGTGGGTTGGGTGGGGGAGAGAAATTAGGGGAAAAGGGGACAACTGTAATTGAAAAACCAAAAGAAAAAAAAAGAAAAAAAAAAAAGAAACTCTACAGGCAAGAAGGGACTGGCAAGAAATATTCAAAGTAATGCAAAGCAAAAACCTACAACCATGAATACTCTATCCAGCGAAGCTGTCATTCAGAATAGAAGGGCAGAGAAAGTGCTTCCAGGACAAAGTAAAACTGAAGTTCATCAGATCCAAACCACTGTTATATGAGATGTTAAAGGGACTTATTTAGGAGAAAGGATCAAAACTATAAACATTAAAATGAAAGCTGTATCACAACAACCAACAACAGAAGCTAGGGAACTGAAACAAAGGCAAACTAAGTAGGTAATGAGACTGTGAAAAGAATTAGAGGTATGGGGAACATTATGGGGGGAGGTCAGCAGGGAGGGGGAAGGGGGGAAAGGGTGAGAGATGGTACAGGAATTAGGAAGCATAGTGGAAGGGAGTGGAGTAGAGAGGAAGATGTTGAGAGGAACTATATGCACAACCAATGGGCATGGACTAAGGGGGGGGCAGACAACTGGAAGGAGGGATGTCACTGGATAGAGGGGAGCAGAGGGAAAAGAAATTGGGACAACTGTAGCAGCATAATCAATAAGCATATTTTAAAAATTAAAAATTAAAAAAAGAGAATACAAATATTGGTAAGTGTTGGGGGGTCTCCACCACTTCCTCCAAGTTCGAGTCCTCCATTCTTTGATTTTAATGAGGAATACAAATCACTAAGTCATTACAATAAAATTGAAGATAAGTAAGGACAAAAGGAAAATAAGTTGGGATACTGAAACTGACCACAGTATGACTGATACCTTCCTCCAACTTACCCAAATGGAATATTCAGCCCACAAATTAGAGGTTACTTGAATAAAGACAGAACCTTTACAGACAGAAAGGATCTGCTTTCTGACAACAAAGTACTCAATGGCTGAGTCACATAATTAGAGGTGAATGACAGATGATATAAACCATGCATACTGACTCTTCAGCCTACAGGGGAAGTTAAAGCAAATATAACCAATGGGGGATGTGCAGTGAGAGAGGTTGCAGAACCACCCATATGTCTGAAGACCACCTATTTCTAAACTTTGGAATACAGTGAGTTTAATGGAAATAGAAAAGGCTCTGAAGGTAGACAGTCCATTTTAAGCCCTGGACATGCCACTTACTAGGTTTATGGCCTTGGGAAAAAAATTCAACCTCTCTAAATCTTGTTTTTCTCATCACTAAGATGTGTATAATGATGATATCCTTTCCACAAAGCTACTGGGAAAGGTAAACAGGTCATGTAAAAGTGATTCGCATGAAACTTGGCATAGAGAAAATGCCCATAGAGGGTCTCTCTTTTTTTTTAATAGTGACATTCTAATTTCTAAATGTGAGGCTTGCTGCTCAAGCCTGTCTTGCTCTCAGATATCCAAGCAGGCAAAGGGGGAGATAGGAGGCAATGAGATCAGAGAGCTAACAAGGCCTTTAAAAGGAATTTGCAGGCCATTGCAAAGGCTTTGGCTGTTACTCTGAGTGAAATGGAAGAATCTTTAAGGATAATATTAGTACTTAATCTCACAGGCTTGTTTTGAAGGTTAAATGAAATAATGTTTTTTTTTTTTTTATCATCTCTAAGAAGTTCAGAACATAATGATCATTTTGATCAAGATTTTTTTTTCTTTTCATTGAATTTATCAGGGTGAAACTGGTTAACAAAATTATACAGGTTTCAGGTGCACAATTCCACAACACTTCATTTTTACACTGTATTGTGTGTTTACTACCTCAAATCAAGTCACCTTCCATCACCATTTATCCCCCCATACCCTTCTCCACCTGCCCCTAGTCCCATTCCTCCTACCCCCAGTGACCACCACACTGTTGTCTGTGTCCATGAGTTTTTCTTTTTTTCTTTTTTGCTCAATACCTTCACCCCCTCAACCTTCCCTGACAGCTGTCAGCCTGCTATTCATCTATGAGTCTGTCTCTCTTTTGCTTGTTAGTTCATTTTGTTCATTAGATTCCACACATGTGTGAAATCATATGGTAATTGTCTTTGTCTGACTGCCTCATTTCACTCAGCATAATGTTCTCCAGGTCCATCCATATTGTCACTGCTTGGCCCAGTGCCTGGAACATAAATGTCAGCATTATCATAAATAGTACTCACACTGTTTATTATTCTTATTCTGAACAAGAGGAAAGTGGTGCTGATTGGGTAAGGGTAAAGGGAAAATAAATTGTTGCATCCCTTTGGCTGCCTCAGTCTTCTCAATACTGTGGAGTGGGGGTGTCATGGAGGTCTTGAAGTGAGTCACAAAGGCTTGGCAGAGCTGACCTAATAAATGTTGCCTTCTTCAGTCCTGCTTCATAGGGGGATGTCTAAAGACAGGGTGAGATCATGCCTGGAAAGTTCTTTGTGATCCAGAGGAAAAAGATGTCCTGAAAATTTAAGTTGCTGTTATTTTGAAAGCCAAATGCCAGGCTTTGAAATGCAGCCAGCATCTCTTCAATATCTAGTTATGTTTCCATAGTATAGGAAGAAAAAGAAGCCATCTGTTTATACACAGTAGTATTTCTGGTAAGTGAACTTATTGGTTTAAATGGTAATATTTACAAAGCTCACAAAATAGCATGCTTTCTGTCCACAGAGACCTGTTTTAATTAAAGCTCTCCCTTTAAAATTCATTAAAGTAATCAGTTCTAAGAGATGAGGAGCCCGCATATGAGATTTGAACACGTGAGTGTTGCAGAGCCCCTTCTGCAGTTGCAGGAGGCAATGATCTCAACAATTGTAAAGGGCTCTTCTTTCATTTGATTTAGTTTTATTTAAAGGCACTGGCTGTCTAGCCTCAGAAATTTTCACTTTTTTTTATTAGGCATAAGCAGCTCAGTTGCCTATAATGTAAATCACCTCACTATCATTGTCACCTGGGCAGAGCCATGACTCAGAAGCTGTCTCTCCCAGGGAAGAGAGGATGAAAAAGGGAAGTTGACCATTGAGAGACAAAATGTCACCATGTTCCCAAGCCACAAAGAAGCTTTGCTCTTATAACCTGGAGCCTTGGCTGTGTGGGGAAGAGTGATGGCTGGAAGAGCTCAGTGGGGATAGTTTACAGCAGTAATGATATCATAACAATAGCAGCAGCAACTACAACCACAACTATTATGACTACAGACTATGGAGCACTTACTATGTACTAGGTGTGCACATTACTGCGCTTTGAACCTTGTAGCAAGCCTATGAGATGGCCACTATTATCGTCTTCATTTCACAGGCAAGGAAACTGAGGCTGAGAGAGGCTAAGTCACTTGCCAAAACCCACATAGAGTAAGTAACAAGGAACCACTGTAGGAAGAAAATGACAGGTCTTGGAATTCCATTATGGCCACTTTCTAGATATGAGCACTTTGATGTAATTTCCCTGAGCTTTGGTTTGCTCATGGGCATGATTATGTCTACCTTACCACATTGTGGCAAGAATCACATGTGGCAACACAAATATAGCATTTAGCACAGAAACTGGCACATAGGACACACCAAATGCTCAGTAGCCATTTGTATCATGAGATTGTGAAAGAGAAGCTGGGCACCCAAATGTCAGGAAACCAGCTCCCCTGTGCCTCAACTGTTTCCCTGACAACCCCAATTGGGAGACCAGAGCAGGTGCCCAGCAAAGGGAAGATGGGATTTCAATCAGCTTGTGCCAGGATGAAAAGCCCTGAGCATGAGGAGGCTGTGGCAGCCTGTAACAGTCTGCCCCTGTCTTCACAGAGCATTAGGAGCAGAGTTTTAATGAAAGTCACTGAGGTAGGTATACTAGGCACAGGCTGACAGCACAGTACAATGAGACCATCTGAGCTCAGAAAGGGTCTCAGCCACTTCTCCCAGGAAAACAAGGTGTCACTTCCAGACAGAAACACTAAGAAAGGCCCTTAATGGTGATCTTGTCCAACTTCCTGTGTTTCACAGGGGGATTACAAAGCCCCATTAGTGTGTTTTATTTCTTTTTTTTATAATTATTTATTTGTTTGTTTTGTTTACTTATTTATTTTTAGAGAGAGGAGAAAGGAGGAAGAGAGGAGAGAAACATCACCGTGTGGTTGCCTCTCACTCGCGCCCCCAACTGGGGACCTGACGTGCAACCTAGTCATATGTCCTGACTGGGAATCGAACCAGCGACACTTGGCTCTCAGGCCGACGCTCAATACACTGAGCCACAGCAGCCAGGGCAAGTCTGTTTTATTTCATGTCCAGAGAGCAAGTCTCTACACTGGAGTTCAAGATGATTCTGTCACCTTGCTAACTATATGGCCTTGACAAAATTACCTAATGTCTTTATGCCTCAATATGCTCATCTAGAAAGAAGCACCTACTTCATAGTTTTCCAAAGATTAAATGAGAGAATGCCCACAAAAACCTTAGCACAGTGCTTGGCACCTGGGAAACATTGAATACATAGAAACTTCTGTTTACTTTTTCTAAAATCTCTGAAAGTCAACCCACCTGTCTCACCCATCTTCTCTGCTGTCCCGCACATCTGCTGCCCCTAAGCCATCCTTCAAAGCTTGTCTAGTTGCCTATTGCTCACATCCATTACTTGTGACAGTTATGTCCTCACACTAGTGAGGTGTCTATTTCTATGGGACTCTGGAAAATGGAGGAACCGTTTCAGTGTTACTGCTCTGGAAGCCACTTTGGGACAGGTGAGCCCCAGAAGGATTAGCTGTTGGACTCCCCTCTGGACAGGTCTTTCTTGCACACTATGGCTCCTCCTGCTGCAAATACTGAGTATACCTCCCATAGACTTGGCATTCAGTAACAGGCTCCTATAGCTGCCTTGCTGTGTCCCTGAAGTGAGGCCAGTGCTGATCCTTGAACCAGACCCACTTCTTCCCCAGGCACTGCAGTCTCTGCCCTTAGTGATCAGAAACAACATTTTATTGGGCAAGAAATAACAATAAGAAGGTGATTGGAGCTATTCACTTATATGGTTAACCACTATGAAGTGAGCACATATATTTTGTCAAGTCCTATGATCAGTTTCAGAAATATATTGGTGACTAAAAAGCAGACACTGTCACAGACCATACAGTTCTAACAATCTAGTGAAGGTGACTGTATAATTGTCATCATGTACTTTTTATTGTAATTGCTTGCTTGCTGTCTAGGTGGTGGAAAGAAAAGGAACAGGTTGCTAAGGGAGCAAATAATGGGGGCTTGATTCAATTTGGAGTATCACAGAAGTTTTCCTTAAGGAAATAATGTTCGGTCTGAGCTCTGAAGGATGCAATTATCTAGGCAAAGGCAATAGGATGCCAGATGCTGGATGGAAGAAATGATTAGAGACAAAGGAAATATTGGGGAGGACCCCAAGAAAGGAAAGCACATGACAAGTTTCAAAGAGCTGAGAGATTGCTAGTGGGGTTAGGGGTAATCAGCAAAAGGAAGAATGGTATAAAATGAGGTGATCAGGTTACTGGGCCTTTTGTCCATGATAAGGAGCTTATACTTTGTTTCAGGGGTAGTGGGAGAGCTGTTGATTGGGTTGAGGGAAGGCAGACCAGGACAGGACATGCAGGGACCTGTTTGAATGCTATTGTCCAATGAGTGATGTTGGAACAGCTTGTAGTAGGAAGAGTGCTAAGAAGGAATGAGAAAGTGGGTTGATTTGAGAGAGATGTCAGAGTAACTGAAAAGACTTGATGATGAATTGGATGTGGAGTGTGAGGGAGAGGGAGGTGTCCGGGATGACTATTTTTAGCTTGCATGCTGGGTGGGAGATGGGAGTTGTTCATTGGATGGGAAATACAGAAAAAAGAACAGGTAATGACTGAGGTGAAATGACAGTGTGCTCACTTTGAGATGTGTTGAACTGAGGTGTTTTGGAGACATGGCAGTGGGCAGTTGTGTATATAAACCTAAAGTTCAGAGGAAAGGAGATAGAAATCTGAATTCTGTCAGTTCATTATAGAAGTGGTAATTGAAGTCAAGGAGAGAGGGAGTTCACCTAGGGGGAGTAGAAAGTGAACACAAAGGAGGACTAACTACAGAACTGATAAATAACATTGAAAAATCAGGTAGAGGATAAATTGAGGAGACAGAACAAACCAGAATGATAGCTGTAAAAGTGAGTGCTTCAAGGAGGGAGCAATCAACAATAGATGCCGGGACACATGTCAAGTAAGATGAGGACTAAAAATTATCCACTAGATTTAGTGACATAAAGAGGTAATTGAGTTTTTTTTCTAGAAGATGGTGGAGGAGTGAGGGGAGGCTGCGCTTTCTGGCTCCCGAGACTCGTCTGTAGTTTTGGACTAATTGCAGACAGAACATCTCAGTGAGAAGCTGGACACTGGCAGGAGTCAAGCTTTGGCACTGCTGCATTAGAGAAAAACCATCTGGTAATGAACTGTTTGGTGAGGATAGCAGAGGAAAAAGGGACGAGAGGGGATTTCCGACTGGGGTGGCTACCCAAGCTGCGGCTGGAAGTACAAAAAGGCTTTTTGGTGACCACAGGCTTCCCCAGAGAGGAATCGGGAGGAGAGCGGATATCTGCCTGCTGACAGAGTCAGAACTGGACCAGGTGGCATTGGCGCTGAAAGACAAGAAACAGCATACTGCTGTGCATGTGAGAATGTGATTTTCCTTTATATTTTTCTCTTGTGAACTGTGGAGAGGGGAGGAAAGTTTGGGGGTGATAGGACATTCTTAAGGAGCGCAGGTGCAGAAGTGCGCTTGCCCACTCCCCAATCCTCCCCTTGGGTTGCACGGGAGCGCACAGGGAAGTGCCCTCATTCACTGGCCCAGGTATGCAGGGCCACGCGTCCAGGTGCCCCTCGGACACACCCCAACAGGCATAAGATCAGTGCCCCAATGGGCAAAGGGAGGGCCAGCTGGGCACACAGAAGGCTGTGTGCAGACACCCCTGGCCAGCTCCAATGGGCTCCAGGCTGGAGCACAGACCACTTCCTCGGGCTCTGCTCCTGCCCGCCAAGGCAGGTGTGGGAACTGCGGGGGCTGCAGCGTGGGAACAGCGAGTGGCAGCGACTCACAGATGCTCACTTCCACTGTGCACAAGTGTCCAGGGTCCCACCCCAAGAACCGAGAGACCAACTCCCAAAACGCAGCTCAGCAGGCCTGAGGCTAGCGCTCAGGCCACCTTGCTCACGCACAGGTGCACATGCAAAAGCACCTCGGCCAGCTCCAACAGGCGCCAAAGGAACGCCCCAGCCTCCATGCCGTGGGCGCATTCACTACTGCAAGGATCAGGAACCTCTGGCCCACCTCATTAGACCAGCTGTGGAGCCAGAAAAAGAAGACGACACACAAAGGCTGAACTGAGTAAAAAAAATTTTTATGTACTTTTTAAATTTTTATTTCCATTTTAGTGTTTTTATTTGTATTTTATTTTACTTTAATTTTTTAATTTTTTTCCTTAAAAAACTATATCTTTAATTTGTTTCATAACATCTCTCCTTCTCATCCTTCTTTTTTAATTTTTGTTTATATTTTTTGTCTGTCTAGTTTAGCCTCCCTTTCACACTAAATAGAATATAACTACTATATAAATCTAATACCATACAATCCTACTTTCTTACTACATTCTGCATTCTTCCCTCCTTTTCTTTTATTATTATTAACATACAATGTAAACATTACCTACTGTCTTATATAGTCTCAACACTACTTGTTACTATTATTAATCTATCATCCCCTCACTCAAAAATCATATTTTTCCTCTTTAAAAACAACTCTTATCTATTCTTCCTATATTATAAAAGCTCTAATCTCTCTAAATTTATACTAATACTGGCTCACTGGCTGACGATAGTGGGATAGAGGGTGGGGGATATTTTTGAGGGTGTGAGTTTCCTGCCTGGGCTGTGTGTTTATGCTTTTAACAGCATCTCCACAAAAGAACTCAAGACAAAGTGGACAGAGTGACTCTCAATCAACTAGCCAGAGGGAAGATCCTACCAAAGAGCATGTGAAATATAACCAGACAGCATAAACAAATGACATAAAGGGTACCCCAAGAACATCAGGCTCAGGAGATCAAAGAGACTGCACCACCGAAACCCCAGATCTCCTATAAAGAATCTCATACCGCAAAGGTGGAAGTCAAAGCAGACAAATCCAAAAAACAAAAACAAACAAGAAGAATCCAACATGGTAAGATGCAGAAACAACCTCTCAATGAAAAGAAAAGAGAAATCCCCAGAAAGAGAGGTAGATGGAATAGACATAGCCCAAATGTCAGACATGGAATTCAAAACTATGGTGGTGAAGAAGCTCAATATACTCCACAACCTCAAAAACAACTACGACAGCCTCCAAGGAGGTTACCAACAGCTCCAAGAAAATTACAGGGAACTTACAGAGAACTACACCAGCACAAAAAAGGACATAGAAGCTATTAACAAGAACAAGGAAGAAATGAAAAATACAATCTCTGAACTGAAAAACACAGTAGAATTTATCAAAAGAAGACTAAACGAAGCAGAAGATCGGATCAGTGAGTTAGAATACAATGTAGAAAAAAATTCCCAGACAATTCAACAAAATAGAAAAAGATTGAAAAAAGATGAACAAGCTGTAAGGGAATTACAGGATAACATGAGAAGAAACAACATCAGGATCATCAGAATAAGAGAGGGAGAAGAGGAGAGTAGAATAGAAAAACTAATAGGAGAAGTATTGACAGAAAATTTTCCCAACCTGATGAGAGAAAAAGTTATGCAAGTTCAAGAAGCACAGAGACTTCCAATGAAGAGGAACCCCCCAAAACCCACTCTAAGGCACATCATAATTAAAATGGCAACATTCAAAGACAAAGACAATATCCTGAAAGCAGCAAGAGAAAAACAGTAAATAACATACAAGGGAGCTCCAATAAGGCTATCGACTGATTTCTCAACAGAAACACTACAAGCGAGAAGGGAATGGTCAAAACTATTCCAAGCAATGAAAAACAAAGGCCTACAACCAAGAATACTCTACCCAGCAAGGCTCTCATTCAAATTGGAAGGTGAAATAAGGAGTTTGCCAGACAAAGGAACACTAAAAGAATACATCTCCACCAAACCAGCATTGCAAGAGATCCTGAAGGGAATGTTTTAAGAAAAAGAAGAAAGAAAGAAGAGAGGAACACAGGTACAAAGGGAAATGAATAAATACATGTCAATAATAACCTTAAATGTAAATTGATTAAATGCTCCAATTAAAAGACATAGGGTGAGGGAAACAAGATGGTGGAGGAGTAAGTGGAAGCTACACTAACTTCCTCCCAGAACTAGTCTGGATTTACAACGCAGTTTTGGAGAAATCATCTGGAATAACCAACCGAACACCAGCTGGACAGAAGTCTTATAACCACGGGGAGACAAAAAAGGCCGCTACATCACAACGTGACCGGTAGGGAGTGCGGAGATGTGGAAGGGCTGGCTGGGCTCACATGGGTGGCAGCTGAAGGGACTGAGAAACAGCTCAGCAGCTGGGGATTCCCCTTGAGAAGGGCAGGATCTAAACCCCCAGCTGAACTTCCCAGCCTACAGCAACAGAGTGGAAAGTAAAATAGTATCCAGCTGAGAAAAGCGAAAAGCCACAGGGTTTCTTGCTAGCCGGAGAGAAACAGCTGGAGAAAAAGAGCTCTTAAGCGGATCACATACAAAAATATTTTGCCCCCCACTTACCCTGGGCTCAAGCGGAGGAAAGGCAGAGAGGACTGGAGACACTTGGGGAGAGTTTGGTGTGGTGGCTTTGAGGGGAGAGCTGGGGAAGAAGCCGGCCGGGTCCCAGTGCTGACTCATCCCCACACTGCTGGCAGACCATTCCCAGCCAAGTGGCGTCAGCCTGAGGGGAAGCAAAGGCCCTGCCTACAGGAATTAAGCTGCCACACCCACGGTCCTTAAGCCTGACTGCTAATCACAGATTGAATAGATTATCAACTAAAGAAGACAGACAAAGGCAGTAGATCCCTGGCAGTCTCCAACAGGCTGTCTAGGCCCAGACTGGAACAGGATCTGATGCCACCAGGGGCAGATCCAGGAAGTGCAGATCATTCTAAGAAGCACCAACAAACAATAGGAGTCACAAAAATGGGGAGACAGAGAAACAACCTCCCATCGAAAGGAAAGGTAGAGTCACCAGAAAGAGTGCTGAATGAAATAGAGGGGAGCCAACTATCAGATATGGAATTGAAAGCATGTATTATGGAGAAGCTCAATGAGCTCAGTGAAAACTACAAAGAACTCCAGAAAAACTACAGTGAACTCCAGAAGAACTATAAGGAACTTACTGAGAATTATACCAGCATCAAAAAGGACATAGAAGCTATCAATAAGAGCCAGGAGGAAAT
Organism: Furipterus horrens; assembly: GCF_987537825.1. Lineage (NCBI taxonomy): Eukaryota > Metazoa > Chordata > Mammalia > Chiroptera > Furipteridae > Furipterus > Furipterus horrens. Next base: position 18,890,679 of record NW_028327187.1, on the reverse strand, counting down.
GAAGAATATGATCTCTGAATTGAAGAACACAGTAGAAGGAATTAAAAGCAGGCTAGAGGAAGCAGAAAATCGGATCAGCGAGCTGGAGGACAATGTAGACAAAAACTCACAGACAGTGCAACAAAATGAAAAAAGGCTGAAAAAGACTGAAGAGGCTCTAAGACAGATGCAGGACAACATGAAACGTAATAATATCCGTATCATAGGAATTCCAGAAGGAGAAGAAGAAGAGCAAGGGATAGAAAACATCTTTGAAAAACTAATGACAGAAAACTTCCCTCACATGAAGAGAGAAAGAATCATGCAAGTCCAGGAAGCACGGAGGGTCCCAATGAAGATGAACCCCAACAGGCCCACTTCAAGACACATCATAATTAAAATGCCAACATTCAAAGACAAAGAGAGAATCCTAAAAGCAGCAAGAGAGAAACAACTAATAATATACAAGGGAGCTCCAATAAGGCTATCATCAGATTTCTCAGCAGAAACCCTACAAGCCAGAAGGGAATGGCAAAATATATTCCAAGTAATGAAAAACAAAGGCCTACAACCAAGAATACTCTACCCAGCAAGGCTCTCATTCAAAATGGAAGGTGAAATAAGGAGTTTCCAAGACAAAAGAAGGCTAAAAGAATACATCGCCACCAAACCAGCATTGCAAGAGATGCTAAAGGGTCTGCTTTAAGAAGATGAAGAAATAGAGAGAGACAGAGAGTAACACGAGTACAAAGGGGGAAAACGACAATGAATAAGTACTGAAAGAAAGAAGGAACTTCTACCATTTGCAACAACATGATTGGAACTAGAGAGAATTATGCTTAGCAAAATAAGCCAGGCAACAAAAGAAAATTACCTTATGCTATCACCTGTTAACGGAAACTAATGAACAACACAAACAAATGAGCAAAATTGAACCAGAGGTATGTAAACGAGGAATAAACTAACAGTAACAAAGGGGGAGATGGGAGGGAGAGAAGTGGTAAGAAGGGGAAGGGTCTAGTCAAAGAACATGTATAAATGATCCATGGACATGGACAGCTGGGTGGGGACTGAATGTGGGAGAAGGGAGGGACAGGGTGCAGAGAAGCAAGAGGGGGAAAAAAGTGAGACAACTGTAATGGAAAAACAAACAGACAGAAAAATTTTTAGTGGGGAGGGAAAATAAAAATATAAAGAATAGAAATGCAAGTTCAGTGAATATTAGAAGGACAAGGATTTTCCTTCACACTGTATATATTTTCTCCCTATCTGATACCTCCAGAACTTGGCATTCTAAAGAAGTAAGTAATGACCTAAGTTTCTTTGCATAAAACTAAGACTTTGACTGGAATGTCATGCCTAAAGGAGACATGCTTGGGCTTTGGTTGTTACCAAAAAGCCCTGAGCAACTGGGACTGACTTTCAAAGGTAATAAAAGTCCACAAGATAAAAGGTCTGGTACCTTGGATGGATGAGCGGTCCATAGCAATCTTTCCAGGGAAGGAACAAAGGTTGTTTTCCTGAAAGATGGCTAGAAGGGACCTTAAGGCACAATGGAAAACCAGGAGGACCTGGAAAAGACAGGCGTTTACAGGCAAGACTGAATGCCAGGTATGTGGCTCAGCTTCTGTGCCCTGAAGGGCAGACTGAAGGTCACCCTAAATGTTCCTTGCGTAAGTTCCAGCAAAGCAGAACTAAAGATCATAAGTGATCATTTGCTGCTCTTGTTGTGTTTATGCAAATGAACAGGATAAATTAAAAATGAACTTAATGCACTTCCTTTAATGACAAGGAGGGTAATCTTAGGGAGAAAAATCATGATTCAAGGAAGATCACAATGCCCAGTGGTAGACTATAAAGTAGTGCAGCTAACCGTCTTTAAAGTTTCTTTTCATTTAAAATTTGTTTTCATTTGAAAGTTAAACTATGTCTGTGGCATTATCAAAGATGTTTAATTTACAGGCAAGAAGAATGTCAAATGCCTTGCAACTGGATGTCTTTCCGATAAGACAGTCCTACAGATCTATGAACTTGTGTGTGGGTTATGTTACATAAATTAACATGTGTTTTCTGTTTTCAAAGGGCATAAGCCTACGATCTCACTACCTGAGTGATTGTCTGTACGTATAGGCCTCACTTAATCCTGTCTGCATTGCTGCCTCCTGAGACTCAATGGTTTGGCTGAACTAAGTGGCTGGGTTGGTGAAGAACGGGGTGGTCTGTGGGCTTCACTTTAAAACTGGTTTCTCTTTTCTATCCTAATGGCTTGGACAGAAAGAGCCTAGAGGCCTGAGAGGGGGGAAACCTAAAATATTTCCCTCAGTCCAAATTAAGTATAATGGGCAAAGGGGTTTTGGACAGGTGGGATGTGCCTGGCATACCTTCCTCTAAAGAAGCCCTTCTTTTCCCTAATGTGGGACATTGAAAAATTAATACCTGTCTTTTGTCATCTAGTGGTTACGGATTGAAAGATGTCCTCTAACCCTGTTGCCCCCAGAATACAACAAGGATGCCAGCCTGTTAAACCAAGCATGCCGTTGTCCAGAGACAGCCAACCAACCTGGAGTCTGCACAATCCTTCCCCTTGTGGGAAGGCCACCCTCCCCTCCACACCCCCACTCTTATTAGGGATTTCTTGACCCAAGGGTAGGTAGGACGACGACCATGTCCACCTTGAAGCAACTAGAGGAGCTCGAGACCTTCGTCCATTGTCCTTTATAAGATTGTAAAGGGTCTTAAGTCTGAGAGATAGGGATTGTTATTTTTTATTGTTAAAATAGTTAGCTAATTAATTAATTATTTTTTAAAAAAAGAAGAAGAATATATGAAAGGGTGAGCCATGCGCATGGACTTGGGGAGGGGATTGTCGGGGAAGGGGGGTGCTGGGTGGAGGGGAGCAAAGGGGAAAAAATTGGAACTATTGTAACAATATAATCAATAAAATATACTTTAAAAAAATAAAAAAAATAAAAGACATAGGGTAATGAAATAGATAAGAAAACAGGACCCACATAATTGCTGTCTACAAGAAACACACCTCAAAACAAAAGATTTACACAGACTGAAAGTAAAGGGATATAAAAAAGTATTCCAAGCAAACGGACCAGAAAAAAAAGCCGGGGTAGCAGTCCTCATATCAGACAAAACGGATTTCAAAGCAAGGGCAATAAAAAGAGACAGAGAAGGACATTTCATAATATTTAAGGGAACAATCCATCAAAAAGATATAACACTGATAAACATATATGTACCCAAATACATAAAGAAAATACTAGAAGACAACAAGAAGGATATTAACAGCAACACACTCATAGTAGGGGACTTCAACATTCCATTATCAACAATAGACAGATCTTTGAAGCAAAGAAACACCAAGGATATACAGGCACTGAACAACACACTAAACCACATGGACTTAATTGATATATATAGAACTTTTCACCCCAAAGAAGCAAAATATACATTCTTTTCAAATGCACATGGGACAGTTTCAAAGATAGACCACATGATAGGACACAAAACAAGCTTCAACAAATTCAAGAAAATTGAAATCATATCAAGCATCTTTTCAGACCACAATGCCTTGAAACTAAAAATCAACCTCAGAGAAAAAAATCAAAGACACCCAAACTCATGGAGAATTAATAACATGCTATTAAATAACGAATGGGTTAACAATGACATCAAAGAGGAAATCAAGAAATTTCTAGAAACTAATGACAATGAACACACAACAGCCAAAACCTATGGGACACAGCAAAAGCAGTCCTAAGAGGGAAGTTCATAGCAATAGAGGCATATCTGAAAAGGCTAGAAGAATCTCAAATGAAAAACCTAACCATAAAGCTACAAGAACTAGAACAGCAACAACAAACAAAGCCTAGGGCAAAAAGAAGAAAGGAAATCATCAAGATCAAAGCAGAATTAAACGGCATAGAAACGAAACGAACAATCCAAAAAATCAACAAAACTAGGAGCTGGTTCTTTGAATAAATAAACAAAATTGACAAACCTCTAGTCAGGCTCATTAAGAAAAAAAGAGAGAAGACCCAAATAAACAAAATCAGAAATGAAAGAGGAGAAATCACGACTGATACCACAGTAATACAAACGATTGTAAGAAATTACTACAAACAACAGTTTGGCAAAAAATTTGACAACCTAGAAGAAATGTACAAATTTCTAAAAACATATAACCTTCCAAAACTTAATCAATAAGGAGTAGAAAGCCTCAACAGACCAATAACAAAGAAGGAAATTGAAATAGTAATCCAAAATCTCCCGGCACACAAAAGCCCTGCACCAGATGGTTTCACAGGCAAATTTTACCAAACATTTAGGGAAGAACTAACTCCTACCCTCCTCAAATTATCCCAAAATATCCAAGAAGGGGGGAAAATCCCAAACTCTTTCTATGAAGCCAGTATTACCCTAATCCCCAAACCAGGTCAAGACACAACAAAGAAAGAAAACTACAGGTCAATATCACTGATGAACATAGATGCTAAAATCCTCAATAAAATTTTGGCAAACAAGATCCAGGAATACATCAAAAAGATCATACACCACGATCAAGTGGGATTCATTCCAGGGATGCAAGGATGGTTTAATATTCACAAATCAATAAGTATAATACGTCACCTAAACAGAATGATAGACAAAAATCACATGATCATATCAATAGATGCAGAAAAAGCATCTGATAAAGTACAACACCCATTCATGATGAAAACACTCAGCAAAATGGGAATAGAAGAGCATACCTTAACATAATTAAGGCTATATATAAGAAGCCTGACGCCAACATCATACTCAATAGACAAAACCTGAAAGCATTTCCCCTGAAATCAGGAACAAGACAAGGCTGTCCACTATCTCCACTCCTATTCAACATAGTGTTGGAAGTCCTAGCCACAGCATTCAGACAAGAAAAAGAAATAAAAGGCATCCAGAGTGGGAAAAAAGTAGTAAAACTATTATTATATGCAGATGACATGATAGTATACCTAGAAAATCCTATAAACTCCACTAAAAGACTACTCGATATAATAAGTGAATTTGGCAAAATCGCAGGGTACAAAATAAATATACAGAAATCTAAGACATTTCTGTACACCAACAATAAAATATCAGAGACAGAGACAAAAAAGAAAATACCATTTACTATAGCAACAAGAAAAATAAAGTACCTAGGAATAAACTTAACCAAAGAGATAAAAGACCTGTACTCTGAAAATTACATAACAATGAAGAAAGAAATTAAGGAAGACACAAATAAATGGAAGCAAATACCATGTTCTTGGATGGGAAGAAACAACATCATCAAAATGGCCACACTACCCAAAGCAATTTATAGATTCAATGCAATCCCTATTAAAATACCAATAACATATTTCATAGACCTAGAACAAATACTCCATAAATTCATATGGAACCAAAAAAGACCCCGAATAGCAAAAGCAATCTTGAGACAGAAGAACACAGCAGGAGGAATCACAATACCAGACATCAAACAATACTACAAAGCCACTGTGATCAAAACATTCTGGTACTGGCATAAGAACAGACATATAGATCAGTGGAACAGAATAGAGAGTCCAGAAATAAACCCAGGCCTCTATGGTCAACTAATATTTGATAAAGGAGGAAGGAACATAAAATGGAGTGAGAAGAGCCTCTTTAACAAATGGTGCTGGGAGAACTGGATAGGGACATGCAAAAAAATGAAACTAGACCACCAACTTACAGCACACACGAGAAAAAATTCAAGATGGATCAAAGACTTAAATGTAAGCCATGACACCATAAAAGTCCTAGAGGAAAACATAGGCAGGAAAATTTCAGATATCCCACGTAACAATATTTTCATGGATACATCTCCTAAGGCAAGAAAAATAAAGGAAAAATAAACATATGGGACTACATCAAGCTAAAGAGTTTCTGCTCAGCAAAAGAAAACATCAGCAAGATGAAAAGGAAACCAACCATATGGGAAAACATATTTGTCAATGATATCTCAGACAGGGGACTGATCTCCAAAATATATAAAGAGTTTATACAAATCAACATCAAGAAAACAAACAACCCAATTAAAAAATGGGCATAGGACCTGCACAAACACTTCTCCGAAGAGAACATACAGAAGGCCCATAGACACATGAAAAAATGTTCAACATCATTAGCCATCAGAGAGATGCAAATAAAAACCACAATGAGATACCACTTTATACCTATCAGAATGGCCGTCATCAACAAATCGACAAACAACAAGTGCTGGCGAAGATGTGGAGAAACAGGAACTCTACTGCACTGTTGGTGGGAATGCAGACTGGTGCAGCCACTATGGAAAACAGTATGGAATTACCTCAAAAAATTAAAAATTGAACTGCCTTTTGAACCAGAGATTCCACTGCTAGGATTATACCCAAAAAATCCTAAAACCCTAATTCAAAAGAACTTATGCACGCCTATGTTCATAGCAGCCCTGTTTACAATAGCTAAGTGCTGGAAACAGCCTAAGTGCCCATCTGTAGATGAGTGGATCAAAAAACGGTGGTACATTTACACAATGGAATACTATGTAGCAGAGAGAAAGAAGCAACTCCTGCCATTTGTGACAACATGGATGGAACTAGAGAGAATTATGCTTAGTGAAATAAGCCAGGCAAAGAAAGAAGCATACCATATGATATCACCTAATACAGGAAACTAAAGAACAACATAAACAAATGAACTAAATAGGACAAGGAGCAGAATAGCAGTCAATCGGGGGGAGAGGGGAGGAAGAAAAGGGGGATAAGTAAAGGAAGGGTTTAGTCAAGGAATGACTCATGCACATGGACAACAGGGAGGGATATGATTTTGGGAGAAGGGGTGGGATGGGTGGGGGAGAGCAATGGGGGGGAAATGGGACAACTGTAATTGAAAAACCTAAAAATAAAATAAAATAAAATAAAATGAGGTAATTGATGAGGGTGAAGACACAGTGCTGGTCCTTCCACTTGCCTCTTTAGCTGAGAGCTATTCTTCAGGTGCCTATCATTAAGTTGCAGAATAAAACCCCAAATCCTTCCCAGGTCCACCCATAAGTTGAGGAGTACTCTGGTGTCTGAACAGGACCTCCCTCAGTACAGTTAATCCAGCCCTTCAGGTCTCTTGGGGAACTTCCCTCTGATTGGTGCTCCAGGCATCATTTTTCTAACTATCATTTATCACTAATCTGGTCCTCAGACTGGCTCCATGTTGTTTGCCTTTTACCAAAGGATAATTGTTATGCATTAGCTACCATTTATTCCTACAATTACTTTTGAAGGGCTCAGCAATGATAGTCATTTTCAATACTATAGTATAAAATGTGTTTTGGGGGCTATTATAATCACAGAATTATATAAATAAGTGAATGAGCATGTTATTCAAAGCAAAATGCTGTCAGACTCTAGGCAGGTCATCTTATTTCTTAGTACTATAGCTACCTTCCTTTCTATTTGTCTCCCAACCACCTTGCTCACCCCTGTGTGGATAGATAAAAGTCTAAGTGCAATGCTCGATTACTAGAATGGCATACAAATCTGTTCAAGAAGGAAATTTGAGAATGCTGATGTCATTAAGAAATAGGCAGTTTTTAAAAACAAGGAAATTCATAATTAAATAAACCAAATACAGGATCACAATTCAATTTGTTTCAAAATTAGTTGTTTTCTTATATAGGAAAGCAGAGCATAATTAATGGTGAATTGACTTCGTATTGCACAAATTCATCTATTAACATCTCCTTTGAGGATTCTCATCAAGTTTAATTTCAAAAATGTCATCAGTGACTACTTAACATTTGAACAAAATGGTTCCCTCTTACTCTCTAGTTATGTTTAAATTTATTGGGAGTGTAATTGAATATTATCTACCTAGTTTGGCAACTCAATAACACAAGTAAGGAAAATAAGACCAAATTGATGTGTGTATATACTCTGATGTTCACCTGTGGCACAGAGTATGGAGGCTCCGTCAGGGAATTTTGCCCAATATTCTGGGCTCCAGGTCCCACTCCACAACTTACATCTTCTCAGTCACCTGGGCACTTCCTGCCAACAACTCTTTAGCTCAATTCACAAATAAAACCAATTCCTGTTTGACACCATGTCTTCCCAACAATCTACTTGGTCTCCATTCCCTTTTCTGGGCTTCAGTCTCTGAATACATATAAAAATTTGCTTCTAGAAGTCTTGCTTCTCACTGCCTTGTCTCCCTGGTTCTCCTGAGGTTTGTTGGTTTGTGTCCTTGTAACTTCTAGTTATCTTCTGGAAAGCCCCCTCTTCAAGAAAGAGTCCAAGAGCATTGGGATCACCAGCCTACTTGCAATGTCTCCTCAGGAAAAGACACATCTGTTTAATTACGAACTTCCTCTCACACTGCTGTTGCTGGTGATCAATAAAACAGATCTCTATTCAATTGGAGTGACCAATGCTGTGGCCCAAATGTACTATTCTTCCAATCCTATTTGAATATCGGTACTTTATTTTTCAGAGGACTATACCCTAAATCTCAGTGGGTTTCTCCAACTTGTTTATGTCTCAGATATCCAGATGGAACTGCAGGAGTGCAACCTGCAAATTAGCCAACGAAGAAACAAAAAGTCTCCAACACCCATCAAAAGTCTGGATTTTTTTTTTAAGGCAAAACTTTTTGTTTTGACTGACTTCTTTTTAATGACTTCAGTGCCCTAACTTCAGTTTAATAAGTGAAAAAAGAGAAAAGTCTTTCTGCCCTATTTGTTATGCATAAGGCTACCTACTTTATTTTGCAAAGAAAAAATAAAAATGAAAGCAAAAACAAAGATCTTGATGCCATTACCCTGATATTTGACACCTGGCTTCTCTTTTATTCCAAGATCTGCTTGATTTTTGTCCTTGTTAGTTTTGAAAATCTCCTGCATGTTTTTCAAAGCTAAATGGCTATAAAACAAAGTCAGTATTTTGCAAGACTTATTAACAATAAAGAGAAACAATGGTATATGAGTTTCTAGGTGGGAAGTGTTCTAAAATGAGAAGCTTATAAATAAGCAATATATTTGTGATTTGGGGCATTACTAATATATCATCTAAGAAAATCCTTCACAGGAAACTCAGAAACAATACAAATAGATTAGAGGGAGCTTATTTGCATTACAAAAGGTCACTTCAGTTTACAAAAGGATTCACCACAAGGCTTCTTTAATGAGAAATCATTTGTATAAGACTTCTGTTGACAAAAATAAAAACACCAATTTGTACCAGAATTATAGGAACTCTCCAATGTTCTTATATAAGATTCACCCTCTTTTAGCTGATTTATGTTGGGTTGGCTGGGATGGAAGGTCACTCTAGGGATTGTGCCACCTGACTCCACCAGGATCCTGAAATCCACTGAATAAATTCTAAGCTAATATCAGGTTGGTGCAAAAGTAATGTCAGACTTTTTTAAAAGAAAGTTTTAGATAGCATTTATTAAATTTGTGCCTCTTCTTATAATTTTTTGATGTCACAGTGACTAATTTATACCTTATTTTTTCAGATTATTGAAGTATTGTTTATAATCGTCTGCAATATTTGCACCCATGTTCATCCCATCTAAAGACCACATTAAAAATGTTTTACTCTATGAGTTTCATAAAGGTGCCAATGCAAGTACAGCTGCAGAGTCTATTCAGAGAGCTTATGGGGATGATGCAGTGACTGAAAGAAGTTGCAGGAGGTGGTTTTCCCTTTTCTGAGGTGGGGATTTCAGTTTGAAAAAGAAGCCAAAAGAGGGTCATTCAAAAAAACTTGATTCCAAAGTATTGGAAGCTGTTGTCACAGAAAACCCCACCATTACCTCTAGGGAACTTGCAGAACAATTTTACATAGCCCATACAACTGTGCTACACCAACTGAAAAGGATTGGAAAGGTTTCAGGAGTCAGAAGATGGGTCCCACACGAACTGTCTCCAGAGAATCTGCAACAGCGTGTTGCTTGTTGTGAATCATTGCTTTTGTGACACCTTCAGGCACCTTTTTTAGGTAGGCTTGTTACAGGTGCTGAGAAGTGGATCCTTTTCCATAACGTTAAACACCACCATTAGTGGATCAGTCAAGGAGGAAGAAAAGTTTAACAACCAAGAGGAGGACTTCATCCAAAGAAAGTCATGTTGAGTGTATGGTGAGATATGGAAGGAATTGTCCATTATGAACTGTTAGACAACAATCAAACAATTACTACTAATCTTTACTGTAAACAACTTCATCATTTGAAAGCAGCTTTGAATCAAAAGTGAATCTCCTTAGTCAACAGAAAGGGTGTCATCTTCCATCACAATAATGCTCATCCTCACACAGCTCAACTCACCAAAAATTTCTTGAAAGAGCTTGGTTGGGAAATATTGTCTCATCCTCCATATTCTCCTGACCTTACTCCTTCTGATTATCACTTGATTCGGGGACTACAGAACCATTTTGGTGGTCTTATGTTGACATCAAGAGAAGATGGTGAAAATGAGTTGGTTTCATATTTTGCTTCAAAACCTGAAGAATTTTACAAGTGTGGCATGTATAAGCTAGTTGACAGATGGAATAAGGTTCTAGAAAGCAAACGAGGTTATGTCAATGAATAAATATTTTCATAATCATGGACTTTTTTATTTTTAAAATAGACCTCAAAATGGGGAATTATATTTGCACCAACCTTATATTTCCCAGATTTCCCTCTCTCCTTATCTGTTTTCTGAGTGCCCATGTGTGGAAGAATGTCCTAAGAAAAAAGTATTTTGGGATATTTCAACTCAGAGACTGAGGAATTGTAACACTCCTACTCTCCCATTGTCTTGCCTTCTGACCTCCAAAATTGGAATGGGGAGTTTTGGTTTTCAGGGCTGCCAGACCCACAGGTCTTGACTTTAATGCCTATCTGTGGAGACAGCACTCTATATCCCTGCTGATTTGAGGCTTGAATGAAATTGCTTGAAATCTCTGTTTAAAAATTTTATTAGTGATTAAATTAAAATATCTACAAAGGTTCTGTTGTGGTACAAGCCTCAGTCTGTGACTGGAAGCTCTGCCCAGCAAAGCCATTTGTTAGTTTCAGCAGTTACTGGAGGAAGCTCTAAAACATATTTTAGAGATGTTACATTTCTTCAGACTTCGTAGTTTCCAGAGAAAGGAGCAGATAACATAAAAAGAGGACCATTCTGTTCTTCCCAAAAGAGGAAATCAGTGAGTAATCTTTACCATTAAGGGGCCCATCCTAGTGTGATTAGCCAGCTCCTCTTACTGTTTCAACTGGAAGAAGAAAAAAAGTAAACATCTCATGAAGAAGGACTGGTTCCTCTGATCTAGCATTGAGCTAGAAAGCCAGCTGGAAGCAGTTGAGCATATTATTAGAAACAGTCTATGGAGCTTGGCACCTCAGGAGACCTGGGTGTGAATCCCATCTCCACCACTTACTCTCTGTGGAACTTACGCAAGGGACTTCATCTCTGTAATGAGAAGATTTCTCACCTGGGAATTTGGGAGAATACCATCAATCTTGCAGATAGTGTATGTTAAGGGCCTAAAGAGCACAGTGCAGGCTCTCAATAAATGTTGAATTAATACCACCTATAAATATCAGAACTAAGCCTGTCCCTTTAATTCTTTTTAAAGTTCAAGCAGGGTGAAGAGAAGACCGATGATTGTGACACAAAGAAAAGTCGAGGTCATTAAGTTGTTGATAGAAATCCTAGACCCAGGAAGGATTTAATTCTCAGATATCATTTATAGCAAGTTAACAAGAATGGTCTAATCAAAGTCTGTGAGCAGAAACAGATTAAATGTGGGTGATCACCATTAATGGATGGTGAGATTATTAACTCTGCTTTGCCAGTTAAGCCTAGAACTTTGGGTCACAGACCCATCTATGCACATGGAGATAGTGTTGGTGTTTTTGCCTACAATTTTCCTGAAAGAAAAAGTGTCAGTACAAAACTATAACGTGGTAGGTCAGGGCAGATCACTGGGGAGCAGAGAAGGACACCGCAGTGGTGGCACAAGAGCCAGTACCTCCCCCAAAATGGGCAGGAAGAAACCCTGAGGCAGTGATTTGAAGCTGCAGCCTGTGAAATAGGCGTCCTTTCTCTGGGGAAGTGTGAGCAACCAGCGAGCTTGTGACCCAGTGAGAGGGAGCTTGTACAGAGCCTGTGTGAGCAGTGGGGGCAAGATGCCTTGGGCCGAAAGACTTGTGCACCTGTGTGTGGCTGGGAAACTTCTGCTTCCTTTTGCAAAATGGTGGCAGAAAGAGGGTTAAAGACACTGGGGAGCTGACAAACATGGTGGACTTTGGTGCGCATTGGTTGAAATGCCAGACACTCCACCATGCATGGACTTCTGGGCCGAGTCTTTAAAATGAAATGTGCTGTGAAACATGTGGCCTTTCCCCTCCCCTCACTAGTCCAGTAAGCCATAGGGGGCTCAAGTTCCTGAGACTGCTGGGCCCTGGAGATCACGTGGTCTGGGGACCTTTCTGGAGCTCCTACCACACAGAAAGTGGCAGCAGCGCTGACTGGTGCTACATGGCCCTGCCCAGCCAGGTGCACACAGACTCATGAGAGACACCTGGAGCCAAGCTATGACTGGGAACCTGCCAAACAGCCTGGGTAAGCATGCTGTAGCCACCTGCATTCCCCAGGGGACAGTACCTTAATATGGGAAAAGGGATTCCAGGCACTTTCTGGAACTGGTCTGGCCTGGAAAAGGGTGGCAGGATTATTTATCTTTGGGTGTTTTAAAGGAAGCGAGGCCCTGTGGCAGAAACCTGCCAATTATTTGAAAACAATATAGCTTTTAAATAGACCACCGCTTTCCTTTTCTACCAAACTTCTGACTCCAGAGTTTTGCCTATAGGCGGCAAACTGTGGAGCCCCACTGAGTGTTCTGAAATAGAACTAGCTATTCTGTAACAAAACCTGCTTGTCTTATTATGTCAAAAATTTGGTAACCATGATCACAACCCTTTCCAATCACTGTCAATTACTAAACTCAGTATTGTAGGGAAATGGAGATGATTCAAATGTTTTATCTTCCAAGCCTGTGGCTCTAAATCATAGAGGTCTTTAGGAACAGGGTAGCCCCATTCTGAGAATTTTCTTCTGAGAGCATGAGGCCACTTAGCTATTCTTTTTGTTGTCTTGGATTAGTTCAATGAGATACAGGGCTAGAAATAGAACGATATTAACAGGTGTTCTACAAAGCAAAGCAAAACAAAACAAAACAAAGCATGAAACTTGCTTTGGCTTAATGAATCTTTTTTGTTCCAGTTTGGTACTGGTGAAAATTTTAGCTGATCCTCCTTATTCAAGCTACACCCATCAGTAAAACTTTTCCCTGGCCCCTAGTTGAACTCACCTTACATCAGGATGAAAGATGTTTTCTTATGATTCTCTGTGCAGAAGTCAAGGCAGCCTTTATATTTCAGTTGCATATGAGATGATCTGAAGCCTGGTGCTATAGATGTAATGTGGGCTCCAAAGTGCTATTTACACAAGGACCTCACTGTAGCTATCCCAGTGTTCCTTAGGCAAACATGAAGATTCCTGTTTGTGCTACGCTAATTACCACAGGTTGTGTTGCAAGTTTACTTTCCGCTTTTCACAGGTACCATTTATGTATGCCTCCATAAAGTGTTTACTGAGCATCACAAGTGAGGAATACTTATTTGGTTGATAAATTTCATTACATTACTAGACATGCTTAACTCAATGCAGTCCTTGTTTCCTTGGGAGCAATTGTACTCATGGGAGCAAATGGTCTACTCTGTTCCCCCAGTGTTGCTTGTATGTATGTATGTATTTATTTATTTATTTCACCAACAAGGATTTATTCAGGAAAAAGAAAGGGTTGCGACCCAGTGCATGCAGCCACGTGCATACTCTGGCTTGAGTGCCAAAAAGGAGGGGTATTTATAGAAGGAAAGAAAGAAAAGGGAAGGGGAAGTTAAAACATAGAACTTTATTATAAACAGAGTTCATCCTGTAGGGTTCTTGCAATTATGTAGAGTTTATAAACTTCCATAAGCCCTAGCTCCTCCCATAGACCCTCCCTACTGACTCCGTTTTCTTAAAGTCACAGTTTGTCTTTTTTAAAATGATATTTTATTGGTTATGCTATTAAAGTTGTCCCAATTTTTCCCTCTTTGCCCCCCTCCACCCAGCATACCCCACTTCCTCAGGTAATCACCTCACCATTGTTCATGTCCACCAACTGTGGAACAAGAGAAGGAACACTGAGGAGTATAAGACCTGGGTTCTAGTTTCAATCTTATAAGATGTGCTCTATGATACTGGATAAATCCCTTCTCTTCACCAGGCCTTAGTTTCCTCATCTGTAATGTTATCTGCCCTAGATAGCCTTTAAGGTACCAAAGAACCTTCATCTCTAAACATTCTTTGCTCCACCTTTAATCTTACCCTAGGAATGAGGTTCTGGGAAACAAGTGGAAAAAAATATTATACCACTGCTTACTTCCATGATATGCAAATAAGATGTCCATGATCAAGATTTAAAATGATACATTCTGTTAAGACTCACTACAAACAGTTAAATTCACTGTGTATTCATGTACATAAATGGTCTGGGACAGGATATACGGAGGGAGAGCAAAGTGGCACAGTTTCATTTTCATCTTTCCCCAACAATGCAGATGTATAGGTCTGATTCATGTAATTGTGAGCAGGGAATGGGAAATGGATGCTGCCTAAGCATTTTTCAATCACCATTAATTGATTATTAACTCATTCATTTAACAAACATTGAGCACCTCAGATTCTGGTAATGCAGGACTAAATGAGCAAGGTCTCTTGTCCCATAGAGCTCATTGACAAGCTTTAAGAGTCATATAGTTTCATGAAGCATATAATGACTATTGAGGATGTAGTGGCTGAGGTGTTTTCAAATGATGTCCTCCTTTCAAGTATAAATCAATTTTATTAAAATTGGTCCTAGAACCACAAAGTTCCATTTGGGTGCTCCTGTGACTGTCACAGTTAGGAAGTTGTAGAGACTGAATGGGTAAGATTTTAATTACAGCTGCTCTGCTTCGGTGCAATTTACACATTAGGGATCCTTACATAATTTCACTTGAAAAAAATAGTTTTTCTAGTTGCAGTAGGCTAAAATATGCCCCCAAGAGGTCTACATCCTTATCCATGAAACTTGTGAATGCTATTTTACATGGAAAAAGGACTGGCAGATGTGTTCTACATTAAGAATATTGAGACGGGCAAATTATCCTGGTAGGACCAATGTAATCACAAGGGTCCTCATTAGACAGAGGCTGGAGGGTCAAAGTCAAAGAGAGAATGAGATGTGACTATGGAAGCAGAAGTCTAAGTGGTGCCACCATAGGACCAAAACAATATAGTGGTCTCTAGAAGCTGGTAGAGGCAAGGAATGGATTCCCTCTAGAGCCTCTAGAAGGAATGCAGCCCTGCTGACACCTGGATTTTAGCCCAGTGAGATTCATTTTGGACTTTTGACATACATAACTATTATAAATTTTCATTGTTTAAGCCCACTAAGCTCATGGTGATTTGTTACAGTAACCATAGTAAATGAATGCATGAGTATAAAACATGATATTTAGAGGCCTTTCTAATCAAAGTCAGGCCTCCTTTAATATAGATATAGAGAGGTTTTCCCAAAGCAATGTCTTCCCATGATTCTTACTAGGGTCCCTCTAATCCTAACACTGCTGTTAAAATTCTAGGTCTGAGCTACCCAAATGCCCAATTTTGACCGGGTTCCACCCCCATCAGCTTCCCTAGGCCAGAAGCTGATTTGTCTCTTGTTTTGGGTAGAGCTCAGACACCTCCAGTTTCCCCTCTGTAACAGCACTGACCCACTTCTGTAAGCCATTGCTAGTTAATGATCTGAAAAATCTATGTGAATGCTTATTTTTCTCCATCCAATTTTCTAACCTGACTGGACTAACAGCTAATCAGAAATTAATGCTCTGAGTAGGCACTTCTTCTGACTCAACAGTGAGCAAGTCAGCAAAACTTTAAGTGACCATTTTATTGCCCACCCCCATTCCAACAGGGTTAATGATTAGGGGTCACAGAACTTCGTTGTTATCATTACCCTTTGGGATTTCGGATGTTCTTTTAGTTCCTGAACTTAAAACAAAACAGGAAATAAACAGTGCATGGTAAAAATTTGTTACATAGTGAGGTCAAGGGAAGTTTTCATCCATTCCTCTTTCCATTTGGAGCAGTAGGGCAGATGAGAGGAAGGCTCAGTAGCCTGGATATCAAGTCATGCAGTTCTAGTCCAGGTCCTCAGTAGCCTGGATATCAAGTCATGCAGTTCTAGTCCAGGTCCTGCTACCAATTTGCTACATAAGTTTAAGTCCCTCTGTCGACTTATCTGTAAAATTGAGATGGGGAGTTCAATGTTGAAAATCCTTTCATCTTTGGCAATATAAATCACTGGTTTCCAGATTTTTGGATTTCATAGAACAATAACATTTTCCACGAACATTTTGGGAACATATGTAGGACTTCCAAAGTTTAATTGCTAAGTGAATACATTTTTAAAAGCTATCACAATGATCTCAAAAGACATTTTATCCCCCCCAAAACGAGATATATACCATCTCAAAATAGAGGACAGGTCATTAGGTTGAATCCTTTTAGTTTTATGAAAAACTCACGACCTTGTCTTTATTTTTTTCTCATTTAGATACAGATATATAAAACATTGTCAAAGACTGGCAAAGTCCTTCAGACCCATTTTTGGGATTCAGTGTTCTACAGCACCAAAACTGGCTTCTTCCTCCCCTTAAGTCACCCTGGGTGAGTGATCACTACTGCCAGGTCTGATTACTAATGCTCCACTCAGAATTCCATCAAGTGAATGTCATCAGGCTTTTTCCTCCTGAGTAGAAAAATAATATGTCTAAAAGTCTCAGCAGTGAACAAGGAGAATAAAGTGGCAAAGGAAGCTGGGTTTGATGAAGTGGAAAAAATCAAACAAATCAAAATGACACGTATGTGTATATCATGCATGCATATGTGTGCATGATTCCAAAAGAAGAATCTAGGGAATTTTTAAGTTTGACCTCAGGCATCGGAAAAGGAGTTTCATTCATGTGACTCTGGTTCACAGAGAAAAATTCCATACCCCAGATTTCTCTACTCTTTAGAAAGAGGGCAGGCCTCTCTAAGCATTTCAGCAAATGCAACTGAAATAAATCTAGCTCAGAAATGTTGGGGCTGCTTATTGATTCAGAGGATGGATTAGTGGCCAGTGTTACTAACCCATACTAACTTTTACTCTCATAGACTTAGAGAAGTTGGGTGACTTACACAAAGTCACAAGACCTATACACTGAAAAGTAAAAGACTTTGATGAAGGAAATTGAAGAAGACCCAAATACAAAGATTTACCGTGCTCATAGATGGAAGAATTAATATTGTAAAAATGTCCATACTACCCAAAGCAATCTACAGATTTAATGTAATCTCTATCAAAAATTCCAATGGCATTTTTCATGGAAATAGAACAAACCTAAAATGCATATAGAACCACAAAAGACCCTGAATACCCAAAGCAATCTTGAGAAGAAAGAACAAAGCTGGAGACATCATGCTATGCCATAATTTCAAACTATATTATAAAGCTATAGTAATTAAAACTATGATATTGACATAATAGGAGACACATACATCAGAATAAAGAGCCTAGAAATAAACCCATACATAATTTATGACAAAGGAGCCAAGAATATACAATGGAGAAACAACAGTTTCTTCAATAAATATTGTTGGGAAAACTGGACATCTTCATGCAAAAAAGGAAACTAGACTGCTATCTTACACCATATACAAAGTTAGCTCAAAATGGATTAAAGACAGGAATGTAAGATTTGAAACCATAAAACTCCTAGAAGAAAACATAGGTAGTAAGCTCCTTGACATGTCTTGGTGATAATTATTGGATTTGACACCAAAAGCAAAGGCAACAAAAATTGGGACTACATCAAAAGGCAACTTACTGAATGGAGAAAATATTTGCAAATCTACTGATAAAGGGCTAACATCCAAAATATATTAAAAACATAAACAACTCATTAACAAAAGAACAATCTGATTAAAAAACATGTAGAGGACGTGATAAAACACTTTTCCGAAGAAGCCATACAGATAGTCAATATGTGCATGAAAAAAAAATAACACCACTAAATATCAAAGATATAAGAAGCAAAACCACAATGAGATATCACCTCACATCTGTTAGGACGGCTCCTTTCAGAAACATAAGAAATAACAAGTACTGTTAGACATATAGGGAAAAAGGAACCTATGTGCACTGTTGGTGGGAATGTAAATTGGTGCAGCCAGTGTAGAAAAAGGTATGGAGGTTCCTCAAAAAATTAAAAATAGAAATACCGCATGATCCATCAATCTTACTTCTGGGTATGTATCCAAAGAAAATGTAGATACTAACTCGAAAAGATATGAACCCCATGTTCATTGCAGTGTTATTTATAATAGCCAAGACATGTAAACAACTGATGTGTCCACTGAGAGATGAATGGATAAAGAAAATGTGGCAAACCCTTCCCCACACACAATGGAATAGTATTCAGAATGCTATACAAAAGAATTAAATCTTTTCAATTGCAACAAAATGATTAGAAATTGAGAGCATTATCCTAAGTGAAATAAGTCAGACAGAGAAAGACAAATACTGTATGATCTTGTTTGTATGTGAAATCTAAAACAAAGCCAGGTGTGGGTAGTGGGGGCGGGTGAAATGGGGAAAAGGGGAGTCAAAAGGTACAAATTTTCAGGTATAAAATAAATAAATAAGTCATGGGGATATAATGTATGGCATGGTGAGTACAGTTAAAAATACTGCAAGTGAAGACGTCCGGCCAAGATGGAAGCGTAGATAGACACGCTGTGTCTCCCCCCACAACTAAGAAGGAATACAGCTACCTCAAAACTAGAAACCACCAGAAGTTCCAGAAAATCAAAGTGCATGGAAGTCCAGCAAACAAAGATATAAAGAAGAAATACTCATCCAGGCAGGTAGGAGGGGCGGAGCCAGAGCAGAGATGGGGCGGAGAGGACGCAGTGTGGTGGCAGCAGCAGCAGCAGCAGCAGCAGCAGCGGCGGCGGTGGCAGGCTGGCAGAAAGTGGAGTCACATGTTTTAAAAAGTCAGGAGGGACCCCTGGGGAGCGTTCCCAGCTCCTCACTTGACCTCACAGCTCATGGTCCCAGCACTGGGGAAAATCAAGCCTCATTGCTTCTGACTGTGCCAACCAGTGGGGTTGGGGTGGAGGCAGAAACTGCTGGTCTCAGCAGAGTCCCCTTGTTTAAAGGGACCCCATGGTCCTAGAACATCCACAGACCCACCCACTCTGGGAACAATGGCCAAGATGGCAGCTAGAGGGGTGCCAGCCCAGTGCAGAGGTGGGAGTGGTGCCTGGAAAAGGGGTGAGTGCTGGGCAGGTGGCATTGTTTCCTCTTGGACACCTTCCCCACATACAGCACCACAACATGGCAAAATAGGTTGCCCTGTACTGACAAATCCCTAAGGCTCTGCCCCTTACAACGTAACAGGAGTGACAGCTCTTCCTGGGATACAGAAGCAAACAAACACAGGAGCCTGTCAGAATGAGGAGACAGAGAAGTATGGCCCAAAAAGGGGAATGGATCAAGGTTCCAGTGGGAGAACTAAGCGACGAGGAGATAGCCAACCTCACAGTTGAGGAGATAGACAACCTAACATATGCAGAACTCAAAACACTAGTGATAAGGATGCTCACAGGCTTGACAGATATGATTGAGTATGGCAAGCGCATAAGAGAAGTGAAGGCTATGCTAAGTGAAACAAAGGAAAATCCACACAAAACCAATGGTGAGGGGAAGGAAACTGGGGTTCAAACCAGTGATTTGGAACATAAGGGAAAAAAAAAAAAAAAACACAGTCGACCAGTACAAAATAAAGAAGCAAAAGTTGAAAAAAACGGGAATTTTGCAAAGGAGATGAACATACAGGTCCGGGAAGCATGGAGGGTCCCGGGCAAGCTGGACCCAGAGGGGACCACACCAGGACGCATCATGATTGAGATGCCAAAGGTGAAAGAAAAAGAAGGAGTCCTGGGGGCAGCAAGAGAGAGGCAGAGAGTTGCCTACAGGGGGGTACCTATAGGGCTATCAGCTGATTTCTCAGAGGACACTTTGCAGGAAGGAAGGGACTGGCAAACAGTATTCAATGTGATGAAAAGCAACCTACAACCAAGATTACTCTGTCCAGCAAAGCTATCATTTGGAATGGAAGGGCAGATGAAGTGCTTTCCAGACAAGGTAAAGCTGAAGGAGTTCATCATCACCAAGCCATTATTATATGAAATGTCAAAGGGACTTATTTAAGAAAAAGAAGATCAAAAGTATGAACACTAAAATGACAACAAACTCACAACTATCAATAACTGAATCTAAAAATATAAAAACAAAGTCCAACTTAGCAAACCAGAATAGCAACAGAATCATAGGTATGGGGATCATTTGGAGGGTTATCAGCTGGGAGGCGGGAGGGGGAGAAATGGGGAAATGGTGCAGGGACTAAGAAGCATAATTGGTTGGTACAAAATAGACAGGGGGATGTTAAGAATAATATAGGAAAGGGTGAAGCCAAAGAACTTATATGAACAACCCATGGACATTGACTAAGGGGGATAGAATTGCTGTAGGGAAGAGGGGTACTGGGTAGATGGGAACAAAGGGGAGAAACATTGGAACTGCTGTAACATCATAATCAATAAAATATACTTAAAATAAAAGAAAAAATATATTGCAAGTATTGCATATTTGAAAGCTGCTAAGAAAGTAGGTGTTAAAATTTCTCATCAAAAGAAAACGTGGGTTCTCCCACTGTAAACTTCCTACTTGCCCCTTTTTTATTAATAAATATGTTGTAGATGAGAGCCTTTGAAAGTTTGTAAATATATCATTCCTTATTAAAATGTAACCTAATAGTTTTAGCATGCATTGACAATTATTGCCAAATGATTATTTTCTATTATTCCTTCCACATTTATTAACACTTTTGTAAGGGAGTGCTCTCACTAATCCTCCATTTATTGATTATTTACTTATATTTGTAAGGACTTGCTGATTCTTAGCAGAGCCTAGTGAGGAGACTTAGGCAGTTGGGGCACAAAATTTAAGGAGACTCTGTGTGCAAGTGCCTTCTTAAAAGTAATTTGCCTAGGGCCTTTTCTTTCTATCTCTTTCTATTTTCATCCCTTCCCATCTGGCACTTTATAATTGTCTTCATTCAGCCCTACAGGTCCCTATTTCAGAACCAGGTCTTACAGACTCAGTTTGGAGTTTCTGCCCAGTGGTTATGTTGGGCAATTGGTAAATTCTTTCATGGAACAAATGGGCAACTTGGCTCATTCCTAGGTCATGAGGTTGTATTCGTGCCCTCCCACTTTCTAAGGCCTATATCTTGTAGGGGATATGGTCTCAGTCCACATTTAGCAGCTTATTTTTATTTAAAGATTTTAAGTATGTATTTTTAGAGAGAGGGAAAGGGAGGGAGAAAGAGAGGGAGAAAAACATTGATGTGTGAGAGATACTTCAATCAGTTGCCTCTTGCATGCCCCCAACGGAGACCTGGCCTGTAACCCAGACATGTACGCTGAGTGGGAATCCAACCAATTACCTTTTGCTTTTCAGGACAGTGTCCAACCAACTGAGCCACACTGGCTAGAGTTGCAGCTTCCTTTCATGAGACAAGGTGAAATGTTCTGTTCCCCCCATGCCCAATTCTTGATTTTAAGCACTGAGTTAGTCCTGATCTCTCTTCTTGTGTGAGGCATGTTAGCTGCCTTCTTCAAAAAGACCTAATTTCTTGGCCATCATTGCCTATTACCAGAGCAGGAGCCCAGCAACATTCAGCCCCACACACAGTTGTGTTTTTCTTTTTTGTATCTGATCCATGGAGATGCTTGCCTTTTATCCAAGACCAGCTGTGCCTTTTTTGTTTATCTTTGTGATATTTAATCCATCAATACTATTGCCTGCAGCAGAGGAGTTATCAAAGTATGCAACATCTCATTTCTCTTATATTTCATTCAGAAATATTTGACATATCAATGTATTGATACATTACAAATAATTGATCGTTAGGTTAATTATGATTTTAAAGCCTCCTAATGAAATGCATATGTTCTCTCTTTATTTCAACTAGGTATTCAAAATATACCTAATAATATATCCCAGTGTTAAAAACAAGTTTTAGATTTCAAATAAGAAATGCTTGATTATCATTGTAAGGTGAAGAAAAAAACAACGAAGTGAATTAGTCCTGCTAGATCTTACAGATTGAGCTTTTTGCTTCTATATCAAATGCCTAAAAGAGAGGGAGGTGTTATTTTTGTCTTATGCATGCATGTGAATTGTATTTTTGTTAGGAATTATGATAATGGATCTGTTCTTAGAGGAGACGTTAATTGTTCATTTACCCAGGCTCTAGCCAACTTTTTTATAAAATTAACTTTGTGGCATATACTGTATGTTTAATGATCAACTAATAAACTCATTTTAAGTAAGGGCTAGAGATTGGCATTTTAGAATTTTATATTATGGGCTGGATATTGAAATCAAAGCCATGTTCTAGACATTAAATTCCTAAGCTTATTCTTTCTAGGGCCTGATTTATGTGTCAAATAGCTGACATGGATTTGTGGTGGAAACATTCAGTCCTAGCCACCTAAGACAAGTGACTAATTACCTGGACAGCAATTACATGAACAGATAACCTCCTTTTAATTAAATATCAAAGTTAATATCTATAACATTAATGTCAGTTCAGAAAACATGATGGAAATCATGAAAAGGCAAGTCTTTCAGGATCATAGAACAAAAAGTTACAAAAATGAAATTCGATCTTCCATTTTAGGGCTCACTTTCATATATTCTCAAATCCATTGCTTAATCTCAAAAGGGTTTGGTTAGATATGGCATCAATATACTGAATGCTTCGTCAGCAGCCGTCCGTCTCGAGAGACGATGGTGTAGCTTCCCAAGAGTCTATCTGCACCGCTGAGAATGGCTGTGCAGTCCGACTCGGGAGTGACATTGTATCTGTCTCCTCCCGTGTTGAATCGACATCCCGCGATGACGCTGAAGCTACAGAGCCTGGGCAGGGTGATATGGAGGGTCTGCTGTTGCCCATGCAGCAGACCCCCCCTCTCTTCGCAGCTGAAGGGTCCAAGGGAAAGACAGAGTCAATACAGCTTGGCTTCAGGTGCGCCGCAGGAGTTGCCGGTGTTGACTACAACGTCAAACCGCCTTAGGGACTCCGGCTCCGGATTTTCTGTCGGGGTTTACTCCCTTAGCCTTTCCCCTGAAGAGGTATGCCGCAAGGCAGCGGAGGTTTTTTGGAGTCAGAGTTTTCCTTCTCTGATGTACCCTGACTGGAAGATCGAACCAGCGACACTTAGCTCGCAGGCCGACGCTCAATCCACTGAGCTAAACCAGCCAGGGCCACTGAATGCTTAAAGAATGATAAATATAACAATATTGGAGTCAATGTCTTTCAGTCTGACAAAAGCCATATAAATACTATACTGCACATGAGAGATAATTTTCATTTTCAAATCTGTTTTGAGTTTGGCAGCAAAATATTCTGGTTAAAGTACGATTTTATTTTTTCTCAACAACTTAGCCATGTAAGAAGGAGTGTCACTATCACTTACCATTATTTCATCTTTTCTGATTGTCTCTAGTCACCAGGTCAGGCAGGGCCCTTATTACCTTGTGCATGGATTACTGTAATAGCCTCTCAGCTAGTATCAGTTTTTCATGAAACAAAATAGGAACTCCCATGATTGCTAAGGATCAGGCACTGAGCAGAGCATTTCACATATTTTTGTCTTGTTTACTCCTCACAGCGTCCCTGCAAGGCATTGTATTATCATCTTCATCTACAGCTGAGACAACTGAGGGTCAAGAGAGATAGAATGCTTTCCTTAAGATCACAGTTAATCAGTGACAAAGCTCAGCCTCAGACTTAAGCCTCTAGGCCTGTGCCTACTGTCCTGTGGTTAGGGTATAGGAACAGCATCTTGACTCACTCTAGTTACTGCCATTCAATTCATCCTTGCAAACCAATGCCGGAGAATCTTCCTAAGATAATGTGCTCATTATCTCATTTCTGCCTTCTTAGGAAATTGGACCAACTCTCCATTGTGAATAGGATAGAGTCCCAGAACTCCAGCACCTGGGCCCAGCACTCCTTTCTAATACCACTGTAAATTCCGTTCCAGCAACATCTCTGTTCCTTATCCCTAGGCCAGGCCTTTGTTCATGCCATTCACTTACATCTGGCTACATCATTTTGCTTTGCCTCTGTTTCCTTTGCTACAAACTGGAAACAATGACATTGTTCTTGTGAGACCCAGTCTTAATGGATGTAAAGAACCTAGTGCAATGTCTGGCATATAAATAAAAGGAGGCTCTGTTTATTCAATTCTTTTTCATCCCTCAGGGATGCACTCAATACCTCTTTGTCAATGGAGCTGTTACCAGACAGTGGCCCTGCCCCTGAGTGGGTCTGCCTGGGGCCAGCAGGTAGTGTGCGGGTTCTTGACTTCGGGTAGGAAAGATTTCACGACATGAGTCCAGGTGACTATGAGGGTACATTTATTAAAGCTGGGGAGAGTGAAACAAGGAAGGGCTTAGCATAGAGGAAGCAACAGGAGAGCCTAGGCTGGGCTACCTTAGCTCACTGGAAAGTCAGAGAAGAGGGGCTTGGGGACAGTTTCAGGGAATTAGCCTGGGACAAGCTGTCACTGTCCACTACTCCCATGATTGTAAGTCTTGGGGTCCCTTAGCATTTAGAGGATGTGTGCCTGTGGGGGAAGAAATGAGGGAAGAAGAAGGGAAAGGAAATAGTGCTGGCTGCTCCCCAGAGGGAGAGCTCAAGTGCTGGGTCTTTTGTCTCAATTTTTTTTAAAGAATTTATTTATTTATTTATTTGTTTGTTTGTTTGTTTGTTTGTTTGTTTACAGTGAGAGGGGAAGAGAGAGAGAAGCATCAGTGTGTGGTTGCCTCTCTTGCATCCCCATCTGGGGACCTTGCCCACAACCCAGGCATGTGCCCTAACTAGGAATCGAACTGGTGACCCTTTGATTTGCAGGTCAGCACTCAATTCACTGAGCCACACCAGCCAGGGCTTAAATTTTTATCTCTTTCTTGCAGGCAGGAATTTTAAGGGAGGTCTCGGGGAAGGGTTTCAGCAGAATATTCATCAGTTCTCCAGGTGTGCCCTTTCAGGGTCATGGTTTCCACTGATTGGTCAGTGACAGGGCAGGGGGTCTTGAGTCATTGTTTCTGTTCCCGGTGTCGCCCGCCCACTGTGTTTTGCTGCTTTTCTGGTCCTGGAGCTGAAATGCAACTGAGGCCTAGATGTTATACCTAGGGAGATGACTGTAAATTGCTCAGCCGGTTTGTTCAGCTATTTGTCTCAGTTTCTCTACTCCACTTGTCCTGCCAGGCTTGCTGGCCTGTTTCAGAGCTATTTATGAACAGAAATTAAATTTCTCTCTTCTACAGGATTACTTCTTCTCTTTCCTCTTTCCCCTTTTGTCCTTCCTCCTCATCCCATTTACCATTCTTTCTTTTCCTTCTTTAGTCTTCCTCCTTTTTTATTACTCATATGGAACTTATTACATTGGACTTTGAATTCTAGTGATTCATGTCCAGGGTCCATTCCTTGCCTATTAGAACACAAATTCATATGGGCAAGGGTGCTGTTTCATTAATCTTCATAGCCTCCTTGCAGGCTGGTGTTTTAGAACCAGAAAAACTAACTCTGTACCATACAAGTTAGATGATCTTGGGGAAGTCATTGTGTGCCTCAGCTGCCTTATCTGTATGGTGGTGATAACAGTATTTATCCTTGAAGACAGCTATGTTTTATTTTTTTAAAGTAGTCCACACAGAATGGGACTCAAATATTCTAATGAATATATTGTAAAATTTCTGTATTGATCTGGAATCCATAGCAATACACCTGTTTTTTATGCTTATGAAAAACTGGGCTTAGAGGTTAAGAACACAGGCTCTGGAATTCAATCTCAGGTTTGCCTCCTATTGTCTGCTTTTGGAAAATTATTTAATTTCTCTGCATTTTGGTTTCCTCGTCTATAAAATGGGTATGAAAATAATAGTACCTATCCCACATAATTGTTTTGAAATTTGGCAATACTGTTAGTAAAACATCTACTACCATATCCCAGCACAGTTTAGGTGCTCCACTCATTCACATAACTAATACTCAGTAAACACCAAGTTTTTCATTAACTGATTTATTTTATATTTTATTTTATTTCTGATAGCAAGAGTGGGTTTATAATGTCTGCCATACTCTCTTGCCTATTCTCAGGGTGATGGCTGGCCCTGGCCACGTCAATACACAGCACACAATTTTGTGGGGAGGACTAATGACACAAACCTACATTCTTCACTATGCTTCTTCGAGGGGCATGGCTTGCTCTGTTTTCCCATTTGCCAGTAAGAAGACTGCTGCACATGGCAGTCCTGTGAACCCCAGTACAATTAAAGCCAGAACTCCAGCCCAGAGCCATGTCTGGTTCTAGCCTCACTTGAATATACAGCTGTGATAACAGAAGACTAGATATCATCACTATCTGCATTCACTGTTCATAGGAAAAATCAAGATAGAATCTACACACCATGTATTTTAGTGGTAATGAAAATATCATACCAGGAAACTATTACTATCTCTCAGCCAAAATGACCTCTTCCTTCAAAACAGGGACCAAGAAATTCTCCTTGGAAAATTATAGTTCAGTTACTAGAGTGCCTCTTCATCTGGAAGGAAAATTGCCCATTCATACAGTTAAGCAAGGATAAATAAAGCATGCTGGTAGTGAAATACACTAGGTATGAGGTCCCATTGAATTCTATTCTGTGTCAGCACATTCTATAGAAAGAAGTGTTCTAGATTGTCACAGGATTTTGCTATTCAAAACTTAAAATAGCAGGGACTGGGTAGCTTGTTGCTTCCTATCATGTTGAAGCAGACTCATGTTCAGGTATAGTGTGTAAAAGTAGAAGTGCCTCTGCTTATAAAAGATAAGTGTGAGGTGGACACACTGAAAATAATGTCTCTGCTTGGAAGCTTCTATAGTTTTGGTACAAATCTGAGTATCTCAGGGTTAACGAGCTTCTCCTAGCTGACCAGCAACTTCCTAAGAGACATTCTTCATACACTGTGGAATCAATATTTGCAGATCTATCAGGCACTATTTGATCCAGTAAGACAAGTAATAAGCCTAATCGTCTCCATTTGAGAACACAAGGATTAATGATGCAGAAGAGCTGATTACCCTATTGTAGTAACAGGATAACTGTCATCATCATCATAGTCATTATTATTTACTGATATTTACCAAATGTTTACTTTGTGAAAGTCACTTTCCAACATACATATAATGCTCTCAACAACTCTGGGAAAGGGGTGTTATGATCTCTACTTTCACTACCAGCTATGTCATCTTCAACAGGTTATTTTATCTTTTAGTTCCTCCACCACTCATTAGTAAATGGGTGCCTATGGGTATTTTCAGGTTCCCACAGGTACAAACACACACACAGTGGCATGCACAGATGTTGGGAACAAAGTCAATGATTTGTCACTGCGTTTGTAAGCAAATTTAGCCTGTGCTTGAGAGACTCTTAATAGTTTTGGCACTTCAAATAAGGGCTGACATTGCCAACTGCATCCAAATGGGAACAGTGTAATCTTGGAGTACTGGAAATATCATTGAACACTGAGATCTGGACATGGGTTCCAGTTCAACTGCTCAGTCTCTGGAGGACTTGAAACAAAGCACTTTAAGCACTCTCAAGATTTCTCTGGAGACCAAGTGCATTTGAATTCCTTTTCTGCCACTTGATAAATTTGTGACTTTAAATCAGTTATTTAAAATTGTTGTTTTTATTTTTTATTACATTTATTGGGGTGACATGGGTTCACAATCATGTCCTTATCCATGAAATGTGGTTCCAATTTCATAGGGTTCTTTTGAGCATTAAGGAGAATAATACATACAAAGTATTAGCACAATGCCTGTGCTATAGTATGCACTTGATAAAATTATATTGTTACTATTGTTATCTTCTGTAAAGTGAGGATAATAACACTTAATCTGTGTGCCTTATAGCAGGGCCCCCAACCCCTGGGCCACGGACTAGTGCAGAACAGGGCCACACAGCAGGAAGTGAGCAGCGGACAAGTGAGCTAAGCTTCATTCCCATTCCGACCTGAGATAGGCCTCCTGTCTCCCCCATCCATGGAAAAATTGTCTTCCCCAAAACCAGTCCCTGGTGCCAAAAAGGCTGGGAACCATTGCTTTATAGGGTTGTTGCAAGGGCACTACATAGGGAAAGTCATGGCAGCTTCAAATGAGTAGTAGTTTAAATTCAGTTTCTAAGCTTAAAGAAACTAAATGTTCAAAGTTATTTTTACCTCTCTTTCTTACTCAAGAATGCCAATCTCACAAAAGAAATGTATCTGCAAATATTGCATCTATGCACAATTCTCCTAGTAGGCAGAATTCCCTCAGCATATCCTGCAGGTCCTCCTTCTTGGTAGCCATATATTGCTGAAGATGCCATCCAATCCCACCTCAGGTCTCCTGAGGTCATCAAGCCCTTTCTGAGCTGGTAAGCTTGAGGCCAAATCTTTCTCTTATTCCTAAAACACTCATCTATAGATAAAGAAAAAAGCATGGTACTTAAAATAATCCTAATCTATTTTGTATTTAATGGCCATATTAAAAACGATATCTCTGGTATTGATTAGTACCAATTATAAAGTATATTAAAGTCAATTATGGCTGGTTGATATATAGATGCAATCAAGAATTTGTTGTGTTTGACAATATGTGTCAAGGACCTTAAACATGTGCATATATTTAAAACAGTAATTCTACTAGGAATTTATAACAAGAAAATAATCAGTAAAAAAATAGTCAAATGAATTTATGGTAGAATTATTTGTAACTAGTTTTATAATAGCAAGAACCGAAAGCAGAAAAATGTCCAGTAATAAGGGACTGGTTAAATGAATTATGGTACATTTGAATAGCATGCAACCAGGAAAATGCTCTCAACAAAATTTAATGACTTGAAAATATGCTCATAATAAGAGGTTAAATGTTAAAAGTGGAGTAACATGCATAAAACTTGTTCATTTAAAAAAATACCTATCCATCAGGGGTAAAGATTTGAAGAACATGTACCAAATAAAATAGATATATCTGGTGGGCAGATTAATGAAGCACTCATTGTTCTGAGCAGTTCATGCTAAGGAGTTGTTGGATGGGATTCAGGAGAAGATCCCTACCTTCCAAGGGCTGAAATTTAGTGACACAGATCTGTTAGACTTCGGCAGTGTGTCAATCAGAATTGCCAGTGACAGTTTGCTTTTATTTTTGGGATGATGAGCAACTGTTGAGTGCTCTGGTGAAGGGAGCAACTGGAGCAGTGGGCTGTATCTATACCTACGAAAAAGACAAACCAGATATTGGAGGCTTTTGAATGGAAGGCATTCTCTTCAGCCTAGAATGATTAGTTTTGTATTCAGAGATTTATGAACTTTGTGGTCAAACTAGGTTTTGGAGTGTCACAGATCAAAGCCATCATGACTCTGGTGTCTGGTATTCCAGTGGACCCACCATAGCTTCCACTGCAGAAATCCTCCAAGGAGTTTACTGATGATGTGAAAGCTAAATTGAAGAGCTTGATTTCCTTTCTTTTACTGATTTAAAGAGGGAAAACTTGGAAGCCTGTAGCTAATGCCTTTCTATCAACTCAGGGTGGGTACATTGAGATATAATCTACCTGAACAGTGCATTCATTTCTAAAGGACTTTATAGATGAGCTTAAAAAATGAAATCTCATATCAATAAACAAGTATTTAAGTACCTACTATGATCTTTAAAAGTTTATTTTGTGAAGGGGCAAAAAACTCCAAAAGGAATCATGAGCCCTGAGCCATTCAATATTGCTCAAAATTTTTACAGAGACATTTCTGCTTGTATGGATAAAATGGAATCAAGAGGAAAATTGTAATAGATTAATTCAATCTGCTTTGGGAGTTCCTATTATCTTAATTTCTGGTTTTTAATCCTATTTTAAGGTTTTCTCATTTTAAACTACTATAATGTACTTTAATTTTAATAAATATTCATTTGGAAATAATAGATATCTCTAGGTTAAGGCATTATTAATAATTTTTATTTTTGTTTTCTTCTTTATTATATTTTACATTTTCAGATTTGCTGTAATAGTTATATATAAAGGCAGGATTTGGTGTCAGTAAAGTGTGCTGGCCCCTAGCATTACCACTTCCTGGTTGTCAACCTAAACAAGATACTGGATTTCTTTGGACCTCTGTTTCTGTCTACATTAAATGGAAATCATTATATTTCCATCCAAAAAGTTGTTGTGAAGATTATTTAATGCACATGAAAGACTGAATCCTGCACTGTGCTCTTAGTATGAACTGGAAAGCATAAGTCATTGTTATGCATTACTTTTATAATAAGAAAGGAAATGTTATTTTAAAAATAGCTCTGGATTCCAATACCCACAGTTGGTCATAGGCCCCAGGCATTTTGTTTGCCTAGCAATTTGTTGGATAGCAAAACGTGAGCAGAGCACAGAAAATACTTTTGAAGGGCCCCATTTAAAACACATCACAGAAAATTTGTAGTGAGTGAAAATGGAATTTCACTCTGGAACCCCTATGGGAAAGAAACAAATAGTTTCTTTCAATGTGAGCACAGAGCTAACAAAATCGAACCACAACTTCTTGGAATACTTATGCAGGATTTGTCCTTTATGAATACACTGAGTGTTTTCACCATAACATGTACTTTGATATTTTGTGAAATGATGATGGTATCAGTTGTCCATCAGTGATCTTTTCCAAATAAGCCATGTCAGGTTGTACCACATGTATCTATCAGCTTCCTTACAAAAACTCAAGGTACCAAAGGACACTAGGCAGGTGATTGCATTAACTCAACTGTTAATGGTTCATAAATCATTCTCCAGAAACCAGGGAAGAGAAAATTATTTACTCCTTTTCCAGGAAGTAATCAGCCCTAATTAAGATGACACAGAGTCTTTTTGAGATGCCAACCTGACAACCCAGTGTCAGGTCAAGAAGTAGGAGATGGGCTGAGTTCGGACACGGAGGAAAATATAGACAATTCACCAAAATATTGTACATAGAGCAAGCAGTGTCCATCATAGGTGAAAGTCAAATACTGAGTTAAATAACTGAAGATATGAGATCAGAGCAGATTAAGATGGGAAATTAGAGTCTGAGGATTGAACTTCAGGTTGAAGATGACTCAATGCAAAAAATAGCTGGACAGAGGGGTCAAGATACCAAGAAATTTGCCTGTGAATCTTGATGGGGGAGGAAACATCTCTGCTTGTTTGATTATTCGTGGACAATTTTGATACTCTCAAAAAATTCAAGAAAGCTCTTTGGGAAGAATACTCCAAAACCCAAATAACTGTCCTAGAAAATGATGCAAAAACAATAATGCAACTCTAAGTGCTCACTAGACTCACTAAGAGTCTGTGAGTGCTCACCAGTATTTAATTTTTTTTCTTCCTGAGCACACAGCTAGATTACATTTTCTAGTCACCCTTACAACTAGATATGGCCACATGACTGAGGGCCGGCCAATTGAATGTGAGTGGAAGTGATCATATAAATTCTGGGCTGACCCCCTAAAACCTACTATATGCAACAGTACCCATTCCCTGTCCCAGTCCCTGTGGACCTACATTAAATTGTAAGAAGAAAGGAAACTTTCCTTCTGTCCAGCCACTGAGTGTTTGGATACTTAATTATAGCAGTTAGTCTACCCTGATTATACAATTGGTCCTGTTGTTCCTTTCCTCCCTATATAAGCACCACAACTATACTCCAAGGTTACATCTCTTAATGATGCTATGAACTCATTCCTCTTTTTAAATATTTTTCTTCTTGATATAATAGTAATACATATTTACTGCAAGAAATATGGAAAACACTTGACACCACAAGGAAGACAACAAAGATCATTCAGAATCATCACCCATTATTCAGAGATAATCAATGTTGACATTTGGGCTGATGTCCTGCCAATATATTTTCTAAGTCTTTATATATGGTTATGTATTTCGAAACTGAAGCCAGAGTGCTAATCATTTATGCTCAAAACATATGCTTCCCTATATCAGTCTTAGAGCTACATAGGAAATTACTTAATAAAAATGACATTAACATTCCTATATACCTAATAACCACTTAGAAAAAATAACAAAAAAATAATCCATTTAAGTAGCAACAGAAATAATTCTTACAAAAACAAGTCAATCAAGATATGTAAGGGGGAAAAATGGTGGCAGAGTAAGTAGCAGCTTTGTCTGATTGCTCCCATCATGGAACAGATTTGGAGTACAAATACTGAGCAGAGACATCTCCACAAAAGAATTCAAAACATGGTGGGTGGAGTGACCCCCAGTAAGCTAGTCAGAGGAAAGGTCCCACCAAAGAGCAACAACCAAAACCGAAACGCAATCAGACAGCTAAATAAATGGCATAAAGAGCTTCCCAAGAGCATCAAGCTCAGGAGATCAAAGAGACTGCACCACTGAATCCCACAGGTCTCACATTACATAAGGTCACACCAAGAAGGCAGGAAATAAAAGCAGACCAATCTAAGAAACAAAAATAAACAAGAGTCACCTAAAATGGGGAGACAAAGAAACAATCCCCCAATGAAAGGAAAGAGGGAGTCCCCAGAAATAGTCCTAAATGGAACAGAGGCAAGCCAACTATTAGACATGGAATTCAAAATAATGATTATAAGGAAGCTCTATACACTTGACAAACTCAGAGGAAACTACAATGACTCCAGGGGAACCATGGAGAACTCCAGGTAAACTACAAATAATTCCAGGGAAGCTACAACAGACTTTTTTTGAACAACACCAGCTTTTAAAACGACATAGAAACTATCAATAAGTGCCAAGAGGAAATGAAGAATACAATTTCTGAACTGAAGAACGCAGTAGAAGGAATCGAAAGCAGACTAGATGAAGCAGAGGATCGGATCAGTGAGCTGGAAGACAAATAAGAAAAAAAATTCCCAATCAGTGCAAAAATGAAAAAGGACTAAAAAAGAATGCAGAGGATTTAAGAGTGCTGCGGGACAACATGAAATGTAATAATATCTGTATCATAGGGATACCATATGGGGAAGAAGGGGAGCAAGGGATAGAAAACCTGTTTGAAAAAGTAATGACAGAAAACTTCCCTGACTTGAAGAGAGAAAAAGTCATGCAAGTCCAAGAAGCACAGAGGTACCAATAAAGATGAACACAAAGAGGCCCTTCGACACATCATAAAAAAAAAAAAAATGGCAACATTCAAAGACAAAGAGAGAATCCTAAAGGCCGTAAGAGAGAAACAGCAAATAACATACAAGGGAGCTCTGATAAGGCTCAGTGGATTTCTCAACAAAAACACTACAAGCCAGAAAGGAATGGCAAAAAATATTTCAAACAATAAAAAACAAAGGCCTACAACCAAGACTACTCTACCCAGCAAGGCTCTCATTCAAAATGGAAGGTGAAATAAGGAGTTTCCCAGACAAAAGAAGGCTAAAAAAGTACATCTCCACCAAATCAGCATTGCAAGAGATGCTAAAGGGTCTGCTTTAAGAAGATGAAGAAAGAGAGAGAGAGAGAGAGAAGAACACAGGTACAAAGGGAAAAATCACAATGAATAAGTATCTATCAATAATAACCTTAAGTGTAAGTTGATTAATGTTCCAATAAAATGGCATAGGGTAGCTAAATGGATAAAAAAAACCTGACCCACATATTTTCTGTCTACAAGACACCCACCTCAGAACCAAAGATCTACACAGACTGAAAGTGAAAGGATGGAAAAAAGTATTTCAGGCAAATGGTCATTAAAAAAAGGCAGGAGTAGCAATACTTATATCAGACAAAATAGATTTCACAACAAAGGCCATAGAAAAAGACAAAGAAGAACACTTCATAATACTTAAGGGAACAATGCATCAAGAAGATATAACTTATAAATATATATGCACCCAACATAGGAGCACCCAAAAATATAAGGAAAACCTTGGAGAACTTTAAGAAGAATATTGACAGCAACACACTCCTAGGAGCGGATTTTAACTCCACATTGTCAATGATGGACAGATCTTCGAAACAAAGAAACACCAAGGATATTGAGGCATTGAACAACACTCTAGATCAAATGGACTTAATTAATATATATAGAACCTTTTACCCCAAAGAAGCAAAATATGCATTCTTTTCAAATGCACATGTAACACTTTCTAAGACAGACCACATTGTAGGACACAAAACAAACCTCAACAAATTCAAGAAAATTGAAATTATATCAGGCATCTTCTCAGACCACAATGACTTGAAACTGGAAACCAACCATAATGAAAAAACTCAAAAGCATTCAAATTCATGGAGAATGAATAATATGCTATTAATTAATGAATGGTTAACAATGACATCAAGAAAGAAATCAAAAAGTTTCTGGAAACAAATGATAATGAACACACAGCACCCCAAAACCTATGGAACACAGCAAAAGCAGTCCTGAAAGGAAAGATCATAGCAACACAAGCCTACCTAAAAAGGACAGAAGAGTATCAAATAAACAACCTAGCCTTACAGCTACAGGAATTAGAGAAACAAAACAAACAAAGCCCAGATCGAGTGGAAGGAAGGAAATAATCAAGATCAGAGCACAATTAAATGACATAGACACTAAGCAAAAATATCAAAAGATCAATAAAACCAGGAGCTCTTCTTTGAAAAGATAAACAAAATTGACAAGCCTTTAGCCAGACTCATCAAGAAAAAAAGAGAGGGGACCCAAATAAATAAAATCAGTGATAGAAGAGGAGAAATCACAACCAATACCACAGAAATACAAAGGATTGTAAGATATTACTATGAGCAATTGTATGACAAAAAAACTTGACAACCTGGGTGAAATGGACAAATTTTTGCAAACATATAATCTTCCAAAACTGAATTAAGAAGAACCAGAAATCCTGAATAGACTGATAACTAGTGAAATTGAAGCATTACTAAAAAAAAAAAAAAAAACCTAATGGCACTCAAAAGCCCCAGTCCAGATGGCTTCACAGGTGAATTTTACCAAACATTTAGGGAAGAACTAACGCCTATCCTACTCAAACTATTCCAAAAATTCCAAGAAGAGGGAAGACTCCCAAACTCTTCTATAACACCAGTATTATTCTAATTTCAAAACCATGTAAAGACACAACAGAGAAAGAAAACTATAGGCCAATATCGCTGATGAACATAGATGCTAAAATCCTCAACTAAATATTGGCAAAGCAGTGATTCCATTGCTAGGATTATACCTGAAGTATTTTGAAACACAAATTCCAAAGAACCTATGCACCCCTATTTACAAGAGCCAAGTGCTGGAAACAACCTAAGTGCCCATCTGTAAATGAGTGAATCAAAACTCTATTGTGCATTTACACAATGCAATACTACCCAGCAGAAAGAAAGAAAGAACTCCTACCATTTGCAACATCATGGATGTAACTGGAGAGTATTATGCTTAGTGAAATAAGACAAGCAGCAAAAGACAAATACCATATGAAATCACCTAATACCGAAAACTAATGAACAACACAAACAAACAAGCAAAACAGAACCAAAATCATGTAAACAAGGAATAGACTGACAGTGACCAGGGGGCAGGAGGGAGAAGGAGAAGGGGGGAAAAAGAGGGAAGGGTCTAGTCAAGGAACTAATAAAAATGACCCATGGACATGGACAACAGGGTGGGGATTGGCTGTGGGAAGGGGGTAGGCTGGGTGCAGGGAGCAATGGGGGAAAATGTAGGACAACTGTAATAGAAAAACTATAAATAAAGTTTAAAAATATATTGGCAAACCATATCCAGCAACACATTAAAAAGCTCATATAACACAATCAAGTGGGATTCATCCAGGGGTGCAAGGATGGTTTAATATTCACAAATCAGTAAGTGTAATACACCACATAAACAAAATAAAAGACAAAAATCACATGATCATATCAATAGATGCTGAAAAGGCATTTGATAAAGTACAACATCCATTTAATGTACAAACGCTCTGGAAAGTGGAAATAGAGGGAGCATACCTCAACATAATAAAGGCCATATATAAGAAACCTGAATCCAACATCATACTCAATGGGCAAAAACTGAAAGCTTCCCCCGCAAGATCAGGAACAAGACAGGGATGTCCACTCTCTCCACTTTTATGCAACATAGTTTTGGAAATTCTGGTCATAGCAATCAGACAAGAAAAAGAAAAAAAAGGCATCCAGATTGATAAAGAGGAAGTAAAACTGTCATTATTTGCAGATGACATGACAGTATACATAGAAAACCCTATAGGCTCCAGCAAAAAACTACTTGACCTAAAAAGTGAACTTGGCAAAATAGCAGGGTACAAAGTAAATACTCAGAATTTAAAGGCATTTCTGTACATCAACAATAAGATATCAGAGATAGAAACTAGAAAAAAATCCTATTTACTATAGCAACAAGAAAAATAAAGTACCTAGGAATAAACTTAACCAAGGAGGTAACAGAGCTGTACTCAGAAAACTACATAACACTGAAGAAAGAAATTAAGGAAGATGCAAGTAAATGGAAGTATATACCATGTTCATGAATGGGAAGAATCAACATCATTAAAATGAACCTAAGCATGTATAGATTCAACTCAATTCCTATTAAAATACCAATGGCGTATTTCACAGACCTAGAACAAATACTTCATAAATTTATATGGAACCAAAAAAGACCCCGAATAGCCTCAGCAATCTTGAGACAGAAGAACACAGTAGGAGAAATCACAATACCTGATATCAAACTATACTATAAAGCCACTGTAATAAAAACGGTTTGGTACTCACATAAGAACAGACATATAGATCAATGGAATAGAATAGTGAACCCAGAAATAAACCTGGTCTCCACAATCAATTAATATTTGACAATGGGGAAAGAGCATAAAATGGAGTGAAAATAGCCTCTTCAAAAAATGATGTTGGGAGAACTGGACAGAAACATGCAAAAAAATGAAACTAGACCACCAACTTACACCGTACACCAGAATAAACCAAAATGGACAAAAGACTTAAATGTAAGTCATGACATCATAAAAGTCCTAGAGGAAAACATAGGCAGTAAAATTTCATATATCCCACATAGTAACATTTTTGCTGATATATCTCTTAGGACAAGGGAAATAAAGGAAAGGATAAACAAATGGGACTACATCAAACTAGAGTTTCTGCTCAGCAAAAGAAAACATCAGCAAGATGAAAAGGGAACTAACTGTATAGGAGAGCATACTGCCAATGATACCTCAGACGAGTGTTTGATCTCTAAAATATATAGAGAACTTATAGGACTGAACACCAAGAAGAAAGATAAACCAATTAAAAAATGGGCAAAGGACCTGAACAGACACTTCTTCAAGGAGGACATACAGAGGGCCCATAGGCATATGAAAGAATGCCAACATCACTAGCCATCAGAGAGATGCAAATTAAAACCTCACACCAGTCAGAATGGCCATCAAGAAGAGGTCAACAGATGACAAGTGCTGGTGAGGATGTGGAGAAAAGGGAACCCTACTGCACTGTTGGTGGGAATGCAGACTGGTGCAGCCACTATGGAAAACAGTAATGGAATTTGCTCAAAAAACTATAAATGGAAATACCTTTTGATCTAGTGATTCCATTGCTAGGATTATACCCAAGAAACCCTGAAACACCAATTCAAAAGAACCTATGCATCCCTATGTTCATTGCAGCACTATTTACAATGGCAAAGTGCTGGAAACAGCCTAAGTGACCATGAATGGATAAGTGGCCAAAAAAATGGTGGTACAGTTATACAATGGAATACTATGCAGCAGAAAGAAAGAAGGAAATCCCTTTAGGACAGCATAGGTGGAACTCGAGAGTATTATGCTAAGTGAAATAAGCCAGGTGGCTAAAGGCAAATATCATATGATCTCACCTAATACAGGAAACAAATGAACAAAACAAACAAATGAGCAAAACAGAACCAGAGGCGTGTAAACAAGGAACAGACTGACAGTTACCAGAGGTGGGGGAGAAAGGGGGGGAAAGACAGGAAGGTTCTAATCAAGGAACAATTATAAATGATCCATGGATGTGGACAACTAAATAGGGATTGACTGTGGGAGAGGGAGAGGATGGGTGGAGCAGGGGAGAGCAAAGGGGGAAAATGGGAGAACTGTAATAGAAAAACAATTTTCAAAGTCTCTTAAATTTTTTTAAATGAATATTTATAATTTCAAAAATCCAAATGGGATTCTATTTTGAATCAGCCACAAGTATTCTAAAGTTTAAATGAAAATATAACATTAAGAAACCCATGGATAAAGGTAGAGAGAACTATGCTTAGTGAAATAAGCCAGGCAAAGAAAGAAAAATATATGATATCACCTAATACAGGAAACTAAAGAACAACACAAACAAATGAACTAAATAGGACAAGGAGCAGGTTAACAGTCAATAGGGGGAAGGGGAGGGAGAGAAGGGGGATAAGGGAAGGGTTTAGTCAAGGAACGTGTATAAATGACTCATGAACATGGACAACAGGGAGGGATATGATTGTGGGAGAAGGGGTGGGCTGGGTGGGAGGGAGCAATGGGGAAAAAATGGGACAACTGTAATTGAAAAACCAAAAAATAAAAAATAAAAAAAGAAACCCAAGGAAATTTTGAATAAGAACAGTGATTGCAACTAATGAGATTGAAGCAGTAATCACAAAGCTTCCAACAAACAAAAGTCTTGGATTGAATAGCTTCAAAGGTGAATTTTACCAAACATTCAAAGAAGAACTAACACCTATTCTTCTCAAACTATTCCCAAAAATACAAGAGAAGGGAAGACACCTGAGTTCATTTTACAATGCCAGCATTATCCCAATTCTGAAACCAGATAAGGAAACTACAAAGAAAGAAAAGTATAGGCCAATATCCCTGATCAACCTACATGCCAAAATTCTCAACAAAATATTAGCAAACCTGATCCAGCAATACATTAAAAAGATTATACATCATGATCAAGTAGGATATATTCCTGGGATGCAAGTTTGGAGCACTATCCACAAATAAATTAATGTCATACACCACCTAAACAAAATGAAGGATAAAAGTTATATGATCATATCAATAGATGCAGAAAAGGCATTTGACAAAAGCCAGTACCCATTTATGATAAAAACTCACAGCAAAGTGGGAATAGGCAGAACATATTTCAACATAATAAAGGCCCTGCATTACTCATCCACAGCTAACATTTTACTCAATGGGGAAAAACCAAAAGTGTTTCTCTTGAGATCAGGGAAAAGACAGGATGTCCACTTTTACCTCTCGTATTCAATATAGTACTGGAAGTCCTAGTCACAGCAATCAAAAAAGAAGAAGAAAAAGTCACCCAAGTAGAAAAGGAAGTAAAGTTGTCATTATTTGCAGATGAAATGACACTCTATATAGAGAAACCTAAAGATTTCATCCAAAAAACTACTAGAACTGATAAATAAATTCAGTAAAGTAGCAGGATACAAAATATATATACAGAAATTGGTTGCATTTTTATACACCAGTAATCAACTATCAGAAAGGAAACTAAGAACAATCGCATCTACAGTTGCATAAAAATAAAATACCAAGGACTAAATTTAACCAAGGAGGTAAAAGACCTCTACTTGGAAAATTTTAAAAACTGAAGCAGGAAATTGAAGAAGATAAAAATAAATTGCAGCATATATGGTACTCATGAATAGGAAGAATTAATATTGTTAAAATATCCATACTACCCAAAGTAATATATAGATTTAATGCATTTCCTATCAAAATACCAATAGTATATTATTGCACAGAACTAGAACAAATAATCCAAAAATTCATATGAAACTACTAAAGACATGGAATAGCCACAGCAATATTGAGAAAGAAGAACGAAGTTGGAGGAATCATGCTACCTGGTATCAAACTATACTACACAGCCATAGTAATCAAAACAGCATGGTACTGGCGTAAAAACAGACACATAGATCAATGGAACAGAATAGAGAGTCCAGAAATAAACCCACACCAATATGGGCAATTAGTACTTAGCAAAGGAAGCAATGAAGTAAAGACAGTCTATTCAATACATAGTTTTTGGAAAATTAGACAGATACATATAAAAAATATGAAACTAAACCACCTTCTTACACCATATAAAAGAAAAACTCAAAATGGATTAAAAACTATAAAACTCCTACAAGAAAACATTGGCAGTAAAATCTCTAACATTTCATTTAGCAATACTTTTTTCTGCTATATCTCCTTAGGCAAAGGAAACAAAAGAAAAAATAAACAAATGGTACTACATCAAACTAAAAGTTCTCCCACACAACAAAGAAATCCATCAACAAAATGAAAAGACAATCTACTGAATGGGAGAACATATTCACCAATGATACATTCAATAAGGGGTTAATATCTGAAATATATACAGAACTCATATAACTTAACACCAAAAAGAAACACAAAAAACAAAATCTAATCCAATTGAAAATGGGAAGAGGACCTGAGTAGACATTTCTCCAAAGAGGACATACAGATGGCCAACAGACATATGAAAATATGATCAACATCACTAATCATCAGAGAGATGCAAATTAAAATCACAATGAGATATCACCTCACACCTGTCAGAATGGCTATCATCAATAAGTTGACAACCAACAAGTGTTGGCGAGGACGCGTATAAAAGGGAACCCTCGTGCACTTGGTGGGAACGCAGATTGGTGCAGCCACTGTGAAGAGCAATAAGGAATTACCTCAAGAAATTAAAAATCAAACTTCCTTATGACCCAGCAATTCCACTTCTGGGTTTATATCCAAAGAAACCCAAACATTAATTTGAAAGAATATATGCACCCTTATGTTCATTGCAGCGTTATTTACAATAGTGAAGCTATGGAAGCCACCCAAGTTTCCCATCAATAGATGAGTGGATTAAAAAAATATTGGTACATATATACAATAGAATATTAATTGGCTATAAGAAGGATGAACTCTTACCATTTGCAACAGAAGGTATTATGCTAAGTGAAATAAGTCAGTCGGAGAAAGACAAATATATAATTTCAGTTATATGTGGAATCAAAAGATCAATATAAACAATTAAACAGCCCTGGCTGGTGTGGCTCAGTGGACTGAGTGCTGGCCTGTGAACCAAAAGGTTGCTGGTTCAATTTCCAGTCAGGGCACATGCCTGGTTTGTGGGCTCAGTCCCCTGTTGGCAGCGTGTGAGAGGTAACTGATTAATGTATCTCTCACACATCAATGTTTCTCTACCTCTCTTTCTCCTTCCCTCCCCCTCTCTCTAAAAAGTAAATAAATAAAATATTTTAAAAACAAGTAAACAAAGAAACAAAAACAGACTCATAGATCTATAGAGTACAGACTGACGGCAAAGAGAAGAGGCTGGGGGCCTGGGTGAAAAAAATGAAGGAATTGAGGACAGATTGGTAGTTACAAAACAGTCAGGAGATGTAAAGTATAGCATAAAAAATACAGCCAATA
This sequence comes from Furipterus horrens, assembly GCF_987537825.1. Taxonomy (NCBI): domain Eukaryota; kingdom Metazoa; phylum Chordata; class Mammalia; order Chiroptera; family Furipteridae; genus Furipterus; species Furipterus horrens. Next base: position 18,848,894 of record NW_028327187.1, on the reverse strand, counting down.
ATATTGTAGAAGAGTAGTGAGAGTGCTAGCAATAACACCACTTAAAATATCATAAAACTTACATAATTAACACAGGTGATATCAGTAACTGAACTGACAAATCAATGGAATGGAACAAAGAATCTAGAAAAGCTAGGTAGATAAATAGATAGATATCTTTCTACATATTTATCTACATATAAAATGTGGTTTATTATTAAGGAAACATTTAAAATCAACAGGGGGTACCTGGCTGCTGTGGTTCAGTGAATTGAGCATCAGCCTGTGAGCCAAGTGTCTCTGGTACGATTCCCAGTCAGGGCACATTGCTAGGTTGCACATCAGGTCTCCAGTTGGGGGCACGAGTGAGAGGCAACCACACAGTGAAAATAAATAAATAAATAAATAAATAAATAAATAAATAAATAAATAAATAAATAAAATGAACAGGGGAAAATGAACTATTCAATAAATGGTATTGAACCAACTGGCTAGGTATTTGAAAAAATAAAGTTGGATACCTGTTCCATTTTTGTGCTAAAATAAATACCATATTAATTATAATGTTAAATAATTTAAAAAAAAATAATACCACTAAAGTAACTAAAGAAAACAGGAAAAACTGACTATTATATTCTCAGTAATGTTGTATAAGTATGACATATCACCAAAATCCATTAAACAAGAGACAGAGACATTAAAATTTGAAACATTCCATGTATCAAAATATCATGAACATCATGAATAAAGTAAAAAATGGCAGACAAAATACTGTCAATATACATGGTAGAGAATCAAGTTTTAATATATAAAGAGGTTTGACAAACAAGTAAAATAAAATTAAAAGTTCATAAGAAAAATTGGCAAGGAACATTCATATTGAAAAAGAAATCTAAGTGACTCAAATATATGAAAATATGATCAATTCACTCAGAGTAAAAGGAATATGAAATTAAACTAAAACAAATTATCATCTTCCAACTAGAACTGAAAAGAACAAAAATCTACATGCACTGTGTTCCAGGATGTGAAGAAACACAATCATTCATTGTTGGTGGTAATTAAACTAAGACACCTTATTTAAAGGACAATGTGGCAATATTTATCACCATTGTAAATGTACATACACTTGATCAAGAGATTCCAGAAATGACCATTTATATTATGACTCCATGCATGTAAGCAATGATGTGTGTATGAAGATAATGCCTTCAAAATTATTTCTAATAGCTAAAGACTATAAACAACTTTGGGACTGTTTACATAAATTATAGGATATCCACTTATTTGAATACCATGCAGCTATTAAAAATAATGAGGGAAATCTAGTCACACTGAAATAAAATATTGCCAAGACACATTGTTAAACAATAAAAACAAGGTTCAAACTTGTGTGTAGAATATGCTATTGTGTTTGTCAAAATGAGCAAGGAGATGAAAAAAACACATATGCTTGTATATGCACAAAATATCTCTTGAAAGACACAGAAGAATTGCGGTGGTTATTTCTGAGAAGAGTGATTAGGGGATAAAGAGTCGTGGAAACAAGCAATTTATTCTTCAATGTACAACCTTCATTTGCTTTTTTGCCTTTTTCCCCATGTGCATGTATCATTAAAAATATAAAATAAGAAAAAAAGGTCAAATTTTGGAATCCTCTGTGATATATACTCTTTAGGAGGTTAGTATTTCCATGTAAACATTTAGAGATCAGAATGCTTGGGTTTTTCAGAATGGGGAAAAGTCAGGTACAAAATTACTCCAGCTTAATTTTACCAATTTATTCAAATTCTAACATAGAAAAATTATATATTTCTATTGTGGAAAATAGTCTAGCTAAATTTCAGCCATGACTACTGCAAAGGTGAAACAGAAACCTGCCAACAGTCCACAGAAAGGGAAGATCTATAATTATAGGTAAGGGAAGAATAATGAACAGATGGATGCTGGGCTAGGTGGTCAGCATGTACTTTCTCATTAATGTTCCTGGCAAGTTTATGGGGTAGGAGTTTTCTCTACTGTACAGATAAGAAACAAACTCCTAGAGAGGAATGAATTAGCCCAGGATGACATGGCTGGTGACTGTGAAGACAAAGAAGTCACTTTCTACTTTCTACTATTTCTCAGAGGTCCACTGATTCAAAAGAAGAGGAGGTTTTGTGTTTCTTACCAGTTCAGGTAGTGTCTCACGAAATTCATTGGTGTACAGCTCCAAAGGCATTCTTATGCTTACCATTCTTACGTATCTTGAAGGAAGTTGTTGCCTAAACTTTATGAACCCCAAATTTCTTATCCATAAAGTGAAAAGCACCTATTTGGCAGGATTGTTATGAGGATTCAAAATAAATTTTGTAAAGTGCTTGGCACATCATGAATGCTAAATGTATGGGGGTCCCTAGGACTATTATTATGATCAACTGGAATTGAAAGATGCATGGGCAACAGTGTAATTCCGATTCCAGATTAGGGAAACTTCTGGAAGCAGGATAATAAAGATTTAAGAATGCAATCTCACCCTGGTTAGTGTGGCTCAGTGTATTGAGCACTGGTCTGTGAACCAAAGTGTTGCCAGTTCGATTCCCAGTTGGGGCACAGGCCTGGTTTGCTGGCCAGGTCCCCAGTTGGAGATGTGCAAGAGACAATCACACATTGATGTTTCTCTCCTTCTCCTTCTCCAGCCCTTCTCCTCTCTCTAAAAATAAATAAATAAAATCTTTTTTTTAAAGAGTGTGATCTCTCTCTGACTTATCTCACTTAGCATAATTAATGCCCACAAGGTCCATCCTTGTTTCAAGTGGTAGAATCTCCTTCTTTTTTATGGATAAGTAATATTTCTAGATAGATAGATGATAGATAGATAGATAGATAGACAGACAGGTAGAGATATGTCACTTCTTTATCTATTCCCGCTGATGGACACTTAGGTTGTTTCCAGTATCTACTGTGAATAATTCTGCAATAATCTTGGGAGTGTTGTATGGTATCACTTATATGTGGAATTTAAAAAAGCCAAATTCATGGAAAAAAAGAGTAGAATAATGGTTGCCAGAAGCTGCAGGGTGGGAAAAAATGGTAGACATTAGTCAAAGGGTACAAAAGTGCAGATAGAAGATGAATAAGTACTGGAGATCTAATGCACAGCCTTCAGCCAAGTCTTTCAAACAGTGGAGAATCACTGAGGATTCTCAAAAGCAGTCAGCCTCTGCTCTTACTCAGTCAGGAATCTCCTGAGTCTAAGGCTAGAGGTTCCGCAGAATCTCCAGGTCCACACTATTTGCTTCCTGTGCATGTAAAGGAGAAGGGGCTTGTATGCTATATTCTTTGCACTGACTCTGCAGGACTCAAATGAGCCCCTAAGGATTGGATCTGTCTTCAGTGGGCTTCTTTCCTCCATCCAGACAGCCACAGCCACAGAGAAAGACAGAGCCAACTCAGAGAAACAGGGAGGGACCATCATTTCATCTCCGAAGGCTTCCCTTCCCAGGCTGGGAGTTCGAGGCTTGGAAATATTTCTGCAGGTTGGAGTAAATGTAGCAACAACTCCTAGATCATCATGTATGGCTCCCTGAGAAATTAGTAGGCTCTCTGAAGCAATTCTCATAGAGACTGTAAGTTGATAGTGGTTCCAGAAAGGTACCTGTCCAAGTCCTGGGCCTCAGAAGAGCCAGCCCGCATGATCCTTGCACCCCTCCTGCTACCTTAGTCTCTTAAGTTTCTTTATCGCATCCTGCCACATTTTTTAGTTGATGCTATTACATTTGTAATGAGAAAGAAAAAAATCTAAGCAAACCTCTAGAGTGAAAGAGAGAGGAATTAGAATCCTGCTTTTCCACCCACTGGTGGTGTGGCATCACTCGTTTCCCACTGGACCTCAGTTTACTCATCTGTTAAATGGAAGTTAATGTTTACTTTTATGGACAACAATGGGCACTACATGAGGAAATTCATATAAAAGTGTTTTGTAAATGTAAAAAAGGAGTAGGTAGCCTAGTGCCTGACATATCAAAGTGTTCAAGAAATGTATAGTTGTGATGAAATGTGAGTTAGGATGATTTCCTCATGTAGTGCCCATTGTTGTCCATAAAAGTAAACATTAACTTCCATTTAACAAATGAGTAAACTGAGGTCCAGGGACGGGTAACTAGAATATTAAACAGCCACATAAGAGCCCAGATAATTCATCTCTTCAAAGGCAGCCAGTGGCTTTCTCTCCTAACTTTGACCATGGTAGAGGCTGGCTAATCTGTAACAGCCATTTGTCTAATCCAATGTTTTATCTTAAGTATATATTGGACTGAAATAGATTTTTCTCACATTTATTCAGAGTAAACGTAGCTTTACAATGTACTCACTTTGCCCCTTTGAGATGGTGGTTAGAAATGCCGGCCAAATGCAAGCATTTGTAGGGTGCATTTATTTAGGTGTCAACTTGAGTCAAAACCCTACCCTCTTTACTTGTGTGGAAATAAATAGAAGTTGATTTTGAGAATTTGAAAGCAAAATTTTAACAATGGCTGGTATATAAGTAATCAATACCTAAATTATTCTCAGTGTTCACTATCTTTGCTAGCATTTTATGATGAGAGATAAGGTTGATAAGTCAACATTTCCTGCACCAAAATGATGTGCAGTTCATTTAAGTACTTTCATCTGGAGCTTGAAATCCTCTGATATCCTCATCAATGCATGAAAACAACCTTGAGTTCATAATAAAGTACTGGGTTTTGCCATACTCTACTCCAAAATATTTACCATGAAACTTAGGACCATTCCAATTGAATTGCTAGGTAAGCATAGGAATAACTCGAGGTAAAACACACACCTAAAAGATTATTTCCTGGGGATTAACACACGTCAATTTTCACTTTCTGAGACAGAGGCTGGAATAAAGACATCTCAAGTTGCCAACAATAGGAAATAGCAAAGCAAATCCAGCCTGAGCTGGAAAAGTGCACACTTAGGGACTCCCACACACAGCTGACTTGCCTCCTTGGATGATGCCAACCCTCACCCAGTGAATAAATATACAGTCCCAGCCCCTCCTAGATAAATACATAAATACTATTTATTTATTCAACAAATATTTCTTGAGCACCTACTGTGTACACTGAGCTAGAAATATAAAAGTCCTGGCTCTCTTGGAGATTACATTTCTGTGGGAGAGACAACAAACAAGTAAATGCATAATTAGATACTATGATAAATGGCAAAACAAAAAAACTGTGGAGCTATAATAGAGAACAATCAAGTTGAGGGAAACATTCTTTTCCACATTTTTATTATACTTAATATATTTTATCAATATTTTCTCCAAGCATTTGATTTGCCTATTCATTTTCTTAATGGTATCTTTTGATAAATAGTTCTTTATTCTTATTAAGCATAGGTGACAAAGATATTTGCTTTAATATATATTTCTTTCTGTGTATTATCTACAAAAAAATGCTTACATCCAGATTGAAAACATATTTGCTTATGTTTTCTTCTAGAAGCTTTGTAGTTTAAGCATTATGTTTATATCTAAGATTCATATTGAATTACATTTTGTGTATGGTAGAAGTTAAGATTCATTTTTTTCCCATATGGTTATCCTGTTGTTCCAGTACAATTTGTTGAAAAGACACTATTTTTATTGCCTTTGTTGTGGTGATATTGGTTAATAAAATTTTATAGGTTACAGTTGTATAATTCTACAATATATCATCTGTATATTGTATTGTGTGTTCACCACTCCGAGTCAAGTCCCCTTCTGTCACAATTTATCCCCCCTCTATCCTCTTGTACTTACCCCACCCCCTTTTCCTTCTGGTAATCACCATGCTGTTGATTGAGAACAGACTGACAGCTGTCAGAGGGGAAGGGAATTGTGGGGCTGGGTGTCAAAGGTGAAGGGATTAAGCCAAAAACAAAACAAAACAAAACAAAACCCTTATAAACACAGACAAGACTGTATTTTTTTTAACTGAACTACTTTGGCATGTTTGTCAAAAATCAACTGACTTTAGAATTTTGGGTTTAAATCTATAATCCTTACTCTATGTCATTGATCTAGTTTTCTGTCCCTATGCCAGTACCACACTGTCTAATTTCTGAAACTTTATAATAACACTTGAATTCATATGTATGTTCACTTTGATTTTTGTTTTCAAGGTATGCTTATTCTATACCTCAACACAATAAAGGCTATATATGAAAAGCCCACAGGTAATATCATAATCAAGTGGGAAATTGTAAAATTTACTTCTAAGATCTAGTACAAGCAAGAGTACCCACACTTGTCGCTTCTATTCAACATAGTACTGATAGTCTTAGCTAGAGTAATTAGACAAAAAAATGATAAATAAAGGAATTCAAATATGAAAGAAAGAAGTAAAATTATCCTTATTTGCAGATGACATAATCATATGTAGAAAACCCTAAAAACTAAAAAAAAAAAAAAAAAAAAAAAAAAAAAACCTATTAGAACTGAGTACTACAGTAAAGTGTAGGATACAAAAATCAACAACAGGCAAAAATTAGTGGCATTTTTCTATATAAATAATGAAGTATCCAAAAAATGAAATTAGGAAGACAATTCCATTCATAACAGCAACAAAAAGAAAAAAATACTTAGGCATAAACTTAATCAAAGAGGTGAAAGACTTGTACATCAAAAATCATAAAACATTAGTGAAGGAAGACACAGATAAATGGAAAGACAGCCCATGTTCATGGGTTGAAAGAATTAATATTGTTAAAATGTCCATACTACCCAAAGTGATCTACAGATTCAAAGCAAATCTTATCAAAATTGCAATGAATTTTTCAGAGAAACGGAAAAAATGTTTCTTAAAATTCATATGGAATCACAAAAGACCCCCATTAGTCAAAACAACCTGGAATAAGAAGTACAAAGCTAGAGGCATCACAGTTCCTGATTTCTAAATATATTACAAAGCTACAGTAATCAAATACACATAGTGTGGTCCTGGCATACTAACAGAAACATAGACCGATGGAATAGAATAAAGAAATAAATACACACATTAGCAGTCAACTGATGTTCATTTTCCCTAAATTAACTGCTAGGTTCATGCAATAAAATAAATATCCTAAAATGTTCTTTTGTAAACACTAACAAGCTGTTTCTAAAGTGTATAAGACACTTCAAAAGACCTAGAATAGCCAAACGTTTACCCATCTTTATTGAAGTATAATTTATAAATAAAAATTACAAATATATATTATATATACACATATTATAAGGCCTGATGTCTTGATGTACATGCACATTGTGAAATAATAGCTAAATCAAGCTAGTTAACATATCTATTACCTTATATAGTTACCATTTCCTTCCTTCCTTTCTTCCTTCCTTCCTTCCTTTCTTCTTTCCCTCCTTCCCTATTTCTTTCTTTTTCCCCTTAGCAAATTTCAAGTTTAAAATACAGTACTGTAGACTGTATTCACATTGCTGTACATTAGATCTCCAAAATTTAATTTTCAATACTGAAACATTGTACTCTGATCAAAAATTCTAAACACTGGAGTAATATCTCAACACACACACAGGTCCTTCCTGCATTTAAGGAATTAGGAAATTTATAGAGCAAAATCAAACCAGTTATCACTGTGTCTCTTGAGGGCCATCTCAGATTTCTGCCTCCTGAAATAGGTAAGTCCCTAATCTTTGCTCTCCTGTCTAGCTTCAATTTTGACAACTACTATTTCATCCCCTCATAATTTCACTCTAGAATTACAGGGCTATGTATATATTCTGGAATGCATATTTCCCTATTTCTGTATGTGCTGCGACTCTCTACCCAGAATACTCCTTCCTTTGTCTGTCTAGTGGGTAAACTCTTATTCATCTTTTAAGTCTCAGCTCAAATGCTACTTCCTCAGTAATACCTTCACTGAATGCCAGGTAGATCTGCCCCTTTAAAATTACGCTCCACTACACTAAGTTTCTTGAGAGCAAGTATCATATCTTTTTTACTATATCTCCAAACCTAAGTATAGTGCTCAGCATGAGTAAAACATTTGTAAATGGTGGTTGGATGAGTGAATAAATTAATGAATAGCTAAAAAATATAAGAAGTCTGGTATGGGGGAAAAGGGTGAAGAGAATCTAGAGAGACTGTCAGAAGCTACTCTGTGTAGGGTTTTGTGTGCTATACCAAGGGCTTTGGACTTTATTCTAAAAAACAATAGGGAGCCATCAAAAGGTTTTAAGGCAGCAAGTAAAATTATGAGATTTGAATTTTTAATAACCTCACCCTAAAGCTTCAGACCAGTTTTTTTCAAAGTATACTCCTGACCACCTGCATCTGAGTCAGTGATATTAGTAGAAATGTAGATTGCCAGCCAATTTTAAACGTATTGCATCAGAGTGGAGTATTTTAACATACTCTCTCCCCCATGATTTTTATGTTCACTCAAGCATGAGAATCACTGCAATACAGGATGAATTGGGGCACTTACTGGATGTGTGTAAACCTGGACTAGTTTCTTCACTGCTCTCTGCCTCAATTTCCTCATCTGTAATATGGCTATGATAATAGCACTTACCTTACAAGGTTGTTGTGTGAACTAAATAAGGCAAAGAATATAAAGGTCTTAGAAAACAACTATTATAGAGTATATACAGGAAGAAAACTATATGTGTTAATTATTATTATCATTATTTCTTGGAAGAGCAAAGAAAAGAAAAGAAGAACCTGTTACAGTCATCTGAGTAGGTGATGCTAAAGCCCTGACTTAAGGCATTGGCAGCAGGAATAGAAAAGAGGGGCAGAGTTGAATAATATTTGGAGGGACTATCAGCAGGATTTGGCTACTAATTGGACTGGGGTGGGGAGAACAAGAAGTCAGCATTCAAACTTGAGGAGGTGGTGGAGAAAACAACTTTTAGAAGGGAAATCCCGAGTTCATTTTGAAATATGGAGAGTTTAAGGTGCCTACAAATCTTTGAAGTGGAGCTGTTCTGATAGGTTGGCTGGCTCACCAGGGAGGAAAGGAGTATGTTGTAAAATCATCTAACAATTGGTTGCCAAGACTTGCTTAGTGAGGACACATCTGTAGTCCCAAGTCACTTACTATTTAGTCACCCAGATCCATTAGGGGTTCCTCTGCAACCCCAACATCAAATTGAGGTAACAGTTAGGCAGTCCCACCTTAATCCTTGGGGTCTACTGACAGACTGGCTTAAGTTATAATCCACCTCAACAAACACGTTCTTCTCAAGCCACATAGTGTGGCTGCAATGTGTCTGAAATGACACTAGGCAGAGCATGGTAGCCACCGAGAATTAAACATAAGTGCCAGCATGTAACAAAACCGGGGAGGGGGAAGGGTGCTGCTATGATGCCTTCCAGCCCTTAAGGTTTATGGAAGCAGGAACCAAAGGCCCAGATCATTTATTTCAAAATCCATTTTAGCTGTTTTAAACAGCTGACTGTCAAACTCCTTCCTAAGATATAAAGTGGGAAGCAAAAATAAAAATAAGGGGATAAACGGGTTCCATGATGAAAATGTTTCTGTGGAGTAGTGATTTATCAAAGATCTTACATCAGTGTCAAAAGACAAACATTTTCAAAATCACATTGGCCCAAGGTAACCTAAGTGTGACCCACCACCTTTGCAGTTTACACACTCTTTTGTTTGTGGAGTCTTGCCTCTGCATGTGGCTGATGCTTACATATAGCTGAAAAGGTCTCAGAGAATTTATACAAAAATTAATTGTACTATAGACCTGCTCTCTAGATGTTCCTAATTTTGTTACAATGGATCAGCCTTTTAGGGAGCTCAGCTGCACCCAGCATTAGGCCCAAGTGATTACTGTAATCTGCACATCAGTTCCTCTCTTCCCTAGTGGTAGGCTGTAAGAAGTATTAGATACCACTATTGTCAATATTGTTGATATTTACAATCAAGCATTAGGAGGATATGAACTTTTAAATTATATATGCCTGTGTTTTTTAAAACAAACAAATGAGCAAAATAGAACCAGAGGCATGTAAACAGGGAACAGACTGACAAGAGGGGAGGGGAAGGAAGAGAAGGGGAGAGAGAAGGGGGGGGGGTCTAGTCAAAGAACTAGTATAAATGACCCACGGACATGGACAACAGGTGGGGATTGACTGTGGGAGAGAGGGGAGGTGGGTGGAGCAGGGGAGGGCAAAGGGGGAAAAATGGGACAACTGTAATAATTTTTTAAAAACTAAATAAATAAATAAATAATATAGGCCTGTTTTCATGAACATATATAAAATGTGGTCAATGAGACAGTATAAATGACAGCACAGTAGTGCAAAAAAATTATTTCTTCCATACAGTTCCACATAAAAATACAGTGCCTTCAGAAACTTTTAAAAAACTATCATGAAGGTGGTATCACAACTCCCCCTACTCCCTGGTGATAGCTTCCTCTGCAATGTATTCAGGCTTGGAATCTGGAGTCTTGGGGCTTTCAGAGCAATAGAAATAATTTTTGATGGGTGCATTAGTATCAAATGTAAAAATTCATATTTTAAAACTATTATGTTGATAACAAGTTAATGTATGTAAAGCATTTAGAGTAATGCTTAGCACATACGGCATATTTAAAACTTTTAGTCATTGCTGTTGTTATCCTCATCACAATTAAAGACTCTGAATTTAATAAACACTGGTTTATATTTTATGTATGATATTCAAGTTTTTATGTACTGCATTTTTTTTTTTAGTATAAACAAGCAATATAGGCATGTGGTTTTTAAAAAAGTAAGGACCAGTACCAGCAAAGGGCTTATTTTGCAAAGTGAAGTTTCCTCCCATGCTAGAATTCCCAGAGGCCACTATTTCAAGTTTCCTGTCCCCTTCCAGAAATTTTTGATGATGATATACAAATATGTATAAATGTATCCTTTTATATCATAAACAGGAATACACTGCACAACTATCTGTACCTTGACTCTTTTAATTGACTAATACACTGACAAGACCTCCATTATCATCCAAGTCCAATTTCCTCATCCCTTTGCTAGACTTCTGCAGAAACATGTTTAATTTAAAATTCTTATTAATTGAAGATTCCCATGCAGTTGTAAAAAATAAAGAAAGGTTGCTTGTTTGCTTGCCCAGATAACCCATATGACCGTCATTTACAAAACTATAGCAAAATAGCACAACCAGGCTGTTGACATTATACAATCTGCCAATCTTACCCAGATTTTCCATTTTATTGGTACTTATTTGTCTATTTGTGTGTGTGTATTGTTTATTTACTTCTACACATCTTTTTTCTCCTGCGTAGGTTCATGTATCCATCACAAAAGTCAAAATACTGAACAGTTCCAACCACATAATGACCTCTCCTGTTGCCCTTTTATAACCACACCCACTTCCTTCCTGCCATCCCCACTCCTGTCCCTAACACCTGGCAACCATTAATCTGCTCATTGTTTCTAAAATTTTGTCATTTCAAAACTGCTATATAAATGGAATCATGCTTTTTTAAAAAAACCTTTTTGGGATTGGCTTTTTCCACCAGCATAATTTCCTGGGGACTTATCAAAGTTGTTGCATGTTTCAATAGTTTATTCCTTTCTATTTCTGAGTAGCAGTATTCCATGGTATGGAAATGCCACAGTGCCTTTAATCATTCATTTGTTGAAAGACGTCCGGGCTGTTTCCAGTTTTTACCTATTAAGAATAAAGATGGTATGAACAGTCATGTACAGATTTTTGTGAGACCATATATTTTCATTTATCTGGAATAAACACCCAGGAGTGCTCTTTCTGGGTCATATAATAATTGCACATTTAGTTTTGTAGCACTCTGTGAAGCTAGTTTCCAAAGTGTTTAAACCATGGCAATGTAGGAGTGGTCTAGTTTCTCTGAATCGTTTCTTTCATTTGGTGTTTTCTAATTTTTTTTATTTATTTTAATCACTCTGATAAATGTGTTATTTATATTGTTTTTAATTTGCATTTCTCTGATGGCTAATGATGTTTAACATCTTTTCATCTTTATTTTCCATCTGTATGTCAACTTTGGTGAAATGTCTCTTAATCACTTCATAATAGATTTTTTTGTGTTTCTTTACTGCTGAGTATTGAGAGCTCTTTATATATTCTTAATACTAGTCCCTTGTCAGATAATGTTGGTTGCAAACATTTTTTCCCAGTCCATGGTTTATCTTTCATCTTCTTCACACGGACTTGCACAGAACAAAAGTTTTTAATTTTGATGAGGCTAAATTTTTCTTTCTTTTCTTTTTTTGGGTCAAGCCTAAAAACCTCCTGTCTAGCCCTAGTGCCCAAAGATTGTGTCCTTTGTTTTTTCTAAAAAAATTACAGTTTTATGTTTTACATTTAAGCCTGTGATAAACTTTGTGATAATTTTTGTATGAAGTATGAGGCTTAGTTAGGTGAAAGTTTTGGGGGATTTGGGGAGATTTTTTGTCTGTTTGTTTTTGCATTTGGATGTCTAATTGCTCCAACACTATTTGTTGAGGAGTCTATCCCGCCATTAAATTACTCTTGTAATTTGTTAAAAAATAATTGAGCATATTTGTGAGGATCTATTTCTGGATTCTTTATTCTATTTCATTGACCATTTTGTCTATCCCTCCTCCAATAGTACATTACCTTAATTACACTAGCCTTATTATCAGAGCATTTCCTCTCACTTTATTCTTCTCTATCAATATTGTTTTTATCTATTCTAGAGCCTGTGACTTCCCATATGCTTGAAAAAAATTTTATTCTGTTGTTGTTGGGTGGAATCTTCTATACTTGGTCTGTCCGGAAAAAGTCAAGCCATTGTTAATATAATGAGAATGGTTTGTGCAACATCGATGTAACCTGGCAGCCAAGGAGAGTGGACTGGAATGTGCATGTGTGAACAATGATGACTTCACTGTTCTAGTCCATGGGGCAGTAGATGGCATTGAGTGAGAATGTGTACTGTGTGGCCATTGCATTCAAAATGACGGAGCAAATAGAGCAATGAACCTGCATCAAATTTTGCATTAAACTTGAACATTTCTCCACAGAAACTATTTGGATGAACTAGAAGGCCACAGCTACGGGCAACTGGTGATTGGCAGCTTCATCATCGCAACATGCCAGCTCATGCATCACATCTCATGCAGAGATTTTTGGCAAAACATCAAATGATCCAGGTGACTCAGCACCCCCCCCCCAAAAAAAAGCCCCGATTTGGCACCCTGTGACTTCTGGCTTTTCCCAAAACAAAAATCATCTTTGAAAGGGAAGAGATTTCAGACTTCTGATGAGATTCAGGAAAATATAACAGGGCAGCTGATGGCGATTCCAACAACAGATTTTGCAAGGGTTTTGAACAATGGAAGAGATGCTGGGAGAACTGTGTGAGGTCCCAAAGTGCCTACTTTGAAGGAGATTGAGTTGTCATTGTCCTGTTTCTTGTATCTTGTATCTTCTTCGGTAATTGTCTCTATGTTTCATAGTGCATGACTGGAAATTTTCTGGACAGACCTCATTGTATATACATCAATTTAATCCTTTTGGTTGATAGAATTGCTTCTGTATCTTTGCTGATTTTCTGTGCTGTAGTTCTATCAGTTGTTGAGAGGGGAGATTTTAAAGTCCCTAACCAATTCTGGGTTTGCCTATTTCTATTTTCAACCCTATCAGCTTTTGCTTCATTTATTTTGAGACTGATTTTGATATGCACATTTTTAGGATTTTAATATTTTCCTGGGTGATTGATATTTCTGTAATTATAAAATGGCCCTCTTTGTAATAATTTTTTTAATTCGATGCCTATTTTATCAGATATTAGCATAGCCACATCTGCTTTCTAAAATTAATATTTGCAATGTATATTTTTTCCATCCTTTTACTTTCAACTTATTTATAATATTGAATTTACTTATAACATTGAAAAATAATACTGAGAAAGAAATTAAAAGCACTAGATGTTTACATTAGAAATGAGCACAGGTATTAACTCAATAACCTAAGGTCCTACCTTAAGAAACTAAGAAAGGCATTCATGTTTTTGTAAGTGGTATATATGTGGGTCATTTTAAAAATTTACTTGTCTAATTTTTGTCTTTTAATTGTTGTATTTACATCATTTATATTTCATGTAATATTGATATATTAGAAAAGTCATTTTCTTTTTTAATCTCTCTGGTTCCCATTCCTCTGTTTCTCTTTTCTTACCTTCCTTCCTACAGTTGTTTGACATTTTTTACTATTCTATCTCGATTTTTACAGTGGTTTTGAGTCTATCTCTTTGTGTAGTTTTCATAGCGGTGGCTTGGTTTATTACAATACAAATATGTGCTTTATAAAGGTTTATTGGTGTCAACCTTTTACCATTTCAAGTGTGGAAATCTCAATTCCATTTAGGTCTCTTTACTTTATTCACTTTAAAATATCATTTTTATACTAGAGGGTGCTATATAATATTTGTTGTAATCATCATTTATGATTTATAAAACTCATGTGGGCATGGAAAGACTACTATATGTATCTAATTTCCTGTTCTTTCCATTGTTCCTTCTTTCATCCTGATGCTTCATATGTCATTCATTCATTTATGATTATGGGTCTGTTTGAAGAATTTACTTTAGTCAATATTCAATGGTAAGTCTTCAAGTAAAAATATTCTTGTAGTTTTTAAAATATATATTATATTGATTATGCTATTACAGTTGTCTTAATTTTCCCCTTGCACTCCTCCACCCAGTACCCCACTTCCTTCCAGCAATTCTGCCCCTCAGTTCATGTCCATGGGTCATGCATGTAAGTTCTTTGACTTCACCCTTTCCTATGCTATTGTTAACTTCTCCTGTCTATTTTGTATCTACAAATTATGTTTCTTAATCCTTGCACCTTTTCCCCTATTCTCCCCTTCCCCCTCCCACCTGATAACCCTCCAAATGATCTCCATATCTATGATTTTGTTCCTTTCTGGTTCTTTGCTTAGTTTGTTTTCCTTTTTGTTTTTTAGATACAGTTGTTGATAGTTGTGAATTTGTTATTATTTTACTGTTCATAGCTTTGATCTTTTTCTTAAATAAGTCCCTTTAACATTTCATGTAATAATGGCTTGGTGATGATGAATTCTTTTAGCTTTACTTCATCTGGCAAACACTTTATCTGCCCTTCAATTCTAAATGATAGCTTTGCTGGATAGAGTAATCTTGGTTGTAGGCCCTTGCTTTTCATCACTTTGAATACTTCTTGCCAGTCCCTTCTTGTCTACAAAGTTTCTTTTGAGAAATCAGCTGATAGCCTTATGGGAACTCCTTTGTAGGTAACTCTCTCCTTTTCTCTTGCTGCTTTTAATATTCTCTCTTTATCTTGAATCTTTGGCATTTTAATTATGATGTGTCTTGGTGTGGTCCTCTTTGGGTCCAACTTGCTTTGAACTCTCTGTGCTTCCTGGAATTGTATGTCTATTTCCTTTGCCAATTTAGGGAAGTTTACTCTAAAATAAGACTTCAATTCTAGGTCTTCCTCTTCTACTTCTGGCACCCCTATGATTCGGATGTTGGTACATTTAAAGTTGTCCCAGAGGTTCCTTATACTATCCTCATTTTATTGAATTCTATATTCTTCTTGCTGTTTTGGTTGAATGCGTCTTCCTTTCTTCCTTCCTTCCTTCCTTCTTTTCTTTCTTTCTTTCTTTC
Source organism: Furipterus horrens (assembly GCF_987537825.1). Taxonomy (NCBI): domain Eukaryota; kingdom Metazoa; phylum Chordata; class Mammalia; order Chiroptera; family Furipteridae; genus Furipterus; species Furipterus horrens. The sequence goes on along the minus strand of NW_028327187.1, from coordinate 18,833,265 downwards.
TTCCTTCCTTCCTTTCTTCCTTCCTTCCTTCCTTCCTTCCTTCCTTCCTTCCTTCCTTCCTTCCTTCCTTCTTTCCTTCCTTCCTTCCTTCCTTCCCTCTTTCTTTTCTTTCTTTCTCTTTTTTTCTTTCTATCTTTTTTTACCATATTTCCAAATCTCCTCCCCCCTTTTAAAATTGTTTTTCTATTACAGTTGTCCCACATTTTCCTCCATTGCTCCCCCCCATTCTGCCCACCCCTTTTCCCACAGTCAATTTCCACCTTATTGTCCATGTCCATGGGTCATTTGTACTAGTTCCTTGACTAGACCCTTCCCCTTCTTATCCCCCTTCTCTCCCTCCCCCCCGGTCGCTGTCAGTCTGCTCCTTGTTTACATGTCTCTGGTTTAATTTTGCTTGTCTATTTGTGTTGTTAATTAGTTTCCTGTATTAGGGGATATCATATAGTATTTGTTTTTGTTGCTTGGCTTATTTCACTTAGCATAATTATCTCTAGTTCCATCCATGTTGTTGCAAATGGTAGGAGTTCCTTCTTTCTTTCTGCCACATAGTATTCCATTGCATAAACATACCACAGTTTTTTGATCCACTCATCCACTGATGGGCACTTAGGCTGTTTCCAGCACTTCACCATTGTAAATAGCGCTGCTATGAACATAGGGGTGCATACGTTTTTTGAATTGGTGTTTCAGAATCCTTTGGGTGTAATCCCAGCAGAGGAATTGCTGGATCAAAAGGCAGTTCCATTTTTAATTTCTTAAGGAAATTCCATACTGTTTTCTATAGTGGCTGCACCAGTCTGCATTCCCACTAACAGTGCACTAGGATTCTCATTTCTCCACATCCCCACCAGCACTTGTGTTTGATGATTTGTTGATGATGGCCATTCTGACTGGTGTGAGGTGGTATCTTATTGTGGTTTTTATTTGCATCTCTCTGATGGCTAGTGATGTTGGCATTCTTTCATATGCCTATGGACCCTCTGTATATCCTCTTTGGAGAAGTGCCTGTTCAGGTCTTTTGCCCATTTTTTTAATTAGATTCTCTGTCTTTTTGGTGTTGAGTCATGTAAGTTTTTAATATATTTTGGGGATCAATCCCTTGTCTAAGGTATCATTGGCAAATATGTTTTCCCATACAGTTGGTTCCCTTTTCATCTTGCTGATGTTTTCTTTTGCTGGGCGGAAACTCTTTAGTTTGATGTAGTTCCATTTGTTTACTCTTTCCTTTATTTCCCTTGCCTTAGGAGATATATCAGCAAAAATACTGCTACTTGGGATATCTGAAATTTTCTTGCCTATATTTTCCTCTAGGACTTTTATGGTGTCACGGCTTACATTTAAGTCTTTTATCTATCTTGAGTTTATTCTGGTGTATGGTGTAAGTTGGTGGTCTAGTTTCTGTTTTTGTATGTCCCTGACCAGTTTTCCCAGCACCATTTGTTGAAGAGGCTGTTTTCACTCCATTTTATGTTCTTTCCCACTTTGTCAAATATTAGTTGATCATATAGACCTGGATTTATTTCTGGCCTCTCTGTTCAGTTCCATTGATATATATGTCTGTTATTATGCCAGTACCAGACTGTTTTTATTACAGTGGCCTTGTAGTATAGTTTGATGTCAGGTACTGTAAATCCTCCTGCTGTGTTCTTCTTCCTCAGGATTGCTGTGGTTACTTGGGGTCTCCTTTGGTTCCATATGAGTTTTTGGAGTATTTATTCTAGGTCTGTAAAATATGCCTTTGGTATTTTAATAGGAATTGCGTTGAATCTATAAATTGCTTTGGGTAGTATGGACATTTTAATGATGTTGATTCTTCCCATCCATGAACATGGTATATGCTTCCATTTATTTGTATCTTCTTTAATTTCTTTCTTCAGTGTTATGTAGTTTCCCGCGTACAGGTCTGTTACCTCCTTGGTTAAGTTTATTTCTAGGTATTTGATTTTTCTTGTTGCTATAGTAAATGGGATTTTTTTTTTTTAGTTTCTATCTCTGATATTTTATTGTTGATGTACAAAAGTGCCCTTGATTTCTGAATACTGACTTTGTACCCTGCTATTTTTCCAAATTAATGTTTTATGTTAAGTAATTTTTTGGTGGAGCCTATAGGGATTTCTAGGTACACTATCATGTCATCTGCAAATAATGACAGTTTTACTTCCTCTTTTCCAATTTTGATGCCTTTTATTTCTTTTTCTTGTCTGATTACTGTGGCTAGAACTTCCAAGACTATATTGAATAGGAGTGGAGAGTGGACATCTTATCCTGTTCCTGATCTTAGGTGGAATGCTTTCAGTTTTTGCCCATCAAGTATGATATTGGCTTCAGGTTTCTCGTATATTCCCATTTTGCTGAATGATTTAATTATAAATGAGTGTGGTACTTTATCAAAAGTTTTTTCAGTATCTGTTGGTATGATCATGTGATTTTTGTTTTCCGTTTTGTTTATGTGGTGTATTACGCTTATTGATTTGCGAATATTAAACCATCCTTGCATCCCTGGGATGAATTGACCTGATCATGGTGTATGACCTTTTTAAAGTGTTGCTGGATCCGGTTTGCCAATATTTTGTTGAGGATTTTAGCATCTATGTTCATTAGCAATGTTGACCTGTAGTTTTCTTTCTTTTGTTGTGTCTTGACCAGGTTTTTGAATTATAGTAATATTGGCCTCATAGAAGTAATTTTGAAGTCTTCGCTCTCTTCTGATTTTTTGGAATAGTTTGAGAAGGATAGGCATTAGTTCTTTCCTAAATATTTTGCAAAATTCACCTGTAAAGCCATCCAATCCAGGGCTTTTGTGTGCCGGGAGTTTTTTTGATTACTCCTTCAATTTCACTAGTTGTTATTGGTCTATTCAGGCTTTCTGCTTCTTCTTGATTCAGTTTTGGAAGCTTATATGTTTCCAGAGATTTGTCCATTTCATCTAGGTTTGTCTGACTTATTCTTATTCAGTTGTTCATAGTAATTTTTTACAATTCTTTCTATTTCTGTGGTAACAGTTGTGATTTTTTCTCTTTTGTTTCTGATTCTGTTTATTTGGGTCCTCTCTCTTTTTTTTTTATGAGTCTGGTTAAAGATTTGTCAATTTTGTTTATCTTTTCAAAGAACCAGCTCCTTGTTTTGCTTACCTTTTGGTTTGTTTAGTCTCTATTGAATTCTGCTCTGATTTTGATTATTTCCTTCCTTCTACTCACTCTGGGCCTTGTTTATTGTTGTTCCAATAGTTCTTGTAGCTGTAGGGTTGATTTTTTTATTTGAGATTCTTCTATCCCTTTTAGGTAGACCTGTGTTGCTATGAACTTTCCTCTCAGGACTGCTTTCACTGTGTCCCATAGGTTTTGGGGTGTTGTGTGTTCATTGTTATTTGTTTCTAGAGACTTTTTGATTTCTTCCTTGATGTGATTTTAACCCATTCATTATTTAATAGCATGTTATTCATTCTCCATGAGTTTTTATGTTTTTGAGTTTTTTCCTTGAGGTTGATTTCCAGTTTCAAGCCATTGTGACCTGAGAAGATGGTTGATATAATTTCAATTTTCTTGAATTTTTTGTGGCTTGTTTTGTGTCCTACCATGTGGTCTATCATTGCAAATGTTCCATGTGCACTTGAAAAGAATGTATATTTTGCTTCTATATGTACCAACCAAGTCCATTTGATCTAGAGTGTTGTTCAATGCCTCAACATCCTTGGTGTTTCTTTGTTTCAAAGATCTGTCCATTGTTGACAATGGGGTGTTACAGTCCCTTACTATCGACATCCTCCTTGTAGTCTTCCAAGATTTTTCTTTTATATTTCGGTGCTCCTATGTTGTGTGCATATATGTTTACAAGGGTTATATGTTTTTGATGGATTGTTGACTTAAGTATTATGAAATGTCCTTCTTTGTCTTTTTCTAAGGTTTTTGTTGTCAAATCTATTTTGTCTGATATAAGTGTTGCTATTCCAGCTTTTTTTTTCTTGTCCATTTCCTTGATATACTTTTTTCTGTCCCTTCACTTTCAGTCTATGCAGATCTTTTGTTTTGAAGTGGGTCTCTTGTAGACAACAAATATGTGGGTCATGTTTTCATATCCATTCTGCTACCCTATGTCTTGTCATTGGAGCATTTAATCCGTTTACATTTAGGGTTATTATTGATGGGTATTTATTCATTGTGACTTTTTCCCTTTATACCTGTGTTCCTCTCCCTCTCTCTTTTACTTCTTCTTCTTAAAGGAAGCCCTTTAGCATCTCTTGCAATGCTGGTTTGGTGTAGATGTATTCTTTTAGTCTTCCTTTGTCTGGGAAACTTCTTATTTCACCTCACATTTTGAAAGAGAGTCTTTCTAGGTAGAGTAATCTTGGTTGTAGACCTTTGTTTTTCCTTGCTTGAATGATTTTTTGCCATTCCCTTCTGGCTTACAGTGTTTCTGTTGAGAAATCAGCTGATAGCCTTATCAGGGCTCCCTTGTATGTTATTTGCTGTTTTACTCTTGCTGACTTTAGGGTTCTCTCTCTTTGTCTTTGAATGTTGCCATTTTAATTATGATTGCCTTGGAGTGAGCCACCTTGGGTTCATCTTCATTGGGACCCTTTGCTTCCTGTACTTCTGAGACATTTTTTCTCTTCATGTTTGGGAAGTTTTCTGTCATTATTTTTTCAATTATGTTTTCTTTCCCTTGCTCCCCTTCTTCTCCTTCTGATATCCCTATGATATGGATATTATTATGTTTCATGTTGTCCTGTAGCTCTATTAAACCCTCTTCATTCTTTTTCAGTCTTTTTTCATTTTGTTGCACTGTCTGGGAATTTTTCTACGTTGTTCTCTAGCCCACTGATCCAATCTTCTGCTTTATGTAGCCTGCTTTTGAGTTCTCCTCCTGTGTTCTTTAGTTCAGAACTATTCTTCATTTCTGTATTCTTCATTTCTTCCAAGCTCTTATTGATAGTTTCTATGTCCTTTTTAATGCTGGTGTAGTTCTCAGTAAGTTCCTTGTTGTTTCTCTAGAGTTCTTTGTAGTTTCCCAAGAGTTCATTGTAGTTTTCTTTGAGTTTCTCAAGTTCATTGAGCTTTATCATTACCATTGTTTTGAAATCCATGTCCGATAGTTTGCTTATCTCTATCCCTTTTTCTGGGAATTCCTCCTTTCCTTTCGATGGGGTGTTGATTTTTCATCTCTGCATTTTAGGTGGCTCTTCTTGTTTGTTTCTGCTGCTTAGGTTGCTCTGCTTGTATTTCCTACCTTTGTGGTGTGACTTTCAGTGGTGCAGGCTCCTTAATCTCCTGACCTTGATGCTCTTAGGATGCTCTTTATGCCTTTTATTTGGACTCTCTGGTGGTATTTTGGTTTTGGTTGTTGCTCTGTTGCTCTTTGGTGGGTCCTTCCTTCCAGCTAGCTGACAGAGAGTCACTCCGCCCACCTCATCTTGTAAACAGTTGTTGAGCTGCTGCTAAAACAGAGCTGCAAGTCCAGACAAGGATCCCACACTCCCAAAGATATCCCCCACCCTCAATCGCTGGATCAGCTGCATATGATCCAGTATTAATAAGGATGTATAGAATGCAGGAGACAGAAAACTCCTGTAGAAGATCTCAGTGGAATTGGTCTCTGTAGAATTTGGTTTTCTTTTTGCACTTTCTTCTTTTTCTGGATCTGTTCCTGATGTCCCACTCTGGATCTAGGCAGTCTATTCAAGTCTACTAGTGTTCTACTGCCTGTGTCTATCTCTTTCAGTTGTTTTTTGCTGTAGTCACTATGTAATCTGCAGTCAGTCTTAAGCACCATGGTGGGTGGAGCTCAGTAATTTCTCTGGGAGGGGCTGCTGCTCACCCTCCGGTTGATGCCACTTGGAGGGGAGTAGTCTGCTTAAGAAATTTCCCCCATAGCACTGGATGCACCTGCACTGGGATCCAATCCACTGCTACCCAGCTCTTTCTCCTAAACCAGCGCCCAAAGCTTTTCCAAGGTGCCTCTAGTTCACTTCACCCTCCTATGGCTGCAGTCCAGGGAGGGCAGGCCACATGCACCCCTGTGAGTGTGCAGCCTGGGGAAGGCAGGCCAAATGTGCCCCTGCAAGGGTGCTCAGCTTGGGGCAGGCTGAATGTGCCCCTGGGAGCGCACAGCCCGGGGCGGGTGGGTGAGCTAAATGTATCCCATTCATGCGCTCAGCTCAGGGCAGGGTGATGGGCCAAAGGTGCCCTCACTTGTGTGCACAGCCAAAGCCAAATGGGCCAGGCTGATTATTTCTTTCTTATGTTCTAAACCATTGATTTGATTCCTGGCTTCCTCCCCTCCACTGATGATTCCCTGTAGATTGTTCTTCATTTCAGTTAGTGTAACTTTCATTTCTTCCTTTATGTTGTTGTAATATTCAATAAGTTCTTTGAGCATCCTGATCACCAGTGTTTTGAACCTTGCCTCTGATAGGTTGGCTATCTCCATTTCATTTAGTTCTTTTTCTGGGGTTTTGTTCTGTTCTTTCATTTGGGCCATATTTCTTTGCCTCTTCAGTTTGGCAGCCTCCCTGTGTTTGTTTCTATGTATTAGGTAGAGCCTCCTCAACTCCCTGTCTTAGTAGCGTGGCCTAGTGTAGAAAAGGCATCTGTAAGTTGTGTGAGGATGAGCCTTAAGTAATCGTCAGGGTGCGGGCAACCCAATTTATCACTTTGTGGCTCTGTGTTGGAGGAGGGATCAGAGAAGGGACAATGCTGCTGCTTGGCTTATGGAGGTTTGCCTGGCACTCATCCTGTTTCCAGTCACTTCGCCCACTTCCTGTATGCAACTGGCACCCTTCCAGCTGTTTCCCTGGTGCTGAATCCCAGAGTGAGTAGGTTTGCATACATTCTAAGTCTGTGTGAGCCCTTTAAATGGAGTCTCCTGAAAATCTGGCAGTTTCTTCCACCACCCCAGCCTCCATTGGTTTTTACAGTCAGAAGTTATGGGGATTTATCTTCCCAGCGCTGGAACCCTGGGCTGTGCAGTCTGGCCTGGGGCTGGGATCCCAAGATATCCCTCCTGGTTTTTATCCACCATACATGAATATGGGACTATCCGTATTGCTGTCCCCACCACCTCACCATGCCACGTCACATCTCCATGCCTCTCTGCCTATCTCTGCAACTCCACCCCTCCTACCCATCTGGATGAATGTGGCTTGTTTAAAGCCTTGGTTGCTGGACTCCATACAGCTTGACTTTCTGATGGCTCTGGGTGCAATTTTTTTTTTTTTTTTTTGAGATGTAGTTGTAATTCTTTCTGTGATTGCATGAGGAGGTGAAGCATGTCTATTTATGCCTCCATCTTGACCAGAAGTCTCTTGTAGGGTTTTTTTGGGGGGGGGGGGCGGGGGGCTAAAATATTTTATTTTTTCTTTGTTCCTCCTAAAGGATAGTGTCAACTGATAAAAGAATATATTGTTGACAGTTTTTTTTTTTCTATCAGCACTTGAAAAATGTTTTGTCACATTGGACCTCTATGTCTTCAGGTAAGAAATACACGTTGGAATTGGTGTCTCCCTATAGATATTTCTCTCAGGCTGCTTTCAATATTTTTCTTTGTCTTAATTTTTCAAAAGTTTAACTATGATGTTTCTGAAAATTTTCCTTTGTATTTGTTATTTATGAATTGTTCAGCTTCTTAGATCTGTGGCTAAATTTTTTGCCAAATTATAACTTTTTAATCATTATTTCTTCAAATACTCTTTCTGCCTCACTCTCTCCTATCCTTCTGAGGCACTAATTACACAAACAATGGAATATTTTATTACACCATAAGCTTTGGGCTCCATTTCCTTTCAGTTTAATTTCTCTCTGTTGTTTAAAAATGGGTGACTTCTATTATTCTGTGTTCAAGCTTAACTCTGTCATCTCCGCACTACTATTAAGCCCATTCAGCAAGTTATTTATTTCTCTTACAATGTTCAGTTCTATAACTTCCTTCTGGTTTTCTTATGACTTCTATTTTTTGCTGAGAGTTTATTATTTTTCATTTGTTTCAAGAGAATTTATAATTCGATTGAAGAAACATTTTTATGAATGCTGCTTTAAAATCCTTGTCAGATCATTCCAGCATCTGATTCATCTCAGTCTTGGCATCAGTTGATTTTTTTTTCTCATTCAAGTTGTGATTTTTCTGGTTCTTGTTATGATGGGTGGTTTTCAAGTTTATCTTGGATATTTTGTTCATTATGTTAGGACACTGAGAACTATTTAATTCTTTTAGTTCAGCAGGCAGTCACCCTGCTTTAGTTTCAGTCCTGACCTAATTTTGTGGGCTGTGGTTCCAATGGCATTTTGTTTCTAGAGACTTCGTGGTGTTATTTTGGTTTGATTCATTTATCTGATGCCACTGAGGTTCCCTGTGTTTCTTGCTAGTGCTGACTGAGGTGTGTAAGAGAGGTCTTATAGGTCAGGCTGCATAGTGTTCTCAGGAGGGGAAGGGAAGGGTGTGCTGGGATCCCTTACTGATGCCAACAACTGCTCTAATGTCTCTGAGTACATGGTAAAAAAAAATTTAGCTATGACAATAAAGAAGTTTACAAGTTATGGCCAGTTGTTATTGACTGGGTTCCTTTTTCCAGCTCCTCCTGCCTGCTCTGGTGTCTATCTCAGCAAGGGAGAAGAATCTCCAGTTTATTAGGACAAAGAAACTTCCAAACATACACCTCTGTCAACCTTTATAAAAATGTTTAATTTTAATACTTCTATTAAAGTATAATTTACATAATATAAAATTCATCTATTGTAAGCATTAAGAAAATGACTTCTTGTAAAATTAGGTTTTGAAATCAGAACCAAAACCTAGTTTGAAAACATTTTCATCACCCCAGTTTGCTCACATCTTTCTTTTACATGTAACCCATGAACCCACTTTCAACCCAAGGCAACCACTTATTTGTTTCAGATATCTATAAATATGCCTAGATTCTTCTACTTATTATGTTTTTCAGGTTCAGCTATGTTGTTGCATGTACCTATAGTTCATTCCTCTTACTTTCAAATAATATTTCATCATATAGATATGCCACACTTTAGTTATGCATTATGTATTTGTTAATGGTTCTTTTGATTATGTTCAGTTTTTGAACATTATGATAATTTTGAAATGAACATTTGAATGCATGTGTTTGTGTGCACACATTTTCATTTATCTTTGGTGGAATTGTTGAGTCATATGCTAAGCAATTGATTATCTGATTCCAAAGTTACTGTACCATTTTTATACCCTCACCACTAATGTATGAGGGCTCCTGCTTCTGTTTGATGAGTTATTTTGGTCATAAAATATATTAATCATTTAAACATCATTTTTTTAGTTCTTTGAACATATTTAAAATAGTGGCTTTGAAGTCTTTTGCATTAAATCCAACATCTTAGTCAGTTTGGAGACAGTTTCTTTGACTGGTTTTTTTTTTTTTTTTTGGGAGTTCAGGTCACACTTTGCTGGTTCTTTGAATACCACATTATTTTTTGTTGAAAAATGAATATTTTAAACAAAACTATGGAAACTCTGCATTGATTTTCACAGGGAGGTGTAGTTGCTGTGTTTGATTAGTTAGTTAGTTAGTTAGTTAGTTAGTTAGTTAGTTAGTTAACAGACTTTATCTATACATATTGTGTAAAGTCTGCAGTCTCAAAACATATAGCCATTAATGTCTTAGCTCAGGTTTTAAAATTTTCTTTGTTTTTAATTTTTAAGCCTGTCTTGCTATGGGTCACCCCTGTGTCATCATATCTTTGTAAGCAGCCAATGACTAGTAAAATGTTGTGCATAAACACCTTGAGTCAATAAGGGTTCCTTCTACCTTTCCATTAGTGGATCTCTCTGTGGACTGGAGGTTGCATTTAAAGTTTGGGCAGTTTATAGCTATGTCCCAGCTTCTAACTTTCTACCAGGCCCTCTTAGGTCTCTGTTGCATGTGAGGCCTCACATTCAGCCAGGTTCTTATGCTTAGGAAGGACTCTCTCTCATCTCTCAGTATTCATGCAGCCTTGAGAATGTTCACAGATTTCTAGACTGCCAGAAATTTTGGGAGCTTATCAAGGCCCACCAGTTGTCTCATTTACTAGATTTTCCTGTTAAGTTTAAAGTTAATCTGTCAGTCTGTTGCTTTGTCAACTAGGTTCACAACAGGCAAGCTGTGATTTTTGTCCTTCCTCCATTTATTTGTCACCAAGATCATCTGTTTCTTATAATTCCCAGGGGCATGGGATTTTCTGTACTGCACTCCATGTCAATTTAGCCACCTCTGGCAGCAAATCCCTTGGTTTCACAACTTGTCCTGCCCTAGCAGAATGGCTGCACTGATAGACGTAGGGAGATAGGAGCAGCCCAAGACTGAAAAAAGACATTGAATTCTTACTGTTCTGACATGAATTTCAGTAGTTTTTATTAAATAAGCAATTCTCAATTTACTTTATGCCCTTGGTCAATTTCTATAGTCCAGAGATAGGTATTTTGTCTATTTTGACCAGGTCTATAATTGCTTATAGGGGAGAATATTTGCCTATCTTCTCTTATGGCCATAAACCATAATAATTTTTAACTGTTCTCCTTGTTGCCCTTCTTGCACTAGTACATTTCAGTCGTCAGAAGCAGCCAGATCATGTCACACCTTCCCTATATAAAACACACCACTTGTTTTCTATAACACTAAAAATAAAATCCAAACTTCTTAATGTGACCTAAAGCATCTTAAATCATCTGGTCTCTGATAGTCTCTCCTACTACATCTCCTACTACTGTCCTTGCTGCTGCTACACAGTCAATCCCTATGCTTGAGCCATGGCACCCTTCTTTCTGTCCCTAAAGGATATATGTTCTCTTCTCTGTGCTCTTATATTTGCCATCCCCCCTGAGTGAAATGTAGAATGACTATATTCTTCTCAGCACTTAGATCTCATCTCCTTAGAGAGGCCTTCCTTGTCCAGCCGTGCTAAAACACCCATAGCTCTGTTTAATTTTGCTTGTAGCACTTACTGCAGCCAGATATGACATTTATGTTTATATTCTGTGCCAAACCGTCCTAATACAAGCATCATGAACGCAGGTTATTGTATTCTCCAGCACCTAGAACTGCTGGAAACATAGTAGGTTACTCTTGGGCCAGAATAAACAAAAACCAAATTGGCTCTCTTTCCATTTTTTCAAATTCTCACCCAAGAATATGTTCATTGATTTTACAGAGAGAGGCAAAAGGGGGAGGGGGAGGGGGGGAGAGAGAGAGAGAGGGAGAGAGAAACATCAATCAGTTGCCTCCCATATGTTCTTTCAATGCATGGGATGATGCCCCAACAAACTGAGTCACCTGCCCAGGGCTATCTTTCCAGTTTTTAAATTGTTTTTGTTATGGCTGCATATTTTCCCACTGTAAAATGTACTATCACTTTGTCCCTTGAACATCTTATTACTATAAGGAACTCAGTGTCCCATGAGTGTTCTGGGAATGGACTTTGGAATCAGACAGACTTGGGTTCAAACCCTGGATCTACTTACTACATATTTCATTTCATATCAGCTGTTATTTTCTCTGTGTCTAACCCAGTTTCTTATCTAAAATGTAAGGGGCTCGGGTTTTTGCCATGCTCCTAAGAAATGGAAGTTAAATTGCTTTATTTTATCTGGCTGAAGTGGCAAATTCATTCCCTAGTGTTTTTCCTTCCCTGGCAATCCTTCATAGTAAGAACACAACCCAGCCCAAATGGACTAACTGAGTCTCACCTTTCTTTTTCATTTGACCTTGCTTTTGCACAGACACTGGTGTAATTTGAGACCCCTGCACTCTATTTCTGAGCAATGGCACATGCTAGGTGAAGAGAACAAAGCTAAGGATGCCCTGAGCACATCAGCTGAATGGGCTGCAAAATGGATACTGAAATACCTTCTGCTCCTCATGAGGGAACTAGAGGATTTGGGAATTCTTGGGATCCCTAAAAAATTGTGAAATTAAATGAGCAGAACTAGTCTGATTTAAAATTTTCCATGTGTGGAGTTGGTAACATTCCAGCCACTAGAATAGCTTGTGTCTCTTGGAATCTTGCTCTTAAATCAAAAGCATTTCAAAGCAACAGGGGACTAGCTCACTTATCAAGAAGAAAAGAAGAATGTTCTCTGGCCTCTGAAAGCTTATGTTCTGATAAACAGGTTTTGTGTCTACATAGAAGAAGGATGTAAGGAATAGGAGCAAAAGTATGTTTATTTGATTTCTGTCTATTGTTCACAAAACCAATGCTGCTGAAGAATGACATTTTATACCTCAGATTTTTCTTAATCAGAGCCTTATAAAAAGAGAAAAAAAAGAGGTCTATTTTATATGTGGTATTATTATTGAAAGAAGGTTAAATCCAAGTAACAAAATCAATATAAATTTGGTTACCTGTTGTATAATCCAGATGTGGTAGAGGGTTTTTCCTTTTTGACATAAAAGGAATCCTTGCCAACATAGTATGGCACCAGGGGATTCAGTTTGGTTGTCTCTTGCACCTGGGAGCTCCTGTGTGATATCATCTCCTGCAAGTAACTAGTGGAGGCTCCTCCTAATAATCTAATTGTCAGAGGGGTACCTTCCCAGCACCATCTTATTTTGAGCAATATCAACCCAGACTACCATTTGCAGTTCTCTGAATATCCCTTCTCTCTAACCTCACCAAAGCACACACCAGATTAAAATGGGGGAGTGTAAAGTTCTCTGCCAGAGTGAGACAAAGTGAAACTAAATGGAAGTTATGGTCTTTTTTAAACCTAATCACAGAAGTAACCTGTCATTTTTGACATATTCTGTTCATTTGAAGTGAGTCCCTACACCCAGCCAACACTTAAGTGGAGGAGATTACATGAGAGTGTGAATACTAACTAGAATATGGGGATCCTTGGGAGCCTTTTTAGAGATTGTTTACTATATCTAAAATCCAAAGAAGGGGCCACTGAATTCTAGTGGGAAAAGGATGGTCTTTCCCACATATGGTACTGGGTCAACTGCATGCCCATATGGAAATTTAACCATGATCCTCAAATTGTATACTAAAAATAACTTGAGATAGATCATATAGAGCTAAATGTAAAAGATAAAACAATAAAACTTCTAGAATAATGTATCAGAAAATACCTTCATGACCTTCGGTTAGACAAAAATTTCTTAAATGAAGCATGAAGAGTATTAACTATTGATGAAAATATTGATAAAGTGGACTTCATTACTTGTGAACTTATTAATGAGTTTTAATTAAAACATGAAAATATAATAGCTTAATTAGCACTAGCTACTGAAACAAACAATGCAACTACACTTTATTTCTCACTGATAGAATTGAAGAATGTTGATGAACTTTCTTCTAAGCAGTGACTCAAAGACTCAGAGTGATTCCATCTAGTGGCATCCAGGTCATCCTGGTGTTATCCAGATATCAAACAGGTGAAATAGTTCAGAAAAGGCAAGCTGCATATTTATCTGTCTAGGTGCAGAGTGACACATATTGCTTCCATTCAAATTCCATATGCTAGAACCAATCTCATGGCCAATTCAACTACAAAGGGATGGTGAGAAGTGCAGAGTAGGTCAGAGTTTTCCTTGAGCATTAACAGACTCTGCCAAGATTAGAAAATGGGAGGCAATGTACTTATCATTTTTGAACTGTTATTGCATCAAGTTGAAAGAATCTTGAAGTAGACACATCACAAAAATTAATGAAAGTAAAAATAAATTTTAGATGTTCAATGACTTGTTGATTTATAAAGATCCCTTTTCTGCCATCCTGACCACTGAAACCACTTGAAACATTTATAATGGACAGAGCAGAAAGCTACTGGCAAAAAAGAGATGACTAAATCCAGAAAATAAGAGGAAAGAGTAAGAAAGACAAGAGTCAGTAGCACAGCCTAGGCTTGAGGAAGATTTGGAGAGTTTGAGAAAGAAATATGTGAGCTGTTTGGGGTATCTGTATTGTGTGAGCTATTGAGAGAATAACATAAGAAATAAGTTTAAGAAAGATTTTTATGAAAGTTTGACATACATGGAAACTTGAATCTACTTTGATGAATTCTGAGACCACATCTATAGTGCTAATTACAATTGTTTTAACATTTTTCTTGGTGTTCAGAATGTTTGTTAGAATGTTATCTTGTTGGGTCTTGAGGTAATTAGCTTCATAAAGGCTACAAAAAATGATTAGAAAACTCTGACAAATACCTGCGTTAAGTGCTCACTTGCAAGGGGTGATAACAAAAATGTTCTATGTAAAAATTTCTGGGATGATTGCATCTAGTTCCTTGTGAATATAAGGGTATTATGAGCTGTGAATGGGGCTCTTGTGCCCAGGAGCTCCAACCCCCACTGAATGTTATCTCATTGCTACCGGCAACTGGTTTCAAATGGTTACCTTAATGTCAAAATCAGTGTACCAGGACACTTCTACTGTGAAGTTAAAAAGAACAAAAAAGGAAAATAGAATCAGCTTGATTTAGGAGAAAGAGCAGAATCTTAGGAGTCAGTCAAACCTGAATTTCTATCTGGGCTTATTTAACTATATGACATTGGACCAATTAGTCAAGATTTCTGAGAGCCAATTTCACCATCTGTGAAATGGTGGAAAGGGCACTACTTCACAGTGTTACAATGAGTGGTTAAAAATCACTGTGTTTGGTGAACAGCAGGTGCTTAATATACATTAGAGCCTTTTTCCTTAACTCCCACTTCCTGGATGCCAAAGTTCAGAGAATGAGAAGGTAAGACATTAAGTAGGAGATGGGTGATGAGAAGGGAGAATGTTCTTAGTGTCAACTGAAAATTAATATTGAGTAGGTGTTTTGCCACCAAAAATGATTTATTCAGGGGGGAAAAAGAGTTTCAACCCACTGGGGCAGATGTGGCAAGCCACATGCACACTCTCAGACATGCCAACATGAAGAGGTATTTAACCAAGGGAAGAGGAAGTAAAATGAAGGGGAAGTTAGGACCATAGAGGTTTATTTTAAGCATAGAATTCTTCCTGTAGAGTCCTCACTTACTCCTGCAATAACTTATGAGATTTCCATAGCTCTAACTCCTCCTATAGACCCTCCAAACTGATTGCGTTTACTTTATTTTACTTTACTTTTTTTTTTTAACTCCTCCAGTCGATGAAAGGGAAATGTTATTGAGGCCCAAGGGTCACAGGGTTCAGGCAGAAGTCCACCCTGTAGGCCTGAGAAGGTGATGGAGAGGACTTATTTAACCTTCTTCTTTGGGACACAGGTTGTTAGTGTGGCTGCACTCCTTGTAGCAGTTGATAGCACAGATGTGCAGACATAACACTTGGGGCAGATCATCTTGTCACAGTTGTATTTCTGGGCAAGCTAGTGGTGGGGGAAGGCTCAATGATGTCATCCTGGAGATGAACACCAAGTGCAAGGTGGACTCTTTCTGAATGTTGTAATATGAGAGACTACAACCATCTCCCATCTGTTTGCCCACAAAAATCAGATTCTGCTGTCAAGGCAGGATGACCTCCTTGTCTTGGATTTTAGCCTTGACAGTCTCAATGGTGTCACTGGGCTCAACCTCAAGGATAATGGTCTTGCCAGTGAGGTTCTTCACAAAGATCTGCGTGTCTGCATCTGCTGGGGAGGCCACTCTGCCACCTCATTGAGAAGAAAAAGGACCTGATTGTGTTTTCTTCAGGTTTGTCAGTCTTTATCACTGGAGACAAGAATAATGCAAAAGCAAAGAATTGAAGGGCGCTGGTAATCATGGCATTTGCTGAAAGGGACAGAGACTTTGTCAGGGGAAGAACAAAAGGTAAAGTTGCATATGTCTTACCCATAGACTGCTGGATCTTTCATGGACTTGCCCCTATGACCTCTCCAGCTTTATCTTGTACCACAACACTCCTTATCTCTGAATTTCACCTACAGTGGCCCTCTCTCAGTTCCTTGAATATTCAATTCTTCTTCCTA
Source organism: Furipterus horrens (assembly GCF_987537825.1). NCBI lineage: Eukaryota > Metazoa > Chordata > Mammalia > Chiroptera > Furipteridae > Furipterus > Furipterus horrens. Next base: position 18,817,353 of record NW_028327187.1, on the reverse strand, counting down.
CACCTCTCTCCCATAGGGCCTTTGCATATGCTGTGCCTCTGGCTAAAATGCTTCCTCCGCCTCTACACCCTTTACTGGTAATTCCTATTCATCCATTATATGTTAGCTCAAATGTCAGGCAAGCCTTCCCTGAAACCCTCAACCAAATCAGACCTGTTAAGCTCTAAAACTAACCTGTAATATTCTTTTTGATCAGTAATAATGACTTGGAAGTATATATTACTTGTGTGATTATTTGTTTAACATCCATATCCCCCAGTTGTCCTTGTTTGTTTTGCTCACCATTGTATCCCTTTCATGGGGCATGAAAGGTCTTCAATAAATACTTTTTGAATGGATGAATTAGTACATGTTTTCTGTGGGGACTAATAGTCAATATTCTCATTCAAAGATCTCCTCATTAGGCCCTCTGGAGAAGCAATGACTTTAATGTCCACCTATTAATGTCCCAAATCTCCAGCTGGGGGGCGGTGCCTGTTGCAATGTTCTTTGCAGGCTGAGGGTTGATAGATACCCCTCTAGTGGTCCTTTTTATATCACCCAGCTGTGTGCTATATGAAAAACGGTTCTCAAGAACTGGAAGGGAATTAAGGTTCTTTTCCCAAATGCTTTAGCTAAGTGTTTCTATGAAGGAATCAAAATCTCTGCTTAAATGCTTGTTTCTCTAAGCAAGGGCTCTCTCTGCTGACACAAGCCAACAAGTATGGCATTGTAGAGGTAAAGCCAGAAGCCCTTACTTCAACTATTTTGTTGTTTTCCAACTTGTAAAGGATTGGCTTGGAGTCTTATTCTGTTGATACCACAGAGGAGGTCTAGAACCAGTTTACAGAATGGCAGACAGTTGTAATTCACATAAAAAATGATCAGAACTGTTCTAAGATTGAATGGATGGCATTATAAGGCAATGCATTCCTTGTCACTGGAGGTATTCAAAAGTATACTGGCTAACTCTGACAAAAATATTGGACATTGGATAAGAATGAAAAAGAGAAGTGCTCTGAGGTTCTTTCCAACACTAACACTGGAAGATTCTGAAATGTGTTTGTTCAGCTATCTCTTCAGTCATGGAAGATGAGTTTATTCATACACTAAGTCATATCCTCTCTTTCCTGAATTCCATTGAGCCCAGGAGTCTTTTGGCCAGACTTGGGGTACAGTCTATGCTCAGGGAACATAACTAATTTAAGACACTTATGAAGACTGAACCCATGACTTTGTGCTCATTAGTTATGTCCTCTAACCACTACCACCCCCAACCAAGTTCACAGGCACATTTCTGATATGGAGTGATGAAATTAACTCGAGAGAAAGTTCCACACCATGCAAAATGATGTAATACAATGGCACACATTTCAGCATGATAACATTGTGTTTCATTTAAAATGGAATTTTCAGGAATGATAAAAATTAAAATGATGGTTTTGAAGTATTTTGAGTGAAAAAATTTCAATCAAAGAGGAAATGTTATACAAAAGGATTTGCAGCTTCAAGTATGCGGAGACATAAATATCACATATTAATAGATTTGACCTATTTGTAATCATAGCTTCATTCTCATCTTGTCTCCTTCACATATTTATGCTGTATTTGGGTAGCTTCCATGGGATATCATAGATATGTGAAAGGAATGAGTAGACAATTAACACAATAAAAAGCAATACTGAAAGTAAAGTGGGCCTGAAGAAACCTTTTATTATTACTAATGTGACAAAATTATTGAGGCTTGGAAGTTATTAGTCCTTATTACTTCTCTGTCTCCAATTTAAAAATCGTGTATTAGGTTATCTCATTACATAGTTAGATTTTCAATTATGCTTGACTATGGCAAATATTATACTGCTTCCACTGGGTTACCTGTTGAATTTCCTATCACCCTCCCCTCAACAAAGGAAGAGCTGTAATAAATCTGCTTAGCAAATCTCTTTGAACTTCAGGGTTACAAAAAAGCATCCTACTCAAAATTTCTTAATTTTATGGAGTTACATGAACATCTGATAGTCTGATAAAAGCCATAGACTCTTCCCTCAGAACACTGCACACAAGTACTTATATATGCATGCCAAATTTTGCATACAGTTTCCTGGGGCTTCGAGACCCCCATGAATCCCATCCATGAAACCCGGAATAAGAGCCTGTGTTATAATGCAAGCTTTTCCTTTTGAAAACAAAGAAACTAAAGGTAAGGAGTGTTCTAAATAGATCTTCCCAAAGACGTTGCTCCAATTGTAATCTGATTGAAAAATAGAAAACTTAAAAAAAAAATTGAAGACATAAGGTTGAAGAAAGATGTCACCTGATGTAAAAACACTATGCATGAACTTTGAGAGTCAGGGGTAATTATAAACTGTGGGACCTGCATATGTGTTTTCTAAATAGAATATTATTTTTAAGTGATATGTCCAGAGAAGAACAGTCCATTCCACCTACTAAATTTATTAAACATTCTTTTATTTCACAGTGTTATGTATATTTTAATAAATAAGTCTACACTTTGCCTTCCTGTTAGTTTCCTTGGAAATTGCACGTCTCAGTTTAATCATATTGTCTTCCCATTCTAAGGAAGAACTACACATGTTTTATTTGTATGATTGCCTCTTGGTCTGTCTGTTTGTTTGCTTGAGGAAATAAATGTACTGTGGACCCACTGATACATGAAAAATTTATCTTGAACCTTGTGGCTAAGTTTCCTGAAATGCAAAATGAAGGTTTACACATTGTTCAAACCCTGGTTGTTTCCACATTCTCTGCAATGGAATGATTGCTCTGGGGTACCCTTTTATTAGGGTCAGCCTGTGAATGTTATCTGGAGTGGCTGCTGTAAAACAATGTAGTTAGAGACCAAGCTCTTATCATAAATATATCACCTGTATTCTATCAAATCCCAGTTACCCACAGGGACGTGTGAAGGATAGGAACGAACACTGATACCAGGGATCAAATATAGCATCACCGCTGGCATCCATAAATCCTCTTTCCTTGACTATAATGGAATCCTTTGAACTATGATATGGCCTATAAACCTCTATGCAAACATTGCCGTCCTAAAAGCTAAGCACAGATCCTGGTGAGCATATGGGTGCTAACAGATTGGATGCCATGGAAACTGAGACAGACCTAATTGGAGAAGAAACCATTGGTATTTATTTTATTTTAGTTTATTTTGATCAGCCTTCTAAACTGAGTGACTAAGGACTTGGTGGCTTCTAAAAATAACATATTTGTAATATTTAAAACCACTTCTGTTTTTCTGAATGTAGTGCACCAAATATTAAATTTTCCTTGCCACTTGCTACCCCCCCTTTTTTTGTAGTGAAATAGTGGGCTTCAGGACTATGAAATTCTTCAGGTTGGGTTTAAATTTTTTTTTGCAATGATCAGAAATTGCAAAAATGCTTAGAATTCCAATATCTACCTGCAGACTCATATACTTTTATAGTTAAAATTATTTGAAACCAGTCCAATTCAGAGATTATTTGACTACACTACTGGTAAGTATGCCTTCTCACTTTTCTCCAGGGACAGGACATAACAAGGTGAGTGGTGGTGTTATCATCACTCATTTGAACAAAATGCTGACTGGGTCCACAAAAGAATGAACAAGAGTGGAATCAGTTGACTAGGAAAAAGGGCTCAATTTTCAGTTTTGCAGGAGAAAATAGATAAATCCAGAATTTTTGTCTCCTGGATGTCGACCATTCTTGCTCTTGGTAGCCCTGACATGATACAGAATAGGGATGACAGCCAAGCAAACAATCATACCTACAGCATAAAGGTTAGTGCATCACACTGCAATCTTTGTCAATAGCCTGTGGCCAAAATTGAGTCAGAACAAAAGAAGCCTGTCCTCAAAGGATATGCAGGATCACATTTTAGCCATTATTTCTCTCCCTTAAATAGAGTGGTGTGATGATCAAGAACACAAAGTATAGAGTCAGACTGCCTGGGTTTACAAAGCTGACATAATCATTTCCTAGCTATGCATTTTTGAGCAAGTTACAATACTTATGTGTCTCTCAGTTTCTAAATCTGTACAATAGTGATGATAATAATTAAAAAGTAGCTACCTCCTAAGGTTGTTGTATTAGGTGAATTAATGGATACATAAAGCACTTAAAAAAGAATATGACATGTACTATGTGCCACATAAATATTAGCTATTATCACTGGATTTTGCCTAATTCTTCAAGTGCCAGGACACATGGCTTCATGTGAGAACATACTCAGAGAAGAAAAACTTGTTTTGAAGGAAGTGAGACCTAGATGGTAGTGACAGGAATCACAGCTTTACCCAGGTGAGGTTTTATTCCAGTGACAAGAACTCCACTCTTCTCTTCCTCTCACTCACCTGCCCCTACTCCAAGCATGCTACGGGTTTCACTATTAATGCACCCTCTCCTACCCTGGCTAGTATGGCTCAGTGGACTGAGCACCAGCCTGTGAACCAAAGGGTCACCAATTCAATCCCCAGTCTGGGCACATGCCTGGGTTGCGAGCCAGGTCTCCAGTTGGGGGTGCACGACAGGCAACCACACATTGATGTTTCTCTCCTTCTCTTTCTCACTCCCTTTCCCTCTCTCTAATAATAAATAAAGTCATTTTAAAAATGAGCACTCTCCCTCTGGAATAAAATGAAAACGCAATAAACTGCTTCTCTTCTGAAACGCCACAATTCCTCAGAAACCAAATCCATAAACTTCCCAGTAGGTTAGTGTGAAGTTTATGGTACAGATCATTTGTAGAGCAACTTCAGCAGGCCACTTTCCAGCTGGTCACCTGGGGAAATAATGAGTTACTAAGGGATAATGGGCTGAGAAAGCCAAACTCCTCCTATCCCTGGAGTCCACGATAAGGCCTGGTTTGCCAGCCAGGGCATGGTTCTTAGATGCTACTACTGATTATCTCAAAGGAAATGATCAAAGAGCTCTCAGAAAGCTCCAATCTCAACCTACTTCTGGGAGGGGAGCATCTGAGAGCCTCATATTGAGGCAAAGCGGTCCCCACTTGGATCAGGATTTAATATGTGGACTGTGAAGCAAGACAGAGCTAGGTGTGAATCTTGGGTCTGCATCTACTTGCTGTTACCCTTGGCAAGTTATTTAATAGTTTGGGTCCTCAGTTTGCTGATCTATAAACTAACATAATAAAACCAACCTTGGAAGATTACAGTGATACTCAAATAAGATAATATAGATGTGATAGTTAACCCTTATTTGTCTCAAAAGTTGAGCATGAAAGCAAACAGCACAACATCTGATTAGATTAAGGGACCTGATGTCTGGCATTTATTATTATTTCTACTTTTTAGCCTTGGATTGCAACCTTTTCTCACTGAGTCACGAAGCCCCTTAAACTGTAATCTAGGCTCTCCTAAGTGCACTGCTTAGAAGGCCAACCCCAAGATACAATTTTTCTCAGGAAGCTATGGCTTATCAGTGTAGTAGCCCTGACTTAGGGACATGGGTCCAACCTCAGTAGCATTCTTGCTCACTTCCAATTCCAGGCATACACCCTTGCAATGAATCATCCTCCCTTTGGCTTCAATATCCTCATGTATAAAATGAAGGTGTTAGGGTAGAAAATCATCTCTAAGGGCACTTTCAGTTCTGATACTCTAAGTTCTTATGATTTTATATCTAGAAATATAAACATTTAGAAACATCATGCTCTTGGAGAATTTTAAAGAAGGCACAGAGACCAAAACAAGGTTGAGGGGGTGCCTCAATAATAGAGTTAGTGGAGGTAGGGTTAAATTTAGCCCTGGCAATAAAGTTATAGAGAAAAGAGCTATAAAACTCCCACTGGAACTTCTAAGTGGGGAGTAAAAAAGGGGGAGTATGAGAATTAACCACCTAACCACAACCAGTTTTAGTGAAGATAAGAGATGATTGCTGGTTGTGGGATATTTACCTCTCTCACCCAAAGACAAGGCAGACCTCTGACAACTCAGAGCCATGGGCCAATTCTGCCCTACTAAACACTCATTAACTGATATCATGGACTAGTGAACTCTGGCCAAGGCCAAGGATTTGTTACAGAAAAAAACAACACTCCATGCACCAAGGCCAATTTGAATGTAAGTTTACCCACTGTAGTTCTTGGCATGAAGCAAGAAACAGATTTGTTTGCGCAGAGCAGTATTTCTATTTGCAATCATACTACTGTGTGCTGTGATCCTATTAATTCTCACAGGCAAAGCAGTTCAGTGGGGCTGGCTGTCTTCCTCCATGTACACACATGCAACCTCCAAGGGACACTCAAAATGGTAACATGGAGGTAGTAGGTGGCAGTCATCTACTTCCTAATTCAGGAAGAGTTCTGCTCAAAGCAAAACCAAGGACCGGAATACTCCTTGAAAATATACTACCTCTTTTACAATTGAGGGAAGGCATCAGATCTGCTCTTCACCAAGAGTAGAACGTGAAAAAAAAAAAAACAAAAACAAAAAAAAAAACAGTTCATCTCTTAATGGGAAGCAATCTGGTATGGTAGATAAAAGCATGAGCTCTGGAACCAGAATGCCTGGGTTTTCCTCCCCAACTCTGCAGCTTATTAGCTGTGTGACCTTGGGCAAATGATTTCATCTTGGGCAAATGATTTAATCTCTCCACACCTCAGTTTCCTCATATGTAAAGTTGAGGTGGTAATAGAGCTTAAATCATAGAATTGTTGAGAAAATTGAATGAATTAATATTTTTAAAGCAGTTATAATAGCACCAGGCAGAGTAAGTGCTTTTTAATTGTTTATTAAACAAAACAGTCTTTATATGTTTGGCACCAAGTAAAGTATCTGAAGGTCAATAGTCATTTAGCTGCCTTTTTCCTTTATTAAAAATCTTCAGCCTACTTGCAGAGCACAAGTGCTAATGGCCAAAATCAGTAGAAAGGGTTCTAGATAACCTCTATTACTTTGAATTCATGACTTCCTTAGATAGACCCTTTGTGACCCCTCAAACTTCATATGTTAAAATCCTAACACTCAATGTGATGGTGTTAAGTAGGACCTCTGGAAGGTGATTAGGTCATGAGGATGGAGCCCTCATGAATGGCATCAGTGCCCTTACAAAAGAAACCCCAGAGAGCTCCTTCATTCCTTCTGCCATGTAAGGACACAGTGAGATGACAGCTGCCTATGAATCAGGAAGCAGTCCCTCATGAGACACTGAATCTGCCAGACCCTCAATCTTGGACTTCCCAGCATACAGAACTATAAGAAATAAATTTGTTTCTTATAAGCTATCCAGCCTATAATTTTTTTGTTGTTGTTATAGCAGCCCAAACACACTAAGAGAATGACCAAACTCAGGGAATGCTCTATCTTAATTATAAATCCAGAAAGATACAATTAACCTAAGGCATTTGTATTAGTTAAGAGTAGGGTAACTCAAAAAACAGACTCAAATGTGTGATAGGTTCAAATATAACAGAACTTGACTTCTAAATGGGTGTTCCTGTTACTCAGACAGCTCTCTTCTAAGCAGTGACTCAGAGACCTAGGCTCCTTCTACCTTCAACACATGGCTTCCCAGATCACTATGCTCCTCTGCATTCAGTCAGTAAGAAGAGAAAATGGGTTGAAGTAAATGTGCATGATTTTCTTGGGAGTAATACAGATTTCTTTATTCATAAGCAATTGGTGAGAACTAGTCACATGACTCCATGAAACTACAGAGGTGGTGGGCAAAAGAAGTTCACAGTTGTAATACAAATAAATAATACAATAATTAATAAATAGTCGTCGTCGTCGTCGTCGGCAGCCGTCCGTCTCGAGAGACGATGGTGTAGCTTCTTAAGAGTCTATCTGCACCGCCGAGAATGGTTGTGCAGTCCGACTCGGGAGTGACACGGTATCTGTCTCCTCCCGTGTTGAATCAACATCTTGCGATGACGCTGGAGTATCCTCTCCAGTGGAGCTGAAGCTACAGAGCCTGGGCAGGGTGATATGGAGGGTCTGCTGTTGCCCATGCAGCAGACCCCCCCTCTCTTCGCAGCTGAAGGGTCCAAGGGAAAGACGGAGTCAATACAGCTTGGCTTCAGGTGCGCCGCAGGAGTTGCCGGTGTTGACTACAACGTCAAACCGCCTTAGGGACTCCGGCTCCGGATTTTCTGTCGGGGTTTACTCCCTTAGCCTTTCCCCTGAAGAGGTATGCCGCAAGGCAGCGGAGGATTTTTGGAGTCAGAGTTTTCCTGACAATACAATAATTAATAAATAGTAATACAAGAATAAACTCTGTGTTTTACATAGTCGCAACTATAAACTTTTTTTCCCCACCCCTGTATAATCAATACTGTGATATTTAGTCCCTAGCTGTGTATATATATTGTGTGTATAGGTTTATGTATATATGGTATGAGTATGTTTATATGCATCAGTGCATTGCATGTTTGTATTGGTAGATATGCATTTGTATATGTATGGATATGAATTTGTATATATGCATGTGCAAATGTGTGTGCATGTGTATATGTGTGTTTGTGTATCTTTATGTGTGTGTTTATGCATGTGTGTATGTATGTGAATGTGTTTGTATTTATCTATTATGTATATACTTACACATAAAACTGTGTACATATTTCCTGTGTACTCATGCATATGTGTGTGCTTCTGTGTTTCCATATGCATGTATATTATACATGCATACACATAACACCTGAAATAAGTTTCATGAAACAATATTTATAACATTCAATGCACTCATATTTTTTATTTTATCTTATTTTATTAATGAAATATTCAGGTCATGACTGCCTAAATGATTTTTCTCATCTATGATGGATTGAAACCATACTGTGAAAAATGTTAATAGGAGAAAATAGTAATATAAATAATAAAAAGAGCAAATATTTGTTAAGCACAAGCTAAGCGCCAAGTACTTCATATACACTATTTCATTTAACTCAAAACAATCACATGAGGTAGGCCCTACTATGAGTTCCGTTTTATGGATGACAAAACAGAATTGTGTAGGTGTTAATGTCTTACATGCCAGTGCCCAAATTAACGAGTTAATTGTGGTTTCCTAATCGGGCCAGAATTTGAAGCCAGACAGTGTGGTGCCAATGCCCTGGCTTATAACCAATAGTCCATACAACTCTGCCACCTATTAGTAAAAGGAACTCTCTAATCCACTTGCCCATGTTTCCTGTTGAAAGCACATCCCTCTCCCACACTTGCTTACTCCATTTTCCCAGTTTCAAGACCTATTGCAGGGGCCAGAGCTGGCAGCCTCCCTAAACAGGTTACAATTACTCAAGTGACTCTGGCACTACAGACTGAGTCGATGTAGTGGAATCAGATGCAGCTGTAAGATGTAGTAATTATTCTCCAGCAAGTTTCATTATCATGATTTTTCCTGTAATGATGTTCCTCTGTCTTTGAGCCCCAGTCAATCAACATGAAATGGGAGACAGGCCCTAGCAAATCAAGTGACTGAATTTTCCTGGCATATCTGATTGCACTATGGGCATAAATCCATGGCCAGCATCATCAGTTCACATCTTGTTTTGACATTCACTACATGAAGATAATGATAACTGCAACTTTACTAAGCCCTCCTTGCTGATTTCCTTTAGTTTCATACTTGGCAACGGGACTTATCTTTAGTTTTCATACTTGTCAACTGGACTTTCCTCTGTGTTGTTTTGTACTTGTCATTCTTCCCCCTGCAATTGCCCTGCTTTCTATCACCATGTCTAGATCATAAGCAACTCAAGGTCCAATCCATCCATCTCATTTCCTGAGTGTTCCCAAGCCAACTGAGGCAAGTTCTTGACAGTATACAAAACCTTCAGTGCAGCTGTGCATCAATCAATCGTGTACCAGACTCCTATCCTGTGCCTGACACTGTGCTAGTAACTGAGGATTCAGAGACTCAAAAATATATAGCCCCTGACATTAATTAGCTCAGTGCAATTGGTACTCTAGAACATATCAGCAGTTCAGTCTCATTTGGCTTGAAGTTGATGAGTCCTTTGCCCCCCATAAGGAGAGAAGGAAAATGGCCTCACTTGGCTTGATAAGAGCCCACTAATACAAATTCCTTCTCCCTGAAGACCCTGCCCTTCAAAAAGCCCTATTTGTCTGCTTATCTAGGTTGTATGGGGTGAAAGATGAGGATCTAAAGGGGTAGTTTAGCTACCTCTTAGCAAGTATTGCAATGGTGTGTTTGGTAGGTCTTTGGCTGATCCTGTGAGACTGTGAGGAACAGCTGAAAGGTGGCTGTGAAAAACAAGGACTGCATAATCAGAGTACCTAGATTCAACTCTTGGCCCCAGCACTCACTGTGTGTCTTCAAGCAAATTATGGATTTTCTTTGTACTTCAGTTTTCTTCTCTGAAAAATGAGAGCGATAATTGTACCTGTTTCACGGAGTTGTGTTTAAATGAAAGTACTTAGAAACATGCCTGGCACATAGTAAGTGATGAATAACTATAAGCTTTCATTATTATTCATTTATTTACCACCCATTGCCCCTAGTTTTGAGCCTCAACCTGATTTCCAGAACTACTGGAAAAGTCCCATTATATATACTATAACATTTGCCTTATCTTGTTTTATCCAGTGTGGCTGGAGCAGAATTAGAAAGGAAGAAAGTGACAGGACATGAAACTTAAGAGGTCAGGAGAACCTAGACCAGGCAGGGGTTCATGGTAGATGACAAGAAATATGGGTTTTATTCTGAATGTAACCAAAAATGGTTAAAAGCTTCTGAACAGGAGAGTGAAATGATGTGATTAACATTAACAAAGGCTCATTCAGGTTGCTACTGAAAAAAGAATAGATTGTATGGGGTAAGAGTGATCACTTGGGGTGACCAGAGAGATTAGTTAGAAGGCTATGGATATGGTCCAGGTGACAGATTATCTATATAAAATATTAATAAATTAATCACATTCCGGATTTTTTGAATGTGGAGGCAACTGGATTTGCTGGTGGATGCTATATATATTATATACATGTTATAACACATATATTATATATATTATAATATTATATATGTGTGTGTGTATATATATATATATATATATATAATATATATATGTATAAATGAAGAATTCAAGCAAAGGGTCCTGAAAAAAAACAGCTTATTCATGTATGCATACGGTCATGTTTTACAATGAAGATGGCTATGGTGATGATGGAAATGGATATGGTTTGTAGATAGTGAGGTAATGATCTGACAGTGACTTGCTGGAAAACATTAGATGAAGACTGTAAAGAATACAGTGAATACCCCCATCCCTTCCCTTCGAGTATGGAACCATAGAGCTGGTGAGTCTTCTTACAGTGTAGGAAAGTTAAAATTATCAGAAAATGCTTGTTTTTAAAGCTCTGTACACTTTCCTAGCATGTGTGCTATCATATCACTGCCAGTTCAAGGATTACACTACTTAGGTATTGCCTTTATATATGAAAGGTTCATTCATCAGTAAAGGTTTAATCTCAGCTGTGAGCCAATACTAGAAGTAGTATTATAGAACATGCTTTACACTTTCAAAAACACATGTGATCATGGTCCCAAGATTAAAGATGATGGCTGTGTATTGGAGATTTCTGGGAAAAGCTAATTATGGCCTAATTTCACCTGGCCAGAAAGAGAGACATTTTACTGAATTCAAGATTCTTAGGACATAGGAAAGGAAGAAAAACAAGGAGTTGCAAACTAGCTCTTTGGGTACCTTGAAATCAGTGTTTGATCAGAGGTTATTTAGTGAATTGGGTGCATGGAGTGTGCTGGAGGGATCTGGGACAATTTCCTGTGGAGGGGCCATACTCAAGTCTGCCAGCACACTCCATTCACCAAGGTACCAGAAATCATCAGTAGAAAGTTAAGGAAGAGTGGGGGAAGAACTTGCAGCAGTGAAAAGATGTGCTTTTTAAAGTATGTAAAGATGTTATATAACACTAATTTTAATGTTGGCTCACAGCTAAGATTAAAACTTAACTAATGAATGAAATGTCTTTCTTAACATTATACTGATTCTTGCTCCATTGTCAAAAGTTAATATTTCAGGATACAGCTAGAAAAGATGGAAAATTGCATTGATCTTTGAAAGTAAGGCATCTATTCTTAACAAAACTACTCTTAATGATATTTTTGGACAACTGAATATGTGCTGGTCACATAGTAAGTAAGTAGTAGGCAATCTCATCCTGACCCAACACCCACATTCTTCCCACTATACACTGCATCAGTATCTGCTACTTTACTTTCTCTTCTCTGTAGCAGCTTTGTACATTTAGATGAAGTGAGATGATTTATTTTTTTTTAAGTATATTTTATTGATTATATTGTTACAATAGTTCCAATTTTTTTTCCCCTTTGCTCCCCTCCGCCCAGCACCCCCCCCCCAACAATCCCCTCTCCAAGTCCATGCCCATGGGTCGTACATACAAGCTCTCCCGCCTCACCCTTTCATATATTCTTCTTCTTCTTTTTTTAAAATTAATTAATTAATTAGTTAAATATTTTAACAATAAAAAATAACAATTCCTCCCTCTCAGACTTAAGACCCTTTACAATCTTATAAAGGACAATGGATGAAGGTCTCGAGCTCCTCTAGCTGCTTCAAGCTGGACATGGTCGTCGTCCTACCTACCCGTGGGTCAAGAAATCCCTAATAAGAGTGGGGATGTGGAGGGGAGGGTGGCCTTCCCACAAGGGGAAGGATCGTGCAGACTCCAGGTTGGTTGGCTGTCTCTGGACAACGGCATGCTTGGTTTGACAGGCTGGCATCCTTGTTGTATTCTGGGGGCAACAGGGTTAAAGGACATCATTTAATCCGTAACCACTAGATGACAAAAGACAGGTATTAATTTTTCAATGTCCCACATTAGGGAAAAGAAGGGCTTCTTTGGAGGAAGGTGTGCCAGGTACATCTCACCTGTCCAAAACCCTTTTGCCCATTATACTTATTTTGGACTGAGGGAAATATTTTAGGTTTCCCCCATCTCAGGCCTCTGGGCTTTTTCTGTCCAAGCCATTAGGATAGAAAAGAGAAACCAGTTTTAAAGTGAAGCCCACAGACCACCCTGTTCTTCACCAACCCAGCCACTTAGTTCAGCCAAACCATTGAGTCTCAGGAGGCAGCAATGCAGACAGGATTAAGTGAGGCCTATGCATACAGATAATCACTCAGGTAATGAGATTGTAGGCTTATGCCCTTTGAAAACAGAAAACACATGTTAATTTATGTAACATAACCCACATACAAGTCTCTAAATCTGTAGGACTGTCTTATCGGAAGGAAAATCCTTGTCCTTCTAATATTCACTGAACTTGCATTTCTATTCTTTATATTTTTATTCCCCCCCCACTAAAAAATTTTCTGTTTGTTTGTTTTTCCACTACAGTTGTCTCACTTTTTTTCCCCCTCTTGCTTCCCTGCACCCTGCCCCCCCCCACAGTCAGTCCCCACCCAGTTGTCCATGTCCATGGGTCATTCATACATGTTCTTTGACTAGACCCTTCCCCTTCTTACCCCTTCTCTCCCTCCCATCTCCCCCTTTGTTACTGTTAGTTTATTCCTTGTTTACATACCTCTGGTTCAATTTTGCTCATTTGTTTGTGTTGTTCATTAGTTTCCTGTAACAGGTGACAGCATAAGGTAATTTTCTTTTGTTGCCTGGCTTATTTCGCTAAGCATAATTCTCTCTAGTTCCAATCATGTTGTTGCAAATGGTAGAAGTTCCTTCTTTCTTTCAGTACTTATTCATTGTCATTTTCCCCCTTTGTACTCGTGTTCCTCTCTGTCTCTCTGTTTCTTCATCTTCTTAAAGCAGACCCTTTAGCATCTCTTGCAATGCTGGTTTGGTGGAGATGTATTCTTTTAGCCTTCTTTTGTCTTGGAAACTCCTTATTTCACCTTCCATTTTGAATGAAAGCCTTGCTGGGTAGAGTATTCTTGGTTGTAGGCCTTTGTTTTTCATTGCTTGGAATATTTTTTGCCATTCCCTTCTGGCTTGTAGTGTTTCTGCTGAGAAATCTGATGATAGCCTTATTGGAGCTCCCTTGTATGTTATTAGTTGTTTCTCTCTTGCTGCTTTTAGGATTCTCTCTTTGTCTTTGAATGTTGCCATTTTAATTATGATGTGTCTTGAAGTGGGCCTGTTGGGGTTCATCTTCATTGGGACCCTCTGTGCTTCCTGGACTTGCGTGACTCTTTCTCTCGTCATGTTAGGGAAGTTTTCTGTCATTAGTTTTTCAAAGAGGTTTTCTATCCCTTGCTCTTCTTCTTCTCCTTCTGGAATTCCTATGATACGGATATTATTACGTTTCATGTTGTCCTGCAGCTGTCTTAGAACCTCTTCAGTCTTGTTCAGTCTTTTTTCATTTTGTTGCATTGTCTGGGAGTTTTTGTGTAGGTTGTCCTCCATCTCGCTGATCCGATCTTCTGCTTCCTCTAGCCTGCTTTTAATTCCTTCTACTGTGTTCTTCAATTCAGAGATCGTATTTTTCATTTCCTCCTGGCTCTTATTGATAGCTTCTATGTCCTTTTTCATGCTCACGTAATTTTCTGTGAGTTCCTTGTAGTTTTTCTGGAGTTCTTTGAAGTTTCCGCTGAGCTCATTCAGCTTCTCCATAATCCATGTTTTGAATTCCATATCTGATAGTTCGCTCCCCTCTATTTCATTTAGCACTCTTTCTGGGGATTCTACCTTTCCTTTTGATGGGAGGTTGTTTCTCTGTCTCCCCATTTTTTTGACTCCTATTGTTTGTTGGTGCTTCTTGGAATGATCTGCACTTCCTGGATCTGCCTCTGGTGGCGTCAGATCATGTACCAGTCTGGCCCTAGGCAGCCTGTTGGAGACTTCCAGGGATCTACTGCTGTTGTCTGTCTTCTTTGATTGTTAATCTATTCAATCTGTGATTAGCTGTCAGGCTTAAGGACTGTGGGTGTGGCAGCTTAATTCCTGTAGGCAGGGCTTTTGCTTCCCCTCAGGCTGACGCCACTTGGAGGGGAATGGTCTACCCGCAGTACTGGGGATGAGTCAGCACTGGGACCCAGTCAGCTGCTCCTCCAGTTCTCCCCTCAAAGCCACCGTGCCAAATTCTCCCCAAGTGTCTCCAGTCCTCTCTGCCTTCCCTCTGCTTGAGCCCAGGGTAAGTGGTGGCCAAAATATTTTCGTATGTGATCCACTTAAGAGCTCTTTTTCTCCTGCTGTTTCTCTCCGGCTAGCAAGAAAGCCTGTGGCTTTTCGCTTTTCACAGCTGATACTATTTTACTTTCCACTCTGTCGCTGTAGGCTGGGAAGCCCAGCTGGGGGTTTAGACCCTGCCCTTCTCAGGGGGAATCCCCGGCTGCTGAGCTGTTTCTCAGCCCCTTCAGCTGCCACCCGTGGGAGCCCAGCCAGCCCTTCCACGTCTCCGCACTCCCTACCGGTCACGTTGTGATGTAGCGGCCTTTTCTGTCTCTCCGTGGTTATAAGACTTCTCTCCAGCTGGTGTTCGGTTCATTATTCCAGATGATTTCTCCAAAATTACATTGTAAATCCAGACTAGTTCTAGGAGGAAGTTAGTGTAGCTTCCACTTACTCCTCCGCCATCTTGTTTCTCCCGAGATGATTTATTTTTAAAAAGCTAAAGAAAACCCCATCTTGAGGGCATGGACCAATGTATTGGATCTTGTTCAAATGAGGTGCTGGCCTCAGAGCACTGTGTACCAGTCAGAAAATTGCTGTGTTATGGTCTGGATCTTTGGATTAATGAGACAGTTCACAATCTGTAACTGGTACTGACACAGGCAGCATTAATGGTAGGGGAAGTGGCAGACATGGAGACACACTGCCCAGATCCTGCTTCAAGGAACAACTTGTTACCCACCTGCAGGGGGTATGGTCACACACAGTCACCAGCTGTCTGTTCCTTTTGGGTCTGTCTCAGATGCAGAGAGTACCTCACCTGAGGTAATGCATGCAGAGAGGAAAGTAACTTGAGGTTGAGGTTGCCAACATATAGCAACTGAGCAAAGTGGGGGAGGGGAAATGGGTAAAAAAATCTCACCATTCCTACCTGCCACAGGGCAACTGTGAAGGGTAACACTTGCTCCAGAGCTCCACATTAGGTTGGCCAAGTCATTGTCAGACCTGTACTGCAGTTGGATTCCTTCCTCTACTCAATCATGTTTCCTTTCACAGGTCATTGTTCCCTAAAAAAACATCCTGTACTCCAAGTTCCATCTTAGTGACTGGTTCCGGAAACCCCAGCATGAGGAAATTGGTATGAGGAGTGATCAAGAAAGCAGGTGCTAAGACAGGGCTTTGGTGCTGGATCACTCACTGCCAGGCAGGCCATGAGAATTCCCCTCACTATCAATAGGTGGAACACAAAAAGCTTCTGGCCCCAAGTGGTGGTCCAACTGTTAAAACATTCACCGGGATTGGAAGGGTTGTCCCACAAAAAGGAAGGCACTAATGAGGACATATCAGGCTTTTATGAAGGAAATTGTATACACTTCTGAACTTCATGAGCCTACTGAAGTGGCCCATCTAGTAGGAGTTGGTTGTCCATCCCATTGCCTGAGATTATTCAAAAGTCTCTACACAAAAGGCAAAAGGGACTCCCCTTAGTACCTCCCACCTTCAACCCGTCCAACCTTTTCTGACAACTAAGCCCACGACCAGGGTTAAGTCATAGCATAACTTAGCTGGGAAGGTGTTATACTCGATGAGGGGGGGAAGGGTCTATACCCTCACAGAAGCTACAAGAATGAGCCAGCATGTACCACAGGAGCTAAGGGAGTAACACATGGGACTAGATTCTGAAGGTGCTTGATAAAGGGGAGGTGGATCATAAAATTGGATATGGAGAATACTGACTTATGAGTGTTCTCCAGAGACACAGGATTTAACGCCCTCAATAGGACTCCAGGAAGTGGTATGACTCCCTAATAGGATAACTCCTAAAAGCATGGAAAAAGTAATGGTCCATGCTGAATGAAGTTGAAATGTTGGGATTGCCAAGACTGACGACGGAGGAAAAGATTTAAAAGTTCAGCAAGATAGGCAGTGTGGAATGGATCTACTTTGTAAAGCGGAGGGAGAACCATGAGATGATCATGTTCTACAGAATGGACCTTGGGACACACCATGTACCAAGGCCATAAAGCATGCTCTGATGAGACAGGCACCAGTCTAACTAATAAGTTCAGTGGTGGATCCCCTCTACAGACTGGGGCTGATAGTAGGAGAGGGAGTCAACAAAACCTTAGCTTGCCCATAGCAATGTATATGACAAGACACAAAAAATATAGAGGTCAGTGGTGGAGCTTAAATGCCAGAAGCCATGAGGCCACAATTGCCATAATGGATGGCAAGGTGAGAGTGGCAGCAAGGGGGTCCAATAGGTAAAAGTGTTATGGAAATGGTTAATAGAACATAAGGTTCTTACAGGCAAAATAGATGGGCAGGGAACAAGAGTATTACTCAATTTGTACCAACAGAATAAACTAAGACTGGATGACTGGAGCACAAATATAGTCATTCAAGGCCACTGTAATCAAAAGAGTCCGGTACTGGAACAGGCCCATAGATCAATGGAACAGAATAGAGAGCCTAGAAATAAACCCAAGCCTCTACGGTCAATTAATATTTGACAAAGGGGGCATGAGCATACAATGGAGTAAAAATGGCTTCTTCAATAAATGATGTTGGGAGCACTGGACTGGTATGAGCAAAATAAATAAATAAATAAAATGAAACTAGACCACCAACTTACACCATACACCTGAATCAATTCAAGATGGATAAAAGACTTAAATATAAGTTGTGACACCATAAAAGTCCTAAAGGAAAACATAGGCAGGAAAATTTCAGATATCTCATGTAGCAATATTTTTGCTGATGTATCTCCTAGGGCAAGGGAAATAAAGGAAAAATAAACAAATGGGACTACATCAAATTAAAAAGCTTCTGCACTGCTAAAGAAACCATCATCAAAATGAAAAAGGAATGGACTGTATTGGAGAACATATTTTTCAATGACATATTGGACAAAGGTTTGATCTCCAAAATATATAAAGAACTCGTGTGAATCAGCCCCATGAAGATAAACAATGCAATTGAAAATGGGCAAAGGACCTGAACAGACAGTTCTCCAAGGAGGACATACAGAGGGCCCATAGACATATGAAAAAATGCTCAACATCACTACCCATCAGAGAGATGCAAAGTAAAACCACAATGAGATATTACCTCACACCAGTCAGAATGGCCATCATTAACAAATCAACAAACAAGGGCTAGTGAGGATGTGGAGAAAAGGGAATCTTAGTGCACTGTCAGTGGGAATGCAGACTGGTCCAGCCACTGTGGAAAACAGTATGGAATTTCCTCCAAAAACTAAAAATAGAACTGCCTTTTGATCCAGTGATTCTACTGCTTGGAATATACCCTAAGAATCCTGAAACAACAATTCAAAAGAACCTATACACCCCTATGTTCATAGTGGTGTTATTTACAATAGCCAAGTGCTGGAAACAGCCTAAGTGCCCATCAGTGGACAAGTGGTTCAAAAAACTGTGGTACAGACTTCCGGCCAAGATGAAGGCATAGACTGATATGCTCTGTCGCCCTCTACAACTAAGAAGGATTACAACTACTGCAAAACTAAAAATAATAACAAGTTCCTGAAAATAAAGCTACATGGAAGTCCGATGTATAAAGTCATAAACAAAGTGGTGCTCGTCCAGACAGGTAGGAAGTGCGAACACGCAGCTGAGAAAGATCAAACTGTGCTGGAGGCGGCAGCCACAGCAGCGAACAGCGGGACCCAGTAAGCAGACACCTGTATTTGGGGGGAGGAGAGAAGTGCCTGGGAGCCGGCCTGGCTGCAGACCAAATCCGTTGGCTTGTTATTCCAACGCCCGGGAAGGCAGACCCCACTGGGAGGCAGCCCTGTTCCTCAGCGGAGAGTAACAGCAGGCATCCATCTTGGACCCCCGCCCCCACATAAAGCATCACAGTGTGGTGAGAAAGGTCGCCAGGTTGTGACAAGCACACAGGGCTCCGCCCAATATAGCATAGGAGATGTGACAGCGCCCCACCCAAGAAGGAAAGATAAACAAAACGGTCAGAATGGCAGAATTAATGATTGAAATACCAATCTCACAGCTAATGAAAAAAAAAACAAATAAAAGCCTTAACTGAGGAACAAAGAGCGAATCTTTCCAAGGCTAAGTTTAGAGCTATAGTCATGAGGCAGCTTACAGACCTAACAGCGGGGCTGAAGCAAGACAGGGAAGGAATGAAGGCTAGTCCTGATGAAATGAACAAAAATACATACAAGACAAGTGGTGAGGAAGGAAAATCCATGGATCAAATTAACAAATTGGAACATAGGGAGGGATCAAACAGTCAACCAATGCATCAAGAGGAAATGAAAAGTGAAGAAAATGAGGAGAGGCACAGAAACTTATCAGACAGCTATAAGCGGGCTAACATCCGAATCATAGGGCTGCCAGAAGGTGAAGAAGAACTAGAAATTGAAAAATTATGTGAAAAGATAATGAAGCAGAACTTCCCTAACCTGGGGAAGGAAATAGACTTACAAGTCCAGGAAGAACAGAGAGTTCCAAATAAACTGGACCCAGGGAGAACCACACCAAGACACATTATAATCAAAATGTCAAAAATTAAGGAAAAAGAGAGAATCTTAAAAGCAGCAAGAGAGAAGAGAAGAATTACATACAAAGGGGTCCCAATAATACTATCAGCTGATTTCTCAAAAGAAATTCTGCAGGCAAGAAGGGACTGGCAAGAAATATTCAAAGTAATGCAAAGCAAAAGCCTACAACCACGATTACTCTATCCAGCGAAGCTGTCATTCAGAATAGAAGGGCAGAGAAAGTGCTTCCAGGAAAAAGTAAAACTGAAGGAGTTCATCAGATACAAACCACTGTTATATGAAATGATAAAGGGGCTTATTTAGGAGAAGGAGGATCAAAACTATGAACATTAAAATGAAAACTGTATCACAACAACCAACAACAGAAGCTAGGGAATCAAAACAAAGGCAAATTAAGTAGGCAACAAGAATGGAAAATGAACTATAGGTACAGGGAACATATAGGGGGGAGGTCAGTGGGGAGGGGGAAAGGGGAGAGGGAGGGAAATGATGCAGGAATTAAGAAGCATAGTCGGAGGGAGTGGAGTAGACAGGAAGATGTTGAGAAGAACTATATGCACAACCAATGGGCATGGACTAAGGGGGGGATAACTGGAAGGAGGTGGAGAGCAGGGGGAAAAGAAATTGGGACAACTGTAACAGCATAATCAATAACAAAAGGAAAAAAATAAACAAAATAAATGAAAAACAAAACAGAAACAAAAAAATCTGTGGTACATTTGCATAATGGAATACTATGTAGCAGAAAAAAGAAGAAATTCCTACCCTTTGTGACAGCATGGATGGAATGGAAGAGTATTATGCTGAGTGAAATAAGCCAGGCGGTGAAAGACAAATAACATATGATCTCACCTATAAGTGGAACCTAATGAACAAAACAAAGAAATGAGCAAAATAGAACCAGAGACATGAAAATAAGGAACAAACTGGCAGCGACCAGAGGGGAGGGGGGAGAGGGAAGCGGGGGGTGGGGGATAATGGGGGAAAGAAGGGTAAGAGTCTTGTCAAGGAACAAGTATAAAGGACCCATGGACATGAACAACAGGGTGGGGAATGACTGTGGGAATGAGGCGTGGGCAGGGCAGCGGAGAGCAGTGGGGGAAAATTGGGACAACTGTAACTGAACAACAATTAAATAAAATGAATGAAAAAAAGTAGAACCACAGGCATGGAAACATGGGGCAGTCTGAAAGTGACCAGAGGGGAGGGTGGGGGGAGATAATGGTGGAAAGAAAGGGAAGGGACTAGACAAAGAATGTATATGAATGACCCCCAGACATTAACAACAGTGTGGGAATTGACGGTGGGAGTGAGGGATGGGATGGGCAGAGGAGGGCAAAGGGGGGGAAATTGGGACAACAATAATAGAATAACAGTAAAAAATGATTTAATAAAAAAGAAATTCATGATTCTTTGCCCAATGTCTAAACCTGAGCCAGTTTCTGGCCTGGAGCCGTTGATTAAAGAGACTGGTACACAGAAGGAAGTTCCCTGCTAAACCATGGCACATGTGCACAGCAATGATTCCCTCAGTCCTTTCCCAAATCGACCTATGGCCATTTACTCAGGAATGCCCAGAGGTTTCAAGGACTCCTGGAACATGGATCTAAATCAACACAAATATCTAGATATCTCAAGTGTTAGTATCATCTTCACTGTTAGAGTGAAGGCAAAGAAGGGCTGGGTAATAAATGGAGTCCTGGCCAAGGTTCAGCTCACAGTGGGTCCTCCAGAACTGTGAACACAATTGATCATCCTTCCCTCTGCCCTCTGTTCAAATATATAATTAATATTGACATATTTGGCAGTTAAAGAAATGTCCACATTGGGTCCTTGAACTATGGAGCAAAAGCTATCACAGTGAGTAAGGGAAAATAGAAGCATATGATAAATTGCCCCCTGACCAAAATAGTAAATCAAAAACAATATTGCATCACAGAAGGGAAAGGAAAATGATAGAAATTAGTGACATTCTTAAAATCTGAAGGATGCTGATATGATGGTCCCCATCATATCTTCATTTGATTCACCAGGTTGGCCCTGCATAAACCCAATAGTTCTGGAAGGATGACTGTGAACTACATCAAGCGCATTCAAACAGTAGCCCTTAATTGTAACCAATTTGTCAAATGTAAATCTTTGCTACAGCAGATTTATATGGCCACAATACATAGTTTGTAGACATTGATTTGACAAATGCAATTTTTCCCAAGCACAAAAGAGGATCACAAAGAGCTAGTAGCATACACATGGAAATGAACAACAATGTATATTTATAGTTTTGATTTATGGCTAGTTAATGATTCTGCCCTTTGACATTATATAGTACAAAGCAATCTGGACCATTTGGAAACCCTGTAGAACATCACTTTGAACCATTGTATCAAAGACATGTTAATCGAGATGGATGAGGAAGATATACCAAGCATATTGGAGGCCTTGGTAAGACACAAATGCTCAGTGGGGTAGGAACTCTATGGAGATTCAGACCCTTATACATCTTTAAAAATGATAGGGTTCCAATGGTCAAAAGTGTGCCAAAATATCACCTTCTAACTAAAAGACAAATTATCATCTCTTGCATCTCCTACCATAAAAAGGAAAAAAAAAAACCATCTTATGAGCCCCTTTAGGTTCTGAGGTATGTTATTTTACACCTATGAATATACTTCCAGCTTATACACTAGGTGAAACGGAATTCTGCAAGCTTTGAGTGGGGCTTAGAGTAGGAAAGGGCTTTGCATCAGGTCCAGGCTTTAGTGCAAGCAACCCTGCCTCTTCAACCATGTGGACCAGCAGATCCTATGGTGTTGGAGGCATCAATTGTGAGCAACAATGCCACCTGAAGATTTTAGCAAGATCCAGTGGAAGAGCCACAAAACAAGTTGCTGGGGTTCTATAGTAAAACCATGACAATAGCAGTGGAAACTTGAAAAACTTAAAAAATCAACTCACAGTGTGCTACAGGGTCCTGGTAGAGACAGAATGCCTGACCATTAGACACCAAGAATCCATGAGTCCAGAATTTTCCCTTTGGTCTGGGTTTTGTTAGATGCACCAAGTCATAAGATTACAATGGAATGTAAATACAAGTTAATAGCAGAAAAAGAGATTAGGTGGGCTCATCAATAATTCATCATAATCTTGATGGTAGGTCCTTGCTTTTCATCACTTTGAATACTTCTTGCCAGCCCCTTTCTGCCTGCAAATGTTCTTTTGAGAAATCAGCTGATAGTCTAATAGGAACTCCTTTGTAGGTAAAGCTTTGCTTTTCTCTTGCTGTTTTCCAGATTACTGTATACAGCACAGCTATCATTTAGGATGGAAGGGTAGATAAAGCGCTTCCCTGACAAGGCAAAGCTAAAGGGATTCATCATCACCAAGCCATTATTATATGA
Source organism: Furipterus horrens (assembly GCF_987537825.1). NCBI lineage: Eukaryota > Metazoa > Chordata > Mammalia > Chiroptera > Furipteridae > Furipterus > Furipterus horrens. The sequence continues at coordinate 18,794,333 of NW_028327187.1, read as the reverse complement.
AATGTTGAAGGGACTTATTTAAGAAAAAGAAGCTCAAGACTATGAACACTAAAATGACAACAAACTCACAACTATCAACAACAGAATCTAAAAAATAAAAACAAAAACAAACTAAGCAAACAACCAGAACAGGAACAGAATCACAGGTATAGGGATCATTTGGAGGGTTATCAGCTGGGAGGGGAAATGGAGAGAAAGGGGAAAATGGTACAGGGATCAAGAAGCATAATTGGTAGGAACAAAATAGACAGGGATGATATTAAGAATAGTATAGGAAAGGGTGAAGCCAAAGAACTTACATGCATGACCCATGGACATGAACTAAGGGGGGCATTGCTGGAGGGAAGAGGGTACTGGGCAGAGGGTGCAAAGGGGAAAATTGGGACAACTATAACAGCATAATCAATAAAATACAGTTAAAAATAATTCATCATAAGATGGAAATACTTCATCTTGAATTAAGCATGTACAAGGCCAGAGGGTACAAGCAAGATACATAAGAAGGTAGCCTAGATCCTCATGGCACTCACCACTCTTTCCCCAGAGCCCTCTATTAGCTGATATTTATGGCCAAATGAAGGAGCCCATACCACTAGTTGACAGAAGAGTAAAAAGCCTGAGCTTGTTTTATGGATGCATAGGCATCCATATGTGGGTGCTAGCCAAAACTGGTTAGCACCTGCAGTAGAGCCTCACTCAGTGATGGCCTTGAAAGATAGTGGCATGGAAAAATACTATTAAGAGCAAAGTTTTGGACAATGTACTGATCATTCCCCTTCTTTGGAATGAGAAGTTGTGAATGATCAGGCCAGTGGGTTAGGGGCTTGGAAGGAGAAAGATGGCAATATAGAAGGCAAGGAGCTCAGTGGTAGAGGCATGTGGATGAGCATGTGAAAGTGAGGACAAAGTGTAAAGGCATTTTTATCACATGTTAACATCCACCAGAAAGCATCTACCATGGTGAGGCACTGAAAAATCAAGTTGACAGAATGACTACGCCATTTGACCTTCATCAACTTTTATTATCAGGCACCCCAAAACTGGCATGATGGATGCATAAACAAACTGGCTATGGTGGCAGAGATGAAGGCTATGTGTGGTCCCAACAGCATGAGCTCCCACTTAAGAAGACTAATCTAATTATTGCTGCCTCTCAATATCCAACAAAGACAAACATGGTGCCCACTATGCCACTATTCCTTAAAGAGTTCTACTGGCCACTTGGTAGCAATCTTGCCATATTGAGCCCTCCCTACTTGGAAAGACCAGTTGCTTATTCTCTTAGGAATAGAATGAGTGAGTTCACTTTTCCTCTCTTCAAGGCCACAGCCAGCACTACTCTCTGAGGGTTTACAGAATTTGATTCATCAGCATGGGAACCCCCATAACATTGAATCAAACAATCATACCAACTTTACAGCGCAAAATATGTGGGAATAGGACCATGACCATGGGATCCACTGGTTTCATAATACCACCTGGTATAATAAAGCTCTAGAATGGTCTGTTGCAGGCACAAGTAAAAGCATCAGGTGACAGGCAACATTTGATGAGGATAGGGAACCATCCTTCAAGATGCAATCTATGTATTGAATCAGACACTTCCTTTTGGTGGTGTGACCCCAACAGAAAACATATATAGGCCTGGGAATCAATAAATGTAAGTAAAAGTGTCCATACTTGTTATGGACTGAATTGTGTCTTCCTCCAGGAAAAAATGGCTATGTTGAAGCCCCAACACCCAATTTATCAGAATGTGGCCATATTTGGAAATAAGGTCTTTACAGAAGTAACTAAGTTAAAATCAGGTCATTAGAGTGGGCCCCAATCTAATATGACTGGAGTTCTTATAAGAAGAGGAAATTTGGACTCAGATACATACAGAGGAAAAACAATGTAAAAGATACATGGAGAAGATAGCCTTCTTTACGCCAAGGAGAGAATCCTGGAACACATCCTTCCCTCATGGTTGAGGAATGGGGACAAAGAGAGGTTGGAGCATAATGCCTGGACATTTCAGCCTGCTTCTGGGCAACTCTGACAGCTAATACTCTCTCCAGAGCTCCCTGGGTGGTTAGCTCAGACTTTGTTGAACCTGAATTGCAATTGAACTTCATCCTCTCCCCAATCTAATTTTTCTCCGACCCTTTCTTAAATATTAACCCATAATAAATACTGTGTACCCTACAGTCCATTTCAATATCTACTCCCACAGGACCTAATCTGTGACAGTGTGGGGAAGCTCTGTCCTCAGAGGAACAGCTGAACCATTTGGGAATTTTCTGAAAAGAGACGATTTCAAAATGACAGAACTCTTTTTAAATATATCAAGGCTTGTCGTAATGTATCAGATACAACAGAATCTATTAAGCGTATGCTGTGTGGCTCTTTGAGGCAAAACTTGATAGGCCGAATGGAAGGGCATCACAGGCAGACAGATTTGGGCTCAATATAGAAAGATAACATTCTAGCCTTTCAAATTATATGAAAAATGAAAAGGCCTGGATATGAAATTTTGCCCTAGAAAATGTGCAGTGGAAAATAAATGAGTTCTCATGGGGCAAAGGTACTAGTGTTTCTTGCACTTGTTGGGGGCATGAGCTACATGACCTCTGAGTCTACTTGGAGACTCTCTGGAGTCATGACATGGGGGTCATCTTCTTTTGTCCTTTTTTTTTTTTTTTTTTTTTTTTTGCATGTTCAAAAATTACAAAAGTGCAGGACAGGGGAGAGCAATGGGGGAAAAAATGGAAAAACTGTAATAGAACAGCAATAAAAAAAGGAAAAAAGTTACAAAGGTAAATTATGCCATCTATAAGTTTTAAGCAATACAGAAAAGTATAAAGTAAAATGTGAAATCTTCCATTTCCTCCATCCTCCCAATCTCGCAGCCCAGAGGTGGCCACTGAGGGTATTTGACAGCTGATCCTTCAGATATTTATCTGATCACCTACTATGATTCAGATACTGTGCTCTACTTTACATATATTTTCTGATTTAACCCTCACCCTCAATAATCCTGTGAGGTAGATACTAGCATCCCTGTTTTGCAGATAAGGAAACTGAGGCTTATAGAATGTCACACTTGATTGTGACAAATCCAGGAGTCCAAACTATCTTTGTCTCTAAGCATGGATGGACTCTTAACCATGACATTATACTGCCTGAGATGAAATTGGGGAGGAGGGCAGAAATGACCAAATATAACCATGACAATTATTTCTTAGTGAAGGACCAATGTTTCTAAACTTTTCAAGTTGTTAATGGCCATATACAACTCACTGTGAATCAAATGATTTCTCACATTCCAGCGGCTCATCAGATTCTGGGAAGTTACCTGAAATTTATGCCACCCTGACCCTTGGGGATCCATTTCCAGCAACAGCAGCCTCTGGGAATCTATACCGGTCACAAGTGTTTAAGCTCAGCTGTTAACAATTCAGATTATTCTGTAGCAGAGGATGTCAACCCTTGCTATACATTAAAGTCATCTGGGAAACTTTTATAAAACACCTAGTTAGGGCCCCCACCACAGAAATGATCAATTAATTGGCCTAGGAAAGGGCTTGGAAACTGGGATTTTTCATAAGGCTCCTTAAATTAGTCTAACACACAGCAAGGGGTGAGAAACACTGCTCTAAATAAATGCCTGGCACATCAAACATGGGAACCACAGCTAGGATAAACCAATAAAATTTGCATTGGGACAACCTTGAGGAAACAAGATCCATATAAAAATTAGTTCAGTCACTGCCTCCCTCTACTAGAGTTCCAGAATAGTCTATGGCACTACTTTACTAAAGGTGTATAAAGACTCATTGCTGTGTCTCCCAAAAGCTGAATGCTTTGTGACCCTGACCATGAGGCCCAAAACCTGGGATTCAGCCTATCCTGATGGAGGCAAAATTTTTTTTGAGGCAGAATTTTAGAAGACCATGGTCAGCCTCCTTGGTTACATAGGGATATTTAGTTATTCAAATTTGCATATATAGTCACCTTGAACCCTACTTTATCAAGTCTTTGCTTCCCACTGTGTCTCCACCACCAACTACGCTAAGTCCATAGTTGGTACTTATTAAATACTTATTGAGTGAATGAATGTATGAATGACTGAATGGACTTCTGTGACCAGGCCTCTGGATTTTGGTCCCCAGACAAGAGTATTAGCATCACTTGAAAACCTGTTAGAAATGCAAATTTGTGAGCCCCAATCCAGACCAGGGAGTCAGAGAGAGGGGCCTACTAATCTGTGCTTTGTCAAGCCCTCCAGATAATTAGTATGCACCCTAAAGTTTGAGAACCACTGATAGAAAAGAGTTTCCAACTCCTCAGGAGGTGACCCAAGGCCTTTCACCCTCTGGTCTCAACTTCCCTTTCCAGCCCTGTCTCCCCTGATTTCCCTCCAGACATTCAGGACACCAGATAGGCTGAACATCTCCCTCTCTCCAAACACAGCATGTTCTTCCTATCAAAAATTTATTAATTATTTAAGAACACACATATATCTCTTCTTTGGCATTTCCTCCTGTTTCTCTGTTTCTTTCCTGTTGCCCAATCAATCACTAATTCAGTCAGCAGATAAGCATGCATTAAGCCTATAGTTGTGCCCTGACTGGTGTGGCTCAGTTGGTTGGGCCTTGTCCCACAAAGCAAAAGGTCACTGGTTTAATTCCTAGTCGGGGCCTATGCCTGGGTTGTGGGTTGAGCCCCTCCCCAGCCCTGTCAGGGTGCATGCAATGTTTTTCTCTTACACTGATGTTTCCCTCCCTCTTTTTCTCCCTCCCTTTCCCTCTCTCTAAAAGTAAATAAATAAAATATTTATAGAAAAGCCTATAGTTGCTGGGTGATGGGGATCAAGACAAAAATGCTGCTGTCTAGTAGGACAGACTAAAATGCTAAAATAAAAGGTTAAAACACAATGTGGTTAGTGATATAATATAGGTAGGCACAGGATCCTATGAAAACTGAGTTGAATCATACTAAATTCTGGCTGGATATGAGGAGAGTGGTAGTCTACGAGTCTCACAGATGAGGTGACACCAATAGTCCTGAAGCACTATAAGAAATAGTTCAGGACCCAAGGTACAGTACAGCATGGTGACTATAGATAACAATACTGTATTGTATACTTGGAAGTTGCCAAGAGAGTAGATCTTGGAAGTTCTCACCCTCCTCATAGGGAAAAAAGTGGTAACCATGTGAGCAATGGCTGTATTAAATGATCCTATTGTGGTAATCATTTCACAATATACATGTGTATTAAATCATTACATTATGCAATAATATATGTCAATTATATATCAATAAAGCAGGGGGGAAAGGATAAAAAGTATTCCAAAGGTAAAGCAAGTTTCCCTGGACTTTTCTTACACAATTTTGGTGGTTCCCTCATGTAAGCTCACTGGTCCTTGCCACTCCTTGCCCTGCTGCTCTCTTCACACAGTACTCAATCTGCCTGGTGAGCCATCTTCTACTTGAAGCCTTGGGTTGACCCTTCCAAACACCTACACTGTTCTGGGTTCATTTCTGGTCTTTTGCTCCACCATCTTCCTATTATGGCCTTCTTTTGTGCCCTAGAGTTCTGAATCCTCATGCCCCTGTTTTCCTACCGGAAAAAGGTCTTACAGACTCTCAGACAGGCTGAAAACCAAGCTACAGTCCTATTTATGAGCGTACTGCATTGCCACCTAAAAGTCAATGGAGAGCTGTAATCTGGACACAAACACACACATACACACACACACACACACACACAACTTTTATCTGCTGTTTAAAGTTAAATGGCCCATTTGATATTAAATCTATGACCTTATGACCTTAACCTCATCAGTGCTGGGCTCTAGCCAACTGAGAGCTGACTAGCCCAGTGTGTGTTTGCTACAAATAATATCCCCAAGGCACTTCTATATTAGGGATAAGTCAGCCTTTTATCAAGAATTCACTGGTAGCCATGTTGTGTATAATAAACAAGGAGTCTGTGCATTCACCTCTCAAAGCCACTTGAAATATGCCAGAAGAGAACATTTCAGAAACTGCTCCATGGGCACCATTCAAGAACAATGTGATTAAGCTGACTACAGGCCCTGAACACCTCAGGACTCCAGAGGGTCTATTTTCTGCTCACTTAATCTCTGGCTGTTTCATAGAATATCTTATAATCATCAATGCAATGATTTATAACTTGAGAGAGTATCTTGGTTTTTCAGTTGGGGGGAACTAAAGCTATTTCAGGAAAGAGTGATTTTTAAAGTATTCTTAGACTTGAACTAACTAAAAATAACCAGTGAAAATAAAGACAAAATCAAAAGTAAAAATGTGGATTACCTTCTGTCACTACACAGTTAGGCCCAGAATTAGCAGCTCGCCTCCCCTCTGCCTTGCTGAATTGGGCATTAGTCCCTGGAAACTGACACAGCAAGCAAGAAAATGGAAAAATATCTACTTGTGTGATGGTTGTAAGGCTCTAGAAGGACCTTATTTGCGTCCCCCCCAAGTAATCGCCAATTACTATATCATCTCTTTCTAGTTTTATTCTTCTGAATCCTGCTAAGCTTTTCAGTCTTCTATAGCCCTCTATGAAATAAACATGAGAAGCCCTGGAAGGCGTCAAAGCATGAATTCCTACAGTTCTCACATACCAGGGAGACAGTACATGAGGCTCCCAAAGAGATTTTGGCATTATATTCTGGAGAGTAGGTATGAGAAGAGAGGCAGAATTTTGCCAAAAACATGACCATTGGGCTGACTTGGGTATGGCTGAGCCAGAAATAAGATTGATCCGACTGGTGTTTGCTATTTTCAAAGGGGACACCTTTCTTCCTTCAGCAGCCTTAGATTCCAAATTTAGAGGCTGGGTAATGTCAGCTCTATGTATTAAGACTAAAGTTCTGGCCCCATGCCTACCCTGTGGCTCCCCAGGTTCATCTGGCTTATTTCAGACCCTCTGTGTGGTTCTCTGTGCCTGTCTCCAACAGCCATGTCTTCAGGACTGTGTTGTAAGGTCACAACTGAGTCCATAAAGAATCTGCCAAATTCTTCCCTGATTTCAAGAACAAAATACACATCAGGGAAGAGCGAAAATAGAGTAGCAAGATTTTTCTCACAAAATCGGGATCTATTTCTTCATCCTTGAAATCCCTTTTCTCTCCTTATTTGGCAAAGATAGTAACTGGGTCAAATATAGAAAATTCACCACCTCTCCCTTTTATTTACTTCTCCATCTGTGTACAGGCTTCATCAATGATGACAGCGGGGACTCGCTTGGCTTTGAAGCTCTGGTTGTCTATTTGATGTAAGGAAGCAGCTGGGAGAATATACACACATGCCATTCCTGGGCCCTGCTCCAGGGGTCCTGCTATTGGGCTTCTTCCCATTTGCCAGGTGAGAGACTGCTCTGGGACCTCACTATAGGAACCTTAGAAAAGATGCTTTCCCTTATTTTCTTTATTTTTTTAAGTTATACAAGAGAGGTATTTTAATAATATTTATTGTATGATTTTTCTAAACAAAAATGTAATAAATGCCCACTCTTCATCACTTGGGAAACAGAAAAACAAAGCAAAAAAAAAGTCATCCATTATCTAACAACTACGAATTAACCATAATAATTATTTTTATTTATGTCCTTTTGGTTTTTCCTGTGCATATATATAAAATAAAGAAAAATATTAATTATTTACAACCCCCACCACACTTTACAGTATTTTCTAAGCAAGGTGGGTGCTGAGGAAAACTGACTTACCCTTCACATATCCTGTATTCAACAAAGTCAAGCTGAAGATCCAGACGAGGCCTAGCTTATTCTGCCTAAGAAGGTACTAGAGCTGTGTTGTCCAATATGGTGACTACTAGCCACTTATGAATAATTTATTTTAAATTCTATACAATTAAATGAACTTAAAAATATATTTCCTCAGTAGCACTAGCCATATTTCAAAGGCTTAATAGCCACATATGGTTAATTTGACTCAAATCAATTACCATTAAATAAAATTTAAAACATGTTTTCTCAATTGTACCAGTCACACATCAAGTGCTCAATAGCCACATAGTGCTAGTGACTGCCATATTGAACAGAGAAGCTTATAGAACATTTTAATCATTATAGAATATTCTTTTGAAAAATACTTAACTACGGAACCACAGAAGAAGGTGAGATGTTGACAATAGAAAGGGGGAGTCACTGAAGGAATTTGAGAGAAAGGGAATGGAGAGAAATAGCTGCAGAAGGACATTAAACTTTTGCAGAAGAGAAATATTTGAAGGAAACGTGATTTAGAAGGTTTTGCTGTTTGATACATAAAATAATTCTTTCCCTACTTTATTTTCTCATGAAATCCTCAGTAAAACATATGTCATTTTTTTTTGTTTTTAGACTTAGATTTGTGGATGTGTGTATTTTAACATGATATATGTCACTGACATCAAAGTGGACACCTAGTGGAAACAAGACAGGCCTACATTTGGGTTATGCATGATCTACATGGGTATATAAAATACACAGAATGATATTTTACCAAAATACATTTTCTTGTCCCTTGATTTTTAAAAATTTATTTTTTAATTATAGTTGACATACAATATTATATTAGTTTCAGGTGCATAACACAGTCAGAGAAGGAAAACTCTGACTCCAAAAAACCTCCGCTGCCTTGCGGCATACCTCTTCAGGGGAAAGGCTAAGGGAGTAAACCCCGACAGAAAATCCGGAGCCGGAGTCCCTAAGGCGGTTTGACGTTGTAGTCAACACCGGCAACTCCTGCGGCGCACCTGAAGCCAAGCTGTATTGACTCCATCTTTCCCTTGGACCCTTCAGCTGCGAAGAGAGGGGGGGTCTGCTGCATGGGCAACAGCAGACCCTCCATATCACCCTGCCCAGGCTCTGTAGCTTCAGCTTCACTGGAGAGGACACTCCAGCGTCATCGCAAGATGTCGATTCAACACGGGAGGAGACAGATACCGTGTCACTCCCGAGTCGGACTGCACAGCCATTCTCGGCGGTGCAGATAGACTCTTAAGAAGCTACACCATCGTCTCTCGAGACAGACGGCATAACACAGTGATTAGACATTTATATAACTTATAAACTGATCCTCCTGATAAGTCTAGTACCCATATGATAACATACATAGTTATTACAATATTCTTGACTCTATTTCTGTGCTGTACTCTCCATCCCCATGTTTGTTTTTATACTTGTCAATTTGTTCTTACTCCCTTTCCCTTCCCACCGATCTCTCCAATCCCCCTCTCTACCATCATTTTGTTCTCTGTATCTATGAGTTTGTTTCTATTTAGTTTCTTGGTTTATTTTGTTTTTTAGGTTCCACATGTAAGTAAAATCTGACTTATTTTGTTTAGCATCATATATCCTCTAGGTCCATCCATGTTGAGACTTTTTGCACAGTGAATGAAACAACAAAACAAAAAGACAATCTACTGAATGGGACAATACTTTCACCAATGATACACCCAATAATGGGTTAATATCCAAAATATATAAGAAATGCATACAACTTAACAAAAAAAAAATCCTGCTTAAAAATGTGCAAAGGACTTGAATAGACATTTCTGCAAAGGGGACAGACAGATGGCCAATAGACATAAAAAGATGCTCAATGTCACTAGTCATCAGAGAGATGGAAATTAAAACCACCATGAAATATCACCTCACACCTGTCATGAATATCAATAAACAACAACTGTTGGTAAGGATGTAGATAGAAGGGAAATCTCAAGTGCACTGTTGGTAGGAATGCAGATTGGTAGAGCCACTGTGGGAAACAGTATGGAAGTTCCTCAGAAAGCTAAAAAGATAATTACCATATGACCTAGCATTTCCACTTCTGGATATTTATCCAAAGAAATCCAAACAACTAGTTTGAAAAGACACATGTATTTCTATTTTATTATGGCATTTTTTACAATAGTCAAGATATGGGAGCAACTTATTTGTTCATTGACAAATAAATGGATAAAGAATATGTGGTATATTACACAGCGAAATGCTACTCAGTCATAAAAAAGAAGGAAATCTTACCTTTTACAGCAGCATGAATGGAACTGGAGAGTATTATGCTAAGTGAAATGAATCAGTTAGAGGAAGACAAACACAATATGACTTCACTCATATGTGAAAATTTAATGAACAAAATAAACTAACAGACTTCCAGTCAAGATGGAGGCCTAGACAGACACACTGCATGTCCCTCCACAACTAAGAAGGAATACAACTACCTCAAAACTAGAAACAACCAGAAGTTCCAGAAAATCAAACTACATGGAAGTCCAGCAAACAAAGATATAACGAAGAAATACTCATCCAGACAGGGCCCCCAAGGACCTAGAACATCCACAGACCCACCCACTCTGGGAACGACGGCCAGGGAAGCAGCTAGAGCAGCACCAGCCCGGTGCGGAAGTGGGAAAGGTGCCTGGAAAAGGAGCGAGTGCTGGGCAAGCGGCATTGTTCCTTTTCAGAACCCTCCCCCACATTCAGCACCACAACATGGTAAAACAGGTCGCCCATTACTGACAAATTCCTAAGGCTCTGCCCCTTACAACTTAGTAGGAGCAACAGCTCTCCCTGAGACATGGAGGCAAACAAACACAGGAGACTTCCAGCCAAGATGGAGGAGTGGACTGACACACCCCCTCTCCCTCCACAACTAAGAAGGAACACAACTACCACAAAACCAGAAATAACCAGAAGTTCCAGAACATAAATGGAAGTCCAACATGTGAAGATATAAAGAAGTAGTGCTCATCCGGACAGGTAGGAGGGGCGAAACCAGGGAGGAGAGTTAAAGCTGTGCTGTCCACGGCAGCAGCAGCGATGGAGGCAGGACAGCGGTAAGCACAGACACCCATACTTAGGGAGAGGTGAGAAGCACCTGGGGAGCACCCCTGGCTGCAGACCAGACCCATCAGCTTGCAATTCCAAAGCAGGAGAAGGCAGACCTTCATTGCCTTGGACTGAGGCCTGGAGGGGGTGGGGATGGAGAAGGAGGCTCCCAGTCTCTCAGGGGAGAGTGAATGACAGGAAACCATCTTGGACCCCAACCCCCGCAGAAAATGCCACAGCACGGTGAGACAGGTCACCTGGCTGTGATGAGTGCTCGGGGTTCTGACCCCTATAGCATAGGAGGTGTGACAGTCCTGCCCAGGAAGCAAAGGTAAACACAAAATGGTAAGGATGGCACAGATCATGATAGAGATCCCAATGATGCAGCTGACCAGACAGCAAATATCTAATCTAACGAAGCAGCAGATAGGAAACCTTTCTGAGGCTCAGTTCAGAGCTTTGCTTATAAAAATGCTTACAGACCTAACAGTAGATCTTAAACAAGATGGGGAAGGAATGAAGGCTAGTCCTGATGAAATGAACAAAAACACATATGAAACTAGTGGTGAGGGCAAGAAAACCAGGGATCAAATCAACAAATTGAAACATAGAGAAGGAACAAACAGTCAACCAGTGCAGAAAGAGGAAATGAAAAGTGAAGAAAATGAGGAGAGGCACAGAAACTTATCAGACAGCTATAAGCGGGCTAACATCCGAATCATAGGGCTGCCAGAAGGTGAAGAAGAACTAGAAATTGAAAAATTATGTGAAAAGATAATGAAGCAGAACTTCCCTAACCTGGGGAAGGAAATAGACTTACAAGTCCAGGAAGAACAGAGAGTTCCAAATAAACTGGACCCAGGGAGAACCACACCAAGACACATTATAATCAAAATGTCAAAAATTAAGGAAAAAGAGAGAATCTTAAAAGCAGCAAGAGAGAAGAGAAGAATTACATACAAAGGGGTCCCAATAATACTATCAGCTGATTTCTCAAAAGAAATTCTGCAGGCAAGAAGGGACTGGCAAGAAATATTCAAAGTAATGCAAAGCAAAAGCCTACAACCACGATTACTCTATCCAGCGAAGCTGTCATTCAGAATAGAAGGGCAGAGAAAGTGCTTCCAGGAAAAAGTAAAACTGAAGGAGTTCATCAGATACAAACCACTGTTATATGAAATGATAAAGGGGCTTATTTAGGAGAAGGAGGATCAAAACTATGAACATTAAAATGAAAACTGTATCACAACAACCAACAACAGAAGCTAGGGAATCAAAACAAAGGCAGATTAAGTAGGCAACGAGAGTGGGAAAAGAATTATAGGTATGGGGAACATTTTGGGGGGAGGTCAGTGGGGAGGGGAAGGGGTGAAAGGGAGGGAGATGGTACAGGAATTAAGAAGCATAGTAGGAGGGAGTGGAGTAGATAGGAAGATATTGAGAAGAACTATATGCACAACCAATGAACATGGACTAAGGGGGGGCAACTTGAGGGAGGGAGTGGGGGTCACTGGGTGGAGGGTAACAAAGGGAAAAGAAATTCAGACAACTGTAATAGCATAAACAATAAAGCATATTAAAAAATAAATAAATAAAATAAACAAAAATAACAGGGTTGTTGGGGGCTTGATGAAAAAAGTGAAGGGATTAAGGAAAAGATAAATTCATAGCACAGAAGAAAAGCAGAGGCAGCACATATAAACAATGAAATATTACTCCACCATAAAAAAGAATGAAATCTTGCCATTTGTGATAACATGGATATCTCCTGATTTTTAGCACTATAACAAACATTTCTTATATTCATCCTTTACTTAAACACATGAAAACACACGTTCATTTCTTTTGATGTATTTCTTGAAGTCAAATATACTCGATTAGAAGATATACACATTTTTAAAGCTCTCAATACATACTGTTGTTTCATAATTGCCAACAGCGATGTATCCATATTCCCATTTCCTTGCATCCTCCACAAACCTACATATTTTTATTCTTTGTTTTTTCTGATTCTTTCAGACATAGTATTTATTTTAATTAAAAATACTTTTGAAGTTTCTCAAAACACGTGCAGAAAGAACCAATGCCAATGCTAATGCTAATCTTTAGTTTCTCAAAGCATCATGAAAATCCTCTCCATAAGATCCAGAAGAAGCACCTCAAGACAATAATTCAATCTGAACAAATCTCTTCTGACTGTAGTCTCTATATTACTTGGTACATCTATGTAAACACTTAACAATCTTCTTGTATTCAATATATTTGCATTCATCTCCATTTACTAACCCAGCTGGATCAGGTTTATACTTTACTTCCTATAAAATACTTCTGGGACTTAGCATAATGTTTCATACACAGAGAGAATGATGTATATATTAATTGGGATGGCATGGAATGGGAGATGTGAACATGTGCGTGCAAATGTGTATGTAGAGAGAGGGAATGAATGATTTATAGCTGCTCTCTGTTTTCTACTGGGAGTCCTTAAAGATAAGGAAAAAGGTGAAGAGGCAGCAATAAGGCTTCAAGATACACAAACCCATTACAATAAATTGTTTTGGGATTCCTGCCCTGGGCCATTGTGGGAAAAGATCCCATAATGCTCTGTGCAGCTGAAGGTCATATTAAAGTGCACATATGCACTGTTCTTTCCCTATAGAAGTAGCAACTAAAAATGTATAGTTAGTTCTTGATTAAAAGCAGCATGAGAATTTCTAACATAAATTAGTAACCCACTGAGGGTGGCACTGAATGGCTCTAATATTAAGAGCCTCTATTCTAATTACCACTTGGAACAAGCTTTATGCCAAGGATAGATCACTTCATCAGTGACATGTCTTGGTGCCATGGCTTCATGAATAAATGACTGCCTGTTTGTTAGTTGGAGATTTTTGTGTGGTTATAAGTTTGCAAAAGGGCCTGCCTTTATCCTGACAAGGGAATAATTACTTAATAGGGTACCACAAGCATCCAACATTCTGGTCACAGAGAAGAAGGCTTTTTTAGGCACAAACCTGAAGCCAAGATTGCACTAAGTAATGTCAGCCTGTGGGAATCTGCTACTCTGCCTTGTTTAATTACATATGAGTTCATTTGAATCAGGGAGCCTTTCCATAAATTTATTGTGAAGAACCACGCTTATCAATACAAGCTGCAGAACTTGAGAACACAAAAACATTAAAAATCATTTTCCTAATGGTTTGACTGATGTCCCAATAGCAGAAATGATTTCCCCAGGGTCACAGAAGTGTTCACATAGCAGAACCATGACAAGAAGCTAAGTATCTACTCTCAGTTCAGTAGAAAACATTGAGGAACACCCCAGCTCCTGTTTTATTCACATAACCAATATTGATTATGTCCTGTGTTCCAGGCATGCTGCTAGGGGTTCCTGGAAGCTTTCTAAGATGGCTGCTTATTGACTGACTATAGACCACTTGCCAGAGCTCCGAAGTCACATCTAAGGTCCATTTGCACTATGACCAAAATATTAGTGTTCACTTACTGTAAAAAGCCCAAGACTTCATTTTGGTGACTGGATGACTTCCAGGTTTCCCTTTATTTGCCACATCCTCTCAACAATGTACAAAGGACTAGGAGCCATGTATATTACCATTTGTTGTGAAATTTCAAAAAGTGTTCTCTCTTCTTTATCCATTGTATTATGGAGACACTAAAATAGAAGTATCATCCTGTCAAGGGCATCAGTGTCAATTATGAATTTTACCAAATTCACAGCACCTTTGAGGCTACATTTTTATTACTTTAGAAATGTTTAATGTTCATTTCAGGGGGAAGAAAATAAACTAAAAATATGTTCCTTCCAGTCAGACAGCTGTAAGTGACTGAGCCAGGACCAGAACCCCAGGCTTGTTTGACCCCTCAGAGAATATATGAGAAAAAATTATTCTATTATTTCTGGAACTTGGGAAATGATGTGGGAAGATGAATAGACATTCTCAAGATAAGCATCAGAAGTAATGAATCATACATTCAGATATTTATTGAGCCCTTGCTATGTACAAAATTTGTGTAAGGGGATGAAAATGGAGTGATGAACCAGATAGAGTTTGGACTCTCAGAGTTTAAAACAAGCAATATCCAATCTTAGGAACTTGACAAGGCTGACATTCTGTCCCTCCACCTTCCTGCTGTGTATCGTCTAGTGCACTATTTATCTTCAATGGGAAGAGTGCAATTAAGGTAATCAACGTCCAGGGAAATAAATCACTAGTGTGTTCTGTCTTCTGAGCTGATTCTGAAAGCAGCCCATATACCTTCAATTATAGACTTTATAACTTATGCCTACATTACTGAATGTTCTCAGAAAGCTAAGGGGAAAAGGAAGACCACAGCTCCCTGCCATCTTAAGAGTAAACTCCCCACTCTATATATGACTCCCAAAACTTATTCCCAGCCCCTTTCTGAGTTATAGTTCTAATATCCAGCCTTCTGGTGCCATTTTCACCTGTTTCTCATGTTGTGTTCCTTTGTTCTGTGAGTGACATAGTCATCCATGCCCAAAGACTTGGCATCTTTGAGTCCTCCCTTCCCCATGCTCCCCACCTGTAATTAATGTCAAGTTTTCTCTACTCTACCTTCAGAGTCTCTCTCATCTGTTCCCTCTTCTTCCTCTTCAACATCTGAAGGGACACTGATGACTAATTCTGTGTGCCAACTGACTGGGCTAAGGGTTGCCTAGAGAACTAGTAAAACATTATTTCTTGTTCTGTCTGTGAGAATGCTTCTGGAAGAGATTAGCATTTGAATTAGAGAACTAAGTAAAGAAGATTGCCCTCACTGATGCTGGTGGGCCTCATCCAGTCTGTTGAAGGCCAGAATAGAACAATAAGGTAGAGGAAGGGTTGTTTGCTCTCTCTGACAGAGCTAGGACATCTATCTTCTTCTGCCCCTGGACATCTGCCCTACTGGTTCTCAGAAATTTGGACTTGGACTTGAACTTACATCATCAGCTCCCCTTGTTCTCAAGCCTACAAGACTGACTGAATTACACTACCTGGCTTTTCTAGCTCTTCAGCTTACAGACAGAAGATTATGAGACTTTTTGGCCTCCATATCACATGATCCAATTACTATAATAAATTTCTATATACATGTTCTGTTTCTGTAGAGAACCCTAATATAGGGACTAAGATCCTGACAGGACAGGTGACCTGTACCAAGATCACACTGTTCATAAACAGCAGACTTGGTGTTATAGCCCAGTATATCTGACATGAAAGTACATAGTCATGCAGATAAGACCCTTATTTACACTCATTTGTCCAACTCTAATGCTTTATTAGACCTTATTTACTATCTCTCTTCAGCCTTTACTACAAAATGTTTGCAATTAATTTTACTAAAGCATAACTTTTACTAAAAGCATTTATCATCGCTCTCTATACCTTATCAGTTTCTCATTGCTTGGTGTATTTCAGGAACAAAAATAAGATCAACATGGCTTAACTATGGTAGCTGCAAGAATATGTTTTCATCACCATGGTGTCTTTCTTCTTGTGCCAGAATAGTGTTTAACATATAAAATGTAATCCAATAATATTTATTCCTGTAGTACCCCTTAAATCATAATTTGTCTCTAGTTCCATAGATATGCCTTATCTTCTCAACCAGGATGTAAACTCTTTTAGGTCAGTTGACATGGTTTATATGTCTTTGTATTTACCTCCACAGTGTCTTTGGAAAAAAATTTTTTTTGAAATACCAAAGAGAGAGGGGTTAAGTAATATACAAAATAGCTGCTTTTGTCTTCCAGTTTTCCTGAAGGACTCTTGAGTACAGAACAATGCTGCCCAGAACTTTTCAGGTGGAAAACTTGTAAGTGGCTATTTTCCCATGCTCAAGATTCTATTGGTTCCCACTCAACCCATCTTTATGTTTCTCCACTGCCTCATTAATTATGTATATTAAAACAAGTTTGACATTGTTGTTTCTTGAAGGTGAGCACTATGTCTCACTCATCTCAGTGTTCATCCTCCCCCCACAGCATCCAGTGCATTACTCTGCACATACTAGATGAATAAATAATTTTAAAATAAAGTATAATAACAGTAGTAGGTTAAAAGAAAATACACCACAGTCCATGGACCTTCAATTTGTGCTGGTTTGCCATTCTTCCAAATGGATCATATCCAAATGAAATTCATTTCCCCACACCAGCCCCTCTGCCATCTCCCTTTTATCCCTGTCTTTGGTGTCAGTGGCACAAGTAATCTTCCAGTCTCTAAGACTGGATACTTTATGGGGCTCTTGATGAAAGTAAGATGTACATGGCAATACATCAAAGTTGAACTATTCAGCAGACATTTGGAAACTAAGGCAGAGGTGGAAAAACTACTTTTAGAGAGGAGGAATAGTCTTGCCCTTCCTTTGAAATTAAAGGAATGATAAATATGAATAGAGAAAGAGATTAGTTGAGGTGGGGATAAGAGGATATACAAGGGATTCAGTCTCTACAAAGTAGAGGAGCTCATTTGCTAAGGCTAGGAGTGGGTGGAGACTTGAGTAGAAGAGGTCTGGAATAACTGGTTTTTTGAATTCCCATGGATATTGACAATATTGAAATTCTGCATCATGGAGCTTGAATCAATCTGACATCCTTAAATAAAAGTTCCATTGTTTGTAGCTAATGAAAAATGACTGCAGAGGCTGGCTAAATTAAAAATTAATCCTGCACAACTCATGGTTATAAGATGGGTGTTTTGGGATACAGTCCCTCTCAGGATTGCTTTCGCTGTGTCCCATAGGTTTTGAGTTGTTGTGTGTTCATTTTTGTTTTGTTTTTTTTTTTTTTTTTTGCAGAAACTGTTTGACTTCTTTGATTTCCTTGTCAACCCATTCATTATTTAATAACATGTTATTCAGTCTCTATGAATCTGAATGTTTTTGAGTTTTATCCTTGAGGTTATTTTCTAATTTCAAGAAGTCATTGTGATCTGTGAAAATGTTTGATATGATTTCCATTTTCTTGAATATGTTGAGGCATGTTTTGTGTCCTACCATGTGGTCTGTCTTTGAAAATGTTCCATGTGCATTTTAAAAGAATGTGTATTTTGCTTCTTTGGGGTGAAAGGTTCTGTATATATCATTAAGTCCATTTGATCTAGAGTCTCATTCAATGCCACAATATCCTTGTTGATTCTTTGTTTGGAAGATCTATCCATTGTTGACAGTGGGATGTTAAAATCCTCTACAATGACTGTGTTGTTGACGGTATCTTTCTTGAAGTCCTCCAAGATTTTCCTTACATATTTAGGTGCTCCTGTGTTGGTGCATATATGTTTACAATGGTTGTTGGACTCGTCGTCGTTGGCAGCCGTCCGTCTCGAGAGACGATGGTGTAGCTTCTTAAGAGAATGGTTGTGCAGTCCGACTCGGGAGTGACACGGTATCTGTCTCCTCCCGTGTTGAATCGACATCTTGCGATGATGCTGGAGTGTCCTCTCCAGTGAAGCTGAAGCTACAGAGCCTGGGCAGGGTGATATGGAGGGTCTGCTGTTGCCCATGCAGCAGACCCCCCCTCTCTTCGCAGCTGAAGGGTCCAAGGGAAAGACGGAGTCAATACAGCTTGGTTTCAGGTGCGCCGCAGGAGTTGCCGGTGTTGACTGCAACGTCAAACCGCCTTAGGGACTCCGGCTCCGGATTTTCTGTCGGGGTTTACTCCCTTAGCCTTTCCCCTGAAGAGGTATGCCGCAAGGCAGCGGAGGTTTTTTGGAGTCAGAGTTTTCCTTCTCTGATGTGCCCTGACTGGAAGATCGAACCAGCAACACTTAGCTCGCAGGCCGACGCTCAATCCACTGAGCCAAACCAGCCAGGACTTGTTGGACTACTCCCTTAAATATTATGTAGTGATCTTCTTTGCCTCTTTTTATGGCTTTTTTTGAAATCTATTTTGTCTAAGTATTGGTGCCCCAGCTTTTTTTCATGTCTTTTCACTTGGAATATTTTTTTTCCATCCCTTCACTTTTAGCCTGTGTAAATTTTTTGTTCTGAGGTGGGTCTCTTGTAGGCAGCATATATGTGGGTCATGTTTTCTTATTCATTCAGCTACCCCATGTCTTTTGATTGGAACTTTTAATCCAATTACCTGTGTCGTTCTCTCTCCTCCTTACAGCAGTCCCTTTAGCATCTCTTGCAGTTCTGCCTTGGGGGAGATGTACTCTTTTAGCCTTCTTTTGTCTGGGAAGCTCTTTATTTCACCTTCCATTTTAAATGAGAGCCTCACTGGATAGAGTATTATTAGTTGTAGGTACTTCCTTTTCATTACTTGGAATAATTTGTGCCAATCCATTCTGGTTTGTAGTGTTTCTGTTGAGAAATCAGGTGATAGCTTTACCGGAGCCCCCTTATATATTACTAGCTGTTTCTCCCTTGCTGCCTTTAAGATTCTCTCTTTGTCTTTAAATTTTTCCATTTTAATTATGATATGTCTTGGAGTGAGTTTCTTTGGGTTCATCTTTATTGGGACCATCTGTGCTTCCTGAACTTGTGACTTTTTTCCTCACCATGTTAGGGAAGCTTTCTGTCATTATTTTTTCAAACAGGTTTTCTACCCCTTGTTCCTCTTCTATGATGTGAATGTTGTTATATTTTCCTGAAGCTTCCTTAAACTATCCTCATTCTTTTTGAGTCTTTTTTCATTTGTTCCTCTGACTGGGTTTTTTTTTTTTTTCTACCTGTCTTCCAGCTTGCTGATTTGGTCCTCTGTTTCATCTAGCCTGCTTTTGGTTCATTCTAGTGTATTCTTCATTTCAGGTATTGTATTATTCATTTCTTCCTGATTCCTATTTATAATTTCTATGTCCTTTTTCATGCTGCTGTAGTTCCCACTGAGTTCATTGAGTATCCTTATAACCATTATTTAGAATTCTATATCTGATAGATTGATTGCCTCAATTTCATGTAGCTCTTTTTCTGGTGATTCCTCATTTCCTTTCAATTGGGGGTTGTTTCTTTGTCTCTCTATTTTAGGTTACTCTTTTTGTTTGTTTCTGCATCTCAGATTGCTCTTCTTTGACTCCCTGTCTTCATGGGGTGTCCTTCTGTGGTAGGAGTTCTGTGGGACTCAGTTGTGCAGTCTCTTTGATATCCTGATCTGGATGCTTTAGGGATGCCCTTTATTCAATTTATGTGGGCTCTCTTATTGTACTTGGGCCTTGATAATTCATGGTTCCCTTCTGGCTGGCTGACTGGGAGTCACAAGCCCCACCATGTCTTGTATGCATTTTGCATAGACCCCAGCAGAGGAGTCATAGTGAGTTAATTTTAATAGGTCATATGAATACACAACTCTAGCCCTTTCAGACCTTCTAGCATTAGCTCTTGTAATTTGTTTTTATTTAATTTTTAAATTTTATATTTAGTGTATATTTTTTCATGTATCTCAATAATCTTCATATTTATCATTTTCATTGATTACAAGCAATACTATTAAAATACCAAAATTTTATAACCATCTCTCTGTTAATGGCTGTTTGGCATATATCCAGCTTTCCATGATAATAAAAAATATATAATACTTTCCTTCTGAATTATATCCTTAAAACACATACCCTGGAGTGAGATTATTTAGCAAAAAGGTATGAACAGTTTTATGACTTGCTAAAAACTGCCAGATTGTTCATTAAATTGACTGAGGTAACTTATAATGCTCCTAGAAATGTGTAAATGTTTCAATTTCCCCAAGAGTCCAATCACTAGTTTTAATAATGTTCATTTACTGTTGCTAATTTTAGAGGTATAAAGTAACATTTTATTGTTTTAATTTGCACTTCCGTTACTGTTGGCAAGACTGCACACTGTTTCCTATGTTAATTTACTAATGGTGTTTCATCTTATGTAATGATTCTTCATGTTTTTTGACCATTGTCTGCAGTGAATTTAATGCAAATTTTTAAAAAACTCAATATATTTTAGAAATGCCATTATGTGTATTAAATATAATTGTCTATTTTGTCATTTAATTTCTATCTTGGTTTTATTGTGGGTTTTTTTCACTTTTTAAATTGTAGTTCTATTACAGTGGTCCCATTTTTTCCCCCATTGCTCTCCCCTGCCTCACCCATCTGCCCCCTCTCCCACAGTCAGTCCCCACCCTGTTGTCCATGTCCATGGTGATTTATACTAGTTCCTTGACTAGACCTTTCCCCTTCTTTCCTACCTTCTCCCCCCCTCCCCTCCTTTCTGGGCACTATCAGTCTGTGTTTTAGTTTTATTAACATTTTGTGCAATCTTTTCCTTTGTAATTAATTTTCTTCTTTACTCAAATATTATCTCCCTCTATAACTGAATAAGTGCTTTATTTTCTCCTTTTATTCCTTGATAATTATTTTTCTAAATATTTAACACTAATTTTTGTTATTGATTGTGATGTATTATTGCATGAGATGTAGGTTTGTTCATTTCCCCCAATACCACTTATGAAAATGAACCTCTTCTCTGTTGCTTTGTTAAACTTAGTTAGGTGTGTATTGAACTGTTATGTGTGTTGATTAAAGCCCACATTCATGTTTACCAAAGGGTACCTAATTAGATTCACACAGTCTGTGTTTACAATGCTGCTTTTTGAGAGACAAAGTAGTGTCATATCATCAGATGGCATAGTGGCAAGTACTCAGAAGTAGCCTTTATCATTTCCTTCACCTCCTTCTATAGAGAAAATGCCATTCACTCCTTGTCTCTATTCTTACTATAAACTTCAGAGTTGCCATCTGAAGAAAAGTCTCTGGTCCTTCTGTGTTTTATGGATGGAAAAATAGATGGAGAATGTAGAGAACCAATGTATGTACACAAAGGCCTTTTCTAGAAACTTTTCCTCATGCCTTCTTTTCTGTCTATCTTCTAATTATTCTCTGATGTAAGTAAGTAAATGCTTATGACTAAAAGAGAGACTGCTTTGGGAGCTTGTATTGACAATCACATCCACACATTCTTTACATTAGGCAGTAGATATATTTCCAGCCTATGAACTGAGTTACTGTAAACTTAACTGTCTTTTTCCAATGAACAGAGATATAATACACACTTTTTCTGTGGCATTGTTGACAAGTAATTTTGTAAACCAGAACTCTGGTAAAGCAAATATATTAGTCATGTTTCAGAATTACTAGTGATTTTTTGAGTTTTTAAGCTACTCATGCTTCTCCCTGAAGATCTATATATCTTACTGCCAGAAATTCTGAAGAGGAAAAATTAAGAGGAGGTATGTGGGAATGCATGTACTTTGACAAGGCCCCACAAGATAATCTTATATCTATCTCCTGCACACACACACACACACACACACATCCCTGAAGCAAGGGCACTGATTATATTCTTTAAGTTCAGGTCTTTTTCTTCATTAGGGTTTCTTAAAGTGGAACCCATCAGTGGAGTATACAGACAGATGGTCCATATGATATGTCAAAGAATGTAGACAGATATAAAGAGGGTCATAAGTAATTCTTAAATTGAGTCTTCAAAAAATATATAGTTTTTTACCTGGCTGCCGTGGCTCAGTGGATTGAGCGTCGACCTGCAAGCCAAGTGTCGCTGGTTCGATTTCCAGTCAGGGCACATGACTAGGTTGCATGTCAGGTTCCCAGTTGGGGGCGCAAGTGAGAGGCAACCACACAGTGATGTTTCTTTCCCTCTCTTTCTCCTTTCCCCCTCTCTAAAAATAAATAAAAAAACAAACAAACAAATCAATTATTTTTAAAAATATATTGTTTTTTATATAGCTCAAGGTAAAGGTCCAACTTCATCCTTTTGCAAGTGAATATTCAGTTTTCCCAGCACCAATTGTTGAACAGTCATATTTTTTAATGTTCTTCCTTTAACTTGCTTATTGGAATCAGTCAGAGAAGATCAGTTGCTTATTTTGGAGTGTCCCACCTTTCTAGAGCTATCTTCCTTTCTAGAGTCTTGAGCCATGGATTAATACTTGACTTTTCCTTGAACTTTTTAAAATCATAGTCTATTATGGGATTTTGTACACTGCTTCTTCTTTCTTTGCTTTTATAAATGCTATGATAGATCTTGTCTTTCGTAGTTACCATTACTTCTTTTAATTTTAGTACAATGTAGCCAAGCTGAGGATCTCTGAATCTGAGCAAGTCCTATTGTCTGTCACTACTATACTAAAGGACAGAACATTAAATGCAAATGTCTACTATTGTATTTGGCCTGCACATTTGTCCCAAATATGTGTGTAGACTCTTATATGATTAGCAGAGTGAGACTTAAGAATTTCTTCTCCTCAGATATGGGAAAAGCCATGTGGCCTCTGCCTTGGTGCCTTTCCTTTGAACAACCCACCTTTCTATCCACCAAATTCTGGCTCTCTGACTTAATCTTCCAAAATTGTACAGAAACATCAACTCAGAAAATGATAGCACTTCCCATAGCCCCATCCTGGTCCCATTCTGAGGTAACTGGTGTGTGGGGATGAGTTTGAGTATGCTCAGTGAAGGCATATTAATAAAGGGGCCCTTCTCTAAGAAAAAACGTGGTCCACACACATATTACTGATGTGAAAGCATGAGAAAAATAAATCTAAAGTGGATATACCACCACAAAGAGAAAATTTCACTCTTTTCAAAAAATGATATTACTGGAAATCACGAATTAAGTTCTAGAAATAAACTTATATTGCTCTTTTGCCCAATACTTGCCCACTTTAGAAATACAAATTCTATGTCTTATGGTCATGCCTTTCTTACCCCAGAGCA
Organism: Furipterus horrens; assembly: GCF_987537825.1. Lineage (NCBI taxonomy): Eukaryota > Metazoa > Chordata > Mammalia > Chiroptera > Furipteridae > Furipterus > Furipterus horrens. The sequence goes on along the minus strand of NW_028327187.1, from coordinate 18,770,762 downwards.
CATAAAGTTCTCTCTTTGAAAGTTGAAATTATGTGCAAGATGAGTCAAGAATCTTTTGGGTGGGTATAGTTGAAATGTGCCATCAGTGCTCTATCTTGCTTTTCTTCTAGTTTTTTGTTGATATTATGAAAGCATTATCCAAAACAGCCATCTATATGTTCAAGAAGTCTGTAGTATTCTCCCCAGAATATCATGACCTATTTGCTTTTTATCATGTTTTGCCTTACATCTATGGATTGAGAATGTGAGGTACAGCATTTTGAAACTCTTAACCCCTTATCAGATAAATTTTTTAAATCAAGTGCATAAATCTATTACAATATTGTAGTCAGAAATTCCATTCTACACACATCAGCAAAACTTAGAACACAATAATAACTCCATGTTTGAAATATTTAAGGTCACTTTGGTCATAATGCATTCTTTATGCATTGGAAATTAATATCTGAAGCCATGAGAAAATTATCTTTATACCTTTGTGTTGTGAATACCATAAACCATCTTCAACTTTTATTCTTATACAACAAAATTTTAAAACATTTTAAGCCATAGATCTTCTTCAATGAATTTCTAATAAGAAGCCCCCCCCACCACTACCACCAAAAAAAATGGATAAAATCATAGTTGGTCTGGTTTACTTGGTGTAGGAAATCTGAAGCCTCACCAATACCATTTCCCTCCCACTCCTCCACCATCTGTGTTAGTCCCACAGGTATTTCCTCAAACTCAGAAAGTTCTGCATGGCACAATTTGATTTTATATTTTCCCCCCATAGTACCTATGACATTCGTCTCCCTTGTCCTTCATTTCAGGCAAAGCCTTTTTGATCTAACTAATGGGACTGAATGTCTTCAGCATCTTTTGGCTTTTAGGTATCCATATGGCTTGAGAGATGTAAACATCCCTACAATGTACAAGGGTAATTTTTCAGGTCAAAGCAGCTGGTTGAATATACACTTTAGGATTATCCAAATCCACTTGTTGTGACTCTATTTTAATCATGCATCCTTTTGCTCTTAAAAAGTTTCCCAAGTACAAAAGAATCCCTCTTAAACAACCACTGTTTAAATTACTCAAAAATATAATCAAAGACATCATTCTATCTGTAAAATATATTGATAATGTCCATACCATGCTGAATCATCAGGGATAATAAGATATGTTCTTGAGTATGCAACTACTCTGCTTCCACCATTAGGCTGTGTACATGCTAAATATAAATTCCATTTATTTCCAATATGTTTATTCAAATTTTACTTGTTATTATCATTACCAGATTTAATTATTAATTAGATCAAATAAACAGAAGTTCAAAACAAGATAAGCTGTTCTTTGTTTAAAACTTAAGCTGGAAAGCTCTGTGAAAAAACAACATCCAGAAGATGAGAAAACAAGCCACAGACTGGGGGAAAAATATTTGCAAAGGACACATCTAACACAGGACTGCTATCTAAAATATAAAGTACAATACAATACAAAATACAAAGAACTCTTAAAATTCAACAACAAGAACACAACTCAATTAGAAAATGGACAAAGGACCTTAACAGACACTTCACTAAAGACATACAGATTTCAAATAATCATATGAAAAGATTCTCCACACCATATGTTCTCAGAGAAATGCAAATTGGACAATGAGCTACCACTAGCATGGCTCAAATAAGAAACACTGACAAAGCCAAATGCTGGACAAGAGGTGAAGCAACAGGAATTCTCATTCATTGCCATTGGGAATGCAAAATGGCACAGCCACTTTGGAAGACAGCTTGGCAGTTTCTTACAAAATTAAACATATTCTTATCCTACATCCAGTAATCACACTTCTTGATATTTACCCAAATGAACTGAATCTTATGTCCACACAAAAACATGCACATGGGTGTTTATAGCAGCTTTATTCATAACTGCCAAAACTTGGAAGCAGCCAATATGTTCTTCAGCAGGTGAATGGATAAATAGACTGTAGTTCATCCACACAATGAAATATTATTCAGTGCTAACATGAAATGAGCTGTCAAGCGATGAAAAAATGTGGAGGAACTCTAAATGTGTATTGCTAAGTGAAAGAAGCCAACTGCAAAGGCTACATACTGTATGATTCCAACTATATGACATTTGGAAAAGGCTAAATTATGGAGACTATAAAAATATCAGTGGTTTCCAGGATTTGGTGGAGGGAGGGAGAGGTGACTGGGTACAACACAGAGAATGTTCAAGCAGTGAAAATGTGTATGAACTATAATGATGAATACATGTCATTTTTAATTTGTCTAAATTCATAGAATGTACAACACTAAGAATGAACCATAATATAAACTTCAGACTTTTGGTGATTATGACATGTCAATGGAGTTTCCATCGATCGTAAAAATATACCACTCTGGTGGGGGTTGTTGATAATGGGGTAGACTATGTATGCAAGGGGCTGGGGGTATATGGGAAATCTCTGTACCTGCCCCTCAATTTTGCCATGAATCTAAAACTACTTGAAAATCAAACCCTACATTTTTAAAAGTTAAGCTGAATACTTCAGAAAGACTTTATAAATGCATATCATTGTAAAATTATATATATAAAAGACATCTGTAAATTCATGGTAAGAATCTTAGGATTCTGCACTCAGTTGCACTGTAGTGTCATTATCAAATTTACTACCCAATTTAAAGAAACACAAACTATAAATATTAGAAGAGGTGTTGTCAGAGCCAGAAAAAAACTCAGCCTCAGTTTAAATATTGATAAATAATGAACACTTATGTTTTAAATTAAAATATTAGAATTTGTATGTAACATTTATTTAATCACCACAACAACTGTCATTTAAAAATTAACTAGTTAAAACACACTTGTGCATCATCAAACTGATGAAAACAAAAGATGGAGAGAATCTTGAAAGGAAGAAGAGGGAAATGACACATGAAATATAGTAGGACAATAATGCAAATGAGATACCTGGATTCTCAAATGAAACAATGGAGTCCAGAAGAAAAAGGAATAATATTTAAAGTGCTAAAAAATATATCACAGAGGGGGATCCAAGATAGAACCAGAGTAGGTGGAAGATACACTCACTTCCTAGGACCAAACTGGAATTACAACTAAACCAAAGAACAATCATCCTTCTATCCTCTCTAAATCACTTTTCTTTCCTATAGAAATCTCATAAGCTTTTTTCCTTTTTTCCTTCTCATTCCCATTGCACTGGTATTAATCTTTGCTCATTTTTTTGTTGAAATTGTTACAGTGGATCTTTTTCTCCAATTTGGTTTCTATTTTTTTCAAATTTGTTTTTAATTTTTTTAAACCTCATACTATACTCTTCCCTTTTCTTACTCCACTTTGCCTTCTTCGCCTCCCTTTTTAATTATTATGTAAACTCTATTTTCTTTCTCACCTTGTTTCTTTTCCCTACTCTTATTATTTCTCTTCTTTCTACCCTCTCAAAATCATTTTTCTTTCAGTTAGTCATCTCACATTTATTTTTCCTTTCTTATTATAGCCTTAATCTCTTTACACCTTTATTAATATTGGCTCATTTGCTGTTGATAGTGTGGTTGTGAGTGGAGGTTGTTACTGTAGGTATGGTTTTGTTTCTTGAGTTTTGTTTTGTTCTGACTACACCTGTACAACAGTGTATAAGACATGGTGGGTGGTGTGACTCTCAGTCAGCCAGCTGGAGGGAAGTACCCGCCAAAGAATGACCCAACAACAATGAAAACACAATTATAACCAGAGAGCCCACATAGACAGCATAAAGGGCATCCCAAGAGCATCCAGCTCAGAAGATCAAGGAGACTTCACCACTGAGTCCCACAGGACTCCTACCACAGAGAGTCACACCATGAAGACAGGGACTCAAAGCAGATCAATCTAATATGCAGAAACAAACAAGAAGAATCACCTAAAATGGGGAGACAAAGAAAAAAAAAACCCAATCGAAAGGAAAGGAGGAATCTCCAGAAAGAATGCTAAATGAAATTGAGGCGAGCAATCTATCAGACATTGAGTTCAAAGTAATAATTGTAAGGATGCTCAGTAAGAACTCCAAGGAACTCTATGGAAGCTACAAGGAACTTATTGGGAACTATATCAGCATGAAAAAGGACATAGAAACTATCAATAAGAGCCAGGAGGAAATGAAGAATATAATATCTGAAGTAAAGAATACAGTAGACGGAATTAAAAGCAGGCTAGATGAAGCAGAGGATCGAATCAGTGAGCCATCTGGGAGAGTGGGTGACAGACTAGGGAAAGGTAGTGAGATTTTAGGTGGCACCAAGGGCCCATTTGAAACCAGTCAGCAAAGCTGTGTGTTTTCTCAGTCACGTTCATTGCACAGGTGAATGGACAGAGAGGACAGAGTTGGATTTATCCAGGATTATGGTTTTGCCACATACGAGATGAAGACAGGTGATTAGAGGATACGTAAAAAAGAGTCAATAAAATAACTGAGCACATAATATGAAGTGGAAAAGGAAGGAGAAGATACAAGATATGTAAATGATAGCGAGCCATGGTAGAGCATACCATGGTTGGGCTCCTAACTCCAAACCACCTGTTAGAAGCAGAGCTGGAAAAAATGAAAAGAAGTTCAACAAATCATCAGAGATTTACTAATACCCTTCAACTTATAAAGAAATGAAACAAGGCAGCACATAGGTCCCTATGGGACCTCAGCAATGGCAGCAAGATCCATTAGGATTCATCACCTTTTCCAAAGCAATATGTTAAGATGAGAAAATGAGTCAAAGCCCACACAAATGAAAACACCCCTGACAGGGTAGAGGGGCCCTGACATGTCTAATATATTTGAGAATACCTGTCTGCTGCTGATTTAATATTTGGATAACTTGTCTGGGTAGAGTATTTTAGAATCACATATGCTTTCCTTTAGGAGTTTGCTCTATCTTCCAGCACTGAAAGGAAAAATCTGAAGCCAGCAAGAATTTTCCTCCTATAGATATCTTGATTTTTCTTCCTGCACTCCTAAGTTGTTTTTCTTCATACTTTAGAATTTAATAACTTAACCAGGATGTTTTTAATGTTTTTAATTTTTTAAATGACAGTTGACATACAATGTTATATTAGAAGAGAAGCTTTCAACATGGGTTTTTCCCAAACACCCATGTTGCACCAGCAAATTTATCCACCAATAACACCAATTCACCTAAGAGAATATCCTTCAGCACTGAGACTACAGAAGCCAATAATACCCAGAGCTCACAATGTACCTCAACACAGGACTAGAGTTTAAAAAATAGACCAAGATTAAGTAGGAATGATATCAAAGATGATCATAATGCACTATAGCAGAGCAGATAGAAAGCTTGGAAAAATCTGCCAATAATAAGCAGGGGGTAAATGTAAAATTACAAAGCAACTGTGTAACCACTACTTCAGAAAAGCAGACAAGGACTTCCGGCCAAGATGGAGGCCTAGACTGACATGCTTTGTCTCCCTCCACAACTAAGAAGGACTACAACTACCGCAAAACCAGAAATAACCAGAAGTTCCAGAAAACAAAGCTACATGGAAGTCCAACATATGAAGTTATAAACAAGTGGTGCTCGTCCAGATGGGTAGAAGGGGCAAAGCCAGGGTGGAGAGATTAAGCTGTGCTGCTGGTGGCAGCTGCAGCAATGAGCAGTGGGACTGCAATAAGCACAGACATCTGTATTTAAGAGGAGGCGAGAAGTGCCAGGGGAGCACCCCCAGCTGCAGTCCAGACCTGTCATCTCATAATTCCAACACCAAGAAAGGCAGACCCCCATTGCCTCAGACTGTGAGGCCCAGAGGGCATGGGGACGGAGGAGGAGAAGGCTCCTGGTCTCTCAGTGGAGAGTGAATGGCCGGAATCCATCTTGGACCCCTGCTCCCACACAAAACACCACAGTGTGGTGAGAAGGGTCGCCCGGTAGTGACGAGTGCACAGAGCTCCACCCCCTATAGCATAGGAGGTGTGACAGCCCCATCCAAGAAGGAAAGGTAAACAGACTTGTCAGGATGGCAGGGATAATGATTGAGATACCAATCACGCAGTTGACCAGAAAGAAAATATACGAATTAATGGACAAACAGATAGATAATCTTTCTGAGGCTCAGTTCAGAGCTATAGTTATAAGACAGCTTGTAGAAATAACAGTGGGGCTTAATCAAGGTGGGGAAGGAATGAAGGCTAGTCCTACTGAAATGAATTAAAACAGATATGAAACAAGTGGTGAGGGAAGGAAAACCAGGGATCAAATTAATAAATTGGAACAGAGGAAAGAAACAAACAGTCAACCAGTGCAGAAAGAGGAAACAAAAAGTGAGAAAAATGGGGAGAAACTCAGAAACCTCTGGGACAACTATAAGAGAGTGAATATCCGAATTATAGGGTTGCCTGAAGGTGAAGAAGAAGAACTAGAAATTGAAAAATTATGTGAAAAAATAATGAAACAGAACTTCCCTAACTTGGGGAAGGAAATAGACTTACAGGTCCAGGAAGCACAGAGAGTTCCAAATAAACTGGACCCAGGAAGAACCACACCAAGACACATAATTAAAATGACAAAAATTAAAGATAAAGAGAGAATCTTAAAAGCAGCAAGAGGGAAGAAGAGAATTATGTACAAAAGGGTCCCAATTAGGCTATCAGCTGATTTCTCAAAGGAGTCTCTGCAGGCAAGAAGGGACTGGAAAGAAATATTCAAAGTAATGAAAAGCAAAAACCTACAGCCATGATTACGCTATCCAGTGAAGCTGTCATTCAGAATAGAAGGGCAGAGAAAGTGCTTCCAGGACAAAGTTCATCAGATCCAAACCACAGTTATATGAGATGTTAAAGAGACTTGTTTAGAAGTCCCAATTTATTTTCCCTCTGCTCCCCCTCCCTCCAGTTGTCCCCCCCTTTTTAGTCCATGCCCATTGGTTGTGCATATAGTTCTTCTCAACCTCTTCCTGTCTACTCCATTTCCTCCTACTGTGGTTCTTAATTCCTGTACCATCTCCCTCCCTTTCCCCCTTCTCCCTCCCTTGCTGACCTCCCCCCAATATGCTCCCCATACCTATAATTCTTTTTCCACTCTCATTGCCTACTTAGTTTGCCTTTGTTTCAGTTCCCTAGCTTCTGTTGTTGGTTGTTGTGATGCAGTTTCATTTTAATGTTCATAATTTTGATCCTCCTTCTTCTAAACCAGTCCCTTTAACATCTCATATAATAGTGGTTTGGATCTAATGAAGTCCTTCAGTTTTACTTTGTTCTCACCACACTGTGGCACTTTGTGTTGGGGCAGGGGTCAGATGGATTCCTGCTGTTCTCTCTCTGCTAAGAGACCGGGAGCCTCCTTCGTCCCCATGCCCTCTGGGCCTCACAGTTCGAGGCAATGGGAGTCTGCCTTTCCCAACATTGGAATTGTGAGCTGACGGGTCTGGACTGCAGCTGGGGGTGCTCCCCTGGCACTTCTCACCTCCCCTTAAATATGGGTGTCTGTGCTTATCGCAGTCCCACCACTCATTGCTGCAACCGCCACTGGCAGCACAGCTTGATCTCTCCACACCAGCTTCGTCCCTCCTACCCGTCTGGATGAGCACCACTTGTTTATAACTTCATATGTTGGACTTCCATGTAGCTTTGTTTTCTGGAACTTCTGGTTATTTCTGGTTTTGCGGTAGTTGTAGTCCTTCTTAGTTGTGGAGGGAGATGAAGCATGTCAGTCTAGGGCTCCATCTTGGCTGGAAGTCCAGGACTTCACATTTTTTAACAGTTATTAAAATATAAGATAAAATCAGAGGCAAGAGATGAAGGAGCTAAGAAAGTAAAATGAAAACTAAAATGTTCTTCATACAGATTATAACACATTGGAAAAACAAGAAAATAGAATCAACTGAATGAAAGAAAAATTTGAGATAACAAAGGCATGTAAAACTGTCCAGAACCCAATTTTGATCCATCATGGGAAGAAGTTTCCCTACCACTACAAAGTAATTCTCCGGACCAACTGGATGTTGTCCTATAATTCAACTCAATGCTGATACTGTCTACCAGGAGAGAGTAACTGAATGCACAAGCTAAGCTATGGGCTCAGAACTATAAGATTCTCTCCCCACCCTTCAGACACCAGTCCCAAGCCCAGGTGTTCAGAGAAACATTTTACTTATTAAATGACCAGTTTGTAATAAAATGATATAACTCAAAAACAGCCAGATGGAAGAAATGCATAGGGCAATATATGGGGAAAACAATGGAGCAGGCTCCAGAAGGAGAATGTCTTGCCATCCCCTAGCAACAAGGGACTTTTACTTGTGCCCTAGCAGCTGGACATCAGCTCTCGGTTGGCCAAGCCATCTCTCCCAACTGCCAACTCAACTAAGTTTGGACTTTATTCCTTTCATCTCTCCTTGCCTGGAATATTAAGTGTGATTAATCAACCATTGGTTTGAAGTATGTTATTTCTTTCTTGGTTTATTAAGAGACATTATCCTATGTGCTGTTGGCTTACGAGTTATTGCAATTCCCTAAGTGAACCTGTGATTAAGTAAACTATCAGCAAAGACAATCTCAGTCTCTAAGCATAATTTTACCCCCTAAAGCAAGACACATGACCCAACAATTTGATCTCTGAAATAAAGAACATTTCCAAGAATGAAGAACTGGATCTTCCAATCAAAAGGGCACACTATAACCCTGGCTGCTGTGGCTCAGTGGATTGAGCATCGGCCTGTGAGCCAAGTGTCACTGGTTCAATTCCCAGTCAGGGCACATGACTCAGTTGCACATTAAGTCCCCAGTTGGGGTTGCAAGTGAGAGGCAACCACACAGTGATTTTTCTCTCCCTCTCTTTCTCCTTTCCCCTCTCTCTAAAAATAAATAAATAAACAAAACAACAAATAAATAAATAAATTTTTTAAAAAGGGGCACACTATATACCAAAAACCTCTGACACAATGCAAATACCATCAAAACATATTCTGGTTAGTGGTGTCAGATGAGTACTAGACTTATTAGGGGAATCACTTTGTAAGTTATATAAATGTCTAATCACTATGTCTTACATTTGAAAGTCATATAATATTGAATGTCAACTACAAGTAAAAAGTAAAGAAAATGAACATATTTTGGTTAATTTATTAAACCTCAAGTATGAAGAAAAACTGTAAGTATGCAGGAAGGAAAAGCAAGTTATCTACAGGAAGGAACTTCTTTCTGGCCTCGGATTCTTCCCTTAAAACTTTTAGTGCTAGGAGATAGAGCAAAATTCTAAAGGAAAGCACATGTGACTCCAAAATACTTTACCCAGACAAGTTATTCAAGTATAAAATCAACAGGCAGATATTCTCAAACACTCAGGACACGTAGCCCTGTGAGCTCCTCTTAAAAGAAATACTACTTGATAATGCAGTTGAGCCAACCAAGAGGGGAGTCTAATGAAGAACTCAGGACAAGATAAGATAAGGTAATAAAAGAGTAAGCATTAAATCCAATTAAAGGTAGAATTTAAATGAGAGGATTGTGATTGCATAATAGCATATAAATAATTATAAGCTCTGATGAGATAAAACCGAGACCAATTGCAAAACTGAGAGGTAGAGGGGAAGGAAGTGAGAGGAGTGGTAAGAAAACTAAGTAGCTTGTTTTTTAAGGTCACTCATACTCTTAAAAACTGAAATATGAAGTCCTACCAAAAATCATTATTTCAGTCTCCTAATGATTTTTAGAATCTTATTTTTTAATTTTAAAGGGATCTTTTGGGAACCAACATCCCTTAAGGCAAACAAAGTTTTATCTAGCATTCAGTGATTTCTTTGGCTTCATATCGTTTTACTTTCCATTTGTTAAATTTAGGAAAAATCTAATACTTGCTATTATGAAAATAATAATATGCTCCTATATGACCCAATTATTTTAAATTTGTTTTTATTCACACACCTACATATTCATTCATCCTTCTATATTTATAAAAAAGAGCTACCTATAATAGTGACCACAAAGTATGATAATAATGCTCATTTCTGAGTACTAAAATTTAGATATATATATATATATCTTCTTACTTTTTTGTATTGCTTGAGTTTTTGTAGCTAGCCTGCTTTATTTTTATAAAACTATTTATTCTTATTAAAATTAGAGGGTATCTCTATGATAAAGAGGAAATGGAGAAAGAGAGTTGGCCAAATAGTTATTTTGACCCTAAAATGAGGCTTTAACTGCAAGTCTCCCATGTCAGAACTATTTTACAGTGTCACCGCTTAGGGCAATTTCAAATTGACTTAAGTTACTGAACATGTGCTGCCTGTACTATTCCAAAATGTAATTCTTTTTCCTTTTGTTTGTTGTGAAGCAAACACTAGCCACCAGAACACTGACAGCAGACATAAATTATCCTGTGAGTTAAAGGTGCAACCAAGGGTTTTATTGTATGCGGCAGTTTCAGATCTGTTCAGAGACTGAAAGCCAAAGAACTCTGGGGGCAATAGCTGGAGACCATGATAACTGTCATAGCCTTCTACCATTCAACATACAAGACATAGCACATGTCATTATACATAACCCAAAGCAGAGCCTGAAAGAAACTGCCTAGTTAGAAGCATGCAGAAACAACATAATTCTGAGGTTCTAGGTGCAGTGATAACAGGATCTTTTTATTTATAGACATTAATCTGTAGATTAATTACCAGTCCACTGAAGATATAACTAATAATGGTGTGAACCCTGAGAAGATATTAATGAGAACGGGAATCAGCTCTTCTCCCCCTTGAAAACCAGGTAAGTCTTCAACATTTCCAGCAGAAAGGTTACAAAAATAACAGAGTTCATGACTATTCTTTATCCAGCTTCTCCTAACGTTAACATCTTATATAACCATAGAGCAATCATCAAGACCAGGAGATTAACATTAATTAAATGCTACTAAATACATGCCTTATTCAAGTTTCACCAGTATTTCCACTAATGTCATTTTTCTGTTCCAGGGTACCACCTTACATTAAGTTGTTATTTCTCTTTAGTCCTCTCCAATCTACAACTGTTCCTCAGTTTTCATTTGTCTTTTATGACCTAGATACTTTTAAAGAGTACTGAGAAATTATTTTGAAAAATGGGTCTCCAGCCAACTGACCTAGAGTCTGCACGATCCTTCCCCATGTGGGAAGGCCACCCTCCCCTCCACACTCCCACTCTTATTAGGGTTTTCTGGACCCAAGGGTAGGTAGGACAACAACCATGTCCAGCTTGAAGCAGCTAGAGGAGCTTGAGACCTTCGCCCATTGTCCTTTACAAGATTACAAAGGGTCCTAATATTTGAGAGGGGGGGATAGTTAATTTTTACGAACCAGGGGTATGGACTTGGGGGGGATTGCTGGGGGAGGGGGTGCTGGGTGGAGGGGAGCAAGGGGGAGAAAATTGGAACTGTTGTAACAATATAATCAATAATAAAAAATAAAAAAAATTTAAAAAAAAAAAAAGAAAAATGGGTCTCTATTTGGGTTTGTCAGTTTCCTCATGGCTAGATTGAGGCTACGTAGTGTTGGCATGAATGCCACAGGAGTCATGTTGTGTGCCTTTCCCAGTGCATAATATCAAGAGGCACATCATGACCATGTCTTACTACTGTTGCTATTATCCTTGATTACTTGGTGTAGGTGGTATATGATTGGTTTTTCCACTGTAAAGTTAATATTTTTCCTGTTGCAATTGATAAATATCTTTGAGATATTTTGAAATATGCCAATATATTGTTTCTCATCAACTTTCACTTACTGATTTTATCTATGAGCGCATCTCACTATAAATAATTATTATTGTACTGTTTGTCTAGTGATGATTTTGTATTTTTCCCATTTTTCTATATATACAAGGTCTGGCCAGAAGGTATCCAGCCATGTAATATGAAAACTAGAAACATTTATTGAAGAACATACAAGAAACATTGTACATAGGACAATAACACCTCAATCCCCTTCAAAGTGGGCACCTTGGGATCTCACACAGTTCTCTCAATCACCATCAGCTACTCAGTCGTATTTTCCTGAATTTCTTCAACAGTCTGAAATCTCTTCTTTTCCTCTAAATGGTGATTTTAGTTTTGGGAAAAGCCAGGCATCACGGCGCACCAAATCTGGGCTGTAGAGGTGCTGAATCCCCTGGGTAATTTGATGTTTAACTAAAAGAATCTGCACAAGACATAATGCATGAGTGGGCACACTGTCATGATGAAGCTGCCAATCACCAGTTGCCCATAGCTGTGGCCTTCTGAATCATCTGAATAGTTTGAACATATGCAGAGGAATGTTCAAGCTTGATGCAAAACTGAATGCAGATTTGTTGCTCTATTCATTCAGCCGTTTTGAATATAACAGCCACACAGTATACATGCTCACTCAACGGTGTCTACCACCCCCACTGACTAGTACAGTGAAGTCATTATTGTTCACACATGCACATTCCAGTCCACTCTCCTTGGCTTCCAAGTGATATCGATATCATGCAAACCATTCTTGTTATGTGAACAATGGTGGAACTTTTTCCGGACAGACCTCATATTATTTGGAAACCTTCTATAAGGAAGTGCTGCCCAGTCTCTACTTGTGATAGTATTAGGAGGTGGGGCCTTTGGGAGGTAATTAATTAAATAAGGTCATGAGGGATTAATGCCCTTGTAAGCATCAAGAGAATGCTTACTGCTCTCTTTCTGCCATGTGAGGATACAAGAAGTCAGCAGTCTGCAACATAGAAGAGGGTCCTCACCAGAACTTTACCATGCTAGCACCTTGACTTAGACTTTCAATCACTGGAACTATGAGAAGTAAATTTCTATTGTTTGTAAGACACAAGTTTATGGTACTTTGTTATAGTGGCACAAGCAGTACTTTGTTATAGTGGCACAAGCAAACTAAGATATCTTGCATTTATTTATTCATTAAATCACTTATATCAATATGGACAAACGGATATTTATTTAATTCTATATGTTATAATACAATACTATCATTATTAATTTTGCTGCTCAACGTGTCCCAGATTTGGCCATTGGGGGCACCATCAGATTGAATCCTATCTAATTTTGACATGGTTTTTTAAATTTTAATAATTTCTTTACTGTATTTTTATTACTATTTAGTCCCCTTATACCCCTTCCCCAATCCCCACGCTGTTGTCTGCATCCATGAGTCTTCTTTTCTTTTTGTTCAATCCCTCCAAACTTTCCCCTCCACTGATAGCTGTTATCCTGCTCTCTATCTATGAGTCTGTCTCTATTTTGCTTGTTATTCAGTTTGTTTATTAGATTCCATGTATGAGTGAAGTCAACTGGTATTTGTCTTTCTCTGCCTGACTTATTTCACTTAGCATAATGTTCTCCAGGTATATCCATACTGTTGTAAAGGGTAAAATTTTCTTCCTCTTTCAGCCTAGTATTCCACTGTGTAAATGTTCCATAGTTGTTTTATCCACTCATCTACTGAGGGACACTTGGGCTGCTTCCATATCTTGGCGATTGTAAATTATGCTGCAGTGAACATAGGGGAGCTTACATTCTTTCGAATTAGTGTTTTGGGTTCCTTCAGATATATTCCCAGATGTGGGATTACTGGGTCAAAAGGCAGATCCATTTTTAATTTTTTAAATATTTTATTTATTTATTTTTAGAGAGAGGAGAAGAGAGGGAGAAAGAGAAACATCAATGTGTGGTTGCCTCTCGCGTGCCCCCATATGGGGACCTGGCCTGAAACCCAGCACGTGCCTGACTGGAAATCAAACTGATAACCCTTCGGTCACAGGCTGTCACTCAATCCACTGGACCACACGAGGCAGGGCCATTTTTAATTTTTTGAGGTATCTGCATACTGCTTTCCACAGTGACTACACTAATCTGCATTTTCACCAACAGTGCCAAAGGGTTCCCCTTTCTCCACATCCTCACCAGCACTCGTTATTTGTTGATTCATTGATGATTGTCATTCTGATAGGTGTGAGATGACATCTCATTCTGGTTTTAATTTGCATCTCTCTGATGATTGGTGACATTGAACAACTTTTCATATGCCTATTAGGCATCTGCGTGTCCTCCTTGGAGAAGTGTCTATTCAGGTTCTTTGCCCATTTTTTAATTGGGTTGTTTGTTTTTTTGGTGTTGAATTTTGTAACTTCTTTACAAATTTTGAATATTAACCCCTCATCAGATGTATTGGCGAATATGTTCTCCCATTCTGTGGGTTGTCTTTTATTTTTTTGATGTTTTCCTTTGTTGTGCAAAAACTTTTTAGTTTGATGTAGACCCATTTGTTTTTGTTATTTCTTTTCTTTTGTTCCTCTTGCCTGGGGAGCTATATCTATAAAATACTGCTATGAGCTATGTCCAAGATTTTGCTGCCTATGTTTTCTTCTACAATTTTTATGGGTTCAGGTCTAATATTTAAGTCTTTAATCCATTTTGAATTTATTCTTGTGTGTGGTGTAAGTAGGTGGTCTAGTTGCATTTTTCTGCATGTATCTGTCCAATTTTCCCAACATCATTTACTGAATAAACCATCTTTAGCCCATTATATGTGCTTGCTTCCCCTGTTGAATGTTAATTGACTGTGTCATGATTTTTTTTGTATGAACATTTTCTTATTTTCTGGTACCACAAGATTTTACAAGTTCATCCTACATTTTCTGTGTCCCATTTCTGAAGTCAGTCACTTCTCTGAGGAGCTTTGATTCCTTTTATTGGAAAAATTGTTTAGAAATCAAGGTATGGGCACTAAGTGTGCTTATTGCCAATGGGTTGTCATGAGTCCTGCATCCTCTGAGGACAAACCTAGAAATATAGGCATATATACTAACCTATATATAGCAACAACATCTATTTCTATATTTATTTCCGTGTATCTCTACTAAAAGCCATGAGTTTATACCAATACCTCTGTATCCAAACAAAACCCCAACCATTCTCACATTCTCTCTTCCCTTATTTGTAATGTCTTTGTTCCTCTGCAAAAGAGAAAAATGACTCTCATTATGCACAATAGATTTGTTTGATTTGTTCAATCTTGAACATAAAATTATTACAGAATTGCTGAACAATACCATGTGATAACAGGGTTATGAAAAGAAATAGTTATGCAGTTTTATCTTTAACCTTACAATATCAATTCAGAATGGCTTTCCGAAGTTACTATACTAGTTATCTATTACTATATAACAAATTTCCCCCAAAATTTAGCAAACAAAAACCACAAACATTTTTTTCACAATTTCTTTGGGTCAGAAATCTGGGCATAGCTTAGATAGATGCCTTTGGGTCCTGGTCTCTCACAAGGCTGAAATCAGGGCATCAATCAGAGCTGTATTCATCTCAAGGCTCAACTGGCAGAGGACCTGTTACCCAGTTCACTTATGTGGCTGTTGGAAGGCCTCAGTTTCTCAATGACTGTCAAACAGAAACATTAATTCCTTGCTACATGGACCTCTCTGTAGGGAAATTGACAAAATGGCAGCCAGCTTCTGTCAGAATGAGTAAGTAACAAAGGATGCCTTAGACAGAAGTCCCATCTTTTTGTGCCCTAATTTCAGAAATGACATCCCATCACATCCGCTACATTCTTTTCACTAGAAGCATTCACTAAATCCAGACCAGTTCAAGAAAATATTACACAAGGATGTGAAAGCCAGAAGGCGGGGATCATAGGGGGCCATCTTAGGGGCTATCTATCACAGTTAATTTGGTCAGTTCTTTCCTCACCATCCCCTTCAGTGTGGTATGTTATTCATTTGAAATACACTTCGGGTCATTTGTTCCTATTTGTATTCCAACTGGGTTCTACCTCCCCCATTTTTGTTGATTTTAATTATTGATTCATTTTTGGCAGAGTATGTGGAACATTACTACGGTTCTAAGAATCAGAGCTATACAAAAAGATAAACTGAGAAGTGTCACTGCCACCTCATCCCTACTACCTCATTTACATTTTACTCTTCATTGCACCCTTTTCTCACCTAGATTCTGTAGGTAAATCACTTTCTGGTTTACCCTTCCTGTATCTATTGTACAAATGAACAGATATGAATATATTTCCTTTTATCCTTTTCTTCCTTACATAAATGGTAACATAGCATAACTAGTCTTTTGCATTTTTTTTACTTAAGCACATATATCCCTGAAATTATTCCAAATCAATTCATTCTAAATCTCCCTCATCTTTTTCTTTTCACAGCTGCATGATACTCCATTGTGTGGATGTGCCACAGTTGATTCAACCACTTGGGAAGAGAAATTTCTGACTATCCCTTTTATACCAAGAAACACTCCCCAAACATTTAAGGGTAATTTTCAAGTAATAACTAAGGAAGAAGAATATGCTTTCTCAAGGCTTCTCTGCAGATTATAAAAGTAATGTTTTAATTCTCATTGCCTGATAAGGTTCAAATGGAACTAGAATCTCTACACTCTACTTCTGGCCTTTTGAATAGAAACATCAGTTTAAAAGTAGCATAGCAATATGGAAGAGCCACCTCCTTTGACTAATTCAACTCATGAGAATTTAAAACAATAATTTAACAGAGGGAAAACTGTTGGACCAGAAGGATGTTTGTAGAAAGAAAGTTGATAATCCTCAAAACCACAAAAATAATCCAAAAGTCCAATAAAAAATTACCTAATAAATTATGATTTATCAGTACAATAGAATATTATATGACAACTAAAATTATGCAAACTATGCAGATAGAGAAGATTTTACTATATTGAATGAAAAGGCAGGATACAAAATAATATATTATGACTGCAAGATGCCAAGTTGAAAACAGTAGCTGTGTGTAGCTGTATCAAGGTATACAGTGCTGGGAAGTGGCTTCCCTATCAGTTAATACATTTTCCAGTTCCTCTTGCATTCAACCATGTGGCTGAGTTCTGGCCAACAGAATTGTGTAGAATTTATATGAGCAACCTCTTGCCTGGTCTGTACACATCTCCCAACTTGGGTCTGCCCAACTCCATGGCCCACCCATATACACACACACACACACACACATGCAGGCACACACTCAAAGCCTCACTCAAGGCTAACAGCAGCTTCTGCAACAACCATCCCTACCAGCCACTTAAGTCCATGCAGGGACAATACCAAAAAAATCATGTGTTAAAGATGGTAAAGTCTGTCAGTACAAGTCCCTGAGTGTGGGACAGAGCCTCTTCATCCTTAACATTGCTAGTTGGGTCTTAATAAACATGAAATAAATATCTACTATTTTAAGCCATTGAGATATCAGCACCTATCTGATTTAAACTTTAATGCTAATGTCTTACCATCTTTTGATAACAAAAATAACTGAATACTTCAATTTTTAGAAAAAAATTAAAATAAGCAAATGAGTTATTAGTGTTCTTCCTAGAGTACTGCGTCAGGAAGACAGCCAATGGAAGGCCATTGTCCATTGTACAACTGATTATTCTAAGCAGAGTCTCAGAACACTCCTGGATAGGGGCTGGAGAATGTATTTATGTTCTTTTGACTCTCAAAATGCTGTACTCTCAGGGCTTCCACAGCCAGCAAGAATACAATCCTCTAGGAAGCCAAGAGTGTCAGAGATTTGGGTCTATAAAAGGTGACTAGCAATATGTCAAAACATCACCTTAATCCGGTTGTTCAAGCAAAGATGTATTAGAACAGCTGCTTTGGATCTGTTGGAAATTGGCTGACACAGCCCTCCAGACCCTGACAAAAGGAGGCCACAGGACTGTATATCATCAGCCTAAATATTTGCAACCACATCTAAGTACAGCATTGCTTCTCTTGTTAAGACTCCTGCTACCAGTTTGCCTCCTGTGCCTTTGTGCTGACAGTGGTTGTGGCTTACTACACATTCAGAGATCAAAACATGAACCAGACAAATTAACAGCTAAAAGGATTATACTATAAATATTTTACTTAAATTTATTGGGATGACATTGGTTAATAAAATTATATAGGTTTCAAGTGTATGTTTCTATGATATATCATCTGTATATTGAATTGTATGCCCACCACCCAAAGTCAAGTCTCCTTCCATCATCATTTATCCCATCTTTACCATCTTCTACCTCCCTCCATCCCTTTTCCCTCTGGTACTCACCATACTTTTATCCATGTCTATGAGTTTTTTGTTTGTTATAAATATTTTTCATTTTCTATATATTATTGTGTTTTTGTGTCCTAAAAAAATCTTCTGTCTGGAAAAGGTCTGTCCATCTTGAAGCTAACCAATTCTTAGAGATAACAAAAGACCCAGCCAAAAGCATGCCTTTGATATGCAAACCAACAAATCCAGAGCCCTATCTCCTGCTTGATCCCTTATATCCATAGAAGGCAATATTCCTTTGCCTTAATGAAGGAACACCCCTATAACCCAAAACCCATGGAAATTATTCAAACTAGTCAGTCCAAAACTATGTACCCTACCTTGCCTTTTCCACCAAAACCTTAATAAAGACCAATGCCTACACCTCCCCTCGGTCCTGTCTTCTGCTTCCTGAGCACCTTGGTGCTTTCCCAAGTGGCCTTGCAGGGCCTGCCATGCCTCCTGACTATAATACCTGTGAGTATATTAAACTTTGTTTTCCTGAGCCTCTACCTTGTCTCCTCTTGTGGCCACATCTGAGTAACCATTTCATAAAAGAATACAAATAAGGAACCTACATAATTTAAAAACCCAGAGAGAAGTCCAGATAGAAGTCCACTCCATCCAGAACACCATCCTGCCACCTCTTTCTCACAACACCAAGGAGAAAAAAAACTCTTGATTCTTATGAACTGTTAGAATATATTCAGTGTGTATTATGTGTATTGTAGTGACTTAAATATACATCTTGCCCTGGCCAGGTAGCTCAGTTGGTTAGAGTGTTGTCCTGATATACCTAGGTTGCATGTTTGATCCCCAAGCAGGGCACATACAAAAGTCAACTAATGAATGCATGAATAAATGGAACAGCAAATCGATGTCTCTCTCTGTCTCTCTGTCTCTCTCTCTCTGTCTCTCTCTCTCTCCACCTCAAATATATATATGAAATCTCTCCTCCTACAAGTCCCTCAGAGCAGGAGCAGTGTATTTTTATTCACCACACACCCCTACTCAACCTTCTCATTTCAGGGTCTAAAAATGAGCCACACAAGTCCTCTAAACACATTCATTGAATTTGAAATAGATTTGAAAATATCCAAATAATCAATACATTTCAAATACAGAATGCTTTCACTTTAGTAAACCAATAATCTAAAAATGATGGTATGTTGGTAAACCCTAAAAATATTTGTTTTAATTTAGGGAAATTTTCACACAATTTTTCTTCTAATTAGGCTGACTATATTGGCCTTTCTAATAAATCAGATATTTTTTTCTAATTTAGTACCAAATAGCTGATTAGACTTGCTTTTTTTTTCCCATGGAGGTATTAAGTTTTAGATACAATCAGTTGTTCAGCCTACCTGCAGCTTTATATGAATAGAATAAAAACTCTCTATTATTAGACCTATTATAGCTTTGGTAACCTGTTAAGTGCAACTAAACTTTCAACTCATGTAGTCTTCATAGTACTATGATATATAAATATTTTGCCCAATTAACAGATAGAAAAACTCAGGCTCACAGAAGTTCATTGATTTTCCTATGCCATGCAATAAGTAAATGACAGTACCAGGAACTGAACTCAATTCTATCTGTTTCCGAAATGCACTGGGCCAACATGTATCCATGGAGGAAAAAGAAAACTAGTCATTTCTCTGTGTTGAACACCTCCTCTACTTTAAATGGAGCAGCTGGAATATCAGGGATCAGACAGGGATTGACAATGGGACATTAAGTCTTATGGAGGAGTAACTGATTAGATGGGGAAGGAAGATGATCAATCCCTAGGAGGGGCTAAAATTGGTATATGTTGGGAGATCTCCAATTATGGTAAATGGAACCAAACAGGGTTTTATCCATCTCCTTCCAAAACAACATAAAAATTAGGGTAAAGAAATAAAAATAGGACATGTGTACAAGAACACAATCCTATAGAGAAAAGGAACATTCTGGAAACAAGATATACTCTTGTGGATTAAGAATGCATAACAGAATTTCTTTTAAAGACCACAGAAAGGTTGGAAGCTAAAGTTGAGGCAATCTGATCTCCTTAATTGCATATTGGCTGGCTAGGTAGGCTGAAGAGGTTTGAAATGATTCACCTTTTAAAACAGCAGAAGTACTCAAGCCAAAATGAACGACTGCTGTGATGGGCCTCTCCTGGCTGCTAGAACAAGAGACTCTAGAGAGCAATATCATATTAAGTCTATGTCCACAGTGCCTAACATTGTTCTGTTAACTCCTCATACAAAAGCACACATGCTCAAAAGGATGATACCTCTTTTTCCACCCTCAATATCTGGTTTACTTTGATGAACATAGTCTACTATTGTCCAAATGCTTTGATATTAGTGAAGAACTTCCCAAGGCACATACCAGCAATTTTTGGCATACTAGCCCACATAAAATACAAAACCATGTTCTTGCAAGCAACTTATCCCTCCAAAATGGATACCTAAAATCCCAATAGTCTTGAAGGAGAGTATTGCTATCAGTTTTAATAGTGTTGTTATATCTGGGGTGAATGCTTTGGTCAGCAATATAACTGAATCTATGTTATAGAAAGGTTGGTGCCATGGAGTTTGTTTGTCTTAGTCAGCTCAGGCTGCTATAACAAAATACCATTGACTGAGTAGCTTAAAAAGCAGACATTTATTTCTTACAGTTTTGGAGCCTGGGAAGTCAACAATGCTGGCATATTTGGTTCTTGGTAGAGGCTCCATTCCTAGCTTGCAGACAGCTACCTTCTCACTGTATACTCACATGACAGAGAGGGGAATCTCTGATGTCTCTTTCTCTTTTTATAAGGGCACTAATCCTATCATGGGAGCTCTACCCTGATGACCTCATCTTATCCTAACTACTTCCCAAAGGCCCCATTGCCTAATACCATCACATTGGGGGATAGGGCTTCAACACAAAAATTTTGAAAAGATACAATTATTCAGTCCATAAATGAGTTCTACTTAATTTAGCCTTTGCAGAGGCAAGGAAAACTCACCCTCTACTGCCCTTCCAGAGTTGAGAGCAGAAGACAAATTTATAGTTAAGATGTTTTAATTCTAAAAACTTATATTAAGCTAAAATTATTTTTGGAAAATATTCCACACTATATCTCACTCAGATCATCTAATTCAAGGAAAATTTATATCTCTCCCTTCTTGCTGCAATTATAACCAAGCAACCAAGCTCTCAAATTAAAACACATAAGAATACAGATGACAGTCTCAAAACTGAAAGCTCGAGTTAGATTGTCTTCATTGATCTTGCTTTGCAATGTAATAATGGTGCCAAACTATGTACATAAGTGACCAAACAGAGAGTTCATCAGTCTCTAGCTTCTCTCCTAGAATTCCAAACAGGGGATAATAGATAGTTGAGAAGTTATTTTTGTTTGCTTGTTTTTAGGAGTTTTTGTTGTATTTATTTATTTATTTATTTAGTGCATCTCTTAGAAATGAAAATGGAAAGGAAACCTCCCCCCTGTTGGTGTGAATGATGTCCTCCCCTGTAACGATGCTTCCCAAGAACCACAGCAGCTGCACTCATGCATACTGTCCTGACACAGAGCCTTTTGAGGAACTCACAAAGTGGAAAGAAGGCTAACAAAGATTTCATTATCAACTTACATTTACTGGAAATCTACTGCTTTTCAAGGTTTCAATTTTTTTTAACACAGTTGGCCAATATGGCATGTTATTCTTCTGTAACATAGGAAATAAATGACTCCCATTAGTCTTTATTTGAGTAGAACCATTTGTAATATTCAAAATATTTAACAATCAGTATCCCACTGGCATTGAACAATCAGAAAAGATACATACCTGAGCTAGTTACTGAATGTCACTAGAACTTAATTCTTTAGTTGCTAGATTTGAGAGGGTGTGCTATAGGTTGAGAAGGCCTGTCCTGCCCTTGCAAAGCAGCTGGAACTGGAACTGACTGGAACTGGATGGTAGGCTACAGTAGGCTCCAAGTCACACAGCTAGTACATAACTGAGCCAAGATTGTACCCCAAGATTCTCAAAACTATGCTAATAGTGGCCTCGCCTATGAAAAAAAGGAAGCAAAAGGCTAATGCTATCCACCTGATTGTTCACATTTCATGGTTTAATTATGATACATGCTTTCACAACTTATAATTCTATAATAAGCTTCTGCAATGGAACAGAAAAATTGCAGTTCACATGAAAAGGTTCATCTGCAAGAACTGTAAGTTTCACGAGTAAAATTTTGGAATAAGAAAAAATGATATAACCATTGTTTTGTATGATAGGTCAATCTACATTGTTTTTCTCAGTTAAAGACAGAGGACTCAACCAGTTAAAGATAGCCAAAGTTCCTCTTTCCAATAGCGTCTAGTTATTTTCATAAGAATGGTTAGGTGTGGACATTATTGACAGGTATAATGACTAACATCCTTCTCATAAGTACTTCATGCTAATTTTTAAACCTTGGAAAACACAGAAAAATAAAGATTACGAAAGTCACCCATTATCCTACTGCCCGGTGATATAACAGTTAAATTTTCGATATATTTTCTTTCAGTCTTTTTACTATGCTACATATACACACAAATTGAAATCACCTATATATATATAGGTGATCTAAAAACTAAATATTAAAAACTAGAGTTATGAGCATTAAAATTTATTAGAGACCAAATTTAAAGTTTTCTTAATACTCCAACATATAGAAGCAGCATAATTTATTTAACCATTCCCCTATCTTTGGAGAACAGCAGACCTTGGTCAGGAAATGAATGGTTATGTAAATAACAGGACCTGAATTAACCACAGAAGATTAAGAACCTCAGACTACTCCTTGGTCTCTGCAAGTTAATAGTATCCAGGGAAGCAGGACAATCAAATAAGTATTTTTAGCCTCTACAAGGATACATCCATATACATATATGCTTAGCCTCTTTTTTTGGTGATCTGTTATGCTGAAAGGTGTCCCCAGAGCAAAATATTTAAGACAGGGGCTCCTTACCACAATAGTGAGAGTTGTGCTTTATGGGTAGAAACCAGTGCCAGAGAATACCACTCAGGGAACTCAATTGGGCGAATCAAAACCCAGCTTTTTTTTGTCTAAGAGAGTGAATCAAGGTTTCTATTTACAAAATGTATGACATTTAACAAATATAAAAACTTTAGCAGAAATTAGTCAATTACTGTATTTTTAAAAAATCCTCTAAGTGATGGCCCTATTTTAATGAGGAAATTTCTGGATCCAGAAAACATAAATCGTAAAGTGTTGTAGCTAGGCACATAAAGAGGTGCACACTCTTCTCCAGAAATATCATTTACACTTTTTAAAAGAATTACATTTCTTACTGGTAGCTTTGATTTGATGGGGATTGTGTGATTATACATAGTTCATCTGGAATAGGGGACAGAGCCATCATTTAGTAATGGATCAGAGAACTGAGGCACTTCCATGGAACACTGCTTTCAAAGGATGGTGAAAAAGAAACATACAGCAGTACACAGAAGTGTATTATTGTCATTGGGAAATAACTAGCAAGCCAAAGGCTACATTTTCTAGTCCCTCTTGCATCTTTTCGGACCATGTGACTGGTTTTGGCCAATGAAATGAAAGCAGAAGTGGGATATGTAACACTTCCAGACCAAGTGTCAAGTATTCCGTCCTGGTACTTTCTTGCCCTTCTGAAGTGACCATAGAGGCTCATACTAAACATGACAGCAACACAAGATGGATGGAGGCTGCATTCTTTGTCTTCATTTAGAGGGGCTGCCCAGAACAACTGACTACCCAGGAACATCAACAAGGGATTTTGTGTGACTGAGAAATAAATATTTATTATCTTAAGCCATTGATATTTGAAGGGCGTTTGTTAAGTTACTCAGCCTAAATCAACAGGGACTCACTAAAGAGGCCTCTTCTATCTGACAACCTGATTTGGCAAAGACAGAGCATGGGGTAAAGTGTGAAGCACTTCTTGGAACAGACTGACAGATGTCAGAGGGAGAGGGTATGAAAGAAGGTGAAGGGATAAGGCAAAAACATATATGCATAACACATATACATAGACAACAGTGTGGTAACAGCCAGAGGGAAAGGGGTCGAGGACTGAGTAGCGGTGGGCAAGGAGGGAAGAAATGGGGACATCTGTAATACTGTCAACAATAAAGATAAAGAAGAAAGGAGATCATTATTCTTCAATATAACTGGGGGGGGTGGGGAACAACACAAATGGGGAAAAAGACAGGGCAAGAAGAAAACAAAGAACCAACATTTATAGTCACAGGGAATTAAACTTGAAGTTCCAGAAAATCAAGGTGGTGGACGGAAGTCTGAAATCAAATTTCTTTTTGATATGACTGAGCTCTTGATTTGTTCCCTGGCCTACATGACCAATGAAACAAGTTACAAATATCTATTTCTGGCAACAAGCACTGTTTTTTTTTTGGTATTCAAATCAATCATTTCTATTCCCCCAAATAATCTCCCTTTTTGATTGATGACTCTTGATTTTAGGTCGCATTCCAATTCATTGAGTCCTCTTGAGATTTTGGGTACTGGTTGAAGCAACAATAAAGCCATGAAAAATAGTTCAAGATTTCATTACACAGATCAAAGATGTTAATCAAAGCTTTTTGATCCTGAGCAAGATCACTCAGGGTTTTTAGTCAGCTATAGATTTTTCAGAGCTCTAAAAACATTCACAGAAACATGAAGCTGTACCAGTCTGCTTACTGATACCTTGAATGGTAAATGCTCCTTGTATTACTCTCCAAGGATAAAGGATTGTTGAATTGTTATCAAGTGTTAGCCCTTGCCTTCTGCAGCCCCACTGTACTTGAATTGCTGAACTTCATTTTCATCTATCTATGTATCTATTTGTCTGTCTATCTGTCAATTTTACGGTTGCTAGCTAGCTAGTTTTAAGTCCTAATAATGAACTAGGCAGGGGATATACTAATTGTTAAAAGCAAATCTGACTAGGACAGAGATTCTTATGGGAGCCCCAGTCACACCAAAAGAAGTCTTGCTGCTCTAGTACAAGGTGGGACAAAAGTAGGTTTACAGTTGTTCATATGAAAATGAATACAATAGTAAATAATACAAGAATAAACTCTGTTTCACATACTCAAAATTGTAAACTTACTTTTGCCCTACTCTGTATGATCCCTAGATTGGCCTGGTGTGTACTATCTCCATTGGTTTCTTATTTCCTTATAGTATGGGCATTACATCCTCAATGCCCAGCCAGAATCTGTCTTGACAAATGTACATTGAGTAGAACTAAGTTCTGGAATGCTCAGAGTCTTGATTTTCTTGGAATGCTTTCTGAATTTGTAAAGTCTGCTTGCATGGGCTTCTGCCTCAGTTTCTTATTAAGGCTGAATACCATCCTTGCAAACCAGCCATAACAACTTCAACACTGCTCAGTACCCTCTTCTTAGTAGATCCTGTTCTCAGTAGATCCATCTATTGTTTGAGGACCTTCTCCAAAACAAAACAAGAGCCACTCTCCACTTGATTTAAGAACATCACTCACTCTACCAGATATTCCCTTCCTACTCACATACGTACACACAAACTAGGATTTTGAGGTCAGATAGGCATTGATATGAGAGAGAAACATATAAGCTTTGGTCAAGGAAAAGTTCACCCCCCTCCACTGGATACTGCATTTTCCATTGTTGAATAATCATGCCTTAAGAGAACAGACTTTAACTCCTCTGCTTTGTCTCCTACCTTGTCCCACTATTCCCACTGCTTCTTCCTCAACACCTGCTCACTGCAAGGTTCAAGTAAGTCTCTCAACAGAGTCTTCTCACTCCCCTAACTCCAAGGTATGGTCTAAAAGGAAGCTGGAGTGATCTTTCAAATTATTTCTGCTACTTATCAGATCTGAAATTTGCTATATGCAATTAACAGAATTAGAAAGCCATAAAATGTGTCATTTTGTACCAATAACTCATTTAATCCAGGATTTATTGAAGGTATAAGAACTCTGCCTACTTACAAAAGGAATTGGGGTGACGTATACCTATAATTAATTATAGATAAAATGAATGGTTATAAAACAGTAACATGAGGGAGACTTGTGGGCTTATAACTGTTCTCTATGTTGACTGCATCAATGTCAATATCCTGGATGTGATATTGTATTATCATTTTTGAAAGATGTCACCTTTGGGGAAAGTGAGTATAGTCTGTATTATTTCTTGCTGCATGTGATTCTATAGTTATGTCAAAATTAAAAGTTCAATTAAAAGAATGGGAGTAAAAAGATGTTAGGCCCTTTGGGAATTTGCTCTTAAAAGTCTTGTGTACATAAGCAGAAAGTCCATTAAGCTTTAGCTGAAAATGACTAAATTGATTTGCTGGTAAGAAAAATTCAGATAAGACACAGATTAGTTATGCAGTTCTCAGTAAGGAAGATGAAGAGCCGCTAGAAGAATAGTATCAGAATGTTCTAGAACTTAGGAGGATACAAACGATTCAACTTCTGACAATAACATGAAAAAAACCTTCTCAGGACAAAATATTTATTTCAGTTCTCATACTGTGTATGCTGTAGTGATAGTGATAGGTATAAAAGAATGATCTTACCTTTCTACCATCTTTCACTTAGAAGTCTAGCATGTGAAACAGCCATATGAAGCTCTGATTCTAAGTCATATGAGATAAAAGGTGACCAGAGAAAGAGAAGTATTAGGCTACAATGAAAAAGTCAAATAGACCTGGCTGGTGTGGCTCAGTTGATTGGAGCATTGTCCCAGAGACTGAAAGGCCATGGGTTCAATTCCTGGTCAGGGCACATACCCAGGTTGTGGGTTCAATTCCCAGTCAGGCTGCAAATAAGAAGGCAATCAATTGATGTTTCTCCCTCACATTGATGTCAATCTCTCTCTCTCTCTCTCTCTCTCTCTCTCTCTCTCTCTCTCTCTCTCTCTCTCAAAATACCAATGGGAAAAAATGTCCTCAGGTGGGGTTAAAAAAAGAAAAGTCAACTAAATAAATCCATAGCATTGACTTTAAACACTTCTTGACAATTGCAACATAAGCCAATTCATTAATGAGACGATTGCTGAGAGGCTGCAGTCCTCTGGGTAGGGATGCTAAGATACAGCCCTCATTGTATATTCACTAAGAAATAATCATAATTACTTTTAGTACACCCCTGAACTATCATTAGTGATAAATAATGATGACTATTACATTCAATGTTATTGACTATATGACTGATAATACTATTAACAAATTAGACTGAAGGTCTAATCTAAAACAAATGTTCTAATGAGAAGTAAAATCTTTTCAATGAGAGGCCCAGAGCTACTCACATGTTGCTAGTACTGTCTCATATGAATTCTGATAGTATAAGGTGGATAACCTAAGAGATGATAAGTCTCCAATTCAACAAACACCCAGGACCTTGCTCTGAGTGAGAATAAAAAATATCCTTGTACTTCTTACTTGCATTAATTACCCAAGGTTTCAAGCTTCCTGGAGAGAGACCCAGAGAGCTGGCAGTAGAGACACCTAATAAACTGGGATAGATTCAGGTTAGGTAATTGTTATTAGAGTATAGATCTCTCCATAAATACCAAGTTACAGGGTAAGTAAGAACAGGAAGAGCTGGACTTCTGGCCAAGATGGAGGCCTAGACAGACATGGTGGGTCTCCCTCCACAACTAAAAAGGAATATAACTATCTCAAAACTAGAGACAACCAGAAGTTCCAGAAAATCAAGCTGCATGGAAGTCCAACAAACAAAGATATAAAGAAGAAATACTCATCCAGACAGGTAGGAGGGGTGGAGCCGAGGTGGAGAGGATGCAGTGTGGTGGCAGCAGTAGCAGTGGCAGCAGCAGGCCGGCAAAAAGCACAGTTACACATTTTAAAAAGTCTGGAGGGACACCTGGGGAACATTCCCAGCTCCTGACCAGACCCCGCAAATCATGGTCCCAGCACCAGGGAAAATCAAGCCTCATTGCTTCTGACTATGCGGACCAGTGGGGGTTGGGGTGGAGGCAGAGACTGCCAGTCTCTCAGCAGAGTCCGCTTGTTTAAAGGGCCCCCACAGTCCTAGAACATTCGCAGACTCACCGACTCTGGGAACGACAGGTAGGGCAACAGCTAGAGAGGCGCCAGTCCCATACAAAAGTGGGAGAAGTGCCTGGAAAAGGGGCAAGTGCTGAGCAAGCGGCATTGTTCCCTCTCTGACCCCTCCCCCACATACAGTGCCACAACGAGGTGAAACAGGTCACCCTGTACTGATGAGAATACCTAAGGCTCCACCTCCTATAAAGTAAGAGGTGCGACAGCCCTTGCCCAAATCACAGAGGCAAAGACAGAAAGATGAGGAGACAGAGAAGTATGACCCAGAAGCAGGGGCAGATCAAGGTCCCAGGGGCACAACTAAGCAATGAGCAGGTAGCATGCCTAGTGAATGAGGAGGTAAATAACTTGACAGAAGCACAGTTTAAGGCTTTGGTGATAAGGATGCTCACAACTCTAACAACAAAGATTAAACAGGACGGGGAAAGAATGAAGGCTACCCTGGCTGAAATGAAGGAAAATCCATATGAAACAAGTGGTGAAGGAGAGGAAACCAGGGTTCAAACCAACAAATTGGAACATAATGAAGAAACAAACAGCCAACCAGTACAGAAAGAGGAAATGAGAATTTTAAAACATGAGGAGAGGCTTAGAAACCTCTGGGACAGCTATAAATGTGCCAACATCCAAATATAGGGTTGCCAGAAGGTGAATATGGAGAGCAAGAAATTGAAAAAGTATGTGAAAATATAATGAAGGAAAACTTCCCTAATTTGGGGAAGGAAATGGACATATGGGTCCAGGAAGCACAAAGAGTCCCAAATAAACTAGACCCAGGGAGGACCACACAAAGAAGACACATCATCATCAAAATGCCAGAGGTTAAGTATAAAGAGAGAATCTTAAAAGCAGCAAGAGAGAAGGGGAGAATTATTTACAAAGGAGTACCTGTAAGACTGTCAATTGATTTCTCAAAAGAAACTGCAGGCAAGAAGGGACTGGCAGGAAATATTCAAAGTGATGAAAAGCAAGGCCCTACAACCAAGATTATTCTATCCAGCAAAGATACCATTCAGAAAAGAAGGGCAGGTAAAGTGCTTCCCAGACAAAGTAAAGCTGAAGGAGTTCATCATCACCAAGCCATTATTATATGAAATGTTAAAGGGACTTATTTAACAAAAAGGATATCAAAACTATGAACATTAAAATGAAAATAGTATCACAACTATCAACAGAAGCTAGGGAATAGAACAAAGGTAAATTAAGCAGACAACTAGAGTGGGAACAGAATCATAGGTTTGGGGAACATGTAGAGGGAGGGAAGCTGGGAGGGGGAAGGGGGAGAGGGAGGGAAATGGTGCAGGAATTAAGAAGCAAGGGAGGAGGGCAAGGAATAGACAGGGGGATGTTAAGAAGAGCTTTATGCACAACCCATAGACATGGACTAAGGGTGGGGTACTGCTGGAGGGAGGGAGGTTGCTGGGTGAAGGGGAGCAAAGGAAAGAGAAATTGGGACAACTGTAACAGCACAATCAATAAAACATACAAAAATAAAATAAAAAATATAAATTGAGCTTCTTAAAAAGAAAAAAGAACAGGAAGAGCTTAGCTCACACAACTGAAATCAGCCATCAGAGCTGAGCAGGGGCCAGGTTCAGAATGCATACTCAAGCTTGCAGGACACAGCCAAGCATGGATATGTGTTCATTGTCCTTTCTCCATCTCCACCCCCAAAACCTTCACTTAATTTTTATCTGAAACTGTCTGTTTGACTGCAAGTCATCTCAAATTATTTCTTGGATAAAGTACAAAGGAAAGAATACATTAACAGTCAAAAATACACTGACCTTTCTTGATGCCTTAAAGGCCTGTATCACCCTTCCTTCATGGTGATATGTTGGTTATTTAAAGTCATATTAAGTTGTGAGATTGTGAGTAACCATTAATAAATCAATGATTTGGACATGGGCATTTCTGGAGAACTGTCCTGATTAGCCATCTGGCCCCAGCTAGCTGTGCTCTCTGAAAAGAGAAATGTCCTGCTTAGAGAACTACCCCTGGACCCCCTAATTCCCAAAGATAGTGTTGGATTATAAGAGCTGATCTGGACCAAGCAGCACCCTAGGTAGAGTTAAAATATTCAACAATTTTATCTTTTCAAGTAATCTGAACTAAAAATCATTGACTATTATAACTCTACATGTATTCCCAAAATGATTAAGCCTGTTAAACAGCTGTGACTAATTGTAGATAAAAATGGATAGGGGGAAATAAAGGTTGGTCATTTTTGAAACTTTCTCTTTTTAAAAAAAATAATTTATTTGTTTTATTTATTTATTTATTTTTAGAGAGAGAGGAAAGGAGAAAGAGAGGGAGAGAAACATCACTGCGTGGTTGCCTCTTATTCGTGCCCCCAACTGGGGACCTGACGTGCAACTTCGTTATGTGCCCTGACTGGGAATTGAACTAGCAACACTTGGTTTGCGGGCCGACGCTCAACCACTGAGCCACACTAGCCAGGGTTTAAAACTTTCTCTTAAAGCCCTGCTAACACATGCAAAAAAGTTAAAAAAAAAAAAAAAAAAAACTTCAGCTGAAAATGACTGAATTGATTTAATGAGAAAGGAAAAGTAGCCAAAGCATAGGCTACTCAGTTAATTTTCAGTGGGGTGAATCGGAGCTGGAGAGCAACGAGAAGAAACCTTAACAGCAGTGGGAAAGAGTAGCTCAGCTCTACTTCCTCATTGTCTTTGTATGTATCATTCTTCCCACTTGGAAATCCCTTCCTACAATTTTCACACCAACAATGGATGTGCCTCTGTTGCTTATTAACTCTTTCCTGTCTTCATTTCTTGCTCTCCTAGTGGTGAGCTGCTCCTTTTGTGATTAAAAGGAAACAAGGCAAAGAAGATGCAGTGTTGGGAATAAGGGAATGGAGGTCAGGTGCAGCTGAGCCATGATATGGTTTTCCCTGGCAGGTGATGGGATGTGTTGAGATGTGTAAGAGGGTTTGCAGTCCAGTCTGGCCCCTATAGTGGAGAAGCAGATGAAGGGATGGCAGAGATGAATGAGGTGAAATTCTTTTGCTTGACTCCAGAAGCATCTGGTGGGCCCAAGGTCTGAGCATAATGTCATTATGGGAGAAGAGAGGCAGGAATAGACCAAAAGAGACTTAATTCTGTATCATTGAGAGGAAAGAGACAAGGATAGCCCCCAAGGATAAACTCTTCCCATTATGACCCTAGAAATAGATTGCCAGATTTAGCAAATAAACATATAAGACCCCCAATTAAATTTGAATTTCAGATAAACAAGGACTGATTTTTAGCATAAGTTTGAGGAAATTTTAAAAAATGGAATTATCTTCTGGAGGGCGGGTCCCTTGTAGTACAGCCTTTCCCTGCTAAGTGAATGTTCTAGGACTCCATCTATATCAGTGTGCCAGATGGCATTGTTGTGAGAGGCTGTGTTCAGCTGCACTGAATTTTTTTTGAGGATTCAACGTGTTTGCCCATTTTATGATGCGTGATTTATGAGCGCACATGCCCACAGTGCACTGAGTGTTCAAGCAGTTTTTGATCAAAAATTTCATGACCCCCACCCCCCACCCCCCCTATTCACCCGATGTATCCTGAGTGGCTTTTTTTGTTGTTTACCCAGATGAAAAAAGTCCTTGGAGGGAAACATTTTCCTCATACGGAAGAGGTAAAACAAAAAACGGTAGAAGCACTAAAAGGCATCAAAACCGATGCGTTAAAAAAGTGTCTTGAGAAGTGGAAAACAATGTCTCAATAGGTGTATTGCATCAAGTGAAGAGTACTCTGAAGGTGACTGAAGTTTAAACATGTACAAATACAGAGATACCTCAGTACTCGTTAATTCATTCTGGAACTTGTGATGAGTGCCAAAATTGATGAGTACCTAATTGTTTGCGAGCTACCCTGAGACTGATCCATGCATTGACATGTTTCATCATGATAAAAGGGTGCTGAGTACTGAGCAAGCATGGAGTGCTGAACCATTTTTTCTCATCAAAATGTGATGAGTACAGGGTTTGACGAGTTCTGAAGCCAACAAATACCAAGGTATGACTGTACACAATTTTTAGAAATAAATTCCAGGTTTTTTTGCCACCCCCCTTGTATATACTAAATATGGAATGGGACATATTTATACTAAAAAAAAATGCTGTTTATCTGAAATTCAAATTTAACTGGGAAAACCTACCCAGGAGTGTTTAAGAATTTGAGTGTTGGAGTCAGATAGACCGGGTTTGAAAATGGCTCCACTGGGCAAGTCACTCAATATTGTGTGTATTTACCTCGGTTTCCACAGTTTTAAAGGGGAATAATAATAGTGCCTACTGCACAGGCCTATTATGAAGACAGTAATCTCAGAGAATGTTAGATACTATCTGGAAGCTCATCAAGGGATACAATAACTGGATCATAAAAGTGGTAGTAAACAATTTGCTCAGCTTCGATTGTGACCTTTATACAAATGAGCCCCCAAATCATTATCTCTAACAAACTCTTCCTCCACTGGCTGCTGATAGAACAACTTCCACAGAATCTCAGACTATCCAAAGCAAATACAATATCTCTCCAGAAGCTACAACTCCTCCAGACAACCTTGTGGCTGTCAATAGCACCATCCTTCTCCTAGGCTCAAAATTTATGAGTCATCTCTGCCACTCCCTCTCTTCTGACCCCATATCTAATATCTTTGGTTGAATTAACTATTTGCAGTTTGCATGTTAATTTCTTTTCAATACTGTAAGACTATGAAATTCTGTCTTGACATTATAATCATGCTCCTCCTGGTACACACACATGCTGCTTATTTGATTAACACTCCTTCAGAAGCAAGGGATATTTTTATTGATTTTGGAGTAAATGCCATAGCCATGGCTTCCTTTATGTAAGAAAACAATAATGTGAACCTTGACTATTGGAAAGGTCACAGACCTTAGATCTAAGCTAAAGGCCTGAGTTTTATTTGATTGTTCCTCTTTAAGAAAAAATAATATGTATATATATCACACATACTAAAGACTCTTCCACATTCTTAACCACAGCAAGTATGTATCTATGCAATCTGAATACAATTGCTTTTGCAACTTTGCCCTATGCCAACAGAGTACCCACCAGTCCATACACATACCCTTCATTTTCTACCTCCATGCTTCTTAGATTGTTTTATTTATTAATTTTTGAGAGAGAGACAGAAACATGGACTTTTTCCACTTATTTATGCATTCATTGTTTCTTGCATGTGCCCTGACCAGAGATCAAACCCACAACCTTAGAGTATTAGGACAATACTTTAACCAACTGAGCCACCCGACCATGCCACACTTGTTTGATTTTTGTTACTCTTTCAAATTAACATTTTGGAGCACTGCATCAGGTGATGTAACATACCTTATACCATCTCATTTATTGCTCATAACCAATCTGTCAAGTGATTGGTATCATCATCCTCATTTTATTTATTTTTTAAAGATTTTATTTTATTATTTTTAGGGAGAGGAGAAGGGAGGGAGAAAGAGAGGGAGAGAAACAGCAATGTGTGAGAAAAAGATGAATAAATTGCCTCTTGCACATGCCCCAACCAGGGACTGAACCTACAACCCAAGCATGCATTCAACCAGGAATCAAACTGGCTACCTTTTGCTTTGCAGGACAATGCCCAACCAACTGAGCCACAATGGTCAGGGTCCATCATTCCTATTTTATGTGTGAGAAAATTGAGGGTGAGAAGTTTAGTTACTTACACAAGGACACATCCTTCTGAGTGGCAGAGTTTGAATCCGAACTAAAATCTCCTGACCGAAATACTATATTCTTCCCAAAACCACACAGCTTCCCTTGGATACAAGTGCCTTCAACTGCACCCCATTCCAAGTTTGCACCTGTGAAAATGTATTTTTAAAAGTCTGTTTCAAATACCATATAAAGTCTTCACTGATAACCCAGTCCTAAAATGACCTCTCCTTACATTGATTTCTTTAACATGTTCTTTGTCCATTTAGTCATTCAATGAATAACTGAGCACCTACTGTGTGCTAGCTTCCACAGTAGGTGCTAAAGAAACAGCAGTGAATGACACATAAGAGACACTCTCTTCTCACGGGTCATATATTTTTATGGTTTATATTATAAAATCATAGAATGATAGTTTTAAATTTCATATTATCTAAAGCCTTATTTTACAAATGAGTAAACTCATACATATGAAGTTCACTGTCAGGCTTTCATAAGCAGAGCCCAGATTAGAGGGCTTGATCCATACTTCTCATCAACATTGTGTCCATGACTTCTTTTCCATAATGGGCTGTCAGCGACTTGAGGGCAACAACTGTGTGAATCACCTCTGTACATCCTTCAACATTAACACTTTAGCCATTCCAAAAGTAAGCAGAATGTGTGATAATGGTGACAAATAGGACAGATGGATTATCTATACCCTTAGGTACCAAATGGTCAAAAAACCTAGATATTTAACACTTATAAAGTATGGTACCATTCGAAGTATTCGCCACGTCCCTCAGCAAAGGAGTTTTCATAAATTATGGATAAACACTGCAGAACTAAGCTTGTGGAAAGGACTACATATTTGAAAAATAGAAAATATTTTCTATAATAACCTGTAATTTTTCACTGTTTCCCAAAATTACAAATAGTATATTAATACCTAACTTATCTGAAGGCTGCATACCTATTTACTTCAACAATGAAGAAATCACCTTAACTGAAAAAGGAAGCAAAACATTCCCCTGAATAGCCAAAGTAGATTTTATGAAGTATAGGCACTAAAGAAATATATGCATTGAATCTTTAATGTTTGTTCATTCCACAGTGCCTGGGTGCTCACGCTTTCCCTATGCAATTAACTCACTCTGGGACTCTTAACTCTAGTTTGGGCACATTTCAGACATCTAATTTTCATATCTGGTAGCCAATGAAATAAGCTAACAGGAGGTGGAAAATATTGGCTAAAAGAAGGCTATTTCATCCCATTCTCATAGTTCACTGTAATTCCAACAGGCATAGACATATGTCATAAATGGTAAAGAATGGACACAGTGCATTACCAGTCTATCGATTATGGTATTTTATAACATCTGCAAAATATGTTATATAACCACGCTGTGCAAGAGGAGTTGGTTGTCTCCTTAGCAGCAGCACTACAGTGGCCAAAGTCAGAAATTATTCATTTCTCTTTCCATATTTAAAAGGCAAAATCATTACAGTTGTATAAGGGAAGGCATTTTGTTACTACAAGACTCAAATTCCCTTCCCTTACATTTT
Organism: Furipterus horrens; assembly: GCF_987537825.1. Classification (NCBI taxonomy): domain Eukaryota; kingdom Metazoa; phylum Chordata; class Mammalia; order Chiroptera; family Furipteridae; genus Furipterus; species Furipterus horrens. The sequence continues at coordinate 18,735,353 of NW_028327187.1, read as the reverse complement.
TCAGCTTCTGAAACAGATTTTATGTGCATTATTTTTCACCAGCAGGGGGAGGTTAAAACAAGGAAGTTGTAAAAATGTCCAAGTCTTCAGCAGAGGGGCTGGGCCTTCTGTAATGTGACTTTAGCAGCAAGGCCTCATTTAGAAATAGTGTTTAACTTTAACTGAGGAAACAAACTTAGGAAAACTAAGTGGCAAAAAGGAAACACTCTCAGCAGGACTGGCCCTTGCACAGTGGCTTCAAGAACAGCTGAAAGAGAAACTCAGTGATTTCTGCACCACTGTACATTGACAGAAAATCGTTCTGCCATGAATTTTTTTTTTTTTTTTTTTTGCCATGAAATCACACTTGGCGTATGTTTACAGTAAGAAGACACCTACAGGTCCACTTGGAGAGAGCCAAGTGCTTACTCTTCATTGCACTGAAACTGATGACATAAGGGCACTTGTTGTTTTTATGTGGAAATCACCATGGGTAAATCCAAGTGTTTGGCCAGATCAGAGGAATGGACAGAGGGCAACCAAATCCCCACTGCAGCTGCCACTGAGTTCCAGCAAAGATGGACATGGGGGCCTGAAGGAACATACTGTTACCAAACCAAAGTGGGGATTCAGCTGCCTGCCAGCACCAATAGGCAAATTCCGGAGGCAGAGGTTGGTAAGGAAGGAAAGGGTTCTTTATTTAAATGCTGCACAATCTGGGAGAGTGACGGACTCTTGTCTCAAAGTCCAACCCCTCTGGGAGACGCAGAGGAAAACCCTGCCACCCTCAGTCAGACCGAAACCAAAGGCAGCATCCAGAGTTCCTTCTCCCATTCCAAGTACCATCCCTTGAAAGCTGCAGGTGGCCACTGAGTGGTCATCCAGGGAGGCCTCAATCTCTCTCCTCAGAACCACATGTGGGGCCAGTGCCACCATTGGCCATGTGACTTTAAGGGCTAGAAGATCCAACAAAGGCACCTCTCCCTTCCTTCCCTTGGGTTTGTATTCATTTTCCCATGTGGGCCAGACCAGGTGCTTTCTCAGCCCAAACTTCTGCACACTCCTTGAGGGTCCATCCCCCAACCAATTCCTCTTTTACCCAAGCTAGACTGACAGGTTTCTTTGATACAGCACCTCCTCGTGCCATCATTTTTACCCCTATGGTGCATGTGCCTGCCTTCTCCTGGTCCCACCCACAATCAGGTACCAGAAGGGGATAGGAAAGCTTCTCCCCAATCCAATTGTCTCACTAGCCTTGCATGTGCTCAGTGCAATTCTTCCTGTTGACATCTTGCCTGGCAGTGAGGGATCTGTTGCCAGGCTATCAGTATTAATACCACATCACTTAAGATTCTTCTGGGAGGCTGAGTAAGCAGCAAAACCATGAAGCTCACCATCACCTTAGCACAATACAGAAGAACCATCAGACAAAAATCACAATCCAGGGGTGAGGGGGTCTGCTTTAAAAATGCAAATTTTACCAAATCATTTCCATAGAAAAGTCAAGGGAAGTCCAAGCTCTAACATAAACTTGGTATGACCTCAAACAAGTTACACTTCTCTTTTTTCAGTTACTCTATCTACAAATTAACAAAGGAGTATGGACTACAGAATCCTTAAAATAATCTTAATCCTAACATCCTGGGCTCTATGATTCAATTGCCAGATCAAAAATATGTGAGTGGCATTATCTTTCCAAACTAGTGTTATCACACTTATTTATTCATCATAAAAAGATGGGCATATGAACTCTGCTAAAATTCTGGCTAAGTAACTATATTTAAGAACAGAAACATTTGCTATGCTGAGTTGGCTGTAGAATTCCTCTCAACTGTTTTTATTTAGGACAAAGTCCATGTCTGTTATGAAGGTGAGCCCCCTGGGTTGTGACTGAATAGTCTGGGCCTACACTAGCCTAACAGCTAAACTGCTCTCCGCAAGAAATGATAAGAAATTGGTGCAGTTAGAAGGAAATGAGTTGCAGTACAGAGAAGAGGTATAAGGCAGGAGCATGAGGTCATGCAGCTCAAAAGGCAGCTGAATCATTAATATAAGGGAGGTATGGAGAATATCTCCCAGGGCCAGTGTTACAGATCAAACTTAACTAGACAGTTTGTATTTTTTTAATATGTCTTATTGATTATGCTGTTACAGTTGTCCCAATTTCTTTTCCCTTTGTTGCCCTTCACCAGGTGACCCCCCGTCCCTCCAGTTGTCCCCTCTCTTAGTCCATGCCCATTGATTGTGCATATAGTTCTTCTCAACGTCTTCCTATCCACTCCACTCCTTCCTACTATGCTTCTTAATTCCTGTACCATCTCCCTCCCTTTCCCCCTTCCCCCTCCCTGCTGACCTCTCCCCAATATGTTCCCCATACCTATAGTTCTTTTTCCACTCTCGTTGCCTACTTAGTTTGCCTTTGTTTTGATTCCCTAGCTTCTGTTGTTGGTTGTTGTGATGCAGTTTTCATTTTAATGTTCATAATTTTGATCCTCCTTCTTCTAAACCAGTCCCTTTAACATCTCATATAATAGTGGTTTGGATCTAATGAACCCTTTTAGTTTTATTTAGTCCTGGAAGCACTTTCTCTGCCCTTCTATTCTGAATGACAGTTTCGCTGGATGAGTATTCGTGGCTGTAGGTTTTTGATTTTCATTACTTTGAATATTTCTTGCCAGTCCCTTCTTGCCTGCAGGGTCTCCTTTGATAAATCAGCTGATAGTCTAATTGGGACCCCTGTGTACATAATTCTTTTCTTCTCTCTTGCTGCTTTTAAGATCTTCTCTTTATCTTTAATTTTTGACAATTTGATTATAATGTGTCTTGGAGTGGTTCTCCCTGGGTCCACTTTTTTTGGAACTCTCTGTGCTTCCTGGACCTGTAAGTCTATTTCTTTCCCCAAGTTAGGGAAGTTCTGCTTCATTATCTTTTCACATAATTTTTGAATTTTTAGTTCTTCTTCTTCACCCTCTGGCAATCCTATTATTCAAACGTTCATTCGCTTATAGCTATCCCAGAGGTTTCTGAGCCTCTCCTCACTTTCCTTACTTTTTGTTTCCTTTTTCTGCACTGGTTGACTGTTTGTTCCTTCCCTATGTTTCAATTTGTTTATTTGATCTCTGGATTTTATTTCCTCACCACTTGTCTCGTATGTGTTTTTGTTCATTTCAGTGTGACTAGCTTTCATTCCTTCCCTGTCTTGTTCCAAATCTTTTGTTAATTCTGTAAGCCACCTTATGACTATAGCTCTGAACTGAGCCTCAGGAAGATTTCCTATTTGATCGTCTGTCAGGTCCCGCATCTGCTGCCTGGTGTGCTGTGTCACAGGGATTTCAGTCCTTGTCTGCTTCATTCTGACAGTCTTGTGTTTAGCTTTGCTTCCTGGGCAGGCTGTAGGGTGCAGAGCCCCATGCACTTGTCACTATCTGGCAACTGGCAGCGATCAGCGACATTTTCAGTGCACTGTGGCGCTTTGTGTGGGGGTGGGGTGTCCAAGATGGATTCCTGCCACTGCTCTCCACTGAGAGACCGGGATCCAACACCCCGCCCTCTGGGCCTCATCGTCCGAGGCAATGGGGGGGGGGGGCTGCCTTTCCCAGTGTTGGAATCGTGAGCTGCGGGGTCTCAACTGCAGCTGGGATTGCTCCCCTGGCGTTTCTCGCAGTCCCACCACTATCCCCGCTTGCCACCACAAACAGCACCGCGGTTTCTCGCCCCTCCTACACGTCCAGACGAGCACCGCTGGTTTATAACTTCATACATTGGGCTTCCATGTAATTTTATTTTCTGGAATTTCTGGTTATCTTTTGTTTTGAGGTAGTTGTATTCTTACTTAGTTGTAGAGGAAGACCGAGCATGTCAGTCTAAGCCTCCATCTTGGCCAGAAGTCTGCACACAAAACTTTAGACAGTTTGTATTTTATTTCAGGTGAATAAGGCATAATTTTTAGTATTCATATGTCCCAGATATTTCTTGGGACATAGTTATACTAAAAAAAAATTATTGTTTATCTGAAGTTTCAATTCAACTGGGTGCTCAATATTTTTATTTGCTAAATCTGGCAATCCAACTGAGGCAGAAATGACAAATATTTTGAATTTTACTCTGACATTATTCAGCTATACTAGGGTGTAAACCCCTTCAGGGCTGCCACTAACCCATACATCAAGTTTGAGTTAATTAGTAAAAGGTGCCTCTTTTACCCAGGACCCAGCAAAGGCACAAGGCTTGATTAGTGGCTTATGGGCTGAATTTCTGCCTCTGTTTTCTCCTCAATTCTTCTTCTTTTCCATGTCTTCAACCCTTAGCAAAGTCATCTACACACAGCCCTAGGTCAAAGGTATGGGAAACAGTGAGGTCCCGCCAACCCCCAATACACACACCCAGTGCAGGACTTATGTAAAAAAATGCAGGAAAAGAGAAGCAGATTTATTTCAGGCAATAAGCCTCAAAGCAAAGATCAAGTGGCCACAGCAAATAGAATTGAGGTAAATAAATAAAATGAGTCCTCAGCCCTCGCCAAGAATCCCAAGATATTGGGGGGAGTCTAGACTGCCCATTTTGTATTGGGTGGGCTTAGAGTCCATTATAAATACCAGGGTAAAATTCAGTGATGGGACAATTTGGGCATATAAATGTGGTTACATAACTAAATATGGAAATAGAAGAGTGATGAGGATTTAGAGATCAGAAAGAAAGAGGAACTACTACTCAGACTTCAAGACAGGCCAACTGTTATCTGCTCTATGAAGATTTTCCTGAGGGCTCCAGGCAGAATTTATTCCTTCTTTGTGCTCCATTATTCCTGGCACAGACCTCTTAAACTACAGGAAAAGAAACAATCAGAATATAATGTGCAACTCTTTCTCTCTCTCCAACTAGATTATGAATTTGAAGGTGTCGTAAGAATCCTCCAAACCTGTAGAGAATTTTTATGAATTCATTTGAGTCAAACCGATAACATATGCTAGGAAGCAAGGTCTTAAATGCTCTGGAGAATAACAGTTTTGCAGCTTCTTTTATGCATCTGAAATTAAGGAGGGAACTTAAGGAAGGATACAAGGTGGGGAAGAGAAAGGCAGGAATTGCATTACAGGATAGGTTTTTAAAAGTATGTGCTTCCTTGTGGGTGGTTACAATTTAATCCAAAGGTGTGTTAATCTAGATGCACAGAAACAATGGACAGAGCTGCTTGCTTAAGGCAAAGATTAACCTTTTATTAAGAAGTTATATTCCTGGGTGTGACTACCCACGATGACCTGCCTAGTTAGAGATTTATGATCAGATCATCCTGTGAGGTTACTTTCCATAGAACTCCTTTTTTTCCCCCTCCAAAACAAGAGAGAAAACATGTCACCGCAATATGTGCCTCTTTGGTGGAAAGATTATCTTTTTATTTCTACGCACTTTGTGTATTTTATTTTTGCTCTTGTATATAGTATTTTTATTTTATTTTTCAGTTACTGTTGACATTCAATATGTGAGAAACGCTCACAATAAAGCACTGGGACACAGGACTTCAGCAGCAAAGCGAGGCGTTTATTCACCAGTCTACAGAGTTGGGCATGCAGCCAGCATGTGCGTGTGAAGTAGACAAAGTAAACTGGTTTTATACTAACACAATTAGCTCTTCCTCCCCTCTCCTTCTCCCCTGTTTCTCCATTGCTGGTTAATCTGCGTTCACAATCTAACATGATTAACTACTTAACTAAGGGTGTGATTAATTAAGGGTAATCTGGTTATAGGTCTATCTCCAACTTACTTGCCAAGTTATCTAGCTACATCTTCCCATTTCTCTGTGTTTGGTGATGGCAATCTTCCTCCTTTTGATCCCAGAGATATGTATGAGGAGCTTCGGAATGTCATTTCCTCACCCCTTTTCCATGATTCATCTATTAATTATCTCCTACTGGTTTGAGTCACTGGCTCCTTTATCCCTTACATATATTATATTACTTTCAAGTGTACAGCATAGTGGTTATGTGATATACAGTGAGACAGGCATTATCAGAGCAAGGATGATGGGCCAGGTACAGAAGATAACCAGGGCAGAAAGCAGAAGGTGCATAGCAACAGGCAAAACTGGGAAAACTAGGACCTCACCCCCAGGGTAACCTTTCCTCCCCTAGCATATGGCTGGTCATGCAGTTTAGAGCCCCTGGCCTTTCATAGTGCTGATCATGTGGTTCAGACCCTCCCATGACCTTTCCTCTGCTGGCATATCACTAGTCATGTGGTAGAACCATTAGAGGTGGAACCAGGGACAGAAGAGTGTCCACATGCAAATCCCATGCAGGCCCTTTCATGACCACTTCCTTAAGCATTAACCCCTAAGGATAACATCTAGGCCTCAGTTGTGTTTCAGCTTCAGATCCAGAAAAGCAGCAAAACCAGACAAGCAATGCCATGGCTGACATCAGGACCACCTGCAATGACTAATGGCACCACTTCCTTAAAACCAATCAATCAGTGGATACTGTGACCCTGAGAGGACACACCTGGAAAGCTGATGAATATTCTATTTGGAACCTCCCCTGAGATCTCCAGATAAATACCCACTAGCTGGAGGACCCAGTGCAGCTCTCCCTATGGAGAAAGCCAGCACCTTTCCCCACCCACTTCCTGCAGGCACATTCTCCTTGTCTCTCTCTTTCTCCAAAGCTACAAGGGTCTTTCTTTTACCTCTGTAACTGGTTTCCTGAGCTCATTTCTTCTGCAGCTCACTTATTCCACCTCTGTGACTTTCTAAATAAACTTTCTCTTATAGTTTGAGTCTTGGCTCTGAATTCTTTCTTAGCCAGAACTTAAGTACTGAAGTTGCTGAACAAAGGTCCAGTCTGACTCCATGGGTCTAATACAGCAGTTTTCAACCTGTGGGTCATGACCCCTTTGGGGATCAAATGACCCTTTCACAGGGGTTGCCGAAGACCATCAGAAAACACATATATAATTACATATTGTTTTTGTGATTAATCACTATGCTTTAATCATGTTCCATTTGTAACAATGAAAATACATCCTGCATATCAGATATTTACATTACGATTTATAACAGTAGCAAAATTACAGTTATGAAGTAGCAACAAAAATAATTTTATGGTTGGGGGTCACCACAACATGAGGAACTGTATTAAAGGGTTGTGGCATTAGGAAGGTTGAGAACCACTGGTCTAATACCTGGTGCTGTTTCACCTCCAACAGCTAGACATTTATAAAACTTATGAGGTAATCCTTCCCCCCCATAAATTTAGTACCCACGTGGCACCATATACAGTTACTACAATATTATTGACTATATTCCCTATGCTATACTTTACATCCCTGTGACTATTTTGTAACTGCTAATCTGTACTTCTTAATCCCTTCACCCTTTTTCACCCAGTCCCCAAACACCTCCCTTACCTGGCAAGCAACCATAGTTTGTTCTCTGTATCTGTGAGTTTATTTCTGCTTTGTTTGTTCTTTTTTTTTTTATTCCACATGTAAGTGAAATCATATGGTATTTGTCTTTGTTTGACTTATTTCACTTAGCTCCATCCATGTCACAGATGTCAAGATTTCATTCTTTCTTATGGCTGAGTATTATTACATTGTATATATGTACCAATTCTTTATCTAATTGTCTATCAATGTACAGTTAAGTTGCTTTCACATCTTGGTTGTTGTAAATAATACTGCAATGAACATAGAGATGCATGTGTCTTTTTGAATGAGTGTTTCGAGTTTCTTTAGATAAATACCCAGAAGGGAGATTAGTGGGTCATATGGTAGGTCTAGTTTTAATTTTTTGAGGAATCTTCATATTGTTTTCCATAGTGGGTGCACCAATTTACAAGGCAGAAGGATTGTCTGGATGGGTTGTTTTTAAGAAACAGCAAATGGGGGGGGGGCTCTGAAAAGCAGTAGAAGTTACTCTTTATAAGAGTTATTTACATTTATAAGGGCAATCTCCATTGGTAAGGGGGTCTCCCTCTCTGTACTAGGAAGAGGAGGATGACTCAGTCTCTAGAAACTCTTATCAATGGAGAAGGCAATGGCCTAAATCTGTATAACAACCTTATCCCTATTCACTGTACTTTGCCCAAAAGCCTTCCAAAATTGGCCTCCCCCACCTCCAATGTCTTGTTTTTAGCTTGAAATGGCATTTAAGGTGATAGCTTGGGCCATTTCTGGATCTCTCCCATGTATACAGAACGTATACATGTTATTAAACTTCCACTTGCTTCTCTTTTTTAATCTATCTTTTATTATGGGGTGGGTGGGAGGGTCTCAGCCAAGAACCTAGAAGATTAGATGGAAAATTATTTTTCCTTCTTTACAAGTTTTTTGAAAGCAAAGTATGATTTATTAATTTATTGATTTTATAGCCCCAGTGACTGACAGATATTAGCCACTTGATACATTTGTGGGAAAGAGAAAAGATATTTTGAGTTTGAAATTAATATAATATAATAAGATAGTATAATATAATAACGGTTTTCTAAAAAAATTGAATATACAGAAACCTCATTTAAAATGTAGTAGGGAGGCCAGAAGGGGGAGATTTTATGCCCTACATCTATGGCAAAGCACAACAGGGAGATGGTCCACTCAACTTCCTCTTCCCTTTATAAAATACATTATTCTCCTTTGGTTTAATGGACTTGGCTCACCACAATTTCATGTAACAGATTTCAATTTCTTGTTCCTGAGCAAACCAGTTTTTCTGGAGAAATATCTGGCTATGTTTTTACAGTCAACACTTTTCATGTATATAAGGGCTTGCACAGTTGTTCTCATGTCCATAGAAAACAAAAGAAAAGGACAGACAACTCAAATGCAAAATGAGGGAACTAGGCTAACCATAAGAAGGAACAGAAACAACTGCATAATCAGCCTCTGATATGGGCTTTTCAGAATAGAAAATGAATTGTTTTTCATTTACTTTAGTCAGTTTAGTATGGTCCTACCTCAGGTTCCCTTGTGAATTTAGAATCTTGTTTGTCATGATGCTGAATTGTAAGTATAGTGTAAACAACAGCATTACTATTTTCGTAACTCAGTACAGTAGGGTAGTTCACTATTCAAATGGTAATGGAATGATCATGGCCAGGAGAACTGACACTTTGGGAACCTACACAAAAAAATGGTATTCAAAAAGGAAAACATGAAACTGCCAATCCATAGGGGACCCTGAAGTATCTGCTTGATTCAACTCAGAACTTTATCTTTAAGATGGGATAGATGCACTTCTGATCAAGATGGGGACATAGGTAAACATACTTCACCTCCTTGTGCAACCATAGAAAAAATTACAACCAGATCGCAAAAACAAATAACCAGAACCATCAGAAAATTGAGCTATATGAAAGTCCAATAACCAAGAATTTAAAGAAGCCACATTCATCCAGACAGGTAGGAGGGGCAGAGTTGCGAATATGAATGGAGAAGTGACAGTGGCACTGGAAAGGGTGGTCCTACATTCACATGTGACAGATAAAAATCAGAAGGGATACCTTAGGATCGAGGTGTCCTAATCTAGGCCAGACCACACAGCCTAGGATTCCAGCACTGGGAAGATAAACCCCCATTATCTCTTGCTGTAAAAACCACTGGAGGTTGGGACAGTGGAACAAACTGCCAGATTTTTGCTGCTTAAAGGGCCAGAATGGCGCCAATCGCATATGGGCAGGGGGTGAAATGACTGGAAGCAGGGCAAGTGCCATGCAAATCGTCAGAATCCAGGTAGTGCCATTGCCCTCTCCAAGCTCGCTACCACAAACAGAGCCACAAAGCAGTAAAGTGGGTGGCCCTGCCCTGGAAATTACCTAAGGGTCCGCCCCACACAATTTACAGGTGCCTTTGCTACATAGGCCATGCTACTAAGGGAGTAAAAGCAGCTCTACCTAATACACAGAAACAAACATAGGTGAGCTGCCAAATTGAGGAGGCAAATAAATATGGCCCAAATCAAAGAACAGAACAAAACCCCTTAAAAAGAACTAAACTAAATGGATATAGCCAACCTATCAGAGGCAGAGTTCAAAACACTGGTGATCAGGATGTTCAGAGAACTCATGGAGTACAGCAACAACATAAAGGAAGAAATGAAGGTTACACTAAGTGAAAGAAAGGGAAAAAATAAACATTCACCTGGAATAGATAGAAGAAAAATTAATTGAAAAAAACGAGGAAAGGTTTGGAACTTCTGGGACAACTTTAAATGTACCAACATCAAAATCATAAGGGTCCCAGTAGAGAAGAGGAAGAGCAAGAAATTGAAAATTATTTGAAAAATAATTAAAGAAAACTTCCCTAATTTGACAAAGAAAATACTCATATAAGTCCAGGAAGTACAGAGAATCCCAAACAAGTTGGACCCAAAGAGGACCACACCTTGCAAGACACATCATAATTAAAATGCCAACAGCTAAAGATAAAGAGAGAATGTTAAAAGCAACAAGAGAAAAGCATACAGTTACCTACAAAGGAGTTCTCATAAGACTATCAGTTGATTTTTCTGTAGCCCAGGCAGGCACTCAATCCACTTGGCCATGCTCACCTGTTGATTTTTCAAAAGAAACTTTGCAGGCAAGGAGGGACTGGCAAGCAGTATTCAATGAGATGAAAAGCAAGGACCTACAACCAAGATTACTCTATCCAGCAAAGTTGTCATTTAGAATGGAAGGGCCAATAAAGTGCTTCCCAGACAAGGTAAAGCTAAAAGAATTCATCATCAGCAGGCCATTATTACATGAAATGCTAAAAGGATTTATTTAAGAAAAAGAAGAACAAAATTATGAATATTAAAATAGCAACAGGCTCACAACTATCAATAACTGAATCTAAAAATTAATTAATTAATTAATTAATTAATGAGCCAGCAAATCCCCACCCCCAAAATAAACTTCACATGTAGGAAAATGAACAAAAGAAAGTGTGAAGCATGGAAATGAAATTTTAGTGAATATCAAAGGACAAGGATTTTCCTTCACACTGTATATTTTTCTCCCTACCTGGTCCCTCCAGAATTTGGCATTCTAAAGAAGTAATGACATAAGATTCTTTGCATAAAACTACTAATACCAGTTGTTAATAGAAGTTTTGTTAACCAAGACTTTGACTGGAATGTCATGCCTAAAAGAGGCATGCCTGGGCTCTGGTTGTTACCAAAAAGCCCTGAGGAACTGGGATTGACTTTCAAAGGTAATAAAAGCCCATGAGAAAAAAAGCCTAGTACCTTGGTTGATTGTGTGGTTCATGGCAATCTTTCCAGGGAAGGAATGAAGGTTGCTTTCCTGAAAAATGCCTAGAAGGAACCTTGAGGCACAGAAGAGTTGGAAAAAGCATGAGTATTACAGGCAAGGCCAGATGGCAGGTGTGTGGCTCAGCTTCTGTGCCCTGAAGGGCAGACTGAAAGTCAGCCTAAAGGTTCCTTGTGTAAGTTCCAGCAAAACAGACTTAAAGATCATATGTGATAATTTGCTGCTTTTGTTGTGTTTATGCAAATGAACAGGATAAACTTCAACTGCACTTAATGCAGTCCCTTTAATGACAAGGAGGGTAATCTTAAGGAGAAAAATCATGATTCAAGAAAAATCACAATGCTCAGTGCTAGACTATAAACTAGTGCAGCTGTCTTCAAAGTTTAATTTTATTTATTTATTTATTTTTCTTTTTGGTTTTTCAATTACAGTTGTCCTCTTTTCCCCCAATTTCTCTCCCTCACCCAACCCACCCCCTCTCCCGCAATTATATCCCTCCCCGTTGTCCATGTCCATGAGTCATTTATATGGGTTCTTTAACTAAACCCTTCCCTTACTTATCCCCCTTCTCTCCCTCTCCCCTCCCCCCATTGACTGCTATTCTGCTCTTTGTTCTATTTAGTTGCTTTGTTTGTGTTGTTCTTTAGTTTCCTGTATTAGGTGATATCATATGGTATTTTTCTTTCTTTGCCTGGCTTATTTCACTAAGCATAATTCTCTCTAGTTCCATCCATGTTGTTGCAAATGGCAGGAGTTCCTTCTTTTTTCTGCTACATAGTATTCCATTGTGTAAATGTATCACAGTGTTTTGATCCACTCATCTACAGATGGGCACTTAGATTGTTTCCAGCACTTAGCTATTGTAAACAGTGCTGCAATGAACATAGGGGTGCATAAGTTCTTTTGAATTGGGGTTTCAAGATTCTTCGGGTACAATCCTAGCACTGTAGTCGCTGGTTCAAAAGGCAGTTCCATTTTTAGTTTTTTGAAGTAATTCCATACTGTTCTCCATAGTGGCTGTACCAGTCTGCATTCCCACCAACTGTGCAGTAGGGTTCCCGTTTCTCCACATCCTCGCCAGCACTTGTTGTTTGTTGATTTGTTGATGATGGCCATTCTGACTGGTGTAAAATGGTATCACATTGTGGTTTTTATTTGCATCTCCCTGATGGCTAATGATGTTGAGCATTTTTTCATGTGTCTATGGACCTTCTGTATGTCCTCTTCGGAGAAGTGTTTGTTCAGGTCCTTTGCCCATTTTTTAATTGGGTTGTTTGTTTTCTTGATGTTGAGTTGTATCAGCTCTTCATATATTTTGGAAATCAGTCCCCTGTCTGTGATGTCATATGTTTTTCCATATGGTTGGTTTCCTTTTCATCTTGCTAATGTTTTCTTTTGCTGAGCAGAAACGCTTTAGCTTGATGTAATCCCATTTATTTATTTTTTCCTTTATTTCTCTTGCTTTAGGAGACGTATCCGTGAAGAAATTGTTACGTGAGATATCTGATATTTTCTTGCCTATGTTTTCCTCTAGGACTTTTATGGTGTCACGGCTTACATTTAAGTCTTTGATCCATCTTGAGTTTATTCTCGTGTGTGGTGTAAGTTGGTGGTCTAGTTTCATTTTTTTGCAGGTCCCTGTCCAGTTCTCCCAGCACCATTTGTTAAAGAGGCTCTTCTCACTCCATTTTATGTTCTTTCCCACTTTATCAAATATTAGTTGACCATAGAGGCCTGGGTTTATTTCTGGACTCTCTATTCTGTTCCACTGATCTATATGTCTGTTCTTATGCCAGTACCAGACTGTTTTGATTACAGTGGCTTTGTAGTATTGTTTGATATCTGGTGTTGTGATTCCTCCTGCTGTGTTCTTCTGTCTCAAGATTGCTTTTGCTATTCGGGGTCTTTTTTGGTTCCATATGAATTTATGGAGTATTTGTTCTAGGTCAGTGAAATATGTCATTGTTATTTTAATAGGGATTGCATTGAATCTGTAAATTGCTTTGGGTAGTATGGCCATTTTGATGATGTTGATTCTTCCCATCCAAGAACATGGTATTTGCTTCCATTTATTTGTATCTTCCTTAATTACTTTCTTCAATGTTATGTAATTTTCAGAGTACAGGTCTTTTATCTCTTTGGTTAAGTTTACTCCTAGGTACTTTATTTTTCTTGTTGCTATAGTAAATGGTATTTTCTTTTTTGTCTCTGTCTCTGCTATTTTATTGTTGGTGTACAGAAATGTCTTAGATTTCTGTATATTTATTTTGTACCCTGTGATTTTGCCAAATTCACTTATTATATCGAGTAGTCTTTTAGTGGAGTTTATAGGATTTTCTGGGTATACTATCATGTCATCTGCATATAATGAAAGTTTTACTTCCTCTTTCCCAATTTGGATGCCTTTTATTTCTTTTTCTTGTCTGATTGCTGTGGCTAGGACTTCCAACACTATGTTGAAAAGGAGTGGAGAGAGTGGACAACCTTGTCTAGTTCCTGAGTTCAGGGGGAATGCTTTTAGTTTTTGTCCATTGAGTATGATGTTGGCCTCAGGCTTCTCATATATAGCCTTAATTATGTTAAGGTATGCTCCCTCTATTCCCATTTTGCTGAGTATTTTCATCATAAATGGGTGTTGTACTTTATCAGATGCTTTTTCTGCATCTATAGATATGATCATGTGATTTTTGTCTTTCATTTTGTTTAGGTGATGTATTATATTTATTGATTTGCGAATATTAAACCATCCTTGCATCCCTGGAATGAAGCCCACTTGATCATGATGTATGATAATATTATTGTGTTGCTGGATCCTGTCTGCCAATATTTTATTGAGGATTTTAGCATCTATGTTCATCAGTGATATTGACCTGTAGTTTTCTTTCTCTGTTGTGTCTTGACCTGGTTTGGGGATTAGGATAATACTGGCTTCATAGAAAGAGTTTGGGATTTTCCCCTCTTCTTGGATTTTTTGGAACAGTTTGAGGAGGGTAGGAGTTAGTTCTTCCCTGAATGTTTTGTAGAATTCGCCTGTGAAGCCTTCCAGTTCAGGGCTTTTGTGTACAGGGAGATTTTTGATTACTGTTTCAATTTCCTTCTTTGTTATTGGTCTGTTGAGACTTTCCACTTCTTGATTCAGTTTTGGAAGGTTTTTTTCTAGAAATTTGTCCATTTGTTCTAGATTGTCAAATTTCTTGTCATACAGTTGTCTGTAGTAATTTCTAACTATCATTTGTATTTCTGAGGTATCAGTCATGATGTCTCCTCTTTCATTTCTGATTTTGTTTATTTGGGTCTTCTCTCTTTTTTTCTTGATTAGACTGGCTAGAGGCTTGTCGATTTTGTTGATTTTTTCGAAGAACCAGATCCTAGTTTTGTTGATCTTTTGGATTGTTTGTTTAGTCTCTATGTCATTTAGTTCTGCTCTGATCTTGATGATTTCATTCCTTCTTCTCGCCCTAGGCTTTGTTTGTTGTTGTTGTTCTAGTTCTTGTAGCTTTAGGGTTAGGTTTTTTATTTGATATTCTTCTATCCTTTTCAGATATGCCTGTATTGCTATGAACTTCCCTCTCAGGACTGCTTTTCCTGTGTCCCACAGGTTTTGGGCTGTTGTGTGGTCATTATCATTAGTTTCTAGAAATTTCTCGATTTCTTCTTTGATGTCATTGTTAACCCATTCATTATTTAATAGCAGATTATCCAATCTCCATGAGTTTGTGTGTCTGATTTTTTTCTCTGAGGTTGATTTCTAGTTTCAAGGCATTGTGATCTGAAAAGATGCTTGATATGATTTCAATTTTCTTGAATTTGTTGAGGCTTGTTTTGTGACCCATCATGTGGCCTATCTTTGAAAATGTCCCATGTGCATTTGAAAAGAATGTATATTTTGGTTCTTTGGGGTGGAAAGTTCTATATATATATCAGTTAGATCCATGTGGTTTAGTGTGTTGTTCAATGCCTGTATATCCTTGGTGTTTCTTTGCTTTGATGATCTGTCTATTGTTGATAATAGAGTGTTGAAGTCCCCTACTATGAGTTTGTTGTCGCTGATAGCCTTTTTGTGGTCTTCTAATATTTGCTTTATATTTGGGTGATCCTATATTGGGTGCATATATGTTTATCAAAGTCATATCTTCTTGATGGATTGTTCCTTTAAGTATTATGAAATGTCCTTCTTTGTCTCTTTTTATTGCCCTTGCTTTGAAACCCGTTTTCTCTGATATGAGGACTGCTACCCCGGCTTTTTTTTCCGGTCCATTTGCTTGGAATATTTTTTTATATCCCTTTACTTTCAGTCTGTGTAAATATTTTGTTTTCAGTTGTATTTCTTGTATACAGCAAATATTTGGGTCCTGTTTTCTTATCCATTCCGTTACCCTATGTCTTTTAATTGGAGCATTTAATCCATTTACATTTAAGGTTATTATTGACGTGTATTTATTCATTTCCCTTTGTACCTCTGTTCCTCTCCTCTCTTGTTCTTTTCTTCTTTTTTCTTAGAACACTCCCTTTAGCATCTCTTGCAATGCTGGTTTGGTGGAGATGTATTCTTTCAGTCTTCCTTTGTCTGAGAAACTCCTTATTTCACCTTCTATTTTGAATGAGAGCCTTGCTGGGTAGAGTATTCTTGGTTGTAGGCCTTTGTTTTTCATTACTTGAAATATTTTTGACCAGTCCCTTCTGGCTTGTAATGTTTCTGTTGAGAAATCAGTTGATAACCTTATTGGAGCTCCCTTGTATGTTATTTCCTGTTTTTCTCTTGCTGCTTTTAGGATTCTCTGTTTTTTCTTGAAATGTTGCCATTTTAATTATGATGTGCCTTGGAGTGGGTTTTTGGGGGTTCCTCTTCATTGGAACTCTCTGTGTTTCCTGAACTTGTATAACTTTTTCTCTCATCAGGTTGGGAAAATTTTCTGTCACTATTTCTCCTATCAGTTTTTCAATTCTATGGTCCTTTTCTTCTCCCTCTCTAATTCCTATGATCCTGATATTATTTCTTTTCATGCTATCCTGTAATTCCCTTACATCTTCATATTTTTTCAATCTTTTTTCATTTTGCTGTATCGTCTGGGAGTTTTTCTCTACATTATCTTCTAACTCACTAATCTGATCCTCTGCTTCATTTAGTCTGCTTTTGAGTGATTCTACTGTGTTTTTCAGTTCAGAGATTGAATTCTTCAGTTCTTCCTGGTTCTTGTTAACAGTTTCTATGTCTTTTTTTATGCTGGTGTAGTTCTCTGCAAGTTCCCTGTAATTTTCTTGGAGCTGCTGGTAACTTCCTTGAAGGTTGTCATAGTTGATTTTTTGGATGTCAAGTATATTGAGCTTCTTCACCACCATTGTTTTGAATTCCATGTCTGACATTTGGGCTATGTCTCTTTCATTTATGTCTCTTTCTGTTGATTCCTCTTTTCTCTTCATTTAGGGGTTATTTTTGCATCTTACCATGTTGGATTCTTTTTGTTTGTTTTTATTTATTTATTCATTTGTTTGTTTTTTGGGGGGGGTCTGCTTTGACTTCCCTCCTTTGTGGTTTGAGATTCTTTATCGGAGATCTGGGGGTTTCAGTGGTGCAGTCTCTTTGATATCCTGAGCCTGATGTTCTTGAGTTACCCTTTATGTCGTTAGTTTATGCTCTTTGGTTATATTTCTTCCTTCTGGCTAGTTGGTTGAGAGTCACTCTAACCACTTTGTCTTGAGTTCTTTTGTGGATATGCTGTTAAAAACATAAACACACAGCCCAGGCAGGAGACCCACACCCTCAAAAATTATCCCCCACTCTCTATCCCGCTATTGTCAGCCAACGAGCCTGTATTAATATAAATGTAAAGAGATTAGATCTTTTACACTATAAGAAGAATAGATAAGAGTTGTTTTGGGGGAGGAAAAATATAATTTTTGATAGAGGTGGTGATAGATTAATAATAGTTGAGACTGTGCAAGCCAGTAGGTAATATTTACATTGTATGTTAATAAAAGTAGAAGAAAAGGATGGAAAAATGCATAATATAGTAAGAAAGTGGGATTGTATTGTATTGGGTTTATATAGTAATTATATTCTATTATTTAGAGTGATGGGGGGCTAAACTAGACACACAAACAAATAAACAATGATTAAAGAGAAAGGATTAGAAGGAGAGGTTATATGCAACACGGTAGAGATAAAGTTTGTTGTTCTTTTTGGAAGGGGAGGAAACCCCCCCAAAAAACCCAAGAAAAGCGAAGAAAGAAAAGAAGAAAGAAAGAAAGAAAAGAAAGAAGAAAGAAGAAAGAAAGAAGAGAGAAGAAAAATTGAAAAAGAAAAAGAACACACAAAAAAAAACCAAGAAAAGAGAAGAAAGAAAAGAATAAAGAAAGGAAGAAAGAAGAAAGAAAAAGAAGAAAGAGAAAAAAAAAGCGATGTTTTTACTCCGTTTTAGCCTTGGTGTGTCGCCTTCTTTTTCTGGTTCCGCAGCTGGTCTAGTGTGGCGGTTCAGAGGTTCTTGTTTCTTGCAGCACTGGTGTGCGCCCGCAGTTGCCGCAATGGTGCGCACCCGCGGTTGCTGCAATGGTGCGCGCCAGCGGTTGCCGGCACGGTGCGCTGCCTTGCTGCCCGCTGTAGCCAGTTGAGGTGTCCTTGCACACAAGCCCCTGCACGGGCGGGGCAGCCTGAGAGTTTGCCCAGCGGTTGGTGCTTATTGTTGCCGGGCCGAGGTGTTTCCGCATTCGCGTCGAGGTGTCCCTGCGTGCGTTCCTGCACGCACGCGGGCGGCCCGAGAACTTGCCCCGCGATTGGCGCCTATTGTCCCCGGGCTGAGGTGTTTTCGCACTCACGTGCCCGTGCCCTTAGTCCCGCTGAGCCCAGCTCCAGGAGTTGGTCTCTCGCCTCTTAGGGCGGGGCCCCCGGACACTTGTGCTCAGTGGAAGTGAGTGTCTGTGAGTCTCTGCCGCCTGCTGTTCTGGCACCGCAGCCACCCGCCTTCCCTCACCCGTCTGCGCGGGCACAACAGAGCCTGAGCTAGTGGTCTGCTTTCTGGCCTGGGGCCCGGCGCCCACGGAAGCTGTCTAGGGGTGTCTGCGCACGGTCCTCTGTGTGTTCAGTGGGCCCTCCCTGTGCCCGTTGGGGCACTGACCTTATGTCCATTGGGGAGTGTCCGAGGGACGCCTGGACTCACGGCCCCGCGCACCTGGGCCAGTGAGTGAGAGCACTTCCCTATGCGCACCCCCGCGACCCAAGGGTAGGGTTGGGGAGTGAATGAGTGCGCCACTGCGCCTGCGCTCCTCAAGAATGGCCTACCACCCCCAAACTTTCCTCCCCTCTCCACCGTCCACTAGAGAAAAATATAAAGGAGAATTATGTTCTCACTTGCCTGGCAGCACGCTGTCTCCTGTCCTTCCGCGCCAATGCCACTTGGTCGAGTCCCGTCTCTTCCAGCGGGCAGAGATCCGCTCTCCTCCCAACTCCTCTCCGGGGTAGCCTGTGGTCGCCAAAAAGCCTTTGTGTACTTTCAGCCGCAGCTCGGGCAGCCGCCGCAGTCAGGAATCCCGTATCGTCCCCTTTTCCTCTGCTATCCTCACTAAACAGGTTGTTCCCAGATGGATTTTCTCTAACCCAGCAGTGCCATGGCTCGACTCCTGCCAGTGTCCGGCTGCTCACTGAGATGTTCTGTCTGCAATTAGCCCAAACTTCAGACGGGTCTCGGGAGCCTGAAACCGCAGCCTCTCCTCACTCCTCCACCATCTTCCCCTCTCCTAATTGTATTTAAAGTTTGTTTTCATTTTAAAGTTAAACTAGGTCTGTGATGTCATCAAAGACACTTAATTTACAGGCAAGAAGAATGCCAAATGCCTTGCAACTGGATGTCTTTCCAATAAGACAGTCTTGCAGATTTAGAGACTGGTTTGTGGGTTATGTTGCAAGTAGAAAAAAAAAAAAACAACAAAAAAAAACTAACTAAGCTAACAACCAGAACAAGAACAGAATCATAAATATGGACATCATACAGAGGGTTATCAAAGAGGAGGGGAAAGGGAGAGGATGAGGGAAATGGTGCAGGGATTAAGAAGCATAATTGGTGGGAACAAAATAGACAGGGAGATGTTAAGAATAGTATAGGAAATGGAGAAATCAGAGAACTTTTATACACAACCCATGGTCATGAACTAAAGCGGGGATTGCTGGAGGGAAGGGGGATACTGAGTGGAGAGGGACAAAGGGGGAAAATTGGGACAACTGTAACAGCATAATCAACAAAATAGACTTAAAAATATGGGATTGATGCAATTGATTCTTAAATGCCCTGTTAATTCAGTCTTGTTGACTAATTGTCTTGGTATAATTTTGGAAGGGCCGGAACTGTCTGAACTCTCATATCAAAGAATTAAAAACATAAATCTAAAAGTAGAAAGGAAAGACAGGTCAACTCTCAGAATAATATTGCTAGTAGTGATAAAGTTTTGTGCCTTACAAACTCTCAGAGACTTCATTCTCCCTCTTTTGTTCACGTTTGACTTTTAGAGTCAAATGTGAAACATCACCTACCCCCCACCCCACAGGCACTTTTGTGCTCATCCCTCTTCTAGGACTTTAACCTGTAAATTCTTGTTCTTTTTTCTCACCCGTTTCCTTTCCCCCCATTAATTTCCTCTTCTTTTGGCACCTTTCTCTTGGCCTACACACATGCTTAATTATCTCCCGAGTTAAAAACACTTATCTGCTTCTCTGACTCTTCCTCACCAATATCTGGTTCTCCTCTCTTTCCAGGAGTATAAAGTTTTCACTTCCCACACCCCTGCAGTTAAGTACTCATGTGACTAGTTCTGGCCAATAAATTGGGAATGAAGTTAACATAGTTTTGAGACAGAGCTTAAAAGAATAGGTGTAAAATGTCCATCAATTTTTTTCTTGAAGAAGCAACTGAGGAGAACTATGTTCTAGAATGTATGACAGAAAGATGATTGAAGCCTTGTCAGCCAGATTAAACAGGACCTCTCCACTGGCTTATGATGATCACACAATATGAATGAGAAATCAGCATTTTTCACTGAGAAATGGGTCAAAAACACTGAGGTGTGGGGGTTGTTAGCACAATATTTCCTATCCCATCCTGATCAGTAGTCTTCTTTCTCTTTTACTCTACTACCAATTTTCTTCACAAAACAATCTAGTAAGTGGTTCTCAAGTCTTCCTATGCATAAGAAAAATCCATAGTGCTTTTTAAGAAACCAGATTTCTAGGCCTCATATCAGACTGGATGAATCCAAAGGCAATTCTGGGTCTGAGACCTGGAAATACACTTTTTTTATAGTCTTCCTAGCTGACTCTGAGTTGGCCATCCTGTATCACTCCTCAGACATGTTCCAGCATGAATGGAACCCCATATTCAACCATTCCTCACCACCCATTTATTCATCAACGTTCTGTAACATGGCTTCTCCATCACCTACCCATTACCATAGGCAGTGTAAGACTTCCAAGACCTCTTAATTGAAAAACCATTCAGTCTCTGTCCTACTCAAATTCCCTGTAGCATTTGGCGCTGTTATCTTCCACTCCCTTTTTTAAAATCCTCTCCTCCCTTGGTTTCATGACAGGACACTACTGTCATTCTTGTTCCAACTCTATGACCAACACATTTTTTTTTAATTTCCTGTCTTCTTTCATGCTCAGTAGAAGTGATCCTATGCTTTTAACTTTAGTCCTCTCCTCTTCTCTCCATTATATATTCTCTTCCTCTATTAGTGTGCTAGAGCTGCCATAACAAATTACCACAAACTGGGAGGCTTAAACAATAGAAATGTATTGTCTCCCAGTTCTGGAGGCTAGAAATCTGAGGTCAAGGTGTCAGCAAGGTTGGTTCTGTCTGAAGCTGTGAGGAAAGGAAGTGTTCCAGGTTTTCCTCTGTGGCTTGTAGGTGGCTATCTTTTCCCCACATCTCTTCATATCTTATTCTTTCTAAGTGAAATGGAGCAGAATATGTTACCCCAAAATATGCCTCTCTGGCAGAAGAATTAGCTTGAGCTGGTTATTTTTAAGAAATACCAGACAGGGGCGAAGCTCTCAAAACTAAGTCGAAGTTACCCTTTTGTAGAAGACATTTACATGTATGAGGGAAATATATATTTACAATGGTGTCTCCCTCTTAGTACCAGGAAGAAGAGGATGATTCTAAATCTCTAGAGCTTTGCCTGGTAACCTTCCATAATTGACTCCCCTTCCCCCAACGTCTTCTTATGTCTTTATCTGGAGAGGGCATTTAAGGTGATGGCTTTAGCCATTTCAGATAGTTGCTCCATTTCCTTGGGGATCTTTCATTTATACAGGGAGTACACAGGTTATTAAACCTGTTTGTTTTTCTCTTATTAATATGCCTTTTATTATATAGAGGTCTCAGTCAAGAACCTATAAGGATAAAGGGAAAACTATTTTTCCTCCCCTTGGCATGTCTGTATCTATGTACAAGTTTTCCCTTTTTATAAGGATATCAGTCATATTGGATTATGGCCTCCTATAATGACCTCATTGTAACTTGATTGCCTCTGTAAATATCCGACCTCCAAATAAGGCCACATTCTAAGGTATTGGAAGTTCTGACTTCAACACATGAATTTTGGGAGGAAACAATTCAACCCATGACATTCCCTCAGTGATTTCATCTACTTAGTGGCTTAAATGATCACTTTGTTAAATGTGACCCATTAGTTTTGCCTTGACCTTGCTCCTAATCACCGATTTAAAGAAATAGTATTGCAAACCTATGCTTTCTCAGTAATACACTGAACAAGCAAACTTCTTCTCCATATAGAACAAACAGAAACTCATTACTCAAACAGTGCAAGGGAAGGTGGTGAATGTAGAGGTAGGGAGAGTATGGGGATCTATGGGAACCTTTAACAATGGGATCTACCCTGACATTTTAGATATCTCCATTTAGATGTTCAACCAGCGCCACAAACCCAACGTGTACAAAACCAATCAAATCTCCTCTTTCAAATCAATAACTTCAGGTGACCTATATTTCTATGAGTGACTCTATTCAACGAGTCACCCAAGCTTCATACTAGCTGTCATCTTTGTTTCTTCTCCTCCTTATTCCCAACAGTTAAGCAATCAAGAAATCAGATCCAACTTAGCTCTCCAACATGTCTGTCGTTCTGTCTCCTCTGTTCCCTTCTCACTAGCACCAGAGTAGGTCAGATCCACAGCATCTTTACCTAGACTAATGCAATGTCCTAACTGCCCTCCATACTCCAATATACTCTACATGATACTATCCAACTAGCATTCTAAGTAATAGCTACTATAGCTGGCATTGGAGTCTATCCCAACACATCTTTCCAGCCTCATATCTCATCACTTTACCTTCCCCTATGTTACCTGACACCGTACCTGGAACATGACCCATTTTTTCCATCTCTCTTCATGCCTTTATTATCTAAGAAGAGATACTTTATATTTATTGAGCACATGGGATATACTATGCATTTCTATACCCACCTTACTCTAGTATGATTTTCTCACACTCAATAAATACAGCTCCGTAAATATTTGTTGAATGACATGTGTGGTGTTCTAGGTTTTACAAAGGATATCATAGCATTAACCCTCAAACTTTTCAATATAGGTAGTGCATTTGGCAGGCATCTACTAATCCCACTCATACCTAAAAACATACAATTCCTCATGGTTGTCAGCCCTTGGCTAATCTAACTGCATCAGGAAGTGGGGAAAGACAGCTATTCTAGAGCTTTAAGAGCATACTTCTTGCCCAGCAAAGCATACCAGGCAATGCAGTGTGGTGACCTGTTTGATCAATCTTATGGCTCTTGACTCTCCTGCTTTCCTTCCAAGCTCTAACTTGCTTTCTTCTTCCAGACTCATAATGCTCTGAAACACTTCCAAGAGACCCACTAGGCTTGGCCCAAGGACCTTAAGACTAGGAAGAGCATAGTGCTATTTCTTTCCAGGAGGGCTCATATATCTAAGGAGCTGTTTTCAATTTTTGTGCTCAAGTTTGACAGCAATAACTGAAAATCACCTCCTGTCCTGTCTTGTTTTAGCATGAGCAGTACAGCTTGAAAATGACTGGGCACACCACCTTCCATCAATTATGCTTGAAATCCTAGGTCCTGGTGTGAAGACTGTCAGGACCAAAGTTGATTAGTCTCTTAGTAAAATCTCTGAAACCACCATATTTATTGACACAGAGGGACCATGCATTGATTTCCCCCATTGTGTGTGGCAGCCTTATCATTTCCCAGCATAAAGTTCCTTGGTACTTTTTCTAAACTGAAAAGAGAAAGCATTATCTGTTTTTCCCCATTCTTACCTGCTTAAAATCTTGTCATGCTTTGTTGCTTCTGAGATGGGTGATAGAAAATTTTGTCTGAAGGGCCTCAGGACACTAATCCAGACACATGGCAGATCTGGTATCAGTGTGTTTGTTGTGCTTCTTTCTTCACAGTTCCCGAACAAAAAGAATAGGGCAAGGAGGAAAATATTCATACATTCTTTCCACAGCTATCTAAGGAGCACCAATTCTGCACTAAGTGCAGGGAAACCAGAGGTTGCGTCCCTCAAGGAGCTCACAGTACAGTAGGGAAGAGCCACACAGATCATTTTCTTTTTTTATTATGATTATTCAAAGCACACATTTCTCACATTTAGGAAGGTCCTATTCAACATGTTGTCATCAGCTTCTGCTTTTTTATTTCCCTGCAAGAGAAAATGAGAGTTTTGCTTAGGGAATTTTGAATGTAGATTCAGTGGGTAGAAGATAAAAGATTCCCATGGCAGTGGTTTATTATAGCCTTTTCTTTGCAGAGATTATTCAGCCATAGACAATATTCCATCCACAGGAGAGTTCGCTTCATTTTCTCTTTCCTTTGTCTTGAAGAAACACTCTCAAGCAGGTAACATGAATTTGAAAATGTTCCACCTCCACACAGAAATCACTTCCACACATTGTGAGTAGAGTGGAGATAGTTGTGAGACCATGCTGCCAAAGAAATACAAGAGGCCAGGCCTGGTACCCAATGCAGACTGGAAAGTGAGGGTCAGAAAGGACTTCTTAAAGGTGATGCTTGAGCCAAGTCTAAATGATTGGGGGAGCAGGAGGAGAGGGAGTCAGGCTAAGAGGACCATGGTGAGGGAGGGCCTCATTCCAGGCAGAGGAGACAGTAAGAGCAATGGCATGGTGGGAGGAACACAGCACCAACATCACTGAACCACCAGCAAGAGATGGAAGATGAAGCTGGCACAGGAGACTGAGTCAGTTCACCAATGAGCTAGTTTCACTTCCTCGGCAAATAGGAATAACAAAATGTCTGCAAATGATCTACCTCTGGTATTTGGGAAACCTCTTCATTGACTTGGGAATGATTTCTCACCATGATGCTATAAAAAAGTTTCCCTTTCTCCTCTAACTGTATAAAATACCAGAAGTTTCCTGGGTGCCCATGTCATTTGGGAGCCTCTTTAAGTCACTGCAGATACAGCAGGTCCTCGAATAACATCTCACTCTAAGGTTATTGAGATGCCATGGGAACTTAACTCATGTTTTCATCAATTAGCCTACAGTAAAAACTGATTTCATTATATGTCATTTCGCACAAAGTTGCAGAACTTATTGATGACATTAAGTGAGAACTTACCATATTTTAAAGGGTAGTGAAAGTCACTGGATCTACTTTGAAAATACAGAGGTCCTAGGCAGCCATTAAGGCCCTTTTGTGACTGTGTAGTAACAAATGTCCAATTGCCAAAGAAAACCAGAGGACAAGCTCTAAGCCCAAAACCAAATGACAGGTACAGTTTGTAATTATCAAAAGGAAGGTCTCACAAATGACACTGAAGAAAAGAGTGCCAGTGACCTGGAAACAGGAATCAGCATGGCTCTTTGGTGATGGTGAATA
Source organism: Furipterus horrens (assembly GCF_987537825.1). Classification (NCBI taxonomy): domain Eukaryota; kingdom Metazoa; phylum Chordata; class Mammalia; order Chiroptera; family Furipteridae; genus Furipterus; species Furipterus horrens. Next base: position 18,710,238 of record NW_028327187.1, on the reverse strand, counting down.
GAGATGTAGGGCTGAGGAGAACCAGAGAAAAGATCCCAGGCAAATGTTCATGGAGAAGGAATAGCCAATGGGATACATGGCCCCTTGTAGCATATGTTAGCTTCCTGTGGCTGCTGAAATAAATTACCACAAACTTAAAACAACATAAATTTATTTTCTCACAGTTCTAGAGGCCAGGGGTGTACTCCCTCAGGAGGTGTTGGGGTTGACTCCTTCCTTGCCTCTCCTGGCTTCTCGTGGCTGTTAGCATTCCTTAGCTTATGGCCACATCATTTCAAAGTCTGCTTTCATCTTCACATGGCTTTCTCCTCTATATATGTGCCTTGTCCTCTTCTGTCTTTTATTAAAAAAATTTTTATTGGATTTAGGGCCCACCTGAATTATCCAGAATGATCTCATCTCAAGAGCCTTAACTTAATTACATCTACAAGGGCTTTTTTCCAAATAAGGTCACAATCATAGGTTCAAGGAACTAGAGCATGGACATATATTGGGGGGAGGGGTCATCAGTGCACCCACTATAACAGTGTTTATAAGGGGGAGAGGTAGATACTCTTTTTATGGTTATAAATTTAACACATGTTCATTATCAAGGTACAGATAGTATTTTTAGAGTATTTTTGAAGCACAAAGAAAAATACCTATATTTAATTCCACAACTCAGGGGCAGCCATTGCTACCAATCTGAGAAATTATAATCCAGGCTAATATGAATACATGTACATACTTTATTAGGCTCCTACTGTGCTTACTAATGTGTAATCTGCTTTTTTTCTAATTATGAATATATTGTGAACATCATCCCGTGCCATTAAAACTCTTTCAACAACAACAGTTTTACCAGCTGTATGACATGCCACCACATGACTTTAGTTTAATTAACCAGTTCTGTACTCTTTGACATTTGGGCAGTTCCCAATTTTTCAGTGTTATAAGTAACATGGAGATGAGAACATTCATGCCAGCATATTTAAAAGAAAAATTGGGTTATATAATACAAAGGATATTGACTGTATATACACGACATTCTCCGAGTTTTATAGTACAGCATACACTGTACTGCACTGAATCAGGCCAGAATTAGGCCAAGGATTGGGTCTGAAGTTCAGAACTACTTTACTACTCTTTTTCTTTCTCGGAAAAATGCATCATTATTGGGCTTCATTTCCTGCCATGCCCTGTCTTGTGCTTTTTATTTTCAAGGCAGGGGTAACACAACCATTACCTCTTTTTAAACTGTATTAATATTTTGTTAATGCCTACCAACTTATCTAGCAAAGCAAATGTGTTATTCAGTGATGTATAAATACAGCTCTTTTATTTTAAGCCACATGATAAAGCCTGAAATGAATAGCACTAAAAGAAGCTACCATGGTTCTTTTTTTTTTCTACAGCTGTACCAAGAAATATATGTATCTAAGACTAGAATAAATGCAGGATAAGATAGGGATCATGGGTAAACTGAGTAAATACAGAGTTGTTTGAAAAAGTTACTGAGGCTCCTGAAAAACCAGAGAAGATAGCCCTAAGATTGATGTGAAAGAAGGGAAGTTTATGTTGAAATTATAAGAATCAATGCAACCCATCTCATAGTCTCATAACAAGAACAAAGAGCCTCCAGACTGTTCATTAAAGAAAATTAGTATTTGCTGAGGAAGCTCATTTTTTATTTAAATTTTACTTTTCAATTATGGTTTAAGGTTTTGTTTTTGTTTTTTGTTGTTGTTGTTGTTGTTGTTTTGTATTTGTTTCAGGTGTACAGCATAGTGGTTAGAAAATCATGTACTTTATTACAAAGTGGTCCCCCCAATATTTCCAGCACCCACTTGGCACCATACATAGTTATTACATTATTGACTATATTCCCTGTGCTATACTTACATCCTTGTGACTATTTTGTAACTACCAATCTGTACTTCTTATTTTATTTTTTTCAATTACAGTTTACATTCAGTACTATTCTGTATTAGTTTCAGATGTACAGAAAAGTGCTTATAAAATCATGTGCTTTGCAGAGTGGTCCCCCACTGCTTGAAGTACCCACCTAGCCCCATACATAGTTATCATTGACTGTATTCCCCATGCTGTAATCTAGATCTCTGTGACTATTTTGTAACTACCAATTTTTACTGCTTAATCCCTTCACATTTTTCACCCTGCCCCCAACGCTCTCTCCCTTCTGACAACTGTCAGTCTGTTCTCTATATCTATGAGTCTGTTTTAATTTTGTTTGTTCAGTTATTTTGTTCTCTAGATTCCATATATAAGTGAAACCATATGGTATTTTTCTTTCTCTGATTTATTTCACTTAGCACAATACCCTTAGGTCCATCCATGATGTTGCAAAAGTTAAAATTTCATTCATTTTTCTATGGCAGAGTAATATTTCATTGTTTTTATCTACCACAACTTTTTTATCCACTTGTCTATTGATGGGCACTTGGGTTGCTTTGAGAAAGTCCATTTTTGTGATGATCCAGCCTACTTTTTGAAATGACATAGGAACTGGCAAGTTCTGATATATTTGTAATTTCTAGGATTACTACCATAGAATTTTGGCCCCCAAAGTGAATGCTCTTTCTTGATTGGCGTTTTGCATTATTAAGGTGAGAAACTGCTAAAAAAATTTAAATTTTTTAAAGGTTAGTCGATGTTGTCTCTGCATTTGAGTAGCACAAGTAAATTCAAAGGTGACAGCAATAGACACTACTAGTATACACAGTTTCAAAAAATATATTGAAAGTAAATTTTCATCACCTATTCACGTTGACTCCAATAGTGATTTACCGAAAGTATTTTTTATCCATTCCTGGAAGTCGTTGAGAATTTCATAAAAACACATTTTAGTCCAAAAAGCCAACTCAATAACAGCTCCTGCCATCTTGCAGACTCATACAATTCACTGCTTTCCACACTGAGCTTTGATACAACATGAACACTTAGCACTTGAATCTGTCAAGAATGCACTTTTAAATTTGTCTCATTCAATAATTTCTTCATTCATCAAATATTTATTATGTCCACTATTAATTATCTCAAAATCTAATATGAGAGGAAACACATAGCTGAAAACATACAGCCTGATAACTATGGTGAGAAAGGTAAGAACACAGAGGAGGAGCAAACACCTACTGTGGCTAAGCCATCCTCAGACATTCACTTCTAGAGTTCTACAATTTGACTTGGTGTCTCAGCTGACTATTCAATATCTAGAGTCTTCCCAGCCCAATTACAGAGCTAACATTCAGTTTTTATTTCTGTTGTGTTTACTGTATGACACATATTTTATATACATTATCTTATGTAATCCTCACAATCACCATATGAGGTACACATATATTCTATTTTGTGGGTTTAGAGAAGATTAATAGAATTACCCAAGAATTTGAACCCAGCTTGGCCTAACTCCAGAACACTGGTGTATTGTATCCCATCATGCTGAGCATCCAATTTTAAAAAGGAAAGTGACTAATTGGGTTGAAAAGTACAGAGGGGTTGACCAGAGTGAGTTAGAAGGGGTCTTTGGATTTCATCCTTAGGAAATAGCATTTGTGCTCATTGTACTAGTGTCCTAGGGCTGCCATAACAAAGTATAGTGAACTGGGGGACTTAAAGAACAGAAATGTATTTTCTCTCAGTTCTGGAGGCTAGCAGTCCAAAATCAAGGTGTCATCAAGGTTGGTTCCTTCTGAGGGCTCTGAGAGAGACTTTGTTCTGTCTCTTTCCAAACTTCTGGTAGCCTCAGGCATTCATTGGCTTGTAGATGGCTGCCTTCTCCCTGTGTCTTCATATTGACTTCCTTCTGTGTGTGTCAGTCTCTGTGTCCAAATTTCCCCTTTTGGTAAGGTCATCAGTCTTACTGTATTAGGGCCCACATTAATGATACCATTTTAACTTGATTACCTCTATAAAGGCTCTATTTTTAAATTTTTATTAAGTTTTGAGGGAGAGGAAGGAGGAGAGAGAGAGAGAGAGAGAGATATCTATTTTTTTCCACCCAGTGATGCACAGGTTGACTCCTGCCTGTGTCCTGACAAGGGATCGAACCCACCACCTTGACATATGTGGACGACGCTCTAACCAACTGAGCTACCCTGCCAGTGTAAGACTCTGTTTCGGAATTAGGTCACATTCTGAGGCACTTTCAATTCTACCATTTGACTTGGTAGAACATACATATTTTGGGAGGACATGATTGAACCTATAACACACAATAAATAAGCACTTTCAGCTCAATAACTATAGAATGCAGGGAAGGGGTAAGGGCTGGGATGTAAGGTCACAGGGATCAGCTGGGAGCTAGAGAAGGGTTGAGAACATTTTCCATGTGAGAGAAAGCCTCCAGGAAAAAGAGAGAACTTCAAGAACTATAGAGAGAAGATACCTGATGGAACAGAGTCTTGCAGGGAATTGGAGAGGGTGCAGATCCTCAGAAAGAAGTTAGGATGCCACTTCTGAAACAAAGGAGGAGGGGAAATTTTAAATAACTGATATTTGTGTGCATTTCTGGAGACATCTGCATCACCTCAGCCCCAACGTCATCCCAGATTCTCCCAAAGCCTGCCTCATATTTGTTCAGTAACTTACAATTAGAGCTTTATAACTTCATAAGTATCTGATTTTCAGCTCAATAATTCTCAGGTATTGCTTACCATTTAATACAAAATATCACAGGAGCTTTCCCATAGTCATTTCTAGAAAAATGTTTGAATGATTGAATGAAGAAATGAATGCATAAATATAAAGACAAGGAAGAAATGTCACACAAAATAATTAGGTCTTGTATCACACTGCTCTGCATGGCTGAAGTTAAGCAGCAAGGCAAAGCCTGTGAGCACAGACAGGAAGAAAACTCTGAGGAAAGGTGTCAGCAGGGTACATGCCTGTGTCAAGACACATGACGGAGAACAGCCCTCCATTTGCATCTGCTCATGCTCCAATAACAGGACACTAGGAGAAAACAACTGCAAAATCCATCATCTTAATTTCCTGCTAGGGTGAGCAGCAGATACACGTGAACTGAAAACTTTATCATACAGTGAGCAGTTTGAATTAAATGGATGTTTTATTGCCTAATACTATTTCAAACCAGTTGTCAAGATCTGGAGTTATTAGATAAAGGGAAAATCCTACAAATTGGTGCAAAGTGGGCATTTTTGAAAATTAGTAATTTGGATGTGGTGACTGTCCAGCCAGCAGAGTGCCAGTGATTCCAGAAGTGCTGTGTTGAGTTGGCCCTGGTGTGCTGGCCTGGGACTTGGTAAAGCTCAGCTCTTCCTACTTCATCATGTTCAATTCAGCACATTAAGAAAAGCTTATTAGAAAAAATTGAAATGCTTTCCCCTGGATCTTTTACCAGTTCAGTGCAAGGGTACAGACTGTGACCAGAGAGGCCCCCAGGTGCCCAGCTTGTCTCCTAATCATGAACAGTGGCCTTAAGAGCATAGCACAGAAGGCAAGTATGACAGCATTACCAGTATTTCTGTCTCTCTTCTAAATTCCTCTTGGACTCATACACGTTGTATTTATGGAAAGAGTTTATATATAGCTTACCTGCCTAAAAGCATGATTCATTCCTTATAAAACATATCTTATAATTGAGCACAAACTCTATACTCTTTATTCTCTCACTAATTTGACAGTTCCCTTTTGAAGTGAAAAGCTCTCAAAAACTAGCTCTCTCTCTCTCTGTTTGTATCATAGCCAAGAGAATATTTAAGTATTTAAAGCAACAGGGGGCTAAATTCAATAAGCTTATCCCAAAAAGAAAATGAAGGTTTCAGAAAACCTGACAGGTGCAAATATTAAGCCTTTTCTCTTCAAGGTATGGACTCAAAGAAAGAGATTTTTGAAATTTTGTATCAAATTACAAAAATTACTATGTAGTCCAACTGCTATGCTGCCTGTTTATAATTCAAATATTTTCTTTTCAAATTAGAGTTCATATGAAGAAACAAACCACAAAAGCAATGCCTGCGGAGTAATGCAGTCAGACACTTTCCTGCCTGGTTTTCTTTTTTCCCCTTCTCTCTTCTCTTTTTGGGATCTAAGAGGCAATTAGTGTTGTCTCTATGCACTCTGGTTAACCATGGCAGAACTCAATTCAGAAAGTTCAACTGTTGCTCACTTACACCAATTAAAGGGCTCTGTGCTTAAATGTGCTCCAGGCCATCTTTTAGAAATGAGTCTTTCTGATCAAAATCATCAGATGGGAAAAGACATTGAAAATTAATTAGTACTATCCCGAGGTAGCAGTGAGGATGCTGTAGTGCCACTGTGCTTTACGAAAGCTCACCTGGGACTTGAAGGTATGCTCAGAATTTGCACCAGCTCACTGATTTTCTAAATTGATTCTTATAAATGACAGATACCGGCAGACAAGTTCAGGGAAGGTAAAAGTCAAAGAGCAAAGACCAAAAGTTGAGCAGAGCTTTCAATGCACAATGCACATGGCCCTGACCTTCCACTTCAGAAGAGATTTGTATAGCAAGGAAGGTGACAGAGGTGAAAAACAGCTTTTGGGTCCTCTTTTGTGTGACCTAATGTTAACTGTGAGAAAAAACAGTGTCAAATGTTCAACTGGTTGGTCTCTCTTGGCTATTCTGTATTCTATCACACCATAACGCACACACACACACACACACACACAAAAAAAGAAATTGGCAAAGTACTAAATTGACCTGTCATGATGATGGAGTGCAATGATGTCTTAATTATAACACATTGCATTCACTAGTACAAAAAATGGTTCTGTTACAATATTTGCTTTGACACATTTGTCACTGCCCAGTATCTTTGCCATCTTGTAACAAAATTATGAGGAAATTATCTCTCACCAACTTTTTAAATGAGTGAGGAGTCCCCTTACATGCAGTTGACTCTGAAGCCTCCCCCACTCCCTCTGCCCTGCAACTGAGGGAGAGTGCAAGGTCTAACAGAGTGATTGGACTCTTGCAAACAAATTTTGTTCTGCATTTACTGTCAGCCATACACATGGGGTCTCGCAGATCACCTCACTGGTATCTCTATTTCAGTCATCTTTGCTAACTCTTCCCCATCTCCTTGAGCTTTAAATGTTAGAGGGCCACATGGTCCAGTCTTCACACATCTTCCCTTCTCTACACTTACTCCCTTGGTGAGCTCATCTGTTTCATGTTTTTGTTTTTGTTGTTTTATTTTTTTATTTTATTTTTTATTGTTGACACTTTTACAGATGTCCCCCATTTTTTTCACCTATGTGCTGACATCTCATATATATGGTGTAGCAAAAGCAGGTTTACAGCTGTGAGTATGTGAAACACAGCGTATTGTTTTGTTTTTATTTGTTGTATTATTTTCCATATGAACAACTGTAAAACTACTTTTGCTCCACCCTGTATGGGGTGTGTTTATGTATGTTCTGAAGCCCAGATGTGTATATCCAGCTGCCTCAATAGCTCCACTTGAATATGCATCTCAAATTTATCATGTCCAAAACCAAAACCCAGACTTCCCTCCTAAAACTGCTCCTCCTCAATTTTCTCCAACTAAATTCATAACAATCCCATCATTCCTGTTGTTTGGGAAAAATCCTTAGAGTCATCCTGACTTCTCACACCCACACTCCATCTGTAAGAAAATCCTAAATATCCTTTGAATAAATTAAAATATACCTTCAGAATACATCTAGAATCCCATCACTCTTACCACCCTGGTCCGCCCTAGATTGCTGCAACAGCCTCCTCACTTGTCTGTTTCTGCCCTGGCTTCTTTAAGTCTGTTTTCAACTCAGCAGGCAGAGTGGTTCATTTATCACATGTAAGATCATACCATTTCTCTGTGCAAACATTTGTACTGACTTCTAATCCCTTCAAGTCCTTGCACTGGACTACAAGACCCTCCATGATCTACTCCTCCATGTGATCTATGACTTTGTCTCCTACCATTCTCTGCCACCCTTACTCATCTCCAAACATCTGATATTTCACAGACTTGGCTGCACAGAGGTCCATATCGGGGACTTTGCACTTGAGGTTCTCTCTCTACCTGGACTGTTCTCTTCCCCAGATATATGCATGCATCATTCCTTCAACCTCTTCAAGACTTCACTCAAAGGGTGACTTCTCAGTGAGGCCTTCCTTTGTCACCAAATTGCAAATGACACCCTCTTCCATTTACCACAGGTACACTCCTTGCACCCCTATGTTCCTTTATTTAACTCCATAACAATGACTACCAACACAGAGTATGTTTCACTTATTGTTTAATTCTATCTCTACTGACAATTAAATATATTCTATGAGGTCAGAGATTTATTCTTGTCTTCTTCTCTGCTTTATCCATAAGCCCTAGAACAGTACATAGTACAGTGAGTACTCCATAAATATTCACATTATATATATATATGACTGGTTACATGTTGGCTTCATAATCACCACTAACAGTTGGCACAGTTTCACATGTAGGCTCAAGGTCAACTTCTATTTCAAGATCAAGGGCATTTCATCTCTATGTTATTTTCTTAAATAAGCAGAGTCATAGGAAACTGTGTGTACAACCAGAGCCCTCTGCTACCTCCTTCTGCCTCATGGAGCGCTGGTTGGAGGCAGACAGGCTCAATGTGGCCAGATGCTGGACTCCGAGGCTTGATTCTTGCATGTAGGCATGTAGCTGTTGAGACAGCCATTGGTCTGCCACTTAGAAAGCCCTCCATTCAGGATGTCTTGGATGTACTGCACGATGAGGTTGATGGCAACTAGATTGTCTACACCTCTAGGAATGATCATGTCTGCATATTTCTTTGTTGGCAAGCAGAAATACTCAAAGGCAGGTTTGACGAACATAGTGTACTGGGATAAAATCTGCTCCAGTTTCTTCCCTCTTTCAGCGATATCTCTTAATATTCTGTGGGAGAGCCGGATGTCCGCATCTGTATCCAGGAAGATCTTCATCTGGAACAGGTCTCGCACTTCCTGGGAGTGGAAGGCCAAAATGCCTTCAAAGAGGACCACTTTCACTGGAAAGATGGTGACCACCTCCTTCTGGGAATGGGAAACAAAGTCATACACGGGAATCTGCACGGTTTGCCCTTCAGTGATTTTTTTTGAGAGTTTTAAGAATGAGTTCGTTGTCAAAGGCATCTGGGTGATCGAAATTGAATTGACCTTTCAGGGCTTTGGACGTCTGCTCTGAAGTGAGGACACGGTGGAAGTTGTCCTGACTCATGATGACCACCTGATTCTGGTGGTAGTCCACTTTGTTCTGCCCCAGGAGCTGCACAATCTTCACACAAATAGAGGACTTGCCACTAGCTGTGCCCCCGCTGACCCCAATCAGGAAGGGCTCGCCATGGCCATTGGGCCGCTGGCAGTTAAGCTGGGTTTGCTTGCCAGCCCTGGCCATGGCTGAGGCCGCCGCTTCTCAACTGTCTCAATGGTCTCAACGGCCTGTGCGTGCAGATGCCGCTGCTTCTCAATGGTCTCAATGGTCTCAACGTTCTCAACATTATCAACTGCCTGTGCATGCGGACGCACAAGCCCTCGCTAAATATTCTTTGAATAAATTAAAATTCCAAGGAAACTGCTCAATGCAGAAACTGAGATAAATGTATTAAGTAACTGTACATTGAATAGAATGTTAACTGCAGCCAATTTGTAGGGGGAAAGTGTATGTGTGTGTTGATATATATACAGGCGGGGAGGGGAGAGGGAGGGGGAGCAAAACACAGAGAGATAGAGACAGACCCTACATCAGTAATGAAGGAATAGAGACAGAAATGGAAATGTGGTGACCAAGCAGAGGTGCTCCGGCCCCTGGGGCCCCACCAAAGCCAAGGCCTATTTTGCAGAGCTAATGCTTTATAAAAATAATGTGCAAAGTTATGATGAAGCATTATTGACAATTCAATAAGCCATACAAAAAAAGGCAGATTCACCCAACCACAGGCTAATTTTTTTTCATTGTGCTACATAAAATAGCTATAATCAGTTATAACTATAAACAGAATTACCAAGTCTGATTATTTTTTATCTGATAGTTCATCATCAACAGAAAAACATACTAGACTCAATAGAAGGAAAATGATAGATGCTACAGGAACAAAATGTGGTTTATTAACAAATTAATAATCATGTCTGCCTATTCTACTGTAAAGCTTTGCCTTTCTCACCACTCATTTCTGCCATTTGAAGAGAAAAGCTATCTTTGGAAAAATAAAATAAAATCAGGCACTTCATCTCAACTTGCATTTTTTTTAAACCATTTGAGAGTTTTCTTCACAGATATATTGTACCATGACAGAATTTCTCAGATGAAAGCAGAGTTCAAGATAGGTTACTATACATAAATCTAATTAAATATTTGAGAAAAAATCGGTCTTTTGATCCAGCAAGAATTCAAAAATTTACTTATTCACTTTTTTCTAGTAAAGTAAAATTGGGGGGTTAAGATGGTTGAACAAAGAATAATTAAGCTGGACAGAATTTCTTAGATGAAAGCAGAGTTCAAGGTAGGTTACTCTACATAAATCTAATTAGATATTTGAGAAAAATAGGTCTTTTGATCCAGCAAGGATTCAAAAACTTACTTATTTTTTTTTTGTAAAAGTAAAATGGGGGGTGTTAAGATGAGTGAACAAAGAATAACTAAGTTGGTTTGAATATAACTCAGCTTGTGGCACAGCAGGATGAAATAAAGGCAAAAACACTGGCCAGTTCTTGAGAGTCCATACCTATAAGAAAATAACTCTTAGAATAAAATACATCTTTCCTTCCTATCTCAAAGGGTTGCTGTGAGATCCAAATATGAAAATGAATGGGAGTGGGTTCTGTCAATTTTAAAATGCTGCCCACATATGAGCCAAAGTATTGAATATTTGGAGATCTAGAAGGAACCTGCTTTTACTTGATTCCCAAGATGGGAGCGCAAGTGGAATTGTTAAAATGTAGAAATATTTAGCTTCCAAAGAAAATGAAATTCTTTAAAAATCCAAAGAACATTGTTGTGTCGATTCACTCAAAAATTCCTTTTATGTTTCATCTGCTATGAGGCGTTTTCTTTGGAAGCAATATGATTCTTCTCTTCTAAAAGTGTCACAACTCTGAGGATAATAATTTAAGAATTTCAGACAGTCCAATGAATTTCTCTTAGAACATCCTTTTTGAAAAATGATCAAGTATAAATCCTTTACCCTCAATTTGTGTCATAACAATTGATAACCAGAATGGCTGGCTGACTTATAATTGCCTACATCCTACATATATGGCTCTTGATTCTAGAATGCAGGGGCGGGGCAGCAACCACCTTTATAAGAATCAGAGATACATATTGAAAGCCAGCTACTTACATAGCACTAGTTTCTTATATGTCAAAAACCTTGTTACCTAAGCTAGATAGAATAGTGTCCTCTCTGCTCCTTTTTATCCATGTAGTCACAATATGCTGTACAATTGTACCTCATTTTCCCAGAGCTCCTTTCCTCATTTGCAGATTCTTACACAGAAAGGATGCCAAGTGATTATCACGGCACCCTCCAGTGAGAATTCATAAAGAGATTAAGTACAACTTAACATGTTTCTGGAGCTGAACTATGAATGTTTACTTCACAAATCATCCACTGGTGCAATCTAAATCTCAAAACCATAAAATGGAAAAAAGTAAAATCCTATACTGTCAGTTACAAGACTGAGTTCCAGAAAGCCTGTATAAGTAGGTCAGTCAGTTGTACCTCACCATTCCAGCTCCATGTAGCCTTCCCTGATGCTTTCTCTTGCTTTCTTTATTCAAAGGCAGGCAAAATTACTAATAATAGGTGCAAATATTAGCTTCTGCTCTACTATGATATACAGTTGACAGGAATCAAGAGGAAAGAAAAGTACCATTTATTTTCCCAAGTGCCTACAATGTGACCAGCAATTTATAGACATCATTTCACTTAATCATTCATGAATTTATTCACAAATGACCTATAAATATCAGAAAACCAAAATAAGCACAGCAGATAACGTTCCTACCTTCATGTAGATTACAATCAAATTTAAGAAAGAGACATTTAAAAATAATCACACACCTTCTACGGCCAAGTAGAACATAACAAATCATAACAAGTAAATAAATACTCCAGCTGTAATAATTAATTAAATACAGATATGTCACAAAAAATATATTTTAAATGCCTAAGAGAGTTTCAATAACCATTAGGAGTAGATGAACTACAATTTCCGAGATTATACAACCATTCCAAACTCTGTGCTACAACAAATAAATAAGGGAGTCTTTCAGCATGGATGGACCCAGAGATTATTATGCTAAGTGAAATTGCACAATTAATTCAACAGAGGAAGGACAGTCTCTTTTTTAACGATGCTGGAGGAATCAAGCAACAGAAATTAAGTTCAAACTAAACTTCATACATTATACCAAAATTAACTCAAAATGGAGCAGAGGCATAAATCTAAAACTTAAAACTATAAAACTTTTAATGGGAAAAGGCTTCAGGATTAATATTAGTGGAAGGGTTTTAAATATGACACTAAAGGTGTGATTCACTTAAAAAATGTTAAATTGGACTACATCAAAATTAAAATTTTTTCCTCCATAAAAGACCCACTTAAGAAGATGAAGAGACAAGCTACAGTCTTGGAAACAATATTTGCAAACCATATATCTGACAAAGGGCTCATATCTACAATATATAAAGAACTCTAAAAATCCAACAATAAAAAAAATCAGCAAAATTGGAAAACGGGCAAAAGACATGAACAGAAATTTCCCTGAATAGGATATGCAGATGATTAATAAGTAAATTATAAGGTGTTCAACATCATTAGCCATTAGGGAAATACAAATTAAAACACAATGAATATTGCTACACACCTATCAGAATGTTTAAATTAAAAAATAGTGAAAATACCAAGTGCTTTCAATGGATGAAAAACTGAGTCCCTTATTCACTACTGAGGAATGTAAAGCAGCACAGCCATTTCAGAAAATAGTTTGGTAGTTTATTTAGAAACTATACACTCAACTTCCACATGATCCAGAGATTGCATTCCTGAGCATTTATTGCAAAGAAATTTAAACGTTACATCCACAGCCTGGCTGGGTGGCTCAGTTAGTTGGAGCATTGTCCTGTACACCAAAAGGTTGCCAGTTTTTTCTATTGCAAGTAATGTGTTCTGAACATTCATGTACAGGTTTCTATGTGGATGTAACTCTTTTTTTAATTCTCACCTGAGGATATTTCTTATTTGTTTGTTTGTTTGTTTACCTTTTATCCCTCACCCGAAGATATGTCTTATTTTTTACTTATTATTTATTTAAATTTTATTAATTTATTTTATTTAAAAATTTTTTAATCTTCACCCAAGGATATGTTTATTGATTTTAGAGAGAGAGGGGAGAAAGAGAAAGAGAAACATTGACATGAAAGAGAAACACGGATTGCTTGCCTCCTATACGTGCTCTGGCTGGAGATCAAACCCACAACCCAGGCATAGACACTGCCCAGAAATCGAATCCATGACCTTTTGATGTATGGGACAACACTCTAACCAACTGAGCTACCTGGCCAGGGCACCAAATTTCTTCTTAAAAAACAAGGTAAAATGGAGACATTTTCAAATAAACAAAAGCTGAGAAAACTCATAAGAAGACTTACACTATCAAAAATATTAAAGGACATTCTTCAGAGTGATAAAATAATTATAACTTGGATTTACACAAAGAAACGAAGAATATCATAATGGCAATACATGGCTAAATATAAACTTTTTCTCATTTAATTTTTTTTAAATTTTTATTTATTTATTTTTAGAGAGAGGGGAAAAGAGGGAGAAAGAGAGGGAGAGAAGCATCACTGTGTGGGTGCCTCTCACATGCCACCAACTGGTGACCTGGCCTACAACCCAGGCACATGCCCTGACTGGGAATTGAACTAGCGACCTTTTGGTTCACAGGCCAGCACTCAATCCACTGAGCCACGCCAGCCAGGACTCATTTTTAAATTTCTTTGAAAAATTATTGACTGCTAAAAGCAGAAGTGATAACAATATAGGGTTTATAACATGGAGAAATAAAATATATCACAATAACAGCACAAAGAACAGTAAGTAAATGTTGGTATAATGTTATGAGTTTTTTATATTATATGTGAAGTGGAGTAATATATTAACTATTATATAATAGTCATTTATTATATATATATAATAGCTAAGTATATGTGCATACATATACATTCACACATAAATATATGTATTCTGAGACAGGGTCCATTTGATTCACCATATGGGTACATGGCACAACAAGTTTATGAACTCCTCATTGTGAGAAAGAACACAAAAATCCACCAGGTGACTCAAGGTATGTAAGCATTGAGGGTGTTTCAAGGATGGTGACAAAATGCCTTTGTACTTTCTATATCTTTATCTTTATATGACAATAATATTCCCTGACAAGCATAAGATGGATTCCACTGATAAATTTTGCAGCTGCAGCAACTGTAGCCATTATACCTCCCCTTGTTTTAATGATATGTCACTTCCAGCTTCAGCTTCAAATCAGCCACAGGAGCAAAAGTCCATTGAATAAAAGTGAAGTTTAACGGTGGCTACTGCTTATTCTCTTCACTTAACCCAAGAAGCCATTGCAAATAGCCAAAAGATCCACTGTGGGAGATGGACATTGTTTCCCAGAAGTAAATACAGCTCAGCTTGTACTTTGGAACAATTGGTGAACCTTGCTGCTTGCACAATCTACTAACCAAGGTTATGCAGTGCCTGAACATGATCATGGCAGAACCACCAGGCCTTGTCACCATCTGCCTTTTAGGATATCTACTCAGTGCTGAATGTACAGGTTTGTTTCCTTTTAAAAGATATATTGAATATGCTTGTCTTTTAGATGTAGGAGTGTCTGGTGCTGTCTTCTTCACCAAATAATGATTATAGGATTTGACAGTAATATTTAAGATTCTAGTAGTCAGCATGTGTGTTGGCAAATACAGGTTCTCTGGTAGCTGTGTCTCCTTAATTTTTAAAACTAAATAGATTTACAATGATTATGGTACATTTTTAATGCACACTGTTGGACTTTGATTTGACCATGTAATTCCTCTTAGAAAACAGTCATCTCCTTGATTAAAAAAAAAGTTAAAAGTGGGAAAATGCTTTAAGAAGGAAATAGCAGAATATGGAGAAAAAGATTAATTGTCATTTTGGTTATTTTTACTCACCATCTTGAAATCAAAATGTGAAACATTAAAGCCACAAAGAATGCTTTTATCTGCACAAAAAAAATTGATTTTAAGATATATAATGTGTTTTAAAATTTTATAACTATATAAGGCATGCCAGAGAGGAGGGGAATGGGGATAATGGTGGAAAGAAAGGGAAGGGACTAGACAAAGAAGATGTATGAATGACCCACTCACATGGACAACAGTGTGGGGACTGACGTGGGAGCTGGGTGTGGGATGGGTGGAGGAGGACAAAGGGGAAAAAATTGGGATAACTATAATAAATAACAATAAAATGATTTAATAAAAATTTATAAAATTGTATACCTTCAATTTAAAGTTTTAGTTAAAACAGACAAAACTTCATTAGTAAGTTGTTATTTATCACTAACATTTTTCATGGATTAGGAAGAAATTATTTTATCTCTGATTCTAAAGATCTCAGAGTTAATACATGAGAATACTCAATACTTGAGCTCTTAGGACAGCAAAGCCAGTCGAATAATTGACGTAAAGGGTAGAAATTGGTTAATGCAATGTATGCCACTTGTTTTTTTCACAGCTTCAGTGACTTTATGCACTGTCCCCAAAGGAAAGCACACAGGAAAGAAATTACCTCATTTAGACAAACAGCATGTTCTCACAGGAAGCATTTATCACACTTATTTGTCAGGCTACTATAATCAAATCTAGTAGCTGACAGTGTCAGGATCGGGGTGCCAACCCTAAGAGTCCCCAGAAAGCAGACTGGCCCTGTGGTTCCCACTCCAGACATGATGTCAGACTTAAATGCAGAAATAATGATACAAGAATGCAAAGGTTAAATCAAACTAGCACAGTGGGTAGAGTCCAGTAATCAAGAAATGAAGCTGGAAAACTTGAAAAGCAGCACTGAAGCTAAGTCTTTACACATATCTCCTCAGTGTGGCATAAGCAGGACAAAGGACCCAAGTCCTTCCTCCAGGATAAGTTGTGAGATGATGGAGGTTTTATGAGGGCTGCTGACACTGTGAAGAGCTCAGATGTTGGAAAAAAGGACCAATAGGAAGAAAAAAGAGATCTGGGATTTCAGAGCTTGGGAAACAATGACTAAAAGAGATAACCCTGAAAAAAGTCAGATATATGATCCTCAAACAATACTGAGGAGAAAGGCGGTGTGATTCTGGAGTCACTGAAATCAAACATAGCAGGCCCTGAGGAGAGAGGCGGGGAATTTCCCTAAGAACAGACAGTACTGATGCAGTTAAAGTGTCATTGACTTCTAAAAGCAGTTTTGATGAATGATTTATTGAGTTGTTGCATTTTCATGGCTGCTGTCCTTAGATTTTATTACATCCATTTGGAATTTGAAATCAAAACTGTTCTGTGAAACCAATTCAGGCTTGTAAAGTGCATGGACCAAAACTGTCTTTCGTTCAGAATGAATGAATGAAGCAAATGAATGAGAGAGAACTTCAGTCCATACATGTTAGAAAACTTTACAAAACCGAGCAACTATTATGGTACCAGGTACTGTGGCAAGGTACTAGGGACATGGGGATAAATCAGACTCTTCTCTTTGGCCTAAGGTGTCATGAGGTCGGTCAGGAGAGAGATTTCAATATAATGTGCTAAAATGTGTACCAGGTGCTAAAGGAGCATAGAAAAAGAAATACATTAACTGAGGAAACGCCTGACAAAGACAATATTTTGAGCTGGGCCTTAAAAATGAGTAGGCCCTCTCTTGAATGTCTGATGTAGGGCATTCTAGTATCTGCAAAGAATGTGAAGGCTTTCAATAACTCAGTATATTTTGAATGTTGAATATGACAAGTGACACAGGATAGTGAGGCAGGGTCAGGTCATCAGATAATGAAAGCCCTAAACTAAGGAGTTTGGACAATAGAAAGTAATGTGGAGTCATTAGAAGTACAAAGAAATACCAATAATGGTTGATTTCAGATGCTCAGGCTGGCAACATTCCAATCAACTGTTTGAGGAAGGTGGAGGGCAAGACCAGAGGAGACCAGTCTTGAGGCTATTGTAATCCTACAGGGAAGGCAGGAAGGCCTGAACCTGGACACTAGCTGTATAGACAGAGGACGGAAAGGAATTCAAGTAACATTAAGCAAGTAGAAACTATATGACTTAACCATCTGGGTATGGGAGGGGAACAGGTTTAGAGAAAGTGTACAGAATATGTCTTGGGCATTTTATGTGATTACTGGACACAGCCTAGGGCCTAAGAGCATGAACTGTGCATCTGACTGCCAGAGTTGAAATCGTGGCTCTGACACATTTGTATGTTGCCTGGGACAAATTACTTAACCTCTCTGAATCTGTTTTTCTCAGTTACAAAAAAGACATGACAATACCTATGTCAGGGGACTGTTGTGAGTATAGAATAAAATAATGTTTGCAAAGCACTGAGCACAGTGTATGGCACATCAGAAGCATTACATAAACATCAGCGCTGTCATATTGCAATGTACAGTTAGGGATCTGGAATTCAGAAGATGTATCTGAACAGAGATGAATATTTGAAACTCACTGTCAAATAACAGTAGTTACAACCATATGCGTGATGATCCAGGAAGTGAGCATGGATATTGTGGCACTTAGTATAGTGCCTACCAATAGTGAATGTTCAGAAAATTGTGTTGAAATAGCCAGGGCTGTACTAGGGTGAGGCAAGCAAGGCAAGTAGGGCATCAGTGTATTTGCACACACTGAAAGAGAGTGCCTCTTTCAATTTTGTGCTCTAATGTCTTGTTTACCTCACCCCAGTCCTGGCCTTGGCAAGGATGAAGGCAGTGAAAAGGGAAAAGGCTGAAGCTGGAGGCTGGGAGAACTCTGAACATTTAAAGGGAAGGCAGAGAGGGCAAATTAACTGATTCAAGTGGTCGATGAATAACAAGAGTTAGATTAAAGAGAATCAGAGTAGAGTGACTTCATGAAAAGAGTGTCCTGAAAAGGGAGAGATCAACAATTAGAAATGTTTCAGAGCATTCAGGAAATACATAAACTCAAAATTATCCTTTAGGAGGCCATGGCTTATCCTGACAACAGTCATTTCATTATACGGAAGACAGTAAAGAAGGGAAAGAGCTATAGAAAAGAGCATTAAAGAGCTAAAGGGAATTGAGAAAATGTTGAGACAGTGTAAGTTTCACAGGTTAACTTACTTAAGACCATCTACATGAATAGAAACTAACCTGCACAGCAAATTCAGAGTTCCCTCAATTTGAGATCCAGTTCTATTTTCCAGGAAGGAAGGAAGGTAGGAAGGAAGAAAGGAAGAAAGGAAGGAAGGAAAGAAGGAACTAAGGAAGGAAAGAAGGAACGAAGGAAGGAAAGAAGGAACGAAGGAAGGAAAGAAGGAAGGGAGTAGGGAATAAGAGAGATAACAAACATATGGGGGGGGGGACCTGGAATTCTCATCTGGAGGGTGGATCCCTTGTAGTACAGACTTTCCCTGCCAGGTGAGTGTTCTAGGAATTCATCTATACCAGCTGGTGTTGTTGTGAGAGGCTGCATTCGGCTTCAGTAGATTTTTTTTTTGAAGACTTTTTCAATGCATGTTTCCACTTTATGATGGGTGATTTATGAGCACACCTGCCCACACCATGCGAGTGTTCAGCAGTTTTTGACCAAAAAATGGCATGACCCCTGTGCTTCTTCCTCCCTATTCACCCAATCTCTCCCTGAGTTACTTTTTTGGTTCATTTCCCCAGATGAAAAAGACTTCAAAGGGAAATGCTTTGCCAATGTCAAAGAGGTGAAACAAACAAACAAAAAAATGGTAGAAGCACTAAAAGGCATCAAAATCAACAAGTACGAAAACTGCTTTGAGCAGTAGAAAAAAAAACTGTCTTAATAGGTATATTGCATCAAATGGAGAGTACTGTCAAGGTGACTGAAGTTGAAATGTGTTAAGAATAAATACACAATTTTTATAAGTAAATTCCAGGTTATTTGCGTCCCCCCTCATATACCAGCTTACACATGTTATTTCACTGATTCTGCCAACAACACTGGGAGGTACATATTCTAATTATCCTACTGGTACACCCATTATACATTGAACTAAGTTAATCTTCAAAGATTATGTGACTTGCCTAAGATCTCACAGCCAAGAGGGGATAGATTCAAATCCAGAGGTGTCTAATCTGACTCCATAACACTGTTTCTCCTCTAGAGGAGACAAACATAGCTGATATAGTAGATGTGCCCAGGATCAAGCAAAAATTTACCCAGCAGGGAGGAGGGCCTGACAGAGGATGGGAGGCATCAATATGTGATGGCATCCACCTGTAGCTAGGGAATCATCTCCCCCAGTGCTCAGTTGCTTCAGAAGGGAAAGAAGGCACAGATGGCTGCCCTGATCTAGGGCTTGGGATTGCAGGATATTGCAACACTGAAGAAGGGGTGAAGGGAATTGAGAAAGTTGGCAGGTGAAACCCATGGGTTATTTGCTGAACAAGAGAAAAGCAAGATTGTCAAGGGACTGGAAGTGTCCCTAAACTGAAGAGCGGCAATGAAAATAGGGGGATGTAGTTTAGTTTGTTTCTTTTTTTATACTTTTTTAGAGTTAATGAAAAAGCAGTCCCAAAATGCCCTGGAAAGTTCATCTTAAAAACACCTGGTCCTATGAGATGGTGTCAGATAGTCTCTTGAAGAAAGAAACAACTCCAGGCAACTTCTTGAGTTCCTGTTATTAATTATAGATACAGATATAAATAATAGATTTGAATCTATTTATATATCTATAGAGACAGAGAAACAGAAAGAGAGAGATTTGAGATTTGAGAGTGGGGAGACAGGGAGAGATGGTAAAACTGGTTAGAGATCTCAATCCTCTAGAGCTCAGAAGTGTCCCCACAGGCTAGGCAGTCCTAGCTAAGATAAACCAAAAAATGAATCTCAGAGAGAGATTTACATCACTGGAATTCCTACAACATGTGCCAACTGAAGGTGTTGTGAATCTGAAGATAAAAACAATGAATGCAATTTTTTTTTCTTTTAAATCTAGTGAGAGACCCTGGGGTTGCATTTGCAGCTGGACCACAATTAGGCTTCTGTTCTTCCAAGAGAAATGTGTTACAGAGTAATTTGGACAACTGCAACCTGAAAACACCCCACCCAGGGGAATCACCTTGCAAGGCTCGGCAATTGCTATTTTCAAATGAAGTTAACCGCTTATTTAAGAACTTTCTTTCTCATGAAAAGTAAATTCAAATACAATTGAAAATTTGACCTTTTATTACTGGAGCTCTCTTGACTAAAAGTAAAATTGAATTTTAATTCCTAAATCTCCATGTGTATACATTATCATGTGAACATCATAGATTTTGGCTCCATGCCCCAAAGATAAATTGGCTTTAGGGTTACTTGGATTAAAAACAAAACCTTCCCTACGAGATGTATTTAATTATCATGGTATTTTCTTTTTCCTAAAGCTAAATAACAGTTCTTCTAAATTTCAGTTTTTCTTGATCATGAAAATGCCACCAAAATTCTGAATCGGCCGAAGAGATATAATTCAGGTAAATTGGAAGAGTTTGTTCCAGGGAACCTTGAGAGAGAATGTATGGAAGAAAAGTGTAGCTTTGAAGAAGCACGAGAAGTTTTTGAAAACACCGAGAAAGCTGTGAGTATTTCCACATAACATCCTTCAGATAAAAAACAAAGAATAGTAAACCCTAAAAAAGAGAGAAACTTCTCTTCGTAATTTTAAAATATCTATACATATATGTGTGTTATAAATGCTATAAAAGAGAAGGAATCAAACCCAAAACATTTTCAATGCCACCATTAACCTCTCCTCTTTTTTTTTTATAGACTGAATTTTGGAAGGAATATGTTGGTAAGCAATTCATTTTATCCTCTAACTTGCATATGAAACGTTTGAGAATTATATGTTTATTTCTCTGTGTCGTCGTCGGCAGCCGTCCGTCTCGAGAGACGATGGTGTAGCTTCTTAAGAGTCTATCTGCACCGCCGAGAATGGCTGTGCAGTCCGACTCGGGAGTGACATGGTATCTGTCTCCTCCCGTGTTGAATCGACATCTTGTGATGACGCTGAAGCTACAGAGCCTGGGCAGGGTGATATGGAGGGTCTGCTGTTGCCCATGCAGCAGACCCCCCCTCTCTTCGCAGCTGAAGGGTCCAAGGGAAAGACGGAGTCAATACAGCTTGGCTTCAGGTGCGCCGCAGGAGTTGCCGGTGTTGACTACAACGTCAAACCGCCTTAGGGACTCCGGCTCCGGATTTTCTGTCGGGGTTTACTCCCTTAGCCTTTCCCTGAAGAGGTATGCCGCAAGGCAGCGGAGGTTTTTTGGAGTCAGAGTTTTCCTTCTCTGATGTACCCTGACTGGAAGATCGAACCAGCGACACTTAGCTCGCAGGCCGACGCTCAATCCACTGAGCTAAACCAGCCAGGGCTTTCTCTGTGTAAATACATAATATATTAAACACTGTCAAAAGCACTCAGATAAATAAATTCCACTCTTTTACCCAATATTGAAAGGTAATATATTACAGGTTTATGCCAGCATGAGAGACATCAGTTCACAGGTAAGCTTACTCCTCCCTAGGGCTTCAAAACGAACATCGTTCCACCCCAGGAAGCTGGAAGGAAGAAACAGAGATGATTGCATCTGGTGCCTGAATTAGAGTTTGCAATCCCCAGTAGAGAATCAGAGAATGTTGATTGACTTAAATGTTTATTGCCTAGAAGTCCTTCTCCTTATGATGGCTTATACAGCCCTCCACAATTACCCTGCCCTTCTCTTCCCGCTGCTCCTCCAATCTCATCTCCTACTGCTTCCCACCCCACACACTAGACCACAGCCAGCCTGGCCTCCCTGGTGCTTCTTGCAGTCTAGGAATGTTCCTTTAACATGGAGTGCTCTTCTGCTAGGCTTTCCTAGGCTTACTACCTCACCTCCTTTGGGTCTCTGCCCAAATTTCACCATCTCTATAAAGCCTACCTTGATCATTTATTAATATTTCAACCTGCCCCCTTATAACCCCTTCCCTCTAGACAACATATCCTGCTCTATTATTTTTCATACATAGCACTTTCCACAATCTGATATATCATGTAATGTTCTTACTTATACTATCTATTATTCATTTTTCCCACCTCACTAGACAACCACCTTCACATTGGTAGGGATATTCAATTATTTTGTTTATTGTTGTATTCCTAGTACCTTGAACAATATCTGGTAAAGAAGGACTGAGTAAATGTTTATGAAATGAATTTACCAAAATGAGGAAATGTCAAAATGTTAATGACAACTAAGTTTTAAAATTAATTTAAAATCCAGCAGCAGGACTTTGTGGCAGTGTAAATTTCACAGGTCTACTTATCTGGGCAGCAAATTTACTGAGTTCCTTCTATTTGAGATCAAGTTCTATTTTCCAGTTTCTATTCTGGAGACATTGTTGGGCTTGTTCATACTCTCGTAACTCATAATTCCTCCACTTTTGTTTTTAAATCGTGGTGGAAGAAGAGGTCCCCTTCATTACATTTGCTTTATCTGCCTTTCCTTGTTCTTGGTAATGAACACTACCAGACAAATTCTCTACTGACGTATTCCCCCTACAGTTAGTCCAAACAAGTCTTCTCATTCTCTATTTCAACTATGTTTAAAATTCCACATCTTGTGATATATTTTTAAAGCACATCAATTCCTAAATTTACCTCCAAAATATTCCTGGCTGTATTTAAACTCCTATAATAGCTTCAATGCCAACCCCCTGACCTGACCTCCCATCCCCTAGCAGGTGTAGGTCAGTACCTTTTAAGACCATATTTTGAAGTTGGATTCCTGCCTTCTAGATCACTGGCAGTAGTTACTGTATCTCAGGTAAAGATACCTTGGAAACATTAAGGACATAATTCTGTCACTACTGCTTTGTCTATTGAAAAACAAAACACAAACAAGAACAAAAAAGAAAAATAATAACACCATGTCTCTTTTCACTTGCAACTAAGATTCCTAATTCCCCAAAATATCCTATGCTATTTCTCACTGTACGGGCTGCCACATACAGCAGGAACACAGGCCCCTCACTCCCGCCCCATTTTGTACCATCAGCTCGCCACATAAAGAGCCTGGGTAAAGAAGGAATACCATTCAATCACATTAACCAGCATCTGTCAAGTACTTCACAGTTTACAGAGTGCCTGTCACATTTAATCTTCACACCAAACCTAAGAGCAAAGTACTATTAACCTCATTTCACAGAGGAGGAAACTGAGGCTTAGGGAGATTAAAAGACCTGCCAAAAGTCACCCAGCTGGGGAGTCATGGAGCCCAGAAAAGAATCCAAGTTCTCTAATGTCCAATCTTTTGTCTTCGCTAGTATCTCTGCCAGCCTTCAAATTTAAATGCAGTTATTTATTAAACACCAACCTAGTGACTTTAAACAGGAACCTCTCACTTGGCAAGGTCTTGTCCCTTGTTGTCTTTGACCCCTATTGCCTGTGGCTTTGCCTCAGCCCAAAGTACACACAGACAAGCACCCAAAGGACTAAATGCAGGATAAAATGACACTCATTTTAAAGATATGTCTCAGCAAATGAGTTGCTGTGTAGCTGGCTGGAAGCCCAGACCCTTTCAGTGAAACATCCTAAATAATTCAGATCCGTTAGTCTATAATATAAAGTGCAAATGTTGCTCATTTTTTAGACCAGTTCTGAACATCAATAATAATAAGCCAGAGATAACATATTTTGTTTTCATAGAATTAGAACAAATTGAAGTATTTGTGCAAAAGCACATTGGGTCAAGGAGCAGAGAGGACAAGGTCTAATTCTTACAGCAAGCAGACTTCCCAGATAGGGACTATTTCTGAGAAAGGGATATTAGTCCTTAGTCAATGGGACCTGGATACATGCTATTGACAGAGAACGTGACAGACATGCTACTGCTCTCCCTAGAGCAGGATCTCCATGTTGATGACAGGAAACTTTGCTCTAAAGTGTGACTGATAATCCAAAATTATTTGCTCCCTTTCTCTCATTCTTTCATTCTTATGTCATCTTCAGCTCCCACTGTTTTGTTTCTCATATACTGTCTTGCTTATATAGCTCCCATTCCTTCTTCAGGGCTATTTATCTTAGCTCAAAGTGCATACCAGTCTACCTTATGGTCTTACTTATCCCTTTCTCCTGAAGCTGCCTTGGAAGTATGGATGGAGGCAGAGTGCTAAGAAACCAGACTTAAATGTTTCCTTCTCATCTTGACCCTTCCTTCCCCTCTTGTCTATTTGTTCCTCCTGTTTTCTTACCACCAGTGGCTTCAAAGGCTTTCAAGAACTCTATAAAGGTAGAAACTTTAGCAAAGGCACAAAGGAAACATAGCCAATCTGTACATAAAAGGGGACATTTTCAGAATTTTTTCTTTTTTATTTCATTGTATTGAAAGTTGTTTCTCACTTTACTTAGTCCATTTGGGACCTAATTCATAGACAGAATATCTTTAAGCAGTAACATATGCTTCTGGTATTTTTCTATTGTTTTGAACCATTACTGCATATTATACTTAAAATTTCAATGACAACACAGGGAAAAAGATGCATTTGCTCCATGCCTAGGCCATCAGTTTCTTGAGCAGAAGTACCATATGTTACCTGACTCAGCTTGCACTGCAAGATCTGTGATAGAGCAGGCCTTGTATGGCATATAGATAATAATTGATGAAGTGATGTGCTTTGATTTGGAATGAACTCTGCCACCATTCTCTAAGAAAGCATTGAAAATTCTTCTCACCCTATGCTGCTCCAGTACATTTTTTTACTCAAACATTCTTCTCCCTGTTGCTTTTCCCATTGCATGAACTATGTACATGTCTTCCTCAAGGCAAGTTCCTAAGACAGTGTCACCCTAAACACCTTTGTCTGGCATGCTTTCAGAAATGCAGAAAGGCAGGGACATCCCATAAGCACCTGCCTTCCGGGTCAACAGTTCTGCTCTGACCCTAAAATTAGGCACCCCTTCCTATGAGACTGTGCAGGGAGGATCAGGCATTCTAAATGATTTATCTGATAATTTAATGTCTTAATTTATCTCAAAGATGGAAACCAGTGTGAATCTAACCCATGTTTAAATGGTGGCATATGCAAGGATGACATAAGTTCCTATGAATGTTGGTGTCAAGTTGGATTTGAAGGAAAGAACTGTGAATTAGGTAAGTAACTAGTTTTGGGTTACTGATCATTCAAAGTTCCCCTACGAAGCCAGATGAAACTGGAAAATGCAATACTTATGTATAATAATTTCCCCCTAAAACCATATACATTCTTATTGTGGTAAAAACACACGATATCTACACTGTTAACAAATTTTGAAGTGTACAACACAGTATTGTTAACTACAGGCACTATGTTGTACAGAAGAGCTCTAGAACTTATTCATCTTACATAACTGAAAATATATTCATTGAAAAGCAGGTCCCAATTTTCCCTTCCTCATTATTTGCTTCTATGTGTTTGACTATTATAGCCACTACATAGAAGTAAAATCATGCAGTATTTGTTTTTCTGTAACTGGCTTACTTCACTTAGCATAATGTCCTCCAGGTTCATCCATGTTGTTGCAGATGACAGAATTTCCTTCTTTTTAAAGCCTGAATAATATGCCATTGTATGAAACATACTTTCAAAGCTTATAAACATTCATTTTATCTGTAGTCATAGTTTCCAGGATGAGTTCAAGAATCTATATTAAGAGCAATAATAATATTTAGTAGATAATTTGTAACAATGTTCCACTCACTTGCTATGGGCATATGTGGTAAGTACCATTATTATTATCCCAATTTCATGAAGATGAGAAAACTACAGATAGAAAGTAAGTGGTCGAGCCAGGAGTTGAACTTCAATTTGTCTGACCAAAACACAGGCTTCTAAACAAATATCCACAAAATGCAAAGAAAACAACCCATCACTGATCTCGTGATTAAATTGCTATCAACACAGGCAGTAGAAGTCAAGCAACTATAGAATTTGGGTATGGCAAAGTCAGTTTGCTCATATAATAGGTACTTCACACGTACAAACCACTTTACATGTAAAATGTGTTGACAAAAATCTGAGCTCATACACTGATTACACTGAAAGTTACATGGCAAATTTAGGTTTAGTGTGCATCTTTTCCTCTCATAGCTTAGATTATTTTTTTCTGAGATTTTGGCAATTAGAGTTGTAAACCCCCAAAGTCCTTCAACTACTTGTTTATTACCTCTGGATGCAAGATTACTGGTATTGTGATTGTGAAAAACACACAGTGCTAATGACAGATTCTCCTTCTACTCTGAAACTCCAGAATAATAGGAATGCAATCCTGGGGAGCAAATTTAACACCACAGGCTATATGACTAAGGGCAAAGAGTAGAAAATTAGCAGGATTCTATTAAGGTGTTACAGCATCCACCTGACAAATAGATGAAAAAGGCATAAAACAAAATGAAGCAGAGAAGCTGTGCTTATACTATTGAAAAAGGGAAAGAAGTCACCTGCAATGTTCAGAAATCCTTTCAGTATTAAAGAAAAATCCATTGATCATCTTCCTTTGAGATCAAAAAGATAAAAAAGGATAGAAGATAAGGAAAGGAAAAGGTGGCAGGGACAGTTTAAAAGACAGAAAAGAGTGAATGCAGGTTGACGAACTGGTACACCTGGCCTGGATTTCCATTCACTCAGATTCTCTAGTGAGGGGACAAACCAATGCCTGGGATATCTTCATCCACCACAACCCCTTCCTTCACTCACCACATCTTTACTTTCATTCATGACTTCATAAGACTGACCCTTGACCTTCTTCTTCAACCTCTCCTTGAACAATCCCTCTTGGGCCAGCCACTTTAATTATGTTTTATTCTATTTAACATTTGTGTATCTAATTCCCTCTAATTTTACTATTTGTGTTGTTGCGCTACTTTTTAAAAAAGATTTAATTTATTTTTAGAGAGGGGAAGGGAGGGATTAAGGGAGAGAAATATCAATCAGTTGCCTCTCAAAACACCCCATCTGGGGATCTGACCTGCAACCCAAGCATGTTCCCCAACTGGGAATTGAACCACCAACCTTTCAGTTTGCAGGCCAGCACTCAATCCACTGAGCCAACACCAGCCAGGGCTCTGAGGTGCTACTTTTATCTGAAAGGTTATGATTTCAAACTCAGATTTACCCAAATAAATTTGATTATGGAAATCTACAGAAAACTTTGGAATAGTTACTCATTTTCAGCTTAAGTAACCTAAGTATTGGAGCTCATGGAATGAATAACTCAATTAGTCTCAGTTAAGAATGAAGGGCACGTATGGACTTGGGGGGGATTGCTGGGGGAGGGGGGTGCTGGGTGGAGGGGAACAAGGGGGAGAAAATTGGAACTGTTGTAACAATATAATCAATAAAAAACATTAAAAAAAAAAAGAATGAAGGGCACATTGCAGTGAAGTATAATTGAAAATGGTAGTTAGCATTAAATACTCTAAATGTCTTTAGTTTAAAAATAAAGACACTAAAGGAAGAGAATAGCCCTGCAAATGTAAATATAAGCACAAAAATCCCCTAACAGGTTTTGCTATATATGTGAGGCTATAGTCCACATACCAAAGTGTTAAGTCTACTTAACACTTTGACCCATCTCAGTCCTCTCAGGTTCCCCACATTTTGATTGGTTACACTGCTTCCACCACCAAACCTGGCCTCTTGCTTATATTGCTCTCTCCAAGCCCATCTTATCAAGGTTTAGCAAAATCCTTCCAGCTCAGGTACTTCAGAAACAAAGTGGGAATTCTCTCAAAAAACACTTAATCTCAGACACTAGAGGACAGCAACAGCAAAAAGATACAAACTCCCATTTAGGCTGTTTCTTAAAACTGAACTAAAAACTAATCTCAAAACCTCCTAGATAGTAGTTTATGGAGTACCTTGGCCCTAAATCTCTTGCCTCATCTTGGCTTCTAAAGGGAAGGGAGATTTCCATTGTGCAGACTATATGGTTTTCCTTTTCCCTAGTCCATGAGGCTCCTCTCCAGGGGATAAAGGTACAAATATTCAGGGCATGCTTTCTAGTTAGAAGAATAACAATTAATTGGTTATTGTGTCCCTTTGACTAGAATAAAGATCACTGTATGTCCTCAGCTGCACATCACATCTGAGTCCTTTTCAGATAGATCAAGGTCTGTAAGAACTTGGTCATTCCTGTCCCTTCTAAGAGTACAAGAGGCATTTCCCCACAATAACATAGGGTGGAAAGAAAAAGAATCACAAGCATATAAACATTTTTTTTTTCGTTCTGCTAACACATCACAGACATTACTGTCTGATTTGCTATGTCTTTCTGTGAAGTAAAGAAAATACCTTCAGTTTAGCTGAATAACAGCATTGTCTGTTGTAAACTTGTTGGAACACCTTTTGTTCAAGCTTTGGTTTTCACATCAATGAAGGTATCAGGGTAGAAGAAGACAAAACAAAATAAAACAGAATAGTAACTTTTGTACTAGACATTAGGGGAATGAGAAAGAGAAGTTTGTAGCAACATAGAGGGACAAGAACAGAAGTTTTAGGCACTGAGACCAGCCTCAGAACCAGGGAGACCCATACCCAACACAGTGCCTCACATCTAAGTACTCAATAAGTCATTAATGAATGAGTCCCATAGTGACTGTCCCTTAGATCTTGGACTTCGGACTTTTCCACTGGATATCCTTGTGCTGTTAAACTATTTCCAGAATTTTAAGTCCATTATCTGAGGGCAAAAGACAGCTAATTGGACAGCAATATTTCCCACTGTACACACAAACCAAGCTGTAGAGCAATGACAACATACTGGGCCATTAAGAACAAGGACAAGTGAGGAAAATTATGGAGAGGTCTAGTTACTCAGTCAAGGGCACAGAATCAGAATTGGGAAAACTACCCTGAGTTTACTCATGCCTGTTATGCATGCCCTGCACCAAACCAGGCTGTACTTACCACCTACCTCTGTTAACTTATCACACTCTCATATTGACTAGACACTTTCCACAGGTGGTATTTGATTTGGTTGAACACTTTAGTACAGCTTTTGTAACAACAAAAATGATAGCTAGCCTCATGAAAGAGCCAGGAATGGAGTCACCATGAGTAAGGAAAAAGGTCTTTAAAAACTAAATAAAAAGGACCAAGCAGCATCTTTTTGGATCATGCATTTAATAGATTATTGGTATCAAATATTAAAGCTCAGGCTGGTTTCTCTGTCTATCTGGCAACAGTTGATTGGTGATTATTAGCCTCCCCTTATTTCCTGAAGTGTCAGTAAGGAACATGAGCTAATTATTGTCTTAGTCTACACTAGCCTGTGTAAAATATAATTCAAAAATTTAGACCTGTCACTCAAAATGCCATTATAGCAGTGGCTGGTGTGGCTCAGTATATTGAACACAGGCCTGCGAACCAAAGGGTCACTGGTTCAATTCCCAGTCAGGGCACATGCCTGGGTTGTGGGCCAGGTCCCCATTTGGGGGGCATGCAAGAGGCAACTGATCAATGTATTTCTTGCACATTGATGTTTCTCCCCTTCCCCTGTCTCTAGAAGTAAATAAATAAAATATTTTAACACTGTAATTTACTCCAAAACCATATAGTCACTCTGTTATCCTGGATCCCCCCAGAAAAAGTATCTGTGATACAAGCTTATTCATTAGGGTGTGCAATCCTAAGGAATAAGAGTAAAAGACAGGGGAGCGAGGCAGTGAGGAAAGAAGACCAATAATAAGATGAATCTTTTCTTCATCCAGAACTGATTATTTGATCTCCTGGGGCTATTTTTCAAGAAACCACATGAACTGGCCTCAGTATAATCCATCAGCATCTAACAGCCCATGGGTTGAACATATCTCCAGATTATACATGCTGGGACACTCAGAAAGGTCATGTGGCATTCTGTGGCTCAGCAACTACAGGGAAGCCCCAAGGTAGGAGATGAGAGGCACATAGTGCAGATATGAGCCAAGGCCATTCAAGGCCACACCTATGAGGTCAGTGGAAGTCTGTGCAGAACTGATCACCACAGTGCTGGGAAAAGACACAGGTGAAGCTGAGTAGAACTAAGATGGTGCATAGGAAGTATCTAACACAGTCACTCATTTTCAATATATCCATGTTCTAACTGCACTGACAAGTGAGCATTTCTATTAAAGTTGTACTGCTGTTGAGCATGTAGGTAAGGAAGAAGATGTGTTCTATTCATTGTGTTCCTGTGCTACTCTAGAAACAGAAATAGGCCCAAGGGCAGAGTCTGTTTCTCTTAACTCAGTTGTCTCAGCTAGCAAGCCCTGAACCATACTACTTCCTGTTACTGAGATGGCATGGGAGAAACAAAGGGAAAGCATGGTAATCAGAAAATATGAAATTAAATGGTAGAAATAAGCCAAGTATATCAGGAATCACAATTAATGTAAAATGGTGTTAATGACAGTTTTCAATCTGGTGTTAAAAATCAAACTGTATGTTGTTGACAAGAGATACCTAAAATAAAATTATACCAGGAGGCTAAATTAAAGGGATGAAAATGATTTTTAAGGTAAATACTAACAAAAAGTAATGGGTGAAGCAATCTCAATATCAGACAAAACAGAATCCAAGACAAAAAGCATTATAAGAGACAAAGAAAGATATTTTATATTAATAAGGTATATTATATAGTGGAGTAAAGAAAATGTGAGCCACTGAAATATTTGTGAGTGTCAAAACATAATGTCTTCAGCATGTAACTACCTTAGAGGACTCTATTTCATTCTCTTGTGTTGGTACATACCCACCTCAGCCAGCTTCAAGTTTCCTTTGATAAATTGGGTTATATTAAAACTATGAACTTCTATTCAGCAAAATATACTATGTAGTGTAAAAGGAGAAGTCACAGAGTGGGAGGAGAAATATGCATCACATATACCCAATAACTGGACCTCTCAAACACTGCTGGTGGGAATTTAAATATGTACAATTATTTTAGAAAACTACTCGGCAGGATTTACTAAGCCTGAACATATGATCCAATAATTGTATATATAAGTATACATCCAGGAAATACGCATGCATATGTTACCAAAAGACACATACAAAAAATTTTTTAACACCATCATACAAAAGAGCCCAAAACTAGAAACTCAATTCAGATATTAATCAACAGTAAAATGGGTAAATAAAGGAAGTAATTATACAATGGAAAACTACATACCATGTAAATGAAGTACTGCTATACAAAACAACAGGGATGAATCTCACAGGCAAAATATTAAATGAAAGACACAGAAGAGTGCATATTGTAAATTTCTATTTATATAAAGTTCATGAACATGCAAAACTCATTCATTTTTAGAAGTTGGGGTAATGGTAACTTTGGAAAAGAGGTAGAGTTTACTGACCAAAAGGAGGCATTAGGAGTTCCTAGGGTATTGATAATGTCCTATATATTGATCTGTTTAAGATTTAAACTGGTGGATTCAACTTTGTGAAAAATTCATACTAAAGCTCTGGGTACTTTTCTGAATACATGGTATATTTAATAAACACTTTTTATTGTAGTACATGATTTTGTGAAACTGGAATATTCAAACCTTCAGTTTTATGACAAATCAAACATATTGCTGCTACCATTTTATACCTTATTAAGAATTTATTAAATAATTTTATTTTATGTTTCTACTCTTAGCTCAAGGCTCCTCCTGCTTTCCTCCATGAATGTTACCAGCTTATACTTGACCTATACCCGAGTCAGTAGTTTCATGTACTTTTTTGAAATGCATGTTAAATGACGCTATTACTGTTGATTTTTCTTTCTTTCAGATGCAACATGCAGCATTAAGAATGGCAGGTGCAAGCAGTTTTGTAAAAAGGGCACTAAAAACAAGGTGCTTTGTTCCTGTACAGCAGGATACCGACTTTCAGAAGACAAACAGTCCTGTGAACCAGCAGGTCAAAATCTAAATAAATTTTTTGAAACCTCAGCAGATACACTCTCCAAATCTGTATTTGAACCATTAGCATTTTAACTAGCCTACATAATTATAATCCCTACTTGTTTCTAGTTCCTTTTGAAAACATAGAGAAGAGTAGCCACTTGAATTGAAAAAAAATAATTTTTCCAATTGCATTGTCTTTTTAAAATAGAAATTCTGTAAATGTCTTTAGTCTGAATTTTCCATGTGTCCAATTTTTTCTCTGACTTTTATGTCATGAAACAATTGGTTTGTGTGATTTCTGTGTAATTCTTGTAATTCATCCAGCCAAATTAATGTAGTAATCCTATGCCATGAAAGATATATAAAGAATTGATTGATAGGCATGTAGTATAAGGATGGTGAATTTTAAGCATAATTCTGCCAAGGAGTGGCTGGCTTCCTCTGAGAGAGTTATTTCCTATCCTTGGGTCTCAGGCTGAGTTTACACCCTTGGCACCAGAATAGTTCCAACAACCATCTGTTTTAAGTTATGCCAGGCTGCTCAGCACAGTCCATCTATTCAGCAGTGGTGGATAAAACAGTGTTTGCCAGCCATGCCGACCATGCCGCTATGTTGATGTCTGACTGGTCTATTCAGAACATCACCACTCCACAGTTGCATTGCTCTTCTCAGAAAATAAAAGAAGTAGAAACTTTGATTTAAAAAAAAAAAAAAAGTAGGCTCTGCAAGATCAATTTTATTTGATAAATGAGGGGCCTTTTTGAAGCAATATACAATTTCTTTTGCATTTCCGAAGCCTGATATCTTATTAAATTGGTACATTAAATCATGCATCATTCCTCTGTAACTGAGTTCGATACCTGTCTCAGTGATGCACTCAGCAGAGGAAGTTAAAGGACCAGAAGCCAAGAGTATTCATGCTGTAACTAAAATAAAAAGTATTTAATGCTTCAAGACACCTCCAGCCTGTCCTGTCTGGTTCCTCACATACATTGCTTCAAAGCCAGCCTACCTTGGAAGGAGAATATATATATATATATTCCAGTGTACACAGATGACATAGTAGCTAAACCCTTATAAACCCTTTCATGTTACTGGAGAGGAAATAATTGAGAGCCACCTCCAACTATTAAGTATTATATCTGAATATAGCCTTAGCTTTAGCAGAATAAGTGGGCCAAATCTAAAATAAGCTTTTCTGCCTTTCAATAGTAATGGTCCCTTTTCTCTAACAAAATACATAAGTATTTTGAACTAATTTCCTGTTTTCCCAACCACATGCTGTCTTCATGATACTTTGCCGCAGCTGGTTGCTATAGAAATGTCTGTTATAAGGAATATGGCTGGAAGGAAAGTGAAAAATAAAAATGAAGTGTAAGGTGACTTTGCTTGACTACAAATTTCCATTCTGGTTGTCCCCAATGCATCAGAAGGCAATTTCTTTTCTTTTTATTTATTTTTTATCCTCACCCAAGGACTTTTTTTTTTCATTGCCTTTAGAGGGAGGGAGAGGGGAAAGGGGGGGAGAGAGGAGACATCGATTGGTTGCCTTCTTGTACACACCACAACCAGGGTACACACCCAATCAAGGATCAAACCCGTAACCTAGGTATGTGCCCGGACCAGAAATCAAGCCTGTGAACTTTCAGTCCACAAGACAATGCTCCAACTAACCAAGCTGCACCAGCCAGGGTTACAATTTCTTTTCTTTAGGAAATAAGCCAACCCAAGGTAAAAAGGTGGCTAGTTTTCATTCCCAGGTGGATATGGCTGTGCTAATCATATTAGTAATTTATTTGGTTAATACTTGACAGATAATTACATCACAATGATCTCTCCCCCAATAGATACTTAAAATCCACCTTGGAATTTAGAAGGCATTCTAGTCTACAAAAGAAACACTCTTAACAGTCAGCAGCAGGGGTCCCATTTACCTAATTCTGAAGTTCAAGTTACATGGCACCTTCTATTCAGGGACAGTACTTGGGAATAATTTTTCAGTTAAAAAAACAAACCTGCCCTTACTGGTGAGGCTCAGTGGATTGGGTGTCATCTCACACACCAAAAGGTTGCTGGTTTGATTCCTAGTCAGGGCACATGCCTGGGTTTTAGGCCATCTCCTGGTTGGGGGCATGCAAGAAGCAGCCAATGGATGTTTCTCTCACACATCAATGTTTCTTTCCCTCTCTTTCTCCCTCCCCTCCCCTCTCTCTAAAAAATAAATAAATAAAATCGTTTTTAAAAAAGCAAACAGAAAGTCATTAGACTTTATAAAAGTCTCACAAAATTTGATTCTGGAACTCTTATCCTATTTCTGTAAAAATGATGGATTCCTGAGCCAAATGGTTTTTTTTCCACAAAGAGTTTGAAAACTTTCCATGAAAATAATGCAATTAACCTTTTAGTTTGAGACTATATTCAATGATTAATTTTTTTAAAATATTGATGGGCCTGTTTTTCAGAAGTGAAAAGGATGGGCCTCATTTTTGATCTTTGTAATACATGTTCTGCTTGCCAATGAGAAATATTCAAATACTAATATTTTTTCCATTGTTTTTTTAGTGCCATTTCCATGTGGGAGAGTTTCTGTCGCACTCGCTTCTGAGAAGCTCACCCGTGCTGAGACTATTTATTCCAATAGGGAATATGAAAATTCTACTGAAGATGAACAAATTTGGGATAATATCACTCAAAGCACCCAACGATTGAACGACTTCATTCGAATTGTCGGTGGAGAAGATGCCAAACCAGGTCAATTCCCTTGGCAGGTACTCTATATTGATGTGTCAAAACTGGAGTTCAGAGGGCAAGGGGCAGGCCAGATGGGAGGCTAAGGCTAAGACACTAAGTAGACCTATCAGGGTGAGGGAAGTGATTAGGCAAGTTTCAGCACTAAGCAAGATGAGGAAGCCCCCATAGGTGGGGAGCTGGTGAAAGTGAAGTCCAGAGACAGCTACTATACAAGGTCAAGAAGAGTTTGTCATTAAGGAAAAAGCATAGCAGGATTCCAGACAAGCAATAGGGAGGGCTGGAGTGAGGTCATAGGTACTAGGGTTCAGGATGTTACTTTAGCTTCAGCCCCTGGGAGAACTGGTGAGAGATAGAAAATCTCTAGGTTCTGAAAAACTATTATTCCAAAGGGATTTTAAAAATGACTCAAGTAGGAAGAATTAAGACAAGAACTGGGTAATTGGAACCAGGGTATGAGGTATGAGCTTGGTCCAAGACTGTGTTTCTCAAAGTATGGCAGCATCAGAATCACCTGGGAACTTGTTAGGAATGTAAATTCTCATGCTACACCCTAGACCTACCAAATCAGAGTCTCTAGGGGTGGAGCCCAGTAATCTGTGTACTATAAGCCCTTAGCGTAATTCTAATGCACACTACAATTTGAAAGCCACTAGTTCCAAAGGCAACAATCTTGTTACAGAAGCTAAGTTCCAAAATCCCAAACAGTGGACTCTTAGTACCAAATTGCACATTCCTCCAGGTGTGATCTGCAGACACCCCACATGAAAATCACCTGTGCACATTTTTGAGGCAACAACCAAGAGCTAGACTTATAGCAAAGCCTGGGTTGTAACTGGCTATAGGTAAAGCCTAGGTGATTCCATCGGAGAGAAGTAGGCCCCAGATGCAAGGAGTCAGGCCGGTTCTTATATAAAGTGCTGTCAAATAAGGTTACTACTAGCCATGTGTGGCTATTTAAATTTAACTACCATTAAATCAAATGTAAAATTCATTTACTCAGTCATACATGCCACATTTCAAGTGCACAATAGCTACATGTTGCTAGTGACTATACCATATTGGAAAGTGCAGATACAGAATATTTGCATCATTATTCTATTGGACAGCACTTACAATAGTTGAGTCTAACATAAAAACCCCTAGTGGCCACAATTATGTAATTTTGTAGTAATCTCAAGAATGCTTCACTAAATCTCTCTACTGATGTTTGAACATTTGCCATCCAAGACTAGTAGCTTTAAATAATTTTTAATCATCAAAGAGGTTAACAGTTTAAGCTAGGATTAGGTAAATGTCCTGAGGTTTAACACTAATAGAATTTTTTGAGACTAGCTATGTATCTATCCAGGATTCTTCAGATTGCATGCTATTTTCTAATATGATGGGTGTAAGATATTGAACCTATCCCTGGAAGGTAGAGATTTGGCACAGACATTGTAGAGAATGGTACTGAGGGATTGTAGACCATCACAACCAAAACTTTATCTTTTCCTTTCTTTCACCTTTGCTTTTAATAACATTTGTTGGACTTCATCTTATAGACAATAAAATATGCATGTTCCTTTACACACCCTCTGTACCCTACTTAAGCATCCTACCAGTGCTGCTTCCTTCATCCACCATGACTGCTTCCTTCACTCATCCACATCTTTACTTTCATTCATGACTCTTCATAAGACTGACCCTTGATCTTCTTCTTCTTCAATCTGTCCTTGAACAATCCCTCTTGGGTCAGCCACTCTCATTATGTTTTATTCTGCTTAACATCTATGTATCTAATTCCTTCTAATTTTACTATTTGTGTTGTTGTGCATTTTCATTCATTCTGTATCCAACTTCCATGAGTAAGGTGCTTAGAACAAAAAAATTCTACTTTATAATTATTATCTTCCTTGGGCCTGTGGGACATAAAGTAGTACCTAGAGTGGAGGATCCAGTCATCCAGGGGTGTTTCATTAGCTAAGAAGATGACTTCCCATTAAAAAAAAATGACAGGATTTTTTAAAAATCCCAGAATGCACTCATTGCAGGCTTGGCATTGTTCCCTTGTCATCCCAGAAATGAAATGCAAATACATTTAGGAGAGCTAAAGAAAATGGGGTTTTAAAATGTCTCAATTGAGTCACATAATCTCTGCTTCACCCCCACATCCCTTTTAAGCCAGTTGCTTGCAATGTTTTAGCAATGCCAGTCTTTCCTAATAGAAATTTTACTCTAGCAAGCTATTTTTTCTTTTAAGCAGAAGAAACTTTGAGATGATGCTTACAGTTGCACTGTGAGGAAGAAGATAGAAATGATACACATCATTTCAAATCTGTCATGTCTACCTCACTGCACACTTGTAGTTAGTGTACCTGTTGTCTCCTTCCTATCAAGCCAAGCTAAAATCATTCGGAATGTTCAAGGTCACTCATCCACATGTGTGCACACATATGCACACATATTCACTCCCTATTTCACCCACATGAAGTAAGATTACTGACTGGAGAACTACTAAGTACTATGTTTTAGTATTTTCCCAAAGGTGAAGAACTTTGAGCTACTTTCTAGGTTTTCAAAAAGACCCAGTCATATTCCTGCATTGTTTTTTTCCACCCCCACCCCAGCCCCACCCAGTTTCTCACGAAAGGTTACTTGTTTTCAAAAATATGAGATAAACTGAGTATACAAAAGTCATTTTTAGATAAAGAAGAAACATAAATAAAACAAACCAGAATCTCATTTGTGGAAAAGCCAGCTTCACCCCATCACGGTTAATCTGCAGGGTAGAAATACTTGATTTGATTGCAGATAAGACTACAATGCACCTGCTGCAGCCAAGGCATCAAGAGAAAGTAAGAAACAGCTGGGGTTTCATAGACCAAACTATTCTATGGCAATGAAATAGAAAATGCTGTTTAGCAATGACACCTAGAAAAGAGTGACTCAAAATTCTAATACTTCAAAAAAGGAGGTGGGGAATAAAATAAACAGTTAGGTGAAGAAATCCCACAAAGAACATAGGGAGTTGACTTTCATCTGGAGTAATGAACAGTTTGAATGAACTGGAAAGGTTTAGTCCATTAAAGAAAAGCTTTAAACTGAGCCGCTTTGCAATAGCTGAAGTGCCACGGGGTGGGTGGTGGGGCGAGTAGGGGAAGACGACTTTTTCTTTGTGGATTTACAGGTGAAAGTTACAGGCAGGTAGGCAGGTTCTGGCCCTGGTTACCAAAACCCTTTACAACCACAGGGTCATTTACGTGGATTGGGCAGCTTTGGGAGAAAATGCTGGTTAAAAAAACTGTTTGATTGTTGACTTGAAAAGTTGTTTTGTCACTGCGGCTGCACAACCCCATGAGGAGAATGTCGAGGGCACTGGTTCACCTGGGGGGAGATTAGAATAGGCTAGGGGACAGCTTTGACACTCTAAGGAGCTATGTACACCTCCGTCTGGCCCCTCCGCGGTCGCGTTCTTCTTACCTTATTCTAGGGCTTTCACCTCTGGGAGTGAAGGCAAGTGCTCCATAGCAGCTGCTGTGGTTGCTACAGATGCTTCAAAGAACAGCCATTGGTCCTGGCATGCAAGGCTCTGACCCAACCCCTAACCTCAAAGGTGCAGGCTGGCTGGCCTGACCTCAAAACCTCATCCACTTGACAGAAGGCCTAAAATGCAGAGGGAGGTACAAAGCCAATTTCCTTCCTTATACCTCCAGATGCCCAGTGGTAGGATCGGAGCTGCTTGAGAACTTGGGGAAATGAAAGAGGGACA
Organism: Furipterus horrens; assembly: GCF_987537825.1. Classification (NCBI taxonomy): domain Eukaryota; kingdom Metazoa; phylum Chordata; class Mammalia; order Chiroptera; family Furipteridae; genus Furipterus; species Furipterus horrens. The sequence continues at coordinate 18,671,587 of NW_028327187.1, read as the reverse complement.
CAGTAGGGACACCTCAGGAGGGAAGAGAAGAAGCTACAGGGTTAAGTGCACTATCTAGGATCAGAAAGGCTATTTCCTCAAGTCAGTATATCCTCAGCCTCCTTAGCGCAGTGAGAACTAAAACAAGATTAAATTCAGATACAGCTACATAGGGAAGCAATGAAAAGTTCTGAACATTAGAGAAAAAAGGGAAATCACAGCTCCTGTACTACAACACCACTTTCATCAACAGCTTAAAAATGAAAGATTTAAGGAAGCGAAGTAGTGTTGAGACTTTACAAAGCTTTAATTTGGTTTTGATCCCATGGCCTGGAGCCTGTCAGCTGATAATTCTGAGCGCGTTCAAAGTTACCCCAAGAGCTCCCCCACCTCTTCTGCTTTGGCTTAGATCTGTCCGGCCATGAATGCCAAATACTTGGTTTTCTATCTTCTGTTTTATCAAGGGCGGAATACAACGGGAGCCCAATTGTTTAGGTTGTATCATATGCAATTGCCAGTATTTAAACATTTTAACAGACAAAATATGTCTGTCTATTCTTTATTTTATTCTTGGCCTAAACAATCTTAAAATGTCTTTGCATTTTCCCCAGCCTGGGCTTTCCTCAGCTTTGGCCTGAAGCTATCCTTAAAGTACGTGAGCTTATGACTGTACAGCTTCCTACACAGACCCAATTCTTTCCATTCTGTTAGAACACACCCATGGCAGACAGCAGGCAAAGTTACCATATGTATGAACCAGACTTTTTCTTTTGGTGGGGATGGGGATATTGGGAGGAAAATGTTATATCAAGATCCTAAGACTACAGCAATATCTTCAACTGGAAAAGGTAACCCTCTATTTTTCCTGGCTCAGATGATAAAGTTCCAATTAGGAGAAATAAAAAGATGACAAATGTAATCTTACCTGGCCTCAAAAAATTATTGTGGAGAGAACATTTATACTATTATTCTCTAGGATAGTTTGATGAAATCTATTTCAATGACTAGTCCAGTTAACCAGTCATTGAAACCAAAAGTGAACATTGCCTCTGTGCTCAGAAAAAATGAAGTGAGGCCGAGGGCTGGGCGAATCACATCTGTGACCATAACAAGCTATACATCATATAGAAAAGGGTTTGCTTTTTATATGAGAGAGAATGAGTATGCAAATGTAGAAAAATATTATTATAAAGCTGGATGTGGTTAGGGAGGCAGAAAAAAGGTTTGCTAAAATCACAGGGAAAGGCCAGGTTCAAGTTAAAAGGTTAGGAAGTGAAAAACAGGGCAACAGCTACTACATCTAGGTTGGCATTGTCAATGAAAGGCACAAAAACAGATATGTAAATGTGTATTTTGTAGATGCATGTAGGTGTATTTGGTGTGTATCTGTTTGTGTCTGAAAGGGAGAAAACAGGCTCCTGTTAGGACATGACAAACATGAAGATGTTTGACAGGTCAGAACTCATATGCCATGCTCAGAACATAGGCTTTCCCATTTTTCCCATCATTCTCCAAAAGAATGCCTTACAAGAACTTGTCCTTGGCCAAGCAGAAAGCTCATCCCCAAACAGCTAATACTTAGATAGCTGTAACCCTGAGGTTGTTAAGCAAACATTTCAAAACCAAGTCGTTTATAATATCTTCAAAAACAAACATATTTTAGGACTTTTTTTGGCAAAGATGTTTTCTAAAATATCTAATACCAATCAGGGATTGGCAAAAAATGCTCTTTGGGCTTAAAAGAACACAACTATATTTCTCGGTCATCCACCAGAAAGCAGTTGAAGCTCCAGGCAACATTTCTTTGGCAGGAGTCAGACTGGCTACATCATAGTCTCTGTGCCCAAGGGCTGTGGATATCATCCAATCTGGCCTAACTAACACATTATGCTGAGAGATATCTAAGTCACCTCTAACACAGAAGAGAAGCACGCTTACATCATTGCTTGTGAATTCTTTTTTTTAATGTAAATATTTTAATCGAACATTAACTTTAATAACTCTTTTAGGGTATAATAATTGTCTACTACATAACTCATGTGTATAGCCATTCACTTTCTTTGATAGACTTTATTATAGGTGCTTGAAATCAAGCTTAAAACTAATTCATTATTATGATCTGAGGTTTTAATTTTTTCTGTATCTCTTTTTTTAACTTTTATTGTTGTTCAATTACAGTTGTCCTAATTTTCCCCCATTGCTCTCCCCTGCACCCCCCAACTCCCACAGTCAATCCCCATTCTGTTGTCCTTATCCATGGGTCATTTACAGTAGTCCCTCTCTATATCACAGTTCACTTATCGCGGCCTCACTATATCACAGGATTTGTTAAAATATTATATTTAATTACTTATCATGGATTTTTCGCTATATCGCGGGATTTTGTGGTACTGTATATGTATGTTGTTAAAGTTACATAGGCTTAAGAGTGTAGAATAAATGTAAGGTTCCTACTTCACAGGGGTGTCTAGAACAAAATACCCGTGATAAGTGAGGGGATACTGTATACTGGTTCCTTGACTAGACCCTTCCCCTTCTTTTCCCCCTTCTCCCCTTTTCCCTCCCCTCTGGTCACTGTGAGTCTCTTCCTTGTTTCCATGCCTATGGTTCTATCTTGCTCATTTGTTTTGTTCATTAGGTTCCTGTTATAGGTGAGATCATATGGTATATGATTGCTGCCATGGGCCAGTGGGAAGGGAAGATTGGTTTACCCTGACCACTGCTGGGCACAAGGCACCAGTCTGGTTAGAGGAAGGTACATATGCTTGCATGCTAAATTGCAGGGTATGCAATGCCTTTGGGCATCTGTGAGTATATGACCTCCCAGTAAATATTCCCGATGCCTAAGGGAGCATGACATTAAATAGTAAATTAAAAACACCCCGATAGCTTGCCAGAGACCACAGAAGAAAAGGAAAAATTTTGTATTTTAATGTCTTCAAGTCTATTTTTTTTTTTTTGGCTTTTGAACAGGGGTCCAGCATTTTCATTTTACAGAGCCCCACAAATTATGCAGCCAGATCTGCCCAGAGTGAGCACTTTTAAAACATAAAGGTCACCAACCCTTGGGAATTCTTAAACAGAATTTTTCAAAATTATTTATGCATAAGGATAGTCCAGAGACCTTCATTTTCCCTCATCTCACCACCCAAATATTCTGATTAAGTCTGGGTGGGCCTCCAACCCAGGTGATTCTACTTTAATTGGTCCACCAACCACACTTGGAGAAATACTGGGTGCTTAGAAGCATAGATTCTGAAACTGACAGGCTAAAGTTTGCATCCCAGCTTCACCACTAACCTTAGGGGAATTAATGTGCATATCTAAAGCTCAGTTAGCTCATTATAAATGGAAATGTTAATATCACTCCCCAATGTGTTGTATTAAATATATACATAAAACACTTAACATAGTGACTAGTCCATAGTAAGCAACCAATAAATGTTCCAAAAAAAAAAAAATTAAGAAGCCTGTTAAGTCTAGGTGGTGGGTACACTCGGGTTTATTATATTATGAATTTTCCTATACAGTAGTCCCTCTCTATATCGCAGTTCACTTATCATGGCCTCACTGTATCGTAGGATTTTTAAAAAATATTATATTTAATTATTTATTGCGGATTTTTCACTATATCGTGGGATTTTGCAGTACTGTATACATATGTTGTTAAAGTTACATAAGTTTAAGAGTGTAGAATCTGTTTAAGAACATAAGTAGTGTTTATAAAAGTGTGGAAAAGGTTAATAAGGGAGTGGGAAAAGTTAATAAGGGACTGGGAACAGTTTATAAGTGTGTGGGAAGGGTTTATAAAGCCTTAAAATATATATAAATACTAAAATAAATGTAAGGTTCTTACTTCGCGGATTTTCACCTATTGCAGCAGGGGTGGGGTCTAGAACGTAATGCCTGTGATAAGTGAGGGAATACTGTATTTTTACAACTAGAATGAGAGGGAAAAAGCAAAATCTAGAATGAGAGGGAAAGCTAGAATATGGAAAAGGGGGTCAGAAGCTTGCAATGAATGAGTCAGCCCCATAGGTCTCCAGGTAGGACGCTAGTGCTTCTGCATCCAGGGCTTAGTGAGTGTTCAGTAAATTGAATTCAGGACAAAAAGAATCTTCACTAGAGCATAACCCATGGGCATGGACTAAGGAGGGGGGAGCGGACAACTGGAGGAAGGGATGTCACTGGGTGGAGGGGAACAAAGGGAAAAGAAATTGGGACAACTGTAACATCATAATCAGTAAAGCATATTTAAAAAAAAAAAAAAGAATCTTCATTAGAACATGTCCCAAAGACCTTTTCAGACTCACACTAAAAGGAACTGACCATTCCCTTCTCCTATTTTATGAATGGGCTTATGCCTAGGGCTATGTGTGCTTTATTTAGTAAAAGAGCATCTATTCCTAAGAGTAGTCAGAGCCCACAAAGCGTTTACCAAATGTTGAGTGTGCCCTCTAGTGTTCCCTTTCTCTGCTTTTTCTTCCTGAAGAGGTGGATCTAGGCCTTTGCTTATATTGGAAGTGAAATTCTCCAAGTTAATCTAGTTGCTGAGGTGGTGAAGATATTCACTCTCTACTCTGATTGTGCAATGAACATGCAGATAAAAGACTGGAGTGGCTCTTTACGTAATAATGCCCAAGTTCAAAGCAGTAGCCAAACACATTTGTCCTCCGTACCCCAAAATAAGGCACAGCTAAGTAGACCTTTAGGACAAAGACAGCTGACAAATCCAGCTGGCTGGGGTGGGGGGCAGTCAAATATGGTTAGGGACAATGAAAGGAGTGCATGAGTCCTGCTGCCCCTCATTGCCTGGAGAAAATAGGTCTCGTTTCATAATATTCCAGTTTAAGAAGGGCTTGAAAAGACCTTTAAAAATCAACAATTTTTCCTCTTCAAATAATCTGCAGCAAAAAGATTTCCTCATGCAGGGACAGGAGACTCAATAATAACTACTGATCCCAAGGAGTCAAGTCAGTGCATTTCTGAATATACAATTCTTGCCACTGGAGAATCTCACTCACCTGGAAACAGAATCTGAGGGTCCCTGATCTCGAAAAGAGGATGCTCCTTCATATTTGCCTCATCTAGAGCTCCCCCTGGCTCTCACTGCATGTTCTCCTCAAGACAGTTACAGAAATGGCTTTTTTGATTGTGCTCCAGAAACACTAATTAATCTGCAATGCTGACACTTTCCAGAAACACTCCAGTTCTGCCAGCACCTAAAAGCCAACTTTTTGCCCACTCCTATAAACAGCATGCATAATTCTGCCTCTGAATCAAATTTATTATAAGATTTATAATTTTGTTTCCACAGGTCCTTCTGAATGGTAAAATTGAGGCATTTTGTGGAGGTTCCATCATTAATGAAAAATGGGTCATAACTGCAGCTCACTGTATTTTACCTGGTGATAAAATTACCATTATTGCAGGTAAATAAACAAAAAAGGATAGTAGTCTGTAGCATCACTAGATATTCTATAAGACTAGTATATTATATTTTACCAAGGTCTAATAAGATCATTGTTAAGTAAGTTGGGCTAATAGTAGAGGGGCCATATTTTCAAAACCCACCTTGTTCCATCGTCCAAGCTTCCCGGAGTTCTTTTTATTTTTAATTTCTTTTTTTATTGTTGTTCTCTTACAGTTGGTCCACTTTTTCCTGGTTGCTCTCCACTGCCCCACCCCACCCCCACAGTCAATCCCCACCCCGTTGTCCATGTCCATGGGTCATCGATACTAGTTCCTTGACTAGACCTTCCCCTTACTTTCCCCTTTTTCCCCCTCTCCCTCCCTTCTGGTCACTGTATTAGCACTCACTTCTGTGGGAAACAATTCTTTACTGATGTCCCTACAAAACTGAGCCTTCTCAAAAGCTGTGTCATATCACAGATGTTTGTATCTCTGGTCCTAGCACAACCTGTAGCAGACCCTCAGCTAACATTTAAATGAATGACCAAAAGAATGTATTATCTGTGCTCAAAAAAAGAGGCCAAAATACTTGCAATTGGGAAAGTCTAGAAAAGTTCATGACAAGGAGATTCAGTATCACCTGTGAACAATGTAAGACTAGTAATAGAAAGGGTGAATGAAACCATCTCTGTGATGGGTCTTAAATCATGTTTTGTTCTGAAAAGTGTGCATTGGCCCTCATTACATTTTACCTAAATGATACCAATATAAGATTGAGATCTTTGACACTTGGCTGCCAGTTAATTCAGTGATGCTGAGTGGACACTTTGAAGGCCTGTTTCTTTATGTGAAAGACTGTTTGTGACTGAAGATAAGTTTATTTTCAGTGGGTGAAATGTTAGTTAAGTAAGTGATGTTGGTGGACACTTGGAAAATGTGTCTCTATGAAAAAGAAAGTGACTGAAAAAGAAATCTGTTTTCAATAGGTAAACATAACATTGAGATGGAGGAACAAACAGAGCAAAAGCGAAATGTGATTCGTGCTATTCTTCACCCCAACTACAACGCAACTATTAATAAGTACAGCCATGACATTGCCCTCCTGGAATTGGATAAACCCTTAACACTAAACAGCTATGTAACACCTATTTGCATTGCTGACAGGAAATACACAAACATCTTCCTTGAATTTGGGTCTGGCACTGTGAGTGGCTGGGGGAGAGTCTTCAACAGAGGGAGATCAGCTTCAGTTCTTCAGTACCTTACAGTTCCACTTGTTGACCGAGCCACATGCCTTCGTTCCACGAAAGTCACCATCTATAATAACATGTTCTGTGCTGGCTTCCACGAGGGAGGGAAAGATTCATGCCAAGGAGATAGTGGGGGACCCCATGTTACTGAAGTAGAAGGTATCAGTTTCTTAACTGGAATTATTAGCTGGGGTGAAGAGTGTGCAGTGAAAGGAAAATATGGAATATATACCAGGGTATCCCAGTATGTCAACTGGATTAGGGAAAAAACAAAGCTCCCTTAAAGAAAAATGTATTTCTGGCCTCGCTGGCATGGTTCAGCGGATTGAGCACTGGCCCATGAATCAAAGGGTCACCAGTTTGATCCCCAGCTAGGGCACATGCCTGGGTTGCAGGGCAGGTCCCTAGTTGGGGGCATGAGAGGGGCAACCACACATTGATGTTTGTCTCTCTAACCGTTCCCTTCTCTCTAAAAATAAATAAAAAATATTTTTAAAAAAGAAAAATAATTTCTAAGGTTGATGTATTTGGAATTGAAAGTGAACAAGGTCTTTTACTAACTAATCACTTTTCTATTTCATCAAATTTGAATATATGCATTCTATGAATATTGATTTTTCACTTGATGGGAGAAATCTGTCTAGAATTGATATGTTACTAGAATAAGTAGGTTAGAAAATGTGATCACTTGAGAAATATACTGTGGTAAGAATTTGTGACCATGACAACATTGTGAAGTTAATTTCTTCATCCTGCCCATCAGGCATTATGCTTCACCATTGAGGACTCCCTGATTCTCCTTCGTTAGCAGCATTCCATGTTCCAGATCTTTCTTACTTCTCCTACCAAACGCCATCATGTATTAGAAATGTGTCCAGGATATTTAGTCTAGTCTGTCACAAGTCCAGCACCACACTGAAGAAGGAAGAACAGAGGAGCAGCTGACAGGTTAGAATTCATAAGAAACACCACTTTTTCTGTACCCTTATTTTTGCATCCTTTCTCTTTTCCAACTTCTAATCTCCAAATTAGTTTCTCTCTCTCCCCTTCTTCCTCCCTCCACATAGAGGAGGGCAGGGGAGCATCATATTGTTTTAGTGCTATACACAATTATATATGTCTATCAAACCCAGACTTGCCTTCAATTTAGTCTTGGACTTGCTCATCTGAACATAGGGATTAAGTATGGCCTAAAGAACTTGGGTGAAAAGTGCCTCTCAGAGTCACCTTATTAAAATACAGACATAACGGGAGGAATGCCTTATCAGAATAGTTCCCTAAGAGCTTGTAAGTGTGTTGTTATGGAGGTCTGACCAGCGATGGCTCTATGAAGGCAAACTGATGTGGCATTGTAACTAAGAAAGCTGAAAAAAATGTTAACAGAAAGAGAACAGTCAGTTTGCAATCTAGAACTAGTGAAGTCTGCAAGGAAGAATTCATCAGCGTGTCTCCAGTACTGACCAGGGCTAAGGAAGAAGCTGCCCAGACCAGAGAACATGAGACTCGTGTCCCCCTAACTAGCGCATCTCCACAGTGGAGAAGGGTGCACTGGGCTTACAGACATGAGCCATTCCAATGAGCCAACTCAGTCCCCCTTTTCTGGTTTCATGTCCACCAACCAACATTTTTTAAATTATAATTAGGCCTTTACATTGGATTTTCTACAGGGATGCTGACCAACCAACACATGTTCTTCAACTAATTAGAATATCTCTTTATGAATTAATAAACTGGTGTTCTGGTTCACAAATCAGCTTTTTGAATTTGGTTGATGTGAATTGGTCACTCAAGCCAGACCTCACTATTGCTGATTTCTTTCAAGTTATTCCAGTTAATACTTTAGTCTTTCAAACATAAGTATCAATAAATGTATTTTTCGATTTCTCAAAAAGTGCTTCTTCTTGAACCATTCACAGAAAACGATCCCAAACATTACATTCAGTCAAACAATCAAAGAATGTGTCCAAAAGCAATACGACACATCAGAGTTTTACTGCTCTGTTATCACTCAGTTTTCATTTGAAGCAGTGTGGATCCACCTGGAACAGAACTGAGTTTAAATAGCTGCAAATATGGTCTTGTATAAGTCACTCTACATTTTGGGCTTTGATTTCTCCATTTGTATAATGAGGGAGTTTGACAGGATTCTCTCCAAACGCCCTTGTTGACCTTGATAGTCTGTGCTTATATTCCTTTATTTAAAAAATATTAAGAGGGATTACTGTGTGCCACACATCGTGTTCATTAAATTTGAATCCATATTTATCTTTTTTTGTGATTTAACTAAAATAATGTACATAAATCGCTTTGTCAGTGCTAATTATATTACTACCCAGTAGATGCTCTATAAATGTTAGCTGAATTTGAATCCACGCTTATTCCAGAGCAGGAACAATTCTTATATTGAGTGTCATGAAAAGAGGCCATACCTAAATAATGAGTGGGATTGAGCTTTAATGAAAAGAAATACAAAAGAAATCAGTTCTGCTATTGACAGCTAAAAAAAGGAGTGGGGGAGGAGACACTGTAATTGTCCACCTTAGGTTTAAGGAGAACACTAATTCATGCACGGAAACATGTTACTTTACATTTTAATGACTAAAGGTCTGTAGACCCAGTGCTCTGCAATAGATAAAAGCCAGCCACTCTGGCCTTGTTGCCATGGAGACCACCCCTTACATAGGCAGCAGTGGGGACATGGACTTCCACCTTCTGTGATTGGTCTTCCCTGTTGCAGAAGAAGGTGGTCCTGGGCCCATAAATCTCTAAGTCACAGTTATCCTTATTGCCATGAGCTCAGAAATGACTGAATTGATCATGAGCCACCTGTACCATGTTGCTATCATTAAACATGTGGGTCCTTTAAGTGCACCTAAGAGCCAGTGTCTTCAGAGCCATGCCTTGCTAGATTCTATCTACCCCTTTTACAGTCACCATATAAAAATAATTAGTGCTTTCAAAATTGCTGTAGCTTCTTAGCCTAAATGGGCTGAAACATACATGCTGCTGCAATATTTAAAGTGACAGATTAAAATAGAACTCTTGCTAAGTGAAGAAATGCGTGTTAATGTAGTGTAGTCATTTTAACTTGTTTAACTGCTTTGGGTTCTTTTTGAGGAAAATCCCCGGAATTATCATCTGGGGGTGGACCTCTTGTAGTACAGGCTTCCCCCACTAGGTGAGCGTTCTAGGAACCCATCTGTATCAGTGTACCACCTGGCGTTATTGTGAGAGGCTGCATTCAGCTTCAATAAATTATTTTTGAAGACTCTTTCAACGTAATTGCCCGTTTCATGATGGATGATTTACGAGCTAATCTGCCCAGACTGTGATGAGTGTTCAGCAGTTTTTGACCCAAAACGGCATGACTCCTGTGCCCCACCCACCCTATTCACCCAATCTAGCCCTAAGCAACGATTTTTTTGTTGTTGTTTGTTTCCCCAAATGAAAAAAGTCCTCAAAGGGAAATGTTTTGCTGTTGTGGAAGAGGTGAAACAAAAAACAGCAAAAGCACTAAAGGGCATCAAAACCAATGAGTTCAAAAACTGTTTTGAGCAGTGGAAAAACTGTCTTGATAGGTGTATTTTATCAAACGGATAGTACTTGGAAGGTGACTGTAGTTTAAACATGTAAGAATAATACACAATTTTTTATAAACATTGTTTCTTTGGGGACCCTTATTGTATTTACTGAGTGCTTACTATGAGTCAGGGATTGTGCTTTCAGTCTGTGATTTGACTGCCACTCTGCTTTGCAGGCTGTCAATCTTCTTGATTTAGTCACTTGTTTGTCAAGCATCACTAGTTCGAATCCAGACAGTTTCAGTCACAGGTTTGCTGAAAGGATTGCCACCAATACATAATTTCCCAGCTGCTCTAAAAATACAGACAGTGCTCCAACTGAAAGCACTATGCTTTCATAGTATCGGGTGAGAAATCTGACTTCTAGTTTTGATTCCACCACTGTTACTTTGGGTCTGGCCTTATCTAGGTCTCAATTACTTATCTGTTAAACGGGCAGAGTGGTTTGGATAGTGTCTATGGGCCTTTGCAGCTCTGACATTCTTAGATTGGATGTCGTTAGATTGCATTCAGAAATTGTTGCAAAATTATAATGAAGTAGTTTTATGAACTGGTCTGTCATGGCTCAGGTGAGTAGGGGAGAAAACCCATTACTTTTTCCTTAGCAGAGAAAATTGGACCATCCCTCGTTTGCATGGAATGAACCTGTGCTGCTGATGTCTGGCTTTTAGCCCAGCTGTGAGCACTGGGCCTCCCAGATGTGTCATTTGATTTGCACACAAGTCATGTAAGCAACATTTCAACTTGCTTCATTGCAACTCTGCTGGGTAAGGCATATGTGGCATACTGAGACAGCAGGCTACTCCAGAAGCTATTGTTTAAGGGCTGAAGGAAGAAGTCTTTTCAAAGGCGCACTGAAGTTGAGATTCTGACAACGTGGTGCAGACATGGGTGACTGGGATAGAGTTCAGTGGTTGACAGGTCTGTCTGGGCAAAGTACGCAGGAATCAAGGCTCTTTTTGAATCTGAAACTTATGCCATCTCAAAATCTCATGACTAAAGCCACAAAAACCAGCATGTTCTGCAAACTACTGAGGTTTCTGAAGGAATCACAGCAAGGGAAAATACTGTGGCACTCCTACCCTTTTCAATCAGTCCAGGTACACAGATCACTCTCCTCATTTTCTCTAATTGAACTTTCAAGGCATACTTTTTTTACCCTCTCATTTGGGTTGTGACTTTCCTTGATATTCCCAGAATTCCCAGAGTTCATCTCGACATCTGTTATGGATAAAGGTATCAGAAGGGATGAACAGCAGGCAGACCCTTTCTTATTCGTACAAAGAGGCTAACAGCTTCTGGAACAGGACCAAAGTTTCTCCACATTCTCACAGAACAGCGGTATTTCTAATTCCTGGCCAGATCATTTCACTCTGGTAAGTGAATTACCCTCTTGATTGAGAGAAGAATGGAAATAGGAACAGAGATATTATTGATTCCAAAGACTTCCTTTCAAAAGATTGCTCCATTGCAATGTCAAATATGAGATCCTAATCTATAAAAAGTTGCCAACATAGTAAATTTCCAGGATGCTGTCATTCTTGGACTTTTAGAAATCCTGTATTTAGCATCTCCAGATCAATAACCATGAAGCAGCTTAAGTGCTGACCTCAAAAAGAAAAAGGGGTCTTATGATCTACACATTACATGCTTTAGTAAAAATCTATATACAAAAATCCATTTCCCTCTCAGAATATATTACAAAATTAAGCATGCATTTTCATGATGTTAAAAGTCAGCTCTATCCCATGCTGGTATGGCCCAGTGGATTGGGTATTGTTCGGCAGACCAAAAGGTCACTGGTTCATTTCTTAGTCAGGGCACACACGTGGGTTGCAGGCCAGGTTCCCAGTTGGGGGTGTGCAAGGAGCAGCCGATTGATATTTCTCTCAAACATCAATGTTTCTCTCCTTCTCTTTCTCACTCCTTTCCCCTCTCTCTAAAAATCAATAAGTTTTTAAAAACTCCACTCTAAAAGTAAAAATCCAAATTAAGAATGCAACGTCTCTGAGAATTCAGTGAATGCTTGTTGATGAACCATTAGGGCAAAACTCAGTCATCTAAGTTAGGAATGAGATAGTACATAGTCATCCTGAACACGTAAGGGAATATACCATAGGGGGAAAGACAGACAAATATAGAAAGAGAGACCTCATACACAGATTTCCTTCCAAGGGTATAAAAAAGAAACTATCAGTAATTTCCAGGAAATATAAAAAATGTTAGCCTAGAAGGCTATGGTGATAGCCCTGGCCTGTTCCTCTCCTGTTTACATTGATTGCTTTTGTGTTTGTGTTCTCCAAAATTTTGTGTCTTCATTTTGATAGGTATATTTTTGTCATATCTTGTTTTAAGTAAGTTTTTGGGTTTCATTTGGATTTTGAAGTTTTATATCTGAATCAAACTGTCATTCTTGGCCACAGGGATTGAATTTCTCTCAATACACATCACATCTTTTTCACTGTCCATAGTCTCTTCCATGTGCTGTTTCTAGAGTTCTACATGGTCATGCTTAAGATCACAATCTCTGCTTCATTAGTTTAAAAGTGTAACTGTGCGTAACATATATGCTAAGAGGATAGCTACACATCACCTAGTGATGGGTTAAAATTCAAAAATCTTAGCACTGTTCAAAAAGAAATTTTGCTGAACACTTACTATGGGCTGTTTCATAAGACGGAATCAGTGGTGTGCTGGGACTGGCTTATACTGACTCCTGAATGCCAATTTTGCATATCTCTTTCCAACTCCCAGCTCAGTGACTTCATATCAATACCTTGAAATCCACCATGGTAGAGATATTTACACCATATATATTGACAAATGCTACAAATACATATTTTTGAAGATATCCAGTTAGGTTTTTTGTTTGTTTTCTTGCTTTATTTTTTAAATTGTTGTTCTACTATAGTTGTCCCAATATTCTCCCTGTTGCTCTCCCCTGTCTCCCCCGCAACTCCCACAGTCAATCCCCACCCTGTTGTCCATGCCCATGGGTCATTCATACTAGTTCCTTGACTAGACCCTTCCCCTTCTTTTCCCCCTTCTCCCCCTCCCCTTTCCCCTCTGGTCACTGTCAGTCTGTTCCTTGTTTCCATGCCTCTGCTTCTATCTTGCTCATTTGTTTTGTTCATTAGGTTCCTGTTATAGGTGAGATCATATGGTATTTGTCTTTCACCACCTGGCTTAACAGTTGTTTAACATTTACAAACATACCAAATGGACACATCTAATTATGTGACTAGAAATTCATCATTTTTATAGTCCTCTACTGAATCATTGCTGAGTGAGCACTAAATACACTGTAAATTAAAATGTAAAGTTGTTTAGTGAAGCTAAATTTTCATGAGCTAGAAATATTGAAAAATCGGAACTTTAAAGTTGTTCTCAGATGGCAACAGGTAGTTATTTTGTGCTATAAAATAAAACAAAACACTTCTTTTAAAAAATATTTTATGTATTTATTTTTAGAGAGGGAAAGGGAGGGAGACAGAGAGGGAGAGAAACATTAATATGACAGAGAAACATCAATCAGTTGCCTCTCAGATGCACCCTGACCAGGGAACCCAACCAACAACCCAGGCATTTGCCCTGACTGGATTGTAACCAGTGACCTTGCACTTTGCAGGATGACACCCAGACCAACCAACTGAGCCGCACTAGTCAGGGCAAAACATAACATTTCTTAAGTGCATGCATTTCTCCTACACAACAGATTCACACATTGTTTAGTCAACGGAAGTTTATTCTGTGATAATTGTCAGCTGGTGTTAGTACACAGTAATTTGTAATTTATTTATAAAGACTGAGGGAAAGCGTACTTAACTGTTATTTTCAGCCAGCATGTAAGATTTTAAAAATTCCCACAAGCATGTATGGAAGGTAAGATGTCACAGGGTTTTACTACATTTCAATCATCAGGGGACATGGTATTATATTTTCCAGTACTGAATTAAAGTGAGCAGAACTTTTTAGTGTAAAATGTTTCAGACATATAAAAATATACAGAGAATAATGTCATGATCTGTGAAGTACCAATGCTCATTCATTCCTTCTCTTCCTACATCCACCTCCAGAGGTAGCTACCATTCTTAACTTGGTGTTAATTGCTATCCAGCATATCCATACACCTTTACTCTAAATTATCCATTATACATCCTGTGCATACTTTAAAACTTTATAAGTGCGGTCATATTGTATCTATCCTGCAGTTTGTTTCTTGTGAGGTTCACTGATGTTGATAACAGGTGGCTCTAGATCATTCATTTTTATTTCTATCTGATTATATGATATTCTATAATCCAGTTATCTCTTCTACTGTTCATGTTCATTCATGTTGTCTCCAAATGTTACTCTTTCAAACAAGTCTACTATAAACATTCTGGCCCATATGTCTCCATGAACACATATATTTCTCCAGGGTAGATACTTAGGAGTGGAATTGGTCAGCCTTATAGTATTGACTTAGATTCCACTTGGCAATAGTAAGTTGCTCACAGAAGAGTTGTGCCAATTTATGCTCCCTGTAGCAGTGTGGAAGAGTTCTCCTTGCTTCATGTCCTTCCCAATACCTGCTGTTTTTAGCAATACAGGCAGGTTTTTAAGCTATTAATACTAATATTTTAAATTCCAGCTTTGCATTGAATTCAGGGATTTTAAAACTAGTTCTAAATGTACAGGTAGTCTTGTGTCCTCCCTGGGGTCAGTAAAAAGAGCATTTTAGCTTCTAGTATTAAATTTCAAAGTATCCACTATAATTTTCCTTTTTAAGCATTTTCATTATGGTTGAAAAGTTAAGATGCCACTTACTAACATTTTATTTGTTCTCATTTGATTTCTCTCATAGCTTGCCATGTTAAAGAGGACATTCACTCACTATCCAGCTGAGTTAAAAAAAATATATATATATATATTAACTAAGAAAACCCTTAGCACATTCAGTTTTTCTTGTGCTTCAAATCATTCTGACTTACTTCCCTGCTCCATTATATTCTAATTTCTTCTCAAGTCAGGTTGTATTTGTTATTTTTGCAGTGATTGAGTTAGTAAGTCTATCTCACAAATACTTAAGACAAAATGTATCTTTGAAATAATTTACATTTTATTTTGGTTTGGGTTTAAGAAGTTTTGTTTAACATAAGGAATACATCCTCACAAAGTCCAACTTCATTGGCAGGTCTCAATATATATTAGTCCTATTTGGTGGACATGTGCTGAAACTATCTCCTCATAATTTAATGTGCTAATTCGTATGTGTGAAAATGAGGTAATCAACAAATATTGGGTAGACCCTCACCAAGTGCAAGGAAAAACTTAAGGCTTGAATATGAATACCCTATGATTTCACTTATAAGAGGAATCTAACGAACAAAATAAACTGACAAAACAGAAAAGGAGGCAGGGAAACATGGGACAGACTGACAGATGTTGGGGGGCAGAGAGGGGGGACTGGATGAAAGAAGATGAAAGGAAGGATTGGCCAAAGAAAATATATGCATAACCCACAGACAGACAACAGTGTGGTGATGGCCAGAGGGAAGGGCAGTGGAGCCTGGGTGAATGTGGGCCAAGTGGTGGTGGGGCGGGGGAGAGGGAATGGGGACATCTGTAATACTGCCAACAATAAAAATGTTAAAAAATATTTCTTTAAAAAACTGCCTTTTCTAACTTTTATTAAAATTTTCTTTTGAACAAAAATAGAAAGGATTTAGGTTTTGTCTTGAATACTGTTTTGTTCCTAAGCATTTTGCTGTCCTTGGGCAGACCCCTAAGACTAATTACAAACTGACCATTCCAAATCAATGTAGGGGAGTGTACTGAATTGTAATAAAAATAACTTGTTTTGACTCTTTAATGCTTGATTCTTGATTTATTGAGCACTCTAGAAACTACCACTCCTATGGGAAGCGATTCCTGTGGTCTAGTACATTAATAAGCATTTTTCTCAGAGAAAGTGTAAGACTGGATTGATTTCTGACTAAACCCAAAACATCACTGACCTAACTTCTCTCCAAGTGAAGCATTTCTTAAAGACCCTTACATTTTCAAAAATATACTCTGAAATTTTCTTTTTATAACAGAATATTGTAGCTTACATATTGGAGTGTTTTTAATAAATACACACACATATACATATGTTGTGAGATTCATACATAATTTTTAAAAAATCAACAATAACATTCACTCCTCAGCCAACATAGGAGAAAAAACTTGAATACACTTCAATTTTTAAGGTGTTCCTTGGAAGTTGGATTAACTTATTAACTAGTTCACTAATCATGCTTCTTCCAAAAAGTTCAAAAATAAATTTAAAAGCAAAGAAAATACCTAACACTGTGAAGGGATGCTCATTAAGGCATCTGAAACAATCTCAGTTTTTCTTTTTTAATTTTAAATTCTTTTAGAATTCTTTTTTTAAGTATATTTATTGATCATGTTGTTACAGTAGTTCCAATTTTTTTTCCTTTGCTCCCCTCTGCCCAGTACCCTCCTTCCCTCCAGCAATCTCACTCCCCTTAGTTCATGTCCATGGGTCATGCATATAAGTTCTTGGGCTTCACCCTTTCCTACACTATTCTTAACTTCCCCCTGTCTATTTTGTACCAACCGATTATGCTTCTTAGTCCCTGCACCATTTCCTCATTTCTCCCTCTCCTCCTTCCCAGCTGATAACCCTCCAAATGATCCCTATACCTATGATTCTGTTCCTATTGTGGCTTGCTTAGTTGGATTTCATTTTTTAGATTCAGTTGTTGATAGTTGTGAGTTCGTCATTTTAGTGTTCATAGTTTTGATCTTCTTTTTCTTAAGCTCCTTTGACATTTCATATAATAATGGCTTGGTAATGATGAATTCCTTTAGCTTTACCTTGTCTGGGAAGCACTTTATGTGCCCTTCTGTTCTAAATGATAGCCTTGCTGGATAGAGTAATCCTGGTTGCAGGTTGCCTTTCATCACATTGAATACTGCTTGCCAGTCCCTTCCTGCCTGCAAAGTGTCCTCTGAGAAATGAGCTGATAGTCCAATAGGCATCCCCCCTGTAGGCAACTCTCCACCTCTCTTGCTGCCCCCAGGACTCTGCCTTTATCTTTCACCTTTTCAATCATGATGCATCCTGGTGTGGTCCCCTCTGGGTCCAGCTCATCTGGGACCCTCTGTGCTCCCTGGACCTGTATGTCTATCTCCTTTGCAAAATTTGGGAAGTTTTTCTCATTTTTTTCAATTCTTGATTCCTCATTCTGCACTGGTTAATTGTGTTTTCCTTCCTTGTGTTCCAAGTCATTGGTTTGAACCCCGGTTTCCTTCCCTTCACCATTGGTTTTGTGTGGATTTCCTTTCGTTTCACTTAGCATAGACTTCACTTCTTCTCTTATGTGTTTGCCATACTCAAGCATATCTGTCAAGCCTGTGAGCATCTTTATCACCAGTGTTTTGAATTCTGCATCTGTTAGGTTGTCTATCTCCTCATCTGTGAGGTTGTCTATCTCCTCGTCGCTTAGTTCTCCCACTGGAACCTTGATCTGTTCCCCCTTTTGGGCCATACTTCTCTGTCTCCTCATTCTCACAGGCTCCTGTGTTTGTTTGCCTCCATGTCCCAGGTAGAGCTGTTGCTCCTGTTATGTTGTAAGCGGCGGAGCCTTAGGGATTCATCAGTACAGGGCGACCTGTTTCACCACGTTGTGGCACTGTATGTGGGGGAAGAGTCTAAGAGAGAACAATGCCACCTTCCCAGCATGCGCCCCTTTTCCAGGCACCTCTCTCACCTCTACACCGGGCTGGCACTCCTCTAGTTGCCACCCTGGCCATTGTTCCCAGAGTGGGTGGGACCACAGATGTTCTAAGACCATGGGGGGTCCTTTAAACAAGCAGACTCTGCGGAGAGACTGGCAGCCTCCGCCTCCACCCCAACCCCCACTGGTCTGCACAGTAGGAAGCAATGAGGCTTATTTCCCTGGTGCTGGGACTGTAAGCTGTGAGGTTCGATGAGGAGCTAGGAACACTCCCCGGGTGTCCCTCCTGACTTTTTTAAACATGTGACTGCACTTTCTGCCAGCCTGCCACTGCCGCCGTTGCTGCCATCACCAGTCCGTGTCCTCTCTGCCCCAGCTCCACCCCTCCTACCTGTCTGGATGAGTATTTCTTCTTTATATTTTTGCTTGTTGGACTTCCATGCAGCTTGATTTTCTGGAACTTCTGGTTGTCTCTAGTTTTGATGTAGTTGTATTCCTTCTTAGTTGTGGAGGTAGATTCAGCGTGTCTATCTACGCCTCCATCTTGGCCAGAAGTCCTAACAATCTTAGTTTTTAAATAATGGAAGTCAATCAAACCAGATTCCTAGGCTTTTGTCTCCTAATAAATATTGACACAAGTTCTAGAACCCAAATAAGTTGTGAAAGAAACCATTAAGTCTGGCAAACTCAACTAAGAGCCCTTTGCAAGCAATGGCTCAGAAAACAATTACAGGTATCTAGATGCTTTCTCTGTTTCCTTGGGCTCCATTAAATGGAATATTTTTTTCAATGTGCAAATGAATATCCACTCATAAACATGGCTATTTAACCCTAGAAACCTCATTTATTACTATCCTAGATTTGGATGAAGAAATTTTTTTGAGCAGATATTTTACCCTATTGCTAGTCAGATATCTCTGTCTATCTCTGTCTCTCTCAGAGAATCATTAAGTTAGGCTAAAGATAAACATTTAACTGAAAATGTGTATGGTGCCTTTAAGGTATCACTAATAAACTAGAAGGAAAGAATTTTCAATACATAATTGATACTATACTAAGCTGAAAAACTATATGAATGAATTTAAGATTGGACATTTTTAATGTGGAATTAACACAAGTACATTTACATTGTAAGTACATTTACAATGTAATTAAAATTTGAAGACTTAAAGGGAAATTGCTGCTATATTTCATAGTAACACATTTATAGCCCAATAAAATGAATACAGTGCAGTTACATATACAAATATAGCATTCATTGTACAGTGATTAAAACATTAAAAGACTATAACTATATGCTTCGATCTATAGAATTTGGTATTGTCTTAAATGATTAAAATTCCTAGTTTAATACCATGAAATTAAAACATTTTGTGCAGAATGGCATTATTTAAAAAAATGTTATCTCCTAATTCTGTCTTCTAACCACAGGATCAGCACACAAAAGAAATTAATTTTAATTTCATTTTGTTATTTTTGCAGAAGCACTAAGTGAAATATCAAATATATAGGCATTTTCATGAGTGAGTCATAAATCAACCATCATAAATTCCAGCAAGTGTACATGAGAAAATTTATAATTTGAAGGTACCTTTAAATAAAATACAACTGTTTTATCACACAAATTGTTACATCAAATGAAATAACAAACTATGATCTTGATATGACACACAAACCTACTTAAAACCTGTTTAAAAGATAAAATATTTATGTACTCTATACTTATTGTATTGTTTATTATAACATACTTCCTCAAAAATAAACCATGCACTTAATATGCCAACTTGATAGTAGAATGCACAATCCATGTTTCAAAAGGCAGCAAAATTTCAATCCATTGTCTTCAGTGGTCCTTGATATAAAATACCCCAAGCTAAACTCAATCCTGCAAGCAACAACTGGCCCTGCACTTTAAAACAAGTCATCACACTGTTTACATACATAAAAGAAATACATCTATACATGTATTTTTTAAAAAAAAGTAGGAAGAAACACAATATAACTAAATAAAACTTTTACTACAACATATTTACCCCCAGAAAATCCAAAAGCAAGTAGACACTGGAAAGCAGAGCATTATTACAGGAACACCTCTTGTGCATATATGAATATTTAACTTAAAGCTGTGGTATTGTGTCTGAATTAAATCACGATGCATAAAATGTAAACTTTAACACATCCTAACTACAGGATTTTTAGCTTTGGATCCTTTTAAAACTATAAGACAGCTCTAAAAACCTTAAACACCAGCCAAAGTGCAAAAGAGGTCCTTCAGAACATATCCCTTTGGTACATTATACTCACATAGATAACAGAATTAAATAATAAACTCTGATTTAACCAAGTAGTTTAAAATTTCTGATTAACTCTCCTCTCTCTTTGGACTTTTGTTATGTTCCTGAAAAGTTACCAACAAAATTACAGGTAAAGCCTTTCACCTATAAGTGTTAAAAGTAATTGATTTCCAATTTTTTTAGATGGAATCTGAATGCATGCCATAAAAAAACCCTATTTGGAAACAAAGTAAGACTGAACTTTTCACCTGTGGGAAATGGAAGGTGTGGAGATACTTCTTGCAAAAACGAGACATACTGTGAATGATGAAGTCCATCTCAGTCTTGAGGAAATTCTGTGAATGTCATGGGCGGCACAGAATCATCCTGACTCTTGTGTTGTTAACCTGCAACACTTCTAAGAAATATAATCTAGTTCACACCTCCAAAGAAAATGTCAATTTTAAAAGTCTATTCATTTCTCCTTTAATTCAAGGGGAAGTTAGTTTCCTTGAGTTACTCAGAGCAGCATCTACAAAATAATGAAGAATGATGTTACTATTCAAGTGACTTTTAAGGCCAAAAATGTTTCCTGTGCTATGATTTCTAACACTGATAAAAACATACAAAATGGAATCAATTAATTTGGGGGGAAATGTGATTCATTACAACACAGTTAACTTAGGAAGTATTCCAAATGTTAGTATCTTAGATTTTATCTTATTCTAACAGATATAATTTTTCCAAATAATTTATTTGTTTATTTTTAGAGAGAGGGGAAAGGAGAAGGAGAGGGAGAGAAACATCACTGTGTGGTTGTCTCTCACTCGCGCCCCCAACTGGGGACCTGACGTGCAACCTAGTCATGTGCCCTGACTGGGAATTGAACCAGTGACACTTGGCTCGCAAGCCGATGCTCATTCCACTGAGCCACAGCAACCAAAGCTCTAACAGATATAATATTTTCATGTTGTAAACTGTAATGTTTCTTTGCATCTGTTTGATACTTTTCTTTCCTGGTTAGTGCTTTTCCTGTCCTGTATAAAAAAGAAATTGTTAAAATGCTCATCCATGAAGATATTGTCCTGTGTTTGTTTTGGATCAAGCCAAAAAGGAAAAGGGACTCATGGACATAGAAAACAGTGTGGTGATTGCAGGAGGGGAGGGGAATAAGAGGGATAAATGGTAATGGAAAAAACACAATAAGAATAATAATAATTGCTCCTGGGGAAAAAAGAAGCTTTATGATCCTAGCTTTTATGTTTAGGTCTATGACCCAATTGAAATTAACTTTTGTATATGCAGTGAGGTGGCAGGATGAAGGCTCATTTCTTTTCCCATATGGATATACAGTTGCTCCAGCACCATTTGATAAAACCACCTTCTTTTCTCTACTCAGTTGACTTGGCACCTTGATTAAACATTAATTGTTTATGTATATGTGGATCTACTTCTGAACTCTATTTTTCTACACCACACTATATTTGCTGTTAGCCTTATAGTATCTTGACATCAGGGTATGGAAATCTTCCAAATTTTTGAGATTCTGTTACAGATTATTTGCATTCCTGTACACATTTTAGAATAAACTTGTCTTTACTATTTTTTTTCCCAAAAGGATCTGCTGAGATTGTGGTTGCATTATTTCTACAGGTCAATTTGGGGACAACAGACTTCTTAACAATGTTGATATTTCCAATTCTTGAACATGATAAATATTGCTCCCTTTCTTGGGTCATTTTAAGTATATGTCAGCAATGACTCATGGTTGCAAGTATAGAAGCCTTAGACATTTGTTGTGAGATTTATTTCTAATTTACTTTATGTTTTACATTACCAATGTAAATGGCGTTGTTTTTTAAATTTCATTTTAAATTCTCTGTTGCTAAGATAAAGAATTATAATTCATTTTATATAATGAGTTTGTATACTATGGTCTTATCAAATTCACTTATTACTTCTAGTAGGGTCTTTTGTTTTTAGATTCCCAATGGTTTTGTACATACATATGATTCGCTGAGCACAACAGTGTTCTCTTCTTTTCTAATCTTTCTGTTTATCTCCTTTATTTTGAGTTATGGCATTGGCTATGATTTCTAGTATAGATGTTGAATAGAAATGGTGAGAGTAAATATCCTTGCCATGTTGCTAATCTTAGGGGAAAAGTTTTCAATATTTCACCACTGGGTATGATGTTAGCTGTAGTTTTTCACAATTGTGCATTATCAGATTGAGGAAATTCCTTTTATTTATAGCTTGATGAGTTTTTATCATGAATGAGTATAGAGTTTTGTTAAGTACTTTTCTGAATCTATTGAAATGATTACAAAAATTTCCCCTTAATTATGTGAATATGGTGAATTATACTGAATTTTAAGTATGTAATACAAGTATTTAATGCTATTTCCCGCCCTCTTTGGCTGTATCCACAAATTTTGATATGTTGCATCTTCATCCAACTTGAAATAATTCTAATTTCCTTTGTGCTTTTCTTCTTTGTCCCACATGTTAATTTGTGTCATTAAACATCCAAATATTTATGGATTATTGATTTCTAATATAATACTCTTGAGACTTTATATGATTCCAGTCTTCTGAAATTTAGTGACTTATTTTATGACATAGCATATGATATATCTTGGTGAATGTTTTATGTATACTTAAAAGTAACGGTGTATTCTGCAGTCATTGGGGTTTAAATAAATGTTACTTAGTTCAGATTGTTAGTATATCAGATTCTTCTGATTATTATCTAAATAATTCCATAATTCAATAATTACCTAAACAACTCAAAAATTAGTGCAGAAAACATTTGAAAGATGACTCAGATTTCGAGTACCAAAAAAAACCAACCAAACAAGTGACTCTAGATCTAGTCAAGATGGTGGCGTAGGCAGATGTGGTTCACTTCTTCACGTAACCTCATCAAAATTACAACTAAAATACAGAACCACCATCAGCCAGAACCATCAGAAATCAAGTTGAATAAAGTCTGACAACTACGGTATCAAAGAAACCACATCCATCGAGATAGGTAGGAGGGATGCAGACAAGGAGTGGGCTGGTCCCACACCCATGTGTAGTGGATAAAAATTTGGGAGGCATATCTCAAAAGCAAGGAGCCCCAGCCCCACACCGGTACCCCGGTCCTGGGTTCCAGTGCCAGGAAGATAAGTCCTTACAACTTCTGGCTGCAAAGACCAGCAGGGATTGAGTCAGTGGAAGAAACTGCCAGAGCCCCAAGCAGTTCCCCTTATAGAACCCACACACAGACTCACGTATTCAGACTCACTCCCTCTGAGCTCCAGTACCGTGGTAGCAGTGTGAAAGGCACCAGTGGTATACAGGGAGAAACTGAAGTGACTGGCATTAAGGTGAGCAGAGGCCACTGTCTCATTTCTAAACCCTCCCCTCATAGAGCCGGCAAGCCGTTGCCATACATGACACTCCATCAACTTGGCTAACACTGTATATATACCAGCCAAGATAGAGGCCTATACAGACATGCTGCATCTCCCTTCACAACTAAGAAGGAATACAACTACCTCAAAACTAGAGACAACAAGAAGTTCCAGAAAATCAAGATGCATGGAAGTCCAACAAACAAAGATATAAAGAAGAAATACTCATCCAGACAGGTAGGAGGGGCAGAGCCAGGGTGGAGAGGATGCAGTGTGGTGGCGGCAAGCAGCAGTGGCAGCGGCAGGCCGGTAAAAAGCGCAATCACACATTTTAAAAAATCAGGAGGGACACCTGGGGAGCACTCCCAGCATCAGACAAGATCACACAGCTCACTGTCCCAGTGCCGGGGAAAATAAAGCCTCTTTGCTTCTGACTGCAAGCCAGTGGGGGCTGGGGTGGAGGAAGAAACTGCTGGTCTCCCAACACAGTCCTCTTGTTTAAATGGCCCCCACGGTCCTAGAATGTCCACAGACCCATTCACTCTGGGAACAACAGCCAGGGCAAAAGCTAGAGAGGTGCCAGTCCCATATGAAAGTGGGAGAAGTGCCTGGAAAAGGGGCAAGTGCTGAGCAAGCCACATTGTTCCCTCTCAGACCCCTCTCCCACATATAGCATCACAACGTGGTGAAACGGGTCACCCTGTACTAACGAATCCCTAAGGCTCTGTCCCTTATAATGTAACAGGGGCGACAGCTCTATGTAAGACACAGAGGCAAACAAACACAGGAGTCTGTCAAGTTGAGGAGACAGAAAAGTATGGCCCAAAATGGGGAACAGACCAAGGTTTCAGTGGGAGTACTAAGCGATGGGGAGATAGCCAACCTAACAAATAAAGAGATAGCCAACCTAACAGATGTAGAGTTCAAAATACTGATGATAAAGATGCTCACAGATTTGACATATATACTTAAGTATGGCAGACACATAAGGGAAGTATGCTAAATGAAACAAAGGAAAATACACATAAAACCAGTGGTGAAGGGAAGGAAACCAGGGTTCAAATCAATGATTTGGAACATAAGGAAGAAAAAAACAGTCAACTAGTACAGAATGAGAAAACAAGAATTGAAAAAAATGAGGAGAGGCTTAGGAACCTCTGGGACAACTTTAAATGTGCCAACATCCAAACCATAGGGGTGCCAGAAGGAGAAGAGGAAGAGCAAGAAATCGAAAATATATGTGACAAAATAATGAAGGAAAACTCCCCAAATTTGGTGGAGGAAATAGAAAAGGAAGCAGAGTCCCAAACAAGCTAGACCCAAAGAGAACCACACCAAGACACATCATAATTAAAATGCCAAAGGTGAAAGATAAAGAGAGAATCTTAAAAGTAGCAAGAGAAAAGCAGAGAGTTACATACAAAGGGGTGCCTCAAAGACTTTCGGCTGATTTTCCAAAAGAAACTTTGCAGGCAAAAAGGGACTAGCAAGAAGTATTCAAGGTGATGAAAAACAAGGACTTATAATCAAGATTACTCTATCCAGCAAAGCTATCATTTAGAATGGAAGGGGAGATAAAGTGCTTCCCAGACAAGGTAAAGCTTAAGGAACTCATCGTCACCAAACTATTATTATGTGAAATGTCAAAGGGACTTACTTAAGAAAAAGATAAAAATTATGAACATTAAAATGACAACAAATTCAAAACTATCAACAACTGAATCTAAAAAATAAAAACAAAATCCAACTAAGCAAACCACAAATAGGAACAGAATCATAGGTATGGGATCATTTTGGAGGGTTATCAGCTGGGAAGGAGAAGGGGGAGAAATGGGGAAGTGGTTCAGGGATTAAGAAGCATCATTGGCTGGTACAAAATGGAGAGGGGGAAGTTAAGAAAAATATAGGAAAGGGTGAAGCCAAAGAACTCATATGTACAACCCATGAACTAAGGGGGTGGGATTGCTGGATATAAGCAGGGTACTGGGTAGAGGGGAGCAAAGGGGGAAAAATTTAGATACTGTAACAACATAATCAATAAAATATACTTAAAAAGAATTTGGCCAACACTATTTGACTGGCCTTGGTGATCCCCAGAGGCTCCACCACACCCAACTTATGGGCCCACCCAAGCTGCTTTTCCGTAGGAATGGCTGGTCTTGGCTCATGCTTCACAACTTCCCAAATCCTATCAAACAAGCAACAGCTGGCCTCACTAAGCTCCAGGTCAGGCACTAACAGCAGACAGCTTAGATTCACAATTTGGCTTCACCTGGGAAACTCCAAGCCCAGCACAAGAAGCAGCCATCTCATCTTGCTTTATAGCTCAGGCAGGGTGCCCTGGGCAAAATACAGGTGGGGGCTTGCCTTGGCCTGCACTACTCGGGAAACCCCAGGGCGAACACACCCAGTGGACAGCTACAGACCATGTTGGAGCACCACCACCCTGCCCCTGCATAGCTGATCCTCCATGGAGGGAAGAGTTTGGTGGTCAGTGGTTACAGCCAATCCTTACAGCTGACTGGCATGCATAAATCTCTCCCATTGATCTGCCAATAGCAACCAAGGCTCAACTATAAGAGGAGGCTGTACTCAGCCCACACAAAGGGCACACCACAAGTACCAAGCGTGGGTGATAGGGGAGGCTGAACTACTGGTCCCTACAGGACACCTACTACATTAGGCCACACTACCAAGACACGGAGTCATAGCAGCTCTACGCAGAAACAAATTTAGAGGCTGCCAAGTTGAGGTGGTGAAGAAATATGGCCCAAATGAAAGAATGGAACACAACACCAGGAAAATAACTAAATGAAACAGAAATAGCCAACCTATCAGATGCAGAGTTCAAAACAGTGGTGACAACAATGCTCAGAGAAATGACTGAGTATTGCCAAAAAATAAAAGAAGTGAAGATTATTCAAAGTGAAATAAAGAAAAATATACAGGGAACCAACAGCGAAGGGAAGGAAGCCAGAATCAAATCAACGATTTGGAACAAAAGGAAGAAATAAACATTCACCTGGAAGAGAAAGAAGAAACAAGAATTGAAAAAAACGAGGAGAGAATTAGGAACCTCTGGGACAACTTTAAAAGATCCAACATCCAAATCAAAAAGGAAGAGCAGAAATTGAAAACTTATTTGAGAAAATAATGAAATAGAAGTTCCCTAATTTGGCAAAGAAAATAGACATATAAATCCAGGAAGCACAGAGAGTCCCAAACAAGTTGGACCCAAAGATGAATACACCAAGACATATCATAATTAAAATGCCAAAAGTTAAAGATAAAGAGAGAATCTCAAAAGTAGCAAAAGAAAATAAGAGTTACCTACAAAGGAATTCCCATGAGACTATCAGCTGAATTCTCAAAAGAAACTTTCCAGGCAAGAAGGGGCTGGCAAGAAATATTCAAAGTGATGAAAAGCAAGGACCTACAGCCAAGTTTACTCTATCCAGCAAAGATATCATTTAGAATGGAAGGACAGATAAAGTGCTTCCCAGAGAAGGTAAAGCTAAAGGAGCTCATCATCACCCAGCCATTATTATATGAAATGTTAAAGGGACTTATTAAATAAAAAAAGAACATCAAAACTATGAACAACTGAATCTAAAAAATAAAAACAGAAACAGAAACAAACTAAGCAACAACCAGAACAAGAACAGAATAATAGGAATGGGGGTCATTTGAAGGGTTATCAACTGGGAGGCAGAAGAGGGAAAAATGGGGAAAAGGCACAGGGATTAAGAAGCATAACTAATACGTACAAAACATACAGAGGGATGTTAAGAATAGTATAGGGAAGGGTGAAGCCAAAGAATTTACATGCATGATGCACTGACATGAACTAAGAGTGGAGGGATTGCTAGGGGTGGTACCAGGTGGAGGGCTGAAAGAAAAAATATTGGGACAACTATAACAGCATAGTCAATAAAATATACTTTTAATAAATTAAAAACATAAGTGACTCTATTCATGAGGTTCCCATGTGACCCAATATTTATATTGAGGCCTATCATCCTTAGATTTTATTTTATGTCCTTAAACGAAATTTGGAACCAAATAAATTACTCCTGGTCTATTAGTCCTCTAAACACAATGTAGTATTACCTGGAATTTAAATGTAAGTTCAAAACTAGAAATTCAAAGGAAATATGTACATATAGAAATAATAATCTTGTTCTCAAACAAGCCTGGTTTCTCTTTTGTGCTGATTTTTCATAAATAGCTCAGTATCACTCAGGGAGAAAATCTACAAAAATATGGGTTTGTATACAGAAATTTAATAGAACAGAATACCAGGTCCGTTCTCATTGCTTCATACTACTTTCACACATTAAATCTTGGGCACAGACACAGAGGTAATGTGTGTGTGTGTGTGTGTGTGTGTGTGTGTGTGTGTGTGTGTGTGTGTGTGTGTGTAGCAGAAACCTACCATAAGAAAAGAACATGTCCTCTGAACTGAGTAAAAACACACTGGGAAAATATTCTTGGATAGTAAAGTTGGTATCTTAAAAGTATTTTATCAGTATTCAGTTCTGAATGATCTCTTATAAAACACCACAGTATCTGAAACTCCTTCAAACTTATCAACCTTGTCAGGGAAAGTTTAACATGTTTATTAAATCCTAGCTAACATAATACGTTTGCAGCTTTATTTCTAAAGTGCAGAGAGGTTGTCACCCTATTCCAATTTCATTTTCGGTAAAGCTTTACAACTTTTAACCTTTAAACAAATAGTATAGTCTATTCATATTATACCTGTAACTTTGGCATTCCGAAACCTATAGTCACCGATTAAAATCTGCAAACTGTTCCCTGGAATCAGGCCTTTTTTTCTTCTGTTTAGATTTTCCACCAACCTAAATAATAAATGAATTAGTAGCCAACAATGGTAATGTAAGCTAATAAAAAACACAAAGACATTGCATTGCAGCTCAAATTTTCACAAAGCTA
Source organism: Furipterus horrens (assembly GCF_987537825.1). Lineage (NCBI taxonomy): Eukaryota > Metazoa > Chordata > Mammalia > Chiroptera > Furipteridae > Furipterus > Furipterus horrens. The sequence goes on along the minus strand of NW_028327187.1, from coordinate 18,643,005 downwards.
TTGCACGATTCAAAGACCTTCATTCACAAAGCTATTGCATGTGTTCAAAGATACTGTTCTTGAGTCTTTTGAGTAACCTACAAAGGATTGAGATTTCTAGCAAAAATGGTTATAATTTTAATGGCACATCATTAATTTTCACCCTTGTGTGTATATTCTTCCATCTTTAGGGTCAGAGTACACGGTCAATATAGCATTTCAGTAAAGTTATTGACACACTGAAACGATTTCATATAAAATTTCAAAGATTTATGGAAGCTCCATTTAGTCCTCTTCCAAACAATATTCCTTCCTGCTTTGGGTTTTCTAAAATTAAACAGTACATTTGGCAGAACTATCTTTGCAACTGGTGCTACGTTAAGTCAAACGCATAAGGATAGGGTCAATTATTTGAACTGATATAGAGAAGTGTGGCTATGCTAAAGGAGCGAGGCATGGTCCCTGGCACTCAGCAGGCATTCATTAAAGATGTGATGACTTAAATTACCCCGTGTAATGCAATCTGTAGCCATTCCAAAGCCAGATGTATCAGCTGGAATGTCTGAGCCAATGGCAAACCACAAAAGAGCATGCAGACTCATAGCATTTCATTCCTTCAAAGCATTTTTCACTCACCAAAGGTTAACATTCCTATCAGTGAGCTATACAGGCATGGCTGAAGCAATGAAAATGAAACACTGATAAGAAATGTGATAGTTCTGCTTCTTGAGACTGTATAACAAAGATACAAGTAAAGCAGAATATTTGATTAGATATCCATGTGCCCCAGGTGGAAGTCATCACAGGCAGGGAGAACGCACCTACCATTGACCCTCAGCATCCTCATGGAGAAGCTGAATGACATCTCCATTTCTAATCAGGGGGTCTTCTGAGCCTTTCTTCCTGCAATCTGCTAGGGGTTTATATTTGTCTGGAGACTGTAAGGTTGTTTTGAAAAATTACATTATAAACTTGATTGCAAAACTACTTGCACAACTGCATGCTCTAGGACAGAGAATTCATGTGGTACTTCAATGGTAAATGTGGTAGCTGCAGCAGCTTTGCAGGAGCAAACAAACATGAAGCAGTTTGTGATGGGGATAAAAAGCAGAACATGTATTTAATTAACCTTAAGAACTCACTTTTATTTGCAAAAAGAGAATTACACCATGAACTACACAGAGAATAATAGAGCACAACTAATTTAAGTTACATGAATCATAAGCATATATCCAGAAAAAAACAAACATAAAAGTAATTTTTAAATACTATTGTTTGTAATCTACTCTCATGAAAAATTTATCTTGCCAAATACAAAAGGCAGTGGCCCTGAACAAAGATTCACTAATGACCCCACGGGCTTTCTAATCTTTATACTGTTCGCCACCAGTAAAAATAATGGGCACAAAAGCTCTGGGTCCGACAAAAGCAGGTTAAATGTTGTGCTTTAATTTGCACTAATCTTTTGCAGCTATAATTTTAACTTGATTCATTAATAAGCTAAAAAAAAATTCAAGGCACACTGATTGCATTTGGTTACAAAGTAAATGGAGAAGAAATAATAAATCTCATGTCCAAAAGTATTTGGAGATGTTTCCAGCACAATATCTAACACATTGAATACATGATTTCAAAAAGTAAGAGTACCATAATTAAAATTTTAATGAAAGAAAAGAAATAATTATGTGATGTCGATTCTTTACACATCCAAAGGAATTAACCTAAAAGCAATATCCACGTTGCTTGGGCTGAATGTCTTTTGAGCAGTACTTTTATCAAATGGGCTGAGGAGCAGGCAGGAAAGAGTTATTTGCCATTTAACAGTAACTTCATCAAATTAGGAGATTCATCCCCGACACCAGCCTCTACAAGGTAAGCAGCACCCATTATTTCTCACTTTTTTATTTGATAAAGTGAGACTAAAAAGCAGCTCATTGCAGCCCATTCTGCTTGGGGGTGGGGGGTGTCTTTCTTTTTTGTATGCACTTAACTGTTTTTATTTTTTCAGTATGTCTTCCTTAGTAACACACCTTGGAGAACTATTGGAAGACTAGAAGAAAACTGATAGGTTTTTCTACATTCTCATCCCCTATGATTAAAGCACTAACTAGTTTTGCATATTTGCTTTATTTTCCGACACCAAATCTGGGGAAATGCTTACTGAAGATTTTGTCAGTTCCTGACAATCCCCTCATAGACCATCTACAGTAAACGTTTAAACCCCAGCTGGCTTCACCTGAGTTTTCGCTCACATCTGATCTACTGCCCTCCTCAAACAGCATTAATTTTAAAAATAAAAGTCCTTTTTATTATTAGTCTCAATGGGTGGTTCTCAAAGTTTAGAAGGCATAGCTTTGGGGGTTCCCAACACCTTTCCAAGAGTCTGCAAGGTCAAACCTGTATGAAGACATTATTTACTTTTTCACTCTTATCCTCTCACAAGTATACAGTGGAGTTTTCTAGAGGCTACCTGATGTGTGATAGATAGTACAATAGACTGAGTGCAAAAGCAGGTCAAAGTGACTTGCAAAAATATTTAAAATGCCACTCTTCTCACTAAATGTTGTGTTTAGAAAAATGTAATTTTTAATAAAAATTGTTATTTATATGAACTTACAATGGTTTATTAATATTTAAAAATAATGAATAAATAACTATATTTATCAGTTTTAATTTGTAATATGGCAAATATTACTAGATGTAAACAAGAGCTCTTTGGGATTCTCAATAAACTTTAAGAATATAAAGGGTTCCTGCATTAAAAAGTTTGAGCACTGCTACTCTAGCCAATTAACACTGGACAAAACCTCTTAGCAGCACTGACCCTCAATTTCCACCTCTGTGCATTGGAGGTGATAAAGCCTGCCTTTCCTCTCAATAATACTATGAATATTAAATGGGAAATTATATTGTAAACTGTAAACTACCATATAAGTATGTTTATAGTCATTGTATTATTAGTAGAAAGAACATTCCGTTAGTTTTTTAAAGAAACCATTCAGGTCCATGCTCTGCAGTTTTGTGGTTCGCCATGCCATTATTGCCTTACCCCAGTAATTAAAACTGCCAAATTGATGCTGCTGCTCTGAAGGGCACCAAGGAGCAGTCCACTGCAAAGTACCATTCCCACCCTCCAAGCTGGTGACTTCAGAAAATTGGAGATACACCCGAAAAAGTCTAACTCACCTCTAATAATCCAAAAGGATCCTAACAACATTGCAAGCTACTTCTATAAAACACTTACTTTTACCCTAAAGCAACCTCCTTTAGTTTTATGGGGTAACCCCTTGCTCTAATATGCTGAGATTTAGTATAATTAGTACATTTTTGAGAGCCCGCTAAACCATATTGCCCAGATGTTTATTAAAGAATTTTTAACGTGTAACATTTATTTCCTATATTTTCCAATCTGGGATCTAAACTCATTTTCAAAGTACATTTTACACTCCTTTGTTCTTTGACTTTGTCTCATGTGCCTCAATTGAAAACACAGTGGTGAAATCCAGTGAAAGATAAAATTGGTCAATGCACAGAGACTTGGAATGATTGACTATTCATCTCCTCAACTTTAGTAGGAGGCTCGAGGTGTAGCTCAGACAAATTGAATGTTCGTAACTGTTTCAAATCTTTTGGCCATGGCATACACCTAATGACCTCAAGGATACTAACAGAAGATTGCCCCTGTGTACTTCACCTAGTTCATCAGTAAAACTGCTTCAAGAGTTTCTATTTATTTATTTTAATGTCATTACTAACCATCAGGGGTCTTTCTTCTTCATCTTCAACATAGGAAGAGCAGAAATAGTTGTCTGACCATGCATCATGCCCTTCAGAGATTTCTGCAGTCCAGACTATAAGAAAAACATGGAGGGTAGCAGTTACTTAATGCTGCTGGTCCACCACAAGGACAGAAGTAAAGTTACAGTAATAATCAAGGCTACAGTGGTCCAAGAATAGTATCTCCCTGTAATAAAACCTCCAATTACAACTGTACTGGTTTAGAATTGCTGATATTCAGAAAGGGTCTGGAATGTCATAAACTTCTTTATTAGGATGGTTTCAAGTTGGGGTTGGTGGGAGAGTTATTAAAATGATAAGTTAAATAACATTTCAGAGAATATTTACCTCTTCTTACAGAAAAGAATCTCTTCTGAAATTTTTTCTATAGTATCTGATTGGCCCATTCAAATAGCACTTATAACATTCTACCTAGTAATATTATTTTTTATTTGTCTTGTCTCTCTTATTAGGTAGAGACCATGTATTATACATTGCATGTCTCATAAGAACCTTGCATCTAAGAGGTACATCATTAATAAAATATTTTAAACTGAGCAATCAATATAAGCAGAGAATTAACAGAATCTCCACTTGGGTCACACTAAACACTAAACCACTCATGTAACCTTGGAACGGTCATGTCAACTTTTTCTGACTTGGTTTCCATGCCTACCAAATGATGACACTGATACTAGTCTCCCTCCTGACTTCTCTGGGGGCCACAGCATAGATGACCTGACAGAAGTGACCTTTAAATTTATAACTGAAAATTGAGCAACATTATCATTACTTGTTTTTAAAGACCATCATATTTAAATACTGCATATCATGCACTCTGATAGGCATTTTCTCCAGGAAGTCTATGTTATTGATCCCAGAGGTGTTTAGGTAACCCTCTGGATGCTTCTGCAGCACCTTGTACTTCCCTGTTAAAATAATCATCACATTTAATTTTAATTGCTTATTGAATTATCTTTCTATGTTTGTAGCTTTGTAGGGAGGACAGCTGAGTCAATCTTCTTTTTTAAAAGATATTATTTATTTATTTATTTTTAGAGAAAGGGGAAGGGAGGGAGAAAGAGATGGAGAGAAGCATCAATTACTTGCCTCTCATATGCACCTCGTCTGGGGACCTAGCCTGCAACCCAGACATCTGCTCTGACTAGGAATCGAACTGGTGACTTTTTGCTTTGTGGGAAAATGCTCAACCAACTGAGCCACACTGGTCAGGGACTGAAAGTATCTTAATTAGACAGTTTGCCCAGGGCTTAGCATAATTCCTGGAATATAGGCTGTGTTATATTTCTGAAACTAAACAAAATTTTTGAAATAAATTTAAATGAAACTATTTGCATTAAAAACTATTCCAGCTGTCAATGACTCTTTTCTACTCATTAAACCTGTGGTGAGTAAAGTAGGCATTCCTTTAAGCCAGTATGTGTTTTATTCATCCCTGTATCCTGTGTAGAAGAAGTTCCCAGACTTGAAAATGCATCAGAATGACTGACATGGAGAACTTATTCAATCACAAATGACTGCATCTCACTCTTAGAGTTTCTGATTCAGAAAGTCTAGGAGAGAGCCAGAGAATTCACCTTCCTTACAAATTCCCAGGTGCTGCTTAATGCTACAGGTACAGGAACTGCACTTGGAGAACCACTTCTCTGCAGTGTCCACCAGCATCTTGCATATGTAAGACATACAAGCCTTATAAAAATGGGTTAATTTTGTTTTCTTTATATCAAGATAATAGACACATAGATTCTCAAAATTAACAATGGGAGAAAAGAATTTGCACAGCCATGAATCTTACCTTTGGATAACCATGACACATACCTGTATTGGCTTCTGCTTGAACTGCGGTGATTGCCTTACAGACCCCCACCACAGCGCCAGTGTGCTCTGATTCAGTTTCCTGAGGGCCTATAAAAGCCCCCTCCTGCCTTCTGAAATAGTAAATATGCAAAAATCAGCGAGTTTTTGTATCGTCCAAGAGTAATAAAAATTTTTAAATGTTACTTTTTCTACTGATACCATGTATCAAGAACATACCCTGAGAACCAATTCAAACAGAGCTAATTTCACCTTATACTTAAGTCTCTGTGGTAATAGTTCATAATATATGAAAGCTTAATTCCTAGGATCCAAGCCAGCAGGGTTCCTCTTTAATATGCATGAAAAAAGTTACTCCCTTCTTGACCTAAAGCAGGTATAGTGTTTAAAATCCTCATAGCATATTATATTGTATATTTGAAATTTTCTAAGAGGTAGATCTTAAATGTTCTCAACTACACACGCATACACACACACACTCACACACACACGGATAACTATATGAGGCAATGGATGTGTTAATTAGCTTAACTATGGTGAATATTTCACAAGATATATGTAGTTTAAGTCCTCAAGTTGTACTGTTTAAATATATACAATTTTAACTGTCAGCTATAACTTACTAATGTTGGAAAATATAAACAACAAGAGAAATCCCTGTTACTCTATTAACTGTTAGCATTAATGAATTAAGTAAGATGTATGTAAATGACGATGAAACTCTAAACTGATTAAGACTATTGAGTTGTATCTGCTACTATAAAGTCAAAAACTATGTGAAATCTGAAGATTTTTACTTCTATAATATTTGACAAAAGATTGAGTACAGTATTCCCTCACTTATCACCGGTATTATGTTCTAGACCACCCCTACACCCATAATAGGTGAAAATCCACGAAGTAGAAATCTTACATTTATTTTAATATTTATATATATTGTAAGGCTTTATAAACCCTTCCCACACACGTATAAACCATTTCCAGTCCCTTATTAACCTTTTCCACTCCCTTATTCTTTTCCACACTTTTATAAACACTACTTATGTTCTTAAACATATTCTACACTCTTAAACTTACGTAACTTTAACAACATACATACACAGTACTGCAAAATCCCGCAATATAGCGAAAAGTTAACAATAAATAATTAAATATAATGTTTTTTTAAAATCCTGCAATACAGTGAGGCTGTGATAAGTGAACCATGATAGAGAGGGACTACTGTATTATGAAGATAAAGACTTGTAATGTGACTTTTAAATTGTTCTCCTATAGCCCAGATGAACCAACACACTTTTGCATCTGATTTTACCTACCTCTGAAAAATGACATACAACAAAGAGGAAAGGAATATTTTTAGTAGGTCATTCAATGATCCCTCTATCAAACAGAGGATGCATGGTAAATTTCTGTGTCAGTTTTAGAATCAGTGTGGTGAATCTTTCTGTATATCTGCAAATATTCTATGGAAACTACCTTTTAGGATTCCTAGTGGCAGAATGCAAGGTCCACATCTCTAAACCAGTGCTCATAAGTGCTATCTTTTTGGACTGTTACCTTCCTCAAAGACTTCATGGTTGTGTCCAGGCACAGCTCCCTCCAAAGATAGTACCTCATCTCTAACTATGTAAAAAGGGAGAACAAGTCACCAGCAACTGGTCTCCATCAAAGGGCCACAAAGCTGTGCGTCAGTAGAGACTGACAGTCCTTCATCATTCTTACAACTCTCTTTCTCCAATCAGATAGAAGGTGATGATAAATATGTTGAAGAGAAATCCATAAGTGCAGCTACCTTTATGGTAAGCCTACACGCCAAGTCCCCTACCATTCCATCCCCTAATGTACTGAGAACAAAGCATTTATAATCGTGTTTGACCCAAACTATTGCATTATTATTTTTTAAGTATATTTTATTATGTTGTTACAGTAGTTCAAATTTTTCCTCTTTGCTCCCCTCTGCCCAGTACCTCCCTTCCCCCAGCAATCCCACCCCCCTTAGTTCATGTCCATGAGTCATGCATATAAGTTCTTTGGCTTCACCCTTTCCTATATTATTCTTAATTTCCCCCTGTCTATGTTGTACCAACCGATTATGCTTCTCAGTCCCTGCACCATTTCCCCATTTCTCCTGCTCCCCCCTCCCAGCTGATAACCCTCCAAATGATCCCCACACCTATGATCCTGTTCCTATTCTGGTTTGCTTAGTTGGATTTTGTTTTTACTTTTTAGATTCAGTTGTTGATAGTTGTAAGTCTGTCATCATTTTAGTGTTCATAGTTCTGATCTTCTTTTTCTTAAGTCCCTTGGACATTTCATATAATAATGGCTTGGTGATGATGAATTCCTTTAGCTTTACCTTGTCTGGGAAGCACTTTATGTGCCCTTATGTTCTAAATGTTAGCTTTGCTGGATAGAGTAATCCTGGTTGCAGGTTGCCTTTCATCACATTGAATACTGCTTGCCAGTCCCTTCCTGCCTGCAAAGTGTCCTCTGAGAAATCAGCTGATAGTCCTATAGGCATCCCCCTGTAGGCAACTCCCCACCTCTCTCCTGCTGCCCCCAGGACTCTCTCTTTATCTTTCACCTTTGGCATCTCAGTCATTATGCGTCCTGGTGTGGTCCCTTCTGGGATCAGCACACCCAGGGCACTCCGTGCTTCCCGGACCTGTATGTCTATCTCCTTTGCAAAATTTGGGAAGTTTTTCTCATTTTTTTCAATTCTTGCTTCCTCATTCTGCACTGGTTGACTGTGTGTTTCTTCCTTATGTTCCAAATCATTGATTTGAATCCCAGTTTCCTTCCCTTCACCATTGGTTTTATGTGGATTTTCCTTCGTTTCAGTTAGCATAGCCTTCACTTCTTCTCTTATGCGTTTGCCGTACTCAAGCATATCTGTCAAACCTGTGAGCATCTTTATCACCAGTGTTTTGAATTCTGCATCTGTTAGGTTGTCTATCTCCTCATCTGTGAGGTTGTCTGTCTCCTCGTCACTTAGTTCTCCCAGTGGAACCTTGATCCGTTCCCCATTTTGGGCCATACTTCTCTGTCTCCTCATCCTGACAGGCTCCTGTGTTTGTTTGCCTCTGCGTCCCAAGTAGAGCTGTTGCTCCTGTTACGTTGTAAGGGGCAGAGCCTTAGGAATTCATCAGTATAGGGCGACCTGTTTCACCACGTTGTGGTGCTATATGTGGGGGAGGGGTCCGAGAGGGAACAATGCCAATGCCACCTACCCAGCACTCACCCCTTTTCCAAGCACCTCTCCCACTTCTGTACCATACTGGCGACCCTCTAGCTGCTGCCCTGGCCATCTTTCCCAGAGTGGGTGGGTCTGCGGACGTTCTAGGACCATGGGGGCCCTTTAAACAAACGGACTGTGGGGAGACTGGCAGTTTCTGCCTCCACTCCCAACTCCCAGCAGTCTGCACAGTCAGAAGCAATGAGGCTTGATTTTCGCCAGTGCTGGGACCGTGGGCTGCGAGGTCTGATGAGGAGTTGGGAACACTCCCCAGGTGTCCCTCCTGACTTTTAAAAATGTGTGACTGTGCTTTTTCCTGGCCAGCTGCTGCTGCCACCACCACACCGTGTTCTCTCCGCCCTGGCTCTACCACTCCTACCTATCTGGATGAGTATTTTTTCTTTATATCTTTGTTTGCTGGACTTCCATGCAGTTTGATTTTCTGGAACTTCTGGTTGTTGTTTCTACTTTTGAGGTAGCTGTATTCCTTTTTAGTTGTGGAGGGAGATGCAGCATGACTGTCTACGCCTCCATCTTTGCCAGAAGTCTATTACTGCATTATTTTTAACATCAAGGGAACAACTGTATAACTATTAAGGAGTATCCACCTCCAAGTATAAGGATAACACTGAGAAAATAATGTGTTTATGGAATTTGATAAGTTATTGCAAAACAGGCAGGTGTTTTTTGTCTGAGATGTTTCACATTACACAGGGAGAACAGAAGATTGTGGGAGTAATGGTTCTTAAAAAATAATTACTTACTTATTATTCTGCTCAGAAGAAAGCTGGCCCTGTTCAGTTAATTGATTATATTGCTGTTGTTGTTTAACTGTGGAATAAAAGAAAGTTTATATAAGCATCATTTAGAAGGCACATTTCTTCCTTTTTTGAAGACCAATGACCTTCACATATGCACATACATTCCCCCCATTCCCATTAGAGTTAACCTACACAGACTTGAAATAACCAGAGGGAAAGCCAGTCTGAATTTGGAGTATGAAACATGACTAAATAATGTAATATTTCATACAAGAAATCCAATTATATTACTAGAACCCCACCTCAACATTACAAAGCACTGATAATATTTGAGGTTTTAAATAGTTGCTTCATGAGAAAGACCGAGAATTAACACAGTTTGCTTGGTATTTCATAACTGTTTCTCAAGCACTAGAGTTCATTTACTAAACAGTTTATACAACCCAATGAGTCTTCATCTCCTACTAGTTAGTTTAACAAATCCTTTTATTGCAAATAATATAAAGTAATAATCAGCCCCATTCCCTGTAAAAAGTATCTCAAAATCTGAGTCAATGAAATATTACAGTACTTCTTGTCCTGAAAAATGCATGCTTAAATTTACCTGCCATAAGTTCTTGTTGCTTGAACAAAATACTTCTTATTTCTTTTAACCATATCATCTTCACATCTATATTCGAAGCCTAAAGGTTTTAAAAAGGGGGAAGAAGAAGACATTTTCCTTTAAAAAAAAAAAAAGTAATTTGGTTTATCAAATATGAGCCTGAACCTGAATCCTGAACCACCATGTTCAAGTTCTAACATTTTGATTCTTTGGATTTCTAAGAAGCAAATAAGTAGCCATCAAATTAGATGAAATAATAGTCAAAACCATTTTGAGCCCTGGTTGGTGTGGCTCAGTGAATTGAGTGACCACCTGTGAACCAAAAGGTTGCTGGTTCAATTCCCAGTCAGGGCACATGCCTGAGTTCTGGGCCAACTCCCCAATTGGAGGGTGTGTGAGAAGCAACTGATTGATGTTTCCCTCTCTTTCTCCCTCCCTTCCCCTCTCTCTAAAAGTAAATAAATAAACTCTTTATAAAAATATTTTGAAATTGCCCTTAAGTAATAATGCTCACAGAAAATGTGAAATATAATCACTTATTTTTCTTTGTAGAAGGGTCTTTTAAAAATATAAATGTTTTTACATTTAATTTTGGTAAAATAAAACAAGTTCTACTGTTTCTGAAAAGATAATCTATTGCAGAGTAATCTTGATGGTGACAGCATGGAAGCTTCCTTAAATACCTTCCCATTTCTTACAAAATAAGCTTGTTAAATGATAGCAGGAACTGTGGCCGGGTGGCTCAGTTAAGAGCATCATCCTGTACACCAAAAGGTTGTGGGTTCGATTCCCGGTCAGGGCACATACCTAGGTTTCAGGTTCAATCTCGGGTTGTAGCACATACAAGAGACAACCAATCAGTGTTCTTCTTTCTTTTTCTTTTCTTTTTTTTTTTCAGCCAGGGACTGAGACCTGGAGCTAAAAGTTTTTCGGTCAGCCAATCCCTATCCCTGTCCCCTTAAGTCTGAGTGACTTTATTAGAGATCTGGCTTTGGTGGAGTAGAGAGCTACAGGGCTTGGAGACAGACCCTGGTGCCTTTTCTTTGGGGAGGGAAGGCCACCTGCCCAATCCACGGGAAAGGGGGTGGCCAGCAGCTGACCTGAGCTGAGGCTGCCTTACAGAAGATGGAAGACCCAAGAGAAGGAGGGATAAATGTAGAAGTCCCACCCACTCACATGGGTAAAGGAATTGCCACTCACTTGAATCTCAACCCACTCCCGTGGTTTGGAACAAAAGGCAACACAATTGTCACCCTGCGGCCCATCTAAGCCTAAGGCAACCCCTATAGCAGAGCCCTGGCCCAACGACTCCAGCCGCGAGTTAGGCAGGACTTCATGAAGTATAGCTCCAGCACCCGGATTTCACTATGGGGAACTTCTACTACTCGTTTGCAATAACTAGAACTATGGGAGAAAGGCCCGCAGATCTCAGGATCCCCAGACACACAGCCTGGTACCTGAGAACTTTTGTATGTCTGGGAGACTGGGAGGTAGGGTGGGGTGGTGAACTCTGTAACACCCAGTCCTCCAAAATGAATACAAAAAGGAGAGCTTGTCCAAATTACCTCTGGACCTTGAGGATGAGATGAGGAAAGATAAATGCACCAGGCCTATTGGAAAGTCCAGCCAGAACACCAGTGTTCCTTCAAGGCCAAAGGCAAAAGTACAAGGAGGGGCACACTGGAGCCTTTACACTAAACAAGATACGGGCCTCCCTGTACCCTCAGACCTTAGGTCCTAGGCTTCAGGAACAAGAGACAGAATCACATCCGGGACTTCCACCCTATCCTTAGTGCCAAACAAGAGCAGACGTTGAAATGTGGGTGGGAGAGAAGGGATCATCAGACATACTGTCATTAGCACCTGAACCACATCTCTTCCTAAACCAGACACCCCAAGAGCAGAAAGAAATAAGAGCTGAGTGAGAGAGGGGTTGTGCTTCCATCACATTAAATTGGAGACTTGGTAGAGGTGGGGAGGGGTTATTTCACATCAGAACATTGATCACTGGCCAAGGGGAGGGTTAGGAGCAGTAGAGCTCTCTGTGTTCTCCCTCTCTTCATTCATCCTGCTTCTGTTTGGGCTTTTTGGGGTTCCGGGACCGACTCTTGGCTTTGCACAGAGGGCATATAGGTGCATTCCGGTGAATTTGCTGATGACATGACAGGCAGGCCTTCATAGGTAGGGGTTGCTGCCTGAAGGTGGCTGTCTGCCGGGTGTCCTGCTTCCTAGCCACTTGAAGTTGTTGGGCCGCAGCGGCTGCAGCAGCCAGGGACTCGGGGATGGGGGTGCTCTTGAGGCTCCGTCTGCCATTCCGCTTTCTGCTTCTCAAAGTAATCCAAGGACAGCTTCTCCTCCTCTTCACATAGGTCAGGGAGCCTTTGCAGGCCCAGAGTCATGCTCAAGGCATCCACATGTTCCTTCAGTGGCTTGTACTCATCATGGAGACGGCGGGTAGACTCCAGGAGCTTGTTTAAGTCATTCTCGGACTGTTTGATGGTATTTTCCATCACAATGATGTCAGCATGGATCTGTCGCAGTTCCTCCACATGCGCCATCTTCTCTTGCAGCAGGAGATCCCCAATGTTCTTCTTTCACACTGATGTTTCTCTCTCTCTTGCCCTCTCTCTCAAATCAATAAATATATCCTCAGGTGAGTATTAAAAACAGATAGCAGGAAGATTTATATCTCAATGAAACCAAGAAAACATTTTTTATGGATTGTAATCACCTAGTACAGAATTAAAACAAAGAAAAACAACACTGGGCACTTTCAACAGGTAACAGCAGATTCACCTATGACAAACCCTGATACAAATAATTATTGAAATGACAATGTCGTCTTGAAATGTTTTCACTCCTCTTCCCTTCCCTCAAACTGGTTAGACCTTACAGCACATCTGGCTAGGGCTTTAAACATAGTCTTTAGAAACAATGATCAAGTCTGAATCATCACATTACCATGTCTTGTCATCAGGTACTCTCTGAATGTCAAGCACAAGAAGAATTCAGAACTATTATCAATTTGTCTCCCCAGAAACTTGATGGGGACAGAGCAGCACCTGCCAGGCTTTTGGCTATCAGCTATAGTTGATAAATCTCCTAGTGAGGTCATGAAAACTTAAAGCCCTAGAAAGCACCATGAGCATATCTCAAGTTAAAAAAATTATATGGTATTTGTCACTGCCTGGCTTATTTCACTTAGCATAATACTCTCCATTTCCATTCATGCTCTTGCAAAGAGTAGGAGTTCCTTCTTCCTTTCTGCTGTGTAGTAAACTGACAGCAACCAGTGGGGTGGAAGAGGGGAATAATGGGGGAAAGAAAGGCCTAGTCAAGGAACATGTATGAATGACCCATGAAATTGGACAACAGGGTGGGGATTGACTATGTGAGTGGAGGTTGGGGTAAGCAAGGCAGGGGAGAGCAACAGGGGGGAAATTGGGACAACTGTAATTGAACAATAATAAAGGTTTTTAAAAAGGCAAAAAGCCACTGAAAAAATGTTTACCTATGTCACAAAATATAATCATGAAAGAATACTTAAGCGACGTCCAAGAGAGGATGAGAAGGTTTGTAATATAACTAGAGTAATTTTTCAATGACCCACCTGGACAATGTAAACTTCTTCCTTCCCACCGTAGCAGATCCCAAACTTGCGGTTGTCTCCCTTTACATATTCAGTGACTCCAACTTCATCCATCTGTAATATATTATATGTCAGATTTTTTATGAGTGCTTAATTTTGAATATGAAATGACAGTAAACCTATCCCCATAATATTCTCAATGAAACAGTTTCTTGGGAAAAAATACACATTTTATATTCCAAGAACATGAAGTGATATTTTGATCATAGACCTGAGTATTTAAATATTTTCACTGAATTATGCACTTATAGTACAGATTACATGCTCCATTCCAGTGATGGAAACAAAGGTTATCAATCTGAAGATCCAAGTAGTCCATCTAAGAATGAATTATTATAAATTCACTGTACACTCTGAAAACAAATTATGGTGTCAAACACAGAAGTAATCAAACAATGTGCAAAATGTCATCTAAAATTAATTTACATAGTTCTTTTTAATAATCATTTGCAAGATAAGTTAATCTTACAGATTATTACTTACCTGTATAGACACCCTACAAGTTACAAAGATTAGACTTATATGGGGCAGGGGAAAATCAGCCAGGTACACACGGATCCCTTCTATTTCCACCAATCTCTCAGCCTCTCTAGGAGACAAATAATCTATCATGGGAGGATGATGTCTTCTTGTAGCCAGTGAACCTTTATACACAATACAGTATTCCCTCACTTATCGCAGGTATTACATTCTAGACACCCCACGCCCCCCGAAAAGTAGGAACCTTAAATTTATTCTACACTCTTAAACCTACATAACTGTAACAACATACATATACAGTACCGCAAAATCCTGCGATATAGCAAAATATCCGCTATAAATAATTAAATATAATATTTTTAAAAATCCCGTGATACAGTGAGGCCGCGATAAGTGAACCACGATATAGAGGGACTACTGTATCCCTTCCTTACCAGAATTTTTCTTCTCCTCCCCATAATTGGGCAAAGCAGAAGTTTTTCCATTTTCACTCATTCTGTGCTACTATAGCATGGTCAATTCCATTTTGAGCAGTTTTACTCCTTTTTACCACAGACATTCTCCTTCAGTCTCCTTCTGCCTTCTCTTTTTCAATTCCTGCCTAATCATCTAAAGGAATATCTCTCTGTTCCATTTATGAGTCCCACAAAATAGGGCTGATAAGCATTAGAAGTAGTGCTAGTGATACCCTCATATCAAGAAAAAGAAAAGGAATCACTAAGAAATGAAACAGGACATATAAATGAAAGAGCCTGTGACATCTACCCAGAAGTTACTTTCAGAATGCCCCAGAGTATCTTTATATTCCTATTCAACCACTCTAACCTAATTCTGCTAAAAAAAAAAAAAAATCAGAATTTAGGATAAATAATAATCTAATATTCAATAGGTATTTAAATTGACTTGGTTTCAATACATGATTTTGTCGCAATAGCATGATAACATGGAAAGCACAAGGGCTTTGGAGTCCAAGAGGCTAGGGTTGGAATTGTATCTCTACCACTTAGCTATGTGTCCTGGTGAAAGTTGCTTAAACTTTCTGAACTTCAGTTTCCTTGACTATAAAATGGGAAGAAAACCTATTTCATAAACTGTTGTAACAATATAATCAATAAAAAACATAAAAAAAAGAAAACCTATTTCATAGAGTTGACTTAAGATTAAAAAAGAGGCATTAAATGCTTTGGTCATATACTGAGCTTTTTAAAGTATGAGTTGGCTTTCTCAGATTTCCGTTATTTGAATTGCAATAGTTTTTGTTATTTTTCATTGTATATATCTAGTACATCATTATAGATTAAAGGAGCTTTCTCAAGTTACCCTGGGAATCTATCCATTATATTTATGAGACAATATTGTTCTCAGTTTCAAACAATTCACTTACAAATGATCCACTGGTATACAATCCATTTATAATTTGTGGATTGCATATATTTTCTCAAATAACAAAACATAAAGGCTTTATTGAAAGGTTTATATTCATTAAATGTTTACTATATCATGAACATTTACACAATGGAGAACCAATAGGCAGAATTAATGGTCTAACTATATGAGTATAGTTATATAAAATACTATATAATAAATAATATGTAATTAAATTAGGCTGGTTCTATAGTTACACCTTGTGGTCTCTGCCTTGTCCTTCATATCTTCAGTGATGATTCCTAATAGCTATGAATATTTTTCTTTATTATAAAGCATCTTTTCTCACTATATGAGGTGTTCAGGGCCCCAATTTTTAACCTAATTTATGTCATATGGAAAATGTGAAAATGGCAACTACCTTGTTAAACATCACCCAGTGGGTGAAGAACTCTGGAATTATAACCAGTAACTACCAATATTTTCCCCCTTTTTATTGAATTTATTGGAGTGATAGTGGCTCACAAAACCATGCAGGTTTCAAGTGTACAACTCAACAAACATTATCTGCACACTGCATTGTGTGCCCATCACTCAAAGCAAAGTAGCTTCCCATCCCCATTTATCCCCCAAGATAACTACCAATCTTAAGACTTTTATTTATGTCTCTAGGATATTTACTTTTTGGATTCGTATTACTAAGAAATTGATCTTGAACCAAAAAAATGTAGCTAGGCTTAGCCCTGGCCACTGTGGCTCAGTTGGAGCATCATCTCATACACCAAAAGGTTGTACGTTCCATTCTGGGTCAGGGCACATACCCTAGGTTGTGGGTTCGATCCCCAGTTGGGGCATGAAAGAGAGGCAATTGACTTAATTTTCTCTCTCTCTCTTAAATCAATAAACGTATCCTCAGGTGAGGATTTAAAAATGTAGCTAGACTTAAGTGCTATGAAGCATTAGAGGCAAGATACTAGTAAGTAGCTGTACTTTGAAAACAGTTGAGATCAAAATAAAGAAAATGAGAATTATAACAGAATGCAATTAATATATATTAAAACTACATATGCACAGCCATCAGTATACGTTTATCAAGAACACACAAACTGAACAATATACATAAAATAAATTAGAATGCTTGCTACAAGGGTACAGAGGAGGTAAGTATGGAGAATGGGGATAAAAAGGAATGAATGAACAAGAACAGGCTTCCCAGCTTGGTGCAGTGATTGAGAGCATGGACTTTGGAGCCATCTGCCTGGGTCTGAAGCTACGCTGCACCACTTACCAGCTATGTGCTCTTGGGTAAATGACTCACCTCTCTGGAACTTAGCTTTCCCATCCCAAAAATGGATTACTAATAGTTCCTACTTACATAAGATTGCTATGTGGATCAAGTGCATTAACAATATTTATAAACATTCAACAGTTCCTAGCACATAGTAAGCACTATGTTTGTTAAATTTAAAAATAATAGATGACAATAATAAATGATTAAAGTGAAGACTCTGAAGAACTCAAATCTCTCCATCTGACTAACCTTAGGGACCTCCCTTAGGGCCTTTCCTTTGCATAGAAAGGGCCAACTTAAAATACAGCACACAATCATTACAAAGTATACTGTCATGCCAGGGAATTGCAGCCTGATATGATGAAGTCAAGGCAACAGCACATGAGAGTGAGAGAGAAGTTGCTCAGCATAGAGAGCACCTGCATTGATCTTCTCTACCAAGGGGAAGACTTTGAAACCAGTAACCCAGATTGTTACCTAACACCATGACTAGTAATGCTAGCAATTATTTAATTCTGGAATATCATCATAGGTAAGGAAGAGGAAGTAAGCATAGTGAGGCTTAAGAAATAGCCTAACTTCCATCTTTCTCTGAGAAGTAATCCCAGTCTAAATCTTTACAGGCATCTCTGATTAATCTCTTTTATTACAAATACCAAGAATTACTGGGGAACTAAAGAAAAATCAGACTCATTTTTTCCTTTCAATGTCAGATATTTATTTCCTGTATCTAGTAAGTCAACAAACCCATTTGTGTACCTTCCACTGAAATGGTTCTTACATCTGTCCAAACTCTGTTTTCATGGTGACCACTGTAGTTTGAATTCTCATGACCTCACTACTTGACACCAGTCCCTCCTCACTCTAATGTACTCTAGAAATGTTCGTTGGTGGGTCCATCATTGTGAATGATTAAATGTAACATGAAAAGTCAATGCAACCCTGGTTGGGTGGCTCACTTGGTTGAAGCATCATTCCCATACACCAAAAGGTTCGATCCCCAGTTGAGGTGAGTATGGGAGGCAACCAGTCCATCTCTCTTTCTCCCCTCTGCCCCTTGCTCTCTCTCTAAAATCAATAAGCATATCCTCAGGTAAGGACTAAAAACATTAAAAACTTAATAGAAACAAGAAACACTTAGGCATTAACTAGGTTACCCCACAAGTAAAAAGTGAACCAAACGGATTTGGGGCAAGCACATACATGAAGTTCAAGTACCTTCCCAAGAAATAGGTATACAGACAGAAAGAGACCTGAATCCTGTCAGAGATCAGGTGCAAATTCTTGGTTCTCAACCTATGTTTATTAAGAGACATAAAAGACCCTTTGAGATTTGAGGGGCTTGGAGCAGATGGGCATCTGTTACTTAAAAAAGTGAGAGTTTTAAAGAAATTGTGACACTGCTCTGAGTTCAGAAGTGAACAGGGAAAGCAGACAATAGAAAGAAGTTGGAGACTTAAGCCTGGTCAGGAACCTTGTTAGGAATAGCATGGAACTGGTGACCCCCTGGGAAGAGCAAAGAGCAGGGCCTGCTTATCCTAGTAGCCATCTGACACAAACATCTCAGGCCTATCTCAAAATACTTTTCTTGTCCTCTTTATCATTGCTGATAAAGATTCCATCAATTCTCAAATATAGGAAGGGAGACCAAAAATAAAACAAACAAACGAAAAAACCAACAACAACCCAAAACAACCTAGAATTTATTTATTAAAAAGTGTGTACTTATTCTTACATATTTAAACTTCACTTTCCAAGTGCTCTCCATTTGATGCAATACACCTATCGAGACTTTTCCACCTCTCAAAACAGTTTTTAAACTCATCGATTTTGATGCCTTGTAGTGCTTCTAACATTTTTTGTTTCACCTTTTCCACATCGGCAAAACGTTTCCCTTTGAGGACTTTTTTCATTGGGGGGCAGGGACAGAAGTTGCTTGGGGCAAGATCGGTTGAATAGGAAGGGTGGAGCACTGCGGTCATGTCATTTTTTGGTCAAAAACTGCTGAACACTCAGCACAGTGTGGGTAGGTGCACTCGTAAATCACCCATCATGAAATGGGCAATCGCGTTGAAAGAGTCTTCAAACAAATTCACTGAAGCCAAATGCAGCCTCTCACAATATCACCAACTAACTGCTCCACTGACGCAGATGGGTTCCTATAACACTCACCTAGAGGGGGAAGCCTGTACTGCAAGGGGCCTGCTCTCCAGATAATAATTCAGGGGTTTTTTGCTCCCCACCCCTTATATACAACTATCAAAGAACATGCTTGTGAAAAGTGACTAGTTGTTGGAGAATCAAGGGTAATAATTTTCTCTATTTTCCAAATTTTTCTCTAACAAATGCTATATTGCTTTTGCAATTTAAGACTTGAAAGATAAAATTAATTAGGTGTAAAAAAAATCAAATTTGCCAATTACAGACTCATGAGAACTGAAGTTCCTCTTCTCAAATGTCAGACCCAGCTGGGAGTATCAATGGACTGCCTGTGGCTTCCTCAAACAATATTGCTCTCATTTTCATATCAGACTAATATTAGAACTGAATGGCAGTTTGAGTTATAGGAGAGAAGAAACTCATTTCAAAGGATAGGACAAGACAGGTGTGAACAGGATTCAGCTGTATGTGGGCTTGAACATCCAGTAAGGGACATGCTAGGGAATAGAGGAGGGATACAAAAGGGAAGGTGGGGACTTGCTAAGCACATATCCATTTTTAAATTACACTGAGGAAAAGGAAGAAACTGTTCCCTCCTAGTCTCTTCTGTTAATAAAGGCTCCCTACTACCAAGACCAAGAACTCCATCCAGTACCAGTGATAAGGGTGCTCTTTGGGGAACCTGGTCACTTCTCCTTATTTCAAACTATGCTCTGCAAGACACCAGGGAGCCCCCTTGGGGACTGCCAAGGGTTTGAGTAAGGGAGGAAAGGATGAAGGAAAAGCTCTGCCCTCCTTCACTCATTTCAAGCAGAGAAATTCTGCTTTACCTGACTTCTATATAAGACTTCTACTTAAGATTTCTTAGGTGGGAGAAATGGGTGAAGGGGGTTAGGGTCAAAGGGAAAAAAACTTCCAGTTATAAAATAAATAAGTCCTGGGAGTGCAATGTACAACATGGTGACTACAGTTAATAATACTATATTGCATATTTGAAAGTTACCAACAGAATAGATCTTAAAACTTCTTATCACAAGAAAAAAAAAAAGTAACCATGTGGGGTAATGGATGTTAACTAGGCTTAATGTGGTGATCATTTCACAATACATACAAATATCAATCCACTGTTGCACACATGAAACTAATACAATGTTACATGTAAATTATAGCTCAAAGAAAATTTTTGTTTAAATAAAGGGATATGCCAGTAAAATATAAAAACCACTTAGTTGAACTGAAGAAGTACACAAACTTGAAAATATATGAAAGAATATTACATTATGCAATTCAAATTGTCTTACCTTCAAAGAGTGCTTAAAATTGTACGACGGGTATCTAACAGAGCCTTCTCCACTTTCGGCACGCCTTTTACAAAACACAATGGCTTTTTCATACAAGAAAAGGTGCCGCTGCATTGGTTTGAATCTAGCAAAATCCTTCATTTTTGTAGCACCTTTTCTGTGTCCAATCCAAACACTGAATGCACCCTGCATTATCATCTTGCCCAGATCATTTAAGTTTCCCTTGAATGGAAAATCAAAACTGATTAGCACAAGGCAGGACTACATTCAGGTTTCTGACATCAACATTACAATATTTAGCTTTAACTATAAAAACCCTGAAGCATAATTGATATAGATTTTTAAATTTAATCATAAATTTTTACATTAAAACATGCCATGTGTCAAATAGTTACAAAATTACCATGGAGTGGGACATCTAAGAAGTTCCTCTTCCTGGGCTTCATGTTTCCATGTGGAGGTAGTTGAGATAGGGTAACTCTCCCCATCTCTTTCTCGATCCTTTGGCAATGGCATCAACTAGTCCTAGTTTCCTCACTGGGTGGAGCTTACCCCAAAGATTTGATCTTTTCCTTCCATATCTATCGTGGACTAAGAAAAGGAGCAATTCTGGGACAATATGTGTCCTTAGAAGACCCAAATATTCCTTGAAGCAGGATCACCCAAGGTCTGGACTTTGGGGTAGGCTGTTGGGGACAAGGGGGGTGTCACAAATCCACTTGGCTAGTGATCTGAAGCCAATTCTCCACTTTGCATTATTGGTAATAATGCTGACATTTGGGTCTATCTCCATTTGTCTGACTCCTCTTATTTCTCAACTGGTTCCAAGAGAGGAAGAAAGGGGTATGAACATGCTTATCCCCTAAAACTGCAACAATCATTAAAATCCACTTACCATATAACCATTTATTGCAAGCTGATGCATAGAGTCATTAACAGACTTCAGTAAATCCAGCATTGTGTCAAGTGCCTCATTTAGTTGTTCATATCCTTCACAGTCTTTGCTGTATTTTAATAATTCCTATAATAAGAAGTCAAAAATTAAACTTAATAGTAGCCAGATATTAATAGCTGAAGTAAGTGAATAAAATTTTGGCCAACATGCTTTCAAGGAGAAATTCAAAATAATGTCATTTTTTTGAGTAGTTTCTTTTATATGTTATTTGTCACATTAATACTGCATTTAATAACAATGTCAAAATTGAAGAAGAAATAGAATATTGACTAAACAGTGTAAAGCAAAGCACATTCAATACTTTTGGAACTGAAGAACAAAACTTTTAGGACATACTAGAGATTAGTTTGTAAAGCAATTATACATTTTTTGGTCCTCTACATACAACAGTTTGTTTTATTTATTATGCATATACAATAGAACATTGTGAAAATACATTTTAAAACAAGCTATGCAGTGTTCATAATTAATACAACATTTCACATTACAGAAGGGATGTACTGTCTTCACTTTCCACTGAGAAGATCCATTTGAAATGTAGTTGCAAAACTCTAAGAAGTATTTGCTTAGTTCTTAACAACAATAAAAGTTCTGCAATAAATGTTATACATATGTCATTGTAACTTCTATGGATAATTAAATAGCTAAAAGGATGCCAGGTATTCTCAGCTTCTCATCTATGTCTCCAGTATTTGCATAGCCAGTGAATCAAAGATCACACTGCATTGATCCTACCACTAAATCTAGCCTTCCCAGTCATTGAGTCTACCTATTTCTAGTGCTTCCTAGTCAGCTACTCCCTTTTTAATGGCTTTGGCACATCTGACCCAAAGAAGTAAGTAAAGAAGCAAAGGTTTAATGTACTTACTTTCAACAGTAACTGATATTTAGTGAGTCGTTGCACTGGTTTGAGTAGATAGGAATCCAGACCAAGTCTGTGTTTTAATTTCTTTTGGCATTCCTGTCATTAAAATATAATTATCAATAAATTTAAATTAAGACATATACCTGTGAAAATGCCAAGTGATTAGACCCAATGCATGGTGATTTCTTACCTCTCAAGGAAAATTTACCAGAAAATCACTGTTACATATGGTATGCCCATTAGAAGCAGAAAATTCCAAAATTTCAAAGACTAAAAGTTTTACATATAAATTCACATCGATGTGGAATGTTTAAAAGGTGAGAAAGCAATGAATGACCATAGATGAACATTATTAAAAAGTCCTTCAATATACCCAAGAAAATTATCAGAAGGCTCTGCTCCATAGACCTAGGCCCAGAAAAGAAAAAGGTTATACTGAATATAAATCAGACTGGGCATGAGAAGAGTTTTTATAAATATCAAAAGGAAAATACACTCCTCATCAACTGGTGCTATATTTTATTTAATTATTGTCTCAGTGCCACGATAAACATAAGGGTCATGACTTTGGGTCCTGGAAACATTGTAGGGTCCATAATAAGAACAAGATGGAGGCTGGATAGGATGAAGAAGCACAGAACACAAAAGGAGCGAGAGAGGTAATACCTATGTAAGATCCAGGATGCTCTTCTAGATATGGATAAAATCCAATACATAATCTAACTCAATCAATTATCAACTGACAGAAATGGTGGACAAACACATGCATTTAGCTCTCCTCACACATGAAACGCAACTAAAATGATGGAAAAGTCATTTTTACACAGCAAAATCCAAGTTACAAAGATGGGAGAGGAAAAAACATTAACAAAATTTGGAAATTGGAAATCAAATTAACAAGTGGTAAACAAGTGAGCATTTAAAAGTGAATCTGAAGTTGACAGAGGGGAAACAACCTAAGTGCCCATCTGTAGATGAGTGGATCAAAAAACTGTGGTACATTTACACAATGGAATACTATGCAGCAGAGAGAAAGAAGGAACTCCTGCCATTTGCAACAACATGGATGGAACTAGAGAGAATTATGCTTAGTGAAATAAGCCAGGCAAAGAAAGAAAAATACCATATGATATCACCTAATACAGGAAACTAAAGAACACAAACAAAAGAACTAAATAGAACAAAGAGCAGAATAGCAGTCAATAGGGTGGAGGGGGGAGGGAGAGAAGGAGGATAAGTAAGGGAAGGGTTTAGTCAAAGAACATGTATAAATGTCTGATGGATACGGACAACGGGGAGGGATATGATTGCGGGAGAGGGGTGGGCTGGGTGGGGGAGAGAAATGGGGGGAAATGGGACAACTGTAATTGAAAAACCAAAAATAATAATAATAAAAAAAAGAAAAGCCAGGGAGCAACTCAATTTATGTTATAGAACACTTTTCCTACCCCCACAGTGAATTACAGACACCAAGTACCTCTGAAAGAGGGAGGTTGAGGGCAGGGTTTGAAAAAAGATAGTTGCTGAAAGTACATTAAAGAAGTAATTAGAATGCCCTGACCAGCATGGCTCAGTTGGTTAAGCATCATCCTGAAAGGCTAAAGGCTTACGGTTCAATTCCCAGTCAGGGCACAGGCTTGGGTCGCAGGCCAGGTCCCTGGTTGGGATGCGTGCAAGAGGCAACCTATTGAAATTTCTCACATCAATGTTTCTCGCCCTCTCTTTCTCGCTCCCTACCCCTGTCTCTAAAAATAAATAAATAAAATATTTTTTAAAAAAGAAGTAATTAGATACTAACAAGTGTTGGTGAGATGGTAGAGCAATCAGTACCCTCAGACACTGTTGGGAGAAATATAAAATGGTGCAGCAACTTTGGAAAACAATCTAGAAGTTCTTCTAGAAGTTAAGAGTTACCATATGACCCAGCAATATCACACTCAGGTATATGGCCAAGAGATGAAAATATATGTCCACACAAAAACTTGTACATGACAGGTGCAAGCAACACAAATGTCCATTAGCTAATGAATGAGTAAATACAATAGGGAGTACTTATACAAAGGAATATTATTTGGCCTTAAAATGGAATGAAGTACTGATACATGCCACATTATGGATGAACCTCAAAAACATTATGTTGAATAAATAAAGTCAAACACAAAAGACCAGATATTACTTCATTTATATGAAATGTTCAGAATAAGCAAATCTATAGAAAGCAGATTAGTGATTGCAGAGGGCTGTGAGTATTGGGGAAAAATGGGAAGTGACTGCTAAAAAGTTATAGGAATGTTTTGTGGACTGATGAAACAGCTTGAGGCATATCACCCAACAGTGAGGATCATGGTCAATAAACCCACATATGCACAGGAAACTTCCAATGAGCTTTTTAAAAAAAAAAATTATTCACTTACTTTTAGAGAGAGGGGAAAGGAGGGAGATAGAGAGTGAGAGAAACATCAATTTGTGGTTGTCTCTTCCCCACCCCCAACTGGAGATCTGGCTTGCAACTCAGGCATATGCCCTGACTAGGAATCAAACCAAAGATCCTTTGGTTCACAGGCTGGTACTCAATCCACTGAGCCACTCCAGCCAGGGCCCAATGAACTTTTTAGTGCATATTCCTAATGTAAGGGGACAAACAAGTATAATCAGACTTCGAGGAAAATACCTAATATGAGTAAAAGGAACAAAGTGAAGAAAAACAAAAGCAATCTGAATACAATAGAAACTATGCGAAGAATAAAACTATTTTTAAAAGGAAAATCTATTATTATTGTCTTCATAGAGATAAGTGAAGAAAACATGAAACAAAAACCGGGTTCTATTAAAAGAAACATAGAGAGAACAAAAAAGGGTAGAAGCTCTTCAAAATTAAGAACATAATGGCAGAAACAGAACCCTCAATACAAGAACTGGAAGATAAATTCCAGACAATGGAGCAAAAAGACAAAGAGCTAAAAAATGTAAAGAAAAGATTATCCAACATCTGTACAACAGAAATTCCAGAGAAAACTGAGAAAATTGTGTAGAGAGAATCAAAGAAAAAAATTCAAGTAAATTTGGATAAGAGGTTCCAAATTCAAAGGTATCACCATAAGACTAGCTTAATGGATGAAAATAGTGCTACCATCATGGCACAGCACTGTGAAATTTCAGAATGCTGAGAATAAAAGAAATTCCCACAAGCTTTTAGAAGATGACAAAAATTAGGTCACATACAAAGGAACAAAAATTACAATGGCATCAAATTTTGAAACAGCAATATTGGCAGGCAGAAGAAAATGGGGCATTTGCCTTTAAAATTTGAAGGGAAACTATTTCTGTACAGAATGTTATACCCAGCCAACTTAGCAATCAAGTGTTAGGGCAGCATAAAGATATATGCAGATGTGCAAGCTCTTAAAAACCTTTACCTACCATGCACACTTTCCCAGTAAAACTACTGGAGAATGTGTTCCACCAGTCAAGTGAGTAAAACAAGGAAGACAAAGATAGGGCACCTAGGAAACAGGAGAGCCTACACAAGAAAGACATGGATGAACAGAATCCCTAAAATGATATTCACCAACATCCCAAGATGTCAGCTGCACGACAGGTCTAGTGAGTCTAGATGAGTATGTCAGAAGACTCTAAAGAGATTTATTCAAGACAAAATTCAGTTTAAATGTATTAAGAAAAGATTTATGTAACTCTTACACTGGGAAAGTTTGGGGTAGAATAAGAATAAGTACCTAAAAGATTAAGTGAGTAAAAGACAATTGAAAAAAGAAACACAAAAGGGAAGGAAAAACCATCTTATGTCACAGAATTCATCTAAGCATAGAAATCACATGGTCTTAATAATTTAACACCATGTATCATCCTAACCAAAATTACAATATAACTATATTGAATGATTTGAAGGAAAGAAGTATGTGTATGTGGGGGGAGGGGTTGTGAGGAGAAAATGGGAATAGTGAAGGAGAGCTAACTCTTTATCTTCCATGGTGGGAAGGAGCAATATAAGCATGATGTTGCAAATAAGGAGGTAAATACCTAAAGCAGTAGCTAAAAGAGCTGAAAGTGGTTGCTTCTGGGGAGCAGCATAAATGAGGCTGTGTGCATGTGTGTGTGTTTTGGGGATGGTAAATTTTCTCTTAATATATGTATATATTGATTAAAGTACTTAAAGTACTTTCCCTTAAAGTAGAAAATGAATTTATAAATAAGAACTATCCCACTATCTCCCAGAAAGAGTATATCCAAAACCTGAATAATTACTATACCTGGAAAAAGGCGCATTCTGAATACTTCTTCCAAACTGCCTCTGATCTGGGCTTATTCTGACAATACTTTGCATATATCTGAAAATCAGCTTTCTGTGATAAAAGCAAATTCAAGCATATTACCAATGTGTGAACATGTACGTTTCTTATTAAGTAAGGCTGAGCAAGAGTGAGTGCACCTAAACATTACAGGGAATGTGGTCTAAAGGGCTGCCACATGGGCAGTTGCTCAGGAACCCTCTTTGAAGTCGAAGAACAGCACGCCATCAGACCAGGTAGACAGACATAATTATCCAACTAATTTCATAGCTTCCACTTACCAAATTTGAGAGGTAGAGGTAGAAAAGCGTTCTCTGAATGCACTCATATTTTCATAACTGTGAACTAATAGAAATATGCTCTTTCTATGCTGTTAGTCACTCAATCGCTGGTGAGTGAACTTGTAGCTAACTTTCAATGGCCTTGGTTTATCATTAGGACATCATCATTGTACCATAACCCACTAGGCATCTCCCTGTGCTATTCTCTCTCCCTAAGATCATCTTTATTTGACCCTTATCTAATGGGCCGCCTCCTACTCACCCTTTAACATTCATTTCATGAATCAACTCTTCTATAAAGCCATCATTTATACCTCTGGTGTATGTAGGATGCACATCTTCTTGGCCCCTATAGGTCCTTTGTATATGTCTAACATAGCACAACTCACACTGTACACATGGATTCCCTGTTTTTCTCCATGAATAGTCTTGGGCTTGGTACCTACATAGCCTAGCACAGTGTCTGGTGCAAAATAGGTTCTCAGTAGATGGCTGTTGAATGAATGAACATATCAAAGGGCATTTATTAAATTAATACTGGTTGCTAAGAACTCTGCTAACTGTATGAGAGATATAACAATATACAGGACATGGACCCTGCCTCAAAGAGTTTCCAATCAAGTTGGAGTTTGAATATATGTAAAGATGCATAGTAAATGTAAAGTCCCCAGTAACACAGTCATCAAGTCCCACAGGAGTCCAAAGGAAAGAGAGACTGCTGTGGCTTAGAGAATCTGGACACAGTTTAAATGCATTTAAAATTAGGGTATATTGAGAAAGGTAATAACACAAATTTCTTTCTTAACCTTACTATTTTCTCAGTTCATAAACACTTTCTGAGATATCTATTAGGAAGCTTTCGATAATCACTCTATCCATTTGACTCTGAAACTAAGACAGAACTGTTATTTTAGGAACAGGAGGAACTAGAGAAGCAGAGAACATTCTGAGAGGAAGCTCTAATGGAGGAGAGTATGAATATAAAACTTGGGGATTCAGTTGTATTAAGTATACTCTTGGGACATGGAGAAATGAGCTTCCCTGAATGATCTCATAAAATAAAAAGAACAGACAGCTCTCTGTTTTTGCAAAGTTCCTGTGATAGATGCCTTGGATCTGAAAGCCAGATTACATCTGATCTACACTAAGTGTTCACATGTATTAGGGGGAAATAGCAAGGCATCTCTTAGGCTAAAAATTAACCAAGCCAAGAATGGTTGTGCTAAGATGGTCCCAACTCTCACATCTTCATAGCGAGGATGGTCCCTAAACTCCTGGGATCACCCAGGGGTCAGTAATCACAAGCTGAGCCATTGAAGCAGTTGGTAACACAGAACACAATGGCCATTTGCATGCTCTTGATACCCCATTGCACCAGTTTCTGTAACAAAATCTAGTTTAGCATTAAATACTTGCCGGAGTGATGTGTCTCCTCTAAAAACATAGACATAAAAAACAATACATACCTTGTCTCTAAATCTATTCTTATAAAATGAGCTGCTATTTTGGTGGTCCATATTTATATATTTTTAAATAATAATTGAACTAACCCTTTCCAGGAAACACAGTCCCACTCTTTCTGGTGCATCAGTGCAAGCTTCCAGACTGTTCATGAAAAGGCTATGAAAATTTCAGAGAAAAAAAAATTTTTATGTGAAATAAATTGGTCAATTGTCCTTTAAATAATATTAAGAAAAAGAAAATTCAAATCAGTCATTACATACTTGCTATGGAATTCATATATTTCTGCCATATTTCCAAAGAGAACATCCTTTTTATTTCTCAGGGGAGGTGGCATAAGATCAAACATCTCTGGATTATCCATCTCCGCTTTATAGCCCTACCCAAAATAAATATATTTATTCATTTAAAAATATTTACATAAAACAGTTGATGCTTTATAGCCCTACCCAAAATAAATACATTTATTCATTTAAAAATATTTACATAAACAGTTGATTGGGCCACCAAAGGTGTAGGTACAGCAAAATGTATAGGTGATTAGTGGGTTAAACTGTTTATAATTTTAATATTCAAATATTCTAGTCCCCAAATTTATCCATTATCATTATTATTATTTTTTAGAAAGTAGGACAAGGAAGTGAAGGTTTGTCACTCAATGGGTGGAACAAAGTGACAGCTCTTTGGCCTTCAGGATATTTAATAGAGCAGGAAACAAAATAGAAACCAAGTATGACAAATTATAGTACAGATCATCAAAAAATATTTAAGCTTTTTCAGACCAAATTCATACTATGAAATTTGTATGAAATGAATATTTTTCTCCCCCTTGTAGTTCTTTACATCACAATCTCTAAAAAGTACCATGGGAATAATTAGAGCAATCTGCCATATCCCTAAAAGAACAGCTTCTCTCTTCTGTAGTAAATTATGAATCTACAATTCTCACCCCTGAGGGAGAACCTGAATACACTCATCTGACAAACATGCAGCTTCAAACCATAACAGAAACACCCACTGTTGCCATGTCACCTTCAGGGAAGGATAAAGAGAAGACTGCCTTAAACACTTCCTACCAGATGTAGTAAGGGAGCATTCAGGAAAAGATGGGAAAATACAGTGAATCCCTTACCAACAAAACAGTGAAGAGCTCGCGAACATACACCTTCTCAGTTTGTATCAGCTCATTTAGGACGTGGCTAAAATGAAAAGACCATATTTATCAATTATTTTATCACTTGAGAATTGTAGTACAACGTTTCAGTTATTATCACTATAAATTGTCTAATGTAAAAATTGTTACATTAGTGGTGTAGTGGTTTTAGTTTTATTATCAAAATATAATATTAAGTCTATGGTTTCCAGAATAAATACCAACCACAAGATTCTAAAATATACTTAAAAGAAAGGGAAGAGGGGCTCTGGAGTTATTTTTAAGTGGGAAAAAAATCAATTTTTTTCTAACTCACTAAGCTTAAGAATCAATTTCCTAAAACCTCGCAATCTCTACTACTAAAAATTTGGGGAATAGTTTTTGGGGGACAGCAGTTTCTGAGCTATACTTCCCTATCTCCCTCTCCCTCAAAAAGAAATATTAGCATTTTAGGAATAATTTTTTCCTTTTCCCAGTAATGTTCTGAAATTTTCCAAGACATTAAATGGATTTATTATAATGGTTTTCCCAAGTATAAATTATACGAAAGTTTCTGTAGTAAGTTTGATTACTGTCTCTTCAAAATAAAAACATTTTCCTTTCAATGTCATTTCCAATTGACATCATATTTAAAATTCATTTCCTCATTCCCTAATGTAAGTAACTCTTTTAATTTAATTTCTATCATTGGTCTCTTTATTTTTACGCTTTCAGCATTAACATTTAACAATATACACACATACACACAGGGTGGGCAAAAGTAGGCTTACAGTTGTAAGTACATGAAACAGTTTATCCTTGTATTATTATTTATTAATTGCATTATTTTCTTTTCAAACAACTGTACACCTACTTTCTCCTTACCCTGTATATGTGTACATACACCTTGCCCTAAAATACTGGCTACTTAAAAATCTATGATATAGAAATTAAAAGATGGATATAATTATGTATGGAATATTAACAAAATACTATAAAGCGAACAAAATAATGATTATTAATATCTATAAAATAACACTGTAAATATACATAATTCTTTGTAGTTTTTAGAACACTGTCCCGTTAACTCTAACCTCTTTTGCATAAGAGGGGAATAGATTCTGAAAAGGTCCAGTTAATTTTCAGGTCACATAAACTGAGCATAGGTTGGCCAGGCCTAAATCCAAGGTTTATGATGATATCTCAACAAGTGCTCTTTTCATCACACCCTGCATAACCCCATACTGCGAAATCAAAACCCCAAGCATGTTTGCCTTGAACACTAAATCGGTGACTCCTACTAATAGACTGTATATGAATATCTGTTAATAAAATAAAAGATACTTCTTTAAAATATCCAAGCTATTTTTGTTGTCCAAACTGGAGGATTGACCAGAACTTCTGTTTTCCCGACAATCATGCACCACTTCAACCTGAAATGATGAAAATAACTTCATTTAGCATCTAAGTAGGTACAGTTCTTCAAGGAAATCAAGTTCAAATTAATTTTTCTCTAACTGTAGCTAAATTGAAAAATATGATTATTATTCTTTCAGACATAACTCTGATGTGCAGTAGTAAGAAATGATTTGAGTTGCCCAAGAGAACAGACTGTAACATACTAATTAGAATTTATTTCATATATTAAGTCATGTTTTATTTATTTGGCACTTTGGGAAAATAAAGTTAATTCATAAAAAGCTGATTATGTAAATAAGTTTATTCACTGAAGAACCAAAATGGCTTTTTAACCTTAATGAGTTTTGATGAAAACCTTTCTAGAGCATATTACATGAATCCTTGAATTCTTTAACCAAGGATACAAACATCATTGGCCCCTTTCCCACTGACTAGTGACATAAGTCATGAAGGTGAATGATACGACAAACTCTAATGATACTCTAGAGCTAGTACGATGTGCAGAAGTGTCTGTTTCTTGACATGGCTGCAACCTGTTCATCTGTCTCCATTCTCAGTCACATGTCAATTTTGCCACAAGCGACCTTCCTCATCATCCTCAACTGCTATCTTATGTGCAACCTCTGTGGGACTTGGTCTTGTCTTACTGAGTCAACCGCATGAGATTTATCACAAAATGAGGTCATTTTTCTTCAGAAGCATCTGAAGTATCCAGGGACCCTGCTTTTATTGGACAGCTGAGATAAGCAAAAAGCCTAACCTCCACGTAAATGTAGCACTACTCTGTAACAACTAGAACCCAAAATTAAGTATGGGATCTATCAGCTAAAAAGCATTTCCACAGAATATGACCTACTTATTACAAATGCAGACGGAAAGGAGCATTTATTGACTACTTTATATGTAACATCAGGCACAATCCTAGGTCCTTAACACACGTCATTATATCAAATCTTCACAGCAATTTAGCAAGCTATGGCATACTTATTCCCACTTATTCCCATTTTACAGATAGGAAAACTGAGGCTCAGAGAGGTTTAGAACAGGGCCAAGGCTGAATACCTAGTAAGTAATGAAACAGAGTCAAGCCCATGGTCTGCCAACAATATCATGCTCCCTCTTTAAGAATGTGCTCTGATTTATGTCTGCTCAATGTACCAACTATTAGCATTTTAATACTGAAAATACTTCATACACTACTTATAGGATAGGTATGCATTATTTACCTCTAACAGGTTTCTGAAATACAAGTTTGAAAAGTTCTGAAACATAAACTTATACTTTTAAATTCTTAAGATTGTGCAAATTGACTTGAATTGGAATAATGTGTGCATTTTAGAACCAGGTCCACCAGCTATAAATCTCACCGAGAAAATGTACAGAGCCACAGTCTCCTTTTTTTTAATGGATATATGCAATTGAATAAATACACAGAGTGGAATGTTATGGTAGTCATGAGTTCAATCTAGAACCAAAAGACATGTAAGACCATGGAATTGGGCATTCAGCCTGTTTCCTTCTTGAAACCAGAAGCTGTGGCTGTACAACATGATAACCAGGCATGGTATGTCAGTATAGGCCATTCACTAGCCTGTTAATTATATAAAACCCTTAGAACTCTACCCTATGTCATATACCGCACATTACTTAAAGTACTTCACAACTATTAGATTATTTTATCTTCATACTAATTCCATGATAAAGATGTTCTATTATCATCCCCATTTTATAGATAAGGAAACTGAGTTCCAGAGAACTTACCAAGGTTATACAGCCAGGGAGCGATGGAGATGGGATTATAAACCAGGCAGACTAGTTCTACAATCTGTATCACTATGACAAACTGCCTCTTGGAGATATATTATTGTCCTTATTTACCATCAAGAACACACAAAGAAAAGGTCGGGTGTTGCAGTTACAATGAGGCTACTCTCTGCAGATACCAGAATATCAATGATAACTGAGAAGGAATTGTGTATTTACTAAGAAATGAGTAAATGCCTTTTTTGAGCCCAAAGTGGCATCCATTAGAACTTGTCCTTGGCCCATGCTTCAGTGCTTACAGGACTAGAATTCGTTATGAAAGAAATCCCATTTATAAAAATGTGCAACACTTATTTAGGTTTATTGAGGGGAGGTGTTGGGGGAAGAGATGCTGGAACTTACATGAGATTTTTCTACAGAAATTATTCTGAACTTGACCCAAGACTTGAGAAACTGCTCATACATCTGGAGATATGCCAGGACTGCAATTAGACACAATGCAGTAGCAACTTTTTCTTTCAGATTAAACAGGCTTTCAAATGCACAATACTGGTTGATTAAACTAAAATATGGTTTATTTTCCCATACCAATTCTTCAACCATAGCAATAAAGCCAACTTTGAATTAATTAATGGTATTTACTTTTAAGTTGCTCTGATTTTGTTTCCAGGTCTTCTTCCCTGGGAGACAAATGTGAAAGAAGAATTTCAGACCAGAGTGAAAATAAACTTTTAATAAAAATACATGAATGTTTATTAAATACAGAGGTAATAATATTATATGTTTGTTATTAGTATTTTTAGATTACATTGTGTGAAAAAATTTAATGGTTAAACTTAACTACATGATCTCAACTTCTTATTGAGTATGATTTTGCCATGTATTAACCCATTCTCCCTCTCATCAAACATTTGCTTGACTGCCAAAAAACCATAAAGTGAGGTGTTACTACTCATAATTTATATGCATATCTAGCATTCATTTTGACACATAAGCATTTAATCATATTGTACATGCTGTCTTTTCCTCCTTTGGAGGACTCACTGCAAGGCACTCTCAGGGAAAGGTGATGCTTTTATGTTTTCTAAATTTTATACTTCACCTTCATTTATTTAGAATATATTTCATATATAATATATGACTTATGTTTATATAATCACATATAAATATAAATTAGACTTATAAGAAATTATCATATAAAATCAATTTCTCAATAAATACTGATGCCCACTACTTAATAGACACCTGATAGAGATCTGAACTGATTAACTGGGTCAAAAAGAGTTTTGAAAAAAAAATCTAAATTTAACTAATAATTATAGCATTTATTTGGCACTCACAACATGCTGACATTCTTCTAAGCACTATGTATGCATTTTCTTTTTTAATCCTAAAATTACCCTAAGAGATAAGTACTACTTCTACCCCATTTTAAAGATAAGTAAGGTTAATATCTTGTACAAAAAGTAGAGGTGGTATTCAAATTCAAACTGTCTACTGTCAGAATCTGTGTTTCTAACCACTATATAAAACATTTGTGAAGCATGTTGAACTGCTAAAACAAAACAAAACTAAAAACAACTTCATCAACATTCCAAGCTTTAATCTTTCTGTTCTTGCTGTTTAATCTTTTCTTTTTCTTTCTGTTTAATCTTTCTCTTCTGTTTAAAAAGGGTGAGCCCCTATATTGTTAAGCAAGGAGTCCAGATGTTCCTACAAAGCCCCAGGCATGGTCCACTCAAAGACTATGTCGTTTAAGCTCCTAATTCTCAGCGCTGCTGAAAAGGCTGCCACCCACACAGGCTGTGTGGGTCTCTCCTCTCCATGGAAGAAACATACTTTTTGTCTTTTCTTCCTCGGCAGGAGCCATTGCAAGGCACACTCAGGGAAAGGTTATGCTGTAATGTTTTCTAAATTTTATACTTTGCTGTCATTTATTTAAATATATTTTATATATAATTATATATATACATTTTTATGTGTATATAATCCTATATATAAATATAAATTAGACTTACTGGCACTTATCATATAAAATCAATTTCTCAATAAATACTGATGTCTACCACTTTAAAGACACATGATATACAGATCTGAACTTATTTATAAAGGTAACTTAGGGAGTTTCACTAATTAATCATTTGCAAATGCATTGAGATGAAAAAGGAATATTTACAACTTAGGAGGAATGTATCCTTTTCTGAAAAGCAAGGTAGATGAATTCATTCTTTTAACAATGAAAACATGTATATAAAATTATTGAGTACCTATACTATCTGCTAAGCTCCGTGTTTGGTGCTAGAGATACAAACATGAATTGCACACAGACCCTGCCCTTACAGAGCCTACAGTCTATCAAGAGAAACACAAAACAGGGAATAACACTAAAGTTGAGAAGACATGAAGGGGGACTTGTTATCACATAGCTTGAACATCTAACTGAACTGGGTAAAGGGCAAGAGAGGCAGGAAGGAAAGGCTTATCTAAAGGAGCTAGAAAAGGGGAAAAGTAGAGGGACAGGAACAGAGTTCCTGAGAGAGAACAGTATGTGTGAAGTCCAGAGGCAAGGTAACTAGGGGCATCTGAGAAAGGAAAATGGGGAAACATTGAGACTACTGCAGTTGTCAAGGCAATAGATGATATTGGCTTGGGTTAGGTAAGTGGCAGTGAGAAATAGCAGTAAAGATGGAAAGAAGTGAACTTTTTTTGACTGATTAGAGGTGGGGCATGAGTGACAAGGGGAGCCAAGGGCCTGGGAATCAGTGCTGTTCACTGAGATGAGGAACACAGGAAGAGCAGAGTGTTTGCAGGACGCAGGATAGAAGCAATCAGTTTGGGGTATGCTGAGTCTGAGTTGTCTATAGGAGGTCCGAGGAGGCAAATTATGAATGCAGGTTTGAAGATCAGGAGAAAGATCTAGAATACAGTTACAGATCTGATAGCTCAAACCACATTTTACCCCTCATGGATGATGGTCTTCCATAACTTCCCTCTGTATTAAATGTTAATTCAACAAATATTTATTACATCCTGCTAGGTGCCAGTCAGCCCTATGCTATGTATAGGATTCTATTTGATGCAAATTAATAAAAACTAAAAACAAAGACTCATTTGACGCATTTTATGAAACATTAACACTTACGTTTTGGTTTGACCAAAACTTATATATCTGGCTCAGTAATTAAAACTCTTGAAGAATTATTTGGAACTGACTGTTATAACCCGCATTACTCACAGAGCAATTAGGTAAAATGAGTGATATTTGTAGCATAAGTAATGCTTTGATTTAATTTAGGAACCATGATGGACAATGAATAAAATAATTTATCTAAGCATGTCATTTATTCAATTAGCTGCCCTCTTCCTCATAAATACATTAGGCAGTCTTAAATTGCAGCAAATCTAAGCTACTTACAACAAATAGTTTTATTGTGGATGACACAGGAGTCTATAAAATGAAAGAAAGCTTGATTTATTTTAACATTGCCAACTGTATTCCTTGTTTTCTTTTTATGAGTGGTCATTCAATCAAAGAGCATAATCAACTTTTTATATAATCATTTCCCAAGGCTGAGTTTAATACAGAGAGAATAATCAATGGTTATTACGAAAAAGAGAGGAAGTTAATTACAGGCAGAATGCAAGAATGAATGCTGCTGGTTTTAGATACTAAACTGTTTTTTCACGTACACAAACTCAAAAAAATGTACTGATGAAAAGTAATATCGATGAGGCACCTTTCACCAAAAAAGTTTACATGCTTGGAAAAAAAAAAAAAAAAAAAAAGAGTATCCAATTCCCACCACAGAGAGCATAACACCATTATATAAGAATATCAGAAAGAAAAAAATGAAACAACACAAAACAGGATGTACTTTTTTTTAAAACAGAGTGCTTCTTTTTAAAAAAATTAATTAATTAATATGTTTGTTTTATTTTATTTTTAGAGAGAGGGGAAAGGAGAAAGACAGGGAGAGAAACATCACTGTGTGGTTGCCTCTCACTCGTGCCCCCAACTGGGGACCTGACGTGCAACCTAGTAATGTGCCCTGACTGGGAATCAGAATGTACTTTTGGTGACTAAGGTGGTGAGTGGGATTCGGACAGTCTTTTCAGAACCCTGTTCCTCAATCCACAGTGTGGCACTGCTGAAACCTCTCTCGAGAAGCTGAGAGTTTGGAGGGCTATAAAGCAAGGAGACTTAGTCAAAAGGATAGTGTAGTTTATTGAGCGCTTCTTATATTCTACAATTCTTCTCCGAAGAGGCCTTTGACGTCAGTAGGTGTTAATGTTCCTATTTTACAGACAAGGGAACAGGCTAAAAGAGGTTAAGTGAACTGTCAAGGTCACACAGCCAGTAAATGAAGGCAGAAATCTGAGATCTTAGGAATATCAACCTGTTCTATTTTTATTCTCATGGCTATTGGTTTTTAGCCCCTTATTGTTTTTTTTAGTCAACGTTCTTCATTTGTGGGACTGTTTATAGTTTTATTTGTGAGTATATTTTTATTTTTAATAACTAATTATATAACTTGGATCATCTTAACCTAGTTCCCTGCTTTTCTCACTCCTTTTTAATCTGATCCATGCTGGGGCTGAGCTGGACTTCTATATTCATTATACCTGGCTCAACCTTTCTCTGAATTTCCAAATAGTTCCCACACATTAATAAAGTCTCTGATTCTCTCCGATGAGACAGACCGAATTCAGTCCCATGTTCACTCAACTTACTTAAGGCCCCAAAGCCAAATCTCTCCCGCTACCAACAGGCGCCAGAGGCAGCTCAAGGTAAACCTTGGAGCAATAGTCACCTCATTTCCAGAGTAGTTCAACATCACAGTGAGGATAATTGTTTTATCCCACAGAATGTAGAAAGGACAATGTATATTACATGATTAAAATTAGTCAACAAAGATTAAAACCAGAAAATGGACTCTGTCATAGGTAATTACCAGCAAAATTATTCTACTCACTTGCATCTATTTGGAAAAGTCAATCCATTCTATTATCTAAGCCATTCACTTACTAGAAGCTTCTAAGAACCAAGTTATAGTTTATTGAGGTAAGTAGTAAATAAATATGCATGAGTGTGTGTAGGCACATGTGTGTACCAGTTTCCTATGCCTTCCTCCACCTGCTAAAAAAAGCATGAGTCTGATGCTGGTAAAAATGTTCACACTCATTGCAAGGCTGGACTATTTGGTGCAGATCCGCATTATCCTGTGCTACATTATATCACTACTGTGGTACTATCGTACAGTAGTGTCAACCACAACTCCTGCCTTGTGCAATGTAATTAAACCTGACCTAGATGCTTAAATAAAATTTCAAGTTATCAGGATTGAAGAACAAATTAGATATTTACATCAAGAGTAACAAAGTAAGTATCAGCAGAAAAAGAAGAGATTAAAAAGGTGAATGTAAGATTCTTTACCAGGCTTAGGTGAAATAAATGGTATTTTAGATCTGATCATTTTGTTGGAAGCAGGTACCATAAACTGCATTGGCCTCACACACTTATCTTCCAGCTTCTTGAAACCAGCTTGTTGGCTCTCAAATATAGTTCGAATGTTTCCAAGCTTGAGTTGTACAGTCTGCATTTGAATCTACAGGTTGCATAAGAATTTTATGAAATATTTTCTGAAATGGGGTCATTACAAATCCCATTAGATTTATCAGACTCAGACCGTCAAAAAAGTAATGTAGAGTTCAAAATATAACTAGAAGAAATTTAGGGAAGTAATGGGAAATAGATCAATGTATTATCTCCACATGGTTATAAAACCAGAAAATCTCAACGAAAACAAATAAAAGAAGAAATTCATCAAGCAGTCATGAAATAGTTCACCGCATAAAGTGCTTTACCCTTCATACGTTGGAAGGGATATTGGCTGGTAAAGAAGGCCCGTTTAGCTTGGGAAAGCCACCAAGTTCAGCATTGTCACAGTAGTTGGTTATGTTTTAGTCTAGAGGACATTCTTTAGTTTCCCATGTTGTAAAAGGCTGCTCAGAACCACTGATAATGAATATCCACTTCTGCCTCTCCTATATGATTTGAGGCAGTTAGCTAAGCTTGGTTGCTTCCAGAAAATGACTGGGTTATTGCCGCAGCCAGGCTTCTGATTTTCTGGGGCATCCCCTAAGAACTGCAGCTAAGCATGGATTTAGATACTGCTCCAAACTTGGAATCAGTTAAGATATTGTAACAGCAAATAGCATCACAAATGCACTTATTTACAATATGAAGACAGTGCTTCATGACATTTCCAATGGGTGGTATTAAACAAACCTACAGGTCTCCATCCTGCCAAAAGCAACTTCTGCCTGCTCCCCTGATACCAAGAAGACCCAGAACTTCCCAAACTGAGTAGAAAAGTAAGATTTGTATCCACAGAGCATCTGTTGGTGGTCATTGCAGCACAAAGAAAATATGTTTGGGATAGGGTGCTCTTAACATGGGCCCAGTATTCTATTGACAGCTTTGGAGCGTTCTCCAAGAACACACAAGAAAATGGATGTGAGAGCTCCTAGTATATGAAAAGAGTTTAGCCCTGACTGGTATGGCTCAGTGGATTGAGCACTGGCCTGCAAACTGAAAGGTCGCCGGTTCGATTCCCAGTTGGGGCACAGGCCTGGGTTGCCAGCCAGGTCCCCAGCATCTATCACACATAAATGTTTCTCTCCCTCTCTTTCTCTCTCCCTTCCCCTCTCTCTAAAAATAAATACATAAAATATATTTTTAAAATAGTTTAGAAAAAATGGAGTCAGAACTCAAAAAGGAAATTAAGTCTGTATTAAATAGCAAGACTTTGTACTTTTTGGTGCTTAACAGTAGCACTGATAACACCCCTAATTCTTAAGAGAACTATATGACTGCAATTTGATACAAAGTTAGCTGTGAAGTAAGAAAACTCTTATCAACACTACTGTCATTATAGTTTTTTTTTTTTTTTTTTTAATGTGTTTACTTGAAAAGAAGCTTCTTACCTTCAGTTCAG
Organism: Furipterus horrens; assembly: GCF_987537825.1. Taxonomy (NCBI): domain Eukaryota; kingdom Metazoa; phylum Chordata; class Mammalia; order Chiroptera; family Furipteridae; genus Furipterus; species Furipterus horrens. The sequence goes on along the minus strand of NW_028327187.1, from coordinate 18,603,385 downwards.
GAGATAAAATTACATCAAATTCATACTGTAGGGTTTTAGGATCACAATTTATAAAGGGCAGAGCCATTTCAAGAAAATGTTGAATATCTTGGAGGGTTTTCTGAGCATCTTCTTTAGACTGAAACTTATCTACATCCTGATTAGCTAGAATACATTCTCCTTCATCACAGCACTGACGAGCCTGGTGAGCACATCACACACATACACGCACAACCATGAGTGAAAAACAAATATGTTTGTCCCCTAAGACAGTGTTTATCAGTCCTGGCTTCTGTCAGTCAGAGTCGCTTTCAGAGCTATTAAAAAATAAAGACATCTGGGTTGGGCCCCCAGAAATTCTGATGCATTGGCTCAGGGTCATAAGCCAGGCATTTATATATTTACAGAGTTTTAAAGGTATTTCTGATGCACAGCCAAAATTGGGAAGCTCTGCACTTGTTTCATAACAAGGAAATCATTCTGCAGCAGGAGTCTGACCATCCTCTCAATACTAACACTGGATCTGCATGCTATTTTCCCAAAATCAATAACTGAAATATGAAACTCATAGAAAAATATAAAGTGTAACATAAAAGTGTATGATTGCCCAGAACAAGGATAAAAGTTTCCTTGCCAGAGAAGGAGATGTGCAGATTAAAATGTTCATGTTCAGATATGATGCTTGTAAGTGATACTTCTATTTTACATTCCACTGCCAAGATAAGATCATCTCTTCACTGCTTACTCATGAATGGGGTCAGACCCACAAGCCATGGAGGAGTATTTTCCAGTCACTGTTTGATATTTTATTGCTTTAACTATGAAATGTAGAAGGACTTTCAGGATTTAGCAAACTGCCCCTAGGGCTTTCAAAAGTGCTCTGACTGCAAACTATCACCGGAGTATAGGCTTCATAAATGTACCCAAAATAGAAAGAAGCCACCACAACCACAATCTCAATATTCACAACAGAGGCCAAAATTCTTACAATACTAGACCTGCTATGAATTCTGCAGAGGTTATATGGATTGAATAAGTATAGTCAAGCTCAAACACCTTGCAAATTTAATTCCAAAGTTATACCAGACCCTGACCCTAGAACCTCTGAAAAGGACTCAAAACAAATATTCAGCTTCTTTTTCAGAAATGCATCATGTCCCACGACACTACCTGCTGTAGGAGTTTATGCATTTTGAAGGTCCTGCTGAGCTGTATCCGTTTGGCTTTGATTTCGTTAACCAAAATATCAGAGAGGTAACGTAGCTTGTTGCACCTCTGGCAGATCAAATCAAGTGCGTAATGGTGATTTGCTGCAAGTTTGTGTCCATGTAAAATCACAAACTGGGCCTTTGCTAACAGATCCTGATTTTAAGAAAGAAGTAAAACAGTAACTGCATGATCTCTGTTAGAAGACGGGAAAAAGAAAGTAATTAAGATGCACATTGGTTGAGCATAAAGATATTTTGCCAAAAATATGATTTGATATCATACTTCTGCAGGCTGCAAAACACCTTACAGTTACAGTAATTAGCTATAACGGTTGATGTCATCAGAACCTCATGCATTTCTGGTAACAGAAAGAAAATTATACAGCCTCCCAGAATGGGGATGAGGTTTGCTGCTTCTGCAAAGCAGATTTAGAACAGAATCACATATATCGAATGAGGTACACACCAGCCAAAGAAAGCTAATTGATTTCACACATCTCAGCCTTGGAAATCCCATTAAGAGTCGTCATCTACCTGACTCCTTCACAGACCTGAAGTGAACATGTCACCAGGTTTCCATGTCAAAAGGGATCTTACCTTCCTTGCCTCTACCTCAACTGCTGATCTACCCCCAGTATAGTGATTGAAATAGAGTAGGAGCCCAGGAAATATTTGTCGAGGCAAAATAAAAGAAACCTGCAGCCCCAAATGAAGAAGGGACGAGCCTATCCAGCTAGTAGAAAAACTAGGGTCAAAATAGGAAGTCATTGTTTAATGCAAATAGTTTCAGTTTTACAAGATGAAAAAGTTCTGGAAATCTGTTGCACAACAATCTGAATACACTTACTACTACTTAATGGTACAATTTAAAGTGGTTATGGTATTAAATTTTATTTTGTGTGTCTTTCACCACAATTGAAACTAAAAATTACTTAAAACAAAAGAAAAAGGCAAAAAATTCAAAGTCCCCTAGTTTCCAAGGCAATGTGCCTTCTCTTTCTACTATACCAGAGATTTGTAAATTGCCCCACAGTCCCAAAGATCTACAAGAACAATTCCAGAACTGGCCACCACAACTACTTCCTCTCAATTTTTGTCTTTTGGTGGTTCTGGTTCACCCATAAATCTACTCGGTGGCTGAGAAAGCACCTTAAAAAAACCATGGACTTGCCCTCACACACAAGACAGGAAAGCAAAGTGAGAGTTTGTTAAGTAGTAAAGCCATGAGTCCAAGCTTTAAGACTGGAAGCTGGCTGTTTTGAGTACTTACTATATATTCTTATATCACAGGTACTGTGCTGAGTGTTTTATCTACAGTTCCTAAATGAATCATTACAATCACTCCACAAAGTAGGTCCTTTCATCTCCAATTTATAGATGAGGACATTGAGGTTTAGAAAATGTAATCAATTTACCCAAGGCCACACAGCTAGCAAAACTAAGTAGATCTATCTGTATGAGTGTATGTTTGCCTTAAATGCATAGATCAAATGATGGATGTTTAAGGAATTATGTTCTTGTAACAACATTGCATTCTTGACAGACATTTTCCTAGGCTCTTCAAAAATGATTTCTGATCTTGTTTCCATGGGTATGCCTACAACAGTTCACACCATAAACTCAGAGGCCTCTGACATGACATATGCAGTGTCACCTCATGGCCCACATTGAATGGAACAGAAAGCAGACCAATATTATTGAATCAATTATTTAGATTGTTGCTCAGAGATTAATCATAATAAGGGTTTAGACTAATGAAAAGGAATAAAATGTAACTATCACATTCCATAAATATGAATATCTGCAATGTAATCTTACCTTAGATTTTTCATCTAAGTTTTCCAACTGTTTTAATTTTTGTTTTATTTGAGCTATATTCCCTGTGACATCTGCCAACTCTGCTTGTTTGCTTAATAGAAGTTCAACTTCATGCACAAGCTAAAAATAGGAATAAAAATTAGTCCTAAAAGCATATAAATTATTAAGCATTTCCCTTAATAATCCAGTTTTGTAGGAAATGCTATTAAATCAGAACACCAATATGAAAAAAGTGCACATATGTAAAATACTTTATTTTGTCACAGTAACTGTTAAAACCTGTTTAACTTTAACATCCTACATATCAATGTGTACTATTTGTAAAATATCACTATGTACAATGAGATCATGTATGTGTGGACATGTGTGGGAGTATGCCTATGTGTATATACCTATATGTATAGCCCCTAGCTCTATGGTGAACAGTGCTAGAAACAAAGACCCTTCAGTAGCAACAAACATACCTAGCACCCAGACCTTGGTTTTTAGTATCATTTCCTAGGAAAAGAATCCAGAGCTTCTCAGGGAAATGGCTGGCGCCGGGGCTGAGACAGAGTAGGAATAAGATGACCTTGGACCATCTCTTTTTTATTTTAAAGATTTTATTTATTTATTTTTAGAGAGAGGGGAAGGGGGGAGAAAGAGATGAAGAGAAAGATCAATTGGTTGCCTCTCTCATGACCACAACAGGGGACCTGGCCCACAGCCGAGGCACATGCCCTGACTAGGAATGGGACTAGCAGCCCTTTGGTCTATAGGACTGAGCCTCATCAGCCAGGGATGGACCATCTCTTTATGCTAGAAAGTAAAGAAGTGGAAAGGACACTAGAAATGAAAAATCAGCATTTCACAACTATTATAGTAAAGACTGGTTGAAGCAAGAATCACAAACTGATACTAAACCTATGGTGATCTTTTGATTAGGAGCAAGACATTTTCATGGTCTTAAATTTTCTCCCCACATATTTCCTACTAGTTACAAGGGGTAAAAAGGTAACTATAGAGTGGAGAAGTTCAATAACACCCTGACTGGGTGATCAAAATTCACCTCAACAATGAGAGACAAATGGACTTCATTTACCTCCAGACATGATAGCCTCAGGACACTTCACATATGTGGCATTCTAGGTGGCCATATACAGATTAATCTAATCATGAGAATATGTCAAACAAACTCAAAATGAAGAATATTTTATTTCAAAGAGACTGTATTATGTACTATTGCCTGTCTGAGGTTTTTGGGGTTTTTTTTGGCTTGATCCCTTCACCTTTTTCACCCAGCCCCCAAACACCCTCCCCTGTGACAACTGTCAGTCTGTTCACTATATCTATAAGTCTGTTTCTATTTTTGTTAGTTTACTTTGCTCATTAGATTCCACATATAAGTGCATTGCCAAACAAGTTTTTTAAGTTAACTTTCTAAATATATAGTCTACCTGCATGTCACTATGAGATACAGATCATGTCAGCGAGTATACAATCCAAGACAAACAATAATACTGATTAGAGGCAACAATGACTTCAAGAACAGAATATAACTGCAGGACAACAATTTAGTACAGATGCAAAGTAATATATAAATAGAGGCATAGTAGATATATTCAGAAAAAGTATTATTTTTATATGTGTTCACTTGGGGAGAAGGGAGACACACAAGTATTTGGAAGGACCAAGAGCAATGTGTCCTATTCTTATTTTAAGGGCAATTGCAGGAGGGCATGGCATTTCAAAATCTGTTTGAATCATAGGAGGGAAAGGACTAGTAGTAACTGAGCCCTGTGTCGAGAATGCAGTGCCCCTCCCAAATCTAATCCTGCTAGAACAAATGAAATACCAAATAAGTACATTGGCCACATGGAAGAGGGAAAAGAAGTGAATTTTCCTTGGGTTCTTTGGTAACATATGTGAAAGAGACTGTGAGGAGCTTGGACATAACTGCGAAGAAAAGAAACTAAATCTAAGATAGTAACAGGGCTGAGAGATTGTGTGCAGAACGAGCTGAAAATGAATGCCAGAGGTCTTGACCTCAACTAAAGGACAGTATTCTGGGTACTGAACTTTCGGCAAGTGGACCTTTTGAAAGACATGATGTTCTTTTAAAAGGTTTTTCTTGTTTGAAAAATGAACTTTTGCCCAGTCATCCTCTTGAATTATCCAAAAAACTTTCCAGCTCAACCAAGATAAAATGAATTTTTCCACATTCAGAAACATTCAGGGTCTGCTTGCTCCACTAAAATTGCAAATGGAATTCAAGGCAGTGCAACAGTTTCAGTGCCTTTCATTTCTTCAAGGTCAAACCTTCCACTGGATTTTTGAGGGGTAATGATGAGACTATTTGATTTGAAGATATTCTTTAATTTTCAGATTTTATTTATTCATTTTTAGAGAGAGGGAAAGGGAGGGAGAAAGAGGAAGAGAAACATCAATGCGTGGTTGCCTCTCGCACACCCCCAACTGGGGACCTGGCCCGCAACCCAGGGATGTGCCCTGACTGGGAATCGAACGACGGACCCTTTGGTTCATAGGCTGGCACTCAGTCCACTGAGCTACACCAGCCAGGGCTGAAGATATCCTTAATAAGCCATCATAAAGTAAACTAATGAGAGAACCAGACTTGATGGTGGAGTCTAAACTTGGTTTATTGTAATACAGTGTGTTTTTCATAGAAATGGAGGGGCTACATCTTATTTGTAGTCATTACTTATTATAATTCAATGTACACAATATTAAAAGTACTGATGCATGAGAACTGTTGCCTAAATAGCATCTTATCATTTGAAATTATCTGGGTCTTTTGTTCACGGTCATATGACAGTTGAAAGCACTAGAGATGATTTTAAAACTCCCAATTTATATAGAAACAATAGATTTCTATGCCTTTAAAAAAACTTGCTAATGAATATTATAAAACTGACAACAGGTTCTAATTCAACCTATTTTCTAGGTGTTCCATAAATTGAATTTTGAATAACATCAGTATCTGAGTCTGCAGTTTTCAAAGTAGCCCTTTTTAGAGTAACATCTATAATTAACTTTAATGGTTAACACTTCAAATTCAGTACAAAATCAGATATTTGTATTTTACCTTGTTTCAGTATTATCCATTAGTACACATAAGAATAATATTTGCTTTATTGAAGCTACTTTAGAAGTATAGCTATTCTTTGATTCTTTCAGGTTGAAAAGTATAAGTTCAGAGATTTTTTTTTTAGTCTTGTCTTTAAAGTAAAAAATTAAATAAAGAAACCAGCAGATGTCAACTTAAAAAAAATAACCCAATTCTGTGTCTCTTGACTATATATGATGGCTTTTCCAGAAGGATCCAATGAGAATATACTTTTAACCCTTCAAATAATGTATAACTAAACATGATTTAATTTCACCCATTGGGCTTTTCATAAGTATAAATTGCTGAATTAGAAAAAAAAAAGTTTTGTTAGATCATATTAAATACAGTCAGCAGAGGAATATGGTATTTTTAAAAGTCAAGAAGGAAATTGATATTATTTCCTTGGAAAGCTATCCCATAGTCTGAAAGCATTTTATATTAAAATAAATTTGAATAGCCTTGGCTGGGTAGTTGATCTGGTTAGAGCATCATCTTGATACATCAAGGTTGCAGGTTCAATCCCCAATCAGGGCACATACAAGAAGCAACCAATAACTGCATAAATAAGTGGAACAACAAATCTCAATCTCTCTTTCTCTCTCTCTCTCCCTCCCTCTCTTCTTCCACCCCCATCTCTCCCCTTCCTCTCTCTCTAAAATCAATAAAAAATAAAATAAAATAGAATAATAAATGTCAGGGTATATTGCAACTTTGTCCCTTTTAGATTTGTTAGCAAATAATTAGGTGCTCTTGTGAAGGAAATGAGCAAGCCACAAAAGTAAGAGGTCTTGGCACTTAGTAGTCATTTTCTCCATTCAAAGTCAAGGTTCACTCACAGCTGCCTCCTTTTTCTCCCCATCTCTCTATGACTGTAAATGTAGTGATCAAGGAATAAGAACCTCTGACACAATGAAAATAAATATATAAAGAAATGTTTAACTGACCTCTTGAAAATCCTGCTCGAACTTCCATAGTTGTAGGTACTGCTCCATTTTTAGTTGGTGTTTTTCCCAAAATCCATCAAAAGCAATTTCCATATCATGTACTTGAGTCAGCAATCTTAACAAAGGAAAGTCATAGAATTCCTTAAAAAACAATGGCTTGTTTTATCATTATGTAGATAAACCTGGTTGGGGCATTAAGAATTATAGGCAAAGTCACAGTCCATGACATTTGGTCCAGGTAGAGACCGTCAGCGTATACAAAACCTCTACTACAAGCAAACTAACTTCTGTGAGGCAACTCAGGAATAAGATCCAGGAATACTTTAACACTGAATAGATTACAGCCAAAAATGTGTAATTCTCTTTCAAAAGTATGAAATAAGAAACTCGAAACCCAAAGCTAAGTACTCACTTATTAACAGTTTGCCAGTCACCACTTATTTGCTGATGATGTCCAAAACTTGAACTGATAGCTCCTTCAGTGACAGGCACTTCCAGATTTCTTAGCAGAATTTGTCCTTCTTTGGTTACAGCTGTAATATCATTCTGTACAAAGGTATGACAGCATATATCAAATACCTGCTAGTAACCTAATCTGAATGACCTGAAGAGAAGGAAGCATATACCTATAACATGCAGAATAGAAGCAATAGTTCTAGAATGGCCTTTGCTTTCATAACTAAAAAAAAAAAAAAAATTCAAGAAATACCTCAGCACCACAGAATTCAAAAGCTGTGAGAATCTCCTAGAAGCCTCTGCTTGTTGAGATGGATGTTGCAATCACTATTTCTACAAGATCTTTCCAGGCAGAATTATCCCATGCACCATTTGTAGCCTCCTTCTCTTACTGGTAGAAAATTCTAAATTACTCTATTATATTCTGCTAATATTTTAATGCACTTAAATAAAGCAGTGATAGCATAATGAAGACCAGAAAGCATACAGTTACCGATACTAGAAAGCGTACAGTTACAAACAATATATAATGTATATTCAGATATAGTTAGATGGCTTTCCAACTAATCCTTAATTGTTACTCATCACTGCCTGCCATAAGTATTATGTGCACATTTGGGTTAATTACATGAAGCATATGCTTTGATTCAGAAGGTCTTAACCTTATGTGGCAGATTCTTGAGGCATAAAAGACTGATCTATGACTTCCTTCAGGAGATCTAAAAATTTGAGTGTCTATGTATTTTTTTAGGAACAGTATCTATGACACCACCACCAACATGAATGAGAATGTGAACATTTAAGAGTTTGTGGCAACTATGTGCCAAACACTGCTGTACATGTATCACATACTTTACTTCATTTCAGCCTCACAACAACCCTACAAGGTGTGTATGTATCATCATCATTATATATTGTACATATAAAAAAACTGAAATTTAGAGTAAGCAAATTACCTAATCAAACAGTTTGTGAGAGACTGAGCTTTCTTTCCTTGAACAGAGTTTTGCTCTTACATTATGATTCAAAATTTCACTTTCTCTCCTCCTCTTAATTTAAAAATGTCACCTCTACATAGAGCTTGTATCTGTCAGTGACCCAGCAAGCCTATTATCATATGAAGGACATGACTTCTACAGAAAAACCTAGTACTTGTTCAGATCATTCATAAACTTTTTGGGAAAAGTATATTTAAAGTAGTTGGTGATTGTCTGACTCATGACTCAGAATCCTTCACAACCCAACACTCCAGACAATTGGGTAGGAGAGCCAAGTCAACTTGCTACTTATTATAAAAACAACAAAAACTAGTGCTCTGTGGAAGAGAAAGCTTGTAATCAATTTATCAGTGTTTGACTTGGTTCCAATGCTAGTTGGGACAAGAAATTAGACCTATTAAGTTCTCCATTTTACATCATGCCTGTGGTAGATGTGAAAATAGAACACCTGTGTGCCTCTTGATATTCTAATTTCTGAAATAGAGGGCCCTTCCATGGGATAAAGAATTTGTGGTAACAAAAATGACTGTGGATTTCTTATTCTGGAGCATTTATAAGCTATTCTATTTACAAATAAACAACTTCTCAAGAGAACTGCACCATTTACAGAGGGGGCACTTAGATACAATTCCAGGACACTCTCTTCTTGTGAAGTATCCTTATTTTTTATGTGTGCTTTATAATGTATATATGTATCTTTTGTCTCCCTACCCACCAATCAGTGTGAAATGAACACACTGTACACCTCTCTAGAAAAAGGCTGTGGAAAAATTTGTTTGTCCCTTCTGTCAAACATACCTTCAATAGGTGATACCTTTGAGCACGAATTGCAATAATTTCTTCTATTGAAGAAATATCATCTGGTAGTTCTGTCTCAGCCAGTTCAGTTCCAAAGGACTGTAACATTTGAGCCATGTCTTTCACTGTGAGGGCAAAATTTTCAATAGCCTGCAAAGAGCCAGTGGTTCTTTTAATTCCGTGGGATCTCTGCCAGCATATCAAAACCTGGGTCAGTAATTGTATTTACTTTTATTTACGTATGACAGCAAACACATATACTATGAACTCTCCTCCACTAAGGAAAGTTGGCATTGTCCTTGGCAATCAAATCTAACTTTGCATCTAAGCCTCTAAAAAACTATATAGTAAGTTGAAGAGTCTTCTTGAATGTCTGTTATATATACTTCTGTATTTATTTCTTGGGCAATGATGAAAACTATTTCTAAAAGCTGCCATGTACTGAGTAATTTATTGTATGACCTTGAGAAACACAGTGATATCCTTATTCTAATAAACTCTGCAATTGTAAAATTGCTTTATAATAACTTTACTTCTGGAGAGAGATGAGAACATCAAGGCCACTTGATATTTATTATAGTTTATGAACAAGTATTAGCATTCCAAGTAAGATGATGGAATGAGGCGATGCAGGGACATCTAGTCACAATTCATTTCAGGTTTTGTTGTCCTAAAATGTCAATTAAGATTTTGTCATTTATTCTGTTTCCAAAAGCAATTAGAGAAAGAAGGACAACATATAGACACCGTAGAAATCCCCTGTTTATCACACAGCTCAAGGTATCTGCTCTTTTATTTATAGCTTTATCAGTTATTTAAGGCTACCACTGCTGATTTTCACAGTACACCTGCATATGAATGAATACTGAATGAAGAATAAACATGAAGAAAATAGAACCCTGGTTTAATTAAACATTATTTCATTACCTCCTTCAGAAGATTTCCTATATCTATAGGACTTGGGGTATAGACTCTGATACCACAAACTCACCCTATGAGGTACAGGACACTTGCCTATTTGTAAATTTCTAGAACAGAAGGACTCTCAGCTACAATGCCAACTACCTCAGGAGCATCATTACAATGGTACAATTAACAATATGACTTGCATTTTTTGAAGGCCCACCATACTCGTAGGCCAGGCACCACGCCAAACATTTTACATTTGTTATCTCATTTCATCTTCCCAATATTCCTATAAGTTAAAGTATCTATTATTCCCGTTTTACAACTGGGAAAACTGAGACTCAGAGAGGTTGTATAACTTGTACAAGGTTACATAGCCAAAAAACATCAATGCTAGGATTTGAATCCCAACCCTTTGTTTCTTCAAGTTACTACATGGCCACAAGAGGGAGTGGCCAGAGGAAGTTCTCCTTAGTCCCTCGGCCTCTCTTTCAAGTCATCCTGAGTGACTCTTCATTTCTAGATATTTCCTATGGAAGAAAATCAAGATGTTGAATTATATGTTTTTAAACACTAGGGGCCCCAGAAATTTGTGAAAAGGATTCTAGCACTAGATTTAAAGCTAACATGAACTAAAGGCTCTACATTAAGGGCAAAAGAAACATACATTTCTGAAGAGGATCCATTCACTGTGGCAGTACTGCAAGGTGCCGCCTAACTCAGGGGTTAATTGCTTGTCATCAATGTATGTCAGCAAATCACTAACTGAGCTCAGCATAACAACCTATATAAATAAGCAAGAAAGATACTGTTAACTGCCCTTTGTGGCATTCCTCCATTCAAGTGTACAATGAACTTTAGCATTCATTTAGCAGAAATTTATCTTTTATAAATGATTCTAACAATTCTCTCCTGTACATGCCCTCACACATGTATTCACTACCTTCTTCAGGTAGTAACAGTTTTCATTTACAAAACATTTCTCTATAAAACAAAATTAATCTCCATAGAAACAGAAACACTTGATTCTCCTTGATCTAAAATTTTGCACTGTTAGTGATCAACCTTCTGAAAGAATGTTATGCCTACCACAGAGTAAAAGGGCTTTATGTAGTCAGTTATAATTTATCAGGAGAGACTGATCTTTGCAAAAGTATCAAAATTTATGAGCACTCTAGCCTCAAGAACATATAAAAATATCTTAAAAAACAAAAACATGTACTCTGACCTAGCTCAGGATATAAGTTCATGGGAGTTCAAATATATAAAACACTCATTATTTTCTAAATTAAATGTCCTATTTTATATAGACATGCACACATACACATATACACACATACAGGGTGAGGAAAAAGTAGGTTTACAGTTGTTCATATGGAATACAATAATCAATAAGCAATAATACAAGAATAAACTCCATGTTTCACGTACTCTCAACTACAAACCTACATTTGCCCTACTCTTTATATATAACATATGACATATATCATTTTCAAAAGGAATTGCTTTGTTACAAATCGATTAATCTATTTCTTTAACAGTAGAAGCAGAAGACTTTTAGTCATTTTAAATTTACATTTTTGGAAGACAGATTCTATTTTTTCCTTTTAAATTTTTCATGAGCACATATAAAACATGAACAGCATGGTACGAAGTCTTCATGAAAATAAAAGGAACAAAAACATTTTTTAAAATACACTCTTACCGGTAGTTTGAGAATAAAATCTTCCTGACTAAATCGAAATCCCATGTCTGTGAAAGTTCGTTGAAGAAAACTGCTTGGACGTAGAACCAATACCAAGTGTAAGTTCCCAGGGAAGGAAACCTGTATAAAGAAAGAATATAGGAAAGAAAGAAAACATTGTCAAAACATGCACTCAACTGAGCACATATCAGAAATCTGTAATGAAAGAAATCAACTTTTAAAATCATAAAAGCTGCCCTAGCTGGAGTGGCTCAGTGGATTGAGCACCAGCCTGTGAATCAAAGTGTTGCCAGTTTGACTCCCAGTCAGGGCACGTGCCTGAGTTGTGGGGTAGGACCCCAGTTGGGGGCATGCAAGAGGCAATGGATCGAAGTTTCTCCCCCTCTCTTTCTCCCTCCCATCCCCCTCTCTAAAAATAAATAAATAAAATATTTTAAGAAAATAAAACATCCTTTATCTTTAAAAATTTCAAATAAAATCATAAAATCCACTAAAAGGAAAAACTAAAAATGAATAGTGATAACATCTAAAGACATGAAAATAAAACTAAAATCGACATAGTCATCAGGTCAGATCTTTGCAATGCTCATGGCATGGAAGTTTCTCAGACTAAAGTGAGCCCCAAGTTTCAAAGAATTATATACTTAAGCTTCATTTTAAAGTTAGTTATTTGTACTCAAACTGCATTTATTCCCTGTAAACAGAATTCGGAAACAGGTTCTTAGAGTAACCCTAAAAGTCAAAGGGAGCTAAAATTCCACACACTTGTAGTAAATAACAGAATAAAACTATATTATGAACTCAAGTTTTTATTTTCATTCAAGCAACATTCACTAAATATCTTCTGTGTGTCCATGTGATGTATTTAAGTGAATAATCATCAGGCACTGTTGACATTCAGTGCACCCAAATTAATAAAATATAGTCCCTACCCTTCTTGCAAGAAAATGATAGTCTAGTAGTGGAGCACCTTAAAAACCCTTAGCTCTATAGCATGATAATTTAATAAGTAAAACAAGGGAATTAGAATAATATACAACAGGAAGTGGTAGCACTGAGCATTCCAGACCTAGGAATGTCAAGATAGGTTTCCAAGCATAAGGAGGAATTAATTGGAACAACAGAATGTCGTTCTGGTGCACCACCATTTCTCCAGCTTCTAGAATACAGGTATCCCCCATATAACACGGTACTTCTATAAAACAGTTTCGTTCTAACACGGTTAGAGAATTGGGGAAAACTCATGTATAACATGAAATTAGGGAAATCCCCTTACAATACTGAATGTGATAAAAGCTTTTAAGAGCAAAAGATAACTTATTAAAAAATTTTCATTTGAGCGCATACGTCATATCAGATTTGCCTGTAGAATTTTAAAATCAATCAGAACTTTAAACCCATTTTGTTCATGGAGTATTAATTACACTTTAAAACTTTAATTGTGTTTTTCTTTTTGCTACATTACACATACATATTTCTTAAATGAAAGGAGCATAAAGTTTGAGAGAGAACCTCAAAAGTGCTTAACAGCGTATAAAGAAATTTATAAAGATCTCTCAGCTAAAAGTAAGCAATCTAAAATAACAGATTTTTTGTAAAAATAGAACATAGAAATCAAGATAATGCTGAAGACAGTTCAGAGGATGAAGACATCTTATCAAAAAGAAAATGCATTCAGTTAATGGAGCTTAATAGTGATGACAAAAAAAAACATTACTTAATTCACAATATGTAATACTTTTGATGAATATTGCTTTAATAAAGATACTTCTCTTAATTATAAAAATATAATAGTATGCTTTTTTTAATTTTTGGAACCTAACCCACGTTTTTGTACTAGTTCTTTGTTTCACATAACACAGATTCACATAACATGGCATTTGTTAGGAACCTAACAACCGTGTAATACAGGAGTTACCTGTACCGGTACATAATAAGTGGTCAAGAAATAATTGCTAAATGAAAGAATACAAAACACAAGGAGGGAACTTTGCAAAATAAGTAAGGAATGAACTATTATAGACCAATATTAATAATAAACTACCACATCAAATCTGCCAGGACCTTGATATTGTACTTCCAGTCTCTAGAACTATGAGAAATAAATTTCTGTTTGTAAGCTACCCAATCTATGGTATTCTGTTATAGCACCCCAATGAACTTAAAGAAGCCTCTTACTATTTTCATTGGTTCCTAATAAAAACTGTTATCTTTCTACATGATCTTGCCTTCTAACACACAATGATTAGTATTGCGATGAAAATTTGATATCAGTAGGACCAAAGTCCTACCTTAGGATTTTTCAAATTAGTTCTGAGGGGAAGAAACTTTGAGGATATAGTTCCAGAGCTACTGGTAGTCATGATCTCTGCTACTGGAGAAAGCTTATTTTAACTTTTATAGAGAAACAGAGATAGAGAGTTCCAAAGATAATGTATATTCTACCCTCTATTATGTACATAATGTATATTATGTTTTATGCTAAGAATAGTACACACCTTCCACAGTTATTGTAAGAATTAAAAGAAATTGTAAATATAAAGGTACTTTGTAAACTCTAAAAAAAATAATAATTTACTTTGGATTCTTAGACCTAAGGACAAGCAGATTTAAATAGAAAACTATCAGAATATGGATAAAGTATTGCTTAAGAAGAAACTCTTGACAGGGATTTGTGAGAACTCTGGACCTATTTTTAGACTGAAAGAAGCTGATTTTGTTTCTATCTCATTCACTTTAGAAGTTAAGCCATTCCTTCTCCTTCACATGAGTAAATTACTAGTAGTATTATACTTACCTGCTTTGATCTACTGTGTTGCACTTTATTTTTTAAGTATATTTTATTGATTATGCTATTACAGTTGTCTCAGTTTTCCCCCTTTGCCCCCGCCACCCCTCTTCCCTCCAGCAATCACCCCTTAATTTATGTCCATGGGTCATGCATATAAGTTCTTTGACTTGTTCATTTCCCTTACTATTCTTAACATCCCCCTGTCTGTTTTGTACCTACCAATTATGCTTCTTAATCCCTGTACCTTTTCCCTATTCTCCCTCTTCCCTCTCCCAGCTGATAACCCACCAAATGACCTCCATATCTATAATTCTGTTCCTTTTCTGCTTGTATGCTTAGGGGTTTTTTGTTTGTTTTTTTAGATTCAGTAGTTGATAGTTGTGAGTTTGTTGTCATTTTAATGTCCATAGTTTTGATCTTTTTCTTTTTCTTAAATAAATCCCTTTAACATTTCAGAGAATAAAGGCTTGGTGATGATGAACTTCTTTAGCTTTACCTTGTCTGGGAAGCACTGTATCTGTCCTTCCATTCTAAATGATAGCATTGCTGGGTAGACTAACCTTGGTTGTAGGTCCTTGTTTTTCTTCACCTTGAATACTTCTTGCCAGTCCCTTCTTGCCTGGAAAGTTTCTTTTGAGAAACCAGTAGATAGTCTTATGGGAATTCCTTTGTGGATAATTGTCTGCTTTTCTCTTGCTACTTTAAGATTCTCTATCATTAACCTTTTGCATTTTAATTATGATGTGTCTTGGTGTGGTCCTCTTTGGGTCTAGCTTGTTTGGGACTCTGTGCTTCATGGACTTGTATGTCTATTTCTTTCACCAAACTTGGGGACTTTTCCTTTATTATTTTTTCACATAAGTTTTCAATTTCTTGCTCTTCCTCTTCTCCTTCTGGCACTTTTAAAGTTGTCGCAGAGGTTCCTAATCCTCTCCTCATTTTTTTTTTTCAATTATTGTTTCCTCTTTCTGTTCTGGTTGACTTTATTTCTTCTTTATGTTCCAACTCACTGATTTGAACCCTAGCTTTCTTCCCTTCACTACTGGTTCCCTGGTCGATTTTTATTTATTTCACTTAGTGTAGCCTTCATTTCTTCCCTTATGTGTTTGTTGTACTCAGTGAGTTCTCTGAGCACCTCTATCACCAGTGTTTTGAACTCTGCACCTGATAGGTGACTATCTCCAGTTCATTTAGTTCTTTTTCTGAGGTTTTGTTCTGTTCTTTCATCTGGGCCATATTTCTTTGTCCCCCTCAATTTCGCAGCCTCCCTGTGTTTGTTTCTGTGTATTAGGTAGAGTTGCTTTGTCTCCTTTTCTTAGTGCACCTGTTAAGTTGTATGGAGCAGAGCTTTAGGTATTCACCAGGGCAGGGCAACCCACTTCACCACTTTGTGGCTTTGTGTGAGGGAAGGGCTCAGAGAAGGGATAATGACACTGCCTGGCTTCTGGAGGCTTGCTCAGCACTCTACCTGTTTCCAGTCACTTCAACCACTTCCCATATGCAACTGTAGCCCTTCCAGCTGTTGCTCTAGTGGTAAATGCAAGAGTGGGTGGGTTTGCATAGGTTCTAAAGCCATGCAGGCCCTTTACATAGATTCTCCTGAGAAACCGTAAGTTTTTTCTGCTGCCCCAACTCCCACTGGTTTTTACAACCATAGGTACGGGTCTTTATCTTCCCAGCACTGGAACGCTGAGCTACGCAATCTGGCCTGGGCCTGGGATCGCTCACTCCCAAGGTATCCTTCTTGATTTTTATTCACCACATATCAATGTGGGACTGCTCATCCTGCCGCCATTACCTCTACATGCATCACACCTTGTATCCTCACCTCTCTGCCCTGACTCTGCGCCTATGCCCCATCCTACCCATCTGGATGCATATGGCCCCTTTAAATCCTTGGTTGTCAGAGTTCCACACAGTTCGATTTTCTGGAAGTTTGGGTGTTATCTGTTTTGAGGTTAGTTGTAATTCTTCTTGTGGTTGCACGAGGAGGCAAAGTATGTCTACCTATGTCTCCATATTTACCAGAAGTCCTTTTTTTTCACTCTTCAGTGGAACTGAAACACCCTAGTTTTTCCAACACTTAAAGGAAAATTACTATTACTCTTTCATTGATTCAAGATTGAAGTGGTCTCATTGTCTCATTCTCTCTGACTCTCCTTAATATCATAGTCTCTGGTATTGAGAAGGAAATCTCTGGATTCAAGACCCTAGGGATGACCAACTTGAAGTCTGGAATACTCACCCTCCTCCAAAATCAGAGTAGAAAATACAATGGATACAGGGAAGGCCATGTGGCAACTCTTTGCCTGAGGTAAGGCCCAGATCTCTTCTTCCCTGCCATTCCTAGGAGAATAAAGCTGTCCCAGCAGCCAGGTCTAGGAACAAATGATCACACAGCAAGGAGCAAAATACAAAGAGAGAAGTAGAATCACTATCCACAGTATCCATAGGGAAGAGTTTCAGCAGGGTCTGGAAGTGTTCAGCTGATCCTAAGTCAGGGGGTTACTATTAGCTGTTAATTAAATCAGGTATTGTCGCCATTAGATAAAGTAGTTTATCCCAAACATTGACGGCTGTATAAAATGCTTCTAAACATAATTCTACATTCTAATCAGGTCATTTTTAAGTAAAACTTTCTGATTATTTTGTTATATAGTCTCCTTACTTAATTCCTTGAAAATGTTTAGTGACTTGCTTATCACAAAAAGCCCACAAAAAGTTGTATTTTTACAGAAAATGCACTATCAAGGATGAAAACTTCATTCATTGCCTCTATCATAACATTTACAATATTTTTTATTGTAAAATAATTTTAAGCTATTTACCGACCTACCATGCAAATCTTCCATTTAGATAAATAACTTGTAGGCAATAACTGTAAAACTACTAAATAAGTCGGTGGCACTCAAGCAATTCATTTGATTTGTCAGATATATTTGCATTTGTTTTTCAGAAAACTAAATTACACTCTTCAGACTAGGTATGTTGTTTCTATCCCTCATGACCATTAAATCCCATGTATGTAGCAAATATACTTGATTTTTCATTCCCAAGACCATTCACTTATCCCAAACTTAAATAGGTGCTTGCCATATTGTCTATTTATAGCAAATCCATCCACGACCTCACATGAATGACTACTTTTCATAGCTTCCCCCTCCCTAGCCAAACACACACACACACACACACACACACACACACACACACATATTATATATACAAAGTACTTTACACACACATATATACATACATAAATACAACTGTATATATGTATATATATATGTGTGTGTGTGTGTGTGTGTATTTGTATATATTCAGGGCCTCTCAAAGACTTAAGGTAAGAAAAGGAAATTGGCTAGCTTGCCATGGGTGGGAGTGTTGCTTTCTATTTTTTTTTTTAAAGATTTTATTTATTTATTTTTAGAGAGAAGGGAAGGGAGGGAGATAGAGAGGGCGAGAAACATCAATGTGTGGTTGCCTCTTGCACACCCTCAACAAGGGACTTGGCCCGCAACCCAGGCATGTGCCCTGACTGGGAATTGAATCGCTGATTCTTTGGTTTGCAGGCAAGCGCTCTCAATCAACTGAGCCACACCAGCCAGGGTGCTTTTTATTCAATTCTTTTTGTAAAAATTATGCATTATTATGACATTGTGCAAAGTACTTTACATGCATTAAGTTCTAGTTTTATCCTCATTTCACCACTGGAAAAACTGAGTGTGGTACGCAGAATAGTGTTTCCCCAAAGATATCCACATCCTAATCACTATAACAGGAACATGTAACATTATAAGGCTAAAGAGACTTTGTAAATGTGATTAAGTTAAGGATCTTGAGATTGGGAGATGTTCCTGGGTTATCAGGACAGGAACAATGTAATCACAAAGATCCTTATAAGACAAAGAGGGAAGCAAAAGGATCAGAGAAAGTGAAAAGATTGTGATGACAGAAACAGAGGTCAGAGCGACATCAGGCCATGAGTCAAGGAATGTGGGCGGCTCCAGAAGCTGGAAGGTCAAGGAAACTGATTCTGTCTAGAGCCTACACAGAGAACAAAGCCCTGCTGACACCTTTGTTTTAGCCCAGTAAGACACATATTGGTCTTCTGACTTTCAGAACTTTAACAGAATACATTTTAATATATTAACAGAGTACATACAGTTTGTGGTAATCTGTTACAGCAGCAATAGAAAACTAATACACTGAAGTTTTGTAAGATTATTTTTCAAAAACTTATAGCTTGCTTGTAAGTGGCAGAATTAAAACCCAGATTCACCGGACTGCAGAGCCAAATGCTTGTGTGTGTGTGTGTGTGTGTGTGTGTATGTATTCATTTCAGCTTATCTTCCTCTGGAGAAACACTTAGTGGGCAGTAAAAGAATCAACAGGAGAAATTTGGGGCAATATAGCAAAAATGATACTAGAATCAGGTTCAAGGTCTAGAGTCTAAACATGAAACCTAAACCAAAGGTAACAAACTTGACTGCCTACCATGATTTAGGGGAATAATGTAAATGCATGAAGTAGGCAGGGTTTAATTAAAACACAGCCTGAATGAGGTGGAAAATAAAATAGCAACTCACACTTTTCCTAGGCAATAAGAAATAGGAAATGTGGCGAACTGGAAAGCATTGCATAAGAGGCACTCACTCCTCAGTTCCAGCTAAATGTTATGTGAAAGTTGGGCCCAGCTTTTCCAAATCTTTGATTTCTCAAAAGAAGACAGAAATTCAGATTTCTCTGTGAAACTTCAAGATTGTTAAAGATGGAAAACAAATTGAAAGTTTGTTAAAACACTTTAACAAACACAAAATACTGTATGGTCTAAACAAAACACATCTATGGACTACTAGTTTACAAACTCTGAATTAAAGATTCATATATCTGAACTCGGGCCCATATCAACAATATGTACACTTTTCTGTCTGTGATTGCTGGCTACAAGAATCTGGAGGGGATAGAGAACTCTTGAGAAATGTTAACCTGAAAGGCCATTTAGATTTAAGATGTGTTTGTAGCAGGTATATAGATAGTGCTTTTCCTCTATATAGATATTTACATAACTAAAAGGTTCAAGATAATCCATTTGAAAGCTAGTATTGAAATGAGCAATCAAATAACATGTCACATGTCATAAACAGTATCAGATGCATGCACAAATTTTACAGCAAATATATCTCAAGACCACTGAGCTTTCCCATTTTTGTTTAGAGAAACAACATTCCTTAATTCTTAGGTATGCAGCTTTAAGGTTCTCTAATTTATATAGTTACATAAACATGAAAAAGCACAATTCCTCTTTTCTCCAAAATCAAACCCTAAAATTTAAAACTATAAATCATTTTTAGGAATTTGTTGAAAAAGCAAAGAGATGTGGCAAGGGTCAGACTTGCTTTATTTTGTCTTTTTTTTTCCTCTTTAAAATTAAAAAAGGTAGCGTGAGAGAGAAAACAGTGTTGCTTTAAGCTTACTGCAGGCATTGTTTTTCTGGAGTTCCAACAGGTGACTGCTTAAAGGCATTCAAGTAAAAGTCAAATATGTTGCTCATCTTCAGAGGCCTCAGAGCCATTTCTCCAATCACTGTGCATGGCCCCCACCCCAGCCCTCTGCAGCAGTTCTTACTGGTTCTTCAGGTTCACGGGCACAGAATTAGCTTTCTCTCATCTTTCCTTCCTAGAGAAGAGATTTACTCCCTTCTTCTCTCAAGTTCCCTCAGGTTAACCAGTTACATGAACTTACAGCAGTTAAGGACAGCGATACATCATTTCACTACTAAAATCTAGAAATTAACCTTGTTTCATTTCTTTTGTGCAGTACCTAGAGGAGGCAATTCATACAACTTATGCACACTTTTCATTCACTCTAGTTATTTCTTTAAAATTGTCTAAAATGGTTTATATAATAAAAAATTTGGTTGCTTTACTATAACTTTTATTTTTTTAATATTTAGGATAAAGAAATGCAGTAATAACGAGAGGGAACCCTAGACTGAAAGCCTATTACATATGTGCCAGGCTTGTTACATATAGCACCCTATTTACTCTTCATAACATTTCAGTGAAGTAGGTATGATGGCCTTTTTACAGATGAGCAAACTGACAGAGTGGTGAAATAACTTGCCCAAGATTACAGATAGGGAGCAGTGGCACCCAGGCCTGAATCCTAAGTGCAAGCTCTTTCCAGGATACATAATACTTTTCAGTACACATACTGAACAATTCATAGACTGAATGCATACTCAGACTTGCTGCCTAGCATTTACGAATGACTTGACATTGACATCTACAAAATGGGACAAATATTAACAGTCAAACAAATTGTTGGAAACAATTTGACATCATAGAGCCCATTGAACAGAAACTATTATAATCTAATATTATAATAGAATATAATGATGAGTGGTTGGAATGTGATTAGTCTTAATAAAGTCCAAACTATCTGTTCAGAATAAGCTGGGAAAAATCTCATACCCTCAAGCTATAGAGCACAGTCTCCAGGGCCATGACATATTTACTTCTGCACTCTTCCATACCCCACCCCACTCTTAAAGAGTACGGAAAGTATGAGTTACTCTACAGATCACCAAACAACTTGCCAAGTGACCTCAGGGGCAGGCAGCACAGTTCCAGGAAATACTCCTTCCTTGTGGGTTGCCCTTCTTGTCGCATATCTGTTCTCATCTCTTCCCTCTCCCTCCGCCAGTCACTGCAACTTCCACCAAGTAACCAATTTAATCCTCTCTTTGGACTTTAAATCCACTCTATCATCCTGTCAGGTACTACCTATCACAGGCTCCAGAATCAGGCCAACTCCAGAGATTCTCCAAGGTCAAAGCACTGTGTCATCAGCTGAGTTTCAGATTTTTGACTCTGGTCAACCCCTATCCAAGTAAGCAGAAGAAATTTGTCTTCCACTATAGTTCTGTGTTTCAAGACTTAATCTAATCAATTTTATTTCAAAATATCTGTTCCTAGGGGCCACTTAAAGTAATTCATTTAAGAGAATAATGGAAGAAAGAAACAAAGAAAGGTAACAGAAACATATGCTTTTGCATAAGGTCCAAACAAATGTCATCTCCCTTATGAGGCCTTCCCCACCAGCTAGAAGTTCTTTCATATTAGTTATTTATGGGCATGTGCTACCTTCTCTACTCGATTTATAACCCTTTCAGCTCAACAGCCATTCCATATTTCCTTTGTAATTTATATTGTGTGTAGCACAGTACTAGATATCTCTCTTCAATGAGTACTCGTATGCTGTATTTATTTGTGTGTATATTAATGTATGTGTATATGCATGAAGCTAAGTTTGGCACTGGGTAACATCTATATACAAAGGAATTAGGAACTTTCTGAAAGTTTAAGTCAGTTACTTTTGATAACAGAAATACTAATGTCAGTTGTACCCAATACTGCAAAGCACCTACACCAGCACTTTTTGTGTATCATAAATTGTCTATTAAAGGTCTGAAGAAGCTATTATTCCCGTAATACAAAATTATATGTAGATCTGAAGATACAATTTTATTGAAATAAAGACTCATATCCTAAACTGTAATTTTAAAATAGCATTCCATGCTGAGAGCTTTTTACAACATAACTCATTTACTCACTCATTGATGGTCACTGTGTTTCAACAACAATAAAATTCTTACTCATTTATTCCCCATATCTTTACTTTCTTATTTTTTGTGTTGTCTCAATATTTTAATAAACAGGCATATTTTAAACCATAACATGAATAATGTTCTTAAGTTTTGAAAGAAGCAGTGGCATTTAAATTCCTGTTGATAACCAGTTGGTTGTTAAATTAGCTACTATTATTTCATATTTACTATATATATATATATATATATATATATATATATATATATTTCACTTTAGAAATTTGCTGGGAAGTTAGTATACAAGTGAGCTAATGAAGGGAAAATTTAAGGTAGAAAAATGATGGAAAAATATTTCTTAGGAGAGGTTTCTAAATTCTAGCCTATAATGAAAAGTGAATCACTCTTTCTCTCCTTGTAAGAAAAAAGTTGTCAATAGGCTAGAATTCTGTATCTATAAAGTTTAATTTGGAGAAGAATTAAAATCAGAAAGACTTCAATTCATTAGACTTTACAATGTTTTCACTTGTACAGTAATACCCAGGAAGGGCTTCCTTTTTAAATACTGATGAAGTTGTCTCCAGACCTTATCCCTGATATCATACGATACTTGTCCATGGTGAAAGAAAGAATGAATGCTGTTGTTATATGTTATTTTAACTAGTGATTTAAAGCTACTCTGCCAAATGATTCAAAATTGTTCATATAGTCTTAAGGGACTAATGGCACTTCCTCATAAAAACTTAATTACATTTAGATTTTGAAATTACATTCTACGTTTCCCTCTGGCATCATCACAGTAATCACATCAATGCAATCCATGCAAATACAAGTCTCCATTCTCTCCATCTGTCCTTAAAAGCCCCATTCAGCAGCTTGTGCTATAGCACCATGCTGCAGCATCCCTGCACTAGAACTTGGGAACAGGCTTTCCAGGACTGCAGGCAGAGCCCTTACCGCATTCCTTCTGAACCTCATCTTGCCTCTCGGGGGAGTTGCTTCTGCCATCTCGCCTATACACAATAACACTCTTCTTTTCCAATTGTCAATGCAACATTGATGAAATATGAGCTGCTTCTGAGGTAGTATTGAAAAACGGCAGCCAAAAATCTCTACCAAACAAAGCTACAGTAGCTGTAGCTGCTTCCATTACCACTGTGGCAGCACTGTAAGAAAACCACTAACCCTGATTAGTCCGCTGACAAATCCTTCCCTGCTGCTCATTGTAATTCAGAGCTGACACATTCCCCAATTACTTAGCCTGATTGAACCTCATGGATTAGCTTGTGCTGGACTGCTCAAGACGATCAGGCATGTCCTAAGAGTGAAGAAAGGGGGGAAAAACACCGACTCTCCTCCTAGGGGCTTGACGGGACTGGCTTTCTCCTCTACGCAGTTTGATTTTTAAGGTGGAATGGTAAGAATCTTTGTGAAGGTAGTATTAACTGATACCTTCATTCTTGTCCTACCCTAGACTGTAACTTAAAATTCAATTGTTTTTTTAATTAAATTATATTGTGTTTAAGCCTTGTGAAAGTTAACAGTTTGTGAAATTTTTTCCTGATGATAATCTAGAAAGAATAAAATATGCAAATTTTCTAAGATGGCTAGGATTCTGTCTCAAATTACTATTTCCCCAAAATGTGTAACTAATATAATCTTGTCTCCTATCATGAGTTATGAAGTATAACCTAACTACATAGCTTATCTTGGAATCTACAAATCAAGATCTTCAAATTGAATTATAAAATTATTTCATAGATACTCATTTAAAGTAATACAGCAAAGACACTTAGACCTATCTATGCAATGGCAACTTTCACCAGAAATCCTCTCTGAATGCCAATTTTTGCTCTTGAAATTAGCTTGTATTCACTACTTACCTTTATTGCAAACAGTGTCGAAAGGTAATGCGCTCTTGAGTTTAGGTATAGAAACCACCACAAGCAGAAACATTTAAAATGTTAAAAAGAAACACTTAAAACAATCTATAGCCAGTTACATGTTGCCAGCACCTGCACCCCACTCCTTCCCAGTGCCATCAATTTAATGTATGAGAATAACAGGGCATTCCTCGGAAAACAGAAAGGGGAGAATTACCTTCCCAAAATAAAGTCAGTATTCCTCTTTTGACCTGAAATCAATAGGACCATGACTGAATCTTATATTTCTCTTTTAGGAAAAAAAAGACCTCTCTTCCAAGCAACCTATTTAATTAATAAAAAATAAAACTTACCCCAAAAAACTGTTGCCATGTGCCAAGTGGTCACTCGATAAAAATTAATTTGATCAAGCAGGTAGTTATAGCCAAAAGAAAAAGGTTAGGCTGGGTAATTTTAAAAGTTTTATTCTAACAAGGGTTATATTTAGTATAAAATAATTGATCATTGTCACAAACTGAGGTCTGGCTCAACATGCGTAAGGACCATTCCTAAAAGGCCAGGGGAAGGCAAGGAGCTTTTACTACATTTAGCACCAATGATAGGGCTCAACACTATATAGAGGGCAGGTTTACTCTCTCCAAAGCAATTTTAACTTTTTCTGAATAATACAGAATTTAGTTGCTTATCCACAATTCATTTGGAAAGTGATAGAAAGCAGCAGGAGGAAAGGGCAGCAACTAAAATTCATGAAAATTCAATTCTTGTCCTGGCTCTTTTTATTATTTAGCTATGTGACCTCACATAACCTTTCCAAAGTGTGTACATCAACCTAATTCCCTCATCCATAAGCCAGTAATAATGACACCTGCCTTGAGTGATTAATCAGGAAATAAAGAATATCAATATTACTTAATAAATGTGACTGCTTTTGTAAAGGCAAAAGATATTATGTAAAATCAAGGCTTTGTTATTTTATTTTAGTAACTGTGTCAATCTGGTGTTAACTCTTCTCTCCATTGCTTAATTAAACACCTCTGTTAAAGAAAGAAAGAAACAAACAAACAAAAAAAAAAAAACAATTTGCTGACTTGCCTAAGATGAAGAGTAATTCATACTGGGTATAAAAAGAATAACGATCTTGATCATTTTACCATGTGAGTTCCAGTATACAGTTGACCCTTAAACAATGTAGGATTGGGGTTCCAACCACCCACACAGTCAAAAGTCTACATACAACATTTTACTCCCCAAAACTTAACTACTAATAGCATAATGTTGACCGGAAGTCTTACCAATGATATAAACAGTACATGAACACATATTTTGCATGTTATATGTATTATATGCTATATTCTTACAAAAAAAGTAAGCGAGAGACAATAAAATGTTTTTAAGAAAATCATGAGGAGAAAATACATTTACAGTAATTATTGAAAAAAATCCATGTATAAGTGGACCCATGTAGGTTAAAGCCATGTCATTCAAGTGTCAACTGTGCTTTTTACACTTGTTACCAACTTAGTATAGTAGAAAGAACCCAGACTCAGAAGTCCAACAACCTAGATTTTTGTCTTGCCTTCACATATAAATCAACTTTCTCTGCTGGGTGTGGCTTCCTGTGTCAGTCAGGAGACAAAGTAAAAATTTCAGATGATTGATGATGTTGGACTTTCAAAGAAAAAATCATTATTGATTCCCAGCTATTCTGATCTGATAGAGGAAATTGGCATGGCATTTCCACAGACAGCTCCACTCTTGTCAGCTCAAAAAGAGTCTATGGGGTCCCTCATCTACCTCCTCTGCTATGAAAGAGAAGTATTGGATAATCCCACTATATCCAGGTGAGTCTAATAATGTAAAAGATCATCTTCCCTGTGGACAGTACTGCATCTCTCATAATGTTTTCTTTAGGGAAATTGTTTTCTCTGTTTGGATCTTGGGAAGCTGGGGACGAGATTGCAGAAGAGGAGATATGTCATTTTGCAGGTGACTCACTTCCCTACTCCTATCCCAGGGCGGGGGGAGAGGCGTGGAGTATGGAAAGATACACTTGTTAAAAAGTGCTAGTTTCTGGATTGTTGGATTATATTGACTACTGTTTTAAGCTTTCATCTTTATACTTTTTCACATCACAGTGAGTATACAACACAGCTATTTCCATTTTTTAAAAGTTCCCATAAAACTTGCCTAGCTCTGGAAGGCATAGGGAACCATGAGTCTCTTCTCACTCATAACTTGAACCATTAACTACTCATTCTTTCCCATTAGGTTTTATTTTGGGTGGAGTTGTTTAGCTTGATCTCCAGTACCAACTCTTCTTACTTTCCCACCTTACCATCCCATCTATTTTACTGTCTCCAACAGTAATTTTTTTCCTCCATCACTATCAAAATAATCTATATCCCCACAAACAGAAAGTATAATGTAAAACAAAAATAAGAAGCTACTTAAAAATTCATTGGTACTTACTGAGATTTTCTGGAGAGAGATTTTGACAGAATTCCATGTATCCAATCGTCGATCAAGAATAATGGTAAACTGGGAGTCAGATCCATTTTGCCTATTGGATAAAAAAATATGCATTTCTTAGTAATAATCCAAATTTGCTAGATATATCCTTACTTCTGATTATTTCATTTACATCTGATGTTTTGACTGAAGACAGATTTGGATTTGGAAGCTGTCATAAAGTGCTACCTTAGAAAACCAAGTTTATTCCATATTCCATTACTCACTATTTAAAATTTTTTCAGGAGCCCTGGCCAAGTACCTCAGTTGGTTACAGCATCGACCCAACACACCAAGGTTGTGGGTTCAATCCCTGGTCAGGGCACATAAAAGAATCAACCAAGGAATACATAAATAAGAGGAACAACAAATCAATGTCTCTCTCTCCCCCTCCCCCTCTTCCTTTCTCTCTCTCTCTCTATCAAATCAACAAAAAAAGTTTTTAAAATTATCTTTTCAGCATTAATGTCAATCTTTTAAATGGGCAAGTGGTTAGTGTAATGCAGACAGGTCACTAAAATGGACTTGGAACACTGCAATCTTGGGTACAGGTAAATCTTATAGACAGCTCTCTTCAATGACATCAGATTTAACTTGTAATGGCAATCCATCATAAGTCCATGATCATTCATTCATTCATTCAGAAAAAATACTATTAAATATGTTTTTATCTCGAGTCTACCCTTTTAGAGAAGGCAGCTTAGTGGATAATAGAACTTTGGGGGGGCATTATCAAATGACCTTTAATTGAAATATTTTTGCTTTGTGGTTCTTAACTAGCTGGGCATGCCACTATACCACTGTTGATGTCACCTAAGATGTCATGAGGGTGGCTGCCATCAACATTGCAGCCCACAGACTGGGCAGTCCCCAGGAACTTTTTAATGGTTCCAGAGAGTTCTCTAGCTAAAGATCGGTGCCACATCTGCTGGGCAATGTTGGCAATCTCATCAAAAGTAGTATTTCCACTGTGGTTAATGTTTTTGCTTCTTTCTGTCTCATGGTGGGTCTTTGAGGGCTGTGATGATCAAGGAAGAGGCAGAAGGCACTACTCAATCTGGGCCTGTCTGTATTGAATGGTCAGTTTAACTGTAATCCTCAGACCCTCCAATCACCGGTTGCTTGAACGATGTCATCATCAACCTTTTTTGGGGAAAGACCCAGGGGGACGATATTGGGGGCCAGGGCAGATGTGGCACTGACTTCCCCACCAGTACACCTCAGGTATACAACTTAGATCTAATTGGGGTTGAACTTCGGCAACATGGTGGAGGCAGCCGGTATCAGATGAACCTGGATTTGGGACAACCAAAGAAAGCTACACCTTCGCCTCCACTTAGCCGAAAGCTGAAAGCTGGAACCTCTATTTGCTCTAAAAAGACCACTTTCAAGCTTCAAGCAGTGCCCTGTAAAAGCATTTTTCTGGGATTTGATTTTTGTTCATTAAACTCTTCACAATTTTATCATCCTAGATTTGTGCCCCCTCAGTCTTCAGGATTAGTAAGTAGAAAATGTTTCCTTTAAAAACTTTGTCTTCGACCTAAATAAAACCTGTAGGAAGCTTTTGAAATATTTCCTCTCAAAGTGTCCAAGTCTCAGATGTTCTCCAATATCAAGAAGTTCCTCCTAATATATTTCAGTGTCACTTTTGAGTATATTTAACATTCAGTCTTCTTATTTTATTCTTGGAAGAAGTAAAAAATAGCTACCTTCACTCTTGGTTAGTAAGATTTCCTTTCACACAAATTAAAGGCTTTATGTATGATCATCATTTTCAACTTACGTTCTTCATGGGAATAAACACTTCTAGACACCAAATTTTATATTCATAGATCCTCAGTATAATTTTAATAGTAATTCAGGTAGCTGACAGCTTCCCCTTCTCTTATCTATGCTAAAGGTGAGTCTTATGATCATTTACCATAACAATAGTAGTCACACTTAAAAACCATTTTCCTGTTATTACATTCATATGGGTATCTGATATAGAACAAATTGAAGAACTGTTATAAAATACTATACCTCGCAATAGATGTCAAATAAATCAGTAATTTTGTTATCACATCTTCTGGTATACACTTGAAATTATAATTTTCTGGAAATGTAATGATCCAAGTATTGTCCTTTCCCCGACCACCTAAAATAGTATTTAAAAACCAAGCAAGTTAATAATTTGTGTGACAACAATGCAATAGAAAATTTTTACATTTGAGAAAAGCGGTTAGAAGATAATTTTTTGGCCAATGCAACTTTTATAAGGGTGGTATCTCCACATAAACCAAAATGACACCATGCTCCTAAGTTTAAAAAGTGACAGAGTGGTTTCTAATGGAGACACAGAGAGAGGGAAGGAGGGGGAGAGGGAGGGGGAGAGAGAGAGAGAGAGAGCACCCAAAATGAGTGAATATAGTTTCATGGAACGTGTAGTCAAAAAGATCTCAAATTGGACAACAGAAATAACTGTTTCTATACCAATGCCATGAGTCTAAATTCAAAACATGTAATTGGCAGTTTGACAGCAAATGGAAACCTTGATAAATTCGACCACTTAGAGTCACGGTGAGCATGAAAGAATACAAGATACAAATGTAGGAAATAAGTGATATTCTAATAGATTTGTGGAAGACACAACATAAGCAGTAATAGCAACAATGGTATAGAAACCCTACCAATGCAAAAAAAGATTGACCATAAGTTTTATGTGGGTTAAATTCAATGTACAGCCCACTCCATAACCCCCTCTGCAACTTGGAACATGAGGAACATTGAGAATGAAAGCCACCTACGTGCAGGGATGAGCCTTACTTACACGTGTTTAAACTTCCACTCTACACCCAGACTAACACATGGGTACAGAATAGCTTCTCAATAAATGTTTAATGCTAAATGGAAGTTGAAAAATTATTTTAGGGGGAAAGTTGTAGGGTGGCCTTAGAATTTAGCTCACTTATAGAAATTTCTAGAGAAGTTTAATTGTAATTCTTATTTAGTTGAATTTAAGTGAGTAGAGATATAAGGATATAAAAATTTCAATGTACAAGAAAAATATGGCAATGGCAAAGGAGAAAGAGTGGAATGATAAATACTCAGTCCAAAAGAAAGCAGAATTGGAGGGAACCTTCCCAAAAAAACTAATGGGACAAATAGAAAATGAATAGAAAGATGGTAAATTTAAACCCAGTCATATGAATAATCACATTAAATGTACATGATCTTGACATCCCATAAAAATTTAATGATTATCAAATTGGATAAAAAATTAAGACCCAGCTGTAGGCAGTACTGCCTACAAAAAATACACTTTAAATATAAAGGCACAAGTGCATTAAAAGCAAATGAATTAAAAAAGATATGCCATGCCAACATTACTCAAAGGAACCTGTCTAATTTTCAGCAAAGGAGATTTCAGTCAAGAATATTACTAGGTATTAAGAAGATCATTTGATAATCAAGCAGAAATAAATACATCAAGAGAACAATCTCAAATGCTTATGTACTTGGTTAGAGAGCTTCAAAATATATGAAACAAAAACTAATAGAGCTCCGAGGAGAAACAGACAAAACTACAATTTTAGTTAGAAATTTCACCACCTCTCTCTTAATAATTGATACAAGTAGACAGGAAATTTACAAGGACCCAGTACACTTGAATGAAAATCTCCACAACATGACCTAACTGACGTTTACAGAACGTTCCACCCAACAAAATCGGAATACACAGTCTTCTCCAGTACACTTGAAAAAAATATCAAATTCATCTAACCGAGGGAAACTTGAGGGAGAGTCCCCATTCCCAAATTATCTTTTGAATCAAACTAGTCCAAAGTATTAAATCAAATAATGATAAATCTTCACGTAAAAGACGTAAAAGAGCAGGATCTTTAAGGAAGATATAATCACGGAGAATTATGGCATCCAAACAAGAATCTTAAAGGAACTCAAAAAAGAAACTGTACAACTCTGAATGAAGAAATTTAGTGCATCATTAAACAAATTCTCTGTATATAAGATACAGTGTAAAACTAGTAATATAAATAATAATTATAATGTAACATATATCTTACATACAATATAACATAGACTTGCCAAGTAAGCTGGTAAGCACTCTAGTTAAAGACAGAATCAGCTAGCACTTAGGTAAACTATACCTACCAAAGGAAAGAATACAAGATTCTTATAAGAGTAAGTTATCTCAAATAATCTATAAACTGTGTAGTACCTACAAATGCTGTACTAGGCAGTAAATTTGTAAAAAAAAATAAAAGCACAAAAGAGATATTTAAATTCTGACTTGGAAATTATAATTATTTTCCCCATTGGGCGCCCTTTCTTTAAAAGAAAACATATGCAGAAACATTTTGAAAACAACTACAAAAAGCAGATAAGGAAGAAATTATGGAGAGGGGTCAGGTGGGGGAACAAGCCCTGAGGGTGGTTATATTTGGAATACAGTTTGAAAAACACTGATGAGCTTCAGTAAAATATCCCCAACTGAACCATGATAGTATGGCACACATTTATGCCACTTATAAAATAAAACATAATGCCACATTAAGTCACCACTATTCAAAATTACCACTGATTATAATCATTAAAGCAGAAGCTAGACTGAAGTGCCCAATTAAGATCATCTACAAAGTAAATGCTTGTTTAGTAAACTGAGCATGTAGGTACCATTTTAGGAGAAATAATTAAACTACTGAACACCTAAAGCATTCATTTTCATGCAAGCAATGCATATACTTGTAAGTTTTCATCTGTTTAGTATAATATATATAATGTTTAACGATATAGTTCAAATTACTCTAATACCTAAAAGCAACTAGCTTATCTTTAAGCAAAATTTCTGTGAATATCTAAGTAAAAATGAAATGGGTGGTTTGCCATAGTTTTATCTCTAAAAACATGTAATGCTGTTGAACAGCATTATTCATAGTAGCCAAAGGCAGAAGTAACCCAAGTATCCATCAACAGAAGAATGGACAAACAAAATGTAGTATACACATAATATGGGACAGTGTTCAGCCTTAAAAAGGAAGAAAGTCCTGACGCGTGCGACAATGTGGATGGACCTGGAGATTATGCTAAGTGAACTAAGCCAGTCACAGAAAGACAAATACTATATGATTCCACTTATATGA
Source organism: Furipterus horrens (assembly GCF_987537825.1). NCBI lineage: Eukaryota > Metazoa > Chordata > Mammalia > Chiroptera > Furipteridae > Furipterus > Furipterus horrens. Next base: position 18,571,535 of record NW_028327187.1, on the reverse strand, counting down.
GATACCTAGAGTACTAGTCAGATTCACAGAGACAATAGTAGAACGAAGGTTGCCAAGGGCTGGGAAAAGAGGGAATAGGAAGTTATTTTTTAATGAATACAGAGTTTCAATTTCACAAGATGGAGAGTTCTGGACATTGATGGTGATGATGGTTGCACAACTATGAGAATGTAATTAATGCCACTGAAGTGTACACTTAAAAATGAGGGAGTGGTAGGGGGACTGGAAAAGATTAACCAAATAACACATATGCATAGGTCTCTCCAGAAAGTATCCAGCCATGCAACAGGAAAAATAGAAGCATTTATTGAAGAAGATACAACAAACACGAAACATTGTTACATAGGATGATGATGCTTCTACCCCCTTCAAAGTAGGCACCTTGGGACGTCACACAGCTCTCTCAATCACCATCAGCTGCTCCACTGTACTTTCCTGAATCTCAATGATGCTCTGAAATCTCTTCCCTTTCAAAGGTGATTTTAGTTTTGGGAAAAGCCAGAAGTCACAGTGCATCAAATATGGGCTGTAGGGGAGGTTGTGTCACCTGGGTGATTTGATGTTTCCCCCAAAAACTCTGCATGAGACCTGATGCAAGAGTAGGTACATTGTTGTGATGAAGCCGCCAGTCCTCAGTTGCCCAGATCTGTGACCTTCTGAATCATCCGAATAGTTTCCTTGGAGGAATGTTCAAGCTTAATGCAAAACGGGATGCAGATTCATTACTCTACTTGCTCAGTCATTTTGAATACTATGGCCACACAGTACACATGCTCACTCAATAGCATCTACCGCCCCCACTGACTAGTAGAGTAGAGTTTTCATTGGTCTCTCATGCACATTCCAGGCCACTCTCCTTGGCTGCCAGGTTACACAGATGTAGTGCAAACCATTCTTGTTATATTAACAATGGCTGGACTTCCTCCAGACAGACCCTGAATATGCATAGCCTATAGAAACAGACAAAATGTGGTGAAGGCTAGGGTTCGGGGAGGGTCATCAGGGAGTGGATGGAGGGAGGAAAGGAGAGGAATGGGGGAAATCTGTAATAGCGTCAACAATAAAAAAAGGTGATGATAAATTCTTTGTCATGTGCATTTAATCACAATTTTTCTTTTATTGATTATGCTATTACAGTTGTCCCAAATTCTTCCCTTTTCCCCTTTCTACCCAGTACCCCCACTCCCTTCAGCAATCCCCCCCTTAGTTCACATCCATGGGTCATGCATACAAGCTCTTTGGCTACTCCATTTCCTATACTGTTAGCATCCTCTTGTTTATTTTATACCTACCAATTATTCTTCTTAATCCCTGCACTTTTTCCCCCATTCTCCTCCTTCCCCATCCCAGCTGATAATCCTCCAAATTATCTCCATATCTGTGATTCTGTTCCTGTTCTGCTTATTTGCTTAGTTTGTTATTTGGATTCAATTACTGATAGTTGTGAATTTATTGCCATTTTAATGTTCATCGTTTTGATCTTCTTCCTTTTCTTATATAATTCCCTTTATCATTTCTTATAATAATGGCCTGGTGATGATGAGTTCCTTTAGCTTTACCTTGTCTGGGAAGCACTTTATATGCTCTTCCATTCTAAATGATAGCTTTGCTGGATAAGAGTAATCTTTGTTGTAGGTCCTTGCTTTTCACACACTGAATACTTCTTGCCAGTCTCTTCTTGCTCCAAAGTTTCTTTTGAGAAATCAGCTAACAGTCGCAGGGGAAATTCTTTATAGGTAATTGTCTGCTATTCTCTTGCTGCTTTTAAGATTTTCTCTTTATTTTTAACCATTGGCATTTTAATTGTGATGTGTCTTGGTGTGTTTTGTTTTGGGTCCATCTTCTTTGGGACTCTCTGTGTTTCCTGGACTTGTATGTCTACTTCCTTCACAAAATTAGGGAAGTTTCCTTTCACTATTATTTCAAATAAGTTTTCAATTTCTTACTCTTCCTCTTCTCCTTCTGGCACCCCTATGATTAGGACATTAATACATTTAAAGATGTCCCAGAAGTTCCTAAAACTACCCTTGTTTTTTTTTTTTTAATTTACATATTTGTTTGTTTATTTTATTTTTAGAGAGAGGGGAAAGGAGAAAGAGAGGGAGAGAAACATCACTGTGTGGTTGCCTCTCCCTGGCGCTCCCAACTGGGTACCTGACGTGCAACCTAGTCATGTGCCCTGACTGGGAATCGAACCAGCGACACTTGGCTCGCAGGCCGACACTCAATCCACTGAGCCACAGAGCCAGGGCCTATCCTTGTTTTTCTTAAATACTTTTTTCTTCTTGCTGTTCTGATTGAATGCTTTTTCATTCCTAGTGTTCCAAATTGTTGATTTGATTCTCAGCTTCATCCCTTCCACTGCTGGTTGGGTTCCCTGTAGATTTTTCTTTATTTCACTTAATGTAAACTTTATTTCTGCCTGGGTCTTTTTTATGCCATTGAAGTACCCAATGAGTTCTGGGAGCATCCTGATAACCAATGTTTTGAACGGTGCATCTGATAGGTTGCTTATCTCCATTTCATTTAGTTCTTTCTCTGGAGTTTTATTCTGTTCTTTCATTTGGGCCATATTTCTTTGAGGAGTGTTTACCTATGCCTCCACCTTGACCAGAAGTCTATTTTATCACAATTTTTAAAAATTATATAACAGTGATATTTACAACAGTCAGGTGTTGGAAGCAGCCCAAGTACCCATCAGTAGATGAATGGATTTTAAAAACTGTGGTATATTTAAACAATGGAATACTACGCAGCAGAAAGAAAGAATTCCTACCCTTTGCATCAGCATGGATGGAACTGGGGAGTATTATGCTAAATGAAATAAGCCAGGCAGTGAAAGACAAATACCATATGACCTCGCTTATACATGGAATCTAATGAACAAAATAAACTAATGAGGAAAATAGAACCAGAGGCATGGAAACATGGAACAGACTGATATCCATAGGAGGGGAGGTGGTAGGAGGAGGAATGGGGGAAGGAAGGGGAAGGGACTAGTCAAAGAACATGTATGAACGACCCATGGGCATGGACAATGTAGAGAGGATTAACTGTAGGAGAGAGGGGTGGGTTGAGGGAAGGGGGACCAAAGGGAAAAATTTTGGACAGAATAAACAATAAAAAGTTATATAAATACATATACATATACAAATATAGATACATATTTTAGAAAAGTAAACTTCTTTAATCATGGATAAATGAAATCCTAAAGAAAAACAACTTAGTACAGCTGCTTGGTTAGGTGAATGGCTTGATAGAATTTATAATAAACATTTAAGTAATCAGCATATGGTAGAGGGGAAATTCTCAAAGAAGCCACCTCCATTGCCACCCTCTTACCCAGTCAGCGCCCACCTAAGAGATGTATTCTACTTTCACCTATCATGGATTTCTAAAGAGTTGTCTGAAAGTCAAACAAACAAGTGTGGTAAGATTGGTTTTAATCACATATCTAAACATATTGCAAAGCCTCCAATTATTCTCTAAATGTCCATTTTTAGCAACTACGTGCAAAATGTATGTTTATTAAAATCGTGTTTCTCAAAATATATAATTATACTAATAAGGACCAAATTAACTTTGCTAATTGATTCATACATTTATCCAGTCTAAATATATGTAAAAGTCCACTTACCAGACAAAAAGGCAATGTCTTGCATCAAGAAATGACTGACGTCCTTTACACGGAGATGCAGCTCTAAGTCTATGACAAATGAGAGAGAGAAACAACATATATGTCAAAGTACAGCTAGAACCATACACATGATTGCACATTATGCTAAAAAGAACTCAGGCAGTCCCGCAGATCTGTGTGCAGACACACTGCTGATCTTCTCTTTTTAATCCTCATCTACTTGGCAAGGAAATCTCATTGTTGAAAACACCACTGAGTAAGTAGGACTAGGGTTCTAGTTCTCAGAATCTATGCCCAGGACATAAACTACTCTCACTCTCCAGAAAGCCAGGGGCAAAGGTCCAAACTTCGGGAAATCTGGATATATATATTTAAAGGGTAGATAGATAGTCGTGTGGAGGCACTAGCAGATTGTCTTCTACTGCTGATAATGCCCTTCATTCTGCAAAGCCTTATTAGAGATTACAGAGCACTTCTCAGATCACTTGTCTTATTGAATCCTTAAAATAACCCCAAGGAAAGTATTATTCCATCTTATAAATCAGGAAATGAGTTGGAGAGTAAGTCCAGTGTAGTGGTTAAGCATGTGGCTTCTGAGTCAGACAGACCTGAATTCAAATTTCAGTTTCTTGCATTTACTGATTGTACAGAAGTGCAAGTTGCCTAGCCTCTCTGAGCCTCAGTTCCTTTACTTATTAACTGGGCATAGTAACATGTACCTCACAGGGTGCTGTGCCAACTAAATGCAAAAATACATGGCATAACAGTGCGTGTTTTATAAACAGTGGCATATTAACTTGCCTTTGATCACTACAGGTGGAACAATATCCATGCACTCATTGTTCAATATGTTTTAGTTGTCCCTGATCTTAAGGGCTGATTTCTAATGTTCAATTCTAGTGAAATCTACAAGGGCCAAAAATCAAAGTCCACTACCTGCCTCTGGTCTATGAGTAAGGATAACTTTTTAAAAGGAAACAGGTCATCAAACTAGGCTGTTTTATATTGTTGGTTTTAATACCTGTGGTTCCACAACTCTTATAAAAGCCGTATTTCCACTTGCTCTCTGATACAAAAGGTCTTCAAAGACCTAGTTTCTGGTAGTGTCTGACTAATGACACATTACCCTTCTTAGTACTAGCTCCTCAAATCATATTGGGTTGGTCAAAAGGTCCATTTAATTTTTTTTCTATAAAATAAAAGATACACTTTTCATTTTCAACACTAATTTTATTGATTTGGGTATTTTGAGTATATCGACTATTTCCTGCTATGGGCTTCTAGTGGGTAGAGGCCAGGGGTGCTGCTAAACATCTTCCAATGCATAACTCAGCCCCACAGCAAAGAATTATTTGGCCAAAATGTCAGTAGTACCAAGAAACTTCACAAACCATATCTGACATGTTCAATCAGTCACAGCACCTTTTCCATACACTGCACAGATCTTTTTTTGCATTTCAGTTCCATTTTTACCTTTCTTGAAATAATAAAGCATAATATCAAAGTATTATGTATTTTCTTCCTTCTTCAATATTAAAATGGCTGCACATAAATTCACCGATTTTGGTAAGTTTTTGTACATGCTGATATGATAACTGTCAAATTATAATCTAACAAAAGTGTTTTGAATGAAGTTAAAGACAACTATGCACTACTAGAGCCATCATATGGAAAAATAAGCTTTTGGGCCAACCTGATACCATATGGAGGTGGTTTATCAGGGTCAATCCTGCTTCAAGGGGATAACTAAAACAAGTTCTCAATGGGCCCACACTAGACACTGTAATAGGGTATCTGATATAGAATGACCCACCCCTCATCCTCCCCCATTTAAAACATAAAGGAATTAATTAACAAATTTATTTTATTAAGATACGTACCATTAAAATCTGAAATTTGTCAGGAAATAAAAATTCCTAAAAATGTCTTGTAATTTTTTTAAATAAGGTTCCTGACATGTCCCATGCACTTATAAATGTTTGTATTTTCACAACCACATTGCCCAATGCAATTACTTTTCCAGTGCTCCATATTTCTCTGATAAGAAATATGTTTCTGACAGCCACAAACATGTCACACGTGATGTTTTTAGGCATGGAGATATGGAAAAAGGGTGGGAATGGGGATCATGCAAAGAGTATTAGAAGTCTTTCTGCCCTTCAAGGCCCATAAAAGTGGTAATACCCCAAATGAGTCCTGCCATTTAAATAGGAGCATGAGACATTAAAATATTCCTACATAATAAAACCAAATCCCTCCCTGCTTGCAGCAGTCGAAAATAAATTGATGAATTTTATGTCAGATGGCAATAGCTACAGAAATTATGTCCGCTTATTCTACATTTTCTTAACCCACTTATGTAATAAGAGAGGTATCAGGCATAAATGGCCAAGAGCTGGGAGTAGGAGGACCTGAGCCTAGGGCTGGCTTGGTCAGTGTGCTGCTCTGTGATCCTGATCAAGTCTCTCCCTATCCCTCACCTCATTACCTCCAGTTCAGAAGTGAGGGGGATACAACAAATGCTTTTTAAGGCCCCTTACATTCTGTAAGATCCAAGAGCAAGTAAAATCCGTAGATATAAGAGAAATATACTGATGTTTCTACTGTAAAATGTCTCCCACAATGTGCCAACAAAATAACATTTCCATACCAATGAATAAAGATTAAGTAATGATTAAGAGAGGAGGTGGTATTACCTTAAGAAGTGATAACATTATGGGACGGAAACAGACAGAAGAGAGAGGTGATAACATGGGAGAGGAAGCAGAAGATACAGGGTTATCACTGAGCAACCACAGAAAAGAGATAGAGGACTGATTTTGGAGAAAGTTGACACTGAGTTCCACCCAGCTTTGTATCTGACTCTCTTGAATTTCTGCACAGAATAAATATGATTTATAATGTTTCTCTTGCTGACCCTTTAACCTCTTACTCCAGAGCATGAGAAATAAAAAGCCTGGATCAGCAATGCTGGATCAAGTCCACATGACAGCACGTCCCTTGTTGGCCAGATTCACACTTGATAGGAGGCTTGTCAAGCTGTCCCAGGTGGAAAGCTCAATTACTAACAAATGAAAAGCATGCATTCTATTTACTTATGACTAGTTGCTAAGCCCCAAAATACCTGGTTGGGAAGCCAAAGAAAAGGGGGAACTAACTCAATCGGTTATCTGACAAACACTCTTAAAACACCAGGTTGCAGCAGCGTTTCATTTAAGAGACTTGTTGAAGCACCATGTGCTTATAAAATCAAACACAATCAGGCGCAAACTGGAAACAAAAGACAAGAACAGTGCTTGCCAATTCCTTCATTCCATACATTTGCTCAGGAAGCAAAGAGACAAGCTTTTGTCGTGAAGTCATCACTAACATTTCTTTTAGAATATAAAAGGTATTTGTGCAAATGAGAATACAAGCTCCAATTTCAAATACAAAGAAGTTTAAAAATCCTAAAAGATGATGGTTCACAGAGGAGGAAGATACACCCATTAAATTTTTGTTATGTCACCTTGATACAGGGTACCCTTTATCATCTTTAAAGATTTATTTTACATTAATTAACTTTTTAAAACAACTATTTCTTGAGTACCAGCTACTGTTCTAAGTTGTGAACAGATGTTCTAGGTAAAAACAAGGTTTACAATCAAATAAAGTTTGTGAGATATTGGGGGTTAAACACACTGAAATATTCCTCAGAAAATGCACATAGAAGAAGCACTGTAACTCATTGGGTATGAGCTCTGTATGCAGTCTTTTCCAAAACTATTTGATCAGGTACTCCTTTGTTTGTTTGTTTGGTTGGTTGATTGTTTCACTGGTGGGCTGATAGGTTTTGAGAAAAGGGGGAGGGGAAGGAAGGAGGAAGGGAAGGTAGAGCAAGCAGAGGGTGGGGAGGGGTGGGGGAAGCGGAGGGGAAGAGAAAGGGGGGAGGGTGGAAACAGAAAGCTATAGATCCAGGTAAAGAAGCACTTTGTTCTAGAAGATGTAGATGAAATGACGGCCATGGGAGGTAGAGGAGACCTTCGCTATTATTAATAGAGTTACTTTGAACAAAGGCTGAGCAGTTCTGTGTCAAGGAAGCTAGAGTCGACAGTCAAGCATGTAGTTGGGCTAGAATAAATAATCTTGTGTCCTACTTCAAGAGCCTAGGTCTCCATGACTTGAGTATGTATTACCATTCTAAAGAATTTCAATTCTACTGAGTTTATTAACAACTCCTATAGAGAAAATGATAGTTTAGAAAGTTAAGTAAATTGGCATCTATAAGCATTCTCATTTTATAGAAAGTATTTTTACTCCAGATCCTGGCATCTAACAGCAGTAATTCCAACCCTTGAGCTTTATTTCACAGTGACACTCTTGTGTCACATACAAAAGAATATGAGTTCTGAAGCACGCTGCACACACATGCCATTTTGTCCAGGCAATACAGAGCCATTGTTAACAAACTGCATGAAAGAGCAAACACCTCTATTCTCATGTTTTCCTAAAAATAAGAGGCCAAGATGGAGCACAAATTAAGATAGAAAGGAAAATAAAGGAAATGTCAATCAGAAAGACAGTCTCTTCCATGGCCATCAACCCTCCCCCACCACCAATATGAAAACAGAGGGGAAAGCATAGTAAATGATTAACAATAGAGGTCATTTGAGGAGTTAGGGCTTATAAACAACCTGCCAGACACTGCATAAAGCAGTTTGTATGCATTTTCTCTGGAATTAACAACAATCCTCCAAAGTCCATATTAAAACCCTCTTCTTACAGATGAGGAAACAGGCTCCCATTCATGCACTTATTCATTCAAGAAATTCATACTGAACAGACCCAATGCAGAATCTAGTAGAAGATTTTTAGAAGACAGTTTAATGGTATCATCTATTTGGTTCCCTAATCTCAGGCAGGCAATCTCAAAATTTGCACACAGCATACACTCAATTAGCTCTACCGCTACTTGTTGATTAGATATGGCTACACAACCTCCCATTTTCTTCCAGCAAATGTTGCATTCCAAACCATATCAGGAATGTTTTTACACAATCTTTTGCAACAAATGTCATTATTTTTACAGCCTGGAATTCTTAACAATGGTGCTTACTTTTAGCAATCATCTCTTTGGAAGTTCCCTGTTGCTAATGTGCAGGACTCAGATGAAATTAGGTTTTGTTTTGGGGTCTAAATCCTGTTGCAAGGCAGATGGGATTCTATGAGTGTGATTTCTCCCTTTCAAAATGAACGTCAGATACACTAGCCCATCAGTAAACACGAATGACTTAGCACATGCAACAAACTGAAGTGCTGTCTTGACATGTGTTATGCTTTAAAAGGTGAAACAAATAAAAGGTAACTGTGAAACCATCACAAAATTAATTCCCATTAGACTATAGCAGAGCAAACTATGCAGTACTTTGTTCTGCAATGAAGGTACAGTATGAAAAACGCACATGATTCTGTAGTAACAAAAGAAAAACAAGATTCTTGCTAAATCCTCCCTCTGTTAACAACCTACCAGGCCTCCTTCCAATCCATTGTAATTCAATTCAGCAAACATCCAGTGGGTTTCTATTTGCTCCTCTCTGCTAGGTGCTGAGGCTCATTGGAATATGAATAGTTTCTCACTTTAAAAAGCTTAAAATTTTAAACTCACCGACAGGGACAACAGTGTAGTGACTGAGCAGGAAGGTGGAGGAGGGTGCAGGGGGGATAAATGGTGATGGAAGGAGACTTGACTTGGGGTAGTGAACACACAATACAGTGTACAGAAGATGTGTTGGAACTGTGCACCTGAAACCTGTATAATTTTGTTAACCAGTGTCAGTCTATAAATTCAACAAAATAGTGAAAAAAGCCTTAAAATTCTAACAAAATCTATGAAATAAACAACTGGCCATAATATAGAGTACAGTGTGTCCTACATTAGAAATATACAATATGGAATATAGAGTACAGTATGGGCATATCAGAAATATACAATATAGTATATAGGGAGGGCAAATCATTAAATCTAAATTGAAAGAGTGAGGAAAAAAGGTTTCATAGATGATGTGACGTTTGAGCAGGGCCTTGAAATTTTACTAGAATTCAATTACATGCACAGGGGAACAGAAAAGGACTTTCCAGGTGAAAGATATAAGGCACCAAACACAGGGGTAAGTAAAAGAATAGGGGATTATATATGGCCTGATTTGGTTTGAGTTTAGAGCATGGGCAAGTCTAGCCAAAGCCTGAAAGCAAGACTAGAAGCTAAAAGTGGAGAACTTTGTAGGCCTCCAGAGGAGAGCGGGCTTCTGGAATGCCTTTGATCCAGGATCACTGACTTAGCACAAAGGTAGTTTCCAAGCAAGTAACTCCTACAACAGAAAAGCTGGGATGTAGAAACTGGTGTATTCTACAATCAATTAGCTACCAATTTTTGGTGTAGCCTCCGGCAATTCAAGGAAGATTCCCTATGGCTCCCGTTGTTTATAAGCACCTATACAACACAAAGCCTGTGGGAAGGGAAAGGGAAAGGGAAAGAGAAAGCCTCCCTTCTGTGTTATAATCTCCAAATAAAACTTGGCTTGAGTTCTATTCTAAGATTTTGCTTTGCATCTGTTTGTTGTAATAAATACTAGTTATGAGTGCAAATATAAGCAGAGTCCTGTGAATCCACCTAGTAAAAGTCATCAAATCTGGGGTGTCTGGAAGATCCCCAAAACACAGTCAGTTCCCCCACAAAGAGAAGTGAAACTATCTGTATTTACAAATGACATGATATTGTGTGTACAAAATACTAAGGAATTCACACACAGGGACACACACACACAATAAAACCTGTTAGCACAAACAAGTTCAGCAAAAGTAGAGTATATTAGATCAATATACAAAAAAATCAATTGTATTTCTATTGTGCAAAGTATAAGTGTAAAACTTATACTCTGAAAACTACAAAAATAATTGAAAGAAATTAAAGATTACCTAATAAATAAATGGGAAGCCATCCCACATTCACGAACTCAATTTAATACTATTATGGGGACAATACCCCTTAATTGATATACAGATTCAAAAAATGAACAAAGTTGGAGAACTCATACTTCCCAATTTCAAAATTTACTATACAAAGCTATAATAAACAAGACAGTGTAGTACTGGCATAATGCTAAATATAAAGACCAATGAAATAGAATTGAGAGTCCAAAAATTAGCCCATGTATCTAAAGTCAACTGATTTTTTTTAACACGGACAAGACAATTCAATGAGGAAAGAATAGCCTTTTCAACAAATGATAATGAGAAAACAGGATACCCACATTCAAAAGAACAAAGTTGAGTCCCTACTCTACACCATATACAAAAATTAACTCACAGTGGTTCAAACATTGATATATAAGAGCTAAAACAACAACATTCTTAAAATACAGGAATAAATCTTTGTGACTTTACATTAAGCAAAACCTTCATATTTATGACATCAAAAGCAGAGCAACAATAGAAAAAAACAGATAAATTAGACTTCGTCAAAGTTTAAACTTTTATTTTTCAAAGGACACTGACAAGAAAGTGAAAAGATAATCCACAGAAAGGGAGAATATATTTGTAAATTATCTGCTAAGGAATATGCATCTTGAACACATAAAGAACACTTACTAATCAATAATAAAAAGGCAAATAATCAAAAATAAGCAAAGAATATGAATAGACACAGCTCCAAAGAAGATATAAAAATGGCCAATAAGCATATGCAGAGATGCTCAAAATCATTGTCAATATGAAGTGCATATTAAGACCACAATGAGATACCTACTTCACACATGGAGATGGCTATAACCAAAAAGATGTACAACAAGTGTTAAGTATGTGGACAAATCAGAACCCTCATACACTGTTCATGGGAATGTAAGATGGTTTAGCCTCTATGCAAAACAGCTGTGAAATTCTTCAAAAAGTTAAACAGAGTGACATGACCCAGCAATTTCACTTCTAGGTATGTATCCAAAAGAAATGAAAACATACATCTACACATGTACAGAAATGTTAATATCATTAGTCACAATAATCAAAAGGTGGAAGCAACACAAATGCCCATGAACTGAAGGGAAGAACAACAAAGCATGGCATATACATATAATGGAATATTTTTTGGCAATAACAAGTAATGAAGGACCAATACATGGAACAACATGAGTGGATCTTGAAAAGATATTGCTAAGTGTAAGAAGTAACAAATTATATGATTTCATTTACATGAAATACCCAGAACAGACAAAGAGAGACAGAAAGTAGACTAGTGGTTGGTTAGGGATGGGGAATGGGAGAGTCAGGGAGATGACAGCTGAAGAAGGCACAGGGTCTTTTTTAGGAATGATGAAATGACCTAAAACTGATTGCAATGATGGTCACGCAACTCTGTGAACATGCTAATAAAAGCAATGAATTTTACACTTTAAATAGGTAAATTGTATAGTGTTTGAATTACATCTCAATAAAGCCTTTACAAAAATAAATAAATAAAGGAAAGGACTGGTGTTTGTAACAAAAGATGTTCATTTGCACAAAGAATGTACTTTTCCACTTCTCCTTCCAAAGGGATTTAATCATGAAAGCAAATAGAAGGGAGCTCATCTTTTAGAAATATATGTTTATAAAAATTAAGCTTATGCATAAAAATAAACCACAATGACATCACAGTACCAATAAGTTAACATGGTGGTTATATTTGGGTGTTATCTTAGGTGATGTATACACATAAAATTCTGATTTTTTGCATAAATAAGTACAGTATTCCCTCACTTATTGCAGGTATTATGTTCTAGACCCCACCGCGATAGGGGAAAATCCGCAAAGTAGGAACCTTACATTTATTTTAGTATTTATATATACTTTAAGGCTTTATAAACCCTTCCAACACACTTATAAACCATTCCCACTTCCTTATTAACCGTTCCCAGTCCCTTATTAACCTTTTCCACACTTTTATAAACACCACTTATGTCCTTAAACATATTCTACACTCTTAAACCTACGTAACTTTAACATATGTATACAGTACTGCAAAATCCCACGATATAGCGAAAAATCTGCGATAATTAAACCTAATATATTTTTTTTAAATCCTGCAATACAGTGAGGCCATGATAAGTGAACCATGATATAGAGAGGGAATACTGTATTTCTTTACACCCTGGCTGGTTTGGCTCAGTGGATTGAGCGTCGGCCTGCGAACTAAGTGTCGCTGGTTCGATCTTCCAGTCAGGGCACATCAGAGAAGGAAAACTCTGACTCCAAAAAACCTCCGCTGCCTTGCGGCATACCTCTTCAGGGGAAAGGCTAAGGGAGTAAACCCCGACAGAAAATCCGGAGCCGGAGTCCCTAAGGCGGTTTGACGTTGTAGTCAACACCGGCAACTCCTGCGGCGCACCTGAAGCCAAGCTGTATCGACTCCGTCTTTCCCTTGGACCCTTCAGCTGCGAAGAGAGGGGGGGGTCTGCTGCATGGGCAACAGCAGACCCTCCATATCACCCTGCCCAGGCTCTGTAGCTTCAGCTTCACTGGAGAGGACACTCCAGCGTCATCGCAAGATGTCGATTCAACACGGGAGGAGACAGATACCGTGTCACTCCCGAGTCGGACTGCACAGCCATTCTTGGCGGTGCAGATAGACTCTTAAGAAGCTACACCATCGTCTCTCGAGACGGACGGCTGCCGACGGGGGATTTCATGAGGTTACTGTAATGTTGAAGTTGTTAATACATACAAAGACTTGGAACAGTGCCTAGTATATGGAATATGCTCAATAAGCGTTGGCCACTGTTATGGAAAAAAGAAAAAATAACATCATAAATTAAAAGGTTTAGTGTACAAGTAAGCATTTGGGCAGTGGTATATGACTGGGATAGTTAGCATTTTGCCATCTGTGGTATTATGCCTCAACCAGAATCTTTTGGGCCAGGCAGCTATGGGTTGTTGGCCAGCTTAATGGCTTCAAGCAATGCCCGTAGCTTTTCCAGCCTTCAGGGAGCTCTCAGACGGCTTTAGAACAGACCTGCCTACACGATCATTAGCAAAGAGGTCTTGCTGTGCTTTCTCCAGACCTGAGGACCAGGATCCCACCCTGGGAACTGGGGGATGCGGTTTTCATGCCCACAGCCAAGCTGGGGAAGGAGTGGCACAAGGGCAAGGAAAACCGCCCCAGAGCTTTCCTACCGTTTTCCAGTGGCCTTTTTAAAAATTCACTGTTTGCTTGATTGCTGTGAACCTTCGGCCATTTATAAAGTTCTAACAAAATACAGTTGTTTGAAAACAATTACTGTTTAGTAGAAATGATCTCCATTTTTTACTCTTCTCGGAGATTGTTCCTGACAGGCTGCAGAACTGCTGCATTCTTTATTAGAAGTTTTTAAAGTTCTTTTTTAATTACACATCAGAGAAGGAAAACTCTGACTCCAAAAAACCTCCGCTGCCTTGCGGCATACCTCTTCAGGGGAAAGGCTAAGGGAGTAAACCCCGACAGAAAATCCGGAGCCGGAGTCCCTAAGGCGGTTTGACGTTGTAGTCAACACCGGCAACTCCTGCGGCGCACCTGAAGCCAAGCTGTATTGACTCCGTCTTTCCCTTGGACCCTTCAGCTGCGAAGAGAGGGGGGGTCTGCTGCATGGGCAACAGCAGACCCTCCATATCACCCTGCCCAGGCTCTGTAGCTTCAGTAGAAGCTACACCATCGTCTCTCGAGACGGACGGATGCCGACGACGACGACGAGTTAGCATTATGTTTCTACAAAGATTTTAATCCTTACCTTCCCCAGTTACAATTGCTTCAAGGCCAGAATACCACTCCCACCTTTTAATTCATTTGCAAATCAGGGAATAAGATCATGATTCCTTATCCACACCTCAGGTCTTGTATAAAAAGAAAAGTCTTAAATGATATCACATTTGAATATAAAAATTGACCTTTCAAGTTTGAAAAACATGGAGGGACTTCCCTTACTAGTCACAATAGGGACTAAAAATCCAGAAAAACCTTCCCGCTACAAAGTACACAAACAAAAAAAAATGGTGAGGAAAATAAAGTTAAAGCCTTTCTAATGCATGGCTGAGCTGGCAGAAAAGACAAGGAAATCCTCAGAAGCCAAAACCACTACTAGGGCAAATGTCCTGAGAAGTAAGCCAACTAAGAACAGAAGTTGCCCCTGGGCAGTTGCCAATTCCCAGGTGACTTACAATTTGGTTTTAATGGTCATGCACTGGTGAAGATTTAAAGCCTATAGCATTAGGAATCAGATCAGAGAGAATACAAGAGACTATCTGTATAACCTGTGGGTAGGATACATTTTTTTAATCAGGAGCACAGAACATAAAGGAATAGACTGATAATTTAGGCAATATTAAATTAAATTTTTTCTTTAATCAAAAGACATCATTAAAAAATTAGACAGGAGAAAGAAGGAAAAAAAATTAGACAGGAGACAAATTGGGTGCAGATATTTGCAACACATATAAATGAAAAAAAGTACTATCAAGGACATATAAAAGAGTCTAAGTTAATTTCTTTTAAAAGACAAATCACCAAATAGAAAAATGGAATAACAATAACACAAGCAGGGATTTCACAAAAGAAGATACAGGGATGGCCAATAAACATCTGAAGAGATCCTCCACTGCATTTGTAATATGTGAAATACAAATTTCAAGGACAGTAAGATGATCTTTTATAACTACCAGTTAAGCATCAATTTTTTTTTAAAAATCAACATTAGCGAGGACCTTTATGTGCAGCAACATAATCATTATAAATATGTTTTGGTTTTGGCCTTGGCTCTTACCACAAGACTTTTTTTCATAAAGCATCCAGTTTGAAAGAGCACCTTAAAAACTGTTTTAGTGATAACTTAAAGAAAATATATGACAGAGTTTTACCTGATAGAGCTGAAGAGTAAATATGGTTTTACAGTCTAAAATGGGGGGAAAATCAATTAGATGTAGCAACAAAGATCACAGGAACTCTGAGGTTGCATGAAAGACTTGTATAACGTACAATCAAACATTTGGAAGTGTTGCCTGAGTACCTACTAAGCATTCAACATCATTTGACCACTTGTTTACACAACACATAAAAATAATAGGTTCCAAATCAGGGATGCACATTCACAAATCTGTCCTCAGATGTTCAACTGTGGGATGATTTTACTACCTGCCTCCCAGGTAGCACAAAGCAATTCTAGGGGAAGGAGAAAATGCAATGAAGGTATAGGAGAATGGAAGGAGAGAACAGGAATAGAAAACAAGAATCCATGCTTCAACACAACTTTAGGTGCCTTTGCCATTTATCAGCCACTCTACTCATTCATGTATTTCCTCTTTCAACAAACCTCTGCTAGACTCCCATCTTATGCTAGGCCCTGAGCAGTGCTGGGGACACTGGCCCAGATCTCATGGGGTTCTTCACTTAGGAACAGGAGACAACGGCAGTCCAGAAGGATGTCGCAAGAGTGTTGAGCCAGGATGCCATGAGCACACAAAGAAAAGATATCTAACACTAAACTGATAGAAACAGATGATGTATTTAATAAATGAAAGAAAAAAGCCAGTTTTATAGCCTAGCCTATGCTGAATACCTCCTGGAACTCACTTTCAGGGTAAGTTCCAGGTCATGACTTAAGGTTATACTGAAGTCGATGGACTGTGATGTGCTTCCAAGGATGGGGCTGATCTGGAAGCAAGCTCCATCATCTTTTCATGGAGTGGACACATATTTGTACCTGCTGCAAGAAACGGGGAATGATTCATTTCTATAACTTTGGCAAGCACTGATGTTTATGTGCATGCATACAGCGCACAAATACAGAAATATGAAGTATTGTCACTAAAACAGTTGGTCTTGAAAGTTCACACAGCCACCTTTAAAATCACATCAAATCAATATGCAATTATGAGAAGCGCCTCACACGCATAGGAAAAGGAAAAACATGTAGTGTGAGGCCTTTTCTTACTCTTCTCCAGTGCTAAAGCTCTTTTTTCTGACTTGATCATGTGTCTTTTAAAATAGAAGTCCATGAAAATGGACTAAATCTTTGCAAAAGGCTGGAATTATGGTAAACAGGCTTTTAAGACGTATTGGCATCTACTGGAAATATCAGGGGGAACACTCACCACTATGCTGTACACCTGAAACCAATACAAAATTATACTGAAAGTAAACTGTAATTGAAAAATAAAAGTGTAAAAAAGATGTATTGGCATCATCTTCAAAACTTTACATTATCTGTTATGAATAAAAAACATATCTTTGAGGATTAGTTTCCTAGGGCCCCTTGAAAGCACAGTTTAAAAAAAAAAACAACTCTTCATCACACAGTTTTGAATGTTCTAGATTTCCCAACAACAGAAATTTGGGGAATAGGCATGAAACCTAAGGGGCATCACTTTTTTTTATCCAAATCATCCTCACTCAGTACCCACAGTGAAAATGAGCAGAGACATGTTTGAACATGAGTATAAAGACAAAGTGACAGTCCCTAACGCTACAGCTATGGCCACCACTAGATAATTCTAAGCATACTAGCTTAGCAACAGGCAAATATTAACATTACCCACTTTTTAAGTTTTTATTATAACTTCAGGCCTCTGGAGAGTAGCTACTTCAAGCACAAGCTTTAAAAGTAGACAAGATGACCCACTAATGTCAGAACTCACAATATCCATGTAGACATATGACTAAATGTTAGATCTCCTATTCCATGGCTTTTCTTGGGTTTAGGACATCTAATTTTGAAATACACAGCATCTACAAAGGTAATCCAATTAAAACAATTTGCTTTAACTTATAAGGCATGTAGAAGAACACACATCTGTTAATGATCCTTGGCATGTGTGAACTAAGGAAGCAAAACTGACCCTCTTGTAAACTGACAAGTGCAAAATGACAAATTAAAACAGGGATGCTGCTTTTTGCTCTGTATCTAATCACATGATCCAGCTTGTAATTGCAAACTCAACGACGTTGCTCAAATACACATATATTAATTTTAAGTGTCATCAAAGGGTCTAAGAATATCTAATCACACCATATGTTTAAAATAACTTCTTATGGTTTATCTTGTCATCAGACTGTACAGTGAACGGCTAATGCTTCAACTTAACTATCAGTGACACAAGAGCACAAATGAAGTTTGTGAACTAAGAACCCAGTGTCCCTGAAAGGGCAGCTTAACCACTACCAGACGACTCTGGCACCAAGTTATTCAAAAGTAATGGTCCAGTAGCATCTACAACTCTTCTATTTTGCCTATAAGTTTTATAAAGAGAGGCATAGGCAACTTATTAAAAATTAAGTCAGTATATAATACTATATAATTGTATATAATATGTATGAAATATGTATATAATTATACACACATACATGCACAAAGTATATATGTGACTTGATTTTAAAACTTGATTTCCAGGGAAGAGAATGTTGCTTTCATGGAACTGTTGGGGGTTTGGAGGAAATGATAACTAGATTTTTTAGAAGTTCAAACTTCCACTTCTTACCGAGTAACAGATCATTTGAATACCAATAAAATAATAATGGTGATATTAACTTTATATTTTAAAGCCACTGACTCTTTATTTAATCCTCACCTTGAGAACATTTCATCATCTCTTTTAGAGAGGAAGGGAGAAAGAGAAACATTGATGAGAGAGAGAAACATCAATCGGTTACCTTCTCATACACACCCCAACTGGGAGTCAAACCCACAACCTGGGAATCAAACCTGCTACCTTTCATTCTACAGAACAATGCTTCAACCAACTGAGCCACACTGGCCAGGGCAAAGCCATTGGCTCTTTATATCCATAAATACCAATCACTGACTCATTTTTTAAAGATTTTATTTATATTTAGAGAGAGGGGAAGAGAAGGAGAAAGGAGAGAAACCTCAATGTGCAAGAGATAGGTTGATCAGTTGCTTCTTGTGTGCCCGAAGTTGGGGACCTGGCCCATAACCCAGGCATATGCCCTGACTGGGAATCGAACCGGCCACCTTTCAGTTCACAGGCTGGCACCCAATTCACTCAGCCGCACCAGCCAGGATTGATCCATTTCTTAAATAATATATGCATTAGAATCTCACTTTAAAGTTAACTGATTTCCTGAGAAACTGAAGGTGATCTCAGTATGCAATTGGTCCAGTCTATATCAAAGAAATACAGAAAGATTAAATAAAATTTTATCCGCTTATTCAGATATAAGCAATGTGAATAATCGTGTAAAGAAAGCGTCTTTCTCAAATACCCCGCTTCTCTGCATGGGTTTTATTTAAACTATAAGCCCACTAGGACAAACTGGACAAATACTTTTTGTGCTGAAAAGATACAATAGCCTTTGTGCTTTATGAAAGGGAAAGTTTTAAATAACAACATAATTTCATATTATATATGCTGTTTCCTGTACTTGTGTGTATCAAAAATTTCATGTCCTGCTGTGGCTGGTGTGATTCAATGGATTGAGCACCAGCCTGCAAACCAAAAAGTCACCAGTTCAATTCCTGGTCAGGGCACATGCCTGGGTTGCAGGTTCGGTCCCCAGGTGGGATGCATGCGAGAGGCAACCAATTGATGTTTCTCTCTCACATCGATGTCTCTCTCCATCTTCCTCCCTTTCCATGTCTCTAATAAATAAATCCAAAAAAAATTCATAATAAAATTATTTTTAAGTAAATACACCCAAATCTAAGCCACAGGTCAACATATGGGGTATGATCCCAGTTTGGTACACTACCTAGATATATGTGGACTTGTCATTCCCACTAGTTAGAAATAAGCTCCATCGAGACAGGAATTTTTGTCTGCTTTGCTCTCTGAAATATCCCAACAGAGTCTAGCACATAGGAACTCATCAATCAAAGTTTGTGGAATTGAACTGCTATACATATCTATATCCATAGAAAGTTCCTATGGCCACAAACCCAAACTGTTAGCAGTGTTTTCCTGCAGACAGTAGGACCCAGCTAGGTCCAGGGGTGACTTTCACTTATTAGTTTATTGACATGTGTATTGTTTAGATGTTTTTACAAAGAACATATATAAATAAATTTAAAAACACAAGAAAATGGGAAAATAACAGACCCTTACCAAATGCAAAAAAAAAAAACTTTTTTAACATTCAAAAGAAAAAAAAAAAAAGTATTGGGTTGGCCAAAAAGTTTTAGTATTTTTTTTCCAGACGATGGGTCTAGTAGTACTTAGTTGTCTTTAACTTCATCCAAAACAATTTTGTTAGATTGTACTGTGGCAGCTGTCATATCAGTGTGCATTTTAAAAAAACCTTATCAAAATTGGTGAATTTTTATGCAGCCATTGTAATATTGAAGATGAAAGAAAATATGCAACATTTTTGGTGTATTATGCTTTATTATTTCAATAAGGGTAAAAACACAACTGAAATGCAAAGAAAAAATGTGTGCAGTGTATGGAGAAGACCCTGTGACTGATCGAATGTGACAAAAGTGGTTTGCAAAGTTTCTTGGTACTATTGACATTTGGGGTGAATAATTATTTGCCATGAGGCTGTCTTATGCATTGGAACATGTTTAGCAGCACCCCTGGCCTCTACCCACTAGAAGCCCATAGTGGAAGATAGTTGACGTACTCGAAATATCCAAATCAATAAAGATATTGGTGAAAATGACAAATGTGTCTTTTACTTTACAAGAAAAAAAAAAAAAAAACACTAAATGGACTCTTTGGTCAACGCAACATATAAGGCACCAGGCAAGAAGGAGATTAATAAGGAAAACCAAGAAGAGAGGGAAGACACAGACAGCCAAAAAGTAGATGAGAAAAATGAGATGCAGCAGGTGGGAAATGACAGGGAAGTGACCTCATCCCAGAATCTAGTGTCCCAAGTTGCTGGGCCTCCCGTGTGTCTCTTGCAAGTGTTTAATTAGGGGCATGGCTATGGAAAGCTTTTCCAGCTTTCCCTTCCTCCCCCACTTCAGATTAAAAACCACCCAATGGAGACAGCAGGTTTCCCTTATACAACAGAGAGCTGCCATTGTCTCAGGAATTTGCCTAACAATTACAGCCCAGTGAATTCATTAGTCAGAAACCCAATATATGTAAGTAAATTTTGAGAGGGACTAAATTACTCCATAAAGACAACTGCATATGTGGTGATTTCCTGTATGTAAAAATAGAGATAAAACTGTTTTTCCTGCTTAAAGCATCAGCAAATCCACAGCAGAGTGGCCCAAGCTTATGTTTAGCAATGAAATATTTTTCTAAAAGACTCTCCTGCCATCGGAAGGAGGATTACACACTTGACTGACACATGGTCTTGTCCTCATCAATGTGGTATCAAAACACGTGCCTCTCATTTTCCCTGTGTTTTATCTCACTCTAGTCCCACACAGACTTGCATGCTAAATGCTGAATCACAAAAACTAAGGCAACTGAGTTAGTGATTATACTAGTGTTTTTTTGTCTTCATTGGTGCTTTTTTTTTTTTTTTTAAACTTAGGAGAACTCTTGTGGATATTTACTATTTTGCCTCTTAAGCTTTTAGGAGGTCTCTAAAATAATTCCATAATATGAATTAATATATTGTAATCCTTCTAAACTTATGAAAAAACTACATATGAATAACCATCCAATATAAGCATTGATGGGCCACAATGCATTACAGTAAATAATTCCCAAACACCTTTAATGTGAATACCCCATATTTTGGAAAACCTCAATTTGTACTATAAACATGAGGTTCAGACACTCCCTAAATTGAGCTACAGATTCAATGCAATCCCTAGCAAAATCCCAGCTAATTTTTATGCGGAAAATGACAACCTAATCCTAAAATTCATATGGAAATGCAAGAGTCCAACAGTAGCCAATACAATCTTGAAAAAGAACGACAGTGGAAAATTCACACTTCTTGATTACAAAATTTGGTAACACAGCAACAGTTATCAAGACAGTGTGTTACAGGTGTAATGATCGACTTATAGCTATATCAGGGGAATGAAACTGAGAAATAAACCCTTGCGTCTGTGGTCAACTGATTTTAAATCAGGGTCCCAAAACATCTGAGAGGATATTCTTTTCAACAGATGGTTCTGGGAACACCTGGATACATGCACATGAAAGAGAATGAAGTTTGACCCTAATTCACATCATACACAAAAATCAACTCAAAATTGATCAAAAACCTAAATACAAGAGCTAAAACTATAAAACTCAAACAAACACATAGGTCTGACAACATGGATGGACCTAGACAATATTATACTATGTGAAATGAGTCAGACAAATATCATATAGTATCACTTATATGTGGAATCTAAAACAAACTAACAAGCAAGTAACAAGTTCATAGATTTTGAATGAAGAGGGTCAAAAGATACTAACTCCCAGTTATAAAATAAATACTCCCAGTTATAAAATAAATAAGTCATGGGGATGTAATGTACAGCATGGTCACTAATACCATATTGCATATTCAAAAGCTGCTAAGATAGTAAATTAGATCTTAAAATTCTCATCACAAGAGAAAAATTAACTATTTATGGTGACAGATGTTAACCAGACTTATTGTGGTAATCGTTTTGCAGAATACAAAAAATATATTGGAAAATAGTCTGGGAGTTCCCCCAAAGATTAAACATACAGTTTCTCTATAACCTAACAATTTCACTCATATATATTACACGTTTCAGAGAAATGAAAACATATGTCCATACAATAACTTGTTTAAGGATGGTCACAGCAACATTACTCATAATAGCAACTCAAATCTCCAACTGAAGAACAGATAATTAACATATGGTCTATAGCTATACAACCAATAATATTCAACCATATAAAAGAATGAAGTACTGACAAGTCCTAACAACATGGATGAAACTTGGAAACCTTATGCTAAGTGAAAGAAGCCTGTCACAATAGATCCTATATTATATGATTTTATTTATCTCAATATTTGAAATAGGCACATCTATAGAGATAGGAAGTATATTTTTTGGCTGCCAGGGGCTGCTGGGAAGAAAGGCAGAGAGACAGCTAATGGGTACAGGGGTTTCTTTTGTGAGTGAGTGATGGGACTGCTTTGAACTCGTGGGAATGATTGCACTGCTCTGTGATTACACTAGAAACTCAGAAATGTATATTTGAAATGAATTAATTGTATGGCATGTGAATTATATCTAAATAAAGCTGTTTGAAAAAAAATAGAATGGGATCCTGCTTCTCCCATTTCCCCTCTAGATAAAAATTGTTTTTTGCTCCTTCTTGCTAGGAGTGGCTCTCCTTCCATTTTCGGATTAATGCAAAAAATTATCTGAAAATAGAGAAGACATCATCTCCATGAAGTTGCTGGCTCATTATTTTCCAGAGACAGAATACACATATGTGAGTTATAATTTCTGCTTTAAAAGTCTGCTTTCCTAGTATCTGCAGGATTAACAGGTGACTTAAGTTCTTCATGGAAGAGATGACAATATCATTAATATTTGAAAGTCAGACAGAAGATAATCTACCTTAAGAGAAAATTTCAGTACATTGAAATGGCACTATATTTCATAATTCAACGTTTTTTTTCTACTTGAGTTTATTGGAGTGACATTGGTTCACTAAACCATAGGTTGAAACTTTACTGTGGGTGAAAAATGGTACTTCTTTCCAATTTGCAATCAGGCTTTGGCTTTCCATTAAAATACGTTTTTTAAGAAAACTATACCATGCACTGAAAATGATAGGAGTTAATTGAATAAAGGTCTTCTCAACTGGAAAGCAATAGTGGCTGCTTAATATTTCTACTAAAGAAAAAATAAGATGGGAAGATATTCATCTGCAGCATGAATTTCAGCCACAAGTAACTAACCTACAGATTTCTTATACCCACAAAGAAAAATCATTTAACAGTGAAGTTGTAGTTTCCTCTTTAAAGAGCTTTAAACATAGACCTCTTCTTTACCCCCAGGCAAAGATTACCGTGTGTTTCAGACTGTGAGCAAAGGAAGATGAGTCAAAGTGACCTGTGAGCATACTTGACAGCCTGAACATTTGAACACAAACCAGAGAAACAGTGTTTCTGGAGCAGTGCTTTCTTTCCTCCCCAAATAAACATTGCTTTGGGGTAGAGTCAAAAGTTATTCACAAGTCTTCATTAGTGGGACACGGACCACAGTCTCTTCTGACTGATCTCTATAATTCATTCGTCCAGGCTTTAAACACTTCCTCCTATAAGACGAGGTTTCCAAATTTGTATCCCCAGGCCTGATCCCTTTCTTCAAAGCCAGATTCCTATATGCAATTGCCTACATGACATCTCCACACAGATAGCTTATAGGCACCTCAAAGTTAACAGGTTCCATACCAAACTTCTGATACTCATTGATTTCCCCCACAAACCTGCTCCCCCTGCCAGCATCTCCATCTTCATTAATGACAATTCCTGCCATCCACTTGTTCAAGCCAAAAGTCTTACAGTCATCATTGACTCTTCCATTTCTCTCATGGACAAACCATTAGCAAATCCTTTCATCTCTCCCTTCAAAATATATTCCGAATCTGACGACTTCTCAACACCTTTATTATTACCTCAGGTTCAAGTCACTATCATCAATCCTAATAGCCTCTCTTTTTTAATCCTCACCCGAGGATATGCTTATTGATTTAGAGGGGAAGAGAGGGAAAGAGAGAGGGGGAAAAACATTGATGTGAGAGAGAAGTATAGATCTGTTGCTTCTCCTATATGCCCCAACAGGGGACCGAACCCACAACCTAGGCATGTACCCCAACCACGAATGAATTCCGCGACCCTTCGGTTTACCTACCGATCCTCCAACCAAGCCACACCAGCGAGGGAAATCCTAATAGCCTCTTAATTGGTCTCCCTGCTTCCACCTTTGTCCCACCTTTAGCCTATTCTCTACACAGCATCCTGTGAGATATGTCACCCTTCTCAAAACCTTTCTATTTATAGCTCCTCATCTAACTCAGGGTAAATGCCAAAGTCTTTACCAAGCCCTATATGATCCAGACCTTTACCTCTCTGTCTTCATCACAGGCTCACAGGAAGGCAGGGAGGCAGGCACGCATGCACGCACTCACGCACGTACTGACGTGCGCACACACCTGCGCACGCACACACCTGAATGCACTCACTGCTTCAGACATTGGTCTCTTTCCTGTTCCTTGAATTTGTCAGTACTCTCTCATCTGAAGGCCTTTACATCAACTGTCCCCTCTGCCTGGAACACTCTCCCCCTCAGATACCCCTGATGACTTCCTCACCCCCTTTAGGTCTTTGCTCAGTGTCACTTCCACAGCATTGATAGTAAGGAGAAGGCAGTCAGATACAGACTTCTGCTATACATATAAAATGAGGGGAGGGTTTGGGCGAAAAATATTGGGTTGGCCAAAAAGTTCATTTGTTGTTTTCCATAAGATGGCTCTAATATACCACTTAGTCATATTTAACTTCATTCGAAACAACTTTGTTAGATTGTATTGTGACAGCGGTCATATCAGGATGCATTTAAATTAAACTTATCAAAATTGGTGAATTTTTGTATAGCCATTTCAATATTGAAGATGGAAGAAAATGGGCAACATTTTCAGCATATTACACTTTATTGTTTCAAGAGAGGTAAAAACGCAACTCAAAGGCAAAAAAAAAAAGAGTTGTGCAGTGTATGGAGAAGGTGCTGTGACTGATCGAATGTGACAAAAAGTGATTTGTAAAGTTTCGTGCTAAAGATTTCTCGCTCCACAGTCGGGTAGACCAGTTGAAGTTGATAGTGATCAAATTGAGACATTGATTGAGAACAATCAATGTAAATGTAACACCATGCGGGAGACAGCTGACACACTCAAAATATCCAAATCAATAAAATTATTGGTGAAAATAAAAAATGGTGTTTTATTTTACAGAAAAAAACCATACGGACTTTTTGGCCAACCCAATACATGGGAGGAAATTCTGTGAGTGACACTGGTCTCTTACCAGGAGCTAACTGCCTCTGAGGCAAGACCTTGGCAGCAATCACATAAGAGACATCTCCCCTTCTGGGCTGACCTGTGCTTCTCTCCTGGGGAAGATGAGTTGCGGGGGGGTTTTCTGGTGCCCTCAGAGGGTGCTTACTTAAGAAGATGCTATATAGAGACATTAACTTGCAATCCTTAGGGGCAACTTCTAAGACTGAATTGCCTTCTAGTGCTAAGCACTTACAGGCATGCTTGAGATGTGCAATGAATAAAAATGAATCTTAATTTTCTGATGATTCCGAAGACACTATTTGTTTTAGAAGAAAGTAAAATATTACAATGTCACATATTGTAACACCTCGATTTACAAGAGAACACAGGTTTTACTAATAACGTATTAAACAGTATCAAGCCTCCAGAACATTGCTGACCACAGTGTGCTTTGTGCACTGTACAACCCTACCTAGCATGGGCCAGCCTGTGTGAACGGAGGGGAGCTCCTAAGCGTTTTGCAGTGCACAACCTGTACAACCATATAAAGAAGGCATTGCTCTATTCCCCCACTTACAACATTCCAATGAGTCCCCATTACCCTACAAATAAAGCCTTTTAATATGTTTTACAGAGCCCTGCCTTATCCAAACCCTGCTTATCTCTCCAAACTTATCTTTTTTGTCCTTCCCACAGATTACATTCCATTCATTAAAAAAAAAGCTTCCAAAACCTATTATGCTGTGGCCTTTCTGCTTGTTTTTGCATATCTTATTTCCTTTGCCTAAAATACCCCTCGCCCTACCTATCCCTACCACACTCCATCCTCATCCCCATTCCACCAGGAAATTTATATATATCCTTGAAGAAGCAGTTCATGCATCACCCTTTCCCTGAAGTCTTTCCTTAACTCCCTAAGTGGAGCCAATCTTTCCCTCCTCTGGCTGCCCCACAGCAGATTGTTCATGAGCAAGTGTAATTAGCTTATCATACTGTAGCATGTTTCTGGTAGTCTATGTATAGTCATTATTGAAATGATCGTCCAGAAGTTCTGTACCACTATGAAAAGCTTTGTATCCCTGTCTGGTGTGGCTCATTGGGTTGAGTGTCAGCCTGCAAGCCAGCCAAAGAGTCGCTGGTTCAATTCCTGGTTGGGCGTATTCCTGGGTTGTAAGCATGTGAGAAGCAACTGATAGATGTATCTCTTACACATTGATGTTTCTTCCCTCTCTTCCTCCCTCCCTCCCTCTCTCTTTAAAGGTAAATGAATCAAATCTTAAAAAAAAAAGAAAAAAGCTTTGTTAAACATATTTTAAGTATATAAATATTTTTAAATACATGAAATCCTTTTCACATGCAAGAGCACCGTGTTCTAACAGCATAGATACAAACCGCTTCCAGGACACTGTTGGTTCATAGGGACATGGCACTGCTAAAAATGCTGAAAGGCAGAAAAGTACTGCAAGCCTTTGTGAAAAACCGCACAGCAACTGGCGTCACTTAGGTCTGCGATGCATAATGCCCAGGAAAAGGGGCCTGCCAGCCCTGAATAAGGAGGGATACGTGGACCGTGTGTTGTATCCACCTCATCTGTGGAAAACTACCACCAAATCTACTTTTTGGATGCCAAAACTCCCATTGCAAGACTTAGCACGTGCTCAACCAAGCGACAATGGGAGCAGAGGAAGACTTGTCCATCAATGCAGTACCTCACAGACCGGTCTGAAAAGCCCTAGCAGAATTTAAAAAGTCCCAGAGTCGTACCCTGTTCTCGGCTTCCTCCCGCGCCCCAGTCTGCAGGGTGCCAAAGGAACAGAGGTCCTCGGAGCTGCAGAGCCGGCAGCACCAACCCAAAAGCTTGGCATCTCCAGCTGGGTAAACGTCTGTGCATCACGGATGGCAAGTAACCACGCTCACGTTATCCCGCTCACATCCCTGATACAAACCGCGACAGCGGCAGAAAAGTTTTTGTAAGTTTGTTGGGTTTTGTTTGTCTGTTTGTTCTGACAGATGAAAACGTCTGCCTTTGTAGCGAGGACCTCACGAGGCAGGGAGCTCACAGACCAAGAGGGAAAGATGCACTGGCCGGGAGAAAGTCCAAGTCACCGGCGGCACTGCTTCTCTCCAACTGCCTTGCCGGCCGTCTCAGAATCCCAGCGCCTTTTTAGACTTGGTTCCCCTGCACGTATTATTCAACCCCTGCCCCTCGCTTTTTCAGCATTCGGGGAATGTTACAAGGGACGTGCACCCTCGTGTAATATTACAAGGATGGTAGGCACAGTTGGAAAATACTGTCTATTCCCACCTCTGTGGAGACACACAGGAGCGGGTGAGGAATGGAGAGGGAACCTGAACCAACCGCGGTGGGGACATCCTCACCCCGCTGCCCACAGTTTCTCACGGTGCGCCTGCGGGCCCGAGCGGGAGACAGACGCACCCTGCAGCGCGGCGGCGAGAGAAACAACGGGAGCTGGGAGCACCACCGCAGTGGGGACTGGTGTGCGTGCGCAGGGGGCGAGGGAAGACGAAGTGTGCGAGCCGGGCGGGCTAGGGAGGGAGCGGGAGAGGAGAGGAGAGGAGAGCGCCAGCTAGCTAGGTAGGAGCCAGGGCCGCCGGGCGGTGCGCGCAGGAAGGTTCGTACCTGCGACGAAGACCGTTGGCAGGAGACGGAGGTATCTCTTGCCGTACTCCTCCGGAAGGTTCGCGCACTGCAGGGCCTTGGCCATGTCCACCTGCAGAGGGATTATCTGCGTAGCAGGAACGGACACGCAGCCGTCCGGGTTAGAGGGCAGGCCCAGGGTCCTGCCGCCTAGCACAGGAGTCTGTGGCGCGGAGGCCTGAGGCACGTGCCCCGCCGCCAGAGTGGGCGAGCTCAGTTAGCGCTGGGAGCCGTCCGCCCCCACTGGCACGCGGGAGTCCGGCCTGGGACCACCACCCCGGTCGTCCGCCGCCGAACTCCGCCCCGCGATCGCCCCTGCGCCTCCACGCACTGCCGGAGGGGTCGTGCAGCCAGGCCTGTCCGGCCACGCCGCGGCCACCTCGCCCGCCCCTCCACCCCCAACAACTAACCCGTTAGTGGGGCCAGGGGCGCCGGAGGTGGCAGAACGCTGCGCCCCGGGGGCCCGGAAACTAGCTCAGAGTTTGGGTCCCCCGGTGGAGTGCTTCAGGCTGCCGCCACCGTGAAGGCAACTCCTCCAGGGTGCGCACACACGCCCCCGCTTAGCTTTCCAGAGGATGGGAGGGGGCGGGGGATGTGGAGGAGGGGCTCAAGTAGCCAAAAGGGAGAACCCCTGCGGCGTCGCCCATTGTCAGGGAGGGAAGGCCGGACTAGGCCAGCACACGTGGTGGGAGGAGCTGGCCCGTCCTTGCACTCCCATGGCAACTCTTGAAAGTCTTGGCGGTTCGTTAGCATCCCGGCCGGTACTGGCCAGAGCGAAGATTCGCCGCTCGGGGGAGTTGCTCAGTGCAGGCAAAGGCAGGTGACCCTGGCAGGACTGCTGTCCCTGCCGGCGCCAAAAGGAGACTACGCCTGGTCAGCCTGAAAGAGTCTGTACTGAAGCCAAAATATATGCGCTTCCCACACCAAATGCGCGCACGCAAACACACACACATTCATTCCTATTTCTTGTGGATGCTAAATCCCTTGCCCTCCACATCCTTGATTCTTAAACTCTGGAGTCCTAGGAAGCCCCCTGTATAGATACCTGGGCTACCATCTCTCAGAGGCTTGGGTATCTTCACACGTCTTAGGGCACAAGAAAACAGGGACGGCAAAGGGAGGCGACTTCTTAAAGAATCCTAGTAGGAAAAGAAAGGAGATAGAGCTCTTTCCTTTCCCCAAAGCCCCCGGGGATCTCGCAGAGGAAAGATGGGGCTCTGCAGGCCTGGAAGGAAATGAGTGAGCAGGGCCTGCAGGATCCCTGGGGATCCCAGGAAGCTGCAGCCGCAGAGAAGATGCCAGGAGGTGTCAGTGTAAAAGCTATGCAAGTCTGAAACCACGTCATTGACACGGATTCTCCCAGTTTCGCTCCAATGCTACAAGTCTTCATGGGAATTGCAAATGCCAATTCTTTATTTAATCCTACCCTTTTCAGAATGGTCTATCAAGAGAGTGGCCTGATGTTAAGCAGTCCAATCATTCCAAGTGGATCTTTTAGGTACTCTGTGGAGAGTCACTGGGTTATACCTGAGGAGAATGGGTCCACACAAAGTACAAAAGGCAAGGGTGAGTAGGGGAGGAACACACACAGAGACACTTTTTCCTCTAGCCAATTTAAGCTCTGTCTGAATGTGTCAAATCAATAGGCAGAATGTTTGGCAGCCTTTTTCTTGAATGTGAGCAGAGGGGAGAGGAACAACTGTTTTTAATTGTCCCCTCTGTTGTGGACAAGATGACATTGAGAATTCCACCATTGCTACAGTCATTCTTTTACAACAGTTTAAGTTAAAAATAAAAATAGCAGCTTATAAAAGTAATAGATGACTGTATAGGAGGATATTTTTTATAACCACAGGGTGGAGAAGGCTTTACTTAGCATAATAAGAGAAGTATGCAATTGATCTACATATGGAAAGACACCATTCTATATTGTCAAGTGAAAAAAGATGCAAAACCATATTTATAGTTTGATACCACTTTTTAAAACTACTGTATACATATGCACATGCATAGAAAATAGTTAGGGAGGATGCAAACCTTTAACAGTGGTGGTGCCTGGAGAGTGAAAATGGCAATTAAGACAATTCAATGGAGAAAGAATAGTTTTTTCAAAAATGGTACTGGGACAACTGAATATCTATATGCACAACAATGAGGTTGGACCTGTACCTTACATCATATACAAACATTATTCAAAGTAGATCAATGATCTAAATGTGTTAAAATTACAAAACTACTAGAGAAAACAAAGGCATAAATATTCATGACCTTGAATTGGACAATTTTTTGAAAAATTTTTATTGATTTTAAACAGAGAAAGAGAGAGAGTAAGGTAGAGAGAGAGAAAAAAAACATCTATTTCCTCTTCCACACATTCACACATTTACTAGATGATTCCTGCATGGACCCTGAGCAGGGATGGAACCACAACCTTGGTGCATCAGAACAATGCTCCAACCAACTGAGGTACTCAGCCAGGGTAGACAGTGTTTCCTTAGATTACCAAAAGCATAGGCAGCAAAAGAAAAAGTAGATAAAGTAGATTTTATTAAAAACATTTTTTAATGTGTGTGAAAAAACACTATCAGTAAAATGAAAAGACAGCTCACAGAATGGGAGAAAATGTTTGGAAATCATATGTCTGACAAGAGTCTAGTGTCCAGAATATATAAAGAACACTTACAACTCTAAGATAAAAAGATAAATAAAGTAACTTAAAAATGAGCAAAGGATTTAAACAGGCATTTCTCCAAAGAAAATGTACAAATGACAGAGAAAGGAGAAGTACATGGAAAGATGCTCAACATCATTAGCCATCAGGTAAATGCAAGTCAAAACCATAATGCAATACCACTTCATATACTCTAGAATGATTATAATATTTTTTAAAAGACAGACAATAACAAGTGTTGGCAAGACTGTAAAGAAAATGAAACCCTCATTCATTGTTTATAGGAGTGTAAAATATTGCAATCACTGTGGAGAATAGTCTGGCAATTCCTCAAAAAATTAAATTTAGAGATACCACATAACCCCAACAATTCCACTTCCAGTTATCTACCCAAAAGGGATGAAAATGTGTCCACACAAGAGACTTGTACACAAATGTTTATAGCATTATTATTCATAATAGCCAAAAGATTGAAACAACTTAAATGTCAACAGATAAATAGATAAACAAAATGTTGTATATCCATACAATGAAATATTGTTTGGTTTTAAAAAGGATAAAATTCAGACATATGCTACAACATGGATGAACCTTGAAAACAATATACTTAAGGGAATGGAGCCAGTCACAAAAGACCACACATTTTACGATCCCATTTATATGAAATGTGTAGAATAGGCAATATAGTGATGAAAAGTAGAACAGTGGTTGCCAGAGAATGGGAGGATGGAGGCACTGGATAACAACTAAGGGATTAGAGGGTTTTTTGGGGGAGGGGGTAATGAAATGTTCTAAAATTGATTGTGATGATAGATGGTCAATTCTGTGAATATACTAAAAGCCATTGAATTGTACAGTTTAATGCATGGTATTTTAATTTTATCACAATAAAGCTGTTTTAAATACCCTTAACATGTAAAAAGTATTTATAAGTTAATAAGAAAGCATAATGAAAATTGTCAAAAGATAGGAACAGATAACTCTCAGGAGAAAAACAATAAAATCACTTAATATATACACATACATATACATATACATGTTTATATAAATGTTCACCTTCCATAATTATAAAAATAAGCCAAAGAATCCCAAGATATCATTTTTCACTCATCAAATTGGCAAACACTTTTCAAATGCTCAACATTATTTAATGCGGCGAGCTAAGCATTTTCATGCAATGCAGGAGTATAAGTTAGTATAATCTTTCTGGAAGGCAATTTGGCAATTAGTATTGAGAACTTTAAGATGTACATATCCTTTGACTCAACAAACCTCCTTCAAGGAATTTCTCCTACAGAAATAATCAGAGATTTTGGCAAAGATTTATAAACAAGGATGTTCTCTATAGCACTATTTATTATAGCCCCCAAATAGGAAGCAACCTGCATGTCAAACAATATCAGGGTTAATAAATTATGATACAGTACACCTATAAAATGGATTATTAAGCATTTATTTAAAATGATGTTTTCTTGTGGTGATGGAACCGTTCTATACCTTGATTGTATCAATGTCAATATACTGCTTGTGATATTAAACTATAGTTTTACAAAATGTTGCCATTTGGGGAAACTGGGTAAAGGGTATATGAAATCTCTCTGTATTATTTCTTACAACTGCTTATAAATCTACAATTATCTTAAAATGAAAGTCTAATTTTTAAGTTATATTCTTAAAGAATCTTTATGAGCATAAGAAAGCATCATGATCTTTTGTTATCTGTATTCAGTGTTATGTCAACTACATGCCCACCATACCAGCCAGGCCAGAACAGGAATATTTGTATTAAAATGGCCCCTCAAATGCAAAATGAGATGATTTTTTTTAAGTACAATGCAACACACCCTTATGAATTGTTTAAGAACACCAAGGATATGAAAAGCACCTAAATATTTCCAGAGGGGAAAAAATAAATCCCTTACAAAGGAATAAGAATAAAAATGGCAATGAATTTCTCAGTAGCAATATAGGATTCTAGAGACTAATGGAAAAAATACATTCAAAATTATGAGGAAAATACTTTTCAACTTAGAATTCATTACTGAGCCTAAATGTCAAACAAATATGAAGGTAGACTAAAGACATTCTGAGACAGGCAAATAATGCTTTTAAAAACTTTTCACCCATGAACTTCTCTTAGGAAGTTACTAGAGAATACATTCCCCTCAAATGAAGAAGTATATCAAGAAAGAGTAAGACAAGGAATTTAGAAAATAGTGATCCAATCCAGGAGCACAGACAAAGGAAATTCTAGAAACAGAGATATGCAGCAAGCCTGGACCACAACCAGCTCAGAGGCAAAAGGGCAGACTCTAAGAGGAAGCTGCTCCCAGCTCTTTCTACTTCTTTGTAACCAAATTCAGTAAATGTTCCCCTTGGCCTTTGGTTCACCCAGGTAGGCTTTAACAGCTTTGCATACCAGAGAATGAAGAATGGGAGTTCAACCCCTCATTCCTAGAAGACCTCCAGGCTCCTTACATATATGCGCTTACTCCTTTGCCAGAAACTTTCTACCTACACCAATCAATACTATAGAACAGGAATAAAATGTAAAGTTTTGCTTCTTTATACAATCTAACTCAGAGAGAGAGAGAGAGAGAGAAAGAGAGAGAGAAATGTTCTTATATTCTTCTATAGGAAATTGTCCTCAAGATCTATTTTTCTTTACTCTCTCAGTCTATGCTTCCCAGCCACTTTCTGGGGACCAAAGTGTTTTCCAGGCATTGTGGGGCTTTTAAAAATGTGCATAAAATGAACTGCACACAAATAGTGGAAAGGTCTTTTCCCCACTGAAAATGAATTATTTGGTGTCCAAATTTACAAGCCAATCTTCTAT
Organism: Furipterus horrens; assembly: GCF_987537825.1. NCBI lineage: Eukaryota > Metazoa > Chordata > Mammalia > Chiroptera > Furipteridae > Furipterus > Furipterus horrens. The sequence goes on along the minus strand of NW_028327187.1, from coordinate 18,537,796 downwards.
AGGTTCAGGCAACATAAGGTAGTTTCTCAGAGACAGACCCCTTGGATCCCACCAAGGTACAGCTATCCCAGGAAGCCCAGCCCCCCCAAAAAACAGATGAGCAGATCTGTTCCACTAGAAACCCCAGCTTTACTATTGGGGAAGTCCTAATCCAGAAATGGGAAATTCCTGCCTGCCTTTCCTTGAAGTCTCTAATTATTTTAGGAAACACTTACAGGGCAGACAAAAAACCGGCAGAGAAATCTGAAGCAGGTTATCGCAGTGTGTATGTATAAATATACCCTTACAAGAACTGCACTATTATCTACAAGTCTTTGGTCCTAGATCTGTGGGATTCTGAGGAAAAGGAGACCACTGCAAAAAGTGGAAGTGACTGGCTATGGTTGATGTTATTTTATGAAGAAATATTCCAGGACTGACCTACTATGCCTAAATCCATATCTTATATTAGTCTAAGGCAACGAAATCCTTACTGCAACTATTTGTCCTTAAAATAGTTGCCGCTCATTCTGTGTTTCCTCAGCCAAAAGGAACCATAATTTATCACAGCCTGTCTCTCCGCTTGCTCTTGTTGATAGAAGATTGGTTTTGAAACATGCTCCCAAATCTTCATTTTTTTTAACATTTTTAACTTGTTATTGGTTTTAGAAAGAGAGGGGATGTGGGGGGGGTGATAAGAGACATTGATTTGTTGTTCCGCTTGTTTATGCATTCATTCGTTGCTTCTTGTATGTGCCCTGACAGGGGATCAGAACCCACAACCTTGGCATATCGAGACGATGCTCTAACCGAGCTACCCAGCCAGGGACCAAATTCTCCTCCCCCTCCCCTCTAAATAAATAAGTAAGTAAATTAATTAATTAATTAAAAATATACAAGGGGCTGGAGCAGAAGATCTTTAAAGTACCTCCCAACCTTAAGATATGCATATATATACCTACATATGTGTGCACATGTGTGTATCCCTAAAGTCTTATTAAAATACCCTCACCCTTACTTAGTTCTTTATATTTTTCTCTTTTTTTCTTTTCCTTTTTCTCTAGCTAAGACAGCAGAAGAGAAGATTTATTGTACACATCACATTCAGCCACAACTGAGACCAGAACTAGTCCAGAATGTCACAGGTCCAGGGCAAAGGACCAAAAGGGACTGTTTTTGTATGAGTAACATGGATCTCTCAAAAGCATTCACTTCTTCTTCTGCTTGGCACGGAGGTTTCTTCAAGAAGACAGCAGTAATATTTAGCTTATAAGAAGAAAATATAAATCATATTTAAAAATAGAGAACAACAAATTTAGAGTAAGTGATCCTTTTTAAAACTTAAGTCAGCTCATGTCATAATACTACAAACTTGCACTGAAATAAGAATAAAATCCAACATCTTTACCTTGGCCTAAAACGTTCTACATTAGCCCATCCATCACCATCTCTTTAATTTCAACTCCTATCACTCTCCCTCCACTTTGGCCACATGTCACATAAGCTCCCATCTCGGAGTCTGTGCATTTGTTGTTCCCACTGCCAGGATTCCCCTTCATCCATATATATATACAAAGGGCTCCCTCTCTTGCTTATTTCAATTCTCTGCTCAAATGTCAACTTGTCAGAGAACTTCTTTCACTACCATATGTAAAACACAACCCGCTGTCATTCTCTGAACATGTGCATTAGTTACACAGTCATTAGAACTTCCCTTGTAAAGAGATGCCATACATGACACAGAGAAAAATACTTGCAAGTATATGACAAAATGTGTTTTTTTCTAATAAATAGAGCTTTTACAACTAAGGAAGAAAAAAAAGATGAGCAACTTAAAAGAACAATGAGCAAAGGAAATGTAATGGACAAAAGAAGAAATACAAACACCTACCTGTTTAAAATATTTAAACTCACAAATAAGCAAAGCAAAGCAAAGCAAAGCAAATATTACCAAAGAGTAAGATACTATTTTCCGCTAAACCAGTGGTTGGCAAACTTTGTCTGTAGAGATCTAGGTAGTAGAAATCTCCGTTTCGTGGGCCATAATAGAGTCTTTCACATATTCTTCATTGTCTTTTCTTTTTCTAAAACACAATCCTTTAAAAGTAAAGATGCTGACTATGCTGACTGGATTTTCCCCATGTGTCCTAGTTTGCAAAACCCTGATTTATTGGGGGAGGGGGGAGTACGGATGATACAGGTTTTCTGAGGTACGGTTTGTCAATATGTATCAGAATTTTAAATGTGCACATACTTTGCACTAGGAATCCACTAACTTTGATTTTATTGGGTTGGCCAAAAAAGTCTGCATGTTTTTGTTTTTGTTTTTTCCGTAAAATAAAAGGCACATTTTTTTTGGGGGGAGGCGCGGATCAAGCAGTAGGTTTATTGAGGGAAAAAGGAGGAAGCAGGGAGGGGAGAGGCAGCTCCCAGACCAACTCAAGGACCCATAGGAGTAAGGGGAATGGGGAATGGGGAACAGAGAATGGGGAACAGGGAATGGGGACTCCTGGTCCTCCTCGGGGGCACATAGAAGTCCCCAAAAGGCACATTTTTTATTTTCACCAATAACTTTATTGATTTGGGTATTTGGGGTATGTCACCCATCTTCCATGTGGTATAACATTGATGTTTCTTAATTAATGTCTGGATTTTATTGCTATCAATTTCAACTGGACTACCTGACTGTGGAGCATCGTCCAGCAAGAAATCTCCAGCACGATACCTCACAAACCATACTTGACATGGTTAATCAGTCACAGCACCTTCTCCATACACTGCACAAATCTTTTCTTGCATTTCAGTTGCATTTTTACCTTTCTTTAAATAATAAAGCATAATATGCCGAAAATGTTGCATATTTCCTTCTATCTTCAACATTAAAACAGCTACACAAAAACTCACCAATTTTGATAATTTAAAAAAAATGCACACTGGTATGACACCTGTCACGATACAATCTAACAAAATTGTTTTGAATAAAATTAAAGACAACTAAGCATTACTAGAGCCATATTACAGGTTCACACTGACAAAGTTAGAACAGGACTTCAGATTAAGCTCGTAGAAATAGGAGTATTACACTGTTCAAATTTATTACATTTTTATCTCTGAGAAAAACTTTATTTATTTATTTACTTAATTACAAGAGTAATACTTGCTCATTGTGGAAGATTTGAAAACTATGAAAAAGTAGAAATAAACAGAAGACCAAAGCCCAGACTTAATGACATTATTCAGTGGCCACTATGGTTAATATTATGGCATTTTTCCTCTAGTTCTTTTGAGATATTTGAGTATTTTTTTACTAAGCATTAAAGCGTACTTATTTCTCATTGGCACTATCTTTTTAATGAGTGTGAAGGAAAACATGTCAAAGCTTTGATTGTCAAACTAGTGATGAAATAAGGTTAACAGATTACATTTACACAATGTGTTTCTTCATACCTCTATCATTAAAATCTAGGGTCCTACACAAAATTGTATTTAAAATACCACAAAAATAATATTTGTTAAAAACCACTGAAATCTAAACAATGAATTAGACAATGTTTTCAATCAAATGGTCAGAAGATTTCTTATAATCAAAAGGAGAATCTCTGGGGAGGAAGTATTAAATATGCCACACAATGTTACTTACACCCTTCGATGACACTTCAATGATTGACAAGAAAGTTAAAATTGCTATTCAAATTTTATATACAGACCAATTTTAAGGCATGGAAAGAGAACGATAAAAATCTGTCATCCCTTTCTAGTTCCAAAATCATTCAATAGAACAGATAATTTAAATGTCAGGAAAGAACCTTTCCAAAGCTTTCAGAAATATTGACAAGTTGCATAAATAATCTTCACTTGACTAATATTTTTCTAATTTAGGATGTATTTTTAACTTATTAAAAATACTCTGAAGTCTTCACATCAGTTTCACCTGTTAAATAATAGTACACTATTCAATTAAAACTCAAAGTAAATTCATATTTAGATATCAATAGTACATATTCATCCTTAAAGGTTATACTTTATTTGAAATAGCACAGCCATCTGTCCTGTGATGGCTCATATGAGTTTAATTATCAGAGAAGTCCAAGTGGAATTTCTGACACAAATACACATCATACTGATCTCTACTAAAACATGACATTTAACTATAATAGTTTGATTTTACAAGAAAATTAGTCTTGAGTTTACTATTTTTCAGTAGTATAAATCATTAATGTCTGCCTCCTTATACATTACATTCAGCTACCATCTCCCATATAATAATAAAGCAGTTATACTCCTAGAATTTTCTCACTCATGATTGTTGAGCTGTTATTGTAATGATTATATACTTAGGTTTGCTCTGTACACAATTTTCAATGTACAGAGCTTGTGTAATGACTTGCACTCAAACAAAGTTATTTATTTTGGATCAATAATGTAAATCAGATCTTAAAAGGCAAGCCTATCAAATTTGCACATATCACAAATTTTGGAGGTAGCATTATTACCAGAGATTATAGAATCAAGATTTCAAAGATCTCAGCAGGTTGGAATAGTAAGTTAAAAACCAGTGTAGCAAGGACACCATCTCAGGTATAAAATTTTGTTATTTTCATGACTTATCCATACGGCAGCATGTCTAGATCTGTAAGATGACTTTGTAGTAGGTGTATATCTAGAGAAAGGGACTGAGGAGCTTCATAGAAAGGAAATCACACTTAAGTGATATATATCAAGGCACAGGGACAGTAATTAGTCTAGTTATTAGGAGAAGAAATAGTTTGAATACAGAAGGTTTGTTAGTTCATTTGTTCATTCATTCAGCAAATGTTGACCTCATACAGTTTCTTAGACACTGAGGGATTTGTGGAGAGCAAAAACAGACAGGGATCTTGCCCTCAGGGAGCTCACAAGTGTAGTGAGGGAGAACTATAAACCAATAAAGTGTGGTGTTATTTGATCGAACTTCCATAGGGCCTACTTTGTACCAGGTACCATATAATGTAGATGTTGTCATCATCTCCAATCTACACATGAGGAACCTATGGTACATGGTGGCTTGCTCAAGGTCACACCACTGGTAACTAATAGAGTCCACACACTTAACTGCCTTGGGATGACCATGGTGCTGATACAGAATGACAGGTGATTCTCACAACCTTCTCTCAGGTGACTTTGTGTCACCAGTTATTTAGCATTTGCTCATTCAATAAACATTTACTAGGGGTCCTGCTCTGTGGCTGGCACTGCATTGGGCAAGAAGGACACGGTGATGAACAAGTCTTCAATGGAGCCTGCAGACCAGCAGGGAAGGAAAATATTGAACAAGTGACATGAAAAGTACAGAGTGATGGGAGCAAATAGCCTGGGCCCCTCGCCCAGGTCAGGGAGAAAATGTCTCCATCACTCAGACTGTCCTTTGGCTCAGGCCCCACAGGGGTCAGACCTCCAGGCTCTCCTCCAAGTAGGGAAAAACAGCATGCTATGATATTTATGTGAGACACAGGAAGTACAAGGGGAATTGTTTATGGCCACAGACGATGTGGAGGGAGGGCTTCTCCCTATGACAACATCTAGGGAGAGACAGCATCAGTCATATAGTGGGGTACATGGTGGGAGGTAGCATTAGTGTCAGACCTTCACAGCAGCTTTGTGGATGTAGATGTGAACTCATTTGGTAAAGGGACTTTGGAGATATAATTAAATACTTTGATTTCAGATTCTAGCCTCCAGGACTATGAGAGGATAAATTTCTGTATTTTTTTTTCCCAACCATGAAGTCTATAGTACTGTAACTTGTTACGCCAGCCCTAGGAAAGTAGCATAGGGACAGGTGGCTGGGCAACAGTATATGTAAAAATATCTGGGCCAACATCATGATGTGGCTGATAAAGAAAGTAAATGCAGTCCTCGGCCACAGCAACAGAAAAAGAGTTAGCAGATCAAGGAAAGTAGTGGAGTGCAACATTGCACTCTGTTCTTATGGCCACCTTTTGCGAGGGACATTGATGAATGGGAGCCTAGTTAGAGACAAATGACCAGGATGGTGACGGTTCAGCAAAGCATGTCATAGAAAGGAGGAGTTGACAGCATTGGAGATGGGCATCCTGGAAAAGGGGTGGGTGAACACAAGAGCAATCCTGAAATATGTAAAAGGATGTCTTACCAAAGAAGGTATCATCTTGTTCTGTGTTTCTCCAGGAGGAAAAATTAGGTCCAGCAGGCAGAAAGTAAAAATGAAAAAGTTATCTATTAATTGCCAATAATAGAAACTCAAAACGTTGGAAGTATTTGAAAAGGGAAAATGTTTTCACTTCCTTTGTCCAGAGATATGCCATTTAACTTGTGTGACTCTGGATATATCAGTTGGCCTTCTTTGGACCTCAGTTTTCTTCTATGTAAAATTAAGGGGTTGAATTGGGTGTTTTCCCAAAGTTTCTTTGCTTTTGGTTACTTCCCATTCTATAGTTTAATAAAAATGTGAAGATGTTTTACAATTTTTCCCTGGCTGGTGTATCTCAGTGGATTGAGCTTCAGCCTTCAAACCAGAACGTTGCCTGTTTGATTTCCGGTCAGGTTGCCGGGCTTTTATTCCTGGTAAGGGCACGTGCCTGGGTTGCAGGCCAGGTCCCTATTTGAGGCATGTGAGAGGCAACCCATCGATGTTTCTCTCCCTCTCTTTCTCCTTCCCTTCTTCTCTCTCAAAAAATAAACAAATAAAATCTTTAAAAATATATGTTTTACAATTTCTTAGTACCTAGTATGTACTAAGGCTAGCATCTGTATTACATGTTTCAATGTGTGTGATCTCATATAATCCTCTCTGCACTGCAGGGTAGGTAGGTATGTTACCCTCATTTTATATATTAGGTCACTGGGAGATTGTGACTTGCCCAAGGTCATAAAACATGGATTTGGCTGAGCTAAAACTTTAACTCAGATCCTCCTGCTTCTGTTACTGTTTCCACTACAACATGCTGCATCTTCTCTACTGTACTGACCCTTTGCCACACCTGAATTTAAAAAATCATAAAATGCAGTGTCAAATTACTCCCTGAAAATTGGTTACCAGCTGATATTAACTATCTCAAACACACTGAAGATCATAACATTTCTGAGCCATCCAAATGATTGTGCTTTCAAAGTCCATGCATTAAAGTCCATAAACTTTATTCAGAAAAATCCTTGAGGGGATGTGGAGAAAAGGAAAGCCTTGTGCACTGTTGGTGGGAATGCAGACTGGTGCAGCCACTGTGGAAAACAGTATGGAATTACCTCAAAAAAATTAAAGTGGAACTGCCTTATGACCCAGAGATTCCATTTCTGGGTATATACTCAAAGAAACCCAAAACACTAATTTGAAAAAATATATGCACCCCTATGTTCGTTGCAGTGTTATTTGCAATCACCCAACTATGGAAGTAATGCAAGTGCCCATCAATAGATGAGTGAATAGAAAAGCGGTGCTACAATTACACTATGGAATATCACTGGGCCATACGAAAGAATGAAACCTATTTTGCAGCAGCATGGATAGACCTAGGGGGTATTATGCTAAGTGAAATAAGTCAGTCAGAGCAAGACAAATACCATATGATTACACTTACATGCAGACTCTAAAGAACAAAGTAAATGAACAAATAAAATGGAAACAGACTCATACACACAGAGAACAGGCTGATGGTTGCCAGAGAGGAAGGGGTGGTTTAGGGGACTGGGTGGAAGGTGAAAGGATTGAAAAGTACAGATTGGTATTTATGAAATAGTCACAGAGACATAAAGTACAGCCTAGGAAATATAGTCAATAAAATCGTCGTCGGCAGCCATCCGTCTCGAGAGACGATGGTGTAGCTTCTTAAGAGTCTATCTGCACCGCCGAGAATGGTTGTGCAGTCCGACTCGGGAGTGACACGGTATCTGTGTCCTCCCGTGTTGAATCGACATCTTGCGATGACGCTGGAGTGTCCTCTCCAGTGAAGCTGAAGCTACAGAGCCTGGGCAGGGTGATATGGAGGGTCTGCTGTTGCCCATGCAGCAGACCCCCCCTCTCTTCGCAGCTGAAGGGTCCAAGGGAAAGACGGAGTCAATACAGCTTGGTTTCAGGTGCGCCGCAGGAGTTGCCGGTGTTGACTACAACGTCAAACCGCCTTAGGGACTCCGGCTCCGGATTTTCTGTCGGGGTTTACTCCCTTAGCCTTTCCCCTGAAGAGGTATGCCGCAAGGCAGCGGAGGTTTTTTGGAATCAGAGTTTTCCTTCTCTGATGTGCCCTGACTGGAAGATCGAACCAGCGACACTTAGCTCGCAGGCCGACGCTCAATCCACTGAGCCAAACCAGCCAAACACTGTAATAACTATGTATGGTGCCAAGTGGGTACTGGAAATGTCAGGGAGAACACTTTATAAAGGATATGATTGACTAACCACTATTTTGTACACCTGAAACTAATACAAAATAATACTGAATGTAAACTTTAAAAAACTTCTTTAGCCCTCATTGGTCTGACTCGGTGGACTGGGTGCCAGCCTGCAAACAGAAGGGTCTCCGGTTTGATTCCCAGTCAGGGCACATGCCTGGGTTGCGGGCCAGGTCCCCAATTGGGGAAGGGTGACAGGCAACCACACATCGATGTTTCTCTCCTTCTCTTTCTCCGTCCCTTTCCCTGTCTAAAAATAAATTTAAAAAAAAATTTAAAAAAAATAAAAAAATAAAAAACTTCTTTAATAAAAAAAAAATTTCAGGGGTTGCTCACTCAGGATCTCCCCCTCATCATTTTGCACGTAGTCTCTGATCTTCCTGTCTGAAGAGAAGGGCAAGCTAGAGGGGCTGGTGAGTAGCACCCTGGGAGCCTGGGACAGCCTGGGTTGTTGGGTTGTGGAGCATGGAGGTGAAAGTATAAGAAAAGAGTAGCAGTGTCCAGTGGAGTTTCCACAAAAGGGAGACTAATAGGAATCCAAATTCTAGCTCCTTAGAATTCCATGCATGAGAGTCTTGGCACAGGAAGGCGGTAGAGTCGGCCTGGAGGGATGTCTTGAAACACAGAGTACTCAGCCAGTTGCAGGTTTTTTACGTGATTCCTGAGTCTTTGGGGTGGCAAGGAGTGGGCACTATCCCTGAGATCTTAGTACAGTTCAAGATCAGCATGCAGAGTTCTGACAGACTTACTCATGTGAATCTTGAGTCAGTTACATGCTATAATTTACAAAGAAATCAGTGGGAGGAGAGAGAGAAAGCAGATATGCTATAAATATAGCAAGAAATAATAATAACTGACCATTACAGCACAGGAGGTGCCAGGACGACTATAGAGAGAAATCTGGTACCCACTTAAAGCCAAGCAGTGTGGAGGTGCCCAAATATGGGCATAGCTGTACTTCTTGCCTGGCAGGGTACTGGATAACGATAATGATGACCCACTGTCATCAAGAGATGGTGAGGTGGGACTTTCGGCCAAGATGGAGGCTTAGACTGACACTCTGTCTCCCTCCACAACTAAGGACTACAACTTCTGCAAAACCATAAATAACCAGAAGTTCCAGAAAATAAAACTACATGGAAGTCCAATGTATGAAGTTATAAACAAGTGTTCCTCCTCTGGACGGGTAGGATGGGTGAAGCTGGGGCAGAGAGATCAAGCTGTGCTGCCGGCAGCAGCTGCAGCAACGGATGGCGGGACTGCGAGAAACACCAGGGGAGCAGTCCCGGCTGCAGTTGGGACCCGTCAGCTCGTGATTCCAATGCTGGGGAAGGTAACGGCAGGAATCCATCTTGGACCCCCGTCCCCACACAAAGCGCCACAGTGCAGCAAAAAAGGTCACTGATCGCCACCGGTCGCTGGGGTAGTGACGAGTGCTCAGGGCTCTGCTCCCGATAGCGTAGGAGGTGTGACAGCCCCACCCAAGAAGGAAAGATAAACAAAAACGGTTAGGATGGCAGGAATAATGATTGAAATACCAATCAGACAGCTGACCAAAAAGCAAATACGTGAATTAATCGACGAACAAATAGGTAATCTTTCTGAAGCTCAGTTCAGAGCTATAGTCATAAGGCAGCTTACATAATTAACAAAAGATATTGAACAAGATGGGGAAGGAATGAAGGCGAGTCCTGCTGAAATGAACAAAAACATAGATGAGACAAGTGGTGAGGAAACGAAAACCAGAGATCAAATCAACAAATCAGAACACAGGGAAGGAACAAACAGTCAACCAGTGCAGAAAGAGGAAACAAAAAGGGAGGAATATGAAGAGAGACTCAGAAACCTCTGAGACAGCTATAAGCGGGCCGACATCCAAATTATCGGATTGCCAGAGGGTGAAAAAGAAGAACTGGAAACTGAAAAATTATGTGAAAAAATAATGAAGCAGAACTTCCCGAACTTGGGGAAGAAAATACACTTACAGGTCCAGGAAGCACAGAGAGTTCCAGAAAAACTGGACCCAGGGAGAACCACTCCAAGACACATTATAATCAAAATGTCAAAAATTAAAGATAAAGAGAGAATCTTACAAGCAGCAAGAGAGAAGAGAATTATGCACAAAGGAGTCCCAATTAGACTATTAGCTGATTTCTCAAAAGAAATTTTGCAGGCAAGAAGGGACTGGCAAGAAATATTCAAAGTAATGAAAAGCAAAAACTTATAGCCACGAATACTCTACCCAGCGAAGCTGTCATTCAGAATAGAAGGGCAGAGAAAGTGCTTCCAGGACAAAGTAAAACTGAAGGAGTTCATTAGATCCAAACCACTGTTATATGAGATGTTAAAGGGACTGGTTTAGAAGAAGGAGGATCAAAACTATGAACATTAAAATGAAAACTGTATCACAACAACCAACAACAGAAGCTAGAGAATCGAAACAAAGGCAGACTAGGTAGGCAACGAGAGTGGGAAAAGAATTTTAGGTGTGGGGAACACATTGGGGGGAGGCCAGCAGGGAGAGGGAAGGGGGAGAGGGAGGGAGATGATATAGGAATTAAGGATAATGGTAGGAGGGAATGGAATAGACAGAGAGAGGTTGAGAAGAACTATATGCACAACCAATGGACATGGACTAAAAGGGGGGGACAACTGGAGGGGGAGTCACTGGGTGGAGGGGAGCAGAGGGAAAAGGAATTGGGACAACTGTAACAGCATAATCAATAAAACATATTTTAAAAGAAGAGATGGTGAGGTGGTATTCTGCGCATTTTGTATGAGGACAGAAAAAAGGGCCACACAGTATAAAAAGACTTCCATTCAAAATGACATAAAGAAAAAAGTTCTGATGCCTAAGTGGGCAAGTTACCGAGAAAACACAATTATGTAGACATTGACAGTGCAAGATGAGAGATGCTATTAAGGAAATGGGGCAAATGCAGGGACAGGTGTGCGCTCAGTAAATATATTTAAAAAATAAATTCCATTTCTGACCCTGCCTAGCCCCCATCCTGCTGGGCCACCTAAAGAAATGAATGAGTGAATGAATAAAAATATATAGTTGCTCCTGGGGTTCCCCTTTCCTCAGGGCTATACTATGGTTCTTGGAGCTAATGCAGTGTGCAGGTGTTGGAGATGGATGAGGCACCTCTCTGGTCCCCAATCATCACCTACACACCATAACACCAGAGAGGTCCATCCCCCTGCTCCCCCATCTACACGGTGTCTCCTACAGCCAGTTGTCCTGGCTCTGGCCAAGGCTGGCTAGGATCTTGTCTGCCCTGATGCACCTCACTGCTGATCTCTCCATTCCTGGTGTTTCCCTGAAGATGCTGCTTGGTAGGAGAGCATCAGTCCTGCCTGCTCTTTGCGCTCTAAGAGCCCTTTGTCCTTTCTCCTCTAGCAGCCTGGAGGCAGGCTCTGTCCTCATGTAATTCCAGGACACTCGGTGCCCATGACTCCCCTTTTCCCTCTCCTCTGCAAACCTTCCACATTCTTCTTAGTGACCTACCCCTGGAACACAAAAGCCAAGGTAATGAGCTTGCGACTGGCTATCTGAACATGAAGGTAAAGGAGAAAATGTGAGCACTCCTCCCTATATATTGTAGTCTCTCTCTCCCCTGTGAGCTCAAAGACAGTTGAGAAATAAGCTCAGGGAGCAGTCAGACATAAAATAATAATCATTAATTAAACATGTATTTGTTAAACATCATCCATGGTCCCAGCATGGCTCTGATCATGAAAATGTAGAAGGGCCTAATGCAGACAAAATGGCCATCTATTATTTGCAAGGTTGCATTTTTAAATTTGGCCTAGCCTGAGGCCAAAATGACCTCCCTTGAATTGTATTTAAGAACCATTTAAGAAGATGTACTATATGTGTTCCCAAATTTTGAAAATGATATAGGTAACTTTCATTTATCTAGATATGCTTACTCCTTTATTTAGCTCGTTTTTGTAATGCTCATGTTTATTACTAATTAAGAAGGTGGTGTTATAGAAGTGCCTCCTATTTTCATTAATTTATGCATTTATAATTATCATCTCTCTCACACTAAATATATTAGAAAGGTGAGTTCAGATTTGTTTTTCCACATTTATTTTCTTTATATGGGAAATATAATGGATGAGGTTACCAGTATAGAGAGTTTAGCTATTGTTTCATTTCTTGAAGTGAAACGACACAGAAAACCGCAATCCAATTTGTTGTGAGATGGCTTATGCAAAATGGGTTCCTAGGTCCAGTGTTTGCAACATAGTGAGTTAAACAAAGTCCAAAGGCTTTCTTTAATCTTATAACTCTCAGAGACTTGATTGTTCTAGTATCCATTTTAACTTCTCAAACAGGGACATTCATACACAGAAGGTTCCAAAGTGATTTCCCCAGGGAACCCACTTCTGCAAGAAAACCCAGTAACGTTTCCTAGGACTCTTTTAATTTCATACAACCCAGGCTCTGAAATGCTGAAAAACAATAATCTCAATCAGATTTTGACAGGACTGGGGTAGAATCATTTGAGATGGAGCACCGGCAATATCTCTATGTTCTTGCCTTAAGTGAAGTACATACTTCAGATACCAGAGGTAGAGGTAGGTGACTAATTTGATACCTCATAATTAAATGAAAGGAGCCTGCTCGTGTTCTCACTTGGATGGTAGGAGGAAGGGGTAGGCTAAAACTTGCCTGGGACACCCAGATAAACAGTTCTTGGGGAAGCCCAGTTTATGGGCAGAAGGGAAAAGCTGGACCTAGGGCATTCTGAGGCCACCCACTTCAACACTAAGTGTAGACATGATTCCTGTTTATGGTTTGATTTGGAGTAAGACTGAGTGGATCCTGATGGGCCCACAGGAAAAGGACTTGCGTTAAGGTTTTTTAAATCACTCCAGAATTCATTAGGACATGCTTTAGAAGCCCCAAACTGCTGTGTGGTGTAGTGTGAAACACGTGGGTCAGACCTGGGTTCCAGTCCTGCTGGACCAGGGGCAAGATAATTAACCTGTCTGAGCCTGTGTCTTTATCAGTAAGAATCTGGAGTTTAATGATCTGTACATAGGGCTGTTGTGAAGATTAAATGAGGTATGTAAACACATGCCACCAAGTGCTATGCAGATATTAGCTAATAATTTATATTTCAGTCTTCTCCACTTGATTCAATTTAATGTTCTCACAGATAATTTTTATGCTTCATTATGTTGTTTTCAAATTATAATTTTAAAACGACTTCAGACCAGTTGCAAACAGTAGAAAAAAATTTCCACATACTTTACACTCAGACTCCCCCAAATATAACACATATAATCATAGCACAATTTCAAATCTCAGGATATACATTGTTATAATTTATGTAATTGCATATGATGTGCATAGCATAGTCAAACTTCAGCAATAATCTCACTTATGTCTTAATTTCTGGTTCAGTATCCAACTGAGGACCACACACTGCACTTAGTTATGCTGTCTGTTTCCTTTAACTGGCCATTCCTTAGTCTTTCATAATCTTGATACTTTTGAAGTTTACAAGCCAGTTAATTTGTAGACTATCCCTCAACTTGGGTCTGATGCTCTCATGGTTGATATTAACGTTTTGCATGACCATCATGATGCTTTGTTTATTCGTGCCATCGGGGCTGGTATAATGATGGGAAGTGTCCTGGTTAAGTGCATGAACTCTAGTCAGAGTACCTGGGTTTAAAATCTGCCTCAGCCAAACTGTGTCACCTTTGTGAGTCAGCTTCCGTATCTGTCAAGTAAATACATGTTAACACCTATTTCATAGGGTTATTGAATTATTAATGGAGTGAATATATGTAGTCATTACAACAGTGCTTAGGTGTATGTGTTACCTAACATGAGTTGGGATTTAGTGACTTTGCTGGTAGGAAATAGGCCCTTGCGAACTGATGAAGAGACCAAAGCAGCAGCAGGCAGTTTAGCCATGAGTATCCTTTGCCCCTCCCCAACCAAAGAGCCAGGGCTAAGACCTGCGGCAGACAGGAACTCTGGACCACCAAAAGGTGCACTGTCCCTTTCATCCAGAGGCCTGCACCACGCACTAGCTCCTAAGTCCCATGAAATGAGGACTTGCTTGATCCACACAGCAGTACTTCTTCAGCATAATAGGTCCACGTACTAGGAACTGAGCCCACATTTCCTTTCCCCATCAGTTGCTGGGGAAATGTGTTAATTTTTTTAAATGCTGTGAAATAATTGAGTCCCCCCCTTTTTTCTGACAACTATTCTCAGAACTCAGCCCTTCAAGCTTCATTAGTATGCATCCAGCACCTCAGCCATGGACACATTCACTGAATAACCATAGTGATAACCTCAGCCCCTAACCTTTGCATGTGCTTCTTGTTTAAGGGGCCAAAACCACTGAAGACCCTCACAATACTTACTTTATTGGCCAATCCTGGGCAGACTCAGCATTGAGGCAGCTCCCCACAAGGTTGGTTGGGGGAAGGGAAGGAAGCCTCAAAAGACTAATTCTAGGAAGGTGCAAAGAATCTAAGGCACATCTATGAAAATTTGGTAAATGACAACTATTCATTTAAAAGTCAAAGCGACAAAAACTCTAATATAAACATGATGCTTTAATCTGGATAGCAATGGCACTTTTCAAAGCAATTTTGATCCTTTACCTCATTTGACCACTCCTCACTCCCAAGTCACCATCTCCCACGGTAAAAGAGGGAAACGTCACAGTGACAAAGCTGAAACTTTAACTCAGGTCTCACCTTCAAATACAGCCCATTTCCCACGTAAAAAAAAGGGTGGCAGGGCACAAAAAGAAACTTAAGTGTAAAAATGTAACGCATCCAGCTACAGTGGAGAAATCTTAGTTTCTTAGCAGTGAAAGGGAGCAGGGTTTTGCAAGTGACTTTCTTTCACAAGACCTTGGATGCAGGCTGAGCATGTCTGAGAAAGGAGGAGGGGAGAAAGAGAAGTGAGTGGGGGAAAGAGGGAGAGAGAAGTGTACGCGCACATTTTTTGACCAAGTTTCAAGATACTGTAAAACCCCTGCATCTTTGACTACTTAAGAATCAAATGATTTCAATGCTATGGAGACACAGACCATACATCACACCACTTCCAACACGTGGGCAGCAGCAAGTACACTGCCAAACACACGTAGACTTTCAATATGTATTTACTGATTTGGTTGGACTTTATCTCTGCAGTAACAAGATACAGTCTTATTCAATACTCCTGCCAATATCATGACCTCCACAAATTAGATACTGCCCTAAAATGTCAGTTGAATGCGTGTAGAAATGGTCCATCTTTTGTGATCTGTACAGGCAGAGGAAATTAGAAACTTATTTCCCATCACCAAACTACTTCCACATTGTTTTTATGTGAAACTGAGAATTTTCCAAAAAAGAGGCTAAAATAGCAATCATATCATATCATACCAAAGTTTATTGATTACATCAAACAAAATTTCTGTAATGAAAAAGGCAAGTTGCATTCATAAAAGACAGCATTCACATTCATTATAGAAAGCAACATAGATGTAAAAAATTGCTTAAGTGAAAAATGTCATTTTGCAGTCTCATTTTGCAAGCTGAAAAATGATTTTGTCAACACGCATAAAATCTGCATTTATATACTGCATGTTATTAAAAATTTAATTACTAAATTATGAATTTTGCAAATTTACGCTTCCATTCACACTGTTGCTGGTGTAAATGTAGTAGGTATGAAATTTATTTTTTCAGTTTAGTAAGTAGTATCCTCAGACAATGGACAACAGCTGTGAAATTACAAGGACATTTTGATAGTTCAAAATTATTCAAATGATGCAATATGATCCTACATTTTCTTCTTTGTCACAAAATAAGGTGGTTAGATTATAGTGCTGGGCATACTGGATGGCTTCCTTCAAGTTGTTCCATCTGTTAACCCCACCCACACTAGCCACTTTTTAGCTCATTGATAAAATGTTTCTCAAAAAGGAGAGCCAGGCCCCCTCAAGGATCTAAACCACAATATTAAACATCTTGCGATCATGACCCTGAAGTGCAGTGTCATGTGTAGCTGAGGCATGGCATCCCCCTTACTCATCTTTCTTTCTGGCTATAAGGAATTTTAAATGATACCGGTTATATTTCCACTAACATGGATATTTTGATTATGTCAAATCTCCAATGGCTCTGCATTAAACAACCTTCTTTATCCACCGTGGCTCTCTCATTTGTATTCACAGTCCCTACAGTTCTTACATAAAAACAATTAACAACACAGCAACAATTATAACAACAAGAATAACAACAAAACATCAAAAGCTTTCTTGGGTCTGTCTTTTTAGCTCTTTGGAATAGGCAAAGAATACACAGACTTTGTTTTCAGCGCACTGCCTCAAATGCAGACTGCCAGAACACAGCACACTTAGGTAAGGCGTGAATGGCACCAAACAAAATACTCAAAGATAATACTGATAGATGAGAACAAATACAATAATAAAAATGGGTCAGTAATGATGAAATGGTTCTGGTAAGTGAAATTATGTCCTCCTAAAACTGAAGAAAAATTACACCTAAACATTAACATAAACTATATATGGAAGAATCAAATGTGCCATATGGACTACATGAACACACTGGTACAGACTGAATCCAATACTTTTCCAAAAAGGTACAATATAAACACTAATCATAGTACAGGCATGCCAGAAAGACAACCCAAAATGGAAACTGGTATGAAAATACTTTTTAAAAGACCATTTCAATCTAGTAGTCAAATGCCACTGAAATTCAGAAAATGTTTAATTTTAACATGTAATAATGACATTTCACATTTATTTTTATGTTTTAACTGAACTCATTAAGAGGCTAAAACCTCCTTCTAGTCCAGTAAGTCAAGGACTCTGCCAAGGTGAATCTCATGGTTTAGAGTTAGACCATTACCCTGCCAAGTTTGCTGAGAAGATAACATTTATCTCCAGAATTATGGCTCTGTAAGCTGAAACACACCATCATCTTGGGATGGATCCTTCCCTCCCAAATTGGCACAAAAAAAAGTGCTGAATATATGCACAAATGCAGCCACTTTCAAATAAAAATTGTTATGTTTGAAAGACGCTATTCTCTTTTCCACTTTACAAGAAGATATGAAAGAGTGATGTTCCGAATAACCTTTACTTTTACGTAACTATGGTTTTGCTCACCTTAACTCATGCCAGTGCAACTAATATGGGAAAAAAATCTGTTATAACTTAACTATTTCAAGGGGCTACTAAGTGATTGGAAATGTATTTTCAAATCTAGTAGCCACACACGCATGAAGTGGGGTTTATTCTGAAGAACAAAAATAAAATAAATTTTTTGGATTTTCACAAAAACATCCAGGACTAACATTATTTCCACATAAGGTATTCAAGGTAGTTTTTTTTTTTTTTTTTTTTTTTGGCAAGGATATTCTATCCAAATTTAGCACATGGGTAAACAGAAAGGATTAATTATTCTATCTGATGCACTGATATCATTTAGTTTTCATGTATTTTCAAGTATTCCTTTCATATGTTGAAAAAATAATTTAAGATTATTGTTCAGCAGGAACCAGAAATGTGATCCAAACAGCCGATTTCTTCTGCCAGGCAAAAAAAGAAGTATTAGCAAAATCTATTCATTCCATTGCATGACTTCTATTTTATACTATCGCAGTAAAATCCATTCACAAATTTCATGGGTTAAAAGAGCACCCATTTGATAAGTTATTCTATTTAAAGCCAAAAATTCTAAATATTCTTACTTTCAACTTTCGTATAATTTGCAACTTAGAACTTTGGCCATAACGGCTGTGTACAATAACTGTAAATGCTTATGAAAGTCATTTGGTATTTTAATGGACATTTATTCTGAACTCTAGACATAAGAGTGGTTTAGTTTGTTGCATATAGAGTATCCTGAGATGATAACTTTCTGTAGTTGTTTCTTCATGCTTTCTTTTTTAGCTGTAACCACTGTCAATATGCTTGTAGGACAATAACATAGGCAGTTCGAGATTCTGATTCTGAAAAATTTAAAATATACAGAGTTAAAAGGTTTATTTTAATAAAAACAATGTAAAACTATGTGTAAAGCATTTTCAAAAATAAATCAAGCAGTAAATTTTGTTACAAGAGTAAAGCAACTGTCTTAACAAAGTGCCAAGTTTTATTCACATGCAGGGAAACAAGAAAGAGTGAAACAATCACCAGTTTTTAAATCATTTCATTATTTGTCAGCAGAACAAGATCCAGACTTGCTTTTTGCTTTTGGATTGCTCCAGGGTTCTCCTAATAGTTGTTGCCACTAGGACTATCCTCCATAGCAGAGGCTTACCTTGCTTGCTAAGATCCCTTTCTCTGGCCTGTGAGCTCCTTGAAAACAGGGACATTTTATTTCTCTTTCTATCTCCAGCACCGAGCACAGTGTCTGTCACATAGCAAGTGCTCAGGACATGCTGAATGAATCAGTCAATTACTGTTTTTCTGGATGTGCAAATTTTGACAGAGAATGTCGGAAGCTATATTGTTTTAAAAGATTGCTGTGAAAGTATTTTTCTTTTATTGAGAGAAACATGTTTCCTCCCTGTATACTGAAGTTAATTTTCTTGTTGGTAGATCATGTATCTAAGGGGTCAATAGGCTCTTCTGTTTTTCATATTCATTATCTTTTAAGAAAAAAAAACACAGAAGTTTCCCTTAAAATTGTAGATTCTTTTCTGTCCTCCACAGATTACCAAATGCTGTCATCGGGATGGGACATGATAGGTCAACAGATCTCTGAGTGAATCAGGTATGTTGAAAAGTAGAAGTTCTATGTCAAGGGAGGGATCCTAACTTTTATTCTCAACTCTAAAATCCAACCTTTTTTAACCCAAGTAGTGGAAAGCTTTAAAGGGGTGTGCTATTTTCTTCCCATTTTGGTGCCCCTTCCTTGCACTGGTTGGACTAGAAGTCCTCTAGAGTACCTTCCATTCCTTTTTATGTTCCATATCCTCATATTACTTTTACAGATAGAAGAGTCATAGTGACGAAAATAAGATTGCCACTGTCACACAGTTACCTTATCAACCAAGTGACAAACTCAGTGGGGCTAAACTAATTGCCAACTATTTTCCTTGGAGGAGAACTAATGCTATGTGAACATATATTCTTGGAAGAAATAAGTACATTAAAATAATTGTTTGTGTTTTTTTTTTTTTAAAGCAGCTTCCTTAGCTCTCTATTATGCATTGTACGAGTTAAGGCCCTGGAGAGGCCAAAAGCAGTAGCAGGGCCTGTTACCCAGCCTAGTCCCTCAAACCATAGACCAAGCTAAAGAAAGCAATCCAGGGGGATACAGAATTAACTGGAAACAGTATAGCTAAAATGCATCACACAGCTTAGGACAAGGCTATACGGGACAAGAGTCAAAGACTTTGAAGGCTACTGAGAAGCAGATTCATCACTGAGGGAAAATACAAGCAAGTGAGTTACTCAAAACGGAGGGTGGGGGAAGACGCTGATGGAGGCAAAATCAGTCCACTTCCAAAATAACATGGGAGATGCAGACTGATGAACTGCAGGAGACAGAAAAACCAATGGAATCAATCCATTAGCTCAATATTTATTCTTTGCTGGAGTGTGGCAAAATTGACAGCCAGCAAAAAAGGGTGGGCCTAAGAGGTGGAGTCACAATTGTTAGCTTCAAAATGAACTGACCTGCAATTTCTTTCACAATAATCATTAATTGTATGTGTTCATGAAAGACAGCCCTGCCCTAAGCTGTATAGAGTTGTTTCCAAGCTGATAAGCTTGTAAACCTCATTCGTGAATTACTCTAAATTCCCATTAGTGGATAAAAGACCTATAAAGGTCTGGGGTAACAGAGGCCCCTGCAGTGGGAAACAGAATACACATGGAGGAGTCATTCCGAGCTCAAGGATTTCTCTCATAGCATATTAATTCCTCCCCAATATTTTCTGTTGGTAAATGAAATTTACTTATTTTTGGGAAAATTAATTATGAAGGAGTATATAGAATTAGGCTAGCACCCCCCTGAATGGCTAGGAATGATTTTACCTGTGAAAGTTGAAACATTTAGCTTGAATAAAACTTGACATTAAAAGTGATTATAGTACACTGGCTCATTAATATATATCTAGGGATCAGACATTTACAAGGACATTAAGTTTAAACCTGCAAACACAGACACAGCACATGGAGATACAAACACACTAAATTATTTTCACATAATTCCCAAAAGAACATGCAGTGCTAAACTGACTTGATATTATACAGATGCAATTTTGGAATATTTATTTTCAATTTTCCAAATGACATTTAAAAATCAAAATTATACTTTTCCATCAGTATTAATGGGCATTTTCACATGATGGTTCTGCCGTGACTACTTGTCCCTTACCAATTAAATTTACTGTATTACCCTTCAGCTCTGAAAAACGCTGAAAATTTTATTTGAGGGTTACCAAATTTAAAATACATATTTCCCCATATTCCAAGTAATGCATCTTTATATTTTGGCAAAGAATAGGATAAAGTTCACCACACCAACAGCAGAAAAAATTTAGAGAGTGATATTTTCATTTTTGCTTTATAATGCTGTTAATCTTTTTCTTTAAAGCCAGCCCACTTAACACTAGGTACCTGTTACAACATATTAGATTCGTCTGAGAATGTTCGTAAAAGAAGTGGTCTGACTGAAGGTCTGGTGGATAATGAGTCAGATGCCTTTTTACAGCTCAGATTTCTCTGTAATAGTGAGGTAAAGATACTTAAAGTATTTGAAGATCAGTTAACCTACCTGGTGATTAAAATGTAGAAGAAAAAAATCATTTTCTATAGACTACTCTTCTGGCTAAAAGAACAAATGATCATTCTATAGCAAATGTATAACATTTAAATGAATACATTTAAAGACCCAAGAAGTCTCCATCTTGAATAGAATTGTTTTCAGGGTAGAAGTATACAGACATTAGTAGTATGTGCCAAATTTGAGTTTTCGGAATGACACTGGTAAGTTATGTGGTGGATGAATCAATATGGTCTGATTAGTAAACCAAGCCATCCTTCTGGTGAACACCTGTGAGAGTTGTGCAGCGCTGTCAGTGTACTGAACAAAGAGAAATTTGTGCAAAACCTTCCTGTCTTGGTGAACAGATTAACTCTAAATGCTGTGGCTTCTACTGCATACCAGGAATCAATGGGACCAGAGACTTACTGTCCAAGTTTTTAAAAATAATTTCCTCTCCAGTGTGACAATTTGAGAAGATGAACAAATGATTAAAGGAAAATGACAAAATACTCTTTAAGTATCAATAGAAGATATAAAAATGAGTCATGAGAAGTAATTTTTCATAATCAGAAAATAGTGTCAAGCAGATGAGAATGCAAGCAAGTCGGTACATTAAGAAAGGAAATCACCTTATTCACTCCAAGAGAAACTGTGATTGCTGGAAGTTTGAGAAAGCATGAAGATAGTAGATGTTCCTGAGGAAGGGAGGCGTTTCGTTACCTTGTTCACAATTGCACAAAAGGTGGAAAATTGCAGTAGAAGAAAGAGAAATGCAGAAACCAAAACAAAAAAAAGTAAATATTCTCTGAAATGTAAGACATTTAAAAAGAAACCTTGAGAATTTGAAGTCAAAACGACATGTTAGTTTTGAAGACGCTACTTTCTCAAGTAAAAGTAGAAGTTAGAATTAGGAATAGTCTATTATATGGGGCAAACTACTATTTCTCTGTATATCAATTTAAAATTATTTGTTAATGGGAAAATTGACTATTTTGAATAAAATAATTTAAAGCTATACTTCTCATTGAAACAAGGCTTACCTCTCATATTTAATTTACTAAGTTATTAATACATTGTTCAAAATCCATTGGTCAGAGAGCTACATCCAGGGTCCATCACCACTCTTCCTTGAAGTGACTATCTCTCCTATCCAACTTCACAAATACAGTATGAAGGGACTGACTGCCTTTGGGCAGCTGCAGGTTAAAAACCTAATCAAAACTAACACAATTGGAAAAGCGTTGGCGAACCCACACTTTAGGCCCATTTATCTCTGAGTCAGTGCTTGACTACCTTTATTCTAACATAATGTGATGGATTTTCTCCTTTTTCTTACAGAGACCTCTTCAAAAGCATAGGCTAAGGAGCTATACATCTTTCCTTTAAAACACCCAGAAAAAAGTAAACATTGAGCCCTGGCTGGTGTGGCTCAGTGGGTTGAGTGCTGGCCTGAAAACTGAATGGTTGTTGGTTCAATTCCCAGCCAGGGTACATGCCTGGGTTATGGGCCAGGTCCCCAGTTAGGAACATGTGAGCGAGAGGCAACCAACCGATCAATGCTTCTCTTGCACATGAATGTTTCTCTCCCTCTCTTCCCCCATCTCTAAAAATAAGTAAAATCTTTTTAAAAAGTCAACATTAATAAAGTTTAATCAGAAAACCAAAAAGGTTATGTTTTTCTTAACCTTCTTATTCTGTGACTGAAGTTATAAGCTAATTTACAGACCTGGTTTTGGCACTGCCAAAGCAAAACATAAGATGAGTGGTCAACTATGGGAATAAGTTTTACAATGCTACTAATTAACCATATTATCTATTTAATGACTAATGAAAATAGGCTTAAGAAAAGAAACCACTTAATGTAATATATGTATCCAGCGGAGTCCAATAAACAAAAAGTTAAAGACAAATACTTTGATTTATTAATGTTTTAACATTACTATATTTTTTCCTATTAATATTTTACATTAAAGAAAGTTGAGGAGACATGGACAGCGGGGTGGGAATTGACTGTGGGAGTGGGGGGGTAGGGCAGGGGAGAGCAATGGGGGAAAAATTGAGACAACTGTAAAAGAACAATAAAAAAGGCAAAAAATAAAATAAAAGCAAAATAAATGTTGCCTTTACTGCAAAAACAAAACATAACAAAACCAAACAAAACAAAAGAAAGTTGGGGACATGTTTGGTAACATGCAAATTAATACAAGTGAATAAAGCTAGATAAATATTTAGTTTATAAAACATTTTTGAAAATTGCTTTGTCTTCTATTTCGTGGGCCCACACTTTACAAGATTAACAGGATGCCAAGTCCCCCATCCCTGTGTTTACTCTACAAGCTTATCTATTTAAGATTGTTAACGACAAGCATATTTTGGTACACTCAAAACCTTGCACCCAACCACTGAAGATAAAATTATTTTTATGCAGCACAAATTTTAGTTTATAGATTATGTTACTTTATAAAGGAAAAAAAGAAGTATGAAAGTATAGAAGGCGGCAGAGAGCATGGACAGAGTATCTAAAGCAATCAAAAGTTGATTTAAATGGCAGAGGATGGGAGATAATGAGCTGAAACAGTATGAAATTTCCACATTCCTTTGCAGTCATCTAGAGAGCTTTGACACCAGCTGTTAACAATATGTCAAAGAGGCCAATGCATAAAGGTCCATTTCAACAACCAGTGTTAGAATTCAAATTTATGTTTGTCTAATCCAGTTCACAGGACTATTATCCTCAGAACCAATGGCTGTAGGTGATTGTCAGCATTTCAATAGTAATCATAACTGTCACCATTATTAGAAGGAGAAATTGCAGTTTCCAAAATTTTCAAAGGGCTTTCTCTGGAAAGTTTGCTCAGACAGCTGACATTCTTTCTTTTCTTGTCTTCCACTCTGAAAGAGCACTCTACATATTTCTTTTTGTTTGTGCAGACATCCCATGCTAGGCATTGCCATGTTGCTGGGTCCCTTCCCGTTGGATTATAGTGTCCCTGTCTCTAATAGGCAAAGTCAAGCCCCCTTTTTATTGTGGTGGTTTACATGGGAAAACCTACATAAAGATACATGGAAAATTCCTCTACAGGCAATGGGAAATGGTATTTACTAATTGGCCAGAAAGTCTAGATATATTTCACTGATTGAGAGATAGTCCAAAAATTGTGCTCAGAGGGAACGCAACTTTTGAAATATCAAAAATCCTAAACTTTAAATTTCCTTTGAAATTGCATCATCCACTGTCAGCAGTATGGTAGTGCAGCTTTGTTGATTTAAAAGCTACAGAAAAGCCCTATGGCCCTTAATGATGGAATCTTAGCTCAAAAATTAAGCACACTGTGCCCTGGCAGGTGTGGCTTAGATGGTTGGAGTGTCATCCCGTATACCAAAAGGTTGGGGGTTTGATTCCCAGTCAGGGCACATACCTAGGTTGCAGGTTTGATCCCTGGTTGGGACGTGTATGGGAGGCAGCCAACTGATGTTTCTCTCTCACACCAATGTTCCTCCCCCCCCTTCCTCAGTCTAAAATCAATAAATATATTTACAGATTTTAAAAATAATTAAGCACATTGCTGAAAATATAGCTGAGGATTATATAGCTTAACTATATTGAATTAAGTGACTGAGGGAACCTATTTCTGAAGATAGCAGAATTCCTCCCCTCTCAACCTTTTAAAATTAAATTAAAAAAATTTTTCAATTACAGTTACTGTACAATATTAGATTAGTTTCAGCTACACAACCCAATGATTAGACATTTAAATAACTTAGAAACTGATCACCATGATAAATCTAGTACCTACCTGGCATCATAGTTACTACAATATTATTGATTATATGCCTTATGCTGTACTTTACATGCCATGACTTTTCTGTTAACTACCAATTTGTACTTCTTAATCTCTTCACCTTTTCGAAGATAGAATAATTCTTTATAATGCTACTGCCATGGCAGAACTTGGCTGTGGTAGAGGCCGTCATATAAGCCTTTGTACTGGAGGCTTCAGGAGATAGTGAGTGACTCAGACACTGAAATACCTCAGTTGTCTTAAAACAAGCCATATCGTTGAGTCCACTATTCTTATTTTTATCATACAAATCCCCTTTAGAACTTAACTAGAGAGACTCCTTCTGAGCTGGGTCCTCATCAGAGTCATCTCTGAATTAACATCTAAGTAGCTAACCTACAGTGGACCCTCAGGGAATGTGGGATTAATTGAATGGGAGTCACCAGAAGGCTGCTCTGTAATTGTTACATGTAAATGGCTTAGCTTCTTTCTCAAAGGCCACAGAGACATTTTCACTACCCACTGCTAAATGCCCTTCTCAAAGAGGCAGACTAGACCCTTGTGAGGATAGCACTGGGAGCTTCCTTGCCATAGGCACTTCTGGCAGTGTGTACAAAGTATCCAAGATGCTTACTGGTTGGTGGTCAGGGGATCTACTACTTCTAGGTAGGGACACATCTTTTATCCCATTAGGGAGCCTGCCAGGTAAGAGGCCAACTTAATGGAAAAGAATCTTTTGCCTCTCTTTAAAATAAGGCCAATGCCTTAGCAAGGGATATTGAACAAAGTAGTCACCCAGGATGCCAGACTGCTGGCTATTAAGATATTCTTTCTCCTTTATCTTAGAAGTAGCCTCTGCCTCTTTGATATAGCCGAATAGGGCCTTATGTAAACATGTTTTTTATCAGATACCTATGGCTGCGATGTTTCAGTTGGCCTTTATGCATTCATATTCACTACTTTGCTCTTGCATTTTCTCACAAGGGAAAAAAATGGCAAAAAAAAAAAAAAAGAAAAAAAAAAAAAGAAAGAAACACAAGTAAGTGGCAGCACTGCTGAGTGCCCACAACGTTCTGTCTCATCTGCAACTCTGAAAACCACATAGTCTGAAAATCCATGTAGTCTTTCAGACACTGGTTGTAAAGAGAGATGTTCATCATTAGGTGGTTCAACATGTCCATTGGTTCAATGAGGGTAGGAATAAATTAAATAATGATTGAATGCATGAAGGTGATTATGGAAATTCTCCTAGTTGTTCTAGCACATCAGCATGCCAAGCTACAGCAGACACTAGAATTCTTCCTATAATGTACATAACCCATGACAAACACATTTCATGCTGAACCCCTGGCAACATTCTATGCTTGCTGTGTAAAAAGGGCTACAGTCCCAGAACTGCATGCTTTCAACAGAAATTGGGAATA
This sequence comes from Furipterus horrens, assembly GCF_987537825.1. Classification (NCBI taxonomy): domain Eukaryota; kingdom Metazoa; phylum Chordata; class Mammalia; order Chiroptera; family Furipteridae; genus Furipterus; species Furipterus horrens. The sequence goes on along the minus strand of NW_028327187.1, from coordinate 18,511,428 downwards.
TTCTAGTCTTTATCTGTGACTGCTTTGTGGCATCCCTCCATTTAACAACCATTTAATTTACATAAAAGTCACTGTCAGCCAGTATCTAATTTTTTCATGTCTGTTAGTAGTTCTTATCACCCAAGTATCTATGCGTTTTTAAAGAAAGGGACTAAGAAAGAGGATAAGATATATTTGAAGGTTTTGATTTCTGAGACTTTTGTATTATCTTTAGAGCATGAAGCTGGGTGTGAGCCATTATTTAGTATGAGCTCCAAATAAGAAAAACAGTTAGGAGCATCCCAAAGTGTACTCCCAAATAAGGAGAATGGAAGAACACCTCAGAGATCCTTCCAAGACAAATTCTTTATTAAAAGAAGGCACCAAACATTTTTTACGGTGACATTTTTTTATTTGGCTTTACGCAAATTGCCACCTGAGCCATTCTGGGGGGAACCTATTATAGCAATCTGTTTTACCTCTGTTCAACTGATGTTAGAATATAATCAGATAAGTAAATGTCACTTTCCGATTCTCAAACTAAACACAGGGCTAGAGGGAGTTAGTCAGGAGTGGACCAGAAAGATTAAAGAGCAGACTAAGGTAGTCTTAGCTAGGTTAACATTGTTGTGTCCAGTTGGATCCACAAGGTATGCAGAAGCAGAGAATTAAGGCCAGTTCCAACCATTTAACTGTACACTGACTAGCCTCGTATACCAAGAAACAATGTGGCTTACGTCACTGATAAATCTATTGCTTTTGATTGGGGCCGAATATTTACTTGTATCAATGATGTGCCTCTTTTACATATCTAATCACTGAAGATGTTCCCACTATAATTATTTTAGTTCCCTATGTCTGCATGATGACAACCATGGGATTCTATCAATTCAATAGGTCAAAAAAGAATAAAATCAAACAAACCAGCACTGTGGCTAAACTGGTTCACAAATGTGATCAAATAGCTTAGACTATTTCCCAAAAATGTTGCCTTGGAGGGGCTACAAGCTCTAGTTGATGTCAGCATGATAGAAACAGGGTTTTGTTTGGCAAAATGAGCTAGTGTTGGCTGGAATGACATATTTAATTAATGTGTTGGTCAAAATTTGCTAGAAGTTTTTCATTTTCCAGGCTAATCTACCCTTTTCACTTTAAAGGCTCTTATAGAAAAGTTAGAAAAATATCAGACAATGCAGGGCCAAGAAATTAGGGTAATAACTTCTCATTCCTGCAAAAAACTTACAATTTAAGCAGCAACAATAAAAACACACTTATAAAACCATCTTGAATTTTTACAAGTGTGTTTAGGAGGGTAAAGATGTAGAAACCACATCCAGGAAATTTTCTTTGGTTCAATTATACTGCTGGACAGACAGGGCTAGAAGCAACTCAGAGATTAAGCAGCACTATAATTAAAGGAAGGGAAAAGGTTTTGAAAGAGGCAAATTGGGGTTATCAACTGAAAAAAATCTGCAAACAACCCACAGGGAAATTTCTAAGGTTAAAGCTGGAATGTTGGTGTGGAAATTCCTAGTGTGAAAATTCTAGGTTAAAGAAAAACATTATTTTTTTCCGTTTAAAATTCCATATGGAGCATATGTGATACTCCATATGGATTGCTAAAGGTCACAGAGAACACTATTAAGGAATCTACTTACCACCTGTATTGGATAACGAAGTTTTTTACTATACTTTTTATGCAGAAGAGGAAATTAAGTGATGAACCTGAAAGGAGGGGTTTAACATGCTGTAACTAGAACAATTCTCTAAATAAGTCTTTTAAGTTCACGGCAGATATTGAAGCTCCTTCCAAATATTAGGTTGTAATATAAATTTAGTTCTTACCCTGGCACTTCTTCTTCTTACATTCTTTAATACTATCAGGAGAATCTCAGGGAAAAGGCTGATAAATATTAGGAGAACTATGGCCAACCATACGGATACAGAAGACAGCATTTGAGCAAATACAAAATACATTCTCTGTTGTTTGAGAAAAGGCCTAAAGTGGAAAGAAAATACATAATTAAAAAAACAAATCAGTTTGTGTCACATGAAACAGAAGTGTAATCAAAACTGTCTTTTGTATTTAAAAGTTTTCCTTTTAACAATAATAAAAATAATTTTCTTTAGAACATTCCAAAAGTAGCAAACAGATTTCATTTATCAAATGTTTGAAAAAGAAAGTATAATCAAAAAAGAAAAATAGGATAATAAAATGCACTTGACTTTATTTTTTTTAATTTTTAAAAACGTTTATTGATTTTAGAGAGAGCAAGGGAGAGAGAGAGAGAAGAAACATTGATGTGAGAGAGAAATATTGATCGGCTGCCTCCCATATATGCTTTGATAGGGAATTGAACCCGCAAACTTTTGGTGTATAGGACGATGCTCCAACCAACTGAACCTCACTGGCCAGGACAAATGAACTTGGCTTTAAAATAACCAAGCAATCAACTTTAAAGCTGCCAACTGGAAAATATTTATTTACATTAGAAAATGCTAGGGCTCCAAGATATGCAAGAAAAATGATTGATTTTTATGCTAAATAGCATCTTACTTCCTCGGCTGTTTTATTAATATGAGAGTGGATTGTATAGTCTATATTCCAAATTTAAAAGACATTTTTATAACCCCCTCAAGTCCCTATATAAATACAAAAAGAACTGTAGAGCTTATCCTTCTCAAAAGGGAAGACTCTACCACAATATATATTGAGTACTAGTGTGTGCCAAATAGGTTGACAGAGCAGAATATTGCCAATAGGATGTTAAACCTTGAAGTTCAGAAATCCAGGAGGACCCCTCATTCTGATGTTGGATTTCATTCCAAGTCATCCACTGAACTACTATTAGGTGGCTGCTGAGAAGCATGAACAGGTTTTCTTCCCCCGCCTGAGTGGAACCACAGAGCCAATGTCCAAGGCTGGGATTTGCATCAGACTATCCTTGGATTAGGAGCCTGAGGCAGACAGCTGCTTGGTGCCCTTTATGTAGATCACACATAGTGCTCACTGAAGATGAACTTGGTTCTCTTTTTAAAATTTATATCTGTGCACTCATATGTAACATGATAAAAACAAGCTTGTAATTCTACATATACAAGGAGCAGATTGAAGAATAAAAAGTGAGAACAGCCCTGGCCAGTGTGGCTTAGTTTGTTGGAGCGTCGTCCCGTACACTAAAACGTATGGGTCTGATTCCTGGTCAGGGCACATATCTAGGCTGCGGATTCAATCCCCAGTAGGTGCACGTAAGGGAGTCAACTGATTGATGTTTCTCACATCGATGTCTCTCTCTCTTCCCCTCTCCCTAAACATCAGTAAATATATCCTCAAGTTAGGATTTTTTAAAAAGTGGGCAGAACAGTGAGGTGGAGATAGTTAGTAGGTTTGGGTTAAACAGGCTTTGTAGGGGCCCTACCATACAGAAAAACACTTCTTCAGAGCTCTACCTACACTCTATAGTTTTGAAAAGCACCCTAATTTTCTAGGCAGTTAGTTAACTGAGCCCTAAAGGTTCAGCAGACAAATGACAGCTAGTCACAGGGTATTCGTCTGCATAGTACCCACAATATTCTTTGATTAATATCTCTGGCTGGTTTAGCTCAGTGGATTGAGCGTCGGCCTGCGAGCTAAGTGTCGCTGGTTCGATCTTCCAGTCAGGGTACATCAGAGAAGGAAAACTCTGACTCCAAAAAACCTCCGCTGCCTTGCGGCATACCTCTTCAGGGGAAAGGCTAAGGGAGTAAACCCCGACAGAAAATCCGGAGCCGGAGTCCCTAAGGCGGTTTGACGTTGTAGTCAACACCGGCAACTCCTGCGGCGCACCTGAAGCCAAGCTGTATTGACTCCGTCTTTCCCTTGGACCCTTCAGCTGCGAAGAGAGGGGGGGTCTGCTGCATGGGCAACAGCAGACCCTCCATATCACCCTGCCCAGGCTCTGTAGCTTCAGCTCCACTGGAGAGGACACTCCAGCGTCATCGCAAGATGTCAATTCAACACGGGAGGAGACAGATGCCGTGTCACTCCCGAGTCGGACTGCACAGCCATTCTCGGCGGTGCAGATAGACACTTAAGAAGCTACACCATCGTCTCTCGAGACGGACGGCTGCCGACGACGACGACGAATATCTCTGGATGTTTCTTTCTCCCTTCCACCCTCTCTCTTTTTTTTTTAACCTCGATGGCATCTATAGAATTTTGCAGGGGACTAGTAAAAACAGAAGATTTTACAGGACTGGGTTCGGGGCTCAGGGGCTCAGAAATCATCATTCTCACTGACCACTCCCAAAGAGGAGTGTGTTACAATGCCTCAGGGTTGAACATGTCCAGAGATATTAGCTGCAACCAGCATTCAGCTGAAGTTTCATATGGTTTCTAGTCACATTTTGCTGGTTACTTTATAGTATAAATTGTATATTCATGTAGTAGCTCAACTCAGTTCTATTTGAGGAAAACACTATAGGCAACATAATAAGTAATATTTCAATTTTAGTAAGTATCGCTAATGAACTGAAACAGGTGTTATGATGTCTTAATCACTTAAAGGACTTATTTAAATTAATAAGGAATAGTCTATGATAAGAGTTAGATTCATAGAATTATGGTACTGTGGCAGAACTACAATTGTATATTACATTTGGTTATTCAACTTTGATTCATTTGTGTATTATTAAAGAAAATACAGCCCTGGCTGGTGTGGCTCAGTGGACTGAGCACTGAACTGTGAAACAGGTCTTAGGTTTGATACATTGTCAGGGCACATGCCTGGGTTGTGGGCCAGGTAGTGCAAGAGGTAACCAACCGATGTTTCTCTCACACATTGATGTTTCTCTCCCTCTTTCTCCTTCCTTTCCCTCTCTCTAAAACTAAATACATAAAATCTTTTAAAAAAGAAAAAGTAGAGACTTCCTTCAGCTTCACTGCTCTAATAATTACCTGTATAGGTGCCAAATATATGCTGTAATTACATTTTTTGAGAAATACTTTCTTAAGTGATTAAGGTTTTCATATTTTTATTTATTAAGGCTTTTATTTTAAAAAGCTTTTCAAAAAAACTAAGAGTTTCTCCCAATTAACTCTCAAGGGACATAAACATGGTCCTCACATTTCTACGATAACATAGAATTTTTTGTATATATGATTTTGCTTAAACCAGTGACAATATGGACTCCTGGAATCTTTATGGTTTACTCTAGCCATGCTCTCTGCTGCTGGCATCCTTATCAGGGGAAGCCATTGATTAAGTGTAAAAGAAATACACTTGGCCCCTGAACAACACAGATAAATATACAGTTGGCCCTATGTAGCCCCAATTTCACCTACATAAATTCAACCAAATGCATATGAAAAACATTATTTTTGATCCTTGGTTGGAAATCCACGAATGTAGAGGGCTGACTGTCTGCACTGCTTTATACTATTTTATATAAGGGATTTGAGCATCCATGAATTTTGGTATCTATAGGGGTCCTGAAATAACTCCCCAGCAGATACCATGGGATGATTATAGTTTTTAAGTTTTTTTGTGAGTCAAAATATTGTACATGGATTTCTGACTGTCAGGGAATTGGTAGGGAGGGTTGGTGTCCCTAATCTCTGTATTGTGGGTAAAGAAAGGCACTGAAAATCTAATTTTCATTCCTTATAACTCTCCCAACCACAGCTATGTGTCCCTCAACAGACTCTAATGTCCTTGATGCAGGGGCACAGTATATGTCTTTGTATCCCACAGAGTACCTTGCACCAAATAAATCCTGAACACACATTTATTAAACCAAATGAACTGAGTGAACTTTAAGGCCAAGCTGTAGATTCTGCTTTTACCCTCTAAAACAATGAGATAGTGATTTTAAGATATAATCCTCTGAGTATTAAGTGGTATATATTCTATACCTTAAGCACCTCTGTAGTGACATGAATAACAGCTCTATACCATAAAGAGATAATAAGGCCCAGGTAGTTAATAATGTATCTATCAGCCACTATATTGTGTAGAAACTTACTTCATAGGATATTTCCACTATAAATCATATGGGAGGTCATACTAGAAATTACAGTTTCACTTCATAGAGAGATGTTTACACACTTTCAATTGAAAGATCTGGGCAGAGCTACCGGAAGGGAGGTCTTTTGAGTAACTCATGCACTCTACATACTTGTATTTGAAATCTCACTTAAATTAGCAGTGTTATTGGCTAGAAATAACTTCTAGTCCATTAATGTTGAATATTTGCCATCTTATATAGTCAAAAGTATAATTAATGCTTGCATATACAATGTATATATACATATACTTTTGTTATTTATATACTACTCACACATATACAGCTGCTTACCAAATAATTCCTCCCCAGAAGAATGAGAAAAATACATAAAAGGCTAAAGAACCCCAAATCACAAAATGATTTATCCACGTCCAGAAATGAGTATCCAAGGCAAGCTGAAAAGATACAACACAAGAAATGTCATGATGGATACGAATTGCACCAGGCAATAATACACTATTGTATCAGATAACTAGCATACAATATGATACCTACCAGAGGACCTAGCTTGGTCCAGGCTTCCAGAAAATAATGCAACTAAAATGAGGACAGAGTCCAGATTTTTCATAACGTGAGGGTACGAAGGAGCTGAACTCTGCCCTAAGTTCTCTAGACTCTATAACACAGGTATGGAGATGTGGTCAAGCAAGTAGCTGGTAGGTATGGGGCTACAGATGTCTTGCTAGTAAAGGAAGGTCAAAGAATTAGGTAATGGTAACATCTAGGAGTCTGGAGCCCCAAGTCCTCAGGCAGTGGCGGCCAGGGAGATGATGGCAGAAGGAGAAGCCCTAGCTCATGGAGGCAGGTATACTGAAAAGAAGTAGAAGAGGGAAGGGGTAGCTAGGAAGAGTAAACTACAAAAAAAAATATTGATAGCTCAGACACAACAGAATGGAGTAACTAAATACAAAGGAAATTAGCTCTATACACCTGCATCATGTAGCGATGGATCATGGGTCTGACTGCGAAGTGTGCCTTTCAATTGCAAAACCCTTACCTATCAATTAAACTAACATTTTCAGTCATCTTAGATGTTAATCCCTTCATGTTCCTGCCACGGTTGATTGTTTCTATAGATCATGGAACCCTAATTTTCAAATGCAAGCTAAAGACACAGTATGGTCTGCTTCACTTGTTTATAATTTCTGGGCCACGTGAAAATCCAGGGCATTTAATGATCAAAGAGGAGGTGATATCTCAGTTTTGGTACGTGCTGTGACACCATGTTCTTCAGCTCTCTGTTACAGTTTCTCACTCATTAACAGAATGTTGATAACATTGTTAACATAACCCAGTTTTGAATTCTCAACCTCTGGGATGCTAGGGAAAATGTCACAATAATATCCACCCAAAGAAGAGGGACTGCATGCCTTTTGCAATAAGGCCCACCTTAACTATGAAAGGAACTTGGAAGCCCTGGGTCCATAACACAGGGCTGGGGGGAAAAAAGGGTGGTGAGGCTTCCATTTCAAATCAGTATCCTGTAAAACATACAGATAAATAACAACTAGCACTTATTGTACTGAGCACATTCTAAGGGCCAGACTCCATTCTAAGTGCTTTATGTGTATCATAAATTAACTTTACACACACACACACACACACACACACACACACACACATTCATGGTCTAATTATATACCACTTATAGCATCTAGAAAATGGCTGGAAAGAAGGAACAGATTTCTGAAATAAGTATAATATATGAATTAAAAAACAAAACATAATAAGGAGGGTAGACAATATATAGTAAAAAATGAATCACAAACAGTATACAAATACCTAAACCTCCAATATCACACACATTTTAGTAAGCATTCAGACTTGAACGACAACCCATAATAAAAAGGCAAAAATGACATATTAGTAAAAGACCAGAAGTATTACAAAAATGGTGTTAAATAGTTAAATAAATAAAAATCTAACCTTCAGAGTTACAGTGAATACTAAGACAGTAAAAACAATGGTTCCAAAAGTCCAGTTTCCATACACCTGAAAAAAAATATAATTACATGTACCAAGAACGCACAAGCCTGCTTAAAAAATAAATCCAAGTTTAATCTTGTGTATAACTGCAAAAAAAGTTTGTATGAATTGTTTGGGGAATATCAGGTCAAAAGATCAGGCCAAAATGTTGGATTTTATTGTGACCTTAGATTTTCTTGGTCAGGTACAGCACATTTGTGGTTGGTAGCATTTATTTACATTATTCCATGCAGCAACAAATAGGGAGAATACTGGTATAATAAGGGAGGAAAAAAGTCTATGACACTAACAGTAATGTTCATCAAAACAAGTCATTACATGATTCATGTTGCTAAAGAGATTGATACGGGCTTTTCCTGTAATATACAACTAAAGCTCTGAAATAAGGACTAATTTGCAGACAAATGGACTCACATTTTTAAAAGAGTCTTTCGGCTGTAAATAGTACAGCTGTCAGCATATGCACATCAAAGAAAAGCAGATACCATGTATAAATCCTAACAATGGCAATGAATGGCACATATGCTTACCAAATGCTGTCAAGATCTGAATGCATAACATTAAAACAGAAAACGAAATGTAAAAGGTTTTCAAAAAATTAAAACAAAAAGTAAGGTTAATAGAAGCAAAGAAAGGAACTTGATCAAATCATACATGGGTGTTATGTTTCAGTAGTGATAAGAGTAGTTCTTACAACTTACTATAAATTTAGCAAACATTTCGGATGATGACATATACAGTAGTCCCTCTCTATATCGTGGTTCACTTATCACGGCCTCAATGTATCACGGGATTTAAAAAAATATTATATTTAATTACTTATCATGGATTTTTCACTATATCGCGGGATTCTGCGGTCCTGTATACGTATGTTGCTAAAGTTACATAGGTTTAAGATTGTAGAATACGTTTAAGAACATAAGTAGTGTTTATAAAAGTGTGGAAAAGGTTAATAAGGGAGTGGGAAAGGTTTATAAGTGTGTGGGAAGGGTTTCTAAAGCCTTAAAGTACATGTAAATACTAAAATAAATGTAAGGTTCCTAGTTCGCGGATTTTCACCTATCGCGGGGGGGTCTAGAACGTAATACCTGTGATAAGTGAGGGAGTACTGTACAGTAAAATCTAATTAATCTGGATATCATGAACCGAACATGGGTGATGAATTGGACACAGGACACGTTGAGGCTCCCCAGGCACCACCTGAAGGATTTGCTGAGAAAATGAACAATGTCAGTAGGACAGCAGGAGAGTATCTGCCTACTTTGCAGCAAACTTTTTAAAAAGCAAGTCATCTCTATATAATTTATGTGCCAAATAAACATCAAATAAAAAAAATGAAAGTCACAGAATGACTCATAAAGCTAAAAATGCAAGAAATCATTAAATCTAATTCCTTCTTTTGACTGATGGGCAAAGTTGACTTGGAAAGCTGAAATGACTTGCCCAAGGACATGTAGAGATATTAAGTAGGGCACACTTCTTGGCAAGTGCTACATGGACCCACTATAAAGTACTAGATGCGTATTTCTAGATAGAGTGATTGTACTCAGTAAATTCTTTTTGAACCTTAACTTTGTTTCAATATTATGAATATAAAAAAATAATGACCATAAAAGAGGAAGGCCAGAAAGAGCCAACATCGTGAAAGCAGCATGCAGGGCAGTGGGTTTGATTTTCCACTGTGTGGCTGAAGGAAGACCTCACCCCATTAGCAAGTCTCTCCTACAGCATAGCCAGTTCAAAAGCACCCTAATGCAGGTGCTAACCACTGTAGTCACTTACTGGGAAGGCACTGGTAGGACCAGTGTAGCCTTTCTGAAAAAGACCCTGCTACCATGTGGAAGGGAAGGAGGAAGAGAAGGGAAGTCTAAAGATATGGCAGTTACCCCCTTGAACTCTAAGCATGGAAGGCAACTATGAATAAGGAGAGACTGGGACCAGACTTTGCTTTGAAAACATGAAAAGCTCTGCTCACATCAAAGTGCAGTGGTCTAAAGTCTGAAGTCCCAAAAACTGTTCATCCAATAAAAATTACAGCCAAGTTAAATTAAGCTTCCAAAAGGTTTGCATGTAACCTCTCTTGTTAGCCATGCACACAGGAACCGATTTTGTACTTCAACACTTCCTACTGTTCTAAAGAAGTTGTGAGAACTAAACACTGTACCTTTAAAAAATTTGCAAAATGATCACAGCTAGAATAGGTGTATGACTGATTTAGCGCTTATGGAAAAAAGGTTTTCCATAAGCCATGCTTATAATACCAAAAGAGTAATGACATTTATTTACCTTTGCATTTTCTTCTAGGGATGAAGTCTGAAAAAGAAAATAAGTCCCAAAGAAGAACACTGTCCCTTCAAATGCAGCCAGTAACGTCCAATATAAAAAGGGGCCCCACTGTAGCATGGCATTGCCTGAAATTTTCCTATTGAGAAGTGGGGAAAAAAAATACAGGTTAATGAATCTCTGTAGTCTGTTTATTTAAAGATACAGTGAAATGCCAAAAGCACACACAAGGTTTGACCGTTATAATGAAAGGAGCTACCCCCTGAGGGACAGAAAGGCTTTTGGTAAAAGGTTAGACTGAGCTACAGGTTTATTTTTGTGTCATCACCCCGATTGAGATATTGGACTAAACTGTCCGAGCACTTCTAAGTTAAACTACTGGCCACCTGACAATATCACTAATAATGAGCCCCTATTTATTGAATTCTTATCATATGTCAGAAAATTGGGTTGAGTTTTTATTTATATAGTACATTCTTAGCCACATAAGACAGGTGATTTTATCAATCCTATCCATAAATAATGAGCCTCAAAAAGGTGTTAAGGGAATGCTTCCCAAACTTTGATGCACATTGGAATCACCTGGGATCTTTGAAAACCCTGATGCATGGCTTCCAAAGTCATTGCAATTTAATTGGCCCGAGACTAACCTGGGCATCAGCATATTTTAAAGCTCCCCAGGTGATTTTACCATTTGGGAATCACCAGTGTAGCAGCACACTGGAGCTCACTCATTTAGTGAGGGACAGACATAGTATACAATCCTAGATTTACTTGATTCAGATCTCAACCAAGCTACCTCTGCTTTCCAACTATACTTGTTAAAATATTTCTTTTCATCAAGATTTCTTCCTAGGAATTTAACCTTGTTTGGTCTTGGGATGCCCTTCGTATTTTTCAATTGAGTCGAATAACATGTTTGAGCTGTACAGTCATGCTTTGATGAATGGAAGGCAGATCAAAAGTTTAAAATCTGACAAAAATAACACTATCTTGTCAGTACAAGTCAGAATATTAAATGAGGCTAGCAATACTAATGGAGCAGAGCTACAGAAAGAAGATGGGTTTGTGCATAGATTTTTATTGGACCCTATTACTCTACTTCAAATTACTCCTAATATTTATCAGAAGGTATCTAATGCCTCAAAAACAGCACACCTGTCCTCAATACTACCAAGAATGTCACTGAACTGTATGGAATAAGGAATACCCTTGAAATGTAAGTGCAACTGATCCTAACTCAGCTAGTTATGAGTACTGTGGGATTTCCCGAAAAGGTGGTAGGTAGTAAGATTTCCAGGTACATGCAGGTATCTGAAATTCAGAAGATGCATAAAGCAATGCACTGTTGTTTGCCTTAGAAAAATTGCAGGAGAAAAGAGGTAGGTGCTTCCCAGAAACAAGCTCACTCCACAGCCACTAACTCAAGACTCCCAAGGCAACTGGGAGCCACAGGGGAGGCACCTCTCTAAAGATCCTTGTAGGAATTGCCCAGCAACTGCCACCCAATGAGGCTTTTGAGAACCACTGTCTTGAGCTGAGGCAGAAAGTGGTTCCTTTCTTTCCAGATCTTATCTAGGTGTTACATCACATACTGTAGGAAGATGGACAGGAGCATCATGGTGTGTTGGGTTATAGGTGAGGCTTTCCAGTTGCACCCAGATAAATGGCCAAGTTGCTGGAAACAGAACATGCAGGAGAACATGAGAGAATATAGATCTGGGGGGCAGCTGACCAGCAGCACAGGCCTGTGCACCTCCACGGGATGGGAGGCAGCTGGTGTTCTAGGACCTTTCTTTTGCCTTTTAAAGCTGTGGAAGAAACAAATCATGTCTCCTTCCTCTATAAAATAACTAATTTACTTCTAATATTTCTCTTAAAAAACATGAAACTATCTAATTATGTTTTCCTAGTCTCATGTCAAAATGTATGGGAAATGCCTAAGTCAGTCAGTCCCTGAAGGTGCTATCTAAAATATGCCACACAACTGCAGAGAGAGCCTCACATGAAGACTGAGGCTTTAATATTTACAAAAGAATACTTGGAGTAATGGAGCAATCTACAGCGACAGGCCAAGAGCAGTGTCTCCTCAGAGCAGGCAAGAAGGGAAACTGAATTTTGGGCTGGGCAACAGCTATGTCATTGTGTTCATTTCTGCATCCGATGTGGCAAGTATACCCTCTAGGCAAACTTTTTAATAGTTCAGGACCTACACTTGCTGTTCAGTAAGTAAAACATCACGAAAACCCTTCCAATAATTTGTACTCAACAATTTTCTTCTGGTTTTCAACATTCTTAATGAACAAAAGTGCTCAATACTGCCCTGAATTTAAGTGGAGGAGGGTGTTAGAATAAAAAGGTTAATAGCTACCATCTACTGAAAACGTACTATGTGCCAAGCATTGTTCTTTAAGTTCTTTTATGCATAGTTACTCATTTCCTCCTCATAAAACCATTGTGGATTAGCTGCTGTTGTTACCCAGATTTTATCAAAGATGAAACTGAGGCACATCTCGGTCAAGTAACCTGTGCAAGGTCACACAGTTAATGAGTGGCAGAGCCAGGACTGGAACTTAGGCAGTTAGCTTGAACTCTTGCTGGGACCGAATGGGAGGGATTCTGAACACTGCCGCCTAACTCCACTTCAACCAGAGCAATAGCACTACTAGCCTTCACTTTAGCTGTTGTCAGACGACAGATCACACTGTTGGCTCAGTATTTCAAAACCACCAGCCTGCTGGTAAAAGCACAAAGCTGGTCATGAGGAGGGCTGAATTCTGAGCTTGGTTTGGCCTCTGGTTACACTTGTGTCCTTAAGCAAGTCATTTCTGGGTTCTGGTTCCTCATTTTAAAAATGAGCATATGGGAGCCCTGGCTGCTGTGGCTCAGTGAATTGAGTGTCAGCCTGTGAATCAAAGTGTCACTGGTTCAATTCCCAGTCAGGGCACATGCCTCGGTTGTGGGACGGGTCCCCAGTTAGGGGTGTGGGAGAGACAACCAATTGATGTTTCTCTTGCACATCAATGTTTCTCTCCCTCTTCTTCTCCCTCCCTTCCCTTCTCTCTAAAAATAAATAAAAATAAAATCTTTAAAAAAATGAGAGTATGGAAGATGACACTCTGTGAGATTTCTACTAAGGTTTCTAAGATTCCCCTCTAGATCTAACTACTCCTTTGCAACCAATACAGGGAAAGGAAGAACAGGTTAAAAAATGCCATTGATGCAATCAGCAAACTCGAGATCAGGGGAAACTACAAGATAAGTGATCCATTTTGTCAAAAATTGCCAGGTTATTAACCTACAGATTGAAAGAAACATGTTAACCAACTGTAATATATGGACCTTATATCCTGATTTAAATAAGCATGCTATTCAAAGAAATGAATCAGTTGGAGAAATTTGAACATTGACTGAATATTTGGCATTATGGACTTGTAAAATTTTAAGATCTAGCCCTGACCAGGTAGCTCAGTTGGTTAGTGTCATCCTGATGTGCCAAGGTTGTGGGTTCAATCCCTGCTCGGGGCACATACAAGAATCAACCAATGAATGCATAAAAAAGTGCAACAACAAATCTCTCTCTCTCTCAAATCAATAAATAAAAAATTAAAAAATATAAGTACTGTTATTTTTTAAGCCCTTATCTTTAAGAGATACATACTGAAATAACTATTTTATACAGTATTTGATATTTACTTCAAAATAAGTCTGTGAGAGAGCAGATAGGGTTATTAATGAAAGAGAGTTGGCTCTGAATTGATAATTGGTGAAGCTGAGTGGTGAGGACAGGGACGTTCACTGTATTAATAGTACTTTTTCCTACTTCTGTGCATGTTTGAAAATTTCCTTTAAAATGATGATGATATATTTTATAAATCTAGTTAAGTCTAACAATGACTAAATGTGAATTTTATGAGTCATACTGGTTAAAGAAATTCCTTAATTTGTACACTTCACTTCATACATGTCAACCACCCAGGTTTCTCTTCTGCACTTGCTGTCCAGTATTTAGCAATGCTTATAATCTGCTGTAAATTAACATCTTTATCCTTAGCTTTAGGCTTTATTTATAAAAATCCAATTAAAGCATGGGTTAAGCAACTGGGGCTAGTGCCAAGTTCACCCATCCATACAGAAATGTGTGCATTTCCAATGAACACAAAATGAATATAATGGCTTGATGAATTATTTTCTTCAACAAAACAGTTTTAGAGCAGGGATAACAAAGGGAGAAGCTATGTTTCAGGGGCAGTTCACAAGAGAAAGCTTAATATAGTATTAGTTCAATCCACTATAGTCAGGAATCAATATTCTAAACTAACAAAGATATTTGTGTGAGGCTTTATTTTATTTTATTTTTTTTGGTAGTTAGAATATTGTCTTCCTCTAAATTTCCAGAACTCTGACAATGTAAGTTCAAGTTTTAGGAATTAATAATTTTGAACTAAATGGTTCACACACGTTCAAGCAAAGGACCTATACCTCGAAAATAACACCATTTTCCTATTGAATGGAACAGAACCATGTGATCGGGCAAACCAGGTGAGCAGTGTGTGTCCTTCCCACCTTCATATGAAGTGATACCCACAGCTTTGTAAGTCTGAGGCGGTTTTAACTGTAATGTTCAACTTACATATACAATTGGGGATCTGCGGTCAGAGCATCAATGTTGATGTGTTGTTCCAGTAGACTATAGGCCAGGATGGGCAAGGATGTGAAGCAGATATTATACATTGTAAGGTAAGCAGCATCATATAGTGGCTGAAATGACAACAACAAAGGAGAAAGAAATGTACTGTCACAATCATTTCAAGATGATATTTATGCGTTTGAAAAAAATCACAAGCTAAAACAAGAGAGTTTTTCACTTTTTGTAATAACAAAGGAAGTTAAAAATTTTTTTGGAAAAAGTATTTTTAAATTACAGTTGACAATATTATATTTCGGGTGTACAACCCAATGATTACACATTTATATAATTTACAAAATGATCACCCCAATAAATCTAGTACCCCTCTGACACTATACATACTTATTACGATATTAATTAAGAAGAGAGAAATATCAATCAGCTGGTTAATTGCCTCTCGCACGCCCCCAAATGGGGACCTGGCCCACAAGCCAAGCATGTGCCCTGACTGGGAATTGAACAAACGATCTTTTGGTTCGCAGACAAAAGCTCAATCCACTAGGCCACATGGAACTCAATCCACTGAGCCACACCAACCAGGGCTTATTTTCTTATCTATTTAGCCACCCTATGTCTTTTGATTGGAGCACTTAATCATATGCATTTAATTGCTGATGCTGTGTTCGAGTGGCTCAGTTGGTTGGAACATCATCCCTTACACCAAAACATTACGGGTTCAATTCCTGGTCAGGGCATACACCTAGGTTGTGGGTTTCATCCCCGGTTGGGGTGCATATGGGACGCAACTGGTTGATGTTTCTCTCATCAATGTTTGAGTCTCTGACTCTTCTCCCTCCTCTAAAATCAATAAACAAATCCTCAGGTGAGGATTTAAAAAAAAGCATAAAGTAATTGTTGATAGATATGTACTTACTGTCATTTTATTATTCATATTTTTAAACTTTTTTCTCCTTTGCAAAGGAAGTGCTATAAACAAGATCACTCTAACTGGTAACTATAAAAAAGAAGCTAACATATTGTGATGGATCATATTAATATACCCTCCCCTTTTAACAGGATCTTATTCAGAATGTTTATGTGCTATTAGCTCTATTTCTAACAGGTATTACTAACTTTTCAAAAGACTTTTCAGCTAGCAAAGACCAGTTAAGAATAAGTCAGGAAATCCTCAGGGAAATTAAATTCAGGCAGTGGCTAACCTGTGTCACAGTTTTTGTTTAATATTTTATATGGCTTTAAATATCACCTTCTCCAGGATTATTTATGATAATGAATGTGGCCATTTACTAGGAATTAAATAAATGTATTAACAAAACCAAAGCTAAATATATGTATATATGGCATGACTTCCAACTCTTTCTGGTCCTGAATTTCCTAGGCTCCAGACCAAATTTTCCAACTGTCTTCTGGTTGTTCCATAGGCACCTACAACTCAAAATGTCTAAAACCAAATTCATTAACTTTCCCTTTCAATCTGCTTCTCCTATGGTTCCTACTGCAGTGAGTGGCTCCACAATGTCTATGACCCTAGTATCTACCTTGGTTTCTGGTACCACTTAGGTGCTCAAGAAATATTTTGAAATTGAGTCTTTTCTTCCTACCTCACTAGCCATTCCCTCTCAGTCTCCTATTCTCCCTGAGCCCTTTTGTTGGAGTGTTCCAGAATTCAGTGTTTGAAACTTTTATTTATATTCACTCTCTAGGAGACCTCATTCAGTCCTGTGATTTTTAGTATTAGCTATTCACTGCAAATTCCCAAATATCTATCTCCAGCCCAGACCTGTCCCCATATATCCAAGTATACACTTGACATTTCCTATTGGGTTCTAGCACATCTCAAATTTATGTCCAGAACTGGATACCTGACCTGTCCTTACCTCAAACTTGCTCCACTTGAAGTCTTCCCCATCTTGGGAAAGGGCAACTAAATCTTTCTGATGAACAAGAACCAAAATCTTGGATTCATTTTTGATTATTCTTTTTTACATCGCACATTCAATCAGTTAAGAAGTATTTATTGGTTCTATCTTCAAATATATTCAGAACCAGATCACTTCTGAGCACCTCTACTGTTACCACCTGATAAGCCTCCTAAATGGTTCCCCTGCTTCTCCCTTTGACCTACAGTTTATTCTAAGTCCTCAGTTAGTGCTATTAGAAAATAAATCAAATGATGTCATTACCTTTTTTCAAGCTCTGAATGTTAAAAAAAAAAATTCTGGGGTGTCTATAAAGCCCCTCTTGATCTGGCTTCTCCTATCTTCTGATCCCATTTCTAACCCTTCCTGCTCCTCGCTCATTCTACTTCAGCAGCAGTGGATTCCTCACTGTATCTCTAATATGTCAGGCACATCCCTGACTTAAGACCTCCTTTGACATGGTTGTTGGCCCACCTGGAACATTTTATCTTTAGATAGTACTTCCTCACTTCCTTCAAATCTCAGCTCAAATGCCACCTTCTCAGGGAGACCATCCTTGATTCAACTCGCCACGCCCTCTCTTGCAGAGACATTTCCCCCCTTTATTCTGTTCTATTTTTCCCTATAGTACCAATTACCTTCTAACTTACATTATAAGTTTATTAGGTTTACTATTTCCTCACACTAGGATTTAAGTTCTATGAAGACAGAGTTTTTTGTTTAGTTTTTGGCAGCTGTAGCTTGAGAAAGAGCAAAGCAGCCCCTGACATCATGGAGCTGGCCTAGCACTCACAGCTAGGCATGGGTGTTCTCCTGTCAAACATGCAAAATTTCACAGAACTGCAACGTCCAACAAGGACATTCTGTAGTTACTATGAATCAAAACAAAAATAAGACCACTCTACAATCACATCTGACACAGAGTATGAGTATCGTCCAAATCATAAATAATGATCAACAGCCCCATTCTGGCTAATATGAGTGACTATTGCTTCTTGACCAATGACAGCATTAGCCTCCTAGTCTTTATTCCTCCTAGATAAGATGTACTGAAATACCCAGTCATAAAATCACCCTTGCTTGCTAACAGCACCTCATTTAGAGCAAGGCCCTATTTCTCAAACCTCTCTCCAAATTATCTAACTCAAGCCAAACCTTTTAAGACTTTTCTAACACTCTCTTCCTGAGAGGCCCCACTCTTCCTCATGGTGTACATTCTTTCCCATTGCAGCAAATAATAAACTGAACTACAAGTGTGTGCCTGGTGATGTTTGGTGAGAGGGCTCTGACAACCTTGAGCACTGAGAATAGAACTTGGTATATAAAAAGCATTCAATATTGAATGAATGAATGAATGTGTAGAGATTGGAAGCTATAGCACATCTGTAAAAGACTGATCTGATTTTTAAATTTTTTCTATATGGAAAAATTCAAGGTATTCTCTGAACCTCATTTTGGTGAAAATATTTACTGAGTTCAATATTTTTCTATACAGTGCTAGATGTTGTCATAAAACCATTACCTGTGGCATGAATAAATCATATCGCATATTCATCTGTATTTGCACACATATAAATGTTCTTTGATTAATAAAATGCATCTAAATATGACATAAACTGACACAATTATGCATTCTCAAACAATGGCTACTGAAGATACACTTATTTTCACGATGGGAGTTGACTCAAAAAGGTTGAGAAAAATTTAAATGAAGCCTTAGTTCTTTCATTAGTTGACCTTGACAAGTACTGGGGACAGATGATTCATGCCTTGTCTGCCAAGGCACACAAATTGCAGAGGATGAGGCAGATTGGTGAGTATACAAAGAGCTGGAGGAATTCACAGGAAAGGACAACTCTGGCCTTCAGTAGAGACAAAGCAAGAGAATGTAAATGCAAAATTCTCAATGAAGTTAAAAATATGGCTTTACAAAGAAAATGGAGATACTTCCCACATACAAAGATTTAAACTCAGCAAAAACATTCTACTGACTTAAAAAGTACTCCAAAAAAAAAAAAAAGTGTTACATTCCTTTTAATTCTCAAGGGAGAGGACTAGTCTGCTGGCATACAACATATTTTCATTGGAAACTGAATTTTCACTAATGAGAAAATTGAAAAATAACTCAGATTGATTGGTGTGTAATTTAGTCTTGAATTTCATTCAAACAAAAGAAGCATCAATCTACTTTTGTTCCATTACGGTACTTTGAGGTTACATGAAAGGGAATTGTAATTCTTAGATGCATAATTAGAGAAGATAAAATGTTCTCAAAACAAACAACCCATTTAGTTGATAATACTGTTTGTTAAACCTGTTACAAATGTTTTCTTTTCACGAAGAAAAAAGATCAGTATTATTCTAGCTTTGCTAAATTAAGAGCTGCTTTTTGCTTAAAGAATCAGAATCCTGGTCACATTTCCACATTTTTCCATAGCTCACTGTCCAAGTTCAAAGCTGAAGAGAATACCTCATGTGGATCTAAGATGAAAAAGACTGACTGGCTACCTGTAAGTACTCCAAAGATATTTGCAATAAAGGCTGCTGCATTCAGCAGAAGCACCAAGTCACACTCAGAACTATTAATACTGTACATCAGATCACCACCTCAAGAGACCTTCCTTTTACCTGATTAATTTCTCCTCTAAGACATCTTCATAGCTCCCTCATCTCCTTAGTATCTCTGCCCAAATGTCTCCTCATCAGAGAGAACTTTCCAAATTAGCTTCTCCAAAATAGTGACCCTTTCCCCCAGTCACACTCTATTGATTTATTATGCTTTTCCCTCTTCAGAACATTTATCAGCACCCAACAATGTATTATCTGATTGTTGTCTGTCTTTCCCCTAGCACTACATTGCAAGCTCCATGGGGTAAGGTTTTTGATCACTGTTGTATCCCCAGCAGTTAGTCTGGCACATGGTAGACACACAAGAAATACCTGTTAAATGAATAAACATACCAGTTGAACAACTGAGGAAGCCAAACATCAATTCCTATGGAAACCTAAGCAGACCCCAGACATCCCAGGGTCTGAATATCAGATGGCTTTATTAGGAATAAGTCTTTCCTTTCTTCATACAATTTGAGCTTGGTAAACATCTTTCAAAAGGATAACAAAGCAACAGATTGCTTTCAAAATAAAATCAATGTTTTAACCAGATTAAGACACTTCCTTCAGCATTTTGCTACAAAATTTGAAACATATTTTTAATATTTGCATTCATCTAAGTGAGGAATTAGAAACATGATCAATAGTAATCTCAATGTTGAAGAAAAGCAGACTGATCAGAATTCATAAGTCTTTGTAGCTAATACTGTTAGTTTTGAATACAAGGCTGATGGCACTTCCTATAGCTAGATGATTAATTCGTAAAGCAATCTGCCTAACTGGCATCATGTGGCTAATGACATGGCACTCACTTAAGTAAGGGAGAGCACACCAAATGGTAACAAGGCAAGTTCAAGAGAAAGAGAGCAGTCACCTTCCACTAAGAATCCATTCCCTTAAAAATGCTGCCGAGAAATTAGAAAAAATCACTCCTGCCACAGGGAATTAAGCATACCTTGAAATTTAGAAACTCAATCTGTAACACCTGTGGTGATGTTACCAGCAGCTCATTTTAGCAATATCAATGAACTGCTCACAGATTAACTAGGAAAATTTCTGAATCATTGAGCATTATAGCTCCTATGTTTAGCTGTACTTGCACGGGAAGCAATCCAAAATCCATTTCAGTTGTTAAAACAAACTGAGAAACGTGCCTGGCTCATCCCACCACTTAAATATCAAGTTAACATACAGTATATTCTTTATGTAATACATTTTTCAGGAAACAATAAAGAACAGCCCTGGCCAGGTGGTTCAGTTGCTTAGAACATCGTCCCATATACCAAGAGGTTGTGGGTTCGATTCCTGGTCCAGGCACATACCTAGGTTATGAGTTCAACCCCCTACCCAGTTGGAGCACATATGGTAAGAAACTGATCAATGTTTCTTTCTCAAACTAATAAATATATCCTGGGATGGGGATTTAAGAAAAAAACAAAAGAAAACAATGGGGGGGGGTGCAGCAAAAAAGCAGAGTTGCTCAAGTAATCCAAGATTTTATCCAGGAACCACAGCTTTGTGGCCAGCTTAAAGGTCAATGGTTTTCTAGAAAATCAACCTGAGAAACTGCAAAAGTGTGAGATTTTATGTGATGAAATATTAAACTGTGACATTTTAGGATTATTGGGAAACATTGTATATGCTAGTACAAAGAAAAAGAATCAGAATATTCTTTTAAAGCTTATCTCAATTCCAACCAAGTATACTAAATAACTTTGAATACAAAGTAATAATAAGAACACTGCCAAGGCAAAAACACAAACATCTGCTATTGTCAAAATGCAAGTCAAGGAGATCAACTGTTGACCCAAAACAAACAAATAAAAAAAGTCCACAAACTCCCTTTTACTTTGGTCATATCTCTCTAATATCTATAATCCAATACATACTGTAAAAACGTAAATTATTAATAGCAAATGTAAACTACATTATAACAAATAACTAGGGAAACAAACCTGTTGTGAGAATCCACAGAAGAACTGGTACAAAAATTGTGGTAAAATGAAACAAAGGTTCTGGAAAAAATGGAGAAAAGGGTTAATGTTTTCACTTAACTTTCTAAACTAAAACAGGAAACTACTCCAAATAGTTTACAATCACTCCTAAGCCCTTCTATATCAGAATGCAGTAAGTCTCTATTCTAGAGTTGTAAGGAAATAACTAAAAAAAAATTACTAATTCATATTAATACCAACTTTTGTCCTACCAAGGCAGAAGGATCTTACTTTATGAGAACCTCTTGCTATTCTTTTTCTAGGGAAGAAATGAGATCATATAACACAATATAAGTACCTATACTGTACCTTAAATGCCAACTAGTTGTTCATAGGGAAAAAGACATACAGGTTGTGATTATTACAATAGCTTTATTAACTCTGTGTTTTGTGTACTCACAACTGAAAACCTACTTTTGCCTGGCCCATATTTTAAGTGAATTGATGCCAATGAAGAGTCAGGAAATTATTACAGTGTATGTTGACACTAACAGTAACAACTAATGCTTTACTGCCTCATCAAACAATCAACATATTAATATTGATCATTTACTATATGCAAAATATGGCACTGTGGGTGGTACAAAAGTAAAACAAAACTTCGTATTCCTGAGGGACTTATAATTTAATTGGGCAGATACTAAAAACAGGTTTAAAAAACTCAATCAGAGAATTAACAAGGCACTGTAAGTTACTAGGTGTGATTCTAAACACTGAAATCAATGTCTTCAGGCCAAACTATCAGAACCAATACTTTCAAATGAGTGCTATCTCTCAGGGCAGGCTGTGACCTTATTTGAGTGCTGCTTGTCACCAGTTCATGTTGTCTCTGGATTTCTCTTTGGGCAGCAGTTTCAAGGGCCCATTTTTGAATCATGTCAAAAAATCAGTCTCCTTCCTTGTGTCACACATCCTCATAGGTAATTTCCCAGGCTGGGAGGCTAGAGGCTGTTTTTAAAAAATCCAATGCATCCTCAAGGGATGAACATCTTCCAGGCTGGGGATACTTAGGTGAATATGCTACAGGCTCTGGAGGATGTTCCTAAAGAAAAGTGCTAGACATGCTTTGAATAACTCCTACAGCATTAGAGTAAGTGTCACAGCTCCAAAGAGCTTATCACCTGGAAGGGCGACACTCAATTGCATGCATCAGTTCTGGTAGAATGCAAAACAGTGTAGGTAGCGCTTCTGGAGTCATCATTTTTTTAAAAAGTTCTGAGGCTGGAGGAGGCAGTGCTCAGTGGGGATTATTGGGGTGCTTTGTGGGAAGGGGAGGTCTGGCCCTCCCATTAGAATGTAATTTCCATGAGAACAGGGACTTTGCCTGCCATTCTATTATGAATTCTCAAGGCCTAAAACAGCGCTTGGCACCTGGTAACATATTCAAAGATACTTGTTAAGTCAATGAATAGAGAAGTTAGCAGTTGAACTAGGTGTTAAAGATGAATCAGAAATGTTGATAGCAGGAACCAAGGTAAGGCTTTATGTATGTTAAACAGATAAGGTAAAACAGGGTGAGACTATGGGGGGCCTTAAGAGCCAGACTAATCCTTAGACAATGGAGAGCGAAGTTTCTGCAATATAGCTAAGAAGTGTTGGTTGTTTTTCTTTAAAGTGGCATTTTTTCAAACATTAACCTGGCTGAATTATGCAAGGTAGGTTGCATGGGAAACAGAAAGCAAGAAGACCTGTCACTGAAGTATTCCAGAGGTGAGGCAATAGCAAACTTCAGATGCATAAAGGTTTCTTAGCTCAGCAAGAGGGTCGAAAGTATTAGATATCATTCTGGGACAAAAGGCAGCACTAGAAAAGGAATATTGCTAAATCAGTAACTAAGAGATTAACAGGCACAGAGATTTTATGAAGACAGAGAGCGCCCCTCAATTGGGAACCTTCAGTTAATGACCACTAATAAACATTAGCCATTTCAGTGCTTGTTTTGTTTTCCTTAACAGAGTATTCCTTCCATCTGGTGGCAGTTGAATGAATTGCAGGTCAAAATCTTAAATAGGTAAACCAAGCCTCCGGAATTAGGAATTAGATGGTAGGCAGGTCTCTATGGCAAATCTTCATGGGCGCTCCTACAAGAGGGAGGTAAGAGGGAATAACAACCCATCTCCATGTGGGGCTGTTAAGTTCCTGAGTCTAAGGCCTGATAGACCATAACTATGATGTACAGAGTCCTGGAATCAGAGTTAAGTAAAGCTATTGTGGAAATCTTGCTCTGTCACTTCCTCAGTGGCTCCAAAGGCAAGTTATGTACGTTCTCTGAGCCCTATATTCCATATATTTTAAATGGAAATAATACTAATTGCTTCATAAAAGATTTGTGAGCATTAAATAAGAAAATTAAGTACTTTTGTCAACCAGCAAATTACATTACACATACTGGGTTAATTATCATTATTAATCACCATCGATGTTTGGCCTGGATACCAGTTGATACTTGTTGACAGGATCTTAGCAAATTTGTAAACCTGAGGTCAAGGTTACATTTTTTTTTTTAATATCAAGTTAATAAGAAAAACCTGGGGTTGATCAAAGAAAACTGACACAGAAAAGCAGTTGCTGAGCTTTTCCTCCTGTGAAATATATGGTAAAAAACACCCTAAATGCTTGAATCACTTCCAACTAGTATATTAACTTGATAATATATCTATAAACTTGAATTTAATTAAGATCTTTGGTAAATTGTATTCTCTGGTAGACAAAAATGAGTATGCAGGCTCAGTTTAACATGTATTCTGATTAGTGCTGAAAGAAAATCAAGGTGTTGTTGGGGAAACTACCTCAGTGACTAAACATGGGTGTTGGGATGTTTCATGATAATTGTATTTTAGGTGAATATTTCACTGGGAAAAAATGCTCACAATAAAGCCCTGGCTGCTGTGGCTCAGTGGATTGAGTGTCAGCCTGCGAGCCAAGTGTCCCTTGGTTCGATTCCCAGTCAGGGCACATGACTAGGTTGCACGTCAGGTGCCCAGTTGGGGGCGCAAGTGAGAGGCAACCACACAGTGATGTTTCTCTCCCTCTCCTTTCCCCTCTCTCTAAATATAAATAAACAAACATAAATTATTTTTAAAAATGCTCACAATATAGTAAATAAAAAACGCAAAGTGCAAACCAGTATGCTTTGGAGCTGACTGCTAAGAGGTTTGGGGTTTCTTATTGGGGTGTTGGAAATGTCCTGGATTAGGTAGTGGTGATGGTTGCACATCATAGTAATATACTAAAAGCCACTGTATTTTACACTACAGTGAATTTTGTTATTTGAATTATATCTCAATAAAAAATGAAAAAGTCAGTGTATGTAGTATATAAAAATGATGTATACATACATTTGTATAGACAAAAGAACAGGTCACATAACAATGTTACCATTTGCTCTCTCTATTGGTATGCATTTACAGAGGACTTCAAAAATTTCAATTTAGAAAAGAAGTTTTGTATGAAAAATATCTGAGAAAAGCCAGTTGTATAATTCTTTTATTTAGAGCATTAACTCACTAAGTAACATTCTCAAAGAACCTCATCTTGAGAACCATGCCAGTTTCACGTAATAAAAAATTAATCAAAATCAGTCAAGAATAGAGAGGAAGGACCCAAACGGAATGAAAACAAAACTTAACCTAAATATATCACAAATAAATAACACAACCACACTGAAATGGTAGAAAAGGGGGGGAAAAGTAACTTTGGAAATAGTCTTTTGACTATGCAATCAAAGGCTAAAGACAAAAAGGAAGTACACACAACATATAACTCAAAGTTAGTCAGCTTGTTTCTGCTAGGAGTATGAGTTAGCAATTCTGAAACTACTTTAAATGTATTCTAGGATTGAGCAAATAAGTAAACATATTGAGAGTAATGAGAATCAGGTTTCTCTTCACTGGAGAAAGGAAGGGAGGGGAGGGGGAGGGGCAGCGGAGGGGAGGGGAGGGGAGGAGAGGGGAGGAGAGAAAACATAGACTGGTTGCCTCCCATACATGCCCCGACAGGGAATTGAACCCACAACCTAGGTATGTTCCCTGACCAGGAATCAAACCCCCAACCTTTTGGTGTATAGGACAATGCTCCAACGGAGCCACACTAGCCAGGACCTGATTTCTAAGTACCATTTACAAATAAAAGCAAGTAGTGTTCCTTGAAGAAATGTTCAAATCTAGGACGGGAGCGGAAAAATACAAGATGAGCTTAGAACACCATGTGGTATGAGAAAATAAAAAGTCTTCAAAAAAGGTTGGGGATGGGGGCAGGGAGTAATGGGGAGTTGCTACTCAGTGAGTGTAAAGTTTTAATTATGCAAGACGAGTAAGTTATAGAGGTCTGCTGCACAATGTTATGCCTATAGTAAACAATACTGCATTGTACAATTCAAAATCTGTTAAGTGGGTAGAGCTCTTATCACAATAAAATAAAAACTTTAAAATGATGGGGATATGGTGAAAGGACATAAGGGCCAAATCTACGACAATCTGAGTAATAGAATAAATAACAATAGTAATGGATTTTAACTCAGAAAAAAATATGTTTTAGTAGCAGTATGCTCTCTCCCTGCCCCCAACCCCCGCACTGGTCCACAGGTTTTATGGTCCAATAGAAGGAACAGACACAAATACACAAAGAAAGGCATCATATATGTCTCAGCTATGGTTTCTATGGAGGGCAATGCAACACAAGAAGAGAGTGGTCTAATGGACACACCAGAGTTAGGAAGGGCTTCATAGAGGGTATTGAAGCCACTATTTCTTTTTTTATAGAAATCATTTATAAGGCTAACTGCCTCTTACTGTTCTTTTTAAAAATTGAATTTATTGGGGTGACATTGGTTAATAAAATTATATAGGTTTCAGGGTACAGTTCTACTGTGTGTTCACCACCCCAAGTCAGCTCCCCTTCCATCACTAACTGCCTGTTTACAGGACTTGGTGGGGATAGGTGACCTTGCCTTTTCTTTCTCTTTTTTTTAATTAAGATATGATTGGCATATAACATTGTGTAAGTTTAAGGTGTACATGCTGCATTCATACATTTTTATATTGCAATTGATTACTCGCATAATGTTACCTAACACCTTTGTCATATCACATAATTATCAACATGTAAGATCTAGAGTCTTAGCAACTTTGAAGTATATACTACAATATAATTGACTACAATTACCATGCTGTACCTAAATCTCCAGAACTTATTCATCTTCTAGTGGCAAGTCTGTACCCTTAAATGACATCTCCATATTTTCCCTTTCCCCTAGCCTCTGATAACTACTACAATGCTCTTTTCAAATGAAATTATACAAAGCAAAGTTGTAGTGTCTTGAGATACCCAAAACAGCATTTCAACCAAGTTATCAAAGTTAACACTGTCAGGAATGAGACATATTGACATGTGCCAAAAATGCATAACCTGACTCTAACAATAAGCAAATGTTAGACAAACTCAAATTGAGGGAGATTCTATAAACCACTGGCAAAATTCTAATCTGATATGTAGGCTAGTTGATAATGTGCCAGTTAATATTAATTTAATAATCTTGATAACTATGTTGTGGATTTTCTATGGTGTTAACAGGTGGCAAAATGGGGCAAAGAATACATAAAAATTATTTCAGTAATTTTTCAACTTCTTTAAAGTCAGATTATATTAAAATGAAAAGTGAAAAAAAATACTTTAAAAAACTGTACTGAGCCATGGCTGGTGTGGCTCAGTGGATTGAGCGCTGGCCTGCAAACCAAAAGGTTGTTGGTTCGATTCCAGTCAGGGCAGATGACTGGGTTGTGGGCCAGGGCTCGTGCCCAGGTTGCATGCCCCCAATTGGGGGCATGTGGGAGGCAACCAACTGATGTTTCTCTCCCTCTCGTTCTCCCTTCTTCTCCTTCCCATAAAATAAATAAATAACATCTTTTAAAAAGACCATACTAAACATATACAGGACAGGAGATCAATTTCTGGGCTATCTTGGCTAAAAATTATTTGCATAGTTTAGACTAGTTTCTTCACCTTCATGTATGATGGATTAATTATGTGTAAAATGAGTGGCTTAAATTATATTAATAGACTCAAAATTGTGCTCCGAGGAACCTCTGGGCAAGACAGGGAGGTTGAGCAAATACACAGCCCTGGCTCCATCATTCTTTAGTCAGTGCAATCCTGCTTCTATCCACTTTTATCTGTGTAATTGCCTTTGAAAAGAGAATACTAAGAAAAGTAGTTTAGAAAACTGTTCAGAATAAGAAGGGGATCAACTATTGACAGATGATACAATATGGATGAAGCTCAAAAACATGCTAAATGAAACAGGCCAGACACATTTGAGTACCTCTGATCCTAGTTAGTTCTAAAACAGGCATATCTAATGTCTATATTGCATAAATTATATCTAAATTTATAATATTATATGCTACATATTATAATACTATCTATGTTCATTTAAATCAGAGTAGCCATTGTTGGGGTTGGGGTGGAGGAGATTGGGAAGGGGCAAATGGGAACTTTCTGGGATGAGAGAAATGTCCTAGTTTTGACTGGGGTGGTAGTTACATGAATGTATACATTTGTCAAAATGGAGTTGTACATTTTTAAAAGTTTATTTATTTGTTTGTTTATTTTATTTTATTTTATTCGAGAGAGGGGAAAGGAGAAAGAGAGGGAGAGAAACATCACTGTGTGGTTGCCTCTCACTCGTGCCCCCAACTGGGGACCTGATGTGCAACCTAGTCATGTGCCCTGACTGGGAATCAAACCAGTGACACTAAGCTCACAGGCCAACGCTCAATCCAGTGAGCCACAGTAGCCAGGTGGAACTGTATGTTTTTTAAAAATCCTCACATGAGGACATTTTTTTCATTGCTTTTGGGCAAGGGAGAGGGAGTTGGGGTGGGGGAGAGCGCAAAGAGAGCCTCCCATATGTGTCCCGACTGGGCAGTGGCGGGGTGGGAGTGGGGGGAATGTTGGTGGATTGAACCTGAAACCTTTATGTGTGCCCTAATGGGGATCAAACCCACAACCTTTCAGTTTACAGGACAATGCTCCGACAAACTAAACCACACCGGCCAGGGCAGAACTGTACACTTTTAATGGGTACGTTTTATTGTAGTCAGCTTCAAGAAAGCTGACTTAAATTTCATCTCAAATCTCTTGCATTCAAAGGATTTTCTGGCTTCCAATTCCATAAACAGATCTGTTTTGATGACCACAAATTTTAGTAAGAAGACAGCAAGAGGAACATGAGAAAAAGGGGAAAAAAGCTGAGACCATGTTGGATTAAGTAGTCTTAATTTAAATTGCAAATATTTGATCACATACCTTATAGAAGAAATATTGTACAAGGTGTGCTATTCTCACATAATAAAGATGTCCATGAGCCAATAGCAGTTTCTTTAAATGTTTAAACTTTGGAACAGAATAATCACTATTCCTGGCTGCTTGGCGACCTTCTTTACCTTTAATACCTAAAAAAAGAAAATCTCTATAGGGTGAGTATTTTATTGAATAAGCAACAAATGACTTTATTATTTTCATATTTTTCACCTGCGTACATGTTATAGTTCAAATGTACAGTTTAGCTTAGTTTGTTTTTAAATCAAAAAGTGCTGTCTTCAACAATGATGAGACACCAATAAGTGGTAAAGCTAAGTTTAATTGGTAATTACCTATTTATAACACAATATATAATTAAATAGAATCATTACTTTAATCATTATAAGGCAAAAATTATCTTGAGAAACAATTAAATCTGGAAGTTAGTTTAAGGCCACTTAGTACTTTTATGTATGACACGAGTTTAGGTGCAATATTAAAGCAACTCAGAGACCTGGGTCTGTGCTCTAGGAGCTCAAAACTGAAAAGTTACGAGGAGACAGTTAAGTTCTTTCACCAAATGAAATTCTCAGTAGTAGCCCAAGTTTTTATGAGCTCAAGCAGCGTTAGGTCATTTCCACACCGGATAACCAATGAGTAGAACTAAGAGTTCCATACAATATAGGGCTGCTTCCAAATGAAAAAAATTTGAGGATTTGGGAATCCAAACTGCAGCACAATAATTCACAAGATAATAATTCCATTATTTCTCCCCCTTCAAAAAAAAAAAAAACTTTCTGGGGTGTTAGGATGGCTGTCTACTAGCAGCCTAATCAGGGTAGGGGGTAGGTTGGGGAATGGGGCAGGTTATACAGAAGCTGTTTTTACATGCCAACATATTAATTCAACACTACAGCCCAAACCACCCATAAATATTGCCATGTGGAAAACCAGCCAGCGATGATCACTTCTTAGTACCAAATGGTTAAGAATCTCAAAAGATATAATAGTGTAGCAACATAAGCAGGAGATCTGGCCAGGAACAGAAAAACAATACAATTTCATGCATGCTGTCAAAGTGAGAGCTAAAAAATCAATTGTGCTGCCAGTAGGTTTGGGAACTTCACTTTACTTGGCTCATATAAAAAGATACTCAACTTTGTATTGCTGTATTCCCCCCATGGGTAGGTTTTTGGGATGAATCTGTTACAGGATCAATCGAGGACATTAATTCAATTAACAATTATCATTCCCAAATGAGAATTCAGGCTGAGCAACCAAAACAATCTCTCTAGAATACAAAACCACTCTACCTAAAAGCAATACCGATACCTTACAGCTGCCATCTCATTAGATGTTTCTTACCTATTCCCACATGGGATTCCAAGATCATACTAACATCATTGGCACCATCACCTATCGACAGTGTTATTGGGCTGCCTTTTAAATTCTTCACCATTCTGACAATCTAAACATTAAACATAAAAGAGGTATAGAAAAGGTCAAAGTCGAATGTGAGATTGTACCACATTAGGGGCAGATGCCTCATTCACACTTGTAAATGGAAGCCTTGCTAACAGAAAGGGAGTCTGTGCATATATGTACAATAGTTTCAAATTCTCAGAGGCAGAAGAATGCAGCTTTTCAAAATATAATACCAGTGCCCACTTGTTTCTGGTTCTGTGAACTGTTAAAACCCCCTGCCCCTTATCTACATTAAAGGCCAACACGTTTCCCTTCTTTTTTTTGTTGCTTCATGTATCCTTTCAGATCAGGTGTTGAATGCATGACAGAGGAGATGAGAAAGCTGATTGGGTCATCATGCATAGGGCTACCAAAGCAAAAGTGGGAAGCGACAGAACAATGTTTTGGGGTAAGCTCTTCCTCTCTCCTTCATGACACTCCCACTCCCCCTTAGTGTACCTCAACCTTTATTCCCAGGGACTTACCTAATGTTAAATTGTTGCACTCCTCTAGCTGCCAACTAAATTTCTCCCGCTGCCCAATATTATTTCATCTCTCCTATAGGTAGCTGCATTTTAAAAGGCGACATCTTAAAGGTAGTGAGACTTGCCAAAAATATCTGAGATTTAGATACTTTCTGCAGAAAGCTTTAGAAAGATAAAACGTTTTTTCCTTTTTCTTTTTTTACTGAGATATGTATGTGTAAAAAGCTTGTCACTATTCCTTGAGTGTATCTTTAAGGCGTCAATGACTCAGTTTTCATGGTAGGTACTGAATAAAATAAATCTTCTGGTGGAGTTACTTGTGGGAAGTGTATTGGGTAAGCAGCTGTCCTCCTACCCTATGTTTTAGATATGACTACTTTATGTGTCAACCCTCAGAACCCCTTGGAATCTAGCAGCTTTTAAAAGCTTATATAATCCAGCAGTTAAATAATGCCTTGTAAAAATTCTGTCCTCACAATTGCTTTCACCAGTCAGCATAAGTAAAACCCATTTTAAACTAAAATGATTAAAAATAATTTATACAAGGTTAAAGCACCCCACAGACTTCTTAAAAAAACAAAATCCGGTCAGGTTTTATTTAGCGTTAAATAGCATATCCCAAAACCCACATCCAATTCAGTTGAACACAAGAATGATGGTATGGTGAAATGCCAACTTTCCTGCATCCCTCCTCTCATCCGAATTCTTTTAAAAAACTTTGTAAGACTGTCAAGAAATAATCTATGAGCCTTTGGCCATATTAGAGAACCTACACTAAATTGGCTTTTTATTGGCTACAGTACTGGTTAAGCTAATTGTACTTATTATACTATGTGCAGATATGACTTGCACCTCAAGGAAGTAAAGCTACAGCAAGGAAAAGTCTAGAAAAGACAATTATCAAAGTTGACAGCTTCTGCATGCAAATATAGATTAAAAAGATTAATGCTTGTCTTTGCAGAAAGATAAAAGGATATATGATCATAGACTATAAAATAAGGAAAGATTTAGACAGATAAACATGTTTTCTCTTTGTTTGTTTTTATTTTGTTTTACTGAGCCCCAGATCACCTGGATTAAGAATTTATCTTCATTCTCTAGGATAACTTCATGAAAAAGAAATAAATTTACCAAAAGCTATTCACTGATCAACTAAACTGCATGTAATTCAAAGTGCAAAGCAATGAACAAAATACAAACAAAGACACAAGGCTTGGTCACACACTTTAAAAAGCATATGATGAAGTAGTAGAGACAGGGAATGAATACAAGAATATTAGATGATTAGATTAATAATATAAGATAACAATATAAAATAACCTGTGCAAGGGAATATATAAATTGTCATCGAAGTTGTCTACATAAGAAGGCCGACAATCTCAGAGAAGGAAGAGGGCACTGTATGCCACAGCGATCAGAAATGATTTTACAAAACAGTGTTTTGATCTAAACTATAAAAGACTGTTAAGTTTGCATGGATGGGGGAAAAAGGGGTTGTAATAGTATTTTAGAGAAAGAAATGTCATGTTCTGAGACACAGCCAGGTAAGTATAGTATATGCTCAGAAAACAGAGCTGGCTTGAAAAGATCAATGAGTTTTCATATAGCAGGAATGGACAGGTATACCTGGGGCCAGAACAATAGGGAGTGATATTCTGAAAGTGGCAGGCAGCACGGTGCAAGAGGAATGGGAAAAAACAAACAAACAAACAAAAAAACAAAACAAAAAAACAAAAAAAGACTGCAGGCAAAGAGAAATAAGGTGACTAGTTACAGGTGCAGTTCAATTAGTAGTTAAAGGTCTAGATGGGGCAAGTAATGGAGCAAAAGGAATGGATGGAAAAGACAAAGATGTACTAGAAAACAAATAGAATTCAGTGACTGAGATCACATGGTTGGGTCAAGCATGGGGGAAGTCAGCAGAGATTTCAAGGTTTTGAATCTAGAAACCTGGAAGTACAACGAGCGCAGTAACAGATGTAGAAAAAGACAAGGAAAATGACAATTGGGCCCTAGAGAAGGCTGAGCTGAGGTGATAAAGACACACCCAAGAAGATGTATTCACTAAGAAGCTACAGGAGTAAAGTAGAAACCCAAACATTAGGATTGGAGAAGTGACTTAAAAATCACCTATATGGTCATGACCAATGAGTAGGTGATAGCCCAGAAGAGACTATAGTAAGAGAAATAAAACAGACTGAGGACTGCAGTACAGGGGGCTCTGTATTCTGGGTGGGAGCAGCGTGGGGTCAGGAATTCAGACACCAGCCTGAGCAATGGCTGGTGTAGTTAAAACCCAGGTGAACAACTTGAGCAACAATGATAGTAGGGGGGCGGGAGAAGGGATATTGACTCTGACTAAAGGGACAGATTTCTATGGATCCTGTTCTGGCAGGATGTACTTCCTCAGCTGAGGCTAACCAGGGCTCTGAAGGTTGAACAAAAAAGAAGAGCAGCTGGCTGTTGTGGCGATTGAGAGCGAGAAGAAAGTAGAGAAAATGCTCTAAGTTAGGATGGGCTGTGTTTGTGTGTGTGCATAGCATGCAAGCATGTGTGAGGTAGTTTATATATAAAGGAGAATCCAAAGACACAGTCATCCCATGGGTGTAGAGCAAGGAGTTAAAGTATCTCAAGAAGCAAGACTAATACATATGAAAAACTACTCCACAGTGGATACAGAAGTGAAGTGTGTAACCGAGACTCTAAAGTTCCTTGGACCCAGTGAGTATAAGGAAGCAAGGTGAAGCAGATCAGTGTGGGCTGGAGGAGCTGAAAAAGACAGCACACGGGAAGTGGCCCTTGAGCTGGGTTTTGTGATGAGTATAATTTTTGTTAGGTCAAGAGGAAGTCAAAGAGAATTTCAGATGAGGAAATGATGTGAGAAAAGCTTGGAAGGTGGCATGTGGAGAGGACAAAAAGGGGGAACAATTCACACTGGATATGGGAGTTACGGTGGATACAAAGTATGTAGACACATATTTACGGCCCATAGGGTGAGCCCTGGGTGCCACAATGAATCACCTACCCTTCATCCTGAGGGACTAAGAAACCACTGAAAGTATCTAGCAAGAATATATGAAGAGAGAGGTAGTGTTTTAACCAGATTACTCTGGGAGTATGGGGAAAGAGATTAAAGGAGGGATTGTGAAAGCAAGGAAACAAAATCAAATGGTGTCTGTATAGTCATAAGGGCTTGGACCGGGCTGAAAGTAAAAGGTTTAAAAAGATGGCACAAAAATGCCATCTATGCCAAAGGTAGAAACAATAGGACATGCTGACTATATATGGAGTGAAGGAGTAGAGCACAGTCAGAGGTATTGGAGACTTAGATAGCAAAAGAAAAAAGGCACTGGTAACAGGAATGATGAAGACATAAAACAAACTGGCCTGAAGGGGAAAATTGTAGGATCTGTTTAAAACACTAGAATTTAATGTGACTGTGGGGAATCCATATGGAGCTGTCTAGCAGGCAGCCAGAAATATGAGACTTAATGAAAAGAAAGTCAAGACCAGAGACAACTGGTAATGAGGGAGAGGACAGAGGACGAAACAAAATAAAAAGACACTATATTGCCAAGTAGGGAAAAAAGTCAAGACTGTGGACCATCACAAAAACCAAGAAAGGAGAGTTTTAAGGAGGATGTAATTGACAGTGTCACCTGCAGCAGAGAACTGAGAAGAATGGAAGGCAGCACGATGGAGTCGGCAAGGAGGTCATTGTTGTTCCCCAGGCGATCCAACAGAGTAAGATGAGAAGAAAGAACGCATGAGACTAGGGAGGCAGCAGGCACCAAATATACATTAGAGAAGTTTGGAAGGTGAGGAACTGGACAGCCAGCTTGAGGGAACAACAAGCTGAAGCATAGGTTTCATTCAAATGGGTACAAAGACTCCTGACTTTGACCACAAAGAGGATGAGGTCGGGGAAGATGTAATAAGGTAATAGTGGCTCTTTGAAGAAGAAACAAATTGAAAGTAAAGTGAACATTTGCACATGTACATACAGAACTCCCCAGAATAGAATATTAACTAATATCCAGTTACCTGTGCTTTCTGTAATGGTGCCATCCGGCAGCAGAGCACTGCGGTGCACTTCATACAAATCTGTAGGAAAATGCTTTTGTAATTGTTAGAACCAGAGTCTTGACTAGAATTTAGTATCAATGACAATGTGGAGCCATCAATGATCAGTCCATATTCCTGATGTTCTGTCCATGCTCTGAAAAAGAAAAACAATGCTGTATTTGAATCTATTATACAATTCTATTTAAGAACCTGATTCTTTTAAACTACAAAGAGGAAGATTGCACATAAGAGTCATCAGTAATCTGCTTCCTGAACCTATAAATTCTTAAGCAACTGTCTCAATTAATGGCACAACACAGGCTTTTCATCACAGGTTTGAGACTCAAGGTGCCTATACTGATGACATTAAGTTCTAAAAGGTGTAAAAATAATGAGCAGTCAGTCTCACTGAAAGTGAGCTCTGGCTGGTGTCGCTCAGCTGGTTGGAGTGTTGTCCTGTAACCATAGAGTTGTGGGTTTGATACTCGGTCTGGTCTTGGAAGGCAGCCAATTGACGCTTCTCTCTCTCACTTCCTCTCCCTCTAAAAACAAAAACAAAAAGCGTCTTCCGGTGGAAAAAAAAAAGGTCCGTTAAAAAAAAGAAAACTGAAGATGAATTTTGGGAACTACAGATCAGTCAAACTCTGATATAAAGGCAAATCATAGCTTGAAGCAGCTAGAGGAGCACAAGACCTTCGACCATTGTCCTTTATAAAATTATAAAGGGTCTTAACTCTGAGAGGGGGGATTGTTATTCTTTATTGTTATAAAAATAAACTAATAAAAAAAAAAGACAAATCATTAGTCAGTCTAAAAACTCCTTAACAATAGAAGGAAAAGAAAAAATGTCTTTGGGGTATACAGTCACAGAAAACCTTTTCCTAATATTTTTGCCCGCATGATATAAATTATCAGGATACCTGGCTTCTCAAATAAGATGCAATACCTAAAATATATGGTGTTCATTAAAGAATACCATACAGTGATATATATTCCTTAAATAAGTATCATTTTATACTAGGTTAGTGGTTCTCAGCCATAGCCTTTCCATTAGAATCATCTGAGCAGCTTTAAAAAATTGCCCATGCCTAAGGTCTATCTGTCCCAAAACAAATTAGATCAAGAGTATTCTGGGAAGTACTCAGTTATATATAGGTATGCTTTAAAAACCTCTGTAGGTGCCCTGGCTGGTGTGGCTCAGTGGACTGAGCACCAGCCTACCAACCAAAGGGTCGTGGTTCAATTCCCAGTCAGGGCACATGCCTGGGTTGTAGGCCAGGTCCCTGGTTGAGGGTGAGTAAGAGGCAACTATACATTGATGTTTCTCTTCCTCTCTTTCCCCCCTCCCTTCCCCTCTCTCTAAAAATAAAGTATTAAAAAAACAAAAACAAAAACAAAAACAAAAAAAAACACCTCTGTAGGTGATTCTTATCCATAACCAGGACTAAGAGGTATTAGGTGCCAGAAAAGACAAATGTAACCAGTGCCAAGTATTTAAGAGAAACACATAAGGAAAAACTTACAACTGAGAAAATTCTATCAATTAACGTGTCATTTTTACAATGAAGAAAAAAATAGTGATTAGTCAATATTAGCTCAGGAAATCTGGGGTGCCATTTAAGAACCACTGCAGTGAAAGTATTAGACACAGCTTGATCTCATTATTATATATTCATTTGTCTAAGTTGATAGTTCTCCAAGTTTAATGTTTTAAGGAATCTTGTTAAAATTTCTGGGACTCTTGTAGATTCTGATTCAGTAAGTTTGGAGTAGGATATGAAATTTTATATTTCTA
Source organism: Furipterus horrens (assembly GCF_987537825.1). Lineage (NCBI taxonomy): Eukaryota > Metazoa > Chordata > Mammalia > Chiroptera > Furipteridae > Furipterus > Furipterus horrens. Next base: position 18,474,853 of record NW_028327187.1, on the reverse strand, counting down.
ACAAGTTTCTGGTGATAATGGAACTGATGTTCTAGGGATAAACTTTGAGTAGTGAGAGTGTAATAAGTCTCATCTATCCTTTATTCTATATTTCTTGGGTGTATACTGCTAACACCATAAAATTTTGTACTTATCCATATTTTGCTTCATAATTTTATAACCATTTTTTTACTAAAGAAATTATCAATCATGTGTTCTCCTTCTTTGCTCCCCTACCCAGAGAGCTAACTTAATGTACATAAAACAATGGCTCAATAATCAATCAAGCAGGATTTGTAAACATCAACGATAACTAGGCTATATAGAAGAATGAAAAGAATTATTAACTAATCTTTCCCTAGAGAACAGAAAATCTCCTTGTGGTGACAGAAGCATATATGATAGATTATACCCGACCATACAAGATATTAAATAGTCAATATCCAGTGACTGGCACAATAAATATACAGGAAAAACAGTGGGTTCTTTGTGACATGTAATATCTGAAATGGAACTTCAAAGACAGGGCAGAAATTGGTGGCGGGAGAGAATGTATGTAGTGATGTACTAGGAAAGCAAGCTGAAAATGTCACTTGAGGCCTTTGGTGCAAACTGATCTTTGGGTAATGACCACTAATGTTTCTGAGCAGGGACATGATAAGGTCAGTACTTTACATTTAAGGCCCATTTGTCTGGCAGAGGGGCTAAAGTGATTTGAGGTTTGAGTTGCTACAAATCTGATGTGGAGCACTAGTGGTGAAACTGAGAACACGAATTAGGCTAGGAGGCTGGCCTGAAGTGGAAGGGACAAAGGAGCATAAGCTGGCAAAGGTGATTCTAGGTCTGACACCTATGTAACCTGGGGACAGACTGTACCCACCCCACTCTAAACAGGTGATCCAGGAAGAGGGAATGTTCTGAGCTGATCAGTTAAGTTTTCTCTAAGCCCTGGCTTTTGTTAAAGTGCTGCAGAGCTGCTGAATGGTGCTATGGACTGAACTGTGTTTCCTGAAAAGTCCTACATTGAAGCCCTTACCCCAATGTGATGGCATTTGGATATGGAACCTTTGGGAGATACTTAGGTTTAAATAAAGTCATGAGGGTGAGGCCTTTTTGATAGGATCAATGCCCTTATAAGAGAAAGAGACACCAGAGCTTCCTCTCTCTGCAGTGTGGGAACACAGTGAGAAGAAGGCTGCCTTCTGCAAGCTAGAAAGAGGGACCACACCAGATGTGAGGAATTAGTTTCCACTGTTTAAGCTGCCCAGTTGTAGTCAGAGCAGACAAGGACAAATGGACCAGTAAAATGCATGTAATTTGGACTGCCTTTATAAGTATCACTTGACTAAACGAAGGAATCATTAATCATAGGCAATTAATAAAAATCTCTTTATTCTCATTGATGCCCAAATACCAGAAGAACAACAGCTGTTTTAGAATTGGCCGTAGCCTCATAAATGTGGGCCATTCATGTTTAAAGTTGGCTTAAACACTAAAAATGAGAATGCGAATATAGCATAGTTGTTAAAGATATAGCATGGGCTCTGGAATTGGACAGACTTGTTCCACCCCTTATTAGCTTTGTCATCTTGAACTAAGTCATTTCATCTCTCTGAGCCTTAGTTTTCCGATCTGTAAACTGAAGAAAATAAGATTGCTTTATTGGGCTGCAGTGAAGATTAAATGAGAAAAATTATATAACGTGGTTAACATTGTTTCTGGAACAAATAGCATGCTCAAGAAATGCAAAATAGTATTATCTAAGGGGTCTTTCAATTTAGTGCAGGCACATCTTGTGGCATTCCTGAAGAGGAAATAGATTTGCTTATGGCCAATGTAAATTCCAGTAACTGGTTTAGACAAGGCTAAGCCTTGGTCAGTGATACGTATAGGAAAATAAATCACTGAATTATTGTGCAATCAGTGGCTTTCCTTGAGATCCTTAGGTTCCACAAGTTCTTCTTAAGTAAGCAGCTAGTTAAAAGCAGACTCGAAGTGTCCATGTTAACAAGATTTTGGCTCCCTTTGGAAATCTGGGGCATGAAAATCCACACAGAAAATTACTCCAGGGTCTCAAAATGCATGGAAATGATTACAAAGACCGGTTGTATTACATTCAGTTTAAGAGACTGTGAAAAGAAGTATTTTTTCTTAACATGGACCAGGCCAGAATATCAATGTTAAATACCCAGACCCTAAACATTGAGAAATGGAACTAGCTCCCTAGACCAGGTGCAGTGTTTTCTTTTAAATTAAAAGAGAGGTAGAAAGTGCCAAATAATGTCAACTGGGCTGCTAGCCATAACCTCAGGGAAGGTTTTAAGTTATAAGGATAATATACCTGCAAACAAAGAATGATAAATTAAAAAAAAAAAAGGAGCCTTCTGCATAAGCAGCTGTGATTTACACCAGTTATCAATGCCTAAATATAAGAAACCAATGTGCTCTCTTACTTTTTAAGGCTTCTAGTACTTTTAGGAAATTCATGCAGCATCTTCTTACGATATTCTATCAACAATTCATGTAATCGATCTTCTTTCCTTTCACTTTCTTCAATGGTTTTTGTGGTCAGTTCTAAGAGCTCGGTGCTGGTTTGGAAAAGGCGGCAGGCATAGCAGGTGGATTTGGCTGTCTCCATTTTATCCCCAGTAAGCACCCAGACTTTCAGACCTGCTGCATGCAGAGCTTCAATGGTCTCAGCTGCTTGATCTTGTAGCCTGGGAACACAAAGGAAATCTTGTTATCCTCAAAAATTCCTCACAGAGATTCTGTAAGAAGGCTTATTAAAGAGAATATTTTTAAAATTCACAGCATTTCTAGAGTCCGGGCATGGTATCACAGTTGGTTTTCTTATATAGCCTCTATTCTGAGTGTATTTTTCTCTAGCATAGTTTTACTTATTAAAGTGAATTTCAAATAATGAATTTGGAAAAATTCATGACATCTCTTGATATAACTGGTAGTACCCTATGGCAGAACTGAGAATCATCTTCTTAGCTAAAATGTTCAGAAACTCATCAAGCATTCTTATTCATTTTCACTTTAGCATATTACATTGTATTTTGTATCTCACCACACAAATACTTAACATGGTTCAAAACAGAAAGGGCCAAAGACATTCTAATGAGATACTGAGGGAAGTCAGTGAATCCCATCCCTGAAGATCTTTAAGAATCAGAAAGCCAACCATCTTGAAAGGGAATTTAAGCATAATTCTGAAAGGCAGGGATAAAAGGAGAATGATACTTCCTTTTGAGTTCCTTTTGGCAAAAGGATAAAATGAAATTATACTAAACAAATTTCATTAGAATTTCAGTAGCTTCCAGTGTGGCTGAATGTTTGTAACTTTTTGTTTGGTTAAGTCTCACAATTTTCACTTATAATTTCTAAAAAAAAAACAACACAAAAAACAACCTAAAATATTAAGAGTCTAAAACTTTCAGGAAGATCAATGCTGGAACTCTGCAATCATGTCTGTCAGAGCTCAACTTATTGGTTAAAGAAAACCATTTTAAAGTATGTAAATACAAGCTCTAGTCTGTTAAATCAGGTTAGAATGAGTTCTCATGTTATTTGTTCTACCTTGAATTTCCTTTCTGCTCATCTCTGTCAAAGTTTTACCCATTCTATCAGGCACCAGCTCAGCTCACATGATGCCTCCAGCACAAAGCTCCCTATACATAATAAGACTGTTTTATAAATATCTGCATAAATAAACGGATGGCTTAGTAAATAGTCAAAAGACCTTATAGATGATAGATTCATTCTTCTAATCCACAAATATTTAACTTAAAAACCATTCCCACAAACAGTTCAAAATCTGGTGTGTAGATAATGCAAAACCAAAGATTTCAAAACCGAAGATTAAATTACCAATCTGAACAGATACCACCCTAAATGATTGGGTGTTAAAATAAGAAGAATATCATTTTTTAGTTACTTGTCTTCTACTGCAGTGGCTCCAATTAAATTCATGTTTGTCTCAATATCATCAAAAATCTTTTCCATTTTTTCTTCTCTGTCTTGTAAGGACATTTTTGCCTCTATGAGCTGTCTGTCAATTCTTTCATAATCATCTGGAGCAATTTCTTTGAAGGCTACACAAAGTGTCCGATACCCATCCTAGGAACAAAATAGGAGCTCTCTAGTTATCCAAATAATTATAGAAAAAAAGCACATTTTCTTTAAGTATCTTGCTTTACAATACAAAAGAGAAATTCTGACACATTCTTAGTTAAAAAAATTACAACTATAAAGGTAAGGTTCAAAATAACAAAATAATTATCTCTGGGGTTAAAAAAAGAAAGCAGGACATAATACAAAGATTTGTGAAAAGTCTTTAAGGTACCAAATTCTGAAAAGAAACTTAATCTAGGATATTTTATATTAAAATAAGAAAAACAATATTACTAAAGCCCCAAATCTAAAAATAGACCATAAAAATAAGCTAAAAATTCATGTATACTGTTATTTAAATAGCAATCTCATAAGCATAGCCATGTTCAGCATTTCTCTTTCTGTGTCTTGGGGGTAGAGGTGTAGGCTCACCATTGCATTTTGTTCCACATGGGCTTTAGTTGACTCAATTTCATGATTTTGCACCCTGGGAAAAACTGCTGAGTCTGCTCCTTTACAAAACAGAAGTATATCTCCTAAAATAAAGAACCAAAGTACTCGACTTAGAATTTTAAGACTTGTACTGGGGCTTTGATAACATAACCATTAGGGTGGATGCTCCTACGCAGCTGTTATATGAGTATATCCTGAGCCTGCCTTGCAATGCTCACCCAAATGCAATGAGACATCTTGACCTTTTCTTTTTCAGAACAATATTCACCACCTCTTAAGGCAATATGGATGCAAGTAATAACTCATAGTTTAAAAAAAGTACTTGTTAAGATATATTTCCTTCTAGTGACTCACGAAAGACTGCTTGTGTCAAGAAGCTGCATCTGAATGACTTTTGAACATATTGTCACCACGGTCTAAAGGGCACATGTGGCATCTACAGATGTCAAGGACTAAACTCATTCTCAAACAAGATAAAATCATTTTAAATAACTATACAAATTAGCTTTTAAAACAGTGGCTTGATGGTTTTTACCGAAAACTTGAGAATAGCTTGGAGAATGTTAGTAGAAGTAGTTTTATATCAGTCCATGCATCCATGAAAGTAGTCATAGTTGAGCATCCTTATAAGGCAAAATGCTGAGTCAAACAACTTAAAAGTAAAAAGTGTAGCTCTCATATTAAGGCCCTTGGCTGGCCACTTCCCCCTTTTGCCATTTGTGATAGAATGCATATGTGCATGTGCACAGGTAAAAACAGCCAATTATTTCAAATGTTAAGTGTTTTTTTTTTTTTATTTTCTCTCACATACCCAATTTGCTTCAAAGTCACAAAGCAATTCCACATTCACATAATGCAAAGTCGGATACATTCCCTCTAGAGTCTGTCTGTATCTTCCCATTCTCACATCCAGGAAGTTACAACAGATTTAACACTAAAAAAGTAGAGTACTAGAAAATTAATTAAGGATATTTTAGAAAAAACTACCTGGAGACACACACACACAACACACAGACAACACTCTCTCTCTCTCTCTCTCTCTCTCTCTCTCTCTCTCTCTCTCTCTCTCTCTCTCTCTCTCCCCCCCCGCCCCTCTCCTGACAGCCCACAAATGGGGCCGGAGTTCTCTCCATGAGTCTTGTTGAAATTGAGCAGAAGGCATCCCAACCACCACGGCTCCTCCCAGAGATACGGGGTGGGGGACCCTGGGATGATGGTGCCAGTTCCCTTGCAAAGTGCAACCTTCTTTACTCTGTCGAAGAGGACACAGTGCTGGGGTAACATTACAGTGGCCTTCCCCATTTGGCGAACCCTTAGTTACCTTTATTTAGCTCACTGGCTTCCAGGGAATGTAAAGCAGTGGGGAATGAGGAATGTCAGGGAGGGATAACCAGCAGCTCTCTACTCTCAAGGACTTTACGGCTAGTAATCGCAAACTGCATAATTGTACAGGGCTGCTGCACGTAGATGTTATTGGTGATTGATCAGTCATATCCAAACAAAAAAGTCAGCCTTTCAGTCCCTATTTGGACAACCGGGACTGTGGAGTAGAGTTCAAGTCTCAAGAAAATGTATATGCTGTCATATCAGGGGTTCTGCCACTGACAGTCTGGCAAGCCGAACCTATGTGCTTACTTACATAAATTCGTTAAGGCCTATACAAAAGCTACTGCTTTGTATGCTGTTAGGTAATCATATGCTACCACATGAAATGTTTCCTTTCTTGAAATTGTCAACAAATAAATTTAAACTGAAAAGAGAGAAAAAGTCAAGTTTTAAAAATACAGACCTGCTTGAGTCTTCACAATGACACTCATACGACGGCGGACAGAATCAAAGTTTAAGGTGTGAAGAAGTTCATACCTTTTATGAGAAGAAAAATGAGAAAAGTAAAATACCTAGATCACATTGGAAAAAATAAAACACTAGAGAATCATCTCGAGATATTTCAACATCTTAAATAAGTAGAGCTCTCCTTTTTGAGTAAGGGGTGTTAATTATATGTACAACTGGTGATTTTTGTTGCGTTTTTGAAACTTCTCAGCACTTACAACACTCTGACACCACTGTGGGTAAGGGGTATCTGTATCCTCTCATTATAATACTTGAAATCGTAAGGAGAGAGTAACTACACAGGAATGGGGGACCAAGAGATGTCCCACCAAGCCATAGCTGAAGAGGTGTAGAAATAGTCACACCCTTCCAATTATTTTGATCATCTATGGAACGGCAACTATGTGTCAGGCACAGTGCTAGGTACTGGAAACTAGACAGGAATCTGCCTGAGTCTCTTCCCTCAAAGGGCTCCTCATATGACAAGGGAGTGAGGAGGGTAATGAGATGAGAACCTCCCAGTCTGCCAAATATTGTAATAAAGGAACGCAGAGTGGAGATGTGGGGGCACAGAACAAAGACATGCGAAGGAAGGCTTCCTGGAAATAGTTGCACCTGAGTTGTGTTCTCTAGACGTGATATGATGAAGAAAGTGTAGCATGGCATACTGAGTACAGGGAAGAGCATGTGCAAAGGCACGGGAGCATGTTATCACACAAACCATGGGAGGGGGGATATAAAGTAGTTCACTGAGGCTTGAAATCTAGTTGATAAGGGAATAAGAGAAGTAAGCAGGAGCTGGGAAAATGAGAACACTGTGGGATTTTATCTTAAGAGCAATAGGAATCCATTGAAGAGTTTAAACAGTGGAATGATCTGATCAGATTTGTGTGCAGATGGCTGAGCTATATTAATCAAATGAAAGAATGCAAAGGGGTAAAAATAAGTTAATTATTAACAAAATGTGAAGAAATATTTTCTTGAAAATAACTTGGATACAAGCATTTGGCTTAAAACTATTTATTACAAAGCTTGTTTTTGATGGGAGTGAGGAGGTCAATGCTTTTGGATATGTGTGTATGCAAGATATCTACATGTAGCATTTCATTTGGTGTTGGCCAAGTTGGGGACACTGTTGTGAACTGGCTAGAATCTGAACTGATGATGGGTCTGGGCTCTTGGAAGTCAAGCCAAAGAGACTTCCTCTGGCTTCTGGGCATATCTCCCCAGAGGTGCATATTCCCCAAGCACATCTACTTGTATTACAGGTTTGTGTCATGGGTCTCATGAAAAGCTGTAGGCCAGAATGTAAGCCAGATGATTAAATTTCAAGTTCAGATGAAGCAATTCAAATTCATCACAGAGCCTAATTCAAATCTGCTATTAAGCTAAGATGGCTTTGCTCGCTGGGGGGTGGGGTGGGTGACACTGACTCATCAGAGTACTTGTCCCAAGGCTCAACCCTGAGCATCTAGAGCAAGACAAAGCTTCTGACACCAAAGCTGCCATGACTGGCTGGGCTTGAAAAAAATCCCAATTACTGGTTGGGTTCTGGACAGAAGGTTTCATGTATGCTCACTGCTTTTTCTTGCAGCATGTGTTGGAGACCTGAAACGGCATTTTAATTTCAGAAAGGAAGTCCAGGCAGACTCTCATTCAGGCTACTGGACCCATATGTGAACGAAACTGGTATGCTTTACACCTCAAATCTCAGTTTCTGTCATTCTATGAAAAAATGTCTTTCTCCTCCTCCAACTACATTTACAGAAAACTCTGAACTGGGAGAGCAGAGTCCTACACTTACAGGTGCAATTAGCTTCCTTTGCTGCCCTTGACTGTGGGGTTAAGACAGGACAAACAAACACATAGTGCTACTACTTACTCTTCTATTTCTTTTCTTTGGTTCTCTACTCTCATATGGCCATTCTGAATTCCTAAAAACGTGAACCCATACCTGTCAAAAACAATAAAAAAGATCTTTGTATATCTCTAAAGAATGATTTATTTCCTTTGCACTGGGGTTACTTGTAATCTTTTATTGTTTTCTTCTCTCATATGAACTCAATCTACAACCATATTTCCGTTTACTGGCTGAGATGGTAACACAGAGCAAGTCCCAGTCACAAATTGTAACTGTGAAAGATGCAATTTGTAATTCTAATTCTGTAACTAACACACTCGGTGATCTTTTAGCCACTTAATAATCTGGGCCTCATGGGTAAAATGGGACTATTGTTACCAAATTATGTCAAAGTCATTGGGAGCACTTTAGAAATAACGTGTTATACAAAAATTGGTCATCATTATGATTTGCAAAATATAACATGAACATTTAAACTTCTGGCTGGAATGCATAAATAGTAATGCAAGTTATATCTATGCATTACTATTTTCTTTTTGCTCTTAATTGTTAGGGTTTGGGAATATTTCCATAAACTTTCAGATAAAGGAGTCTGACTTTTTATTAAAGAATAAGAATAGTTACTTACGAGATAAGGTTACTGAAGCAAGCAGAGAAAAAAAAAAAATAACTCCTGTCCTGTGACTTCACTTTTTCAGGACAAGACAGGAAGTGCCATTTTTCACTATTCAAACATGCTAATGTATTTCTCTACAGCTTCCCTCAGGTTTTTTAAAACAACTTTATTGAGGTATAATTGATATACAAAGAACTGCACAGGTTTAATGAGTCAATTTGATGAGTTTGGACACATGCAAACACCTGTGATACCATCGCCACAGTCAATGTAAGAGACATATCTGACACCTCTCAAAGTTTTGTGTCCCTTTTTTGTTGTTGTTGTTGTTGTTGTTTGTAGTAAAAACACTTAACATGAGATCTACTCTCTTAACAAACTTGAAGTTCTAAAATACTGTACTGCTAACTATAGGTATGGTGCTGTACAGGTCTCCAGAACTTACTCATCTAGAATAATGTTAAGTGCTTACTTTGTAGCTCCTTTCACCAAAGCTATTTCATCTGGTGAGGAGGACACATAGGTTAATTCAGCTGATTCTGTAGTTCCATCAACAGCATCATTTGTTTTAATTTCTACAGTATGGCATAAACACAAGGCACGCAGAAAGAGCTCTTCTCGATTCTGTTAAACAGTAACAAAAATAACTATATTATTTTCACTTTGATCACTTGGTAACTAGTCTGTGAAGAGAGATATTAATGTGAGAAAAAGTTATAACCTCTAGTAAATTCAGTTAGCAGAAATTTATTAATTCTTAATACTCAACTGAGCTATATATCCTCCTAGCACCTAACAGCATTCCTGGTTCCCAGCTAACATACCTATGGGTTGTGTTAACTCGTTCAGGTTAGTGTAGCTCCAGCTAATACCAAAGCATTGACTTCTTCATGGCCTAATAGAGTTTATTCAATGTCTAATTCACAATCGGACCATAGCTCAGTCACAGGGAGACTCTGGTTCATTTAATGCCTAGACACTCCTGGGATTTGAATGATTTGAATAGAGATCATTCTTGGAGCAGCTCATATTTTTTAAAGACAAAGCACAAAAAATTATGATCACACACATCAGTTTTACCCAAATGCAGTTTCCCATAATTCTCTCCACTTATAAATTCTACAATACTTGTTTACAAATTCCAGAGGTGTTAGTAAAGGAAGAAAGGTAAAATGAGAGAACAAACAAATGGTTATTCAAAAGTCTATGTCACAGGCCCAAATTCTTCATTTCTACTATGCAGGGTTAACACATGCATACATATATTTATTTCTGAAGGTAAAATGGTAATGCAGAAAACACCACCTTATCTGCTTTGTCAAAATATGTTAAGGGTCCATCAGTTTGAGAGAGTCCATCAGTATCCTGAGTTACAGCTTTATACTTGTGCCCATCTATGCAGCATTCAATGAATTCCATGCTGTTTTCTGTGAGTGTTCCAGTTTTATCTGTAAATACATAGTCCACCTAAAAACAAGGATACAAACATACATTTTAACTTTGTTCAGTGTGATTAATTTTTGGTTGGGTGTAAGGCAGAGCAATTTTCGTATCCATAGAAAACACCTTTTCTAAGACTTCTTGTCCAATGTCAGGCAGTTACAATATTATCAAATGCATGAGAAATAAGTATTTTTAAAGACACTGAAACAGTATCACATGTCTAAGGTAGATCTACTCACATATAGAAGATTAATAAGAAGGAAGAATGTGTCTATTTTATCAAAGGACCCTTCAATTTAACACCTACCCAATTTGATATAAAGAAATTACATAAGAAAAGTCAATTTCCCAAGGGCGAAACAAGAACACACTGACCACTTATTTGATAATACATATATTTGATAGGAACCTAAATGAACTGGGATATAATAAAACTTTTCCTTAAAAAGTACAATATTCTATAAATATACTTGATGAAATAAAATGCATTGTTTTATATAATATGTATAAGAGCTATAAAATATAGATGGGACATGGGAAATAATGTTAAGTTACTTGATCAAGAGACACAGTTAAGTCAATAATGATCAAAAACATAATTGAAATTTCATGTACTATTTATATTTTCAGATATGTCTCAGAAAAGTTTCCAAACTAAAAAAAGCAGAGTTTTATGATAGGTTAAAGTATAATATAAGCATACTTTCACAAATAATGGAAAAAATAAGCTACAAAATAAATTTTCCATGTAAAATAAGTCATTTTGAGCATTTCCATTTTATCTCTGTTTTTATCTCTTCTATTTATAACATCTGGCTTTTGGAAACCCACTATTTTATCCTTCTTTTGGCAATTTATGCTTAAATAGTTAAAATTATGGGCTGGCAGGAAAAAGCATAAGCACAAGATTAAGGCTTCTATTATGTAAGGGAAAAAGAGAGGAAATCCAGCAGTACTTGCTTTCTAATTATTTTTCAAAGCTTTTCACATTAGCAGCACTGGTACAAATATAGCGTTCCAATCTTGCTTTTTTTTTTTTTTTTTACCTCTTAGCCAGCCAAGTTTGAATTCTCTCTGTAAATTAATCCAAGTGGTATTATTCCTGTGTTGTTAGATTTTTTCCAGTTAAATGAGTCTTTGGAGCCTTTTTTCAGATCAAAATGATTAACCTTCATTTTCCCTTAGAGGTTATCCTGGGTTGTTGTACCTCCTGTGCTAGGTGAACATTAATTAACACATTCAGAAATCTTTTATGAGTGTCAAAGGTGGCACTTTAAAAAATATAAAAGTGTAACTGTTTGCCGAAATATAATAGGTTGTGCAGTATGGCTCTGTGTACAATAAATCTCAAGGTACAGGCCAATCAACTATAAACTAATATAGTAACTATTAAACTGTGGTGTGCATCACACTTATTTGGAGGGCTTGTTGAAACTCAGATCAATGGGCTCTATTCCCAGAGCTTCTAAGTCAGTAGCTCTAGGACAGTGTCAGTTAATGTGAATTTCTAGTAATTTGTGAAGTGATGTTAATGCTGCTGGCTCCAAGATCATACTTGAGAATCACTGCTCTAATATACACCCTATATTAAGGAAAGGAGGAGGAGAGGATTAGCCGTTATTAAAAAGTATGTATTCTCATATCTAAGGAAGAGGGAGGGCTAAAGAATGAAGAGACTGCTTCTTGCCTCTGACTCTAACCAGCCTCTTCCTCTTTGGTGGCAGATCTGAACCAGCAAAATAGGCTCCTTTCTATCAACAGGCTCAAACCCACCACTTTATGGATAGAAAGCCTAAGGTGAGATAGGTGTTCTAAGGTACAAAGAATCTGAACTGAAGGTTGAACCCATGAAATAGCCTATTTCAGAGTTCAAAATTGGTCAACAATGTTCAACCTAACGGGACACTTGGAATGCAGTCTTGGCTCTAGCAGTTACTAACTTTGTGACCTTGGAAAAATTCTCTTTATCTCTCTAAACTTTAAATATTAAGCTTAAATAACTAAACCTGCTGCACAAGGCTGTAAGAATACAAAATAAAGCTCAACAATAAAACTGTTTGTAAACTATGATGTGTTATACAGATGTTGCTTGTCACTGCTACTGACTGAAGCAAAATTAAATATACTGGACTCTTGGACTTCTGGCCAAGATGGAGGCCTAGACTGACATGCTCTGTCTCCCTGCAAAACTAAGAAGGAATACAACTACGGAAAAACCAGAAATAACCAGAAGTTCCAGAAAATAAAGCTACAGTATGGAAGTCCAACGTATGAAGTTATAAAGAAGTGGTGCTCATCTGGACAGGTAGGAGGGGCAAAGCTGGGCAGAGAGGTCAAGCTGCGCCGGCGGCAGCAGCTGCAGCGACCGGTGGAGGGACTGTGGTGAGGACAGACACCTGTATTTAAGGGGAGGCGAGAAGTGCCTGGGGAGCACCTCTGGCTGCAGACCAAACCCGTCAGCTCGCAATTCCAACGCGCTGGGGAAGGCAGACCCCCATAGAGATCCCAATTAGACAGCTGACCAGAAAGCAAATACACGAATTAACGGACGAACAGACAGATAATCTTTCTGAGGCTCAGTTCAGAGCTATAGTTATAAGACAGCTTAGAGAAATAACAGCGGGACTTAATCAAGTCGGGGAAGGAATGAAGGCTAGTCCTGCTGATATGAATGAAAACACATACGAAACTAGTGGTGAGGGAAGAAAAACCAGGGATCAAATCAACAAATCGGAACATAGGAAAGGAACAAACAGTCAACCAGTGCAGAAAGAAGAAATGAAAAGTGAAGAAAATGAGGAGAGGCTCAGAAACCTATGGGGCAGGTATACGCGGGCCAACATCTGAATCATAGGGTTGCCAGAAGGTGAAGAAGAACTAGAACTGGAAAAATTATGTGAAAAAATAATGAAGTAGAACTTCCCTAACTTGGGGAAGGAAATAGACTTACAGGTCCAGGAAGCATAGAGAGTTCCAAATAAACTGGACCCAGGGAGAACCACACCAAGACACATTATCATCAAAATGTCAAAAATTAAGGATAAAGAGAGAATCTTAAAAGCAGCAAGAGAGAAGAAGAGAATTATGCACAAAGTGGTCCCAATCAGACTATCAGCTGATTTCTCAAAAGGAATTTTGCAGGCAAGAAGGGACTGGCAAGAAATATTCAAAGTAATGAAAAGCAAAAACCTACAGCCACGATTACTCTATCCAGCGAAGCTGTCATTCGGAATAGAAGGGCAGAGAAATGCTTCCAGGACAAAGTAAAACTGAAGGAGTTCATCAGATCCAAACCACTGTTATATGAGATGTTAAAGGGACTTGTTTAGGAGAAGGAGATCAAAACTATGAACATTAAAATGAAAACTGTATCACAACAACCAACAACAGAAGCTAGGGAACTGAAACAAAGGCAGACTAAGTAGGCAACGAGATTGGGAAAAGAATTATAGGTATGGGAAACATATTGGGGGGAGGTCAGCGGGGAGGGGGAAGGGGGAAAAGGGAGGGAGATGGTACAGGAATTAAGAAGCATAGTAGGAGGGAGTGGAGTAGACAGGAAGAGGTTGAGAAGAACTATATGCACAACCAATGGACATGGACTAAAAGGGGGGGACAACTGGAGGGGGGGTCACTGAGTTGAGGGGAAAAAAGGGAAAAGAAATTGGGACAACTGTAACAGCATAATCAATAAAACATATTTAAACAAATACTGGACTCTTTTCATCATCCCACCTTCCCTAATTTTTCTGAAATATTATGCTATAGTTAGGTATGATATGTGTATTTCCCCAACTAAATGGTGAAAGGTTGAGGGTTTCTTGCTTACTTTATAAAAATAACCTCAGTACCAAAAACATATCCTGGATACACAGAAGTTCAATACACACCCCTGGGTTTAATTGTTGGAATCCGAGTATATACTCAGACACACCATTAAGCACAGCTGCAAGACTGAAAGGGGATATAAAAAAAGAGGCTACCCCCAGAGTTCTTATTTTTCTTCAAGATACATAGGTTGAAACCATTTGGTTGTCTAAAATACTGATGTCTGATTGTAAAAGACCCCATCCTTTCCAACTGAACTGAGTGAGCAGTCTACTTTTTGTTTCTCAAAGTAAAACGCTGTCCTAAACATATCTTACTATTTTTAAAAATATGAATATAGGTCATTTTTAAAGAGGTTAAGCAAGTGTTTCCAATGGTGTTGGTGAAAACTAATTGAACCGCTACAGATCTAACTGCAAAATCGTCCCTTGCTGCTTCCTCAAGTCTCCCATCAGTAGTTGGACCGATTGTTGAAATGAATACGGGCGAGGCTGAGTCAAGAAATTCAAACTTTGCAACTGTAGGAGCAGGCTCAGAAGACTGGGTGAATGCCATTGAGTTTGTTCCCGGGCAGCCCTACTGTGGCCCTACGGCCCCTTCTTGCACTGAAGCCCCCCTGCAGGGCTCAGTGACCAAGGAAGACTCGGAGAAGGAGCAGCTGCCGGCGGTGGATACAAAGCAGCAGCTCTGCCCCTACGCTGCTGTTAGAGAGTGCCGCTATGGGGAGAACTGTGTGTATCTCCATGGCGACGCCTGTGATCTCTGTGGGCTGCGGGTCCTCCACCCCGTGGATGCTGCCCAGAGGTCACAACACATAAAATCTTGCATTGAGTCCCACGAGAAGGACATGGAGCTCTCGTTCGCCGTCCAGTGCAGCAAGGACAAGGTGTGTGGGATCTGCATGGAGGTGGTCTACGAGAAGGCCAACCCCAGCGAGCGCCGCTTCGGGATCCTTTCCAACTGCAACCACACCTACTGTCTCAAGTGTATTCGCAAGTGGAGGAGCGCTAAGCAATTTGAGAGCAAGATCATAAAAGTGAGGCTTCTCCCCAGTCCTCGTTTGTGCTTTCTGTTTTGGGGAAGAATTTAGTATGTTGTGCCTACTTTCAACCAGATGGACCGCATTTAAATGCATGCATTTTATCTAGAAACTGGGGTATTCTTCTTATTGGGATTTCTTCTTTGTATTTCAGCTAGCTTCTAGGTTAGTTGGTATATCTTTTATTTGAATGAAGAAACCCTGTGTATCAGTTAGTAGAATCTTCGTGCTTTTTCTGAGGAGATTGTGTTTAACGGATTAGCCTGTTCAGGCTCAGTGAACAAACTTGCCTAGCTCTGAATGTATGTTTCCTGATGTTTTACATTTTCCATGTTCCTATTCCATCCATTAAGCTAGCCAACAACCCACCATCCTTTAAAGATTGTTCTCATAACGGAACAAAACAACATAACTGAAACAGAGCAAAGTTATAAGAAATAAATTTATTTCAATGGAAAAAAAAAAGAAAAAGAAAACTAATTGACACTGCTTTTAGTAACATAGAAAGCCCTCTATTATCTTAAATTGTGAATCATCAAAGAGGAAACTGGTTATATTGCATTTTGTGTTCCATTGAAAGCTAAATGATCTAAGAAACTGTTTCAAGACTTCTTTGCATTTTAATTTGGGGAGTTACTACACATGTAAGCTGATAATGATGTCAAGTTGTTTTTTTCACTGCATAAATTGAGGTGGTAGTCTGGCTATATTAAGTAAATGACCATCACACCCAGAAAAGCAGGTTTTGCTTGGAGAAAGAAGTGGTGGATGAAATGAAGATTGTAGTTTTTTTTTCCACTGATCAAATTTACCAGATCATTACCCAAAGTGCCACTTTACTATCTGCAGTGTGAATACAGTCTAAATGATAGGGATTACATTCCCATAGGTAACATGGAATCTGCTGCAGTGGAGATCTGAAAGAAAGTGACAAGAGTCTTATCTAGTGGAACCTGGCCTGGATATCCTGCCTGTTTCTGGTGGGCATTAAGCACCACCAGAATAATGAATGTTCTCTGCAGTAGCCTGAGCCTAACTTAGCCATGTTCACCTTTGGTTAGGTGAATCCACACAGCCAAGCACTGTATCTGTTCAACTGAATAAACTGTCAGGCACTAACTAGTGTGGTTCAGTTGGTTGGGCATCATCCCGCAGAACAAAGGGTTGCTAGTTTGATTCTCAGTCACAGCACATGCCTGGGCTGCAGGTTTGGTCCCTGGTCAAGGCTTGTGGAAGAGGCAACCGATTGATGTTCCTCTCTCACATCGATGTTTCTCTCCCTTTCTTTCTCTCTCCCTTTCCCTTTCTCCCAAAATAAATAAATAAATTTAAAAATCAGCTTTCAGGAAAAAGCTTGCCAGAGGTGGCTTGTTAATTTATTTTTTGTTTTTCATGCAAAAAATGCTGTAAATTGATATATTTTATAGGGACTAGAGTAGTTTTGCTCATATAGCTCTGTCCCTGGGTGAAAACTTCTGGTTTAAAAAGGCTAAGGTCAACTGTTGCTGCTGAAATCACTTACAGAAGAATCTTCTGGGAACAGTATTTAAGAGGAAAGCATTCATTCATTTATTCTTTGTTGTATCCTTAGTGACTTAGTATCACTGAGGGTTGCAGATTCCATGGTTTGGAATCCTGGATTCCTGAAGTCAGGTTTCAACAAAATTACATCTGGAGAATTTTTTCACTCTTGTGACTGTAGTTGTCAAGAGGGTACTTTGGTTTATGTAAAGGCTGTGTAAAGAACAGAAATAGAGAGCGAGGGTGGAGGGGGAACTAAATTCAGGAAGAGTTTTGAAGTGTAAATGCAAATTGGTACCATTTAAAATAAGTGTGAGGCTCTGTTCCAGCCACACAGTTCCATTAACTGAATTTGCATCTCACAGTCACAGAAATGACATTTCCACATCCCTGACATTCTAAATATCATGAGAATTAAATGCAGCCAAAAAATTCCCCAAGCTTGTGAAGATCATTGCATGACACAGAGTAAATTCAGACAAAGGGAAAACTCTCTCAGTACTGATAAGAAAAGCACCTAGAAAATCATCACCTGAAGAAATTACAGCTGGATTACATTGCATGGGAAAACAAATGTACCTGGGTTAGAAACACGGTCACAGCCCGGGCTACATTGGTGTAGGAAGCAAAAAGCATTTTGAGGAGTACATGCTTTCACATTTTCCTTCATTTAAATTTTTTTGACCTAGGATGAACAACTGCTTTCTAGGTCTATGTTCCATCTGACCACAAATGTACTAAGAAAATGTCAATAGGACAACTCTGGTCAATCTAACTTATGGAACAAAATTCATTTATAAAATATCTTGATTTACCACCCCATATTTTATCC
This sequence comes from Furipterus horrens, assembly GCF_987537825.1. Lineage (NCBI taxonomy): Eukaryota > Metazoa > Chordata > Mammalia > Chiroptera > Furipteridae > Furipterus > Furipterus horrens. The sequence goes on along the minus strand of NW_028327187.1, from coordinate 18,457,332 downwards.
ACAAATGGTTATAGTTGGTGATGAAGATTACATGTTTCCTCTTCCAAAGCAATAACCCATAATCTAACATCACCACATCAGTGTTAAAGAGAATTTCTTTAACATTCAAATTCAATACAAAAAGTGAAGTTTTTCTCAAAAGCCAGCAAAATGACTGATGTTACAGTTATGAAAACACTGCTTGCCTTCATTGCCTGTCTGTTTAAATTTTTTTTCTCTGGATCACATTCCCAAACATGAAATGGTTACATATATTGGCAATCTAGACTACAAGGAAAAGATATTTTAATTATATTAACTTATTTTAAGTAAAAATAAATTCTAACCTGACCAAGTTCTTCATTAAGGTCTGATGTGTTAACCAGGGCTCCTTCATTAATTTCTTCATCATAAAAGTCCTTATCCCATGAAATGAAGAAGGAGCCCAAGAATTTCTGCATTTCTACTGTGACATACATGGACACAGGAATGATAAAGTTGAAGAGAACCATAAATGATAGGAAGTCCGTGAACATTTTCAAAACCTAAAACAAACAAATAGTTCATGCTAATTAGATGCAGTTTCATTAAACAAGTGTAATATAAGAAACTAGTTAACTTTCTATCTTTTATTTCAATGCGGAAAGCACTGTCCTTGCTATAAAGAAAAAACTTCCCAAAGACACTGTATCATTGGTCAAGATTATTATCACAGTATATGAAAACACCCTCAGTTTTGTCATTATTCTTCAGTATATGTACATTTTGACTCCATATTTTTTTACTTCCTTAAAGTTGTCTGCTCCTCCTACCTTAAGACAGGAATGTAGGAGCAAAGTTTATGTTGGCATTCATTATGCTCCTTGTATAATATATTACAAGCTCATATTATACATTAACGTGCCAGCTTCTTGCCCCAATTATTTAAAACTCTTAACTAAAGAGCTATAAACAAGCATAGAAGCCAAAGTAAAAAAAAAAAAAAAAAAACTCTAAAACTTCTTAACTATTTAATGGCTTAGGGCTACCACACAAGCAAGCGAGAACCCAGAAACTAATGAAAGGCATCACTATCTGAGCAGCATTTCAATAAAGGGTACCATGGTCAAAAAGTGCGATTTTCAGCATAAAGCAAATTACCTTCAAAGTATCCCGCTCTTTCTGGGTCTTTTGGTTATACCAAGGTTCATCATTATATGGGGTACTTTGCCAAACATACTTTAGAGTAGTGCATACTGCAGCTTTGGTCAGTAAGATAAATAAATACACAATCAAGAAGGCATTAATGGACCTGAAAAATAAGATATTATGGGTTGAAAAACCATCTAATTACTTAAGATAGCAACCAGGTATAAATTATTCTGTTTTCTAAAAGTTCTCCTGTGCATGATGTATAACCACAGAGCAAGCCTGTATGTATGTATGAACCTCAGTTATCACTGCTGAAGTGTTCCTCTCAAGTGGTAAAATGGAAAAGCCATGCCTGATCTGTATGTTGGTGACCACTGCTGCCCAAAGTGCAATGGCTGACTAGCTTAACACACCTTTAGTAAGGATCCTATAAAATGAGAGGACACACACACACACACACATACCCCATTACCTACTCAGCCCTTATAGGAGTGGGTTGTCTCTGTTTCCCTGAATCCTAAAAACCTGGAGTGCAGGGTGGGAAAGCAAATGTGAAATCCTGAAGCTTAGTGCAGTTTCGTCTGGAAGTAGAATTATGTGAGATCCTGAAACTTGGAGTTATTCTTTTAGTCTGGAAGTGTCACCGATGCACTGGATATCCATGCTAGCAATAGTCAGGTCCATTCCAGTGTCAACTGGCTTGAAGGTCTAGCAGGTACCACTTCAGCATTTGCCTGGAGACTGTTAATCGATGTTAACAGAAATTCTTTTAGTATAACAACTGTAGAACCCCAAACCATTATCCAGAAGCAAAGGGAATAAATTTATATTTCAACTAAACTCTACCTTTTAATATCTATGTGAGCTTAGGTAAGTCACTTATCTCAGATGATTTATTTATCTGTGAAGCGAATAGGATAATAGGAATTACTCCAGGGAGATGCTTAGAGGATTAAACAAAATCAGAAATACAAATCTTTATGCACAGTTTCTGTAACATAAAAAGTGCTCGAAATGGCAGCTGCTATTATAATTGGTGGTGTTTTTTCATTATGGTTCTTATTGGAATTCCTAAGAAGTAACGACTTCAGTTCAATGACAACTAAAGAAATTGTGGTGTACACTAACTTTTCAACAGCAGAACGCTTCTGAGATTTCCCTTGGTAGTTCAAAGCCATTTTGGTTTCCATCCCAGTGTAAACAGCAACTCCTAAGGAATAACAGAATAAAAATGAAAACTAAGTTACAACCAATTCCCCACCTAGCTTGATCTACTGATTTTTTTCATCCTATAAAAGTAGGAATTTTAAACCCTCTTGTATTCAACAGTTGATATACCATTTATAGTATAATTTTAATTCTACATAATTCATCATACTTTAAGTTGGTTTTCTATCTTATAAATTCCCAACACCTAAAAGTAAGCTAAGATTAAATAGCAATTATCTGCTATGTGCAATTTTTAACATGTACTCTTTAGGCACAGGCTTTATAAAGCATATTTCTGATAAGTATATTTTAAAAAATTGTTCACCATATATCTTCTTGGTATTTTTCAGTGTAGCTCCTTTCAACAAGAGATTTTCGGGTCCCAAAGACCTAAATAAAAAATGAACACAGCTAAACAAAAAATGAATAACCCAATAAATAGCACCATCAACTCTGGGGACATATTTTGCCCATACATCTACGTGCTGTGTTCAGAATGTATCCCTACTTATATCACATGCTTACTCCTCAAGACCAGCTGAAAAATCCTTCCCTCTGAAGTTACTTGAGGGTATAGCACAGCTAAAAGTACAATAGAGGAGTAGCCAGCAACACAGAGAGGTAAGGAGAGGCACAGAGAAATAAAAGAGTTATGAGCCACAGAGAGCGAGACAAGAACAGGACAAAGCAGCAGACAGCAAGACACAGAAAGAGAAGGTGACAGATAAAAGGCTGGGGAGGCAAATGTCAAGGTGGGAAAGACACACTGACGTATTTATAGAGGAGAGTACACCTGCCTTTGGGGGGATCATTGGGCAAATGGGTGTTTCTTTTACTTCCTTTTGAGTATGGTATAAAGGCCAAGTGGAAAAGTTGGTACTGGATGATAGAAGAGGGAAAAACACCCCTTTTTATATGAATTGCTTTGTTATAAATGATTAGCCTTTCATTTTACTTAAGTCTAGGTCATTCTCCCAGCATTTTATCCACTGTCCATACCCTCGACAACTCTCCCTTAAGCCACTAAACAACCAAGGACAATAAATACAGTGTCTAGAAGAGATCTGGGAATATCAATGTGTCTGCAGCTCTGTAATTTTGGAAACCTTCAGCATCACTTAAAAAAATATTTATTTATTTTTAGAATGAGAGGAAGGAAGAAAGGGAGAGAAACATCAATGTGTGGTTGTCTCCGGGGCGCCCCCAACTGGGGACCTGGCCCACAACCCAGGCATGTGCCCTGACTGGGAATCAAACCGGCACCCTTTGATTTGCAGGCTGGTGCTCAATCCACTGAGCCACTCCAGCAAGGGCTCAGCATCACTTTTAATACCACACTCCCCACAGGACATGCACACACGTAACCACACAAGAGCCCCTACCAATTAAAAGGTTGGTTACTTAAGACCCACTAGTGGGATACTGGCTAGTTACTCCAGATTTATTCACCTTCACATCTCTCTCTCTATCTCTCTAAGAAAAAAGAAGCTATTTGGTTATTTTAATGTGCTTAAAAGAGAAATATCCCCCCCACCCCGTCAAGGACAGATTAAAGGAATAGCAAACTAACCTGGCAACAGCCTCAATACTATTACTATAGATATTGATTCGCCCAACAAACCTGCAAAAAGAACATAATAGCAAATGAGTTTTCTATATCCAGGCAAACTATATACTGCAAATATGAAAATGGATAAAAAATATAGAGAATGCAAAACAGATAAGACTCTGAACTATAGAATGTATTACGTTTCTGAAAAAGTGATGAAATAACAGTAAGGTAACATTTTATCCTACTACTTAAAATATTATATTATAATAATGCAAACAAATATTCTAAGTTGATTTTCAAAATCTCCTTGGCATTGTGTATGGACAGAACACCCCTCTCATTTACACTTAATATGAATAATTGGCTTCTATTTCAGATTCATGTGAAGAAAGTTTTCTGGTGCTAAACACCTTTCAAAATAATTACTTAGAGTTCAGTGGTTCTTTCACTTGAGCATGCATCAGAATCAATGAAGGGCTTATTAAACTACAGATTTCTGGGACCCATACCCAAGATCACGATTTAGGTGAGAATTTGCATTTCCAGCTAGTACCTAGGTGATGCTAATGCTGCTGGCCTGGATAACCCTTTGAGAACTATGGCATTAGTCTTAGACAGTGAACACTTCATTACTGTCTTGGAAAATTCCAACTGTCTTGCAGCTGATCTCATTACTGAGTTTGAGCCAATCAGCTAGTATGGCTAGGTACCTGGTAATATGAATTTCTGAAAAATGGGATAAAAAGGCCTAACCCCTCTTTAACAAGTGTTGGACTTTATAATTTGCATTATATTTTTCAGAAAAATAAAAATTATTACTATATTCCAAAATATGAAACTCTGCTAATTCATTCATCATATATTAATTGTGCAAGTATGTGCTAGGTGCTAGAGATACACTAATAAGTAAGAAAGATATTTCTTGCCCTAAGACAGACAAACAGGCAATTTCAATCTAAGTGATTACCACTAGGGTAGTGGAAGTATAAGGCATTCTGAAGTCACATAGTAAGGGCAAGCAATCTAGTCTGAAGAATTAAGAATAACCTTCCCTGACCTAAAAAAAAATTCTCCTTCATATTGAAGGTAACTAAAATGTTTAGGAATTGCCCAGTAAATATACAAGGATGTATGTTATTCTCTAACTCAATCATTTCCTTTTCTGTGATTCCCTGGGCCTTTTATTCATCTGTATTATCTCATTTTACTGTAAGCATAGCTTTACTGTTTTATCTCCTTTTGCAGACTGTGAGCTACTTGTAGGCAGGGAACAGCTGTTTTGCTTTGTGGTCCTAGTTCCTAATATCAAGGTGGATACAGAAGGGAAAGAGGCAAGAAGGAATGGAGGGTAGAAGGGAGGATATTGTTCTTGTAGTAGGATGACTACTTCATTTCTCCACTACTGAGCATTTACATAAGCCACACCCAACCATCTGACCAATTATGACCAACAGCACTCATTAACAAGATGGCTACAATAGGTAATGGATGTCATCTGTAATGGGGTAATAGAATGCAATTAATTAGCACACTTGGGGATAAAACCTGTTACTTTACCCTTGTTGACACCATGCTCTAATTAACCAAACTGACCAGCTTAAAAACCAAATTCCAAATTTCTGACAACCCACAATTATTGTTAATCAGCAAATCTACTCCAAAAAGCCTAAGCATAGTAAAATAGAGGACATTACACCATTACACTACTTCCTCCACTTAACTGTTTACTGCAGACAAAGAGAAACAGCTTATTTGCAACATGCAGTTCATCAGCACCATTACATAAAAGGATAGAGTGCCTACTAATTCCATGGCTCTGTATTCCCTTCTATCTTTGATGTCAGAAACACACAAGGTGGTTTGTTTTTGTTTTAGTTAACTCTGGTTAATGCATGACTTTGGTAGACCAGTCTTACAGGATAACATCATTTTAAAACTTGATTGATGCCCATGTTTACAAATAACAAAAATAAAAGAAAAATCAAAAGGGAAGATGTTTGGGTCCATAATGATTGATCTTGGGCTGGTAGTGAACAAGGCTTATTTGATTCATTTCCCTGCCAGAAGGAAGGAACAGCTCATAGAAACACAAATGAAAGGACGCTGGTAAGTGGTGGGTGTTTCTTTGCAATACTGGTGGCAAAGATAGGCAGAGCCAACAGACAGCAGTAAAATGAAACTAGGCGATGTTTACTTGTAGAGGTCAGGTTGAGGCTGTTCACATTCAATGGCTGCTCGGAGGGTATCAATGGATTCAGCTGTCCATAGTCCAATGGTATCACGTACTGCATAATGTGTCTAGATGAAAGCGGAAGAAAAAGCAAAACAAACAAAGTATTTCTTTTCGTAATCATACACCCACCTGATTCCAGAAACAGAGTATGTTTTAGTAAGAGGCACTGGCAGAATAATACAAGTATTAATGCACATTTCCAGCTAAATAAAATTCTTAAAATGTATTACAAATAATTAGAAAGATGCCCCTGCTGTAAGGGGATTCCAAAGATAATGAAAAAACTAAAAGCTTCTCTTGATACTGACAGCAGAGAGAATTCCATTTGCAGCAGGCATACAATTAACTGAAACCCCCATAAAATTTAGTGCATTTATTGTTACTGAGACATATTATTTTGCTCACGACAGTGTATGGTGATGTGAATATACATATATAAACTGAACCCCTTTTGGTCAAAAGACTTATAATACCATGGCAACAGAAAGAAAAAATCATTAATAGTTCCATTACACAAATAGCATAATTAATAATCTTGAAAATGCTCCAAGTGGCTACATTTCATACATGGAGCAGGAAGATGATGTGTCTTGCTTTAGTCTGACAGAATATTCTACTGGCGTATATTATGTACTTGATTTACCCAGAACCCAAGGCAGGCTCCAGTGAACCTATTTATAAATCATCAAAGAAAGGCTGACACAGGCTCAGAGGCTGCACCACTTACACAGAAGGGAAAGCTGTTGCATAGTCTTTGGGGAATATTATGGAACTGCCTGGGTTATATTTAAAACTCTCTCCTGACTTTGAAAACCTATGTTATTTTCAGCTGATTTGATCAGATCAACTTAACAATGTTTTCCCCCATTAGGGAATCTTTAGATAGATTTCTTGATTTTTGTCTTGACATTGTCTCGAATATAACTTTGTTAAAATGGGACCAATTTATCACCATACCTTTAAGTATAGAACACAGTCATTTAAGGCATTTCAGGTCCCTTTTCATATACCAAGTCCTGGTCCTCAACTCCAGATGGAACAAACAAAAGAAAACCCTCAAATATATGCACAGAGATGAGCATATTAGTATCATTTCTTAAAGGCAGCACAGAGAATACATCTTCATGCTTGGCGGAACTCTGGATGATGGCCAAGAACTGACTGTGTCAGAAAGTACCAAGAAAGTATTTGATTTTCCAGTTTGTGCAAACTTACTTTCACAGATTTGTAATTCTTCCTAGTTGTAATAAAGCAAACATTTGCCAAACTACACCCTACGGTATTATTTAAAAAGTAATGAAATTACCCCAGATTAATTTTCTATATGCCAGGAACAAACATTTTTAAAGAAAAAATATCTATCATTTTTAAAAGAGAAACAGATCAAACTGTAAGGTGAGAGTACTTGAAATTATTTTTATAGTTACATAGTTTCAGCCTATGATTACTCTCATTTTTAAAAGCCTAAATAAAATATAGAGTGGGTTATGTCAATATGAAATGCAAGCAGTGCTGTTTAAAATGTGGTGTGCCTTTTATTTGGGACATCAGTTTCCTCACCTAACATCACCCTTTCCCCAAAAGTTAAGAATTTGCTTATAAGTTCAGAGATAATCATATAAAAGCTGTCATCAAATACAAAACCTACACAAATAAAATAAAATGAGATAAAAGATTAGGGGGCAGTGAAAAGGAGTATTTTATGATTAATTGGCCTGAGCTTCAAATATTTAGGCAAGGTTCAGTCTTTATTACCTTGCAATTGGATTCCCCATCAAGGCTGGCTGTAGTAACATAACAGGTTCCATCACTCGTGCAGGAAGACAGAAGGATAAGATCACAGGGAAAGGTTTCATCTGCCTGTACTTCTACTACATCACCGACCTCGTATGGAAAAAATATAAATATTCTTAATTCCAAACAAAGCATTATTATACTGCAAGTCAAAAGAGTAGCAAGAGACCTCTCCTGTTCTGGGGCTTGGAAAGTATCTCAGCATTTTATGAAAGCTGATGAAAGAATATTACTCAACATTCAGAATCCTCTTTAAGGTCATGAGGACTTGTGATGCTTTCAGATTACCTTAGTATTGAACTTTAATCTCTAAAATATGACACTTCAGCACCAAAGGACCCATTTGCTCTCTGATGTTTCTGGCACTGATGTATGATAAGACAGTGATCATTACCGCTTCATGAATGAATCAAGAAAATCTACATGTCGCAACTTGAACACTTCATGAACACTGGGCAGCCACACTTCCACCCTGCATTCACACATATTTTAATATGTTTTGCCTTCAATGTGATAACAGCTAGTTTTGTTGGGTGCCAATTCCTTCTTCGGTGCTTAGAAAACTTCAGTTAATTACAGGTGCCTATTTTTCTCAAACATTTGAAAAAAATTCAAACAGGTCATTTTCCTATGATTCATCTGCATTAGAACAATCAATTAATATAGCAATGAGAAACAATTTCCTATGTGCAAGTAACTGAAGCTCAAGTAGAAAAAAAAATGAGAGAAAAATCATAAACCTTTTCTATTGCAGATAATTGAATAATGTAGGGAATAAATCATAATGGATAAAAGGTAGGACTTTTTAAGCTGATTTTATGTCCCAGGTTTGGCACCTAACTATATGACCTTGGTTAAGTGCCCTAGATGATTGTAACTACCTCATTGTACTGGTCTGAGCATGAAATGAGGACAAAGGTAGCATTTTGCAAACTCTTGGCACACAGACACCATCTGATAGGTATTAATTATAATTACTACTAATACCTTGCAACTATTTCACTCCCAGCTTTTTGGGGGAGTGTGGGGGGATGTAGGAAATCGTCTGGTCCAGCCCTTCCCGACATTTTTCACACCATGGCACATTCAAAAAACACTTTTGGTACAGCATCCTCAGACAAAGGGAGGAGGCTGCTGGTGGCAGAAGACGATCCACCTTCTGAGCTAAACAGTCAATATTTGGCATATCAACCTAGACACTCATTGTGAAATGCCGAACTAATAAGTAACAACCTCCCTATTTGCTACACAATTTGGCAGATAAAGATGAGGATCTTAAGACCTATTCGGGAACAATTTTATTTTCTTTGCCAATTTTCATCAGTCGCCAACAGCAACAACATCAATAATTAAACTAATTTGTAAGTAGCATTTTATTTTGTTGGATCTTTCCTAGTCAATTACACAAACTTATGTTGCTTACATAAAACCATAACTGATACTTAAATACATAAAAGACAAGTAAATGAAACCCTAAAGCATGTCACAAGAAGGAAACACTCATTAAAGGATGGAAGGTGATACTCAGGCACTGAAAAGTAAAGGCCACAAATAGAGACTTTCTAATACAACATTTAGGATTTGCTTAGATATTAACTATCAAGGTCCCTGCACCTGGAGTACAAGTTGAGGCTTGATGAGATGGATATGGGCCAGATCACAAAGGTCCTGGCATCCAGGCTTAGGGGTTTCAGCCTCACGCTGAAGGCAAAGGTGAACTGGGAAGGACATTTAAAGAAAGGGAACAACACAGTCCAGTTAGACACTCAACTCTAGAATTCTGTTTCCATTTAGTGAGTTAAAACCTATAAGAGAGCAGCACTGTTCCTCAACATAAATATTTTAAAAAACCACAAAATCATAATTTTTTAGTGCATCAGAGAGCTGAGGTTGCAAGGCAATCAAGTGAATTGAATTTCAAAGGTTGAAAAGTCCCTCTGAAGAGAGACAACTGTTTCACAATTGACAAAGCACAGGGTGAAGAGATGGCTACCATAAACATGTGTAAGAAGAAAACTAGATTTTTAACCAAATCTAAAAGGCTTGGTAGGAGCTAACATGACATTAGAATCTATGCAAGCCTGATAGAACAGACATCCATTGGGTACTCATGAGAAAGCAAGATGGCAGGAGACCTAAAATACCCTTCCTCACTGGTATGGGTGTACAGGTCATGATGGACTGTATGCCAGAATCATGGACCCTTTTCTCATTTGAGACAAAAGCCAACTATCTAGGAGAAAGGCAAGAAATCCTCGCTGGCACAGTATCAGGGAAATACCACTATTGCTAGAGGAGGTAGAAGCAAAAGCCATCTCCTTCTGGGGATGAGAATGGAAACTGACTCTTACTAACGACTTAGCACTGATAAAAGGCAAAGTTCAGCTGTCATGGGAGGTGGGGTGAGAGTAATGAGAAAGTTCTACCCTGAAGTAAAGGGACATAAACCTTACCTAACATTGAGATTAGAGCATGAGATCAAAGAAACCACTGTTCTAAACAGCAGCCTTGCAATGAATGATAGTAATGAAGAGCAATCTACTACTGATGGAGGAGAAAGGGCAGAGAGGGAGGCATCCATTGTGTCTCAGGGATGTAGGACCTGCAGAGGGTGGAACAGCAACATCGAGAAAAACCCTTTGGTGCCCCAGGTCCCACACAAAGGACAAGGCAATGGCAATCTGGCACTCCAAAAGTGTTAAGTCCAGTGGTGTACCGGAATATCAATAGCTTGCATCAAAATCCAAAGCCAGCCCAACTCCTGACTAGATTGATGTAAGTAACTCCCAACACCAATGGGCTGACAGAAGAAGCCTCCCCAGTTCAGAATAGAAATACTGTTTACCTAGGTCTCCAGCATTTTTTTATGTACAATATCCAACATTCAATTTTAAAAAATGAGACACACAAAATACAAGACAAAAATGACCTATCATCAACAGACAAAGGAGTCAACAGGGCTATCCCCAGAAATGTTCAGAATTTGAAGTTATGGAACAGGAATGTAAAAATAGCTATGATTAAGATTTTAAAGTACTTACTGGAAAAGGCAGACAACATTCATGTGCAGATGAAGAATGTGGGCAGAGAAATGGAAATTATTAAAAAAAGAGGAAATGGAGAAGTTAGAAATGAAAACTATGACTTCATAGATAAAGAGTTCCTTTAATGGGCTTATCAGCAGACTGGACACAACAAAGAAAACAATCAGTAAATCTAAAGAAACTCTTCTGATATCTCTAATGCTAAAACCCATATTCTTTGCCTTACAAACATCTGCATCTTGATTCTACAAGTTCTGTTTTTAGGTTGTCTTCTCTGTGTTCTATATGATTCCACCCAGTCTCATGGCTTCATATGCCCTCTACATGCTGATAAACCAAAATTTCTATTTCTATCTAAAACATTCTAAGCTCTAGGCCTGACAATTCCATCTGGATGTCTAATAGGCATCTCAGTATTAACGTGGCCAAAACTGAATTTCTAATTTCACTTCACTCCCACCTATCTCTAAACCTGTTCTTTGCCATCTTATTTAATAGCACTAGCATTTTGTTTAATTGCATTATTTGATTCATCTAGTTGCTCATGCCAAAACCAAGAAGGCTATCTTTATTTATTTACTTATTTATTTGGTTCTACGTCTTACTTCCTACATCCAATATATCACTAAACCCTGACGTCCACTGGTTGTGCATAAGTTTCTTAACATCTTTGGCCTTACTTTCATTGGCTATTAAGAGGGGATAGTGATATCAAAAAAAAGGTGCACTCTACCTCATAGGACTGTTGTGAATTAAGGATTAAATTAGTTAATATAATGTAAAAGGGAGCGTTTGGCATATTGATATACTATATAATGTTAACTACTATTTTTATAATTATCTCTACTATTATCATCCTAATATAAACACTTACCATGTTTTGCAGTAGCTATCTAACTGGTCTCCCTGATTCCACTTTTCCCACTCTCCAGAGTTGTCTTCTTAAAACAGTGTCTTAAAAAAAAAATATGAAGTCGCCCCCCGACTTTGAAACCCTTCAAAGAATTCCCATTGCTCTGAGGATGTGGACCAAGTTACTCTCCTGCTCAACAATTAAACATTTAGACACTTCTGGTTAATAAGTATCTCTTTACATATACAAATACTACAGAGAAGACTCAATCAAATAATCAAACAGCAGTTCACACATCAACATCAACTGATTTAATTAAGATTATACTTGACTGAGGAAAGCCTTAAGGCAATGAAGCCTACTGAAGGGAAGATAGAAGGTGGGTTTCTTTCTAAGAGGGTGGGGTGACAGCAAAATCATAAAGAGTGAATGAGAGAAAGGGGAAGAAATTGGAGACTTTTACTCGCTTTGCAATTATACTAAATATCCTGTTAGCAACAGATTTAATGCTATGAATCATTTAGGATGCCTTGGTTCTTATGCTGAATAGCAATGCTGACTTTCTACAACTGATTTGAAAACTTCAAATCCTAACCACTCCAGTTCATCACAGGCTCTTCTCTTCTGGGATGCAAAGGGAGGGGAAAAAAAGAGTAAAAGAAAGACATTCTATGCCCCACTTTATAGCCTTCTTCCCAGCATTACTATAAGATACAAGACAATTTACTTATCACTGGGACCACAGAGAAGTTATGTCCATAAATCCCAGGTATTTAATAGATAATTCAGCAGTGATAACACTTGATAAAAGTTCAGGAAGTATAATTTTTGTGAATTTATATGACAGTGCTAAACCATTCTGGAATGATACTTTCACCTACTTGTTTCTCCTTGCGTTCCACCCAAGTTCTTCCCTTGTTCTGGGGGAATTTGACTTATATTAGTTTTCATATTTTAATCCATATTCACATAGTAATATTATTTTTAAAGTAAAACCATTTAAAATAGAAAAACTGACAAACCCTGAGCCAGGCTAAGAAAAAAAAAAGGGCTCAAATAGCTTTTAAAAAAAGACATTACAACTGATGACACAAAATAAAAAAGATAAAGGACTACAAACAATTATATTCCAACAAACAGGATAACCTAGAAGAAACGGAAAAATACCTAGAAACATAGAACCCACCTAAACTGAATCATGAAGAAATAAAATATCTGAACAAACCCAATACTAGTGAGGAAATGAAAGCAAGAATTAAAAAACTCCCTGCCCAAAAAAGGCCAGAACCAGATGATTTCACTGGAGAACTATTCCAAGCATTTAAAGAATAGCACCAATCCTTGTAAAACTCTTCTAAAGAATGAAAGAAGAGGGTATATTTCTAAACTTATTCCATGATGCCCTAATACCATTACCAGAAAAATACACTACAAGAAAATACAACCACAGACCAATATCCTCAATAAATTTTGAAGCAAATATCCTAAACAAAATACAGTATTCCCTCACTTATTGCGGGTATTACGTTCCAGGACCCCCCGCAAAGTAGGAACCTTAAACATATTCTACACTCTTAAATCTATGTAACTTTAACAACATACATATACAGTACTGCAAAATCCTGCAATATAGCGAAAAATCCACAATTAATAATTAAATATAATATTTTTTTAAATCCCGAGATACAGTGAGGCCACGATAAGTGAACCGTGATATAGCGAGGGACTACTGTATAGCCAAATCAAATTCAACAGCACATTAAAATGATCATACATCACGAACAAATTGGATTTATATTTCGGATTCAAGATTATACAACAAAGTCTGTCCAGAAAAAGCCCAACCATTGTTAATATAGCAAGAATGGTTTACACAACATCAATGTAACCTGGCAGCCAAGGAGACTGGACTGGAACACGCACGTGTGAACAATGACATCTTCACTGTACTAGTCAGTGGGAGCACGTGTACTGTGTGGTTGTTGCATTCAAAACAACTGAGCAAGTACAGCAACAAATCCATGTCAAATTTTGCATTAAGCTCGAACATTCCTCCATGGAAATTATTTGGATGACTCACAAGGCTGCAGCTATGGGCAACTGGTGATTGGCAGCTTCATCAGGACATCATGCCCTCTCATGCATCATGTCTCATGCAGAGTTTTGGGGCAAAACATAAGATTACCCAGGTGACTCAGCCCCCCACAGCCCAGACTTGGTGTCCTGCAACTTCTGGCTTTCCCCAAAACTAAAATCACCTTTGAAAGAGAAGAGATTTTGGACCCTTGATCAGATTCAGAGAAAATATGAGGGGGCAGCTGATGGAGACTGGGAAAACTGTGTGAGGTCCCAAGGTGCCTACTTCGAAGGAGACTGAGGTATCTTTATCCTATGTACCATGTTTCTTGTGTCTTGTATCTTCTTCAATAAATGTCTCTATTTTTCATAGCACGTGGCTGGATACCTACTGGACAGACCATATATATATATAATGCAACATATAAACAATGGAGAAAACCTACATGATCATCTCAATTGATGCAGAAAAAGCATCTGGCACAATTCAACACCCACTTCATGATAAAAATACTCTATAACCTAGGGAGAGAAAAAAAATGTCCCCAATATAGTAAAAGCCATATATGAAAAGCCTATAGCTAATATACTCAATGGGGAAAGATCAGGAACAAAGCTAGGATGTCTACTTCCAGCACTACTATTTAACATTGTACTGGAAATTCTAGCAAGAGCAATTAGAAAAATAAAAGAAAGAAATAAAAGGCATACGGTACAAATTGGAAAAGAAGTAAATTTATCCTGGTTTGCAAATGATATGCTATTATAGGTAAAAAAAACCCTAAAGAGTCCACAAAGAAAGTTAGAATTAGTGAACAATTTCAGCGAAGTTGCAGGATATCAAATCAACACTCAAATACCAGTTAATTTTTATACATTAACAATGACCAATCTCAAAGGGAAATTAAGAAAACCCACTACAATAGCATTAGAAAGGCTAGAACACTTAGGAATAAACTTAACCAAAACAGGTAAAGATTTGTACTTTGAAAGCTACAAAGCATTGCTAAAAGAAATCAAAATGACACAAATACATGGAAATATTTCATGTTTGTGGACTGGAAAACCTAATATTATAAAAATGCCTATAATATTCAAAGCAAACTCATATTCAATGGAATTCCTATGAAAATGCCCATTGCTTCTTTTTGAAGAAATAGAAAAAGAAATACTGAAATTCATATGTAATTCAAGGGATACCCCCCCACTACAAATAGTGAAAACAATCTTAAACAAACAAACAAACAAACAAAAAAACAAAAAAACCTCAGTTGCCTCACACCCCCAGATTTCAAAACATACTATTAAGAACAGTAATTAAGATGGGTGGTACCGGCATAAAGACAGATATACAGACCAATGAATAGACACCTGAATAAACCCTTGCATATATGGCGAAATGATTTTCAGCAAGGGTGTCAAGACTATGCAAATGGGAAAAGGACAATCTCCTTCAACAAATATTGCTGGAAAAACTGGATATCCCAATGGAAAAAAATGAAACTGGACTCTTACCTTACACTATATACAAAAATTAATTCAAAATAAGTTAAAGAACTAAATGTAAGGCCTAAACCTACTAGACTTGCATAAAAACTTGAGGGAAAAGCCTCAGAACATTGGATTTGACAACAATTTCTTGGACATAACATCAAAAGCACAGGAGAACATCAATGTTAGAAATGCAAATACATCAAACTTAAAAACTTCTTACCAAAGGACACTATCAACAAATTAAGAAGACAACCTATGGAATGGGAGAACAGATTTGCAAATCATCTATCTGATAAAGGGTTAATAGCCAGACTAAATAAAGAACTTCTACAACTCAACAAGTATGCTGATTAAAAATGGTCAAAGTACTTGAATAGAAAGTTCTCCAAAGAGGACATAGAAATGGCCAATAAGTACATAAAAGATGCTCAACATCACTAATCATTAAGGAAGTGCAGATCAAAACCAAAATGAGATATCATGTAACACCCATCAGGATTGTCACTATCAAAAAAGAAAACAGCAATTGTTGGAGGAGATTTGGTGAAGTTGAAACCCTGTGCACTCTAGATGCAAACATAAATGGTGCATCCATTATGGAAAATTGTATGGAAGTTCCTCAAAAAATTAAAAATAGAAGTAGCAAATTTTCCAGTAATTCTACTTCTGGGTAAATAGCTAACATAATTCAAAGCAGGATCTTTTATAAATATATTATTAAAACTTTTTCAATTACTTTATTTTACGTATTATTTTGTATTGGTTTCAGGTATACAGTATCGTCGTCGGCAGCCGTCCGTCTCGAGAGACGGTGGTGTAGCTTCTTAAGAGTATCTGCACCGCCGAGAATGGCTGTGCAGTCCGACTCGGGAGTGACATGGTATCTGTCTCCTCCCGTGTTGAATCGACATCTTGTGATGACGCTGAAGCTACAGAGCCTGGGCAGGGTAATATGGAGGGTCTGCTGTTGCCCATGCAGCAGACCCCCCCTCTCTTCGCAGCTGAAGGGTCCAAGGGAAAGACGGAGTCGATACAGCTTGGGTTCAGGTGCGCCGCAGGAGTTGCCGGTGTTGACTACAACGTCAAACCGCCTTAGGGACTCCGGCTCCGGATTTTCTGTCGGGGTTTACTCCCTTAGCCTTTCCCCTGAAGAGGTATGCCGCAAGGCAGCGGAGGTTTTTTGGAGTCAGAGTTTTCCTTCTCTGATGTGCCCTGACTGGAAGATCGAACCAGCGACACTTAGCTCGCAGGCCGACGCTCAATCCACTGAGCTAAACCAGCCAGGGCAAGGTATACAGTATAGTGGTAAGACAATCATATACTTTACAGAGTGTTCCCCCTGATAGTTCCAGTGCCCACCTGGCACCATACATAGTTATTACCATGTTATTGACTACATTCCCTAGGTTATATTTTACATCCCTGTGAGTATTTTATAAATATCAATTTGTACTTCTTAATCTCATCACCTCTTTTATCCAGCTCCCCAATCCCCCTCCCCTCTGGTATACACCAGTCCACTCCCTATGTCTATGAGTCTGTTTCAATATTATTTGTTCACTGGTTTTGTTCTTCAGATTCCACATATAAGTGAAATCATATGGTGTTTGTCTTTCCTGACTGACTTTTCTCACTGAGCATAATACCCTCTAGGTTCACCCACACTGTTGCAAATGGTAAGATTTTGTTCTCTTTTATGGCCAAGTAATATTCAGTTGTATGTATGTACCACTGCTGTTTTTTATTTACTAGTCTACTGATGGGACACTTGTGTTGCTTCCAAATCTTGGCTATTGTAAATAATGCTGCAATGAACATAGGGGTGCATATATTCTTCTGAATTAGTGTTTTGAGTTTCTTTGGATACATACCCAGAAGTGGAATCACTGAGTCATAAAGAAGCTCCATTTTTAATTTTCTAAGGAAACTTTATACTGTTTTCCATAGTGGCTGCACCAATCTGCATTCCTACCAACAGTACACAAGGATTTCTTGTTCTCTACATCCTCACCAGCACTTGTTCATTTATTAATGATGGCCATTCTGACCAGCTTGAGGTGATATCTCATTGTGTACCAAAACTTTTTTATCCATTTGTCTATGGATGGGCACTTGGGTTGCTTCCATATCTTCTCAAAGCAGGATCTCAAAGAGTTATTTATACATGTTTGTCTATCACATCATTATTCACATAGCTAAGAGACTAAAACAACCCAAATATCCATCAACAGATGAACCGATAAGGAAGATGTGTTAGTTGCACAAATCAAATGTTATGTAGCCTTAAAAAGAAGAAACTTCTGTCATATGCTACTACGTAGATGAAGCTTGAAGACATCGTGCTAAGTAAAAAATAAGCCAGTCACAAAAGGACAAATACTGTATAATCCCACTTATAGGAAGTATCTCTCTAAAGTAATCAAAGAAACAGAAAATAGAAAGGTGTTTAGGGCTGGAGGCAGGGGGAATTAGTGTTTACTGACTATAGAGTTTCAGTGTTAGAGAATGAAGACATTTTAGAGATTTCTTGCACAACAATGTAAATGTACTTAACAGTACTGAACTGTACACCTAAAAGTGGTTAAGATGTTAAATTTAATGTATGTTTTATCGTAATGACAAAGTAAAAAAAATAAAAATAGTACCTTGAGACTAGGATAAAGTATTTATAAAAAAACACACCTGATAAACGGCCGCTATCCAAAATATACAAAAACTGTTAAACCTCAACAATAAGAAAATGAACAATCTGATTTAAAAATGAGTGAGACACCTAAATAATCACCTCACAGAAGACATTCAGATGACAATAAGCATATGAAAGGAAGTTCAACACCATATGTCATTAGAGAATTGCAAATTAAAACAAAAATGAGATACCACTACACACCTATTAGAACTGTCAAAATCTACAAGACTGAAAACAAATGCTGATGTGGAGCAACAGTTCTCATTAAGTGCTGATGAGAATGCAAAACAGAACCGTCACTTTGAACAGTTTGGCAGTTCCTTACAAAATTAAATATGCTCCTAAATATACGATCCAGTAATCACCCTTGGTATTTACCCAAAATGAACTGAAATCTTACGTACACACAAAAACCTGCACATGGGTGTTTATAGCAGCTTTATTCATAACTGCCAAAACTTGGAAGCAAACAAGATGTCCTTCAGTAAGGGAACGGACAAATAAATTGGTACATATAGAATGCAGTATTATTGAGCACTGAAAAAAAAAAAAAAAAAAAAGCTCTCGAGCCATGAAAAGATGTGAAGGTAACTTAAATGCATACTGCTAAGTGAAAGAAGCCAATATGAAAAGGCTACATGTGACATATGTGACATTATGGAAAAGGCAAAACTATGGAGATGGTAAAAAGATTAGTGGTGGTCCCAGGTTGAAGGGAGGGATGGAGGAATGAATAGAGCACAGAGGATGTTCAGGGCAGTGTAACAATTTGGTATGATAATATAATGGTGGATACATGCCATTTAACCCTGGCTGGTTTGGCTCAGTGGATTGAGCGTCGGCCTGCGAGCTGAGTGTCGCTGGTTCGATCTTCCAGTCAGGGTACATCAGAGAAGGAAAACTCTGACTCCAAAAAACCTCCGCTGCCTTGCGGCATACCTCTTATGGGGAAAGGCTAAGGGAGTAAACCCCGACAGAAAATCCGGAGCCGGAGTCCCTAAGGCGGTTTGATGTTGTAGTCAACACCGACAACTCCTGCGGCGCACCTGAAGCCAAGCTGTATTGACTCCGTCTTTCCCTTGGATCCTTCAGCTGCGAAGAGAGGGGGGGTCTGCTGCATGGGCAACAGCAGACCCTCCATATCATCCTGCCCAGGCTCTGTAGCTTCAGCTTCACTGGAGAGGACACTCCAGCGTCATCGCAAGATGTCGATTCAACATGGGAGGAGACAGATACCGTGTCACTCCCGAGTCGGACTGCACAGCCATTCTCGGCAGTGCAGATAGACTCTTAAGAAGCTACACCATCGTCTCTCGAGACGGACGGCTGCCGACGACGACACATTTGTTCAGGTACACAGAATACACAACATCAAGAGTGAACCCTAATGTAAACTATAAACTTTGGATGACAATGATGCATCAATGTAGGTTCACTGATAACAAATGTACCATGCTGGGGAGGAATACTGGTGACAATGGAGGTTATGCCTGTGTAGGGAAAGGAAGTATATGTGAGCTCTGCACTTTCTGCTCAGTTTTAGTGTGAACCTAAGACTGCTCTAAAAAGTAAAGTTTATAAGCCCTGGCTGCTGTGGCTCAGTGGATTGAGCGTCGGCCTGCGAGCCAAGTGTCGTTGGTTTGATTCCCAGTCAGGGCACATGACTAGGTTGCACGTCAGGTCCCCAGTTAGGGGCATGAGTAAGAGGCAACCACACAGTGATGTTTCTCTCCCCCTCTTTTCTCCTTTCCCCTCTCTCTAAAAATAAAATAAATAAACAAACAAATAAATAAATTATTTTTTAAAAAGTAAAGTTTATTATTAATTAAAATAAAACTGTTGGTCTTCTGGTCAAGATGGAAGCATAGGTAAACACAGGTCACCTCCTCACACAAACACATCAAAATTATAACTAAACTATAGAACTACCATCACTCAGAACCCCATCAAAAATAGAGTTGAATGGAAGTCTGACAACTATGGACTTAAAAGAAACCACATCCAACCAGACTGGGTAGGAGTGGCAGAGATGCAGAACGGGCTGGTCCCACACCCACGTGTGGTGGATAAAAGCTTGGGAGGAATCTCTCAGGAGTGAGGAGTCCCAGCCCCACACCAGGCCCCCCAGCCCAGGGATCCAGTGCCAGAAGGTAAGTCCCCACAACTTCTAGCTGCAAAAACCAGCAGGGATTGAGTCAGTGGAAGAAAATTCTGTAGTTCCAGCTGTTCCTCTTAAGGAACCCATACACAGACTTACTCTCTGAGCTCTTGCACCAGGGTAGCAGCTTGAAAGGCAACAGTGGTATACAGGGAGAAACTGAAGTGCCTGGCATCAAGGGTGGGAGCTGGGGGATAGCTTTCTCCCAGACAGGAAAATAGGCAGAGGTCACTGTCCCTTTTCTGAACCCTCCCCCCATAGATCTACAGAGCCCGGTGTCTGGTGCCATATCTGAGACTCCATCAACCTAGCTAACACTTTTGCCCTACCCTTGAGCTTCCCAGAGACTCCACCCACCCAACTTACGGACCCACCCAAGCTGCTCCTCTATATGTATGGTTGGTCTTGACTAGTGCTTCACAACTTCCTAAATCCTACCAAACAAGCAACAGCTGGCCTCAGTGAGCCCCCAGGCCCCATACCTCTTGCTAAGTGGCCCTATGACTGGCAGTAGCAGCAACCAGCATAGATTCACAGCTTGGCTTAGCCAAGGAATCTCTAAGCACAGCATAAGTAAAAGCCATCTCAGATTGCTTTATAGCTCAGTCAGGGTGACCAGGGCTAAACACAGGTGGGGGCTGACCTTGGCCTGCACCACCTGGGAAACCACCAGAACCTGTACACCCAGTGGACACCTACAGACCACGTTGGAGCACCACCACCCTGTCCCCCACACAGTTGATCCTCCACAAGGGTGGAGGTTGGTGGTCAATGGTCACCGCCATTCCTTGCAACTGACTTGGCCTGGGTAAATCCCTCCCCTTGACCTGCCAACAGCAATCAAGGCTCAATGACAAGAGGAGAGTGTACTCAGCCCACACAAAGGGTACACCTCGAGTACCTAGCTTGGGTGATAGGGGAGCCTGTGCCACTGGACCCTACAGGACACCTACTACATTAGACCATGCTACCAAAACAGGGAGTCATAGCAGCTCTCCCTCGTATATAGAAACAAACACAGGGAGGCTGCCAAAATGAGGAGATAAAGAAACATGGTCCAAATGAAAGATCAACCCCCCCCCAAAAAGAACTAAACAAAATAGAGATAAGCAATCTATCAGATGCAGAGTTCAAAACACTGGTTATGTCTGCTCAAGGAACTTAGTGAGGACCTCAACAGCATAAAACAAATCCAGTCAGAAATGAAGGCTACACTAATTGAAATAAAGAACAATTTGCAGGGAAACAACAGTATAGTGGATAAAGTCAAGAATCAAATCAATGATTTGGAAGATAAGGAAGCAAAAAACAATCAAAACAACAGAAGAAAAAAGAATAAAAAAAATCAAGGATAGTGTAAAATAGCCTCTGGAACAGCTTAAAATGTTCCAACATTCGCATCATAGGGGTGCCAGAAGGAGACGAGAAAGAGCAAGGTATTGGCAGTCTGTTTGAAAAAATAATGAAAGAAAAACTCCCTTATTTGGTAAAGGAAAATAGACATGAAAGTCCAGAAAGCAGAGAGTCCCAAATAAGGTGGATGCAAAGAGGCCTACTCCAAACACATCATAATTAAAATGCCCAAAGTTAAAGAGAAAATCTTAAAAGCAGCAAGAGAAAATCAGTAAGTTACCTACAGGGGAATTCCCATAAGACTATCAGCTGCTTTCTCAAAAGAAACTCTGCAGGCCAGAAGGAATTGACAAGAAATATTCAAAGTCATGAAAAGCAGGGACCTACAGCCAAGATTGCTCTACCCGGGAAAGATATCATTTACAATCAAAGGGCAGATAAAGAGCTTCCCAGACAAGAAAAAATCTAAAGCAGTTCATCATCACCAAATGTTATTATAGGAAATGTTAAAGGGACTTATTTAAGAAAAAGAAGACCAAAACTATGAACAATAAAGTGGCAAGAAATACATATCTATCAACAATTGCATCTAAAAATATAATAAACAAGAAAAACAAGTGACAAGATCATGGATATGGAGAGTGTTTTGATGGCTGCTAGATGGGACGGGAGGTGGGGGAATGGGTGAAGAGGTGAGGGGATTAAGAAGTACAAATAGGTAGTATAGAATAGTCATGGGGATGTAAAGTACAGCATAGGAAATGGAGTAGCCAAAGAACTTATATGCATGACCCATGGATATGAACAATGGTGGGGGGATTGCCTGAGGGAATGGGGGGTGCTGGGTGGAGGGGGGCAAAGGGGAAAAATTAGGACAAATATAATAGCATAATGAATAAAATATAATAAAAATAAAATAAAACTGTTGGTAACAAAAATATTATTTGATGTAGACTAATCTGAAATCTTACTGACAGGAATCGTATTAGGTAATAATAAACATTGATTACTTTCAATAAAAAGTTAAAAGGCCTGAGATTAAAAAAATAATGTTGGAACTCTTATACATTGCTGGTAGTATGTAAAATGGTAAACTGCTATGAAAAACAGTTTGTAGTTCATGAAAAGGTTAAACAGAATTACTGTTACCGCCTATCAATTATACTCTGAGGTATATACCCAAAAGAATTGAAAACAGGTATTCAAACAAAAACTTGTATATGAAATATTCATACCAGCAATATTCCTAATAGCCAACAGATGGAAAAAAAATTCCCATCAACTGATGAATGGAAAAACAAACTGTAGTATAGCCATACAATGGAATGTAAAAACTAATGAAGCACTAATACATGCTACAACATGAATGAATCTCAGAACATTAAATTAAATGAGAAGCCAGCCAAAAACGGCCACACAGTGTATGATTCCTTTTATATAAAATATCTAGAATAGGTAAATCCATAGAGACAGAAAGAAGATTAGTGGTTGCTAGGGCCTGGGGGAGGAAGGAATGTAGCATGACTGCTTAATGGCTTATGGGGGTTTCCTTTCGGGGTGAGGAAAATGTTCTGGAACTAAACAGTGTTGATAGTTGCACAACACTGTGAAAGTACTAAATGCCAATGAATTAACTGTCCATTTTTAAAAGGTGTGTTTCCACCACAAAAAAAAGAATGAACTACAAAAATCAATACCTTGATTTTTTCACTCTCTTTTCTAACTCGCTTTGCATTTTCAATAATGTAAACAGTTCTCTTGTTGACTTCATTGTCAGCTCTGTGTCTCAGCCAATCCTCATATCCCTAGAAGGATTTTAAAAAAAAGAAACAAAAACTAAGTCAAGCTCATGTAATGAAGTAAAGTTGTTAATTTCTATAACCCCCTAAATGAATTACCAGCAGATATTTATACTTACACTATTTATTTCAATTCATAATGCTAAAGAGACAACACCATACATTTTTACAGAATAACTAAGATATGCTTTCAAAATACCCCTTAAGTAAATAGCTTTACTGTATTAAAAGATTCCTCCATTCTAAACTATTAATGAAAAAACACAGGCGTTAGAGCCTTAATATTCTTCAACTGTGAAGGACTATCATCTATTCTTCTAATTCTACTCTTATTCATGTTAAGGTTAATTGTTTCTACATTTGAATTTGAGGAAAAATTTTCTGGGTGGCATTTTCTTAGGGACTTAACCACTTAAATATAGTCTTCCATAGTAGACTATTGGAATGAACATCTCTGAGGAAATTGAATTCCTCCCAGGGACAAAATAGAAAAGGCAAGCTAGGATTATTTTGGCAGAGAATCCATGGTAAGTTTTAGAGACCAACAGTCAAACTTCTACACTGACAGTGATAAAAGAAAATATAAATTGGTGTTCATTTTTTAGAATAAAAAGTAATCAGGGGAAAGTTTAACAGCTCATTTTTCTTTGGGCTTTTTGTCTGGAGTATATTTAAGGCAAAAAGAACCAAGGAAGGAGGATGTTCATTTGTTTGAGCACAACCTCCTCTCCTTTTTTTATATCACTTTCCTTTTTTTCTTTATAATTATGTCTGTACCCTTTCAAATATAACGGTTTAAAAAATTCCTTGATCGCTTCCCCCCTTTTTTCTCAGTTTCTATATTCATTCCTATTCTGTCACTCTTTGTGACAATGCTAGGCTATAACTTCAGTGAGAAAAGAAAGGCCCTAACATGAACTAGTACTGGGAATAAAATGAATCAGTAAGAGCTTCTGAAACCATACAGGCTATTTTGAGAAGTAGCAATTCTATGATGTTAAAGAAAATAATCCTAACAGCCTAAGGGAAATAACATTCCAAAAATCTTGATTTAGCAACCAAGAACTTGATAAAATATTCTTGTAGTTTCTGTAGGTAAGATAGAAGTTTGAACAGATATCCCCAACAGAAAAGGAAACCTTGTTCCCAATACTGTTAAGCAGACTTTTATTTTGGAAGTGGAGACTCTGTTAAGAGCACTTTGGTAAGTACTGCCTAAAAGGTACTATCATATAAAATGCTCAAAATACTTCAAAGACATTCTAACCATGCAGGAACTTCATTTCTTTAGTATAACCCTTTCTCCTTTCTTTCCTTTTGATTCGAACTGGCCTGTCTAGCACCCTGACTAACCTGCCTCCATCTCCCTTAAGCATTAAGCCCTCAGGACAAGGAGGTTCTGATCGGCATCAAACAATCTCAGGAACAAAGCTTCAGGTCTGCTGACCACAGAGACAGAGTTGTGGTCAAACTAGAGATAACATCTAGGCCTCAGTTATGTTTCAGCTCCAGGCCCAGAAAAGCAGCAAAACCAGACAAAGTGACGCCATGGCTGATGTGAGTACGAGCTACACCGATCAACTACCCCTACCCTAGTACTGAGCACTCGGTAGAGGTCACGACCCTGACTCCCTTTGTCACCATAACTAATGATTTCCTCCATTATAACCCATTCCCTAGAAACCACCCAGGAGCCAGGTCTCGCAGCATTAGTTCACCTATGACTCTGGGCATAGGCCACTATCTAAAAATAAACCCTTATTATTATTAGTTATTTTTTTTTTTTTTTTTTGCTGCACACAGGCAAATAGATACCTTTAGCCCCTTCAGTCTCTTAATAACATCAGCATTACAAACTATGGCAGTTGTCAGCTTTGACAAGAAACAATACAATTCTCCTCTACCCCCCCCCCAGTAGCCTCTGGCAGGAAAAACAACAAATTAAAGTATTTATGCTCTTGAGTTCTCTGCTGTAGGCAAGCAAACAAAAAAAGAGCCCAGAAAAAAAAGAAAAATTTTCTGATACATACTGTAATGAAAAAAGTAATGCCCAATAAAATTTGCCTCCCATTTCCCAACTAACCTACACTTACACTTCCACCTACACTTTCTTTTTGAGTTATGTGGCCACATGCAAACATTGAGGAGGAAAGGAGCAAGGAAATTAAACATGTACTTTACAATCATTTTAACAGGTTTTCAACAGGAACCAAATATAAATTAAATCCATCAGAGAGATACTGCCCACTCTATATACATTTGGAAAAAAAACTTTTGACAATGAAATTTAAACCAGACAGGAATAAAATGCAGGTATAATTGTAAATAAGAAATTTACCTGCTTGATGGCTGTAACAGTTATAACAAAGAAAAGTGGAAGTCCACTGGTAACTGGGCTAGTTGGTGTGTCTACAGTGACCTAAATTAAAAAATTAAATTGAAAGCAAGATGAAAATAAGCTAATAATTTATATGTAGCACTTACATGCCGCAAACATTTCAGCCAGAACGCAGACAGAACATATTCTGGTAGCAAGGTGAATGTTAACTTTGATTAAAATAAAAGCAATCCAAACTGCAGTTAGTTTAAGAAAATAGTTCTAAGTCAGGTTTAGTTTTCATCCCAGCTTGGATTAACCCCTTTACTGAAATACATCCATTCATTTACCATCTACTTGTTGAGCACCATTCAGTTAGCCCCTGTACTATTATCAGCCAGGCTCTAGAGATGCTGCTTTAAACAGATGGAGAAAGTCCCTGACCTCATATAGCTGGCAGCTTACAGGCAAAACCAGGCATTAAACAAATGATTCACTGAGATCTGAAGAGTAAACAGAAGTTAACTAGATGAAGGAGGGGTTGGTTTCAAGGAACAGTAATCCATGTATACACCGTCTGTATGGTGGGAGGGAGTGTAGCACAGGTTAAGGAAATAAAGGAAGCCAGTGCCAAATAGTGTGGTGTGAGATGGGGCTAGACACGAAGACCAAGCAGGATGCTCTACACTAGAATTCATTCTTTATCCCACCAACAGTGGAAAATAATTGAAGCTTCTAAGCAGGGAGAGGTCACATGAAGAGAACTATGTTTTGAAAAGATTCTCACTGTTTTATGGAAAATAAAATGGAAGAGAACGAGAGTGGAGGCAGGGAGTCTATTTAGGAGGGTACTGCTCTAGCCCGAACCAAAGATGATGGTGTGGATGAGGGGAGTAGCAGCAGACAGAGAAAGATGTTTCAGAGATATCTAGGAGGCAAAAGTGGTAGGACTGGTAAGGAACTTCTCCTAAGGGGTTATTAAAGATGTCTTCCAAGTATCTGGTTAACATAACTGGTGGATGTTGTCATCATTCACTGAAATAGGAAAGAGTAAAAGAGAACTATAATTGAGGAACAGAGGACCATGAGTTCCATCTGCCCTCACAGTTCATTGACTCATCTCTAACCCCCTGCCCCCGCCACACACACTGTTACAGACACAGGCTTTTATATGGCTCTGTGCCTTCGTGCACAGACTGAGATACCAGTCTCTAATCCTTTAAGGCTTAGTTTGGAAATCACCTACTCTTTGAAGACTTTTCAAGCTCCTATTGGATAGGAAAAAAAAAAATCACAACTTTGATCATATCCTCATGCTATTTATGTGACTTTTACTACAGTAAATTAAGTGAATACATGACTGTTTTGGGCTATACCATAAATTACTTAAGGATAGAAAAGCCATATCTTGATATGCATTACATCTGCTAAAATCTTTGTTGTCTGGACTACTGAATGGCACATAATAGGTGCCTGGTATATGTTCAATGAATTGAACTGAAATGTGCTGCACACCAAGTGGAATGACTCTTGTGAATATAATCCTGTGTGCAAGTTTATTTCATGCTGTTCTGTAAGACACCTTACCATGAATGCAAAGGAGCTCCTTTTCAAATGCCCTTATCATTCAAGATTGAAATGGGCTCTTTCTCATATCGCAACCCAGATTGGTTTTCAGAAGCAGGGCTAAATTCAATTATAGTACCATTTACTCAAAGACTTACAGTGGATAAACAGAAGCACTTTAACATCAACAAGACATTTGAGCAATTGCATTGGGATGTTTCTCCATTTAGAAAAGTGAAGTGAGAAAAAAAATACCTTTAATGACGTAAAATTTTCAGGGAGTGATTTTGGCAAGGGAAATATTTTAATAGCTTATAGACCTAAAAATGGAAGACACAATTTAAAATGTCTAAATACTAAGCTTTCACCCTTAAAGTAAATGAATGAAGAGCAAAACTGATAGTCAGGAAGATAAGTGATACATTTTCAATTAAGCTGAAACTAGTGCTTTATAAAGTAAACTATTAACCTATTTTCAATTTTGATATACAACATTGTGTTTAATGATATCCAATAGATGGTCTTTCTAGCATGAACAAAGATATAAAATCCATGAAAGTTTTTTAAAAAGTAAGTCTCAGCAAGTTTTCTTGTAAAAATGCTACTTTAGAAATATGGTATAACATAAATCTTAAAATGTAATATTAGTACTCTAAAAAGTATTGTTATAATAAGCCCTGAGGCATCTTTTTAATCACAGGGCATTTTAAGATTAGAAATGGACTGAAAATTTCTTCGAAGTAATTAAGTTTCTAAAAGTGGACTTCCTGTTTATGGAACTCTTACCTGTACGAGGAAAATGATGAGAAAATAAAAATTTGCAATTCTTCTGAACTGTTCAAAGAGATTTTTGGGGAGGAAATTCCAAAGTGTATACTGGAAAGAAGAAGGAGAGAAAAAAAAAACATTATTAGAAAGCAAACTAAAAAATCTTAGTAATAACAAGTCACATGGGTCCAGATTATCCCAACACTCTGAAAACATGTTAAAAATAAAAACTCACACATATGAATAAGCATATACTTAGAGGTACAGTGAATAAACACTTCTCAATGATAAAGTTTTCACTTTGACCATTACGATTGGACCATGTAGTCCCATGCATCTGCTTTCTGACACAATTTAAATTAGGCTCCTTGTTATTTGTTCTCATATTATCCTATACTTCCTTGATAACACTTATTGTAATGGATTATTACATATGTGTACATTTTTAAATTAAAATTTCTCCCTCAACAGGCAATGAGTTCTATATGGGCAGGCTGTTCATCTGTCTTTTTGTTATTTTCCCCAACATCTGGCTTAGTGCCTGACACAAAGTAGACACTCAATAAAATGAGTTGGGTGAATGAACAAATTAATTCCTTTGGCTCAGCTAACCTTTGGAATCTTGATCACAATCACAAATATAACTCTGTCCCTATCAGTACCTCCATGACAACTGAGGTATACAAATAACCCTGGGTCACAGAGGGCTTTCACTTTAATCAAAAACATACCACCCTGGGCTTTGGTAACTGGTAATAGGTAAAGGTTTCAATGCTAAATTATACATGGGTAGGAGGAGAGACCTCTTGAGCCAACAGTCAAATCACATAGACCTTCTCACTGATAACTTAAGCCGAAGGACTGGGTCACTAAAAATAACCAGAAGGAGTTGGTTTTTATGGACTTCTTAATAAAGAAGACCAGAAAACAGGGGAAAAAAAGTTTCTTAACTTAAATATCTAAATTTATACTACAACAGTGCATAGTATCTCCATACTGTGAAAAATATATATCCATTAAATTAAGTTAAGGTGTATGGGAATTTATTACTAACCCCTCTTTCGAAGGCTTATGGGCTCAATATTCCCCAAGGGAATACCAAGAAAAATGAGGCTGAGTGGAGGGAAACAAATTCAGTGATGTAGCTTCATTACAACCAACAGACAACCTGCAGAGCTCTTCCCTCAAAGTTCAGAAATTCCTCAAGGAAGTGCATTCAAAATTAAGTGCAGAATTGTATGTGCCTGGGCATCAGCTGGGAGAAGAGAGTCCACACTTACATCAGATTCCTAAGGCAGTTGGTGTCCAAAAATAAAAGGGATCAAAACCACTGATCTAGTCACACTTTGAAGCGGATGCAGTCCAGATCAGCACCTAACTATCCCAACAACAAGCTAACAGCTGAACTTCTGGTTTGGTGATCTTATGTTCCCTAACTAAAGAATTTTTGATTGAACAAACATTAGGAACTGTTAAAGATTCATCTGCTCAGTGGATTGAGCGTCGGCCTGCGAGCCAAGTGTCGCTGGTTCGATTCCCAGTCAGGGCACATGACCAGGTTGCACGTCAGGTCCCCAGTTGGGGGCACGAGTGAGAGGCAACCACACAGTGATGTTTCTCTCCCTCTCTTTCTCCTTTCCCCTCTCTCTAAAAATAAATAAATAAATAAATTATTTAAAAAAAAAAAAAGAGTCCTCTGATGAGTCTTAACACATAAAAGGAAACATTTTTGTTGTTTCTAGGTTCCTTTACCATTTTTCTAACTTCCTAAAGAATAGCTTCCTTGAGGAACTATGTTTACTCCCTTTGGAGGAAACTACTGAGATATGCCCTCTTCTTTCCTATTTGAGGTCATCAATTGTTATGAGCTGCAACAACATAGATGGACCTAGAGAGTGTTATGCTAAGTGAGGTAAGTCAGACAAAGAAAGACAAATACCTTATGATTTCACTTATATGTAGAATCTAATGAACAAACTGAACTAACAAGCAAAATAGAGACAGACTCATAGATAAAGAACATTTTGATGGTTGCCAGATGGGAAGGGAGTTGGGGGAATGGGTAAAAAAAATGAGAAGGGATTAAGAAGTACAAATTGGTAGTTACAAAATAGTCACAGGGATGTAAGTACAGTGTAGGGAATATAGTCAATAATACTGTAATAACTATGTATGGTGCCCGGTGGGCACTGGAAATATTGTGGGAACACTTTGTAAAGTATATGATGATCTAACCACTATGCTGTACACCTGAAACTAGTATAAAATAATACTGAATGTAAGCTGTAATTGAAAGAAATTTTAAAAATATAGCACATGGAATACAGTCAATATTATAATAACTATGTATTGTGCCAGGTGGGTACTAGATTTATTAGGGTAATTGATCAGTAGTCTCAATCTCAGTTGCTACAAACCAAATACAATGTTAGTTCACAGGAAGAAAGTGTTTATAGCATTCGTTTCATTAACAATAAGAATGGAGATTTTGGGGGTGGTCATGAGTAACTTCTTGCTCAAAAAAGTCAGTAAGTAGATCTTTTATACTATCTTAACATGCAATTATAAACTTAAGAAGCAACACCAACATTTGTAACATGTTTAAAAATGGGTTCTATGCCCTGGCCAGTGTGGCTCAGTTAGGTGTAGCATCATCCCGTAAACAGAAAGGTCGAGTTCAATTCCTGGTTAGGACACATACTTAGGCTGAGGATTCAGTCCCCATTCAGGGCGCATGTGAGAGGCAACCAATTGATGTTTCTTTCCCCCTTCTCTGCCTCCCTTCCCCCCTCTTTAAAATGAATAAGCCTATCCTCAGGTGAGAATAAAAAATAAAATAAAATAAATAAAATTTGAAAAATGGGTTCTACAGAAAAATGTCAGCTTCCCAAGTATATATAATGCATTTTACATCTGCTCTATAGTGAACTGAATAATTGGTACCCAAATGTGGCCTCTTCAGATGCACTTATGTGAAAATACTATGGGTCAGTCCCTCAAACATTAACCACTGGTTAAAGGAGGGAGGTTGAAATGAATCAAATGAATTAACTGAGTTAAATAAATTAAATCACAGTTCAACAGTCTATTATTTCAATTTAAGCAAAGGGAGGCTTTAGAACATTACCTGTTTTTACCCAAGGTGCAAAATTTTTCTAATTTATCAGTAAAAATGGTGACGGTGTACTAAAAAGGAAATCATAACCATTTAAAGAAACTATTAAAGTTAACAACCAATTGTGAATGAGCTATCAGAAGCAGCACTGACTTTTCTAAGTACTAGGATTTGGATGTGATGGAACAAAATAACTATATTTTAAGATTAGTTGTAAATAAGCAGAGCTCTAGCCTAAGTAACTGTTCATTCTGTTTAAATTACTATATTCATTTGATTATCAGTTCTCCTTATTATAGGCATTAAATATAATTTTGAGCATCATAGCAGTATACTTTCATTTCCATTACCAATGTCAAGCAGAACTTTCTCCCTTTTTAAGTATCACTCTTTCTACCATAAATTCAGAAGAGCAAAAAGAGTAACTAGGATATTACTGAATTAGGATTTAGTAACTTTAGCTAAAAAGGCTCCTTCAGGGGGTTTCAAAAGACTCAGACAAAAAGACATCTGATAAATTCTACAGGTAAATCTGATTTTTAAAATGAGGATATATACTAGTGTAATTTTAGGTTTGAAACTTTAATGCAAGGTATTCTTTTACATAAGAGTACTCAGATTAACCTTGAGCATACCTTCCAAGAGTTAGGTGTTCACTGATTCTTATCCCATTGAAAGGCCTTCAAGATGAGGCTTAGGCTGTTTAAAGGAAAAAAATGTGGAACAGAGGAATACGATGAAAGCTAAAGATCCTAGCAGGAGCACTCAATTCTTCTTTTGCTACAGGAGGGGATTTCCGAGTTTTATGCCAACTACAAAATTCTGGTGATTCCCAGATAAGTGTTTCTGGAGAAAATGTTTGTGTTCTCAAAAGAAGAGAAAAACACTAATTTTATAAGTAAAATTTTAAGTAGGTCAAAGGTTTTTTTTGTTTTTTTAAATGCTCTTTATATTAACAAGATTTATTCCCAGTGTTACACTGACATTACTAATGGCAACTGTAAACAAACAAAAAAGCAACCAATTAAAAGAAAATTGTTTTGATTACTAAAGAGTTGAGAAAGAAAATCAACACCTGCTACAAAGTTAGAAGGTAGCTAATATATTCTATAAATTGTACATTTGTTCAATTAAAAGATTCTGGTGCAAACACAAACAGTCAAAAGACAATATGAGGAAGAAAAAGTCAAATTATGAAACTATAGTATTATTCTCTCCAGATCCAAAACCCCCCTTTCAGAGAAATAACTCCATACATTCAAAACACATGAAACTGAATAAATCAATAGTACTGTTCAGGACTATAATAACAATAATCACAGAAATAAAGTAACAATAGTACTACCATTTATTGAGTTGTTGCTATAAGCCAAGCACAATGCTTAATTAAATGCTTTCTATGGGTTACTTTATTTCATCCTCACCATAATCCTGTAAGGTAAGTACTGTTAATATCCCCATTTTACAGATAAGAAAGATGAGACACAGAGAGGTTCGATGACTTATTTTAACTTCAAACTCACGTTTTCTGTCTACAAGGATGAAGTGCTTTACCACCTACTATACACTGTGTACCATTCCCTTATAAATATTCTTTCTATTAAGATTTCATTCTTTTTTTGTGGTTAGTATGAGAGGGGACCCAAAAAATAACCAGGATTATCTTCTGGAGGGCGGGTCCCTTGTAGTAGAGGCTTCCCTGAGTAGGTGAGTTTTCTAGGACCTCATCTGTATCAGTGTACCAGCTGGTGTTGTTGTGAAAGGCTGCGTTCAACATCAGTAAATTGTTTTTGAAGACTTTTTCAATGTGCCCATTTCATGATGGATGATTTACCAGCACACCTGCCCACACTGCACTGAGTGTTCAGCAGTTTTTGACCAAAATCAGCACGATGCCCAGACCCTGTGCTCCACCCTCCCTATTCACTCCATCTCACTCTGAGCAACTCCCCCGGACCTGGGTGAAAAACATCCTCAAAGGGAAACATTTCACCAATGTGGAAGAGGTGAAACCAAAAACATCGAAGCACTAAACAGCATCAAAATGACCAGTTCAAAAACTGTTTTGAGCAGTGGGAAAAACGTCTCAATAAGTGTACTGCATCAAATGTACTTTGAACGTGATTGAACGTGATTTTTTATAAATAAATTTCAGGTGTTTTTCAGTCCCCTCTCATAAACCCTCATTTCTTCTTTTTCTGTTCTAGAGCTTTTATGAAAAAGCAGATCAGTTAATATGCAGTAAACCACAAAAACTATAAACATAATATTTACAGAGAAAAAAGATATCTGTAAGTGTATTGATGTTAAATTCTTTATTCTGATTTCTAAAACATATACATAAATATATAAACAAATCTGTTCAGACACAATCTTTATTTTCCCTGTGAGCTCCTGAATATTAAAAAAAAAAAAATCCTACTGCATTATTTTACCTGATGGCAAAACTGAAGTGAGCTAAAATATGAAAAATATCCTATTAAATACAAAAAGAGTTAAGAATTAAGCTGAGTTTCATGTTCTTTGAAAACATGAAAATGCAAAGTATATCACAACAAAATGATTTTCACTAGTTCAATGGAAAGTCACTTTACTACCT
This sequence comes from Furipterus horrens, assembly GCF_987537825.1. Taxonomy (NCBI): domain Eukaryota; kingdom Metazoa; phylum Chordata; class Mammalia; order Chiroptera; family Furipteridae; genus Furipterus; species Furipterus horrens. The sequence goes on along the minus strand of NW_028327187.1, from coordinate 18,423,603 downwards.
TCCACCTAAAATACTATGAAAAACAGTAATTCCCTTGGAAATACTTTGTATTTCACTTGCTGCAAAAGGAGAGATAAAACTGAGAAAGAAACCCAACTAGCACAACGATATGAAAACGGCTTTATCCCTAAGTTATCTTGGAGACCACATCACTTACTCAATTTCTCTGGGCTTGCTTTCTCCATCTGCAAAGTCAGTGAGTTGAACAATATGACCTGTTAGGATCTTTCAGTTCTACAAGTCTATTATTCTGAGTCAAATAACTACTATTGGTTGTTTTCTTAGATATTATGGGGTAAGTCACAATTTTCAGCGAAGGACTATTCACTCTCTTGGGCACACATATAGAAGTTACTGACTGAAGATAAATTTTCTGCCATGAGGTTAAAAATTAGCAGGAAAGACATTGTCTCCAAATATAATCATAGTGCTCTGTAAGACAATAGATCATAAGACAAAATAGTTTTTACTCATTCTATCCATATTTTACACACTAATCTCCTACTCAAAGATAAATCACATGTACATTTGAAAACTAAAATATTAGCCCTGGCAGGTGTGGCTCAGTGAACTGAGCACCAGCCTGTGAACCCAAGGGCCGCTGGATCAATTCCCAGTCAGAGCACATGCCTGGGTTGCAGGCCAGGTCCCCAGTTGGGGGCACCCGAGAGGCAACCACACATTGATGTTTCTCTCCTTCTCTTTCTCCCTCCCTTCCCCTCTCTCTAAAAATAAATAATTAAAATATTTTTTAAAAAAAACCAAAATGTTAATTTTTTTTTTAAATGGATCATTCTGTGTTGCAGGTCCTAAGGTGTTTGCAAACATGCAGTGACCCAACTATCACCAACATTTTAAATATGCTTTGTCAGGTTGCATGAGTAAGTATGGAAAATTATCATAAACTGTGTCATGCTACAAGAGATGGCAGTGGGCCAACCACCTAGCACCTAGCACCTAATCTGGTCAGCCAAAGGTAAAGACTAAAATTAGTAAACTAATAGTTGTAGAAAGATAACTATGGGTACTAGGAACTACAAAGAGTGTTTTCGTGTTTTCACATTTCGAGTATCAGTTCTATTCCATTGAGAACATTCAGACTTAGGGATTAATTTGCCCAAGTTCAGAGCTAGTAAATGGTCATGCCAGGATTCAAACTCAGATCTTCAAGACTCTTTAACTGTTCAAGCACTGTACCAAGCAGGGTACACCCTTAGAGTCCAGGAGTGTACTTGAGAAGCTCCTCAGTGAAACAGAAAGAGATACAGATGTCATTCTAGGATAGCACCTTCCAAAAGAATGTAAATTATTTACAAACTAGTCCATCCAATTAAGGGCAATTCAGGAAGCTTTGGGCAAGTAAATATTCCTACTTTCAGCACACTTTATGGCTTAAAGTAAGATGCATAATCAACAAGCACTGTGAATCATAATGGAAGGCAAGTAAATGATGTTTCAGCTACAACAAGACAAATTGATGCTTTAAAAAAACTGCCTTTTAGTGAAATAATGATAACAGTATATGACTGATATAAGTACAAGCCATGTATGCATATATAAATGCACCAGCTTCCTTAGAAGCATAAATAAAAGTAAGTGCATTATCTGGCTCACTATATGAATATATATTGAGTTAAAAACTTACCTTAGATGATACTATCCTATTATCACAAAACCTTTGTGCAATGTAAGCTTCTGCTGCTGATACTGGATGATTGCCAACAAACACTGTGCGTGTACCAACTCGTTTCTCTTCTCCAGCACACTGACCAAAAGAAAAAGGAAAAATGTCACATTTCTCCATGCTTCTACAGAGCTCAAAATTCTTGTCTAAGTATGCTTAGCTATGGTCTACAGAGAAAGAAAGAGCAATAGAGAGGACAAAACCTTGTTAGGAATGTCAAACTCCACTAAGCTCCTAGTTGCTGATTTAGTAAAAGTGTTGCTTGAGCCAACTGTTCTGAGACCAATACTGCAATTCTAAAATGTTTAAATTAAGTGTCCTAGAGAAACAATAATTTTTATTGCCGGTCATTTTTCTTTCATCCACAGAATCTCACTCAACCATTACTACCACACCAACACACTAACTTAGACTAGAAAAATTTAATTTTTATACAACTATTGATGACAACCTTGTCAACACCCTTACCAGATAGCAGGAAACAGAATGCAAATTACTTCAAAATGCAAATAATTACCTATAATAATATAGAAATACAATGGCTGCCTCTACTAACAAAATGATCAACTATTTCCATAAAGAAAATCTGTAAATTTTTTCACCTTACAGAAAACACATTTCTTTGTGATCTCTCAGGGCCTATGGTCAAAAAGTCCTATTTCACAAAATATATCCCTAAAATCCCTTTTTCATTTTTAAAAAGTAGACCTGTTGAATCTAGAAGTTCCAAACTTGAGCTCCATTTTACCTCATATTTGTATTTCACTGAGATGTCACCCTGTTTTCTTAAATCAGGATAATACATTTTCTTATACAAATTTAGGACAGTCTCCTTTGATGGAACTATATTACCATGTTTGAGACAACCATATATTTAAGTCAATGGAAGTATGACAGAAACCAATCCACTCATATATTTCCATTATTTTTGAAAAAGATAATCCCTCAACCTAAAATGTTTTATTTAAAAGCATATAGCCACAGACTTGTGGCCTAGATGGAAGCACAGGTGGACACACTTCACCTCCTTCCAAAACCATAACAAGGATTATATCTACCTCAAAACAAAAAAACCACCAGCACTACTAGAAAACTGAATTGCATGGAAATCCAACAAAGATATAAAGAAGTAATACTCATCCAGACAGGTGGGAGGGATGGCGATGGGGAGCCGGGGTGGAGAGGATGCCGAGTGGTGGTGGCAAGGTAGTAGCTGTGGCTAGCCGGGAGAATGAGCAGTCACACATTATAAAAATTGAGAGGGACACCTGGGGAGTGATCCCAGTCCCAGGCCAGACTGCACAGTTCATAGTTCCAGCCCCAGGAAAATAAAGCCTCATTGTTTCTAGCTGTGAAAACCAGTTGGGTTGGGGTAGCGGAAGAAACTGTTGGTCTCTCAAGAGAGTCTGTTTAGAGGACCCCCAGAGTCCTAGAACATTTTCAAACCTACCCACTCTGGGAACCATCACCAGGGCAACAGCCTGCGGGACACCAGTTGCATACTGGAAGCGGGTAAAATGACTGGAAAAGGGGTGAGTGCTGAGCAAGCAGCACTGTTCCCTCTCAGACCCCTCCCCACAAACAGTGCAACAAGGTGAGGAAATGGGTCGCCCAGCACTGACAAATACCTAAGGCTCCACCCCTTACTATGTAACAGGGATGGCAGCTCTACCTAAGACACAAAGGCTAACAAACACAGGAGCCTGTCAAGCTGAGGAGACAGAGAAGTACGGCACGAAGGAGGGAGCAGATCAAGGCTCCAGAGAGAGAACTAAGCGACAAGGAGACAGCCAACCTAACAGATGCAGAGTTCAAAACACTGGTGATAACAACGCTTAGAGAAATGACTGAGCACAGCAAATGTATAAGGGAAGAAGTGAAGGCTACACTAAGTGAATGAGGAAAAATCCACACAAAACCAACAGTGAAGGGAAGGAAGCCATGGTTCAAATCAATCATTTGGAACTTCAGGAAGAAATAAACAGTCAACCAGTACAGAATGAAAAAACAAGAATTGAAAAAAAATGAGGAGAAGCTTAGGAATCTCTGGGACAAATCTGAATGTACCAACCTCCAAATCATAGGGGTGCCAGAAGGAGAAGAGGAAGAGCAAGAAATTGAAAACTTATGTAGAAAAATAATGAAGGAAACCTTCCTGAATTTGGCAAAGGAAATAGACATACAAGTCCCAAACAAGCCAGATCTAAAGAGGACCACACCAGGACACATGATAATTAAAATGCCAAAGGTGAAAAATAAAGAGAGAATCTTAAAAGCAGCAAGAGAAAAGCAGAGAGTTACCTACAAGACTGTCAACTTATTTCTCCACAGAAACTTTGCAGACAAGAGGGACTGGCAAGAAGTATTCAAAGTGATGAAAAGCAAGGACCTACAACCAAGATTACTCTATCCAGCAAAGCTATCATTTGGAATGGAAAGGCAGATGAAGTGCTTCCCAGACAAGGTAAAGCTAAAGGAGTGCATCATCACGAGGCACTTATTATATGAAATGTTAAAGGGACACATTTAAGAAAAAGAAGATCAAAACTATGAACAGTGAAATGACAACAAACTCACAGCTATCAACAAATGAATCTAAAAAACCAAAACAAACTAAGCAAACAACTAGAACAGAACACAGTCATAGGTATGGCGATCATATGGCGGTTTATCAGCTGGGAGGGGGAAGGGGGAGAAATGGGGAAACAGGTGCAGGGATCAAGAAGCATAACTGGTAGGTACAAAATAGACAGGGGTATGTTTAGAATAGTAAAGTTAAGTGGAGAAGCCAAGGAATTTATATGCATGACCCATGGACATGAACTAAGGGGGGCATTCCTGGCAGGAACGGGATACCAGGCAGAGGAGGGAAAAACAATTGGGACAACTGTAATAGCATAATCAATAAAACATATTTTAAAAAACGATACAGCCACAAAGACTTTCCCCTTCCTCTCAATGATCTATTCAAGGGTCAAAGAGGCAAATCTCTACCTGAAAATAATTATTTTACACAAAACTACTTAGAGCTTGCGAAATTCTCGAAATGTCCATATTTGGATGTATTCTAGTCTGAATTTTTTTGTACCTTATATATATAGTATAGGGAGCATGCTTTTTTACTTTTAAAAAATATAAATTGCCCCCAAAATATAGATAGGTAAGACTTTTTGCCTCACCATTTTTAAAATTTAAGCTTATTAAATAACTACTTAGTGGGGGATATCCTTCAATATCTGTAGGGAATCAACTGACGAGTAACTGGGATAACTGAAGTAGGAGAGATTGAGGCTATATATAAAGGGTAACTTCTGGGGATAAGGGATGTTGTGGGAATCTCTATCTATGGCAGGCTGGAATAAAATCTTTAAGTATTAGTACTGGCTAGCTTAGCTATTTACCCATCTGCCCAAACACAGAGCATTAGAACAACTGACTGTACAGGTCCCTTCACATGCCAAGAGTCAGTGATTAGCATGTAAGTTTTCAAACAGTTCCTGGAAGTAAGTAAGGAATACCTTTACCAGAATAGTAGCTATATACATTTTGATTCAAAACTGACTTTGTTTGTAACTATAGAATAAAGGGTCTGACACAGCTTACTGATAAGATCACTGTATTTTCTGTAAGATCCATTTCATAAAATATAAACTAAAAGTGAATACACCTACTAAAAGTATTGTTTATTCTCCTTCAAACTTACCTTCACCTTCTGTTCCAAGTTACTGTCTCACTGTAGTCTCTATAACACTTGAACATTATAATGTGCCAATTCAAATTACAGAAATTGTCAAGTCCATGTATACACACTGCAATTTACAACCTTTAGTTTAATATCCATATGGTGATTCTTGCCACAAGCAAGAAGTGGCACAAAGTAAATAAAAAAGAGCTACCTTTTATGCCAGTTCTCAGGTCATTCTGCAAATGGAAAGGAGAAGAGTAAAGGAAACATGGTAGAGGATCAGTGAGTGTTTTCTGCAGGATGTTTCGTACACGGCCAATATAAATTGTTCCCCTTAGTTAACAATGGCTACTGATTAATTTAAGACAAAAATGAACTAGTACTTCCCCAATTCTGAATTGTCTTCAACTTTCTTCTCTGGCAGGTCACAGCATTCCAGAGAACAAAAGGAACAAGTATAACGCAATTTTTCAGGCACATGATATTTTTATGACTTCTGTACATGTGAATAGCATTTATAGTTTCCTTAAGTGCTTTCCCATATTTTAGCTCTGGGATCTATTTCAAATAGGCCTAAGTGACCTCTATCTCCATTTAATTAGACAAAATGGATTAAAATTGGTATGCTGTGTGTGTGTGTGTCCTGGCAGTCATCATGCAGCCCAGGCAGGATTGAGTATGGAGCTTCCTGAGAACTGGGGGTGAGGTAGGTGAAATGGATAACTTTTCCATGTCTATTTGCACTCTAAATTCTGATGAATCTGCAATTTCTGGTGGAATCTGCTCTGTTCAATGCTGTTTGGTCCGCATATAAATGGCAATGCTGAGCTTGTGTAAATTCACTGTAATTTTCCACTTGCTGCCAATGTAATGTTAAAACAGTGGTTTTAACTTCCGGGATTTTGAATAATGTAGGTGCCATAGCCAAGACAGAGAAATTCCAAGTAGGAATCATAAAATAATTTCCCATTTGGATGGCATACAGTGTAGTCTGGAGTGTATGATTCCTGCCACCTTATAATGAATTTTAATCTATTAAGAGTCCATCTGTGTTGAACTGCTTCCCATTCAAATGTCCTTAGAAACAACAGTTTAAAAAATTGAAATATGCTGACACCAATTGTATTTTAATGACACATCATGCATTATAATGAAAAGTATTATATAAATATTAAAAAGTATATTTATAACATATGAATTAACAGAGAAAGCAATTTAAGTTTCTTCCTCAAGATAAAAATTATCCTTTTGTATTCTTGCTTCATAGCTGCAGAGTATAAACTGAATATTGTTTTAGCCCTGGCTGGTGTGGATTAGTGGGTTAAGCATTGTCCATAGGCCAAGAAGTCGCTGGTTCAATTCCCTGTTGGGGCACATGCCTGGGCTACAGGCAGGGTCCCTGGTTGGGGACATGTGAGAGGCAACTGATCAATGTTTCTCTCCCTCTCTTCCTCTCTCCCTTCCCCTCTCTCTAAAACTAAACAAAATCTTTTTAAAAATGAATAAATACATAAATAAATAACTTCCACCAGAACATAACCTCTCAATAAAAGATAGATAAGAGTAGTACTGTTATTCAACTAGCAACACCTTAAAATCCTATACTTTTGCAAGTCATAAAACACAGAAAGCTGTTGGAAGTGTAATTTGCTTCTTGATTGCCTCTAGACCAGTGACTCAATAAGAACTGAGGGAAAAGAGGGACCTCAATACAAGACTGTCACTATAAAAGCTGGCACAATATCTGAAACAGAGCTCACTCTCTCCATACTTTCCAGGTGTTGGCTGACTTAAATACATCACTTACTCATAGATCAGTGGTTCTTAATTCTTGCCACGCATTGGCTTTAAACATAATACTAATGGCTGCATATTTTATTCAAAATTTAATTGTTTTGGAAACTTTCCAGGTGACAATTCTAATTTATAGCCAGGGGTGAGAAAAATGCTACAGAATCTCTCTCATTGAATTAGTGATTGCTCTAAACTAACATCCTACAACTTTTTAGCCATAATCCTACACTTTTCTTTAGTAATGAAAATAATTTAAACAATTTGCTTTTCAAAGGATAAAAATACAAATCACCCTCACATAATGGCCCCCTCCAATCATTTTAAACTGCTCACAAAATGAGATTCTCCTTCAATACTTATTCTGCATGTGGCTAATCAGCCACTAATTATTCAGGTCACTGATAAAAATTACAGGCCCTGATATAATGCAAAACAACTAGCTTTAACAACACATCATCACTATGTCATCCTTGGAAATCACAGCGTTATTTTTATTTTTCATCAGACTGTTTTTTGTTAATTACTAAAGCAAATATAAGTGGTTGCTAAAAATTGAACAAAAATCCTTACTAAAAATCTGAAACCTTTGCAATGATTTTAAACTTTTCTCTGCAACCCAGCCCTGAAGCTATTTTCTTCTCTGAAGCACTAGTGTACTCCAACAGCATAATGTCTTAAAATGTCCAAATAAATTCAAAATGAAAGTAGTATTTCATCAAACTTCTAGCTATTAAAATGCTCCCAAAAGTCAGCATTTTTGTACTATGGTTGGAGGGGTGGGGTGTGCAAGGAGAGAGCACTACATTGCCGGGTAACATTTCCAGTTAAGTGTTAAGCTTCTTGGTTAAAATTGCTACAATGTATTCAGTGGTCAAATTGCTGAGGTTTCCAAGCCCACTCCATTATAATAAGCCAAAAAGAGTAACCTGGATGTGTAATTTAGTCATAACTTTGTAACAGGCCTTAAAATTCCACTTTTCACATTTTGCTTTTTTGCATCTTTTTAAGTAATTAAGCTGTCTCTCCGTTCTTTGCCAGAGGTAGTGAATGAAGCAAGACTGAGACAAGACATTTTGTGTCTTCTTTCCTTTAAAGCTTAATTATGGTCACATTAACTGAAACTCTCAAACACCTCATCAAATGACAACTGAATATTCAAAGTGCAACCCTGGACACAAAGATGATCTCTAATTAGGCATTACCCGATAGCAGCACATTTAATCCACTAGAAACTGCTATAGGAAATAGATTAAGCCCCACAAAAACAAACAGCTAAATCAGGAAGCACAATGCTTAGGAAAAAGCAGCAACCATGAGGACTTGGATGAGAACACCTTGTTTGAAGCTCAGTTAGACTTTCATTATCTAAATGTAGTCTACAGAGCAGTTTAATTTCACCCGTAACAATCAATTCTGAGTGTTTCCAATATGATACTGTTACAGAGCTAAAAGGGGTGTTTTCAACGTGGTCCCTTGGTGTAAAACCCAACAATTAATGTTGAGGGAAACAGGTCTTTATTTACAATATTCCAAGCTGGGGAGGGCAATGAGCACTTCAACTCAGAGCCCAGTTCTCCCAAGGGACCCAGCACTTCCCTTGCTCCCCAAAAGGCTAGAAGGCAAAAACATGCCCAGAAGTTCCCCATCCCTTATCTGTCAGCTCTTTCCTTCAGGGCCTGGGGTACAACGTCATCAACCTCCATATAACAGTCCAGGAAAATGTGCTGTGTTGCACTGGATCATGCATGGTTCTCCCTCTGCCCCTTCAAAGCCACATGGGTCCCTCCTCTCTGCAAACTGTGTGGTTCTCCTCAACTCTCCCTAAAATGGCTGCTGCCTTGTTTTTAAATCCCTGACTGTGTCCTCTCACGCAGTGGACATGGTAACCAGTTCTGACCATTCACAGAACCTTGCGCAGGCCCCATACACCCTTTCCGCACCATGCCATTGTCAAAACTCCTCCCATCTCCTTGGGACCTTGGAAGAACCAAAGCATCTGCATAACTAAGACACTAGCTACACAGATGTGCAAAGGTATATTGAAAGTTGCCCATTTCCTCCCTCCCCCAATCACAGACTCTGGGGATTTTGGGGGGACCCTGCTCTGTAACAATACCACTCCACACCATGCCCTCACCCCACGGACCTCAGGGTTACAGAACCGTGGCTCTGAAGATGAAATACAGCTCTCTTATGGGATGACTAATAGAGTCAAGTAGACAGAGTAAACTGCTGTAAGCATTTAGATTCAAGATTCTTGAATATTTTTTAATGATTCAGAGATTCTTCCATTTATAGAAAGTAACCTGAGACTCTTAGAGGTTCGTCCTGGGGCTCCACTTTGTTAACAGTATTTCTCCCAATGGACAGCCCTACAATATGAGGTCGGTCCAGAAAAAGTCCAGCCATTGTTAATATAACAAGAATGCTTTGCACAACATCGATGTCACCTAGAAGCCAAGGAGAGCGGCCTGGAATGTGCATGTGTGAACAATGATGACTTCACTGTACTAGATAGTGGGGGGCGGCAGACACTGTTGATAGAGCATGTGTACAGTGTGGCCATTGCATTCAAAATGACAGTGAGTAGAGCAATGAATCTGCATCACACTTCGTGTGAAGCTTGAACATTCCTTTATGGAAACTATTTGAATGATTTCAGAAGGCCGCAGCTATGGGCAGCTGCTGATTGGCAGTCTCATCCACAACAATGCACGCGCTCATACAGCATGTCTCATGCATATTTTTTTGAAAAACATCAAATCATCCAGGTGACTCAGCCCCCCTACAGCTCTGATTTGATGCTTTCCCCAAAACTAAAATCACCTTTGAAAGGGAAGAGATTTCAGACCATCAATGAGATTCAGGAAAATATGAAAGGGCAGCTGATGGCGACTGGGAGAACTGTGTGAGGTCCCAAGGTTCCTACTTTCAAGGGGATTGAGGTGTCATTGTCCTATGTACAAGGTTTCTTGTATTTTCTTCAAAAAATGTCTCTATTTTTCATAGTACATGACTGGATACCCACTGGACGGACCTTGTATGCACACAAACTTAACTAGAGATAAACTGATCACATACATCTACAAGGCCTCAGAAGTTACTTTTCACTTTCACTACCCATATCTACACACCACCTTTAACAAACTTTAAAAATCTAATTTGGGAGGTACGTAATTTCTAAGGATAGGAACAGTGAGGCTGACTGACAATCCAGCTAAACATTTCCCATAGCCCTGGGGAATATGATAAAAACACAGATGCAAATCTAAAGCGAATATAATGAGGTCCAGGACCTCAAAGCCCAACCTGGCTTAAAGATAACAGAATAAAATATTACTGATTACTAACAGCAGAGGCAGAAGGGAAAGATGGGACCAATCTGCATACCAACACATGAAAATTTGCTACCACAATGGCAGCTACATTGCTGCAGATTAACAAGTAACTTGCACTAACCCCTGTGATACTTGTAAAAGTTTCCCAGAATGTGGGAAGACAAACAATTGTGACTTGAAAGTTTGTTAATCCAAGGTAGGTGGCAAAGAGCACTGGAGGACTGCTTTATCCCTTAGGACTTCAAAGCAGCACTCCAGTGGTCTGACCTCCATTACAGCATTTTACATCTTTTTTGTTGCTCTTTTCAAATCACCTCATTTGCCTCTGTAACTTTGGATTTGAAAGTATTGTTATTCAAAAATATTAGTATCTTGAACCACATAGTACTTTCTCCTCATCCTATAAAGTTCTTTTCTAAACCATGCCTGCAATAAATGGACCATGATAAAAACTGGGACTAAAAATCAAACGTCTGAGGAAAAGTTCAATTGAACGTTTGGTTCTAGGCAGGTAAATAGTATTAAGAGGAAAAGGTGTAATCTAGGTATTCCCTATGATACACTGAGTCCCCCCATTGTGAGAGAGTGACTGTAATACTGTGCACTGAAGCCTCAAAAATGTGTGCCAGAATACATATAAGGCCTAAGCAGATGTCATCTGTGGAGATATCCCTTAGGGCTGGAAGATATTCCTCAGTTTTTAGACATCTCATAGGTACGAAAGTTTTATCTCAATAGCAAACAGTAATACCTAGTAATGCAAGGAAAAAACCCACTGGATAGTAGGGCAAAAAATCCTTTACCAATATCATTACCTGAAGAGACAAATTCTCATCCAAAAATCACTTTCTAGGTCACCAGAGAAGAATTTTTATTACAGAGATAAACTCTGGCTAGAGCAAAAATATATATATTGTAAAAGAGGTGTCTGATGTCCCAAACAGGGTTTTATCTGCCATTCCAGTGATAGCATCATTATTATTAAAGTGTTAATAAGTGAACTACTAGCAAGGCCTAGCAGTTCAAATACATGCTGGCGCATGTTGCTGAAAACTAATGAATGCATTTTTCCCTGGTATTGTTAAATATCATACAGAAAGAAAACTACCTAGGAAAAAAAGTCAAAGCTGTAAATGTAATTAATTTAAATAGCACATCAGGCTATATGTTTTTATTTAATAGCCTCCCAACAAAAGAAGTAGGTAAAAAAACAAATGTCTATTGTAAAGCACAGCTGAGTTGAATAAGCAAAGAAAACAAGGGAGAGGGGCTCTGAGCGGTTACTCTTGCCTCACAATTCTAGTCACTTTCTTTGTGAAGCATTGCTAGCTTTCCATTGAACCACAATATCACGGCCAACTTCTCAGCTCAAATGACGTCTTAAAGAAATGTCTGTTCTGAAAAAAAAGTATCCTGCTCACAGGTGAAGACTTTTTTAGGGTAAGGTTTGGAGGGAACAAGAGAAACAGTAAAGACATGACCCTGGGAAACATTAATGACACATATGGCTTAGTTAGTTGAGCCTCTATTTCCTAACAGTAAAATAAGGTAATGTAACTTCAAAGTCTACTTACAGTAAGACTAACAACACTTGGACATCACTTTAAAGAGCTCTAAAGGCTACTCATGTAGGAAGATAAAGTTTATTAAACAACTACACAATTACTTTATTTTTAAAAATACTGTATTGTTTATGCCATCGCCATTGCCCCAATTTTTCCCCCTTTGCTCTGCTCCACCCAGCCCACCAACCATTTCCATAGTTAGTCCCCACGCTGCTGCCCATGCTCATGGGTCCTTCATATATGTTCTTTGACTAATCTCTTCACCTTTTTTCAATCAGTCCTCACCTGCCCCCTCCCCTCTTACAGCTGTCAGTCTGTTCCATGTTTTCATGCCTCTAGTTCTATTTTGCTCATTAGTTTATTTTATTCATTAGATTTCCCTTATCATATGGTATTTGTCTTTTGTCGCCTGGCTTATTTCACTTAGGATAATACTCTCCAGTTCCAAAAGTCCATGCTGTCGCAAAAGGTAGGAGTTCCTTCTTTCCTTCTGCTACATAGTATTCCATTGTGTAAATGTACCACAGTTTTTTGACCCACTCATCTACAGATGGGCACTTAGCTTGTTTCCAGCACTTGGCTATTATAAATAGCAGTGCTATGAACATGGGGGTGCATAAATTCTTTTGAACTGGCATTTCGGGGTTCTTAGGGTATATGTTCAGCAGTGGAATTGCTGGATCAAAAGGCAGTAAAATTTCAGATATCTCACATAGCAATATTTTTGCCTATATATCCCCTAGGGCAATGGAAATAAAGGAAAAAATAAAACAAATGGGACTATATCAAACTAAAAAGCTTCTGCACAGCTAAAGAAACCATCAACAAAATGAAAAGGGAACCGACTGCATGGGAGAACATATTTGCCAACGATACACTGGACAAGGGTTTAATCTCCACAATACATAAAGAACTTAACATGACTCAACACCAGGAAGAGAAACAATCCAACAAAAAAAAAAGAAATGGGTGAAGGACCTAAATAGACACTTCTTCAAGGAGGACATACAGACGGCCAGTAGACATATGAAAAAAAAAAAAAAAAGCTCAACATCACTAATCAGAGAAATACAAATTAAAACCACAATAAGATATCCACACACACCTGTCAGAATGGCTCTCATTAATAAATCAACAAACGACAAGTGCTGGCGAGGATGTGGAGAAATGGGAAGCTTTTTGCACTGCTGGTGGGAATGCAGACCAGTGCAGCCACTGTGGAAAACAGTACGGAATTTTCTCAAAAAATTAAAAAATGGAACTCCCAACAATATGATTATTACAACTCCAGGAACGGGGCAAGCACAGGAGGAACTGGGCAAGCACAGGACTAGGAAATGGCCTCAACATAATTGAGATGTTTCATTTAAAACAAGAAAATTTCTGGCTCTACAGAAGAGGTGGGATAGGCAAGTCTGACACCCCCATACCAAGGGGCAGGGTTAGTTATGGCCCAATGGCAGAGTGCTTGGTGTTTAAGACACCATTCCTTAGTGTGTATGAAGATAGCTAGAATTGGTCAGGGAGGCTGACAGGTGACATGTTTGACTTTAAGTGAGGGCCACTCAAGGATTCTGCTGGAGGCTACTGGCCATAATATAAGCCATTAAGTTCTCTGGAACTGTTGATTTGATACCATGGGAGTAAAACTTGGAATACATTTTTCCCTTTGTGGCAGAGCACATGGTCACCTGAGAACTGCACTGGAATTATTGACAATGTCTCTTAATCTCCCTTCTCTCTGCCCAGAGCTTTGGATTTACAGCTCTTGTGCATTATGAAGATCGGGTGTGGCTATAAATTTAAAAAGTGATCTGTTTGTAATTATTCCTAAAACATGCTTAAAAGAGACATCAGAAATTAGCAATATGTATGAAGTATAAGAAAACTTTCTGTATATTGAAGTGTAGAAGGAAGAGCACTTTAAATGAATATCTGATTTATTTATGGCTTAATGGCATTATTTATGGCTTGTATGTAATAAAATTTGTTTGGTTTTTGAAATTTTAATATACCTTTGAGTACTGCTCACTGGGAAATACAAAGTAAGATAAACTGGCAAGAATATTAGACTATATCACTCAATGTTTTCTAAACTGCATTACATGGAACAAGTTGTTAATGATGTTCCTTATCGAAGGGGGAAAGAAGGCTGCTCCTATAATCCTCCTCCTGTTTATTCACAATGTATATTCATATAATAAGAGCTCAAAAAAGTCTTAAAACAAAGAAACCTCTTTATCTTTGGTCAGCATTTGCCATAGAAATCTCTACCCCCACTGCTGAAGATCCAATGACATCATGTTCTGTACAACACACTTTGGGCACTGCTACTCTAATATATTTCTTAATCACCATTAGCTAGACTGGCAAAGCATTCAAGGGTATGAAGTGAGATAATTGTTAAATTTCTGATAATGTCTCTTTCCTGTATGCCAAAAAAAGATAAGGAAAATTAAGTGTCTGGCCATGATCACAGGTGGGCGTGCTCTTCCTTCTAAGCTTAATTATGAGAGGCAAGAAACCAGGAGATCTTGCTTGTAAGTACCTTCTATTACTGATTAGACTCTGTGTCTGTCTTGGAAGAAGCCCCAATGTTGATTTCTTCATAGGTAACTGGAGGAGAGCTTAACTAAATAATCTAGCCAAGAGGATGCAGCGAAACTGGGTCCCCATCCTCAAGCAATAAAACTTAAAAGGTAAGCCCTGGCCAGGCAGCTCAGTTAAAGCATCACCCCGATATGCCAAGGCTATGGCTCTGAGCCCTGGCCAGGGCATGTACACGACAATGAAGGCATAAATATGTGGGACAACATATCGGTGTCTGTCTCTTACTCTCAAATCAATAAATAAAAATTTAATGAAACAACAAAACAAATCTTGAAATGTGATCATGGATGTACATTTGTCACCCTTTTCCTACCGGGACTCAAACAAACAAACAAACAAACAAAAAATAACATTCCAGGACTTCTGGCCAAGATGGAGGCGAAGGCAGACACACTGCATCACCCTCCACAACTAAGAAGGAATACAGCTACCTCAAAACTAGAGACAACCAGAAGTTCCAGAAAATCAAGCTGCATGGAAGCCCAACAAACAAAGATATAAAGAAATACTCATCCAGACAGGTAGGAGGGGCACAGAGGACATAGTGTGGAGGCAGTGGCAGTGACAGCAGCAGTGCCAGGCTGGCAGAAAGCACAGTCACACATTAAAAAGATAGGGACGGACACCTGGGGAGCACTCACACCACCAGACCAGACCCTGCAACTCACGATTCCAGCCCCAGGGAAAATAAAGCTTCATTGCTTCTGACTCTGAAAACAAGTGGGGGTTGGGGTGGAAAAAGAAACTGCCAGTCTCTCAGCAGAATCTGCTTGTTTAAAGGGCCCACGTGGTCCTAGAAAGTCCGCAGACCCACCCACTCTGGGAACCATGGTCAGGGCAACAGCTAGAGGGGCGCTGGTCCCATAGGGAAGTGGGAGAAGTGCCTGGAAAAGGGATGAGTGCTGAGTAAGAGGTATTGTTCCCTCTCAGACCTCTCCCCCACATATAGTGCCATAACGTGGTGATACAGGTTGCCCGATACTGATGAAAACCTAAGGCCCAGCCCCTTACAATGTAACAGGTGCGACAGTTCTACCTAAGACAGCAGCAAGCACAGGAGCCTGTCAAGTTGAGGAGACAGAGAAGTATGGTCCAAAAGAGGAAACGGATCAAGGTTCCAGTGGGAGAACTAAGCAATGAGGACAAAGCCAACCTAACAGATGCAGAGTTCAAAACACTGGTGATAAAGATGCTCACAGACTTGACAGATACGCGTAAGTATGGCAAACGCATAAGGGAAGAAGTGAAGGCTATGCTAAGTGAAACAAAGGAAAGTCCACATGAAACCAATGGTGAAGGGAAGAAAACCGGGCTTCAAATCAATGATTTGGACTATAAGGAAGAAAAAAACATTCAACCAGTACAGAATGATGAAACAAGAATTGAATAAACAAGGAAAGGCTTAGGAACCCCTGGGATAACTTTAAATGTGCCAACATCTGAATCATATGGGTACCAGAAGGAGAAGAGGAACAGCAAGAAATTGAAAACTTATTTAAGAAAAAAATAATGAATGAAAACTTCCCAAATTTGGCAAAGGAAACAGACATACAAGCTAGACTCAAAGAGGACCACACCAAGACATATCATCATTAAAGTGCCAAAGCTTAAGATAAAGACAGAATCTTAAAAGCAGCAAGAGAAAAACAGAGTTACCTACAAAGGAGTTCCTATAAGACTATCAGCTGATTTCTCAAAAGAAACTTTGCAGGCAAGAAGGCACTGGCAAGAAGTACTCAAAGTGATCAAAAGCAGGGACCAACAACCAAGATTTTTACCCAACAAAGCTATTGTTTAGAATGAAAAGGCAGATACAGTGCTTTCCAGAGAAGGTAAAGCTAAAGGAGTTCACCATCACAAAGCCCTTATTATATGAAATGTTAAAAGAGACTTATCTAACAAAAATAGGATCAAAACTATGAACATTAAAATGACAACAAACTCACAGCTATCAACAACACAACCAAAAATAAAAATAAAAGCAAAAACAAACTAAGCAAACAACCAGAATAGGAACAGAGTCATAGGTATAGGTATTTGGAGGGTTATCAGCTGGGAGGGGGAAGGGAAATGGTTCAGGGATTAGAAAGCATAACTGGCAGGCACAAAGTACACAGGGGGAAGTTAAGAATAATATAGGAAAGGGTGAAGCCAAAGAACTTACATGCACGACCCATGGACATGAACTAAGGGGGGTGGGATTGCTGGAGGGCAGGGGGGTACTGGGCAAAGGGGAGCAAAGGAAAAAGAAATTGGGACAACTGTAACAGCATAATCAATAAAATATACTTTAAAAAAACTTTCCAAGGGTGAGGAAGAGATCTTTAAGGATAAAGAATAACTTACTAACCAATATACAATGAGATGACAGTATATTCAGGATGAAATTTATTTATAAACTTCAAAGCAGAGAAGTGAGAAATAAAGGAAATGATGAAAAGTCACAAAGACCTAGGAAAGGCTCATGTGCCTTCAGGTTACAAATTTTGACACATTAGAAGATATAGCGGCTCTTTCAGACTTTAAGGATGTCCATTTAAAGCAACAGAGTCAATTTATTTAATGATAACCTTTAAATGGAAAAAACCAATAAATAAATGCCTTCTCAAATGTGCCTGTTATTTAAGGGAAACAGTTTATTCCACTGATAAAAAGAATGAGATATGCCCTGACTGGTGTGGCTCCGTTGGTTGGGCATGGCTGGTTCGATTCCCTGTTGGGGTGTGTGCATGGGTTGGGGGCCCAGTCTCCAGTTGGGGTGAATGCAAGAGGCAACCAATCTATGTTTCTCTTGCACGTCGATGTTACTCTCCCTCTCTTTCTCCCTCTGTTCCCCTCTCTCTAAAAATAAAGTCTTTTTTAAAAAGCCATTTAAAAAATATATAAAAAATAACATATCAATGATTCACGGATATTTAATTATTTCTACATATTTGGCATAACAATTAGTAAAAGCTTACACAAAGGATTCAATAATAAATGAGTAAATAATAGCATGTAATCAGTAACACTATTTCTTGAATCATAGCTTCTAATCTTAAAGACCACTATTAAATGGCAGGTAAGAGGGTATGGAATTTAAAACCTGAAACACAGTATCTAGATACTCCACTCCAAGCAGAAAACAAGACTAGTGGTTCCCCCCCATAGTTCTCACCTACACCCCTAAATGTTTATAAATACAAAATGCCAGTTTATGTCTTATGCCTGAACATTTCTAAGATAAAATAGTTGTTTTTATTTGATCACAGCAAATACATCCTCCTTTGAAAGAATTTCCTAAAGGCTAAGGTGTGGTGCAGAAGGAGGACTGCAGGTGGAAATGGCTGTCAGTACAATAGGTCGGGAAAGAAAGCTATTTGTCCAAATAAAACTCCAAATGTGAAGACTAAAATTCAACACTCAAGTGCAACACAGCTGTAAGGAAAATCTCTCCCTTCATCATTATTGAAAAACACGTGAGTGGATTTTCTCTCTTTACCCTTTGCTATTCCTGTACTGAGACTACAGTTAACCTGTTGTAGAAAAACAATTCAAATACTTATGTGATATGTTTCAATTACAAAATCGCCACTTATCAACATTTGTAGCCTCCCTGTTAGTAGAAAAGGCACAAAAATGAAGTTTTAAAAATACAGTAGTCCCTCTCTATATCGCGGTTCACTTATCGCGGCCTCACTGTATTGCACGATTTTTAAAAATATTATATTTAATTACTTATCACAGATTTTTCACTCTATCGCAGGATTTTGCGGTACTGTATACATATGTTGTTAAAGTTATGTAGGTTTAAGAGTGTAGGATATGTTTAAGAACATAAGTAGTGTATGAAAGTGTGGAAAAGGTTAATAAGGGAGTGGGAAAGGTTAATAAGGGACTGGGAACGGTTTATAAGTGTGTAGGAAGGGTTTATAAAGACTTAAAATATATATAAATACTAAAATAAATGTAAAGTTCCTACTTCATGGATTTTCACCTATTGTGGGGGGGGTCTAGAACATAATACCTGCAATAAGTGAGGAAATACTGTATTTTACACACACATACAATCTTGCTCTGAAGTTGGTAAATAATAGAACCTAACAGATGATTTTTAATAAAGTGATTTGATTTCCCTGGGGAAAATCTTTCTTCCTAGTTTCCCTAGCTAACTAGGTTCCTGGGACTGGGAAATCTCAGGTTACAACTTAAAGATGAGCCCATGGCTCTCTAGGCCCCCAAGAACCTTGAGTAGCTCAGAGTATACAGGCAGGTTTTAAATTCTTTATCCTTTACCTATCCCCGGCCACCCTGCCAGCCAATAACACTCACCCCCTCTTTCACTCTTTCACCTTTTGCCATGGTGGGAGGTCATCAGTCAGCAAGCAGGGGGAGCCTGGAATAAATCCCAATCTCTTAGTTCCTTGTTCCTGGACTCTACCTCTTACTGACTAGGGTTGCACCCCAGTTCCTGAACTACAGTTCCTGAGGTACAATCTCATTGGATTGACAGAAAGAACACAAGTAGGACTTACGTGAAGGAAGTATATAAATACATCTGCAGCACACTGCTAAGTAAACACAGAAATAAGAAGGAAGAATAAAGGTTCCTGAAATGCAGAGGCTGACTAGGGCCAGAAAGAGTAGTCGAAGTAGATTTCCAGGTTAATGCATGTCTGAGCCTCGGGTAATTTTGGCCTCTTCTAATCCAGAGAATAATCAAAATTATTTAACATTTTTTTCTTTATTTTTATTGTTGGCATTATTAGAGATGTCCCCACCCCCTCCTCTACTTTGCCTGTCTTCACCCTTACCTATGGTGGTCACCACACTTTTGTCCTTGTCTATGGGTTATGCATGTATGTTCTTTGGCAAATCCCTTCACCGACTTTCATCCAGTCTCCCTCTCCGCTGACAGCTGTCAAGCCTGTCCCATGTGTCCATGCCTGTGTTTCTATTTCATTCCTCAGTTTATTTTGTTCATTAGATTCCATATATGTGAAATCATATGGTACTTATCATTTTATGTCTATTATATATTTCACACGTGCCATGCTCCAAAACTAGAATTTGGATAAAATTACAAGAACTTTATTTCCAGTCACATACTGTGCTTGGTTTAAGGACAAGTCTGACATAGCCTGGCCTTTCCGAGCCATTCTAACTGCATTTTCTGCTGTCAGTCCTCAGGCAAGAGGGTTCTGTTCTCACCAAGCCGGTTTTCTCTCTCATTTTCTCCATAAATATCTCAAGTTTATTCCAAACTGCTGCTCTCCTGGACTGGAATTACCTGAATTAGTCTCCTTGAAAGTAAACTGAAGGTTCAACTATGCCAAATTCAGCAACCTAATTAACAGACTATGTAACATATGGAGGGGTGTAGATACATAAAATTGGCAAAGCTATACAGATTGCTTTCCCGCTCAAGGTAATTAGGCAGTGATCTTTGGAACTCTGTGCATTATTCTCTTAATATACATTTGGGATTTCCTTCCTCAGTAAGGGTAAGCAACACCTTTGTTTACATTATAAGCAGATGAAGAATTCTGTAGGTAGATAGATAGAAGGATAGATGGACAAAACATGAAAGATTACAGGCAAACAGATATGGTTCACTCATTTGACTAAAGCAACCTAGCCCCAAAATCAAGAGTATCATTTAGAGCCATTTGAGATCACCAAGAATACTCAAGCTATAACCTAAGATGAAAATTAGTTTAATCAAGGACAGACTCTCAGTGTCTAATTGCTTCATAAATATCTTCTAATTGTGGTATTTTTAATGCTAAAAAAAAGTCAGAGGCATTCTGATGTTTGCTATTCTAATGACCTTCTTTCAGAGAACCTGGCAATCACTAGGTTGTTTCCAAGTGGCCATTAAAGAGATGGTGAGGAAGAAGAGCATACTGGTTAAATGTGTGGGTTCTGGAGCCAGATGTCTGGGTTCAAATCCTGGTTATGCTTCTTACTAACTAAGTGACTTTGGGCAAATTCTTTAACCACATCATATCTCAGTTTCCATATCTGTACAAGTGAGGATAATGTTGATGATAAAGCAATTGTGAGACAGTGCCTTCACATAGTAAATTCTCAAACAATATTAGTCACTGTTTTGTATATATAGCATAGGGAAATAGCAAATTCTTTTGCTGCCTCTAATCAGTTGCTTCCACCAGAGATAAAACTAGCCTATGTAAAAAAATGTAATCCTAACACAAATAACTGAAATACATCTATAGGGTTATTACACTTGATATGCAGTGGCACAAATGAAATCAATGTGAACGTATTTATAACTAGAGAACTATGGAAGCAGAGAGAAAGGAAGTATGCTTACAAAATCAAAATGATCAGGAGTATTTCTTTAAATGATGTGTGTCGCACTTGACCAGATAATACTTATTAAGTAGCATATAAACATGGGACAAAATAATACATTGCGACTTTACTCAGGACTCAATGGAACTAGAAGACCTATACCTCATTCAAAATGCTTGCAAAAAAGAAACTAAAGCCAACTTCAAAAAGGTTCAAGATTGGAGTCCACAGAGTATCAGAGTGGAGGACTCTTTAGTAAGGCACTAAGTTGGAAGCAGAAATAAATAGCATGTGTAATCAAGCACCCAACTCTGTACTAGCACATGGCTCCACAACACCTGCTGGAAATGAGAGGCGATCACATACACAAGCAGAAAGTATGAGGAAACCTCCCATCCTGCCCTGGTGGCACCCTTACTAAAGGGAAGAAGGTGGTCAGAGCAGCAAGTGGCTTTGGACAAAGAGAGGGCCATGAGTTTAAACCTGGCCTCAGACATTCACCTACTTAACATTTTGTTCCAAATCAAATCAAATAATACATGCACAGAGGGTTGTGTATTTGTGAGATCCCCTAAACCAAGACCCATTCCCCTTTTAATTGAAACAAATGTTTAAAGAGCGTCTAAAGAGCTAAGCACAGTGATACGCATCATTCCTATGCTAAACTTAAGAGGCTTACTTCACCAGAAAGTCACTTCTGAGTCTCAGTTCCCACTCAGAGTCTCAGTTTTCCCATTCATAAACTGTGGCTCCCAGCTGGTATGCCTGCATCAAGTCTTGCTTTTCACTAAGCAGCAGTGGCCCCATGGTTTGATTTTAGTGGCCGAGGGCAATATGGAACAGAATCAAATCAGTAACCCCTTCCAGAGCTTCTGCTTTTAAGATACAGGTATGTGGAAAAAACTGCCATAAATGTTCCTGCCTTTTCATTAATGTGTTTCTTATTAATACATGTTTAAAGTGATTTATTTTTAATATCAGGAGAGAACAAGGATTTCTAAGAGAAAAATGTGGGTACAGTATTCCCTCACTTATCACGGGTATTACATTCTAGACCACCCCCCCCCCGCAATAGGTGAAAATCCGTGAAGTAAGAACCTTACATTTGTTTTAGTACTTATATATATTTTAAGGCTTTAGAAACCCTTCCCACACACTTATAAACCATTCCCAGACCCTTATTAACCCTTTCCACACTTTTATAAACACTACTTATGTTCTTAAATATATTCTATACTCTTAAACCTATGTAACTTTAACAACATATGTATACAGTCCCACAAAATCCTGCGATATAGTGAAAAATCCGCGATAAATAATTAAATATAGTATTTTTAAAAACCCCGCGATACAGTGAGGCTGCGATAAGTGAACCGTGATATAGAGAGGGACTACTGTATATAAATAAAGGTGGTGCAATGGAAGGAGTCTGAATATAGTTTACATATTCAGGTGAGTAGAGAAAATGAAGAGAGATTTGGGCCTAACACAAAGTACAAACTACATTACAGTTTTTAAACATTGGAATACTCAAGAAAGTGTTTGAATAAAATACTCTAAAAGATGACATTTAATATGTAGTCACCTTTTAGAAACCACTGCCTTTATTAATAATTCTATTTAAGACCCAAGGTAGGCCTTTCCAAATACTGTTCCTGGCAAGAAAACACGAATTCCCTTCTTTTCTAAGTTTTCATCATTACACAACTAAAATCCTTAAACATCTTTGCAATCATGTTTCAAATATGTATATGTTTGCCAATAGCCAGTCCCATTGATTTTTGATGTTTCAGTGGATTTGAATTGGGAATAATTAAGTTTAAGAAATTCCCAGAGCAAGAAGAAAGTAGTAGGCCACTATACAGGTTGCTTGGCCCATTGTGTAAGAATCTGTGATATCAATTTCATTATGAAACTTCTGATTTTAATGTAATCCTTCAAAAAGAATGTTGTCTTATACATTTATATTTAAAGGTTTACAGTAAAAGGCTATACATCACTTGACCTTAAGAAAGAGCACCTCTTGCATGAATCCAGATAACCTCTAGCTGTTAACTGGCATATCATATTACATAATAAAAGAAACAGGATAAAATTTTGCTAAGGGGCTTCAATTTTACTATTATTCAGTTGTCTCCACCCTAGTGAACACAGGATTTCCTTCTTAAATAATACATCCACCCCAAAGAATTCCTAAACAGCTAAATTGTAAAATTTGTGGTGTAAGTGGCTATAAATCTCAGTAATAATCACCTCTGGACTTGGTTTAGTTGACTGAAGTCTATCTGATAATCAAGATTAAACAACTAATATCAAAACTAGCTTTGTAAATGTTTAAGCAAGGCTGGGTTGAGCAATTGTCTGTGGCATAATGTAATCCACCATGTAACTCCCAAGGTTTACTTTAGACATCATTATTTCTTCTTTTCTTTATAAATACATAAGTAGACAAATTTATTCACATGCATAAATATCCAATTATTCAGCTTCTAGAGTGAAAGCAGGATGTGGGCTCTGATGGTGCCCCTGAAATACTATGAAGAAATTCCCTTATTCACTCCTAGGAATAAACATTTAAAATTTGTTATAAAAATTGTAGAAAAACATTTGTAATTATATGAGGTAATGAATGTATAATACATGGAAAAACCCATCCAGAAACCTAGATTTTCCAAGTTCCAGAAATCTTTTGCTCTAAGGTCTGCACCTTTGCTCTTCTTTAGCTAACTACTCTATGGTGACAGACCAGGATTGGTTAATACCTACTGCTTCATTTCTGACACCTCAAAAAACAGTAACTCTCATTTCACCCTCCCACACAGCTCTTCAGCTTTCATTCCCACTACAGTAGCTCTTTAAAACCTCTAGTCTTTTATTTTTATTACTTATTATTTACTTTCAATTAGTTTATATTATTTTATATTAGTTTCAGGTGTATGGCACAGTGGTTACAATCGTATACTTCACAGAGTGTTCTTCTGGTCTTTCCAGTACCCTCCTGACACCACACATAGTTATTACAATATTACTGACTATACTTCCTATGCTGTACTTTACATCCCTGTGACTATTTTGTAACTACCAATCTGTACTTCCCAATCCCGTTACCTTTTTCACCCAGTCCCCTAAACTACCCCCTCCCCTCTGGCAACCATCAGTCTGTTCTCTGTACCTATAAGTCTGTTTCCATAAAACCTCTAGTGTCTTGATACCACCTTCAGTTTCTCAGAGTCCTCACCTTCACTTTCCCTATGATGTTTGGACACCACGTTCACTCATGGAACTTACCAGGGCCCCTTCAATCCCTTCCCAACCTGGCTTTCTGTCATAATTGACATCCAAAATCCAAAACCCAGTGCCAATCTCAGAAACTGCTTTCTTCACTCCTGCATGAA
The DNA here is from genome assembly GCF_987537825.1 of Furipterus horrens. Taxonomy (NCBI): domain Eukaryota; kingdom Metazoa; phylum Chordata; class Mammalia; order Chiroptera; family Furipteridae; genus Furipterus; species Furipterus horrens. The sequence continues at coordinate 18,399,235 of NW_028327187.1, read as the reverse complement.
GGAAGCTGAGAACAGTTTTGGTATAACCACACCAACGTGAAGAACGATGCAGTTACAAATCCCTCAGTGCCACTCCACAAACCTCTCACTGGTCCTTGTTCACCTCATTCTCCATTTACCCTAAGTACTGATTTCAAAGCTTCATGACTGTCCTCAAGTCCCTTACACACTGCTTTCTATATGGGTGACCTTGCCCCTACACTTTTTATAAAATCAGGGTCATTTGGTGGGCATTTCTTCACACTATCCTGGTGTGCAAATCAGCTCTTTCCTCCCAGTTTGAAAAGAGAATCTCTCATCATGCTCAAGACCGAGAAAGACCCTCTGCATATGGTCTTGATCTCCCATCTTCCCATCTTTTTGCATCGGTAATTATCCCACCTCCCCTATATTGTCAACCATGTAATCTCTACTCTCTATCTCCCGACGGTTTCTTAGTTTAAATATTTAAGTCCTTATTTTCTTAAACACATACGTGCGCGCGCACACAGTGCACTTTCATTGATCAAGTATCCTCTTCCAGCCTTATCTCTCTCCTTCACTACACAAGCCCAGTAAAGCTTCTTAAAGCAGGGATTGTGCAAGAGCTTTTGTTTTGTTTTGTTCACTGGCATACCACTAACCTACAGCAGGGCCTTGCACATGGTAGGAGCTCAAAAAGTAATTGTTTAATAAATGAATAGCCTCCTCGAAGGAATACATTCACTATGTCTACTTCCTCACTTCCTCTTCACTCTCTCAGCCCTCTCTCTGTAAGCCAGTTCCTGCCCCCACACTCTCACAGCTCTAACTTGCCAAAGTGAGTGCACAATTCCCTACTTATCCTTTGTTTAGTACTGACACTATTAACCATCCACCTTCACCTTCTTGAAAGACTATTTTGTCCTTTGCTTCCTAACATCATACCTCCTCTTACTACTCCAGACACTCCTTTGCCAAATCTGCTTGTCCTGCCACCATATTAAATTATTGAATGCTGATATTTCCCTAGATTCAGTCCTCAGCTCTCTGTCGTTCACCATTCTGTATGCTCAACGTAAATAACATAATCCATATACATGGCTTTAACAAACATCTATATGCTGATGGCACCAAAAAGGTGTGTAACTCTAGCCGCAGACTTGTCTTCTGAGCTCTACAAACAATGACAACTTTTGACAGTTGAGGGTTTACATACCAAAGCACAATTCTAAGCTCTTTATGTGTATACTCACTTACTCTCCACAACCTGCCTATCACAAAGGTACTATTATCACCATGTACAGATGAGAAAGTCACTGCACAAAAAGGAAAGCAACTTGCTCAAGGCCACACAGTAAGTGGTAGAACTGGTAAACATGAATACCTTTTTAAAATTACAGCTTTATTGGTATATAATTCACATACTATAGAATTCACTTGTTTAACAATAATTTTTATGTTCATGTTGCATAACAATTACCACAGCCTAATTTGATAACATTTTCAACAGCCCAAAAAGAAACCCAGTACCTATTAGCAGTCACTGATATGGGTACTTTATAACTTTGATTTTTCAGAAAGTGAAACCTGAAGATAACTACATTCAAAAAGGAAACAATTACAATGTGTTATGCCAGTCTAGACAAAGCAACTTCCTTTCTTTGAAAGTGTATATTTATGTTTTCACAATACAGAAGTTTATTTTTTTATATCTTTAAAATGGGAGTTTTCTACCAGGATTGGATTTACCCATATGGTACAATACATTCAAACAAGGAAAAAGCTACATATTCCTATAGCTAGGCAAATGTTGCCACCTACCAGAATGCAGACAGTCAATCCTCATGTGAACAGTAAAAAGAATATCTAGCAGACTGAATAAAGAATGGTCTCTCCCTACATACAAGATTGTACATGATAAATGTCTAGTAACATGAAAATAATAAAATCAATTGTATAAAGTCAGTAGAGTATGTAAATGACAATTATCAATAGCATATATGGCACAAACAGAAAAAAACTGCTTAACAGAAGAAAATGTGAAAGGCTTTTATTTTTTTTATTTTTTGGTTTTTCAATTACAGTTGTCCCATTTTCCCCCCATTGCTCCCCCCTCCCAACCCACCCCCTCTCCCACAATCATATCCCTCCCCGTTGTCCATGTCCATGAGTCATTTATACACGTTCCTTGACTAGACCCTTCCCTTACTTATCCCCCTTCTCTCCCTCCCCCCTCCCCCCTACTGACTACTATTCTAGTCTTTGCCTATTTAGTTCGTTTATTTGTGTTGCTCTTTAGTTTCCTGTATTGGGTGATATCATATGGTATTTTTCTTTCTTTGCCTGGCTTATTTCACTAAGCATAATTCTTTCTAGTTCCATCCATGTTGTCGCAAATGGCAGGAGTTCCTTCTTTCTTTCTGCTATTCAAAAAAACCTATGCACCCCTATGTTCATAGCAGCCCTGTTTACACAATGGAATACTATGAAAGGCTTTTTAAAAACAGAATTTCATTAGACTTTTAATGACTCTAATTAGAAAGTATTTCCATGCTGCTCTAGGTGGAGAGATGCAGTGAAAGTAAAACTGCACCATTGATGCCAGCTTTCCTTGCCCACTAACTGCAAAGCACTGATGAGTTATTTCCAATCCAATTTGCTGTTCAAGGACTTGGGAAAAACCAAGAAGGAAAATGGAATAAAATAAATATGTAGGTTATAAGTGATATGAGAAAAGAACAACCAGGAAAAAAAGCATCAGTATTCAATTTTAGAAATGGAATTCTTTCAAATGTCTTGTTTCTGACTCCTCCTTCTCATAGATACTGCACCTAATTTGAGGTTCAAAACAAGTCAGATTCAGATCACATAGCTCCTAATAATCTTGAAACCATCATTGGTTTAAAAAGGCAGCTCTTTATTTCCATCTTGAGGAAGGTTAACTCAACTCCTGACTCTGTTCAATTCAACAATCATTTATAAAGCACCTACTGTGCCCCAGATTCTATGTTGGGTTCTGGGGACCAAAGAGGAAGGAGACAAAATTCCTTCCCCTCACAGTTAAGTGGGAGAGGAGACATACATCTAAATGAGGCAGAATATGAGACTATGATAAATAGTACAGGCTGGATGTAACAAGAATGTTCTGTTTTTTAGACCAAGTATCCCAAATTTTTGTTCGGGAAAACAGGGTGAGTCCAGCTGCAAAAACCATGGGAATCATGGGAGAAGGAGATTACTTTCTAAAGAAATGGACAGGGCAAAAGGTAAATCTGAGAAACATAAAGGTATTCCTTCACTCATTAATTCATTAAGTACCTACTATATGCAAGGCTCAAAAGATATAAAGGAGGTCTCAGTTTAGTGAGCACAACAAAAACAAACATTGACCTTGCATGTAGAGAAGTGGAGATAATAATAATGATAATAATGCTTAACATCTATTGAATATTTAGTATGTGTCAAGTATCATTCAAAGCATTTCATATGTATTAACTCGTTTACTCCTTATAACCTCTCTATGAAGTAAGTAGCTATTAGTTTCCCCATTTTGTGGATGAGGAAACTGAAGCACAGAGATTATTTGACTTATCCTAGGTCAGGTGGCTAGGAAGAAACAGAGCTAAGTTTTGCATGCAGACACTCTCAAGCCTGCATCCTTAACCGCATTACTATACTGTCTTAAGCAAGTGCATAAATCAAGATTATGAAATCCTGTTAAATAATCCCCACAGCAAAGCTACAAAGTAGGTTTTATCACCTTCATTTAGAGAGGAGGAAATTGAGGGACAGAGAGGAAAACTAAATCATTCAAAGTATTCCAGTTAAGTAACAGAACCAGAACACAAATACAAATCCTCCTTAAATCTCTTTATATATTAAAAATGTCAGCTCTAACCACACTGCTAAAGTAAACCACTATATATAGTCCTTCCAGAGCAGCAGCATCATACTGAAAACATACTATTTAAAATGCCTTAAGGCACATGCTACCTTGGGGAGTAACTGCTACAGCATCTGTGTGCATTAAACAGTTACCACAGAAACTGATAATTCCTGAGGACCAGCAATACACATGGGACTTTGATTTGTTTTGGTAAGAACCGAAATCCCCTGGAAGAGAAGATAAATAGGACACAGGATTGACATGACAGTTTTGTTGGTAATTGTTAAAAATTCAAAACACTAATATAAAGAAAAAAAGTAGCCCTGGTTGGTGTAGCTCAGTGCATTCAGTGCCAGCCTGTGAACTGAAAGGTCTCCTATTTGATTCCCAGTCAGGGTGCGTGCCTGGATTGCAGGTCAGGTCCCCAGCATGCGAGACCACCAATCGATGTATCTCTTGTACATCAATGTTTCTCTCCCTACCTTACCCTCTCTCTAAAAATACATAAATAAAATATTTTAAAAAGTAGTTTTGAATACTGTTTAAATTCCATTCAGACATTTATTTCATAAAGAATTATTCGATATTTTCAAAGCATGCACTATCAGGCTAGACTATGGAAATTCAGAAATAAACATGTAGCTATACTAGGTGCCTCTAAGGCAATGTCCTAAAGGAGAAATAACAATAATGAGTATTTATTGAACATTTACTATATACCAGGTACTCTTGTAATATGTTATATAGGCCTACTTATTCAATCTTCATGAAAACTGTAGAGTAAATATTACTATTAGGCCCATTTTAAAGAAGAGAAGACTCAAGCACAGAGAAATTATGCAGCCTATCCATGGTGACACACATTTAAAAAAAAAAAATCACATGTTGTATATGGAATCAGGCATTCTGGCTCCAGACAGCACATTGCTAACATATACAGTTGACCCTTGAACAACACTGGTATGTACTGCATTGGTCCACTTATATGGAGTTTAAAAAAAAAAAATAACAGAAAAAAAGCTGTAAATGTAATTTCTCTCCTTATGATTTCCGTAATAACATTTTCTTTTCTCTAGCTTACTTTATTGTAAGAATACAGTATATAATACATATAACATATAGCCCTGGCTGGTTTGGCTCAGTGGATTGAGCGTCGGCCTGCGAGCTAAGTGTCGCTGGTTCGATCTTCCAGTCAGGGCACATCAGAGAAGGAAAACTCTGACTCCAAAAAACCTCCGCTGCCTTGCGGCATACCTCTTCAGGGTAAAGGCTAAGGGAGTAAACCCCGACAGAAAATCCGGAGCCGGAGTCCCTAAGGCGGTTTGACGTTGTAGTCAACACCGGCAACTCCTGCCGCGCACCTGAAGCCAAGCTGTATCGACTCCGTCTTTCCCTTGGACCCTTCAGCTGCGAAGAGAGGGGGGGTCTGCTGCATGGGCAACAGCAGACCCTCCATATCACCCTGCCCAGGCTCTGTAGCTTCAGCTTCACTGGAGAGGACACTCCAGCGTCATCACAAGATGTCGATTCAACACGGGAGGAGACAGATACCGTGTCACTCCCGAGTTGGACTGCACAGCCATTCTCGGCGGTGCAGATAGACTCTTAAGAAGCTACACCATCGTCTCTCAAGACGGACGGCTGCCGACGACGACGACATATAACATACAAACCATGTTTATCAACTGTATGTTATGGGTAAGGCTTCCATTCAACAGCAGGCTATTAGTTAAATTTTGGGGAAGTCAAAAGTTATATGTGCATTTCCAACTGAAGGGTACTGGCACCCATAACCCCCACACTGTTTAAGAGTAAACTATACTCCCTGAGGCAGATAAAGCAAACATTCTTTCAATCATTCAACAAATATTCACTGAATGCCTATCATGTACCCGGTACTGGTTTATGCAGTGGGAACATGACGGTTAAAAAAAGAGACAAAAATACCTTTCCTCATTGGAGCTTATATTCTAGTTGGAGAAGACAGACAATAAATTAAGTAAGTAAAATATACAGTGATGAGGAGAGCAAAGGCAAGAAAGAAGGACAGGTAAATATTGGGGGAGGTTGCAATTTTAGATAAGATTGCAAAGGAAGGCCTCCCTGAGAAGATTTCATGACTAAAGGAAGGACATCCACCTTTCTTACACAGAGACACAGAGAAAGTAGAATAGGATTTCCCCTCATGGTTGTAGTCTAAAACCTTACAATCTAGTAGAGAAGACAGACTCTCAAACAGATGACGATAATCCAGTGTGGTGAATGTTACATCATAAGAGCTACAGGCCAGAGGGGTCAAGGAGGGTGCCTAACTCAACCCAGCTGAGGACTAGCAAACCCTTCCTGGATGTGATACCTGAAGCAAGTCTTACAAAGATGAATAGGGGTTAGCCATACTACAAAGTAAAGGGGAAGATCCAGTAGAGGAGCCAGCAGGTCCAAAGGCCCAAAGGCAGAAGATGGCATTGAGGGATTAAGTGAACTACAAGTTCTCCTATTAGAGGAAAATGGATAAGAAGGGAAAGGTGTCAAGGGACAAGGCAGAACAGGGACCAAGCACACAAGTGCACATGACTGCATTTGCTTTGGCAGGAACTGCTGAGGGCCTGGACCATAGCTGCTCACAGGAGGATGGTAAAGAGTAGGTGGAACTGTTTGAGGAAAAGTAGGACTTGAAGGTCTATTGCTTGACTGATGGTAAATGGGAACATCATTCCCTCAGAAAGGAAATACAGTTGTGAGTGGAGGTGATTACAAGCTGTATTAGACACAGTGCTGCTTCTGAGGAACCTGTAGGAAATCCAAGTGGACCTCTTCAGTTGGCAGCCTCAAATATAGCTCTGTAGCTCAGGGGAGAGGACTTGCTGGAGAATAAACAGATTTGTTCTTCATCCCCATGAATTTACCAACTGAGGGCATGACATTGGAGAAAATCACTCCACCAGAGTCAAGGACAGACCTTTAAGGAATAACAATATTTTAAGGGCTCTCTGTTGTTTTATAATGCTGGACAATATATAAAACCCACACGTTTAAAGTTATAATATAATGGTTTATAATATTCTCAGAGTTGGGCGACCATCACCATGATTCAGTTTCAGAACGTTTTATCCCGTAAATGAGACCCTGTAACTGTTAGCAGTCACTCCCATCCTCCCATTTCCTCCCTTGCCCCTAAATTCCTGATAATCACTAATTAACTATTTATTTTGAACCTTTAAAAAAAAATACTACACTATGTAGTCTTTTATGTCTTCTATCACTTAGCATAATATTTTCATTGTATCAGTACTTCATTCCTTTCTATGGCCCTACAAAAAATGATCCACTGAGTAGATATACCACTTTCTGTTTATGCATGCATTCCTCAGCTGGTAGACATCTGAGTCGTTTATACATTTGGGCTACTATGAATAATGCTGCTATAAACAGTTGTGTACAAGTTTTTTGTGTAAACATATGTTTTCATTTCTCTTGGGCATATACCTAGGAGTAGAATTGCTAGGTAATAAGGTAATTCCATGATTAACTTTTTGAGGAACCAGCAAACTGTTTCCCACAATGTTTGCACTACTTCAGCTTCCCACTAACAAAGTATGAACATTCCAACTTCTCTACATCCAACCCAACACCCTAACAGTCTTATTTTCCCTGAAAAAAAAAAAAAAGTCACCTAGATGGGTGTGAAGTGGTATCTCACTGTAGTTTTGATTAGCATTTATTGCACAATTAATTGTGTTGAGCACCTTTTCATGTGGTTATTGGACAGCTGCACATCTTTGGAGAGTGTTGGTGAGGATGTGGAGAAACAGGAAACCTAGTGCACTGCTGGTGGGAATGCAGACTGGTGCAGCCACTGTGGAAAACAGTATGGAATTTCCTCAGAAAACTAAAAATGGAGCTGCCTTCTGATCCAGCAATTCCACTGCTGGGATTATACCCTAAGCATCCTAAAACACCAATTCAAAAGAACCTATGCATCCCAATGTTCACAGCAGCATTATTTACAGTAGCCAAGTGCTGGAAACAGCCTAAGTGCCCACCAGTAGATGAGTGGATCAAAAAACTGTGGTACATTTCGTCGTCGGCAGCCGTCCGTCTCGAGAGACGATGGTGTAGCTTCTTAAAGAGTCTATCTGCACCGCCGAGAATGGCTGTGCAGTCCGACTCGGGAGTGACATGGTATCTGTCTCCTCCCGTGTTGAATCGACATCTTACGATGACGCTGAAGCTACAGAGCCTGGGCAGGGTAATATGGAGGGTCTGCTGTTGCCCATGCAGCAGACCCCCCCTCTCTTCGCAGCTGAAGGGTCCAAGGGAAAGACGGAGTCGATACAGCTTGGGTTCAGGTGCGCCGCAGGAGTTGCCGGTGTTGACTACAACGTCAAACCGCCTTAGGGACTCCGGCTCCGGATTTTCTGTCGGGGTTTACTCCCTTAGCCTTTCCCCTGAAGAGGTATGCCGCAAGGCAGCGGAGGTTTTTTGGAGTCAGAGTTTTCCTTCTCTGATGTACCCTGACTGGAAGATCGAACCAGCGACACTTAGCTCGCAGGCCGACGCTCAATCCACTGAGCTAAACCAGCCAGGGCCTGTGGTACATTTACACAATGGAATACTATGCAGGAGAAAGAAAGAAGGAACTTCTACCATTCCAACAGCATGGACGGCACTAGAGAGTATTATAATAAGTGAAATAAGTCAGGCAGTTAAAGACAAACACCATATGATCTCACCTATAAGTGAAATCTAATGAACAAAACAAATGAGCAAATTAGAACCCGAGACATCGAAACAAGGGACAAACTGACAGCGACCAGGGGGGGAGAGGAGAGGGGGATAAAGGGGAAAAGAAGGGGAAGGGTCTAGCCAAGGAACAAGTATAAATGACCCATGGGCATGGACAACAGAGTGAGGATTTACTGTGGGAGTGGGGGTGTGGGCAGGGCAGGGGAGAGCAACAAGGGAAATATTGGGACAATTGTAATTGAACAATAAAATTTAAAAATGAAAAAAAATTCTTTATATATTTTAGGTGCAAAAAAAAAAAGATTCTCTATCTTTAACCTTTGGCATTTTAATTATGACGTGTCTTGGTGTGGTCCTCTTTGGGCCCAACTTGTTTGGGACTTTCTGTGCTTCCTGGGCTTGTATGTTTATTTCCTTCACCAAATTAGGGAAGTTTTGTTTCATTATCTTTTCAAGTAAGTTTTCAATTTCTTGCTCTTTCTCTTCTCCTTCTGGTACCCCTATGATTTGAATACTGGCATGTTTGAGGTTCTCTCAGAGGCTCCTTAGCCTATCCTTGTTTTTTTTTGGATTATTTTTTCTTCTTTTTCTGAATGAATGTTCTTTTCTTCCCTATGTTACAAATTATTGATTTGATTCTCAGCTTTATCCACTCCACTGTTGATTCCAGATAAACTTTCCTTTGTTTCACTTAGTGTATCCTTCATTTCTGCCTGGGTCTTTTTTATGCTGCTGAAGTACCCAATGAGTTCCCTGAGCACCCTATTAACCAGTGTTTTGAACTCTGCATCTGATAGATTGTTTACCTCCATTTTGTTTAGTTCTTTTTTCTGGAGTTTTGTTCTGTCCTTTCATTTGGGCCATATTTCTTTGCCTCCTCATTTTGGCAGCCTCCCTATTTGTTTCTGCATATTAGGTAGAGCTGCTTTGACTCCCTGTTTTAGTAGCATGGCCTATGGTAGAAAAGTGTGCCAGTAAGTTGGATGGGGCAGAGCCTTAGGTAATCATCTGTATGAGCCAAATTGAAGGAATCTTCTATATGGTTTTGCTGCTCTGTGGCTCTGTAGGGGTGGGGGGGCTCAGAAAGGGGCCAATGCTGCTGCCTGGCCTCTGGAGTTTTGTCCAGGAGGAAGCTGTCCCCTGGCACTTGCCCTGATGCCAGACACTTCAATTGCTTCCTGTTATGTCACTGGTGCCCTTCCAGCTGCTGCCCTGGTGCTGAAGCCCAGAAGGAATGAGTCCGTTGTGGGCCCTTTAAGGGGAGACGCCTGAGAATCACACAATTTCTTCTGCCCCCACTACCCCCACTGGTTGTTAGAGCCAGAAACTGTAGGGACTTATCTTCCTGTGACTAGAATCCTGGGCTGGCTGGGCTGGTGGGGGGCTTGGATCCCTCTCTCTCAAGATATCCCTCTCAATTTTTATCCACCACACATGGGTGCGGGGCCTCCCGTTCCACATCTCCACACCTCTCCGCACCTCTCCACCTCTCCTACCTATCTGGGTAAATGTGACTTCTTTAATTCCATGGTTGCTGGGCTTCCACACAGCTCGATTTTCTGACAATTCTGGGTGGTATTTGTCCTGTAGTTTAGTTGTAATTTTTGCTGTGGTTGTGCGAGGAGGCTAGCTGTGTTTACCTATGCCTCCATCTTGACCAGAAACTAAGTTCAGAAATTTCAATTTTCAGGATTTTCCCAGAAAGACAAAGGGAGAGGGTGGGGGAACTGTATCTTCAAATGCTTGAAATTAAAGTATTATACCTATGTACTGTAAACACACAATTCAGTTTTCTAAGTATGAGTAACCTATGGGCAATTCACTTAAAAAACTGATGGGAGGAAAAAGTAAAGTGGGGCTTCAGCTTTCATAATCAGCACTTTTAGCATACAATGTTTTGCTTTGTCCAAAGCATCCCAAAATATACAATCCCATTATTTAAGGTATTGAGTGTAATGGATTTTTAGTCTGATGCAGCAATTTGCATGGATTCATGTGACTGAAAATGTATTTATTTTCCAAAGAAACTGCCCTCCCTAGACTTAAAGAAACACCCAACTATAAGGCTTGTTTTCCCTTTCAGTGCAGTTTCTTATCTGCAAGTTGCCAAATATAAATCTAGTTCTATAAAGTGGTATGAACCTCAAGTGCTTTAAAAAGTACAATCTCTTTCTTTAAGGCAGGCTAAATTCTATTTAAAGTGTCTTTGTCTTGATTTGTCCTGGTTTGATTTGTAACATTTTTATCTAAAAAAATCAACAGCAAAGTTGGTGGCTATGGAGATTAATAGCATACTCTTAACACAAAAATTGGTTGACTTATCATAGAGACAGAAAGTAGAGTGGTGGCCGATAGGGATTAGAGGAAGGGGAGAATGGCGAGTTATTATTTAATGGGTACAGAGTTTCAGTTCTGCAAGATGGAAAGAATCCTGGAAATGGATGGCAGTGATGCTTCACAACAGTGTGGATGCACTTACTACCACAGAACCATACACTTAAAAGTAGTTAAGCGGTAAACGTTTATTTGTATTTTACTACAATTAAAAATAACTAACAACAAAAAAACTAAATTGGCTTGTTTCTGAAACATTTGTTTAAAAAGTCGATTGACTGTATGCTAACACTCAATGCTGATTATAGGTGTTCTCTCAATGGCTGACCAATTATGGGGATATTTGGGCCCTAGACTGAATCCAGGCTTTCTCAAACAGTGCTTCTGAGAAGGTCTGCAAGAGAATCCCCAGGGTACTTATTCAAAATGCAGAGCTCTCTGCCCCAAGCCAAACCTAGTGAATCCCAATCTCTGGAAGTGAGGAGACTTGGGAATCACATCCACACTGGCTATGAGCAGAAAAATGAGGGAAATTTGAGGGCACAGCAGGAGAGGAAAGGAAACTGAAAGGGATCTGGCTCTACAGAAAGGCTTGCTGATTTCTCTTGCTTTGATTAACTTCACTAGCAGATGTACTTGGATCCTGACATCTCTATCTATGACTAGTCAAATGCCTTGTCTACTTTAATTTTACTTCCCTCTCCTCCACCCTTCACTTTCATTACCCATTGTTTACTCCCATTGCGGGAAAAGAAGATGAAACAAATATCATATTCTCAGAATATTATTATTGCACAAATTGTAGGCATTATAATACATATTTCTAAGTTCTACCTGGTTTCTCATCTGGCTCCTTAAGTCTTGGTATTGCTCTTCTCAAGCTCTTTAGGCAAGAAAAAAAAAAAAAAAGCACCTTTGAAGACCCTTCCTCAGGGTAAGCAAGAGACAACCTGGAACATTATTAACCCGGAGAGCACGCTGGCCTTTGGGGAGGTGTGAAATTTTCTTAAGACCCAAGAAGACACAGTTTGACAATGCAAAAGGAAAAGTAACAAGATGTCTCTGAATTATTTTTTTTTGAGAAGTGCTTCTAACTCATTTTTCAGGTTGCACAGCAGCCTTATGCATTTTACCTGACAAGAAAATACATTACTTCAACTGCAGTACCAGGAACTGACAAGAGTCAAACTGCTGACCATCAGCCACTAAACCCATCTATAGCTTAGAATATAGCAGAAAGTAGGGTAGCCTGGGAAAGGAAACATGTCCCTCAAAAAAACTTACTGGAAAAGTTATTAATGAAGTATCAATTGAAAGAAAATGCCACAGTAACTTTTCTAACAAGTAAAACAGCAACAGAAATGGTGTTTCCTCCCTAATGTTACATGTAAGTGAGCCTAGAGAAAACCATTATCTCCAGAAGCACACTCCCAGCCATACTGATGTTTTTTCAAGTGCCCTTTCCAAACAAAGCAGTAATCTGAGGCAGAAAGTGCAGTTCAAATTTCTAATACAATGAATTTATAAGAAACCTTAGTTGCAAGTGATAACCCATTTGCATCCTGAGCTTTAAAGCAGGGGTAATATTACCAACCTCAAACCATCTGTGAGAATCCTCTAGGAGATATGTGTGTATAAAGCAATTTAAACAGCACCTAGTGTTGCTAAGATAACTAAAAAATGTTAGCTGCTGTTATTTCTGTTAGTTAAAAAAAAAGTTACATGCAACATGGTTTTACACAACCAAACATTCTCGATGAACCTTGGTCATATGCTGAAATGGAAAGTTGACTTTAAAAACCAAAATACAGTATGAAGGTTCTTTAAAACAGACAAGAAATACTAGCAGGTGAGCAATGCCCTATCTATGCCATATGCAGGACTCAGCAGTACTAGGGGGCATGAGGCTCAAACAAAGAAAAACTACAATTTCTGCCCTGGAGAAGCTGCCATACTAGTAAGGAGAAGACGACAAACACTGCCATAGGCACATATGTGAGACGAGACATCATGCATCTGTGTTCCTCTGTGCCCGCCTAACAGCGGCTGTCACTCCATTGCTCCGGTCTTAGACTCAATTTCTCCAGAGTCCCTAGTCTGGGTTTCTGTAAGCCCAATGCTCTGTATGTGGGACCCACTATTGGAGCATTCCTGTACTGGTGTTCTTTCACTTAATTGTTTCTTCAATTGTTTATACTTGGATTTCCTTTTAGCACCTCAAAGGGAAGTTAAGAAACAGCCATTAACATTAATGACCAATATAATTTTAACAGACACAACTTACTACCATGCCAGGCATAAGGCAAACAACCCTCAAGGCAGCAGCGATAAGGTAATACATGTGGCCAAGAAGAGATATGGCAATACAAGAACAATCTTCTTTTTTATGGCTTACTGAGAGCCATTAACCAAACCACCACTCATTAGCCACAAGAAATACACACCTAATGTTAATAGAACTAGAGAGAGCCCTGAACAGCAGCAGTTTTGGGAAGGTGGAAAGAACAACTTAAAAACTGACTAGACTAATGTGACAATGCGTAATACACCTTCCACAAATGAACCATGCTCCACAGATAATTTGCAAAGATCCATTGTTTGCAACTGAGAGCATATTTTCTTTTTTTTATAAAATTTATTTTTATTGTTTTCTATTACAGTTGTTCCACTTTTTCCCCCATTGCTTCCCCACCACCCAGCCCACCTTTCTCCCACAGTCAATCCCCACCTCATTGTACATGTCCATGGGTAATTGAACCAGAGGCATGTAAACAAGGAACAGAGTAACAGTTATCAGGGGGTTGGGGGGGGAGGAGAAAAGGGGGATAAATAGGGGAAGGGTTTAGTAAACGAACTAGTATAAATAACCCATACTAACTTTCTTAATAAGCAATAACACAGAATGGTAAAGAGAACATGAGTTTTACATTTCTAGTCAGATTGCATGGGTTTGAAACCTAGTTCTCCTCATTTTAGGCTTCATGACTTTACGTTGTTTAACTTTTCTAACTTTCAGTGCCCTTGTAACAATGGGGGAGGGACCCCCAAATTCCCCACAGCCCATGGTTTTGGGGGTGGGGGAAGGAGATAATATAACTTTTAAGGTACTTTGTATATCTATGGCAGGTTGGTAGCTGGGGCCAGTAAAAGAGCAATGATACTGTTTAAAATACTTTGCATATCAATGACAAGGATATAGCCAGCCATAAGGAAAGTGGAGCCAGAAGGAAAGGAAAGAGCCAGCAGGAAAGGAGCCAGCCATAATAAGGAAGCAGACCATGTGGTTTGAAAGGATGTAGAAGGGCACCATCTGCCATGAGAAGAAGCATGATAGAAGGAGCATGTTATAGGAACATGATGGAGCAGCAGGTTATAGCAGCCATGTGAGAAGTAGCAGCCAGGAATCGGCCATGCGACCTGGGCTAGTAAGAAAGCAGGCATGCTGCTGCTTTGGTCATGCCTGTTCCAGATGACTCAGAAGCCACCAAGGACTCTGTGTTGCAGACCCAGTCTCCATATGGACTCTTGGAACTCGGGACATGCAGAGAGGACTCTCTTAGCACTTGTGCCTTTCCTGGACTTCAGGATGATCCAGTGCAACATGGCACATGCTTTCCTTAACTATTATATGGAGGCTGAGGATAACATATCCCAGATCCTGAAGGAGAGAGCTGACAGATAAGGGATGGGGAACTATTGGGCTTGGTTTTGGCTTCTAGCCTTTTGGGGAGCAACGGAAGTGCTGGATCTTGTGGGAGAACAAGGCTCTGAGCTGAAGTGCTCATAGCCCCCTCCCCAAAGGTTGGAATACTGTAAATAAAGACCTGTTTTTCTCAACACTAATTGTTGGGTCTTACACCAAGGCACCACATAAACAAGTCCCCCCCACCTTTGCTCAGTAACACTCTGACCTGTAAAATGAAAATAGAGTGATGAGTCAGTAAATAATGCACAGACAGGGCTTAGCACAGTGTCTGGCACATAGTCGGCACCCAAAAATTAACAGTAAATACTGGAAATGTTAGTTATTGACAGAAATAAATTAACTTAAAACTTTTTGTGTAAAATAGAAAGGAATACTTAAGCAAGCTTGATCATATGATCAAGTATATGATTTCTGTGTCAATTCTGAAGAAAATTTGACACCCTGAAAGAGCTTTAAAGATCTTTTACATAGATTCATTCATTCAACATTTACTGAGCACCAAGTGTGCATTAAGCAATCTGTTACATACCAGAGACAATGATACATGTTAATAAAAGAACATGTGTAAAATATTATAACAGGCACAAGGCACAGGGATGGGAGTAATTCATTCTATCCCAGGAATGTCCAGGAGGGAAGATTCAGGACAGCTTTATAGCAGAACTGACATCTGAGTTGGGAACACATGCAACTCCAGAAAGCAGAAACAAGTGCCTGGAGGTATATGACAAGCACCTAGAGGCATCTGAGGTATCTGGGAGCCAGACACTGGGATACCAGGAAGAGTAGTAGTCACAGAAGGGAGGCTGCAAAGGTAGGCCTGAGAAAACCTGTGAGGGAATTTCTGCATTCCCTAGGCTTTTTTAGTATAAAGGTAGCCAGATATGGCAAGACTGATGGTTTTAAAAGCGCCCTTGTGATAAAGAAATGCAAGGAAATAACTACTTTAAAAGTCAGAACAGTTATTTGGAAAGGAGGGACGGTTTATGTTTGGGACAGGGTACCTGAAGGGACTTCAAGGGTGGTTGACAATGTTGTTTCTTGATCTGGATGTTTGCCTTGGAATATTGTATTAAGGTACACATTTGATTGTTTGGTTTTTTCTTTTAAATCCATGTGTCATTTCATAATTTTTAAAAAAGCTAAAAAATAAAAAAAGGCACCCTCCCGTAACACTGTATAGTCAGAAGAGGGAGGAGTGGGAACTAGAAGGAAGATAAGGAAAGAGTTATTGCCTCCAGATGCAAGATGATGAAGGCCAGCCCCAGGACAAGGGAAGTGGGAGTGAGGAAGAAATAAACCCATTTGAGAAACATCTGCACAGCTGACTGTCAGGGGCATAGAGAAGACACAGAGAGAGTCCAGATTTGAACATACTGAGTATGAGATACCTTTGGGACTTCAAATAATACTCCCCGCCCCCACCTTTTTAATTTATAGCTTTCCTTTGCCTTGGTACATATTGACTAATAGTAATAATTTATTCCCTATCAGTCATAATTCAATTCATTTTTCTGAAACGGGGTACAGATCTTCCCCATAGTCCATGGTTTAGAGGGTGGGGAAAGGAGACAGTACAGCAAAGTACCTTTTAAGGTACCCTGCATATCTATGACAAGCTGGTAGCTACATAATAACTGTGCTACTGCCCCGGGACAAAAGGTGTACCTGACTTTCAGGTTTAAAAACAAGGGCTGGCAGCCTTGAGAAGCATGATGGAGGGGTGCCATGATGTAGGAGCATGTTGCAGCAGCCACGTGGGAAGCAGCAAGCCGTGCAGTTTGCAGTCAGGATTCGGCCATGTGACCTTGGCTAGTAAGAAAGCAGGCACGCTGCTGCTTTGATCCTGCCCACTTTAGCTGACTTCGAAGCCACCAAGGACTCTGCCTTGCAGACTTGGACTCTATCTGTACTCTTGGAACTCAGAACATAGGGAGAGGACACTGTCTTAGGACTTGTGCCTTTCCTGGACTTCAGCATGATCCAATGTAACACGGCACATGCTTTCCTGAACTATTACATGGAGGCTGAGGACAACATACCCCAGATCCTGGAGGAGAGAGCTGACAGATAAGGGACAGGGAACTATTGGGCTTGGTTTTGGCTTATATCCTTTCTGGGAGCAAGAGAAGTGCTGGGTCTCATGGGAGAACAGGGCTCTGAGCAGGAATGCTACCTGCCAACGCCCCCCCTCCACCAAGGTTGGAATATTGTAAATGAAGACCTGTTTTTCTCTACACTAATTGCTGGGTCATACACCAAGGTACCACGTGAATGGGCCCCACTTTGCTTGGTAACATTTCTGGTTGTCAAAAAAAGAAGTGAGACAGGAGGAGCTCTTGATCTAATGCCAAGACTTGGGGAGAAAAAAAGAGAAAAATGGTTAAGAGACGTGTGCAAACACACATGAAAGAGAAGCAAGCTCTTTGGTGAAATTAATGATAGAAGTAAATGGATAGTCTCCCAAGTGACCTATTCCACTAAAATGTAAAAAAAAAAAAAAAAAAAAAAAAGATATGGAAAGTAAAAGAGTTTCCCAACATGATAGACAAAAACATCAAGGCAGGGAAATGCACCACGCACTCTTATTTTCACATGTCTTTCTTAAGTTAGGGACTTTCTTAGGTATTGTAAGCTAAAGAAAACAAAGGTGAGAGAGATGGATCAATGAGAAAGGAATGGTATTCCACACCAGGTGGAGGACAGTGGAGGACAAAGTGATTCTGCTCATGTATAAGCCAAAGTGAACTGTCTTCACTTGAGAGAAGAAAGAGATTATCAGCTACTATGTATACTAGATTAATTACAGAATGCGCCATAGCAGCCCAAGTCCCTAGGGTCCCTTTCTGCTTTACCAAAGAATAGGCACTCACCAAATGTGCCACCAACTCTGATAATACTTGCCTCAAAATAAGATTTTACCCTCAGACCCTGGCTTCTACTGTGTAATAATAAAAGCTAGCGACCGTTTATTGAACAAATACTTTATCTCAGGCACAGTCTAAGCCCTCAGCATGCATTACCTGGTTGAATCCTCACAGCAAGCCCATGATACCTTTATTCATCCTGACATTACAAATGAAGAAACTAGCATCCCTTCAAATGGCAACTCTGGAGAAACAAGACATGAAGAAGACTGCACAGGAGAGACTTGGGCCTGAGCAAAAAGAGCCTGCCTCATACACGGTCCAACACAAGTCACCAGGGTATATAACATTACATAGAGATCAGGGACTAAATCTCCAGTTGCTGATAAAGAGTGATTTTGTCTTATCCTCAGTATATCTATCTCATCTGACAACATGTGGCAGTAGTAGTCGTTGGCAGTGATTTGGGTTCCTGGCTAGCTCTCTGTTTCTTTCCATAAAAATATGACCAACATCTGGCAGAGTAAGGAAACGTCAAGATGAATGGGTCTCCACCAAATTCATATATTATAAACTGGATTGTCACAATTGGTCAAATTCCATTACAAAGTTGCAGTTCAGCTGCACTTAATGCTGAGCACATATGAGCCATTAGCTGGAACTTTGAAATCTCTTTGCTCTATGGAAATTTCTATTCTGGTAGTAGTTGTATGTGATTTGATCTTTATCGCTTTTCCTGGCAGCAATAAAATTCCATTTCCATGAACTGTTTCCTTTCAGGAAATACTAAAAACACTTTTCTCAACAAAGTTCTCAAATATGAATCATTTTCAACTGCCAGGAAGATGCTCCTTCCCCCACTGTTTTGCATCATAGTAATTTCCCTAAAATGACAGTTTGGGTGCAAGACATACTTATTTGAACAAAATAAAAAGAAAGACAGAGTACATTGTTCATTCTTTC
This sequence comes from Furipterus horrens, assembly GCF_987537825.1. Taxonomy (NCBI): domain Eukaryota; kingdom Metazoa; phylum Chordata; class Mammalia; order Chiroptera; family Furipteridae; genus Furipterus; species Furipterus horrens. The sequence continues at coordinate 18,380,772 of NW_028327187.1, read as the reverse complement.
CCTCTATGGCTTTGCTCAAGCAGTTCATTTGGCCTCAACAATCTTCTCCCATCTATCTGCTTGTCAATGTTCCAACTCATTCATTCATTCATTCATTCATTCATTCTACAAATATTTCCTGAGCACCAACTAGTTTTTCAGTCCTGTAATAGGTGGTAGACATTCAAGAAAGTGTACTAGGAATTAACCAGGCAGAGAATAGGAAATGATCATTGTGTGCAGTGGGACCATCATGTGACATGCTGAGAATTTCCTTCAAGGAAAAGTTTCCCAGAAGAGGATACATTTAAAGCTGGCCTTTTAAGGAAAAGTAGGAGGACTTAAAGGAAAGAGGAAAGGCATTTATGCAAGCTTAGAGGAAGGTCAACTACAAGGACCACAACTGAGCTGCTGCCTCAGAATTTCATCCTAATGTTTGTACTGAAGCCACACTCCCAATGGACTGTACCTACTTGATCAATGCCTGAGTACAGCAGGAAGAGGACTCCACTAACTGCTGACTTTGGACTCCCCAAAGGCTTTTCTGAATGCTCCTTCAACTGCACCGCAGTCTATCTAGAAAGCCTCTGCAGAAGCTACTACTCTCACTCTCCTCTTCACTAGGGGTCAGACTTGCATCATAGACTAATGGTACGCCTACCCTTCCAATCTCCCTCCCCGACTCTCTCTCACACAGGCAGTTTCCCTGAACAAAATCCTTGCCAGCCCTGCCAGTGTGGCTCAGTTGTCTGAAGCATTACCCTCTAGACTGAAAAGTTGCGAGTTTGATTCCCGGTCTGGACACATACCCAGGTTGTGCGTTTGATCCCCAGTCAAGTGTATACGAGAAGGCAACCAATCAATGTTTCTCTCTTTCTCCCTTCCTCTCTCTCTAAAAGCAATGAAAAAATGTCCTCAGGTGAGGATAAAAAAATAAGAATAAAATCCTAGCCAGTTTAAGCCTAAATTTGTTTCTCAGAGGACCCAGACTAGCACAGCATTCTAGACAGAGTCTAGCATGAGTAAACACCTAGAGGCATGAAAAATCATGAGGTACTCTGAGCATCCCAAGGAGTGGTATGTGTCTGGCGCTTTCTATGAAGGTGTAGGTATAGAGGGAGAAGGAGCTGAGCTAAATCAGAGAAGTCTTATATGTTGATTAAGAATCTTGGATTTGAGAACTTCTAGTCAAGATGAAAGCATAGGTAAATGCAGTAAATCCTCTCACAGCTAATCAAAAATACAACTAAACTAAAGAACAATCATCATTCAGAACTGCCTGAAATCTACCTGAATGGAAGTCGTACAACTAGGGATTTAAAGAAGTCACATTGCAACTGGTAGGAGGGGCAGAGTTATGGAACAGGCTGGTCTCACACCCATGTGTGGCGGTTTAAAATCGGGCGGAGGGTAGGTTATCTCAGTTGTGGATGTCCCCCTGAAGAGCAAGGGTTCCAGCCCCACACCAGGTCCTTTAGCCCAGGGTTCCAGAGCCAGGAAGAGAAGTCCCCATAACTTCTGGCTGTAAAAACCAGCAGGGGTTGTGACTGAGTGCGATAGAGGGCTTCTGCAGTCCCAGACTGAAGGGCCCACACCTGGACTTACTCAGACTTAATCCTCTAAGCTCCAGCGCTGGAACAACAGCATGAAAGGCACCAGGACATACTGGGAGGAACTGAATTCTCTGGCATCAGGATGAAAGCTGGGGGTGGGGGGCAGCTTTTTGCCACAGAGAAGTGCTGGCAGAGGCCATTGATCCTTTGCTGAGCCCTCCCCTTACAGAGCCAGCAGGTGGGTGCCATATCTGAGTCTCCATCAAACTGATTCACACTGTTCGCCCTGGCCTTAGGAGATCCTGCCCCCACCCAACTTGTAGGCCCATTCAAGCTTCTTCCAGTGGCTTTTCCATACAACTGGCCTCTCTTGCCTCAAACAAGCAGCACCTGGCCTCTGTGTACGTCCCCCACCCCACCTCTTGTTAAGTGACCCCAGGCCCAGTACTAGTAGCAGCCAGCCTTGGTTCACAGTTTGGCCTCTCCTGAGCACCTCCAAGACCAGCATAAGTAGCAGGGATCTGTAGAACATTCTGTAGCTTGTGCCAGGTGGTCCCAGGCAGGGTACCAGGTGGACAGCTTGAGACCATGCCAGATTACAACCCTACCACTTCCACAAGTGACATACTCAAAAGGCAAACTTGGTGAACACCAAAGACCCAATGAAACAAGTCTTGCTCTGTAGGCTCTACCCCTGCACAGAAGCTCCTCTGCTGTAGTCGCAGGCAATCCTTGCAGCCAATTGGCCCGGGAGTCAATCCCTCCCAGTGATGCCAATAGCAATCAAGGTTCAACTACAACAGGACAGTGTACACAGCCTACACAGGGGGTGCGCCTGGAGCCCTCAGCTCAGGTGACTGTACAGGCTGTGCCACTGGTCCCTATAGTACACCTACTACACAAGGCCACTTTACCAAGTCCGGGAACATAGCAGCTCTGCTCAACACATAGAAACTAACACAGGGAAGCAGCCAAAATGCGAAGACAAAGAAACAGGTCTCAAATGAAAGAATGGGAGAAATCTCCAGAAAAAGAACTAAATAAAATGGAGGCAAACAAACTACCAGACAGAGTTCAAAACAATGATTATGAAATTGCTCATGGAAATTAGTGAGAACTTCAACAGCATGAAAGAGGGCATAGAGACCATAAAAAAGAACAAGTCGAAAATGAAGGATACACTAAGCGAAATGAAGAATACATAATTTACAGGGAATCAACAGTAAAGTAGATGACACCAAGAATCATATCAGTGACTTGGAATATAAAGAAGTAAAAAACACCCAATCAGAACAGCAAAAAGAGAAAAGAATCCAAAAATATGAAGACAGTGTAAGGAGCCTTTTGAACAATTTCAAGCATACCAACATTTGCATCATGCAGGTGCTGGAAGGAGAAGACAGAGAACAAGAAACTGAAAAACTATTTGAAAAGCTAAAGGTGGAAAACTTCCCTAATCTGGTGTAGAAATTAGATATACAAGTCCAGGAAGTACAGACAAACAAGAGGAACCCAAAGAGGCCCACACAAAGACACATCATAATTAAAAATCAGTTAAAGACAACGAGAAACTCTTAAAAGCAGGAAAAGAAAAGCAGTTAGTTACCTACAAGGGAGCTCCCATAAGACTCTCGGCTGATTTTCAACAGAAACACTTCAGATCAGAAAAGAGTGGCAAGCAATATTCAATGTGATGAAAAGCAAGGACCTACAATGAAGATTACTCTACCCAGAAAAGCTATCATTTAGAATCCAAGGTCAGATAAAAAACTTCCCAGACAAGAAAAAGCTAAAGGAGTTCACCGCTACCAAACTAGTATTACATGAAATGTTAAAGGGAGGAGAAGGAGAAGATGAAGAAGAGATTAAAAAATATAAACAATAAATGGCAATAATTACATATCTATCAACAATTGAATCTAAAAATCAAAATAAACGAACAAGCAAAACAGAGTAAGACTCATACATACAGAAAACATTTTGAAAAATGCCAGAGAGCAGGAGAGTTGGAGGATGAGTAAAAAACGTGAAGTGATTAAGAAGTACAAATTTGTAGTTACAAAATAGTCATGGATACGGAAAATACAGCATTGGAAATATAGTCAATAATATTCTAATAAATGTGTGGTGTCAGATGGGTATGAGATTTATCGGGATGATTACTTAGTAAGTTATATAATGTCTAATCACTAGGATATACACCTGAAACTAATATAATACTGTAGGTCAACTGTAATTGAAAAATAATATATGATTTTAAAAAGAATCTTGGATTTGAAAAAGTTTTGTAACCAAAGGAAACCATCAATGAAATAAAAAGACAACCCATAAAAAGGGAGAACATATTTGCCCATATATCTGATAAAAGATTAATATCCAAAATTTATAAAGAAGTTATAAAACTCAAAACTAAAACAATCAAACAATCCAATTAAAAAATGAGCAAAGGACCTGAAAAACACTTCTCCAAAGAGGATATACAGATGGCCAATAGGGATATGAAAATATGCTCAACATCACTAATCATCAGAGCCATGCAAATTAAGACCAGAATAAGATATGACCTCACACCTGTCAGATGGCTATCATCAATAAATCAACAAACAATGAGCATTGGCCAGGATGTGGAGAAAAGGGAACCCTTGTGCACTGTTGGTAGGAGTACAGATTGGTGCAGCCACTGTGGAAAACTGTATAGTTATCTCAAAAAATTAAAAATGGAACTGCCTTATGACCCAGTGATTCCATGTCTGGGAATTTATCCCAATAAAACCCAAAACACTAATTTGAAAGAATATATGCACCCCTATGTTCATTGCAGGTGTTATTTATAATAACTAAAATTTGGAAGCAGCCCAAATGTCCATCAATAGATGAGGAGATAAAAAAAAAAATCTGTGGTTCATTTACACAATGCAATACTACTCAGCCATAAAAAGAAGGAAATCTTACCCTTTGTGACAGCATGGATGGACCTGGAGAGTATTATGCCAAGTGAAATAAACCAGTCAGTGAAAGACAAGTACCATATGATTTCATTCACATGTGAAACCTAATCAACAAACTGAAGTAACAAGCAAAATAGTGAGATTAATACATAGAGAGCAAGCTGCCAGCTGCCAGGGCGGGGTGGAAGTGGAGGGATTGAGCAGAAAATGAAAAAGAAGAGAGACAAAACTCACAGACATGGATGATAGTGTGGTGACTGCCTGGGGAACTGGGGGTTGGAGGGAGGTATAGGGGGATAAATGGTGATAGAAAGAGACTTGAATCGGGGTGGTGGCACACAATACAGTGTAGAGGTGTGTTGTAGAATTGTGCACCTGAAATTTGTATAATTTTGTTAATTAGTGTCACCCCAATAAATTCAATAAATATTTAAAAAATTGAATCTTTAAAAAAACCACAAGAATACTGGATTTGGTCCTCGAGAAACAGAGTACCGCCAGAAAGTTTTAAGCAGGGGAAAAGCATGTGTTTTCAAAACATTGTTCTGCTTGCAGAATGGATCATGGACTGGAGGAAGCAGAAAATGTAAGCATCTTTATGTATGCTTCCATCTTGTCTGCTAGCTTTTGAGGTCCTGAAGAGTAGAAATCATTTTTGTTTTGCTTTAATCTCTATGCAACTATAACGCTTATTAGAATAGTGTTTAACAGAACATAGTTACTCAAGAGGCCCTGCTATATATACTAGGTTGGGCCTCAACTCAATGCCCAACATTTTAATTCAAGCCACTCAAAAATTTAAGGATCAGCTGTTGAACATTCCTGCTTTGACACTGGAACTCTCTGTCTAGCCAATCTAGAACAGTTAAGTTACAGTTAAGTGCAAGTGATTCCCAAAACATTACCTCCCAACTAGTTTTTCATGAACTCTCCTTGAAGCTAAACATCTAATCACAACATTTAATTTTTGAATAGGTAGGAGGTCAATATAGTAGATACAGATAGATAAAGCTCAAGGTCCAGAAGCTCATGCACAGAACATTGGACAAAAATCAGAACTGGGTTCTGGATATTGGTGCAAAATCCGATGGTGAACTTTGGGAAAACGTATTCCTAAGGTCTGTTCTTTTCCATCATAAAGAAGAAATAAAATCTACTCTAATTTATTAAATGAGAATGTGTGGTCAATGTGCTTTGAAAACAGTAAATGGTAAAATCCTATATTGTCACTTAAAAATTTAAGAGGGTAGATCTCAAGTTAAGAGTTCTTACCATACACACATAAATATAAGGGCAGAAAGAGACTTTAGAAGGTGATGGATATATATATTACCCTGACTGTGGTGATGATTTCAAGGGTGCATACATATATTCAAACCCATCAAACGGCATACATTAAATATGTATGCAGTATTTTGTAAAACAATCGCACCTCAATAAAGCTGTTAAAAAGACTAGTGATTGCTAATTCTGATTTGCAACACCATCAAGGGATGGCGTGATATCCAAAAATTTTCAAAACACAGTTGATTTCCCTTTAGTTTCATCTGTCAAACAGCAAATTTATTTGAGAGGGTACTGCTATGAAATCAAATAATAATCAGAATCAATTCCTAGAAGGCTATGCATTGCTGGAGCTGGAGCTAACAGCCCTCCTGACGTCCGGGGCACTGGAACGTCATTTGATGATGGCTTGCTGACCTTTCATCCAGCTTTCTCATCGCTATCCCCCAGACTTGAATGATGAAACACAGAAACTCCCAGGCCCTATGGCAAGCAATTAAGACAGCCATCAGCAAATCAAGGATGATGAGCCAGGTACATAATGTCACCAGGGCTGAAAGTCCTGGGTACCTAGCAACGGGCAAAACTGAGAAAACAAGGACCTCACTCCCCTAGCATATCACAGGTCATGTGGTTTAGACCCTCCCCTGACCTCTCGTCCCCTGGCATTTTGCTAGTCCTGGGGGTTTAGACCCCCTTAGAGTGGGAACGAACAAGGAGGCCAGAGAAGAGTCCTTGAGCATTAAGCCCCCAGGACAATGAGGTTCTGACCCACATCAAATACATCTAAGCCTCATTTGTGTTTCAGCTCCAGGCCTAGAAAGCAGCAAAACCAGATGAGCAACACCATGGCTGACATCAGGGCCAGTTGAAATGTCTAATGACCCTGGCGCTGACCAATCAGTGGAGACCATGACCTGAAAGGACACACCTAGAAAGCTGATGAACATTCTATTGGGATCCTCTTCTAAGATCTCCAGATAAATACCCTCAAGATGAAGGACCCTGTGCTGCTCTCTCTATATATAGCACATACCCGCCTTTCCCCAACCTCTTTCCCCAGGCACACTTTCCTTGCCTCTCTCTCTCTCCAAAGCTCCAAGACCCCTTCATTTACTTCTGTAATTTGCTTCCTGAGCCCATTTCATTTACCCCTGTGACTTTCTAAACACACTTTCTCTTATATAAGAGTTTGAGTCTTGACTCTTGAATCTTTCTTAGCCAGAACTCGAGTACAGAGTTTGCTGAACCCAAGGTCCAAGTCTGACTCCACGGGTCTAACACCTGGTGCCGTCATTGTCACCAACAGGCCCTACTTGTGAAAACCAAAATAACTATTGAAAAAGGCAATCATTACCTCCAAACAGCGTGAAGTGGTTTGTGTCGGTTAGAGAATAGAGTCACAGTGACTCAGAAACTGCCAGAGCAGATCAGCAAGAACTAAGGAAATAAAGCTAGCTATCAATGGCTGATTGCCCATGTAAACTGAAAATTGCATCTCCAGTTTTCTGTGGTTAAGACAACCACTTACACACACACACACACACTTCTGAAACCCAAAGCATTCAGAAGTACTTTTTAAATCTTGTAAATTTTCAAATTGATTTAGTTTTGACTTAGGAAGGAGGTGGGTAAAAAAGTAGAGGAAACTAAGTCCATTTTTATAAAAAAGAACTTGCTCTAGGCTATTTTGGCAACACAGCTATACAAACGACAGGAATCATTCAAAGTCACATTTCGCATTTTCCAAACCCAAATTAATCATTTCCAGTTATAAAGTACATTCAATAGTAGGAAATCAGTAATGACGGCAGTAATGGACACCACTATATTGAGGCACCTTCTATCTACAAGGCACTTTACATATGGTACCTGTATTCGGCATAACAACCCACGTTAATGTTCTACATTTCAAATTAAGATAAAAATGAGTCTCAGTGAAATAAATGTGCCACAAATCAAAGAAATGGCAGAAGTGAGATCCAAACCAAGCTATCTAAAAGCCCAGATATTTAAAAACATAAAGCATATTTAAAAATAAATAAATTAAAATAAATAAATAAATAAAAGCCCAGATTTTTAGATGGCAATCAAAGTTGGTAGAACAGATCTCCCTTTTCTAATCTCAGTTTCTTCCTACCCTCCCTGTCGCTGTCCCTGTCACACGCTCTCCATCCCACACATGTGCTTGCCCTCATTTACAAAGAAAGGCAATACAATGTAGCAGGCTGATCATGGGGTTTAGTAAACAACCCTTCACTTAATTTCTGACCCTGTCATTTACTAGATGCAAAATGTCAGTGGTAAAAATTACTTATGGACCTCAATTTCTCATTATATTTATTTAATTTAAATAACTGTACACTGTCTAGTACACACACTTGCTATATTTGTTGCCTTTTTGCTCACTCTCTTTTGATCACCTAAAGAAAAAATGAAGATGAAGCAAAAGTACCTGTATTTTATGATAAGCAAGGTCAGTAAGTGGTTCTAATGACCTATAAAACACACACGACTAAGGAACTGTTAACAACTTTGTGGCATCTAACCATGACTTTTATCCATAAAATATAAGAGAATAATATATCATGGTCCCATGGGATTTAGCCTATGAATGTCCAAGGTTGGTTCAGCGTTCATAACTCAAACAATGTCATTCACAATATCAACAGCCTAAGGAAGAAATTCTGTATGATTATTTACTTAGATGCAGAAAAAGTATGACATTCATTCAACAGCCATTTATGCTTTTTAAAAATATTAAAATGTAGAAATAGAAGGGAACTCCCTCAGTCTAATAAAGAACATCTATGAAAAAGCCTATAGCTAACTCATACTTAATGATGAAAGACTGAATGACTTTACAATAAGGAACAAGGCAAGGAATCTGCTCTTACCAGTTCTATACATCTTCCCAGATGGAAGTCCTAGCTAATGCAGTGAGGCACAGAAAAGAAATATATATAAAATTGGAGAGGAGAAATAAAACACTTTTTTTCCACAGAATACATAATGACCTAAGCAAGTATTTACAAAAAAACTACTAGATGTAATAAGTAACTTCAGCAAGATTGGAAAATAGAATATTACTATACAAAAATCAATTATAGTTTTTATTTATTTTTTTTTTGCAGGGGGATCCCCCACTCTGTAACAATTCCCCCCTCTCATACGTAAGACCCTTTATAACCTTATGAAGGACAATGGGCAAAGGTCTCGTGTTCCTCAAGCTGCTTCTAGCTGAACATGGTCGTCGTCCTACCTACCCTTGGGTCCAGAAATCCCTAATAAGATATACAGCAGTGAACAACTGGGGACTAAAAATTTTATAAGCACTATTTACAATGGCACCAATAAATATTCAATATACATGGACCAATAAAACAAAGTATTATAATATTTATATGTTGAAAATTATTTTGAAAAATTATGAGATAAATCAAAGAAGACATAATTGAAGAGATAAACTGTTTATGGATCAGAGGATTCAACATCATCAATACTGCAATTCTCTCCAAAATTAATCTATAGATTCAATTCAACCCCAGATAAAATACAAGCAAGTTGTTCTTTCAGAAATTTGCAAGATGATTCTAAAAGTCATATGGAAAAACAAATAATCTAGGATAACTAAAACAATTTGGAAAAAGTTGAAGAACTCAAACCAACTGATTTCAAGACTTAGGATAAAGCTATGCTATTCCAGACAGCATGATACTGTACTGGCAAAAGCACAAACACATAGATCAATGGAACAGAGCATAACATAAATTGATACACACACACATGCACGCACGCATACGCACGCACAGTCATTTGATTTTCATAAAAGATGTCAAGTTAATTCAATAAGAGAGATAAATCTTTTAGTGTTTCAACAAATAGTGCTGGAACAATAGAACATACCTATATTTAAAAAACAAAGCCCGCTCTTGCTGATGTGCCTCAGTGGATTGAGTGCCGGCCTGCGAACCAGAAGGTCACAGGTTTGATTCCCAGTCAGGGCACATGCCTTGAATTGCGGACCAGGTTCCCTAGTGAGGGTCACAGGAGAGGCAACCAACCAATCAATGTATCTTGCACTTCGATGTTTCTCTCCCTCTCTCTCTCCCCCACTTCCCCTCTCTCTAAAAAGTAAATAAATACAATCTTTTAAAAAAAGGAACCTCAACCCAAACCTCACTCTATACATATACACAACTTGGAATGGCTCACAGACTGAAATGTAAGCCAAACAGAAAGCTATAAAACTTCTGGAAAAAAAACAGAAGTAAATATTCATAATTTTAGGTCTGGTAATTTTTTCTTACGTAGGGCAGAAAAAGTATGAACCATAAAAGAAAAAATAATAAACCAAATTTCACCAAAATTTAAAAATTTTGCTCTTTAAAGGACAGTAAGAAAGCAAGACACAGACTGAGAAAACTATTTACAAAACATGTAACAAAGGGCTGGTAACCAGAATATATAAAGAACCCTCAAAACGTGTGTGTGTGTGTACACACATACACACACATATAAACAGACACTTGCTTAAATTATTAGTCATTAGGAAAAATGCAGAAAAAACCTTACAATGAGACTATCACTAACCACCTACTAGAATGGCTAAAATTTAAAAAGACAGAGAAAAACAATGTCGGCAAGGATATTAGAGCAACTGGAGCCTTATCGTTGCTGATAGGAATCAAAAACAGCATAGTCATTTTGGAAAAGTTTTACAATTTCTTATGAAGTTAAACACACTTATAAAACCAAGCCATCCCAGTCCTTGGTATTTACCTAACAGAAATACATATATCCACACAAACATTTGAACACAAATGTTTACAGCAACTTTATTCATAATCACTAAAAACTTTAAATTCTCCAAATGTTCATCAACTTTTGAATGGATAAGCAAAGGCAGGAAACTTTGAATAAATGCAATGAATGGTATGCATGACTCTCAGAAGCATTAAGCTAAATGAAATAAGCCAGACTCAAAAGGCTACATATGCTGATCCCATTTGTATGAAGTTCTAAAAATGATAAAACTATAGACAGAAATCAGATCAGTGGTTGCCAGAGGTTGGCAGTAAGGGAGGGGATTGATTACAAAGGCACATGAGAGAACATTCTGCATGGCAAAAAATTCTATTGTCTTCTTTCGGTGGTATCTACAAACTATATAATTTTATCAAAATTCATAGACTTGTATGCACCTTAAAAGGGTGATTTTTACTGTATGTAAATTATATCTTAATAAACATGAAACATAAAAACAAAAATACATACCACTTCAGAAATGGCCAACTATTTTGAGTAGAGATCTACAACTAATCGGGTCTAAACATGCTGAATTTTGACTGTTAAGTTTATGATCCAAAGGACAGAAGACAGGGAGGACAATGTTAATGACAGTTTTGTGTATCTTTCACTGCTCATTCATAAAATTGTATAAGAGGCCTCTAGTAAGAAGGTGATAAATATGTAATTTATGACCAAAATTCCCCATTTGCTATTTATTTGAAATAGATTAACCTAAAATGATAAATGACCACTAACTGTCTTTAACAATTGCTTGAGTTTGTAGATGACTCATTCAAAGGACTGCCTAATGGGGCAGAAACCTGTTCAAGAACTAATTCTCCCTAATTTACAAGTGTTCTGATTTATAAGAGCAGGGAAGAAGCATTTTCATTCTGTGCAATTTCTTTCTCTTGGTTAGTTTTGAAGAGACACAGGAAAAGCTCATCTTGGCAGCAGAGGCTGCAGGATGGGAGAGGGTAAAGAGTTGTCTAGCCTCCCCACCAAATGGCCTTTCTCCTTGTTTGGCAAGCTATTTTTCAGTAATAGCTGTAAGCAGGTGTCTAGTAGTGGATAAGCCAGTCTGCATGGTCCTGGATTTGCAAGGAGTTATGATCAAAACAGTGGTATAAGACATTTAAGTAGCATTCTCAGAGCTCCAAGGGAGATCTAAACTGGAAAACAGACTACAAAAAACTTGTCTTCCTTTATTTATCCACTCATCCAACAAATATTTATTGACTGCCTATTCTAGGCCATGCTCTGGATAAGAAGACTGAAGACACAGAGAGAACTACCTAGTCTAGAGTAGCTTACAATCTTCTGGTGGACAGGGGTAGGGGTGTATGTATAAGGTCCAGTAACAGACAATAGCATGAAGTGCACTTTAATGGAAGAGGAAAGCTATAGATGTCATTATTCCTCCTTGTACACCATTTTCTGTTAGGCTCTCAGCACACCAGAGTTTTCCCAGAACACAAGACAGGTAGTCATTCCAAGCAGCAGGAACACAATATGCAATAGAAGTGCAAACTTGACATAGCCGGGAAACAACATGAAGTTCTGTGGCACAGACAACCTGATGGAAAATGGCACGTAATGAGGCTGGAGAAGTAGGCATGAACCAGAAAGGCTGAGGGCTTTGCAAGTTGTGCCAAAAAATTAGATGTCAGTTTATGGAGTAGACGATGGAAAACCTATTAACAAAAAAAGTAGCAAACCGAGATTTGCATTTAGAAAGATGATTCCAAGGGCAAGTCAAGGATGGACAGGGTCAGAAAGGAGATGGAGAGTTTCCTTTCTCTTTTTTGGGTAACTGAAAAGCTAATGGAGGCCCTGGTTGGGTAGCTCAGTTGGTTAGAGTGTTATCCCAATACGTCAAGGTTGTGGGTTCGATCTCCAGTCAGGCCACATACAAGAAGCAACCAATGAATACATGTATAAGTGGAATAAATATCTCTCTATCAAATCAATCAATTTAAAAAAGTTTTAAAAGAAAAGCTGAAGGAGTATCAGTAAGTTGGTGCCCTTGGTAGAGCCCCTCCATGAGCCAACCTTGAGCCATGCAGAAGAAATGACCCATTCTTTTGCCTACTGCATATCTCTAGCTAGCAACTATAATTATTTCTCTCTCCAACCCCCACCCCCAACCAGAGTAGCAGCTGCCTAAGGTCAGGAATGGTCACAGAGACACACAGAACACAGAGATACACACACACCATTAATTTATATCCTAGTGCTTTGCTGACAATATTAACTATGTTGACTGATTGAATGGATAAATGACTGAATTGATAGTTTGGGCGCAAGAAACCAATTGAGAGATGTTGGAAAATGTGATTGAAGGGTTATCTAGGGAGTTAGTAAGCTACCCATCACATGGAAAGTTGAATTGGATACCTTTTGAAGTCTCTTCCAATATAAAGATTTTATGGTTCTAGGCCACTCCCAAGAAAGTAACAAGTGGCTGAAAATGAGATATGTGAGATTTGTTCTAAAGAAAGACAAAAATATAAGAAAATAATGAACTAATTCAGCTAATAGTACATTTTTTATAAAGGTCCCCAAGAAAGGAAACCACTGATTATCATAATTAAGCTTCCAAAGGCAGTCCCTATAGTAGATCAGGCCCTGTAATCTACACAGACCCCTCTACACAGGAGGGAGGGAATGTCAGGTGCTTGGAGGTGGGCCCAGAAGTAAGGTCTAGGAGGAATTCCAAGTAGGCAATAGTGCATAATTAGAGAAGGGGAGTGGGCAGCAATAGGCAGAGGTCTAAACAGGAGAGCAGTGAGCATCAGGATACTCAGCATGGAGAAAGCAGACAGAATACATCACAGAAATCTGATAAAAAGCAATTAGTCAGTGAACACCAATATCAACAATAGACAGCAAAATCCCAACAACAGGCATGCGTCTAGGCAGATTTCAAGTTCCTGACAAGCCTGGCTAAGAAAGCATATCCCTACCCTTGGAGGAACTAGGGCACGAACCACTATATGCAGACAAGGACTTCACATGGGAAAAACAGAACAGGGCCCCATTTCTGGCTCAGAAATACAAGGCCATTCTTAATCACAAGGAACCAAGCAGAAGCAGCCTTACAAAATCCTAAGCACACAAAGCCAGAATGAGACTAGCAGACATGCTGATCTGCTGAGCTAGCTGTCTGAGGTTCCCGATATTCTCCTCTATTCAGAAAAGGTTATGGCCCAAAGCCTTATTCGGGGCTTGACCCACCCCAACTGTCCACTGAACTGCTGTGAAGACACAAAAGCCAGCAGGACCTCACAGCCCTCCAAACATCAGATAGCATGAGGCAGGCCATGCACAGAAAAGAGCTGCTTAAAGAATACCAATGAAAGAGAAAGAGAGAGTCATGTGGAAGGACCAGGGAAAAGGAATATGGAATTCACTGTATAGACATCTCTTCTCTATTCACTTTCTCCATCCACCACCATTTCCCTAATCCAGAATACATATCTTAAAAAGCACTATGGCCCATAGGTATTACCCAGAAGTCCAGTCATTTTTATATATTGTGGCTATATCTAGAAGAAAGTAATAATTTTGCATCAGTTCCTTGGTCAAGACCCATGCACGTAACTATATATAAAACATTTGTGGGAAGATCAGATTCCCATTACATTTTTTTCCTAATGTAACATACACCATAATTATAATGTGTAACTGCGAGGACAGCCCATATGCTACTCGTCTTTCCCATTCTCAACCACAGACTTAGAAGGTCTTGAGGGGTTTAAACAATGCTCTGGCCTGTCCACTCTCACTGTACGGATGGAAATGTGAGGATCATTTGGGAAACTTACATTAAAAACATTACACAACAAACTCATGGCAAAGTCAGCAATGAAACCCAAATGTCTTTGTTCCCTCTATGATTGCAGTGTCACCAAATCTGGTAGATATGCCTGTCACTAGGAAGCAAAATTCAGCTAATTTTAACCCTTTCCATTTGAGCTCACACACAGCCCAACATAAAATCTCTTTCCATCTGCACAGACATTCCTTAATTCATAGCAAAATGGAACCCCCCCCAAAAAGTTACACAATTTAGATTCTCCAACTCCAAAGCAAGAGAAAGCCTCAAGTAACACAATCTGATTATATCCTGCTGATGCAGAAAATTAATCAACTTCATCACAGAGGTTCATCTGCTACATGACACACTCATTTCTTGATATTGAAATGCCCTAACAAACTTCAGCACAAGGTGTGCTGATGACTTCCTGGCTAGTACTTTCTGATCTTCATCTGTTACAATGACTAGCATTTGAAGAAATGTAAATAAGGAAGTTGCTTGACCCGTAATACCTATATAATCCTTTGTACTGATATGAAAGATGGGAGGAAAGAAAAGGAAATACTTTTCACTGTTACTTCTGAATATTAAGTGAAAAGAGAAGGTGAAAAAGTCTAACTGGTAAATCATGATTAACTGATAAATCATGGGTGCCAGACCCAGAAGGGAAAGTGGGTTAACAGAAAGCAGGAGAAGTGCCTGGAGAAAAAGCAAGTGCTAAGCAAGTGGCACTGTTCCCTCTCAGACCCATCCCCGACATACAGTGCCACAATGTGGTGATACTGACAAATACCTAAGGCTCTACCTAAGACACAAAGGCAAACACAGGAGAGTATCAAGTTGAGGAGACAGAGAAGTATGACCTAAAAGAGGGAACAGATCAAGGTTCCAGTGATAGAACTAAGTGATGAGGAGATAGCCAACCTAACAGACACAGACTTCAAAACACTGGTAATAAAGATGCTCACAGACTTGACAGATATTCTTGAGTACAGCGAATGCAGAAGGGAAGAAGTGAAGGCTGTGCTTAATGAAACAAAGGAAAATCCTCACGAAACCAATGGTGAAGGGAAGGAAACCGGGGTTCAAATAAATGATTTGGAACATAAGGAAGAAATAAATAGCCAGTACAGAATGAAGAAACAAGATTGACAAAAACAAGGAGAGACTTAGAAACCCCTGGGACAACTTTAAACATTCCAACATCCAAATCATAGGGCTGCCAGAAGAAGAGGAAGAGCAAAAAACTGAAAACTTATGTGAAGAAATAATTAAGAAAAACTTCCCAAATTTGGCAAAGGAAATAGACATACAAGTCCAGGAAGCACAGAGAGTCCCAAACAAGCTAGACCCAAAGACGACCACACCAAGACACATTACAATTAAAATGCCAAAGATTAAAGATAAAGAGAGAATCTTAAAAACAGCAAGAGAAAAGCAGAGAGTTACCTACAAAGGGGTTCCCATAAGACTATCAGCTAATTTCTCAAAAGAAACTTTGCAGACAAGAAGGGACTGGCAAGAACTATTCAAAGTGATGAAAAGCAAGGACCTACAACCAAGATTACTCTACCCAGCAAAGCTATCATTTAGAATTGAAAGGCAGATAAAGTGCTTCCCAGACAAGGTCAAGCTAAAGGAGTTCATTATCGTCGTCGGCAGCCATCTGTCTCGAGAGACGATGGTGTAGCTTCTTAAGAGTCTATCTGCACCGCCGAGAATGGCTGTGCAGTCCGACTCGGGAGTGACACGGTATCTGTCTCCTCCCGTGTTGAATCGACATCTTGCGATGACGCTGGAGTGTCCTCTCCAGTGAAGCTGAAGCTACAGAGCCTGGGCAGGGTGATATGGAGGGTCTGCTGTTGCCCATGCAGCAGACCCCCCCTCTCTTCGCGGCTGAAGGGTCCAAGGGAAAGACGGAGTCAATACAGCTTGGCTTCAGGTGCGCAGCAGGAGTTGCCGGTGTTGACAACAACGTCAAACCGCCTTAGGGACTCCGGCTCCGGATTTTCTGTTGGGGTTTACTCCCTTAGCCTTTCCCCTGAAGAGGTATGCCGCAAGGGAGCGGAGGTTTTTTGGAGTCAGAGTTTTCCTTCTCTGATGTGCCCTGACTGGAGGATCGAACCAGCGACACTTAGCTCGCAGGCCGACGCTCAATCCACTGAGCCAAACCAGCCAGGAGTTCATTATCACCAAGCCATTATTATATGAAATGTTAAGGAGATTAATTTAAGAAAAGGAAGATCAAAACTATGAACATTAAAATGACAACAAACTCACAGCCATCAACAATGGAACCTAAAAAAATAAAAACAAAAATAAACTAAGCAAAGAATCAGAATAGGAACAGAATCATAGGTATAGGAATCATTTGGAGGGTTATCAGCTGGGAGGGGGAAGGGGGAGAAATGGGGAAACAGTGCAGGGGTTAAGAAGCATAATTGGTAGGAACAAAATAGACAGGGGGGAGTTAAGAATTATATAGGAAAGGTTGAAGCCAAAGAAATTATATGCACGACTCATGGACATGAACTAAGGGAGGTGGGATTGCTGTAGGGAAGGAGGGTACTGGGTGGAGCAGAGCAAAGGGAAAAGAAACTGGGACAACTGTAATAACATAATCAATAAAATACATTAAAAAATATCTATATCGTGGAGGAATCTGGTAAACACTAGATGATAAAGTTCAACACCAACAGTGATTAGTCATATTGATAATATGTACTCGAAATGGTGTTATAAAAATGGCACTTCACCTCTCCAGTCTTCTTTCCAAAATTAAATAGTCTCAGTCTAATTAATCATGGAAGAGTAGACAAGTCCCAATTCAGGTACCTGCTACAAAATTCCTGACCAATACTTTTAGAAGCTGTCAACATCATCTAAACCAAGCAAAGTCTGAGAAACTGTCACAGCCAAGGAGTCTAAGGAGATATAACTGTAATATAGTATCTTGAATAGGATCCTGAAACAGGAAAATTACATTAGTGGTAAACTGAGGAAATCTAAATAAAGTATGGACTCTAGCTAATAATAGTGTATCAATATTGGTTCACTGATTCTGACAAATGTACATTACTAGTGCAAGATGTTAATACAAGAAACTGCATGTGGGGTATAAGAAAACCCTCTGCGCTAACTTTGCAACTCTTTTGTAAATCTCAAAATACTCTAAAATAAGAAGTGTTTTAAAACATTAAAAAAATTTTTGACCTGGCTGCTGTGGCTCAGTGGATTGAGCATCGGCCTGCGAGCCAAGTGTCGCTGGTTCGATTCCCAGTCAGGGCACATGACTAGGTTGCACATCAGGTCCCCAGTTGGGGGCACGAGTGAGAGGCAACCACACAGTGATGTTTCTCTCCCTCTCTTTCTCCTTTCCCTCTCTCTAAAAAATAAAAAAATAAAAATAAAAAAAAAACAAATAAATTATAAAAAAAAAAATTTTTATATCTCCCTTGTCCAGTCTAATTTTGTGCTTCTAACCAAGTATCAAAGAGAATCAATGAGGCTTGGCCACCTGTTCTGTGAGAAAGAAACCTGCATTTAATTTCCTATGGATTATCAAATAGTCACTGGGAGGGATGTCCTTGAATCAAACATGGAGCAAATTTAAAATCAATCGCAAAATTGGGGATGAGTGACCTTTAACCATGCAGTCAATCCATCAGCCAAAACAGATTGATGATGTAGCACAGCCCTGGAATCCAAACGTAGTGAAGAATATGTGCAATTAAACCTTGGTCATGCTTCAAAATGCATTAGATAGAAATCTAGAAACTACAACAACTTAAGCTTTAGCAAAAAATAGTTTGACCTTGTACAAAAACATTTAAAAATTTTAAAAACTAAATGCTCCAACACTCGAATCATGGACATTATCAGTTTTACAATCATTTCCTGGATTTGGATGGCAGTAGATCAAAGTTAGATTTAGAGGGGTAAAGGTTAAAAAGTACTACTTAATTTTTAAAGTTCAATTTGACTAATGAAGTAGACCTTGTTTATGTTTCAGTTAACATCTTAAGGCATCAACTGATAAAATGGGGGTGGGGGTGGAAGACTGAAAAGTAGTTTATTACCAACTGTTGGTCAGAAACAATGTACTTGATTTTGAAAGGTTTAAATGAATCAACCCCCAGTCAATATTTTTTTATAGGACACTGCTTTTCAAACATTACTATGCATCAGCATCACCTGGAGGGCTTCTTATGAAACAGACTGCCAGGCCCCACCCCAGAGTTGCTGATGCAGTAGGTCTGTATCAGTGGTCTGAAAAGTACATTTCTAATTGCCCCCAGGTGTAGCGGATACTTGTCTTTGATACTGTCTTTTGTAAACATTCCAACAGTAGAAAACCTAACAAACTCAAATTTACATGATTTGGGAACTTTCTGCTCTTTTCTTTAGCAACAAATATTTTTTGAGCATTAATTTCAGAGTCCAGCACTATATTAGACACTGGCTCTGAGTACAGAGAGCAGTGAATAGGTAAAAATACACAGCCCACATGATTTTGTTCCAGGAGAGGCAGCTGATAATTACCGGTAGTTCCAAAATTCATTATTAATTACAATTTCAGAAAGACCTACATAAGAGAAGTACAAGGTGCTACAAGATCCTGTGAGATAGTGTGTTCTGACCTCAGCAGGGGTCAGGGAAAGTCCTCCTTAAGCAAGTGATGCTTGAGCTTGGTTCTCTGAAGGAGGAACAGAAATGGGTCCTTGGGGAGAGGATTCCATACAGTAGGAGCACAGTGTATAGTAGCATATGGTGCCTTTCCACTATCTAAATGCTTTCAGATAAGGTCTAAGATTCAAGCATGTTAAAAATCAACTCTGTGCTATAGTAGACCTCCTAACAACTCAGAAGGACATTTCTTGCTCACAGACTTCATTCAGAGCTTTATTTTATTCACATGGCACCTTTTCAGGGAGACCTTCCTTTGTCACCCTATGAAAGACTGCAACCTCCACCATTTGACACTTCTATCCTTCTTCCCTGCTTTATTTTCCCTTTATCTTTCATCACTTCCATACAAGAGATTACAATTATATATTGTTTATTGTCTGTCGCCCTGTCTACTGGTTGTCTATCCAAACACGTTCTTCCTCTCTTTCTGAGCACCTGGCTTTTCAACTAGTAATGACATTATCCTGCCTCCCTTGTGGCTAGGGAGGACTACATGACTAAGATTTCTCCAAAGGTATGTGTGTAACACTGATGTGTGAAACTCTGGTCATTTTCCTAAAGCTCACCCTGGACCCCTCTCTCTTTCTAGCTAGCTGGAACCTGAAAACCAAATGCCTGGGACCCCTTGCCCTGGCCTAGTACATGCCACATAACAAACATCTACCTTTTACTGGCCACTGTATTTTGGAGCTCTTTGTTACATCAGTTTACCCTTTACCCTAATGGCATCCTCCCATATTAAAATGTAAGGTCCATGGGGACAGAGATTTTTCTCTGACTGGCTCACGAGTACATCCCTAACAAGTAGAATAGTGCCTTACACATGGTGGAATACTCAATAAATGTGTGAATTGATTAAATGGACTTCATTGTCACCACTGTTCCACATCTACAAATCACCTTCATGGCTTCAAGAAGTTCAGATTAAGAGAACCAAATTGTTCCCAAGACAGTGCCCCAAAATCCTACACCTCTTTCACTGCCATCTTTCCTCCTCTTCCTCCACTGAATGTGCCCTTCAGCCACATTACCCTCCTTTCAGTTTCCCAATGTGCCTGGCTCTCGCCCAACTCAGGGCCTCACAAAAAGTTGGTTCCAATATCTACTCCCAACCCCCTTTGCATAAGTAGTCCCTCATTCCTTCAGTTATCTGCTTAAATGTCATTTCCTCAGATGGAACTTGTTGGCCACCCTATCAAAATACAGACACTATTTCTGCTATCTCTTTTTCCATTTATTTTATTTATAACGTATGAAACTGAGTCATTATAAAATTTTTGCTTCTTTTTAACAGTAAATTAGATTACAACTCTATAGTACACAAAGCACTTTTGTTTTTATTCACCACCTGGTCCTCTTTGCTTAGCTTAATGGTTGGCCTGTCATAATAAGTCAATAAAGTGGGGTATAAATCAACTGCACTAAAGATGCTGAGTGTTTTTAAAATATTTTGAGGTAGACATGAATGAAAGCACACATAGCTCTCCATAAATGCAGTCTTCAGATGTCCTTGACTACCAACTTGAGGATAAGGTAAATTTCTATTTATGGAGCTATAAACCAATGCACATTCTGTCATGCCTTTGTTTTCTTAAGATTTTCATTACTCCTTTCCATTACTAGTTTTTGGTTGCTAACAGCTAGGTTGTCTCAAATGCAGGTTCATATGGGCTTATATAATTCCAAATAAATGATTTTATTTTGTGAGCCTGACAACTGGCCTCCCAGGACCTCAGACCCAAGGACCAAAGTTCCTCTTATCTCTCAGGTCAAGATTTCAGCTCATCGATTTGCTTCTGGATTATGTAATCTGAGGTGGCCTTCTGAAACTGTGTGGGCACCAGCCAAACTGGGCACTCTAGAACACTGGGGGTACTCAGGGACAGGCTTTTAAAAACAGTTTTTAAAAACTGTTTCCTTCTGTATCTTGCGAATAATCAAACCAACACATGGGATAGAACTTCATAGAACTAAACATATACACACAGACACAAATGAGTACAAGTATAACAGGAGAAATACTAACAAGATCAGTGGATGTTATCAATATCAACACCCTGTTTGTGACATTATACTAGTTTTGCAAGATACTACCGCTAGGGAAACTAGGTAAAGGGTGCATGGGATCTCTATTATGTGCTACAACTGAATGCATATCTCCAATGATCTCAATCCAAATTTCAATCTATAAGTTCTGCTTCAACATAGAAACTCTATGTTGCAGAATTCAACTGGTTACTTTTCTTAAAACAAAACAAAAAAACCAGGAAGGAAGAGGCTGGGGAAATGAGAGAAAGAGAAGTATAGCAGGAGTGAATTGAGAAAAAGAAAAGTGAAGTAGGAGTGAATATGAAACTTTGCAGTGAGGGACATTACTAAAAGAACACCACAATATCTGAAAATATAAACACATATCTTCAGTGTATTTTCAGGTCACAATATCAAAGAGTGAAAGATAGTTACAGAACACCTAGTCCAATCCCTACATTTCACAGATCTGAAAAATAAGGCTCAAAAAGTAATTTGCCAAACTTCAAAACTTTTAGAAAAAAACAACTTTGGCACAGGGAAGGATTGCTTAAACAAAACACATAAAAGCACTAATCGTAAAGAAAAAGAACAAAAAAATAATTAACTATGTTAAAATTAAGAACTTGTTTATCAAGACACCAAACAGTAAAAGGATAAGCCACAAACTTAGAAGATATTTGCAACAAATATAACCAACAAAGCATTAATACCTGAATGTGAAAAGGACTAAATTATTTAAATAAGTATGAGAAAGACAAAAACAACCCAATAGAAAATAGATAAAAGACATGGATAAGTGTGGGGAACCGCTCCTTGTGGTTTTAGGAATTGTAGCCCAAGCCATAAGCCAGGCAGACCCTCTTCGGGAAACCTCTAAGTCTCAAAAGAAAACTGGAAGGCTGAGGCAGACAGGCCCGAAGGGCACTCAGAGCGTTCCCACGGGAATTGGATTTAAAGAATGCTTACTATGCTTTGGAGTTTGCTCTGCTTTTCTTATCTCTCCGTTAACTATAAACAACCTCCAGCAAAGAATGTATGAAACCTTACACCTAATGCCAGTGTGGCGTCAAGATGTTTAACAGACCCTGACACAGACTGGCCACTGTGCCCTCTATATTGATATTTGTAATCTGTAACTGTTAACTGTAATCCAGGTGCCTAAAAGCCATTGATGACTTATGAATTTTGACCTTGTATCCCCCATGCATATTCTTCTCAATAAAAGGCATGAGGAATGGAGGTCTTGCGCTTTCTCCACTAGAGGGAATAGCCACCTCCCATTCCCCCCAGACAAAATACAGTGTCCTGGATAAATTTGTTCCACGTGGTCCTGAAACCTCTGCTGGACAGAGAAGTTTCCAACCAAGCTAGGGCGTTGGAGGCAGCTCAGTCTAGATAAGTATTTCAGAGGGGAAACATAAGTGTCCCTAAAACATGCAAATAAAGATGCTTAACTTCATTAGAAATCACAGAACGGGAAAAAGTAAGAAGTCAGACAATACCAACTGTTGAAAAAATACAAAGCAATCAGAAATTATACATTGTTAATATAAGTGTATATTGGTAAAACCATTTGGAGAACAATTTCACCTCTTCTTGTAAAGTTGTACATTTCAAGATCTAACATTACATGTGTGTGTCTTCCTGAGTATATATGCCTGAGTGTGAATGTTTGTATGTGTATATGTGTACACACACATGGGGAGAACCCCTTTTATAAATATACACCAAAAGACACATTATTTTCTGATCATAAAAGGAAAAAAACCCTGCAGACAACCTAAAGGTCTATCAACTAAATAATGGATAGGTTCTGGTATATTCCCAAAGTGAAATATTATTCAGCAGTAAGAATGAATAACTATAGTTACATTAAACCTTTTAAAGAATCTTAGGAATATAATACTGAATACAGTACGAAAAAACAGTATACTATTTCTAAAGCTCAAAATAAGAAAACCAATATATTATCTAATTTTGCATACATGTTTTAAAATTATTTTTTAAAGCAATAGAACGACTCAAAGAAATAAGATTAATGGTTACAGGGTGGGGGGAGGCAGGGGGATGAGATAAGGAAGTAGCACATAGGTAGACACAATTATATTGGTAATGGTTTAATTCTCAAGTTAGGTGGTAGATAAAAGGGTGTTCATTTTATTATGATGCACATATTTTACACATATTCTTCAGTATGCACTGAATACATTTTAAAAATAAAGTGATTTTCCCCCCGGCTGGGTAGCTTAGTTGGTTGGAGAGCCATCCTAATACACCAAGGCTGTGGGTTCAATCCCTGGTCAGGGAACACAGAAGAATCAGCCAATGAACGCATAAAAAA
Source organism: Furipterus horrens (assembly GCF_987537825.1). Classification (NCBI taxonomy): domain Eukaryota; kingdom Metazoa; phylum Chordata; class Mammalia; order Chiroptera; family Furipteridae; genus Furipterus; species Furipterus horrens. Next base: position 18,357,336 of record NW_028327187.1, on the reverse strand, counting down.
AATGGAACAACAAGTCAATGTTTCTCTCTCTCTGAAATTAATCAATAAAAAATTTTCTTAAAAAGGAAGTGATTTTTCCGTAGCTGGTGTAGCTCAGTGGGTTGAGTGCGAGCCTATGAACCCAAAGGTCACGTGCTCAAATCCAAGTCAGAGCATGTGCCTGGGTTGCAGACCAGGCACCCAGTTGGGGGCGTGCAAGAGGCAACTGATAGATGTTTCTTTCCCTCCCTCCTCCTCTCTTGAAAATTAAATTAAATTTTTTTTTTTTTTAAAGGAAGTGATTTTCTTAAGCCTATACTTCGGTTTAGTGGAGAAACCATAGCAGAGAAGTTTCCAGTTCCATACCTCAAAAAACTTTCACAATGCTAGATAGATATTAGGAACTAAGGAGACATTTGTTGATGCAACAGGAATTTCATAGTTACTTAAGTTATTAATTCCAAACATGAATTCTATAAATCCATTATGTCTTCTGATTTGATTTCATTTTATTTTATTATATTGCTTTCACTGTAATTTTTGATAAGTATCATGTCTAAATTTTCACAAGAATATTTTAATAGCATTGCCTTACATTTCAAAACAGTGCAATACATATCTACTCATATCTCATCAAGGTCTAGGGTCTAACCTAAATTAACAAATGATTATGACTTTTAAGAGAATAGAATTTCATTTCATGAAACTACTTGTTTTCTATGGCCATTATACTTTGACTGAATCACTGTCTACAATAAAACATAGCAAGCACACAATTTTACTTCACAATACTATTGGTTCTCAAATATGTACATATGAATTGTCTAGTTACTGCCTCCTACTGTCTCCTAGCCACTGTCAGACAATCCAAGAGCTGTTTCACTGTCTACCATTGTGCAGCTAACTGTGTTCATGAGTAGAAATTAATAAGTGTCATTGAGAAATAATGTTACGTGGCCAATGGCAAAGAAGACAGTGGTGCTGGTCCTCAGGAAGCCTGCCCATCATATTGTAGCATCACAAAAAAATGCTCTCCACCATTAGAGCTGTTAGCTAAGAGGTTAATAAAACCAAAGTTGAGTTTAACTCTAAAGCATAGCACTAACAAAGATACAGGCCTACATTTGATCCCCCATCATTCAGGTCAATGTAAAACCGAAAAGCACACAACTATTAAAAGTCCATCAAGTCCTGGCTAGTGTGGCTCAGTGGACTGAGTGCTGGCCTGCGAACGCAAAAGTCACTGGTTCAGTTCCTGGCCAGAGCACATGCCTGGGTTGCAGGCCGGGTCCCCATTAATGTTTCTCTCACTCTTTCTCCCTCCCTTCCCCTCTCTCTAAAAAATAAATAAACTTAAAAAAAATTTTAAGCCCATCAGACATCCAGGTTTGCTGAATAAATAAGTGGATGGACAAATGCAGAGGTGGCAAAGGTGAGAGGTCCTGAAAGCCTTTCCTAGATGGTGACTGGAGGCTGAGGAGGCAGGACATGGAGTGGTTGGCACATTCTTTCGCTGAGGCCCATGTGGGGCTGTTATCGGGGACACACAGGGCTGGGCACAAGGAGCCTCCGAGCCTCAGGCTGGGCTTCCCCACCTCTCATCCTCTCTTCTCCTCTGTCTGACTGCCTCTCTGCCTTCAGTCTTTCATGAAAAATTGTGTTTCTCACTTGTATTTGTTTTTTTGAAACCCAAGTTGGAAAACCAGTGTCACAGCCCTGAAGAGAAGAACATCAAGGTATGTGACTACAGACAGGACATGGGACAGGCCCTGAGCTCAGGCCTGAGCCCTTCCCATCTGACCCAACTCTGACGGGCGCCCAGGGCAGTCAAGTTAATAGAGACAGAAAGTAAATGGCCATAATCAGGGCTAGGAGTGGGGCATGGGGGAGTGTGTCCTGGGGACAGGGCTCCAGTTTTGCTAGATAGGAAGGCTCTGGAGAGACTGGTGGTGATGGCTGCACAACCATGTGAGTGTAGCTAATGCCACTGACCTGAACACTTCAGATGGCGAGTTTTATGGAATGTGTGTTTTATTACAATGTTTTTAGAAAGGAGATGAGCAAGCATTGGCGGGGTGTTAAAGCTGTCTCACCTTCCAACCAAGACTGTCTCCCACTGAAGCAGATCATGTAAAAGGATGAAAAAGGAAATGACTCATGTGTGACCCCCTCTCAATTGAATTAGCATGGAAAACCATGCTCAGTAAGGAAATGGATAAGGAGCAGGCCAGGGAGGTTTCCTGCAGGAGGAGGCACTGGAGCTGCCACGGCAAGTGTCCTGACTGTGCTGAGAAGATACAGCACGGTGCCCTGCTTCCATCTCAGTGTGACCCTGGCTGTGCCACCTCCCAGAGCCTGGCTGCCTCTTCTGGCTGAGAGCACCATAAACAGGGTTGAGGTGAGGGCCAAGTGAGGTGTGAGGGAGGGCACTTTGGTGGGCCCCTGTGCTCATGGCCCAGGGGGTAAGGATGGCTCTCTCTCAGGCATTTGTCCCCCTGGCTCCAATCGAGTTCCCTGTGTCATGTCCTTCATGGTGTTGGACACCAGAGGAGCCAGTGATAGGGCCACATCCCTGGGCACACCAGGCACCCTGTGCACAGTGGTGTTCAGGAAGTATTCGCTTACTGGCTGAGGGATGAATTCTGGCCCCAGGGCCTGAAGGCTGAAGCGGACAGCCTCTGGAGATGCCTGGCTGTCCCCTCACCATATCCCCTAACCCCACCGCCATTGTAAAGTTCCCCACTGCCCCTCACCTAATACTGTCATTCCTTGATAAATGTTTCCCGAATCTGTTTTTTGATTAGGGTTTGCAAAATGATGGTTTTGTTTCCTTCATGTCTTCCCAATAAGAGGCCTGCTGGGGCTGGGGTCAGGGTGGGGAATGGTGGAGCAGTCCACCCTGGTGCAGGCAAGAGAGGGATGTGTTGTCTGTAAACCACTAAAAAATAGTAATAAAATGGACCGAAAGTCTTAAAAACAAATCAAAACAACAACAAAAAAGACCCATCAATAGCACAAACAGCACTTCTTAAAAATTGTCATTGTTGCTATTCAAAGTATAGACAATTTAGTTCACAAACATTCCTATTAAAGAGGAAAGTGAAGCTTCAGGCAGAGTACAAATGACCAATCAAGAAATGGAGACCTGAAAAGTAACAGAATTAAAAAAAAAAAAAAAAAAAGAAAATTGTGAAAAAAATTCCACTGCTAGTAAAACCTAAACATAGAGCACAAAATTATAAAGCAGGGAAAAAACTTAAATATACATGACCCAGGAGCCCTCATGATTCACAGAAGAGGAAACTGAAGACAGGGTACAGAGCTGACCCTGAATTCCATATTTCTCATCTGTCATTCATTGAATAATCTTAGACAACCACTTGCTCTCTCTCCATGTCTATTTCCTCAGCTGTAAAATGAAGAGACTGTATGATTAAATGGTCTCTAAGATCCCTTACCAGTTCTAGGACTCGCTGGGCCTTACAGACTGTGTGGCAGTCCAAGCCTTTCACTTTAAACATGGGAAGGCTAGCAAACTAAGTTATTTATGGTAAGGTCTTCCATTCCTGGTCTATACACACTTGAGATTTGCTCACTCGACCGTAGGACATAAGTATTATGGTTAATTGTATGTGTCACCCTGAAGGGGCCACATAGTGCCCAGATATTTGGTCAAACATTGTTCTGTGTGTGTCTGTGAGGGTATTTCTGGATGAGATTAACATTTGAATTGGGAGACAGACTAAATCAGAGCATGCAGGTTGGCCTCCATAATGTGAATAGACTTCATCCCATCAGTTGAAAGTCTAAAGAGAACAACAAGACTGACCCTCCTCTAAGTAAGGGGGAGCTCCTTTTTCTGAGCTGCAACATCAGTTTAACCTGCATTCAGCCTTTAAGTAAAACATTGGTTCCTCCTGAGTATAGAGCCTGCTAGCCCTCACCATCAGCTCTCCTGGTTCTCAGACCTTCCTAACCACATGAGCCAATTCCTTACTCATTTATATATTTACATATACATATAAATAATAATATTAAGTATATGAAATATATAGGTACTTACATATATACATATAACACGCATATAAATACATACACCCCTATGGTTCTGTTTCTTTGGAAAATACTAATAATCGAATTTGTATAATGAACTAATGTTTGTAAAGCACTTAAAACAATGCCAGGAACTTAGCATCCTGGTGTTAGCTATTATTATAATGGTATAAAAACAAAGACAACTTACAACTACAATTCCATATATCTGCAATGCAGTATATCAGTGAAGCCATGGATCAGTAATTCAAAGTACTGATTGGAATAATCAGTTCTGCAAGCAAATAGCCCAATATAACACAAATGCCTACGTTAAACGTAAAATATGTATAAAAATACAAAAAAGAACTCTCATTTCAAAATTTGATCCATATAAAAAGACAGATTATTTCCATCCTCCTGTATTAAGGGCTTAAATGAGACCCCCCACTATCATTTCTGAAATCTGATTACCAGCAAGATTGCAATAAACTCACAAAAAATTATAACATTGAAAGTACTTACACTTCAATATAACTGATTTTTAGTTTAAAAATCAAGTATTTGTAAAATATGCAGATAAATATCATCAAAAGACAATAAAAAACATTTTAAGCAGTAAATACTTCATGTTTTTCATAGTGAAGTGGGTACTTTTAAAGTATAATAGCGGCCCTGGCTGCTGTGGCTCAGTGGATTGAGCGTCGGCCTGTGAACCAAGTGTCGCTGGTTCAATTCCCAGTCAGGGCACATGACTAGGTTGCACGTCAGGTCCCCAGTTGGGCTCATGCCAGAGGCAACCGCACAGTGATGTTTCTCTCCCTCTCTTTCTCCTTTCCCCTCTCTCTAAAAACAGATAAGTAAAATAAAAATAAATAAAGTAACCTTGTTAAAAAATAAATAAAATAAATTAAAGTATAATAGCAAATTCTCAAGAAAGTCAATGATGTATTCGGTTGGCCAAAAAGTCCATTACATTTCTTCTGTATGATGGATCTAGTAATTGTCTTTAACTTCATTTGAAACAATTCTGTTAGATAGCATTGTGACAGCTGTCATATCAGTGTGCACTAAAAAAACTTATCAAAATTGGTGAATTTTTGTGTAGCCATTTTAATATTGAAAATGAAAGAAAAGAGTGAAAAAAAACCCCACATTTTCAGTGCATTATACTTTATTATTTCAAGAAAGGCAAAAATGCAACTGAAATGCAAAGAAAGTTCTGTGCAGTGTATGGAGAAGGTGCTGTGACTGATCAAATGTGTCGAAAGCAGTTTGTGAAGTTTCTTGATACTACTGACAGTCTAGCCAAATAATTCTTTGTTGTGGGGCTGTCTTATGCACTGGAAGATGTTTAGAAGCACCCCTGGCCAATAGTGGAAAATAGCCAACATACTCAAAATATCCAAATCAATAGTGTTATTGGTGAAAATGAAAAATGTGTCTTTTGTTTTACGGAAAAAACATAATGGACTCTTTAGCCAACCCAATAAATAAATGTGTGCACAACAATGGTGATGCTCATCAATATAAAGTTATTTATTAACTACATCAGAGAATATTAAATACCTAAAAACATAATGTAAAAGAAATATGATGTATACATTACAAAACACAGCATGTAAGCCTAGAGTAAATGGCTTCATTTCTAAAGTCTGAGCAAAGATAATTTTATTAACTGAACACAAAAGTGATGTCTAAAGACTGAACAATTTGATCTCTCAGTCAAGCGTTCAAAGTCTATGATTGTAAATGGAAAATAAGATTAGGAATCATATTTCATTCATTAAGCAAATATTTATTGAGCATATACTATATGTCAGGCACTGAGGCATTAACAACAGCAATAAGCAAAATAGTCAAGGCTCTTATCTTCATGGAACTTACTATGTAGAGGGAAGCTTGATCTTGAATAGGTTAGCAAACAAGTATAATATATAAATGTAAAACCAACTGCAATAAGAGTGTAAAGGAAAGGTTCACAGTGATATGAGAACCTGGGAAACTGGCTCTGTCTGAGGGAAGGATAAGAGACAGTTTCCTTGGGGAAGTGATGAGTAAGCTGAGCTTTGAGAGATGAGTAAGAAAAGAGTTCAGGCAACAGACTAAAAGAGAGAAGTCTACCAGACAAGGGAAATGGTATATACAAAGGACCTGTGGCAGACAGAAGACAAAAAGTGAGGAAGACTTTGCAGAAATAGGAAAATCCATCCTAAAATCTATATAGAATCTCTAGGGACTCTAAATAGCCAAAATAATCCCAAAAAAAGAACAAAGCTGGAGACTTCATACTTCCTAAATTCATAACATTACAAAGCTAGAGTAATGAAAATAATGTAGTACTAGCATAAAGACAGACATTATAGATCAATGGAACAGAGAGCCCTGAAAGAAACCCTCACATACATGATCAAATCATACATGGTCAAATGATCCTTGACAAGAGTGCCAAGGCCACTCAATGGGGAAAAGTGAGTCTTTTCAACATGTGGGAAAACCAGATATCCACATGCAAAAGAATGAAGTTGGACCCTTATCTTACACTGTACACAAAAATCAATTCAAAATAGACTGAAGACCGAGATGCAAGACTTAAAATACTAAAAATACTAGAAGAATGAATAGGGGAAAAGCTTCATGATGTTGGATTTGGCAATGATTTCTGAAAGTGTGCACTTATAATATAAGCAAGATAACTAAATAACTCGTCGGCAGCCATCCGTCTCGAGAGACGATGGTGTAGCTTCTTAAGAGTCTATCTGCACCGCCGAGAATGGCTGTGCAGTCCGACTCGGGAGTGACATGGTATCTGTCTCCTCCTGTGTTGAATCGACATCTTGTGATGACGCTGGAGTGTCCTCTCCAGTGAAGCTGAAGCTACAGAGCCTGGGCAGGGTGATATGGAGGGTCTGCTGTTGCCCATGCAGCAGACCCCCCCTCTCTTCGCAGCTGAAGGGTCCAAGGGAAAGACGGAGTCAATACAGCTTGGCTTCAGGTGCGCCGCAGGAGTTGCCGGTGTTGACTACAACGTCAAACCGCCTTAGGGACTCCGGCTCCGGATTTTCTGTCGGGGTTTACTCCCTTAGCCTTTCCCCTGAAGAGGTATGCCGCAAGGCAGCGGAGGTTTTTTGGAATCAGAGTTTTCCTTCTCTACTAAATAACTAGTCATTTAATATTATATAAAGCAGTGTCATGAAATATTAACCCAAATGCTTATTCTATCCCAGTTCCTGCCTTATTTTTCCTGTACCAAATCAGAAGACCGAGGACCATCATCACCAGTAACAGATTTCAGAAGAGGGCATTCGCAGGAAGATTCCTATAGCTATTGCTGTGGAGGCAAAAAGCCAACTGATGTCCATTTTTCGTGCTTCTTTTTTAAAGTCTAAATTTTACCACAGCAAACATAAGGCATTGAAGATCGTTTTTGTCTTTCTGCTGCATTTGGTATTGAAACCTATGCCCTCTAAATGAACTGGTTCCCCTGCTGTAAGTGCCATAAGCAATAACCACCCAATTGCTTGGGAAACTGCCTTCATCTGGGGATTTCCTGTCACCCAATTCACATGCTACCTCCCGTATAAATCCCAACAACCGCAACCACTAGAGCCATAGTGAGATTCAGCACCCTCTTCTGAATGTTTAAAGCACTTGCTGTGTGTGCCTTCAAAAGGCTGGCATTGACGACCTGTTGCCTTGTGAGGATGTTGGTCCTGTGTGTTGTCCTATCTCTAACAGACTGCAAGCTACTGGAGAGCAGGGCTATGCCTTACATACCTCTAATAGCACCGAGCAGAGTATGAATGTTCAAAGGAGGCTTGTGACTCATATGAATGTTTTCAGAAAAGAACCCAAAGTAAATTGTGCACTATACTATAGATCCCTTAATCTTATTACTGCAAACTACATTAATTGTAAAGCTCAAAGAATATTCCCACTGCTTAGACAAACAGGTGTGGCTTACATAAGCTGCTACATCCAGCTGTTACTTATTTGTGACAATTCCCTCCTAGCTTTTGCTCCCTGTTGATCTGTAGGATTACTGCAACTTTCAGGTTTGATTTTCTTATTTATTCCTTACATCATAAAAGAATTTTAATTTCCTTTTTTTAATTCATCGATTTTAGAGAGAGAGGAAAGGAAGCAGGGAGAGAAAAAGAGAGAAACATCGATTTGTTTTTCCACTTATTTATTCATTCATTGGTTGATTCTTGTTTGTGCTCTGACCAGGGATCAAACCTTGGCATATCAGGATAACGCTCTAACCAACTGAGCTACCTGATTCAGGCCTAATTTCCCTTTTTGCTAACAGGAAAAAAGGCTGACACTTAAAAATAACCAGAGCGATATCCCTGGGGTTTTCCATGATTATAAAACTCAAAAGCAATCCTGGAATTAAACAATATTTATAAACAGTGCTATAAAATTCATTTATTAGCCCAAGACTTTTTTCTTTTGGCTGTTTTTCCTATATAATCATTCTTGACTAAATATTCTTCAATATGCCTGCTCTTTGGAGTTTTGTTTCCCAGAAGGACTTTTAAATCACTGCCTATGAGCTACAGTTAGCCATATATAGAATAGGATGAAGTAATGATGCAAATGAATGTTGAATCTAGAGGTAAATGCAAGGAACACGGAGGCTTAGGGGTGGCAGAAAAAGTGCAAAAGTCAGAAAAAAATGAAAATCCACGAACCTGGTGATGCTCCAGAGAGGAAACCAGCAAGTGTTGACGCTAAACTAGCAGAAACATCAATACTTCCTGGCTCCCCCACTGGGTGCATCAATTTACCACCGGCAAGTTGCTCTTCTGCTGCAAGTGACAAATAGTAAATGCATTCAAAAATATAAAAGGAAGGACCCACACCAGAAGCATGGCTGTGTGCAGCAGTGAAAAAGAAGGTAGTGATTGTTGAAATTCTAAGTCTCAGCTCTGCCGATTAGCTTAATGACCATGGGCAAGTCATTTCCCCTCACTGAAAAATACCAGTGCTTCCTAACATTAGTGTGTAGGGGAGAGTTAACATAGGCTTGAGACTGCTATTCTTAAAAAGACCTGCTTGCAAAGTTGGTACCCAGATGGTGTCTGGGGACTTGAATTTTGGGAAAGTTTCTAACACCCTAACTGGTAAAGACTAGCTCACTGTACATAAACTGTTTGTATAAACAACATGGTTTATGTTCAATACCTGTTTTCCTTCTTGGAGTCTGGAATTTTGGCACATACCAGGCATAGTGTGTCTATGTTACCAGTTCCCAATAAAAGCTCTGGGCACTGATTCTCTGATGAGCTTCCTTGGTAGACAGCATGTCACAGAAGGTGCCACAACTCACTGCTGGAGAAATTAAGCACAACCTGTGTGACTCCAGTGGGACAAGACTGTTGGAAACTGCGCCTGGTTTCCTCCCAGTTTGGCCGCATGTGCCTTTTCCCTTTGCTGACTTTGCTTTCTATCCTTTTGCTGTAATAAATCATAGTTGTGAGTGCAACTATATGCTGAGTCCTGTGAGTTGTGCCAGTAAACCATCAAACCTGAGAGTGGTTTCAGGGACTTCTGACACATCTGGTAGTGTTGAACAGTCTACCAAACATCTTTCCAACAACCTTATGAAGTAGGTATCATTATTTTCATTCTATAGATAAAGAAAGTAAAGTTCAGAGAGGTGAACAGTATCCACGCAAAATAAATACTGCAGTGTTTATTATATATGGGCATTCTCAAATTTTAGTGAACCAAAAGAATTATCTGGAGTGCTTGCTAAAAACATAGTTTCCTGGGCTCTATCACATGAGCTTTCAATTCAGCAGGTAGGAGGCCCAGGAACATGTATTTATAATAAACATTCCAGATGATTCTTATGCAAGTAGTCCAAGAACCACATTTTGAGACACAGTTTGATGTATATGAACTACAATGCCCAGTTTCCCAAGCTGGGCAGTAAATGGTAGAACTAAGATTTGCAGTAACCCTTTTTAACAAGGTTGAGGCTCTTTTCACAACAAAATTGCTTCCAAATATTTCAAACTCTGCAGTTCCTCTGGTTTGCTCTGCCTTCTCACCCAGTTCATGGCAATTTGGCACACAAAAAAGGAAAGTGTCTTAAATTCCCAGCACCAAACATTAAATGGTATCCTAAACCAAATAATGCACACTTACCACGTAAAGTTAAAAAGTACACAGCTCTTGGAGAGTTAACACTGCAGCCTTAGTTTTCAAAAAAGATTTGATGTACTAGTGGCAAGAGAAAATATAAGGTTATGCACAAATATAATAAAAAGAATACTGATTTGCTTACAATTTTAGAAGTTGAGGACAACATGTTAATTATTGTTTTATCTGAAATCTGAATGACCAAGAAGGGGGAGGGTGATAGATTATTTAGGATACCAAATTATCACTCTGGCTAATCAAGAAAATAGCCTTAAATATATGCTCAACTCTTTTATCACTTTTTAAGTGCGCAGAAAAGTATTATTTTTCTTATTTAGAATAAGCAGAGCACAGAACTCTGTCCACTGAAAGGGAGTTATTTTCAGTGTTATGCGCTTAATAGTAGCCCCATCTGAAATGCATACTTAGTAGCTGCTTACTCAACTGACCATTTTTCACCTGTTATTACTGACTCCTCAGATTGTGTTATCAATTCAGTTCAAAACAATTCAGCAAGTATTTATTTAGCATCTGTTTACTTGAGGCTTACTAGTCACAAGATCATTATCAATAAAACTGTTCTCATTTTCCCAATACGTAGGTGAAGAGGAAGAGACTAGGAAAATATAGCCACCATAATACTTTCAGAAAACATATAACAGAAAAGCCTAAAAAAACAAATGTCTGCTTAAATAGGGTAGGACTCACCAATTTTCCCATCTTCTATTAGATAAATATGGGGCAAAAAGTCAATGACAAATCTGGATTATCCATGGTCCAACATTATCTCTAAACTCGCAGATAGTCAAGAAGTCAGCCAAACCAGCAATCCGTCCATGCACAGCAGAAATTGAGAGGCTGTCTGCCATCATGCTGGCATAGGGCATCTTGTGCCCTTATCTGCAGTGCTGAACACTCATTCATCATTAAACTGCAGTAACGTTAACATATGCTGCAGTCGTACTAATGTTTGTTTTACAATCACCGCTGATCTACCCTTATACCAGCCAAGAAGGTAAGTGTTAAGTGACCGGAAATAAACTTGAAAACAGCACCTAATTCAACCTGCCTCCACCAAACCAGAAAATCAGCCCCCCATCTCTAAGATTCCAATGTAAAAGAGTAATCAATATAAAGCTCTACAGATGTACAGGTAACAACACTACCTTGGTGAAAATATAGCGTTTTTATTTTGTGTCCCATGACTTCACACTCTTTGGGAAAACAAATTAACTATGTTAGGCAAGCAGTCAGCCCTGATGACTTTTTCTATCACTCAACAAACCAGAACTTGAAATGACTCATGGGCTAGTTCTTTGCATATCATCCACACTAAGTGGAGTTAGTAATGGTTCTCCTAGGGACCACTGACCATTCTTTACCCCCAGGAACTCAGGACAGCCGGTGGTCAACTGGCAGGGAAAATGAGCTCAGTTGGACAGTTGCATCAATATGAAAAGGGCTAGCTTCATCTGCCTGAATTTCACCTCTTCTAAAAATCTATTAAGAGCAGTGAAAACTACCTGATTTTTAGGCACTCAGTATTACCCACTGAAAGGTTGAATTATGAGCAATAATCATAAACAGAAGAAGCAAAAAGTAAGCCCTCATAGAAGGTATTTATAAAAGATTCAGTTTTATGTTCCTTAATCAGTAAAAGGCAGATCAGGAAAAAAAAAAGACAAAAACTTGTTTTCAGGTTCTTTAATATACAACTAATTTAATAATAAATGTTTATTTCAAGTAACAGAAATTATCCTAATTATGTTTCCCATCTTACACAAGATTCAGCATGAAATAACAAGTCAAAAGGGAGGAATTCTCATTGTTTAGCTTCTCATTCAACCTTTAAACCCCTGTGAAAATGCTACTGCAATCACTAAGGATTTTATGAAGAGTAAAAGACAGGATAACATAAAAGTCCCCATCTCTTAAGTCTCAACTAGTCCAGACTTCCAATTAAATATTCATTTAAAGGAAATAAATTGTAGACAAACTACTATTATTTATTTTAATAAATACATTTATGGAGAATGGAGATGTTGACTGGGAACAAGAAGTGCTTTTATTATACTCAGAGGCATTTAACTCTTAAATCATTTAAGACACCCCTTACTTGCCTAAATTCCAAAATCCTACACCAAATCCACCAATTTCTCCCTTAAAACTGTCAAAAGGGAAGTAATAATTCATCAGAATGGAAAGAAAATTACCAATGGTAAAGATGGCAAGGCCATGTCTTTAAAAAATACAATGAATCACTTTTTTTTAATATCATTTTTTAATTCAAATACCATTCTGATCACTCATGGTCCAAGAACATTCAAATAATAAACCAAAAAGAAACAGGTGTTAAAAATTGGTCTTCATTGCCCTAGCTGGTGTGGCTCAGTGGATTGAGCACAGGCCTTTGAACCAGGAGGTTGCTGGTTCAATTCCCAGTCAGGGGACATGCCTGGATTGCGGGCCAGGTCCCCAGTAGCGGGCACGCGAGAGGCAACCACACATTGATGTTTCTCTCCCTCTCTAAAAATAAATAATCTTAAAAATAAAAAGATTGGTCTTCAAACATTAAAGCCAATGATGCCACACCTGCTTATGATCTCACTGATATAAAACCACATCCACACCTCAGTGACAACCAAACCATTCAGGAGAACTCCCTTAACTGTGACCTGTTTGAAGACATCAATTTGAGCACTAGTGGCTATTCTTTTTTCAATCTCTGAAAAGCTGTAGGGATCTCAGCAGGGGCTAGAGGAACCAGCTCAACCATGGCCTAGTGCCAAAATGTGACTAATCAAGGCTTCAAGTCACAGCATCTTTACCGGTGAACATGAGGGGTTATGGACAAACTGGGCCATGGTTCGAGGATAAAAGTCTCTGAATCACTATGTCTTTTAGCTTGAAATTTGAGGTCCTGGTGGAAAAACGGCCTTTTAAAAATGATTCAGCAAACACTACTAAGCCATAAATGATGCTGCTCCCAAGAGACAGTTACTTTAAAATATAAAGCCCTATCCTACCATGCAGTATCTAGTTTTCAGTGACCAACAACAAACACCACCATAATTTACTTCACATTCCAAGTCAATTTCAGATTTTAGGCATACAAAAAAGATGCTTAATTTTGGTAAGAATTTATAGCCCCATCTCTGAAATATAAAAGCAATCACAAGACAGCATACAACTTGGACTATACTGCTGTGCAAGACTCAAAGTCCAACCTAAATCTTTAATGGTAGCCTTATAGTGATTTAAATGGAAGTATCCCTCAAATAATCTCTACCAGTAAAAATGTTGGGACATGTGGGTTTCTGATCTAAAGGAGATAAAATTTGGCTTCCCAAAATACTGAAGTAATTCTTTAGCAATGAGTATCTGATAGCATGTTTCACATTCAATTCCATCACTTGCAGATTAATTCCTTGCTCTAGGCCTAAGAAACAACTCCTGAGAGCCTACCAGTTTATAGCACTGGTAGAAATTCCAAGACTTACCATAGTCATGGCTGCATAGGAAAATGTGAGCAGTCAGATATTCCAGCTGAAACAATGAGGTCAAAGCTCATTTCAGTGTGAACTTAAGTAATTCTCTGCAGAAAGATTCTGGTTGGAGATGCAAAGTACTGTACTAGCCTCAGACCTGCAGGTTGGTACCTCAATAACCTCTGAAAATTCTACTGCATGCCCTGGCTTCCTGGGCCAACACTGCTTAATTACTGCTCTGATACAATGTATACCGCTCTTAGGAAAAGAAAAGCAAAGGTGGCTTTTAGACCAATATTTGGGTTGTTTGATTTCAAATGTTAACATTGTCAAAAAAAATGTATATCAACATCTTAATTTTAAGCTAATGAATTTATTATGAACCAGTTGTTTTCCACTATAAGAGTGCCATGTGCAAAGATTACCCTTTTCCCAAATATTACAATGAGCTTTTGGTCACCCACAAACACCACCCCAAAATCCCAAGAATTAATGGGAAATAGAACTATGAAAATTTTTCAGGCTAAAAGTGAGAAACCAGTTTTAGTCACTTGCTACATAGTAAGGCATCCGATACAAGCTAATTGCTATGGATTTAAGGATCCTTGATATGTACAACCAATAGTGTTCTGTGCCACAGATAATCTGCTCCAATTTCATAAATTTATGGATGAGGTTAAACATTTAGAAAAACTATAATGCAGCACTCTTGTGATAACAATATCCTAAAAGGGGATGTACAATTCTTTTTAGCCAGGCTACATTTGAGAAAGTTTCAAATGCAGATGAGAGCAAAATCATCCGAGGATAAAAAATGCCAGTAAGAATAAACGCATTAAAAACCAAATTGACAAGTTCTCAAACCTATATTGTGAGGGGTTGTGGGGAGCGCACAGCACCTAACCATTTTTCCTGAGGACAGAAAAATCTAAACTTAAAGACGAACCCTTTCTTTCACATCATTGGCAGAAATAAAATCCTATTCCCGCCACCTCATCTTGCAATTAAGGAAGTTGCTACAAATAGCAGCACAGAAGTCATGGTCTCTGCCTTGCTCCATTGTTAATGTTCCCTCTAGGAGTAAAACAGATTACTCAAAAGTCAGTAGGCACCAATCGCTTTTCTCTATGCCCAACTCCCCATTCTGCGGACTTGGAAGCGGGTAAACGTGGGCGGAAGAGTCCAGCAGCCTGCCTTCTCCCAAGGGTTCAATGTCTGGGGTGTTTGGTGTTCACCCGCGAGGCTTCAGACACGCCGCTCAGCTGCCATCTCCTGGGGTCTCCACATCCACCCAGCCAACCCTGACAATCGCCCTAGCTTTTATCAACCCCTAAAGGTGAGCTTTTTAGGCTGGGTCTCCAAAGTTTGCCCAGCCTCCGATCCTCAATCACCCATCGCCCGCCCTGCCGAGCCCAGCCCCCTGGGTTATCTTTTGGGGGAGGGGGAGCAAAGAGACAGGTTTACGTTTACCTCCATGTGTTCGCAGCAGAGGAAACAAAAGAAAGCCACCTCCCTTATAATAAAACGCCATCTTCAACTAATTGGCAAACCAAGGGGCCTCTGGGGCACCCCCCACCCCGGTCTCAGGCGGAGTTTGTAACGACCCCGAGAAGCTCTGCTTAAATTGTCCGGGGTGGGGGGGTATCAGGGACTCAGAGCCCTACCTGACTCCCCATCCTGGTCGCCTGGGCATCGTATCTCCGTGAGAATTAAAAGGGGGTGGTGGTGTCTCCCACAGATGCACTTAATGTCCTCAGAAAACTGTTCCGAGGGATCCAGCACAGGGGCTGATGAGCCAGCGAACCGGCCCGCGTGGAGCCGCAGCGCGTGTACTTACAAAGCGATTGAAGCTCCGGCGGAACATCGCGTCCAACGCTGGAGGCACCGAGGTGGACTCTGCCGGGCTGTCTCGGAAGGTGCGGTCCACAGAACACACTGCAGCTTGGACTGGTCGCGCCAAGCACACGCGAGGGAGGCTAACCAGCCACCAGCCGCCGCCGCCGCCGCCGCCCTCTTTGACTCTGCGCGCTACCCCTGCCCCCCAGGCGCGCGCGCCCTAGTCCACCCCACACACCCCCGCCCCGCCTCACTCACGGCCCGCGCCCGCCAGTCCTGGGGTCTGTAGCCCTGTAGCTCCCCCTTAGCTGCCCCCCCGCCGCCTCCCCTTCGCTCCCGCAGCAGCCCGCGGAGAAGGCGAACCCGAAGCGCGAGGGAGGGAAGGTGGAGGAGTCTCAGACTCCTCCTGCGGCGAGGGGACGCTCCTATCTCTCCGCTGGCGCCGGACTCGGCCCCCCGCGGTCTGCACTCTTCCCTGGAGCAGTGCCACTGCCCGCCCTCCCCTTTGGCCAGCCCGCGTGCTTCCGCCCCACTCCCGGCACTGGGAGGACTCCCCGAGGCACCTAGCGCCTCACCTCTCCTCAGACACTACTCTAACTGGCTCTGTCGCGAGTCACAGCCTCCCCTGCCCCGGCCCTAACTCCTCCGCCACGCTGCTTCACTCACTGCCCCTCCTCGGTCTGCGGCTGCCGTGCTGCCCCGCGCTTTCGTCCCGCACCCGGGCTGGGGAGCCACAGTCCCGCCCACCGGCCCGCCCCGAGCCCAAAAGGCAGCAGGTCTCAGAGCGAGCAGTGGCAGGGCACTGTAGAGACCCCAGAGCAAGCAGGGCAGGGGAACTAGTTAAGAAGGCCGCCCCCACCTCATTTGGAAAGGCGCGGGTCACCCCACTACCCTCTTCTAGCTCCGCTTCCACCTACACGGTTGTCCCTCTCCTAGTTCTTTCTCTTGTCCTGCCGCCCACCTAAGCCATCTTACTTCCACTTTCTCTGAGGTAGTAAAGTCAAGCTTTGTGTCGCCACTGCGCACAGCGGGGCGGGATTTCCCTGCCCCTCCACCTCAAACCCCGCCCCCTCGCCTCCCTCCACCCCTGCCGCACCCCTGGTGCATCCTGGAAGTTGTAGTGCAACCGTGTACCGATTCCGCCTTGTACTGTGGGCCGGGAGCTCCCCCACTCGCCCGTGCAGGGTTTGCCCAGAGGGTTGAAGGAGGAAGCGGCTGCGACTGCCGGGCTGAACCGTGGTTCTCAGCACCGGCTGGATGTGGAGGCCAGGAGCGATCGGTAGATTGCCCACGATGGGAATGTGAGAGGGATAAATGAGGTAGCCGTCCCTAGGGCGCGAAAATTGTGAAACACTACACCCTCTGCTCCTAGTTTAGAACTGGAATTCACAAAACTTTAAAAATGAGATATGAAAGCTAAGCCTAGAATTGCCCCCGAGACTGGGCATCCCAACCCCCACCTGCTTACGGCTAGCCCAGAGACTATTAAAGAACTTTCGGATCCCCCTATAAAAGTAAAGAAGACCTAAGTACATTTACCAGAGCCTTCTGCCACACAACATTCTCCTCTCAGTCTGCAGCTGAGGAGAAGGGTCCAGCTACACAACGGGCTTCCCCTCGGGTGGTGAAGGACCTTTACTGCTGTCCACAGGCTTTTCTTTTCCTCTCAGAAGTTCAGACTCACTTGAACAACCACTATTTGGCATTTTCTTTGTACCGTGCACTGCGGCAGGGGCTGAACGCAGCGACTACTTGAAAGACCTCCCCAATAGGCTGGTCGCAGTCTAGTCAGGGGATACCTGCTGCAGTAGAGGTTCAAAAAATGAGGGGGGGCGATATTGTATTTGAAAAGGGGGTCTGGGAAGCTTTTCTGAAAACGCTGAAGATTAAACTGGACCTTGAAATGTGGGAAGACTATACTGGAGTTGACAAAAAGAGCCCAATGGGCAAAGTCCAGGGTTGGGGGAGAAGTCTGTGAGAAAGTACAGGATGAGCTAAGAAGAACAACGCCCTGCCGGACGCCCAGTATATGTGAGAACAGGCTGCAGGAATGAACTAAACCCCGGAAATGATCTTCAGAAACACTATGAAGTCTGAACTTGATTCTTTGAGTGAGGAGCCCATCCCCAACGAAGTGCAAATGCAAGAGACAAGGGATGCCCCAAAATTGTCCTTATTGCCAAAAAGTAAAACCATACGCTTCCACTTCTTTTCCTATTGTGAGTCCGTCAGTTTGCTCAAACTTAAGGCTATAACCAATGATTTTGAGGTTTGTGTTAAATGTATATTAATTAGATATTAGGATATTTTATTTTATTGCAAAATGGATCCAAGATTTTGCTACCTACTATTTCAAAGGTCTATTTTCAAATAATTTATTTTCTGACTTTACTTTTATTGAACACAGTAATTAATATAATTTAACTCACTAATTATTTGTTGAACATCTACTACGTAAAAGGGCCTATTCTAGATGCTGAAATTTGGGGGTGTAAGAAGTTATTGTCATTTCGTGTAGGCGTAAGATTAGAATCCTTGTCAATAAAATGCATCCTTGTCAATAAAATAGGTAATAGAAAATGAATTTAATAATAATAAGTAGCCCTGGCTGGTGTGGCTCAATGGATTGAGCTCTGGCCTCTGAACCAAAGGGTTTGATTCCAGTCAGGGCACATGTCTGGGTTGCAGGCCAGGTCCCCAGTTGGGGGTGCTCGAGAGGTAACCACACGTTGGTGTTTCTTTCCCTCTCTTTCTCCCTTTCCCCTTTCTCTAAAAATAAATAAATAAAATCTTTAAAAAATAATAAGTAATATGTTTTCATATACAATTTTGTTAAATGGAAAGAAGTACTTTTCTTATAATTCAAACAGATAAACTTAAGAAAATAGAGGACTAGAAATTGTTTTGCAGTGTTCTCTCACACACCATTGTGTATTATCTCACATGCCATTGCCATGTTGCGCAGCTTAAAAGCATAACTGTTTAGCAACCCCCGAGATATAGCGGTAATGTTTGACATATTTTCATTTGCTGTTATAATTCCACCAACTCTATGTCCCCCTAATTTATTTCATCACAATATCTACATTCATGGGTTTAGACTAATCTGCTTGACAATAAAAATGCAATTCCACACAAATCAATATATGCTCAGCAAAACGTGAAACTTATGCAAGGTAATTTTTTTCCATATCCAAACTCAACCTGAAATTAAAGTTACTCTCACACACATCTTTGTGTTACTTTCCTTTGAGGGTTATTTTTTAAGACAAGAAGAAATTATTTTCTGTTCTTTTTAGTGTCTCTTCACAATTTCTAAAGAAAACCCAGGTGTTGTAGAAAGCTGTTGTCAATGACTATGAAAAGCAGATCTTCAGCCTGCATTTTCATTTGGCCAACTCCATAAACAGAAGTGCAAAAACTAACTTCCTCCAGCCTAAACTGTCAGAAGCCTCAGTATATATAACACCAACTCTTGTGGTGTAGCAGCTGACTGCAGCAGAAGCCCCAGTCTTCTGCAGGCAGGAATTGTGAGGAAGCAGTCTTCTGTCCTTTTCACATCTTGACTAGATATAATGCTTACTGTAGGATAAAGAGAAAGGAAAATGTTCTTCCTCAACTATTTTAATTCTGCTGCCCCATTTCTATGCAAGCCCCTCCTAAGCCCTTCTCTATTTGACCCCCTCGTTCTTCCCCACCTTTCACCTCAACCCCTCAGAAATCTCACCATGGCAAACGGGCAGAACAAAATCTTGGGCACAGGATACCATCCCCAATTGCGAAGGAGGGGAGCACACTGCTTCTGGGATCAGCAAGTTGTTCAGCAATTCAGGGATCCAGTAGGAAGGGAATGGTAAGAAGGAGTCGTTTCCTCCATCTAATACTAAAAAAAAGAAAAGAAAAAATTGAAGCTGTTATATCAGCATCTAAATCAGTGTCATCAGCAAGTTGAATAAATTCAGGTATCTCTGCTGAGCTTTCAAACACACCTCATAAGACTACCTTTAGCCTATTTGAAATTTTTTTCTCTCTTCCAAGACTGGCCTTAATGTTTATTTTATACCAATTTTACCCATATCTTCCTAACTATCGGCCCTCTCAAATTCTTTTTTTTTTTTTTACACTGCAACCACGGAAATCTTTGGAAGATAAATCAGATCAAATCATTCCCTTGATTATGACTTTTCAGTAGCTTCTCATTCCTGTTAGGATAAGTCCCAAATCTTACTTTACCATCAATTACATGGCCCTGAATTCTCTGACCCCTGCCTTCCTCTCTAGCCTCAGTGGGCTTACTCTCTCCCTCACTCACCAAGCTCCACCTCACTGGACACCTTTATTCCCTGGTGTTCCCAAATATCCTTCTCCCCTGACAGATTTTGCACATGCAACCATCTCTGCTGGAACGCTTTCACATGGCCTTTGCTATTCATCTTTCAGATCTTAGTTTAAATGACACTTTGTCAGGCTAGATTAGGGCTACCTGTTATAGTGCTCCAAATAGCTCATATTAATGACATTAATATGACATTAATGACAAAAGAGGTTAGTAATCATGGAGAACAACAGAATTCCAAGGGGATTGTGGATGATCTAATATTGTTTTGCTTTTCAAAAAGGGGAAGTTTGTGTATTCTAGTAATCATAATATCGAAGGGATACACATTTCTAGAACTGACTATTATAAGGATAGGGTATTTTATTACAGTGGAAGGGAAAAGGCAATCACTAGAAACCACAATGAAGTCTCTGAGATACAGTTTGGCCTTCGCAATTCTGAGAAAATGATTTCTAATTCAGAATTCTACCTCCTCCCAAACTATATTGGGAGGAGAGACAGAGAAGCGGTTGGAAAGTTTACAGCATAGGAAGACTAAATCTTTATCTTCCATAATAAGAAGTCATTAAGTTAAAATATATCAGTATAGTTATATTATTTAGAAATAAGGGGGTAAATACCAGAAGAAACAGCTAAAATAATGGAAAGTACTTGCTCTAGAAGCAAAATTTGAGAATGGAAAAGAATGGGATAAGGGACTTTTTTTCTCTGTACAAGCCTTATAACTAACTTTTAAACTATGTGCATGTATTATTTTCATAAAAATAAAAATTAGTTCAAAATACAAATAGCATTTGGACATGCAGACAGGAAGTTGGGGAGCATTCTAACCAAAAGAAATGGTGACGATGTGGAGGTAAAAGTATTCCAGTAAATAATAAGTGAACCTGCCTACAGAAGCAATGGGTCCATGTTGAGGATTAATAAATGATATAAAATTTAAATCTACCATCTCAGGAAGCCACTGGAATATGCATTCTGTCATATGAAAGAGTAAACCAAGAAAGAGGAAGATATGAGACCCAGAAAATGGGAGATAAACATAAAAGAGAAGTGAAGGGAATTCCCTAGATGATGAAGAAAGAAAGCTCAAGGTGAAAAGTTGTGTGGCATACCTAGAGAACAACCAGGCCCAAAGAAAGTAGGAAGATAGAGGGACATAGGAGGGCTATATCTAAAGAAAAATAAATTAATTAACTAATAGATTACCTGCTAGATTTGACCACATGGAGAATAGTATTTAGAACGGTTTTACAATATTATAGGGCAATTAATGAAGAATTAGTGATTGGTACATAGAAAAGGCAGCACACAAACTAATAAAAACCAAGGCAGTATTTAACTCCGGGTGGGGCGGGAGTTATTCAAGAAAGTAAACGAGCCGTGATAAAATGCTACTCAGTTTCAAAGTAAAAGACAGTTATATAGCCATAACAATGAAAACACTGCTTTACTGATATACCAAATTAAAACTCTTTTGTAAGATGTAGGGAAAACAAGTTGGAAAGTTTGGCATTATAAGAGGTCTAAATCTTTATTTTCCATAATAAGAAGGCAGTAAATGCTATCTAAAAATTGAGAGATCAAGAAGCATCAGTATAGAAACATCTAAAATTATTGAAAGCAGTTGCTTTAGTAGTACAGATCAGAAGTTGGGAGGGAGGTAGGGTTCTGCTCTTTTTATTTATGTCTTTTTAATCTATTTAACTTTTAAACTATGAATATGTGTTACTTTCAGAAAATAATAGAGAACATTTGAGACCTTGCTTCCCGCAGTGTCATCAGTTTGGCTCAAATAAACACAAAAATTCCGACAAATTTGGACTTAAAAAAATATTTTATTTAGCCCTGCCTGGTATGGCTCAGTGGGTTGAGTGCTGGCCTGCAAACCAAAGGGTCACTGGTTCAATTCACAGTCAGGGCACAGGGCTGGGTTGTGGGCCAGGTCCTCAGTGGGGAACATTTGATAGGCAACCACACATTGATGTTTCTTTCCCTCTCTTTCTCTCTCCTTCCCCCTCTCTCTAAAAATAAAATAAATAAAAATCTTTGAAAAAATATTTTATTTTTAGAGAAAGAGAGGAAGGAGTGAGAGAAACATCAATTGGTTGCTTCTTGCTTGCCCCCAACTGGGGACCTGGCCTGCAACCCAGGCATGTGTCCTGACCTTGAAATCCAACCAGTGACCTTTCAGTTTGCAGGCTGGTGCTCAATCCATTGATCTACACAAGCCAGGGCACATTTGGATGTTTCTTACATTGACATTTACTTGGCATGGTTGACAGGATTTTGAAGAAATCCACCCAGGACCATCCTGCAGACCCAGACCCTGTTGTAGGTACCAACATGTGCCCATTGTGCCCTACCATCTCCATGCTTCAAACTGGGTGAACTTGGAAAGGACATCAGATAAAGACACTGCCCAGCCTTGTTGGAAGGGACCTTATCTGGCACCTAACCATGAATGGACACCTATCCTTGCCCCTGCCTCCAAGGGACGTCAAAGATTCGTTTAGGTTGAGAACCATTAACATCAGAGGTAGACAGCTATCCCAAAACATTGACAAGACCTGTATACCTATGGTTTGATGCTGAACTCAGAAATCATTTTGTTTAATTGTCTTTACCTGTCTGCTAAGGATATTAGCCATAATAATACTTATACTTGTTCTTTGGGTTTTCTATATAGTCCAACTGTTTATGATTACTGAACATGTATAAGATAACTGTTAATACACTTTTTATGGCTTAAGTAAATGTTATATTAGATGCAAAATACAAAAAATGAAAAAATAAAAATTAATTAAAAAATAAATATTTTTAACATTTTTTGGCCAAAATGGAGGCATGGATAGATTTGCTTTGCCTCTTCATACAACCATTAGAAGAATCACAAGTAAACTCAAAACGAAAACAACCAGAACTGCCAGAAAATTGAACTATATGGAAGTCTGACAACCAAGGATTTAAAGAAGAAATATTCATCCAGATGGGTATGAGAGACAGAGATGGGGAGCCAGGGAGCCAGGGCGGAGAGGACATGGTGTGGTGGTAGCGAGGTGGTGGCAGCAAGGCAGCAGTGGTGGCCAGTGAAAACGGTGGTCTCACGCCAGTGGAAACGGTGGTCTCACATTCACATATGGTGGATAAAAGCAGGAAGGGACACCTGGGGAGTAATCCCAGTCCCAGGCCAGACCTCGCAGTCCAGGGTTCCAGTGCTGGGAAAATAAAGCCTCTTAGCTTTTGGCTGTGAAAACAAGCGGGGGTTGGGGCAGTGGAAGAAACTGACCACCTCTCAGGAGAGTCCATTTAGAGGGCCCCCACGGTCCTAGAATGTATCCAAATCCATCTACACTGGGAACCACAACCAGGACAACACCTAGAAGGGGGCCAGTCACACACAAGAAGTGGGTGAAGTGACTGGAAATGGGGCAAGTGTCCAGCAAGTGGCATTGTTCCCTCTCTGACCCTTCCCCCACATACAGTGCCACCAGGTGGTGAAATGGATTGAATGGCCCTGGCGAATACCTAAAGCTCCACCTCTTATAATGTAACAGGTGTGCCAAGAGATGGAGTCAGAACAGCTCTACCTAGTACACAGAAACAAATACAGAGAGGCTGCCAAATTGAGGAGACAAAGAGATATGGCCCAAATGAAAAATCAGATCAAAACTGCAGAAAAAGAACTAAGTGAAACAGAGATAGCCAATGTATCAGATGCAGAGTTCAAAACACTGGTGATCAGGATGCTCAGAGAACTCACTGAGTACAGCAAATGCATGAGGGAAGAAATGAAGGGTACACTAAGTGAAATAAAGAAAAATCCACAGGGAACCAACAATGAAGGGAAGGAAGCCAGGTTCAAATCAATGAATTTGAACATAAGGAAGAAATAAATAGTCAACCAGTACAGAATGAAGAAACAAGAATTCAACAAAGCGAGGAGAGTTTAAGAAGACTCTGGGACATGTCCAAAGTGCCAACATCTGACTCATAAGGGTGCCAGAAGGAGAAGAGGAAGAGCAAGAAATTGAAAACTTATTTGAAAAAAATAATGAAAGAAAACTTTCCTAATCTGGTGAAGGAAATAGATGTACAAGTCCAGGAAGCACAGAGAGTGCCAAACAAGCTAGACTCAAAGAGGACCACACCAAGACATGCCATAATTAAAATGCCAAAAGTTGAAGAGAGAATCTTAAAAGTAGCAAGAGAAAAGCAGAGAGTTACCTACAAAAGAGTTCCCATAAGACCGTCAGCTGATTTCTCAAAAGAAACTTTGCAGGCAAGAAGGAGCTGGCAAGAAGTATTCAAAGTGATGAAAAGCAGGGACCTACAACCAAGATTACTCTTATCCAGCAAAGCTCTCATTTAGAATGGAAGGGCAGATAAAGTGCTTCCCAGACAAAGTAAAGCTAAAGGAGTTCATCATCACCAAGCCCTTATTATACGAAATGTTAAAGGGACTTTTTTAAGAAAAAGAAGACCAAAACTACAAACAGTAAAATGACAACAAACAACTATCAACAACTGAATCTAAAAAACAAAAACAAACTAAGAAAACAACTAGATCAGAAACAGAATCATAGATATGGAGATTATAAAGAGGTTTATCAGTGGGGAGGGGGAAGGGGGAGAGTGGGGAAAAGGTGCAGGGATTAAGAAGCATAATTGGTAGGTACAAAATAGGCAGGGGGACGTTAAGAATAGTAAAGGAAATGGAGAAGCCAAAGAACTTATATGCATGACCCATGGACATGAACTAAGTGGGGGATTACTAGAGGGAAAGGGAGTACCGTGCGGAGGGGGCAAAGGGAAAAAAAAGTGGGACAACTGTAATAGCATAATCAATAAAGTATACTTTAAAAATAATATTTTCCAGCTTTATTGACATATAATCACATATAACATGTAAGTAAATAGCATTTTGAATGTGCAGAAAGGAGTAGAGTATTCCAGCTGATTGGAACAGCAAATATAGGAAGCACCAAGTACACCTCTCTAGGGGAGTGTGAGTTCCCACTGGGGAGTAGTGAAAGATAATTTGAATAGCTGTCATTTATTGAACTTTGCTATGTGCCAGCCACTGTGCTAAGCACTTTACATGCATCATCTCATTGTCACTAACCTCATAAGCTTCCACTATTATCCTCATGTTGTAGACTAAGGAACTGAGAGATTAGGGAACTTGCTCAAAATCACAGCTAGAAAATAACAAAGAGTAAAACAGGTCCATCTGACTAAAAATCCATACACTTAACCACTAAGTGTATGGGGCAAAGGAGAGAAGTAAATCCAAAATGACTAAGGAATTAAGGTTGGTGAGTTAGGAGAATGATGTTTATTTGTTTATTCATTTCAACAAATGTTTTTTTGAATATTGACTATATCCAAGCAGTGTGAAAGAGCTATAGTAATGTATCTGAGAGATAGTATCCCTGCTCTCATAGAGCTTACCATCAGTCATGCACAGGAAAATCATTCAGGGGGGTATCAGTGGAGAAAATTGTGAGTTAACTTTTAACTATGTTAAAGTAACAGTAGAATGTTCAAATAAAAGTGTCCTGTATGCATGGAAAATGTGGTATTAGAGCTTGGTATAAGATGCTCTAAACCTCAAAAACATATTCTTGGTCAGGGGAAATAAGAATTTAGAAAAGCTATTTCATGTAATGCTTCAGAAATTCTGCATAAACTTTAAGAATACAGTTTCAATGGTAGTTGGGCTGGAAGCTAGATTGTAGGAGTTTATAGGTGTAAACCATTCATTTGCAAAGCTTGATGGTGGAAAAAGGAAAAAAGTGCAATAGCTATGAGGGTCGTCAGAATTAAGCAACATTTTTTTTTCTAAACTAAAGGAGACCTATATGTGTTTAAAAGCAGAGGGGGAAGGATTCTGTAGAAAGGGGAAGCTAAAGATTTTAGAAAGAGAAATAATTGAGAAAGCTGGGTGTGAAATGCAGTAAGAGGATGGACTGGAGAATATGAGGCTCAGGTTTGAGAAAGGAGGAGGGAACTTTTTCCCTCTAAGACAAGAAAGTAGGCTGAGGAGGAAAAAAGGGAATAAAACATTGTTAGAGAAAGGATGCCCAGGAGTAAACAGTCTCTATTTTTTTTTAGCAGAGCTTTTTTTTTTTTTTTTTTTTTTTTTTTTTTTTTTTTTTTTTTAAGAAAGGTCTATTGGGGAAGGGGATGGAGATTTGTAAGGAAATAGAATTGAATTTGAAGGATAGATCTAAAAATTAACAAATCTGGGGGTTATTGAACAGCCTTATTTCAACCACTTTCTACTGTTTAAAATAATAGTAGATTGCACCATCCTCCAGTCTTTCTGATCAATTAATTCAAATTTTATCTCACCCAGGCCAACATTTAAATACTAAAACTCAGGCAGGATGCCATCAAAATCCATTAAAAATGGCTCTCTTCCCAGAAGTTATAGTGATGCAAACTCCCCTTAACTATCAAATACAATCTTGAATTAATTAATATCTCTCTTGGTGTCTGTTTTATTTTTAAGTCACATAGTTCTTAGTATCTCACTTTCTAACATATTTTAATTCCATTTGACATTCTTCAGCAAGTATTTAGTGTGCTCTACTTGAAGAAGTATTTGTGATTTTGGTTTCAGTTATGTCTTGTCACAAGATATAACTAGAATACACAAATATGCACAAAACAGAGCAAACACAAGAGCTTCTTGAGGGCAGAGACCATGCCATATTAAAATTTGTCCCCGTTTCCCAGGGAAGAGTGTGAAATGTTGACAAAGGAATGAATGATTATCTATGTGCTGTTATGGTGAGAGCCCAAAACTGAGACCCAGGCAATGTCAATCCTGGCTGAAATTTCGAGTTCCCCTTGGACCAGTCACGTACATTCTCTGGGTCTCATTCTCCCCATGGGAAAATGAAGGGATTGGATAATTTATTTATTACTTCTAAAGTTTTATGCCATTTTTAAGCAGATGAAATTTCAGGTTTCCAAGTAGCAATATTTAAATTGCTGTTAGACATTTTTTTTCTGTGTCCTCAGCCAACCAGATGTGCTACTCAAAGTTCTGTCCATTGCGAAGACTTCCCTTCCCCGGTGTCTTTTTGGAGCACCCTGTGGTGGGGTTGTAGTGCTGCAGCCATTCACTTTCAGATGGTGCCAGCTTAAGTATACAAAGTTATGTGCAACCTAGGCTCATGTATTTCTTGTTTATTTTAAGACATTTGGTCCCAGGTAACTTACCATGAGACCACACATATGAATTGAGGGAGGGGCAGCAGTATGGAAGGAGGAAGTGCCACAGGAGTCTGGGCCACCTGCTTATTAAACTAACTTATGCCTTCAGAGCCTGCTCAGGCTCCATCCCACCTATACATCTTCCATGAAATGATGAAATACTTTTGGGAACTCCAGGTTTTATGGCTAGGCTGATTAGATAACACTGTTTGTGATGGGCAACCTGTAGTCCTTATCCTCACTTGGCTAGGTGTTCAGTCTCCACTGGAAACCATCAGCAAACCAGGAGATTCTTCTCAAAGGAGAACTCCAGCAAAACAGGCAATCAATTGAGATGAGCAAGGTGGACATCACAACAGGTTTCTACTAGGCATTCTCAAACTCCCATGACCCCTACTTTTAACACTGCCTTTTCCTAGCCCCTGCCTCAGAGCGCAGGGCTCTTCTGCAATCCCCACTTGTGACTAGACAAATTGAGATCTGATAAGCCTCTTCAACCTAAGAATTGGGGAACTTATAAAATGTTTAAACAGCAGGGAAGAACAATGCTGAGCCAAAGTAACGAGTTCATGGTAATGGGATTTAAGTATTAATAAGTAAACTATTTGGGTGTGTAGAGAGGGTTCACTCACCTACTGCCTCTCAAATCATCATGTAACTGTCAACTGTTCTGCCCAATAACTTCTGCTTTACAATTATTGGGAGGGCCAAGTTTACACTCTGCTACAGTCATCCTACCTTTAAATATTCAACACCTCCTTACTCTGCCCTCCCTACATCATACTACCATACCTGTGGCTTATGAAAATATTCTTAGTCCATCCTGGGTTGAAAAGAGAATGCCCAGCAATAAAAAAGACTAAACCCATCAGATAAGTTAAGTACTTACATTGCAGGTCTCATTAACATTCAGAGTAATACAGCTTCCTCCTCTTTGTATACACACACTTATAAGTTGTCCAGAATCACCCAGGCAACAATATAGAATATAGAATTTAAAGAAATAATGGTCTTGACATTCTTCAGCAGAAGTTAACTAGATCTTACCCTGCAGAACACTACTAAGGCTATGATTGGCAAGGTCTCAACTTGTTCTCAGTTGTAACTCATAATTAATAATTATGCTATTTCTCTAATAGCTCTCATTCTGTTACTGTGCCATTTCCTATCATTAATGACTGTTTTACTTTACCATGGGGCAGGCAGATTTCCAACTGAGCTGCAGGCTTTCACAGATGTTCTAGCCAGATCTAATCACTATGAATCTCCAGCAGACCCACTCCCTTCCCCATTCCCAATACTGTTATACAAATGAACTTATGTTAAAGGAATAGAAAAGTCACAGAAAATGTAGAGTTTATAGACCAATTGTGTATAAATTAGACAGACAACAGTTTTCTTTCTTTTTAAGCATTCACTAGACCAGTTCCTTCCTTATCTCCTTTGGGCTGCCACCCTCAATTATTTCTGAGTCTACTAGATATTTGTTATTCCCTAAAGCACAAGACCCTTGAAAATTGCCCTGATTTACTCCAGTTTAGAAATGATGTTTCCTGGATGGTATACATATTTGTAATATGTACAGAGACCCTGGTATCAGCAATTTCTATTTAATAGAGATTTGAGAGTTCTTTTTAATAATCTGTGAAGTGCCATATTAATATTAGTTGTTATTAATTACTATTATTTAGTAGGAAAGGTCAGTATCTTCTTTGGTTAAACCACAGCTGCCTCTGGAATATATGGTAATTCCCCTAATCAGCTTTTGTTCTTGGTTCAGATCATAAACAATATTCATGATTGTAGATGTACAGAGAATTTATTTATAGCTTTGACATATTTTTGAACTGTTTAAGTATAAATATAATCCAAATGAAACCTGCTAGGAAGATAACTGATTCATATTCATTTCTATTGGTGACCTTCCATAGAAAGAAATTAGAGATTGCATAAAGAACAGATAGGAATAGGCAAAAGTTCAGCAAACTGCTGTTATTATAGTTGACACAATTATGTATATTTTGATTTTTTTCTGTGTACCTCATTTTTCCACAATGTAGTTCTATAATGACCTTTGGCACCTTTTAGAAGAAGACATATGCTTATTTTAATTTCTTCCTCAACTGCAGGGATGGCAAATGTATGACACATACGTTACCAGTCCCCACTCTCCCATTCATAGCAGACAGCGTTAGTCTTGGCTTTCTTTGTCATGAATTTGAAAGTAATACCATAATCTTTTGCAATCCAGCCCTTTACACAGTTATGTGAATAGATCAGAGTAGTTACCTTAAATGAAAGCCATTTGTCATTCTTGTTCTAACCTTAAAAGGTCATCCCATATCTTACCAAGGGTCAGTGGTGTCAAGGAGTAGAAGCTCAGTCAGTCTATCTTAAGAAAGGGAAATTTATTATAAGGATACAACAGCTCTGGCTGATGTGGCTCAGTTGGTTGGAGCATCCTCCTGTATACCAAAAAGGCCGTGGGTTCAATTCTGTCAGCGTGTATATCTAGGTTTCGGATTCAATCCCCAGTTGGGGAGTATATGGGAGGCAAGTGTTCAATGTTTCTCTCTCACATCTCTCTCTGTTTCTCTCTTTCTTTCTCTCAAATCAATAAACTTTTTAAAAAGATTTTATTTATTTTTATAGGGGAAGGGAGAGAGTCATTGATGTGTGGTTGCTTCTCACAAGCCCCCAGCCAGGGACCTGGCTCACAACCCAGGCATGTGTCCTGACCGGGAATTGACCTGGCAACACTTTGGTTCGCAGGTGGGCACTCAATCCACGAGCCACACCAGCCAGGGCTCAAATCAATAAACTTTTTAAAAAAAGAATACAACAGGCACTATTACAGGTTTCTGGTCTATGAAGTACAGTCAGGCCACAGAGTGATTGAAACTAGAATTGGCAAATTGCTTGCTCTTTCTCTCAATGACCACACAGAGCAGTGGTTCTCAACCTCCCTAATGCCATGACCATTTAATACAGTTCCTCATGTTGTGGTGACCCCCAACCATAACTAAAGCATAGTGATTAATCACAAAAACAATATGTAATTATATATGTGTTTTCCAATGGTCTTAGGAGACCCTGTGCAAGGGTCATTTGAACCCCAAAGGGGTCGCAACCCACAGGTTGAGAACCGCTGACATAGAGTGTCTCTTACATTATCTGTCTCCTTTTTCTTTTGACTATCATCTTCTACTCTCTAATTAACATGCCTTGTTGGCTAGATTCCACATGTTATTTAATTCAAGCATCCACATAGTTCTCTCACTAGAATTTCTATCTCTTATTGAAAATTCTCAAGAAACTAAATCTGATAGCCAACAAGTTTGTGGGTTCCCAGGAGGTCAGTTGTATACTTTTAGTTCAGCCAGGGTTAAGGGAATGGAGTCATTATATGAAGGTCTGTCCCTCACAGAGCTATGAACATGCCAGGTTAAACCTCAACAAGTTGTGGCACAGTGAGCAAACTGACTATCTAATTCGATCATATGTATTCTCTATTTGTCACCCCTGAGTAAGTTTGCCAGATAAAATACAGGAGACCCAATTAATTTTGTATTTCAGAAAAACTATGAATATTTTTGATATATGCATACTAGAAAAGAATAGAAGCTGTTTGGGGGCAGAGTCTGATTAATGTTCATTCTATGTGCATTATTTAATGGAGTGTCTGGAACAACATGAATATATAACAAATGTCGCAGTTTCAAAAATAACTATTCTGGAAGAGTTTCATCAAAAAAAGGCATTGAAGGAATGTTGACCAGGGCTTGTGGCTTTTGGGTAGGATTTGTTTAGGGTTTTTGGCACCATTCATTCATCTTCAATAACCAAATCAAAACCAAAGTACTGATTACAAAGGACTGAATTATTCATTATGGCTGGCCAAGACCCAATAAGCAAACACTGAGTGCTGCTAAGAGGTAGATACAGCTTAGACTTTCAGCTTAAGAAAAGGGCCTTCAGTTCTCCACATGAATTATAATTTTGGGACCAACCTGAATATTCTTGTGTGTAGGAAGAGAGGGTGGGTGTGGGGGGGAGAGAGAATGAGAGATTTAAAATAGACTCCAGTCCACTTATCCAACCAGCAAAATGAATGAGGACCCCAGGTGTGCCTCACGTAACCTTGAGAACATGACAAACACAAATCACCCTTAAAGGCAGTAACCTTACCCACTAGTGACATGTAACCATTAGGTTTAATGCATGTTAAACTCTGTATAATCAGATTAGTCACTCTTCCAGGGAGGAGTATCCATTGCAATGGTTGGTGTGTGAAAGGACACTTCCTCTCTAGTATTTCCCTCTTATTTTCCTATTATCTGATGTTAACTATTATTAAGGCAGTAGCAAACCTCAGCAAGTATATTAGTTTCCTGGGACTGTTATAACAAAGTACCATACATAAACTTGGTGGCTGAAACAAGAGAAACTTTTTAAATCCTCACCCAAGAATATGTTTATTGATTTTAGAGAGAGAGGAAGGAGAAGGAGGGAGGGAGGGGGGAATGAGAGAGAGAGAGAGAGAGAGAGAGAGAGAGAGAGAGAGAGAGCCATCAATGTGAGAAACACTGATTGGTTGCCTCTCATATGTACCCTGACTGGGGATTGAGCCCACTACCTAGGCATGAGCCCTGACTGGGAATTGAACCTGCAACATTTTGGTGTATGGGGCAATGATTCAACGAACTGAGCCACCTGGCCAGGGCAACAAGAGAAATATTTTATCTTGCAGTACTGAAGGCTAGAAATCTGAGATCAAGGACCATATTCTTCCCCCTCTGAAGGTGCAAAAGAAGGATTTTTTCCAGGCCTTTCTCCTACCTTCTGGTAGTTCCTTGGCTTGTGGCGGCATAATTTTAATCTTCACATGGAGTTCCTTCTGTTCATTGTCTGGATCAAAATTTCCTCTTTTTATAACACCAGTAATATTGGATGAGGGGTCCACTCTACTATGGTATGACTTCACCTTAACTAACTTCATCTGCAATGACCCTATTTCCAAATATAGTCACATTCTGAGGTATGGAGTTAGGACTTCAACATATGAATTTGAGAGGGGGCACAATTCAACACATAATACCAAGATATTCCATTACTCTTGAACCACATATTCCTTGCCGCATCTCTTGGGTTGTTTGTCCTCTTATTTAAGTACTCCTTACAAAAGTAGTTCAGTGTGATATTTGTGTGGCAGGCCTTATATACTTGAATAAAATTTGATCCACATTACTGTGGTACAACAGAGGTGTACAACAAAATGTCAGCTTTAGAAAAAGAAACTAAACAACAAAAAACTAATTATATATATGAAAAATAGAGACATTTATTGAAGAAGACACAAAAACTATTGTGCATAGGACAATGACATCTTGGTCTCCTTCAAAGTAGGCACCTTGGGACCTCACACAGTTCTCCCAATCGCCATCAGCTGCCCCATCATATTTTCCTAGATCTCATAGATGGTCTGAAATCTCTTTCCTTTCAAAGGTGACTTTAGTTTTGGGAAAAGCAAGAAGTCACAGGGTGCCAAATATGGGCTGTAGAGGGGCTAAGTCACCTGGGTGATTTGATGTTTCACCAAAAAACTCTGCATGAGGTGTGATGCATGAGCAGGCACATTGTCATGATGAAGCTGCCAATTGCCAGTTGCCCGGAGCTGCAACCTTGTGAATCACCCGAATAGTTTCCATGGAGGAATGTTCAAGCTTAACGCAAAATTGAACACAGAGTTGTTGCTCTACTTGCTCAGTTATTTTCAATGTGATGACCACACAGTACACATGCTCACTCAATGGCATCTACTGCCCCCCACTGACTAGTACAGTGAAGTCATTGTTTACGCATGCGTATTCCAGTCCAATCTCCTTGGCTGCCAGGTTACATTGATGTTGTGCAAACCGTTTTCATTATATTAACAATGGCTGGACTTTTTCTGGACATACTATATACATATACATATAAAATGAATGGGATGTCATACTCAAAAAAGAAAATTTTTTCCTGCTATTCCAGCATCCAGTATGTTGTTAATGAATAATGGAGGTGTTCTTTGCGAGACTGGATACAATATAAAAGTGGTTTAAAGCTCAAGAGCACCATAAATCTCTATTTTAGACTTTCATAGTTTAGTACAAGGTAACAGTAATAACAAATGAAAGTGGCGTGAATTAGCTTAGTATAGTAGTCCAGACTGATTTGCTGACAATCCACTGGCCTAGCAATCGGCATATGAGTCCTGAAACAGCTTACCCCCCATCACTTTAATCTTTTAAGTGACTATGTAGTATGTTTTTATTGTTTCCTATAGTAGCTTTAAAAGATCAGCAGAGAAAGTTTTAGTTTTGACAGTTTCACACATTGCCATTGCTGTTCTTTCGATCAAAGTAAAATACTTACATATGACAAATTTATGGTAACTTATTTATTTATTCATCTACTTTACTGGTCTTTTCAATTTGTTATTTTGATTGGGCATATAAAGGGATAATTCAAAACAAGTAAAATTACCTGAAAGTTCTTCCATGTAAGCTATCATTTGTCCCTGCTTATTTTAAAGATGGCCCTTTTCTATGTATTACATAAATAATTAAAAAGCTAATTAATCATGCTTAACCCTTGTTTTCTAAGGTCACAGCAGCATAGGAATAATTGAGGGTTGTATATGGATTACAATTAAGGAAATACTTGGCTGAAGTAACCACAGGGCTATTTTCCTACTTCTGTTTCCCTTCCTTAGCTGCTTCTCATTCTTTTTTTTTTTAATTCGTATTCAAGGTTTTATTTATTTTATTTTTAGAGAGAGGAGAAGGGATGGATAAAGAGAGGGAGAGAAACATCAATGTGGGTTGCCTCTTGCACACCCCCAATTGGGAACCTGGCCTGCGACCCAGACATGTGTCCTGACCTGGGAATCGAACCAGAGACCTTTTGGTTCACAGGCCAGTGCTCAATCCACTGTGCTGCTTCTGATTCTTAAGGATTACGCATAGTGAGGCAGGAACTATAGGATTTTGGAAGCTGATAAAGTTGAAATGAGGCAGGAACTGTAGGATTTTGGAAACTGATAAAGTTGAAAATTTTTAGTAAGTTCCTGCTTGACATCACCATAAACATCTCACATCTGGTATGTCACTTCTTTGTTGCCTCTTAAAGATCTGTGATCCCTGGCATTATGCCACAGTCAGCTTGTCTCTCCAGCTAGCCAAAAATGCTTTTCTTGCTGAATGAGCATTCCTTCAACTCTTCACAGCTTCTGCTCCCCACAGGAGGGTAGAAGAGAGAGGATCTCTAAGCATCCTTTCAGCTCCATGCTTATATAATTTCATGTAGAAAACACAGGGGTGTGCAAAAGTAGGCTTACAGTTTTTCATATAGAAAAATACAAATAAGTCAATGAATAATAATATGAGAATAAACTGTTTCCCATACTCACAAATATAAACCTACTTTTGCCCACCTCTGTATATGTGAGAAATGTTTGAAATCTGACCTTGTAGCAGTTTTTTTAAAGTTATGGGTTTTTACAAAGAGCTGTACTAAGTGAAATAAGATAAATATAGTTCATTTTAGCCCCATAGCCAGGAGCAAGGCATGAATTTTGGAGATGAGTGTAAGTAAGGTGGATTCTACAGAAACAGACTGGGAATGTTCTGAGAGGAAAGGCCATGCTTAAAGTTCGCTTCACAGTGCCCTCTGGAGAATTAAAATGTAAGGAAGCCATGGGCTGACTGAGCATATGGCCCTGACTTGCTGAACAGAAGGAAAGAACCAGAATGAGAAAGAAGGAAGCAGTAAGATACCATGAGAGATGAGACCAAAAAATAGAAATTCAGGACTCTTACTTAAATCAGGATATTACCAAGAATTATAGGAGACTATCTATTAGAGTGATAGGACTTAATTATTAACCTGGGAAAATTTTGATTGGTATATATATTTTTTACTAAAATTCTTCTCTGATTCATGGTATATATTTTTATTACGTATGTTATATTGCTTTTATGTGTGAAGACCCTATTAATTCACTTAGAATTTTGCATGTTAAACGAGTTTCAAATATTCTGTAGATTACTACTATATAATTAACTATGTTTTAAAAAGGAACATACATAGTCATGCAGAAAACTTGTTGTTAAGATGTCATTATCATAGTTGCCACTGGCAGTTAGTCATTTTATTAGATATTAATACTCGCAGCTTTTAAAGT
This sequence comes from Furipterus horrens, assembly GCF_987537825.1. NCBI lineage: Eukaryota > Metazoa > Chordata > Mammalia > Chiroptera > Furipteridae > Furipterus > Furipterus horrens. The sequence continues at coordinate 18,322,058 of NW_028327187.1, read as the reverse complement.
ATTACAAGTCTCTAGCTTCAAAATTGAGAAGAGAATAGAGTGTAGATTATTTGTCTTTGCCTACCCAGACATCAGTTTAATTTAATCTGAAAACCACACAATTTTAACTTTTGGTATTTTCCAGACTACTGACAGCTCAGATTAACTCCAAAATTATATTACAATAAGAAAAAAACAGATTAGCCAATCAAATTGTAGTTTTGATTTTTAAAAACTTAGTCTTAGATGCTGTCAAATGCTGATCAACTTCATATGAACAAAGCAACCATAAAACAAATTAGCAGAAGGATGGGGAAATTTGAATACTGACTGAATAATTGATATTAAGAAATTATTGTTAATTTTTAGGTGAGATGATAGTATTGTGTCTGTATTTCTAAAAGTTATTGTCTTTTAGAGATATAAATGGGAAGGAGAATGGATAAATGTATCAATGAAATGAGATTGGCCATGTAGAGATAATTGCTGAATCTGAGCAATGCTTACTTGCTCTACTTTTGTATATCTTTAAACTTTTATTCATAGTAAGCAGTTTTAAATTAGATCAGAACTTTTGCTTCTCTTTGTGAATTTTAAAAAGACTGGGCTAACCTCAAACAATTCTAACCCTTTACAGTTTGTCTTTTAAAAAAGGTTAATACCAGTAGGGTATCAAGTCTGTAATCTCCCACAATGCTTTTTATATGCATATACCATCACTTAAAACTTTTACACATAAGCAGCAACTTAGTGACCTTTGTGAATTTCATGATGACCTTATAGGTACAGTCCCCACCAGTGGAACCACCAGTAGAGACAAGAGCCATGGGAAAGTCAGATATGAATGAACATAAGACATCCCCAAAAGGCTGGGAGAATGACCCAGACTGATTAAAAATCAAGTAGGGATTTTGCTTACACCAATGGACTGGGTGATCAGTGAACAGCAGGCTCCCTAGAAGCTGATATTGAGAAGGCAGTACAGCATAAGGAAAATTTGAGCATAATCTAATCATAGATTCATATCTCGATTCAACTAATTACTAGATGTGATCTTACTATATGTTAGAGAACCTCAGTTAACTCATATAATCCCCCGTATAATGAGGGATTGTTGGAGATTAAATAAAATATGTGATGTGTGAGAAAGTATTAATACAACAAGTATGGTTGTTTAGTACTTGTATGTCTTCAAGGGAACCTGGAACCATGATCGAGCATTGGCCAACTTCTGGGAATGTGGCTCTCAGAATGTCTTATGTTAATGGTTGATGATTATGTTTTGTACACAGGGAACAATGGACCACTCCATATTAGCTCGTCAGGATTACTTTGCATAAACACCAACATTTTTGATGTGCATCTGGTTTCATTGCTGGAATCCCGAATTTCAGTTGACATGGTGGTCATGTAGCGTGATTTACCTATGTGACCACTTCTCAATAAAAGCTTCAGACGCAGAGATTTAAACAGGCTTCCCTGGGCAGAGATATTCTGCACATGCCATTCTAGTTTGTTGCTAGAGAGAAAGCATGTCATGGGTGGTCCTAGATGGGGAAGTACTCAAAAGCCTGTGCCTAACATCTCTGAATTCCTCCTGATTCATATCTTTTTGCTATTGGCCTTGGTCTGGCTATTTTTGTTCTAGTAAACCTTAGCCATGAATATAACCTGCTATTAAGTCTTGTGAGTCCTTTCACTGAATCAGCAAACTTGATTGTAGCCTTCAATAGAAGCTAGCTACTTGCATCTAACTTATGCCTGCTAGTTGTTATAAGGGACTAACTTTACTGTACTAGAACATAGGCTCTGAATCCAGGACTTGCCTGATTTTCTCAGCCATGCCCTTGGAAGAAGTAAAGAATAACATCTCTTTAGTGGGGAAGTTAGAGGGTATAACTCCAAGGTTCTCCCCTGTCCATCCACCCCTGCCCACTCAGAGTGGGGAGATACCATCTAGGGAAAAATGGGTAGATGATCAGACCTCCAACGGGGACTTTTTGAGAATACACAGGAGGAAAAACTCTTTTTTAGCATTTTGAAGGGTAACAAAATGAATGAAAAGACTTGTTGAGAATTATGAAGACTAAAACAGTTAGACTGGTATCATGGAGCCCTAGGTGTGCATGCTGGAGGCTGGAGCCTCACTTTAAGTAGCAGTTATAGGAGGAAGTGATGTTACAAAATAGCTGTCAGTGTCCCCAACTCAGCCAGAACCAAGCACACAAAGTAATTTTTGCTAGGCACTGGGCACTATAGAAAGGCAATCTTAAACTGAGAGGAGTTATGTAAACATTAAAAAATAAACTCAATTGTGTTGGGACTTTGAGGGCAAATCCAAGGGAAGGAGGAGTCCAGGGTACCCATTTTTCAATTCCTTTCTAGATTTGTGTATGTGTGTATGTTTGTATGTTTATGGTTCCTGTCCAAGTGACCAGATCTAAATAAGATACATCAAAAGAGCTTTCTGCCTCTAAAATGCAGTAATAATTACAATAAAATCATTTGTTATACCAAGCATTTTATTAATATTTTTCAAAGAAATAACCTCCAAGATCTTAAGGATGGTGAGCATAAAATAGCTGGTATATTGGTTTCTTTACAGGTAGTTTTTATTTTTATTGAGCCCTTAATTACTTAGGGTAGCATTAAGAATGATTTCATTAAGTTTTATCTTGCAAATAATGTTATTTCCCCCTCACTGTTACTGTTGCTGTTATATGTCATTATATCAGTGTCACTCACATGGCCATGGGATTCATTTTCTCTAAAGAACTTGGAAATAGGCTTAAGTGTGCATGGACAAGATAGGCATAGAGCATGTGACTCCTTGACTTCAGAAATATCATTAACCAAAGACTCAGAAGCATTTCTGCAAACAAGACATTTTCCCCTACAGTATTGACAAAAATTAATTGACTGAGTTGAGCTAACATGTCTGCCACACCTGTATTGGCTGACATTTTTAGATTAAGATGTCTCGGGGACTTGGTATATTTCTGTAAACTGGATGACTTTGGTAGCATGATTTGATTTTGTGGACAGGTTAGACAAGGTGTTTCAGTTTGCTCAACTGCGCATGGTAGACTGGCTGGTAAAGGTGGCCTGGCTGCCCTATTTGGATAGGATAAACAGACTTGACTTCCTAGTTTATGGGCATTAGCAAGCTTATGTAACTTGCCTAGAGTGCATTTTCTATTTATCTTTCTGGACATTGTTTTGGGACTTGATGGCTTGATGAAATTTTCTGTAGATGATAGAGTTGAAGTCCCAGAACTTGAGGAACTAATTACATTTTCTGAATAGAATGATGACGTTTCTGGACTTGAAGGCTCAAATAATTGGTCGGTATCAGATAGCATGGGTTGCTTTTCAGGAATGCATGAATCGTTTCTGTTATATTTACTGAAGAGCATTTTGAATGACATGGATGGTCTGGATGCTACATATGCTACATGTTTCTTGACCCTGAAAATATAAAAAATATGGAGTATGACAATTTAAAACAAAAGAGTGTTATTGCTACCACCAGGAAACATAAGCTACTGTGTCAGTTTAGACTTTTCATCTTTTTTTTTTCTTGGCTCTACTAGGAAAATTGAACACAGTAAGAACTGGAGTGTAGTGAAAGCCTTGACTCGGGTTACAGATATGAACTCATGTTGAATTCATGCTTTTTCTTTTTATTCAGACTATTTTACTGTTTCAACCACATTAGATAACTATATAGTCTACAAATGAAAAACTACAAAGTTGTTTTAAATCTACTAGTGAGAGAGACAACTGCATTTATTTCAGAAATTAAACTTTTTATAAAAGAAATCACAAGTTGATACAGAACTGATAAACAAATGTCACAACTTGTCAGAAGAAAAAACTCTTTACAGATTTAGAACAAATACTTCAAAACTTTATATGGAATCCAAAATGACCCTGAATAGCCTCAGCAATCCTGAGAAAGAAGAACAAAGTAGGAGGGATCATAATACCTGATATCAAACTATATTACAAGGCCATTGTAATCAAAACAGCCTGGCACTGGCATAAGAACAGACACATAGATCAATTGAACAGAATAGAGAGCCCAGAAATAAACCTAGGTCTCTATGGTCATTAATATTTGACAAAGGGGGCATGAGCATGCAATGGAGTAAAAATAGCCTCTTCACCAAATGTTGCTGGAAGAACTGGACAGGTTCATGCAAAAAAATAAAACTAGAACACCAACTTACACCATACACCTGAATCAACTCAAGATGGATAAAAGACTTAAACATAACTGTAACACTATAAAAGTCCTAGAGGAAAACATAGGCAGTAAAATTTCAGATATCCCACATAGTAATATTTTTGCCAACATCTTCTAGAGCAAGGGAAATAAAGGAAAGAATAAGCAAAAGGGACTACATCAAATTTAAAAACTTCTTCATGGCTAAATAAACCATCATCAAAATGAAATGGGAACCAACTGTATGGGAAAACATATTTGCAAATGATATCTCAAACAAGGGTTTGATCTCCAAAATATATAAAGAACTCATATGATTCAACACGAGGAAGACAAACAATCCAATTAAAAAATGGGCAAAGGACCTGAAGAGACACTTCTCCAAGAAGGACATACAGAGGGCCCATAGACGTGTGAAAAGATGCTCAACACCACTAGCCATCAGAGAGATGCAAATTAAAATCACAATGAGATGTCACCTCACATGGTCAGAATGGCCATCATTAACAAATCAACAAACAAGGGCTAGTGAGGATGTGGAGAAAAGGGACCCCTAGTGCACTGTTGGTGGGAATGCAGACTAGTGCAGCCACTGTGGAAAACAGTATGGAATTACCTCAAAAAACGGAAAATGGAACTGCTTTTTGACCCAGTGATTTCACTGCTGGGATTATAACCAAAGAACCCTGAAACACCAATTCAAAATAACCTACACACCCCTATGTTCACAGCAGCATTATTTACAATAGTTAAGTGCTGAAAACAGCCTAAGTGCCCATCAGTAACTGAGTGGATCCAAGAACTGGTACATTTACACAATGAAATACTGCACAGCAGAAAGAAATAACTCTTACATTTCATGACAGCATGGATGGAAATGGAGAGTATTATGCTAAGTGAAATAAGCAAGGTGGCAAAAGACAAATATCATATGATCTCACCTATAAGAGGAACCTAATGAACAAAACAAACAATGGAGCAACATAGAACCAGAGGCATAGAAACAAGGAACAGACTGATAGCGACCAGAGGGGAGGGGGAGGGGAATAAGGGGGGAAATAAAGGGAAGGGTCTGGCCAAGGAACATCTATAAAGACCCATGGACATGGACAACAGGGTGGGGACTGACTCTGGGAGTAGGGGTGGGGGCGGGGCAGGGGAGAGCAACTGGGCAAAAAACAACAACCACTCTTTAGACCAAAGTAATTGTTTTCCCATTATATATATAACATCAAGTTATCTATCCATGCATATTTATTTTCACAATATTCCCCAAAAGCTAAAGGAAAAAAGCATTGGTATATTTTATTCATCAGTCCTTGGATTGGAAAATATTTAGGGAACCACTACATTAGCTCCAGACTGATCCTCCTATATGAAAGGCAGTGACTGAACTCATGTGAACAGTGAATAACTTTATGATAATACATCATAAATGGAAGGTTATCCAACATGTTTCATTCTCTTTGGAATGCAGACCGATTCCCTCTCTCTCCCCTTTTTCATTCTTCCAGTCTTATTCAGATAGTCATACCCTATTTTCCTAAACTCAGTTTATACTGAAATTAATAGCCTGGGGCTCAGCTGAACACTGAATAGGAGACAGCTTTGGCTAAAGTTGATAATGTACCTGAGAATATTTAAGAACTGATGTCACTGAAGTGTAGGTATCCACCCACAAGATGTTGGTAGCACTTTAGAATTCTACAGTTAACATTAAGTAACCACTCCAACAATGAAATCTTCATTATATGTACACACACACACACACACACACACACACACACACACTCCATGAATTCTTAATTCAAGGTGTAAAACTTGCACTTCTGGTTTGGGACCGTTGGTCAAACAATTATAATGGAAGAAACAAAATGAGGCCAATATAATAGCTGTGCACACAACACCAATTATAGAAACGAACGTCTGTCTTCTGGAATTGTCTGTTTTGTTCTGTCTTGTTGGTTCAGGGTCCTCAGCTCCTGTCGAAGAGACTGTATGACCAGAAAATGTGTTAGGTAACCAAGGTTTCTTCCATTTTGATAGTGGCTTGCCACTATTGGTCCAAATAAAATCTGTTTTTTTTAAGCATAAATGTTTGATTGTCATTTTCTTCCCTCTATCACACCTCCAGCCACAGTATAGAATCCAAATCTGGGAGACATCTCTGGCTAATAAGTGTAGCTACCTGGGTTATCCCTGCATCATGGTTTTCTCACCCTATTACTTAAGATTCTGAGTGTGTGTGTATGTCTTGCATGTTTGAATACACTTGAGTGTTAATGTGTGTGTGTGTTTGTGTGTGTGGTGGGAAAGAGTATGGAACAAGTAAAACTGTTGTTGAAATCTACTATGGTTAAATACCATGCCAGATTCATTCAAATATTATTATCTAGTTTGGATGAGAATGGGGGTTGGTGGATTGCGTGGAGAAGGGGAGTGAAGGAGGAAAATATGTCTGTACTCTGCTGCAATGTTGCTTGGGTTTTCCCCACAGAATAAAAACTCTCAGACGTTGCCCTTGAAATTCTCAAAGACTTACTAAATGATAATATTCAATAAACAGCAGATTTCTTAAACACACTTAAATTGTCTAATTAGGTGTTTGAATGCATATTACAATCATAATTTCTAGGTTTTAAGGTTAGGTTCCTACCTGTAGTAGAAGATCCGTCACTTTGCTTTGTATTTGAACAGCTACTTGTCCAAATGGACAAAAGTAGGACATAAATAAAAAGATTTATGTCCAGGGGCTTTCTTCAAATGTTTCTTCTACCAAGGAAACTGCTGAATTTTATATGGTTGAGCCTGTTCTAGGGGTTTATGACACCATAGCTTTTGTGCCATATGCTGACAACATAATGTCACCATGGTAAAGCATGAACTTCTGTGTAGGTCAAGTTAAGTACATTGAATTTTATTCTAGGACAAATGGTGTACCACTAAAGAGTTTCTGGCAAGAGAATGACACGGTAAGATCTGCATATTAGAAAAACCACCCAGGCTGTTGTATAGGGAACAGATTGGAGGGTCATATGTGGAAGAAAGTAGTAAGACAACTAGGATGTTGTTGCAGTGGTCCAGAGATGATAGAAGATGGTAGCTGGAAGCAGAGTGGTGGTGGTGAAGATGGAGAAAAATCAACGAATTTGTGAACTATATGGATACAAGGTAGAACTAGATGATGGGTGGGCTATGGGGCATGAGGGGTAGAGAGGTAGCAAGGATGATTCATTCATTCAATAAAAGAAGTGTTCAGTGTCTATTATGTGACAGGAAGATTTGCACTAGGTACTAGACATTTTAATAGACATGGTTTCTGCCTTCAAGAAGTTTGAAATTAACAAACAACCCAATTAAAAAATGGGCAAAGGACCTGAACAAACACTTCTCTGAAGAGGACATACAGAAGGTCCATAGACACATGAAAAAAATGCTCAACATCACTAGCCATCAGAGAGATGCAAGTAAAAACCACAATGAGATACCACCTTACACCTGTCAGAATGGCATCATCAACAAATCAACAAACAACAAATGCTGGCGAGGATGTGGAGAAACGGGAACCCTACTGCTCTGTTGGTGGGAATGCAGACTGGTGCAGCCACTATGGAAAACAGTATGGAATTACCTCAAAAAACTAAAAATGGAACTGCCATTTGAACCAGTGATTCCACTGCTAGGATTATACCCGAAAAATCCTAAAACCCTAATTCAAAAAAACTTATGCACCCCTATGTTCATAGCAGCCCTGTTTACAATAGCTAAGCGCTGGAAACAACCTAAGCGCCCATCTGTAGATGAGTGGATCAAAAAACAGTGGTACATTTACACAATGGAATACTATGCAGCAGAAAGAAAGAAGGAACTCCTGCCATTTGCAACAACATGGATGGAACTAGAGAGAATTATGCTTAGTGAAATAAGCCAGGCAAAGAAAGCAAAATACCATATGATATCACCCAATACAGGAAACTAAAGAGCAACACAAACAAACGAACTAAATAGGCAAAGACTAGAATAGTAGTCAGTAGGGGGGAGGGGGGAGGGAGAGAAGGGGGATAAGTAAGGGAAGGGTTTAGTCAAGGAACGTATATGAATGATTCATGGACATGGACAACGGGGAGGGATATAATTGTGGGAGAAGGGATGGGCTGGGAGGGGAGAGCAATGGGGGGAAAATGGGACAACTGTAATTGCATAACAAAAAATAAAATTAAAAAATATAAAAAAGAAATTTGAAATCTATTTGGAGAGACAGACATGTAAATAAACAATCAGTAGGTAGTGTGGGTGTATTACATCATGCAGGCTGTGCAGGGTACAGTGCCACAGGAGCATACAAAAGGAGTATGTTTTCAGAGTAAGGACTTTTGTAGGAGATGACCCTTGAGCTGAAGTGAGGTCTTTAATTCGTTGTTTAATGAGAGTAGGAATTCCCTGAACCCAGAAAGGAAGGAAAGAACATTGTATTGAAGACAGATAAATCAATATCTATAAAACATGGTTGACGAAACTTCATTTCCATATGGCCAAAATGAATAACACTGGGAGGGGATAGCTTGAAATAAAGCTGGAATAGGTAAACAGGGTAACCCTTAAGGAAGGGTTGTGTGCTAAAGGCTTTTCTTTAATTTTTCTTTTTAAAAAATATTTTATCTATTTATTTTTAGAAAGAGGGGAGGGAAGGAAGAAAGAGAGGGAAAGAAACATCAATGTGTGGTGGCCTCTCACATACCCCCAGCTGGGGACCTGGGCATGTGCCCCAACTGGGAACTGAACTGGCAACCCTTTGGTTCGCAGGCCAGAGCTCAATCCACTGAGCCACACCAGCCAGGGTTAAGAGCCTTTCTTTAAGCCTATTTCCTCATCTCTAAAATGAATAGAGAAGAGATGAAAAAACATGGCCTATAAGAGTAGCAATCTTTGAAATCATCCTTTGGGGACCATTGGAATAGAAAAAAATTAAATAGTTTTTGGAAAATACAAATAACTTTTACCTTGAAACTCTAAATAATCCTGCTCCCCAAATACATTTTAACAGTATAAAGATCAGAAAATATTTTTACATAATGTTATACAGTATATCAACTGTATCTCAATAAAGCTGGGGAAAAAAACCCTAAAACAGAAAAATGTTCTTTATTCCCTTTTGAATAAAATGATCTTAATTTGAGTGATTTCTATAAAGTGAAAGAATGTATCTGCCAACTCTTTTTAAAATCAGGTTGTTTTCCTAGTATGGACAGATACTTGACAGACAATATATTAAAGCCAGTATTTCAGAATAGCTTTCAAAAGAATTTAAATATTAATTTCATTTTCACAACGAATAGAGAAACCTACTTTTTATTTTTGCTTTAACGTAAATTTATATGTTTTATTTGTAGGTTCACATGAATGGCATGTCGGATTTAATTTCCCTCAAATTCTGGGTAGAATTTTGATTAAAATTGTACATAAAGTTGTACTTTAAAATCCCATTTCTTGCTTCGGACTTTGTTATTGTTTGTATTGACTCTGCTCCTGGGCTGCTTTCTTATGATCCCTCCCTTTTATTTTACTGTCTTCCTCCCACAGTTTGGCCAGTACCGCTGCAAGTGGAATCAGAGGTATCCAAGCTTGTTCTAGTTCCCACATGGAAAGTAGGAATCCTTGGCCCTTTTCCAGGTGAGACCCAGGAACCTTTCTGGGGTTTCCTCCTCATGGCTTTCTACTGCCCTCCTCTGGACCTCAGTTGTCAGTGCAATTCCACTACTGGGCTTCAATTTCTTATATTAATAATTTTTTTTACCTTCTTTTTCTTTTTCTTTTTTTTCTTTTATATTTTTTGATTATGTTGTTGCAGTAGCTCCAATTTTTTCCCTTTGCTCCCCTCTGCCCAATACCTCCCTTCCCTCCAGCACTCCCACCCCGCCTAGTTCATGTCCATGGGTCCTGCATATAAGTTCTTTGGCTTCACCGTCTCCTATATTATTAACATCCCCCTGTCTATTTTGTACCGATTGATTATGCTTCTTAGTCCCTGCACCATTTCCCCATTTCTCCCCCTGCCCCCTCCCAGCTAATAACTCTCCAAATGATCCCCATACCTATGATTCTGTTCCTATTCTGGTTTGTTTAGTTGGATTTTGTTTTTATTTTTTAGATTCAATTGTTGATAGTTGTCAGTTTGTTGTCATTTTAGTGTTCATAGTTTTGATCTTTTTTTTCTTAAGGAAGGCCCTTTGACATGTCATGTAATAATAGCTTGGTGATGATGAATTCCTTTAGCTTTACCTTGTCTGGAAAGCACTTCATCTGCGCTTCCATTCCAAATAGTAGCTTTGCTGGATAAAGCAATCTTGGTTGTAGGTTGCTTTTCATCACATTGAACACTGCTTGCCAGTCCCTTCCTGCCTGCAAACTGTCCTCTGAGAAATCAGCTGATAGTCCTATAGGCACCCCTCTGTAGGCAACACTCCGCCTCTCTCTTGCTGCCCCCAGGACTCTCTTTATCTTTCACCTTTGGTATCTCAGTCATGATGTGTCCTGGTGTGGTCCCCTCTGGGTCCAGCTCGCCTGGGACCTTCCGTGCTTCCCAGACCCATATGTCCATCTCCTTCATAAAATTTGGGAAGTTTTCCTCATTTTTTTCAATTCTTGCTTCCTCATTCTGCACTGGTTGACTGTTTTTTTCTTCCTTATGTTCCAAATCATTGATTTGAATCCCGGTTTCCTTCCCTTCACCATTGGTTTTGTGTAGATTTTCCTTCGTTTCACTTAGCATAGCCTTCACTTCTCTTAGGCGTTTGCTGTACTCAAGCATATCTGTCAAACCTGTGAGCATCTTTATCACCAGTGTTTTGAATTCTGCATCTGTTAGATTGTCTATCTCCTCATCTGTGAGGTTGGCTATCTTTTTGTTGCTTAGTTCTCCACTGGAACCTTGATCTGTTCCCCCTTTTGCGCCATACTTCTCTGTCTCCTGATTCTGACAGGCTCCTGTGTTTGTTTGCCTGTGTCCCAGGTAGAGCTGTCACTCCTGTTACGTTTTAAGGGGCAGAGACTTAGGGATTCATCAGTACAGGGTGACCTGTTTCACCACGTTGTGGTGCTGTAGGAGGAGGGGTCTGGGAGGGAACAGTGCTGCCTGCCCAGCACTCGCCCCTTTTTCAGGCACTTCTCCCAATTTCGTATGGGCCTGGTGCCTCTCTAGCTGTTGCCCTGGCTGTCATTTCCACAGTGGATGGGTCTGCGGATGTTCTAGGACCATGGGGGCCCTTTAGACAAGCGGACTCTGCTGAGAGACCAGCAGTTTCTTCCTCTGCCCCAACCCCCACTGGTTTGCACAGTCAGAAGCAATGAAACTTGATTTTCCCTGGTGCTGAGACCATGAGCTGTGCGGTCTGGTGAGGACCTTGGAACGCTCCCCAGGTGTCCCTCCTGACTTTTTAAAACATGTAACTGCTTTCTGCTGGCCTGTGGCTGCTGCCACTGCCGCTGCTGCCGCCGCCACCACCACCACCACACCGCGTCCTCTCCACCATGGCTCCACTCTTCCTCCCTGTCTGGATGAGTATTTCTTCTTTATATCTTTGTTTGTTAGATTTCTATGCTGTTTGATTTTCTGGAACTTCTGGTTGTTTCTAGTTTTGAGGTAGTTGTAATTCTTCTTAGTTGTGGAGGAGATGGCAGCATGTCTGTCTACACCTCCATCTTGGCTGGAAGTCTACACTTTTCTCTTTTTAAAATATTTTATTTATTTATTTTTAGAGAGAGGGGAAGTGCGGGAGAACCTACACCCTCAACTGGGGATGTGGCCACAGCCTAGGAGTGTGTCCTGACTAGGAATCAAACTGGCGACCCTTTGGTTCACAGGCTGGATCTCAATCCACTGAGCCATACCAGGCAGGGCTATGCTTTTCTTTATGCCTTCAGTTTCTATAACCCCTTGAAAATTGCTCTGAATATTTCTTGCTCATGGCCTGCCATGATGCCTGAAATCTTAACCTTTATTTTTAATCGCATTTTATAATTGCATAATTACATAAGGGATATGTTAATCTAGTCTCATTATGCAAAATCAAAAAATACAGACATATACAAAAGTTATAAAGTCTTTTTCTTTACCATACCACTCTTTTCCCATTCTAGAAATAATGACTCAAAAATTTTATATATATTTCTCAGATTTCTTTCTACACATTTACATACATTTCATATGTATATGATGCACACACACTAAACATAAATGAGATCATTCTGTAAGTATTTTATCAGTGTTTTAAAAAATTACACAACTATGTGTACACCCATGTTCATAGCAGCATTATTCGCAATAGTCAAATGGTTGAAACTGTCCATCAAAAGATGAGTAGATAAACAAAATGTAGTATAGCCATACAATGGATATTACTCACCCTTAAGAAGGCGTTACACTCTGAGGTATGCTCCAACATGGATGAACCTTGAGGATGTTATGCTGAGAAATAAGCCAGTCCAAAAGGCCAAATTCTGTATGGCTCTTCTTCTATGAGCTACCTAGAATAGTCAAATCCATAGAGACCAAAAGTGGAATGGTGGTTACCAGGGGCTAGATAGAGTGGAGAATGCAAAGTTATTATTTAATGGATACAAATTGTCAGTTTGAGGTGATAGAAAAGTTCTTTAGATGGATGATGGTGATAGTTGAACAACAATGTGAATTTATTTAATGCCACTGAATTGTATATTCAAAAATAGTTAAAATGGTAAAAATTAAGTCACGTATATAAGGTCTGTCTGGAAAAAGTCCAGCCATTATTAATATAATGAGAATGGTTTGGGTGATATCAATGTAACCATGCAGCCAAGGAGAGTGGACTGGAATACACATGTGTGAACAATGATGACTTCACTATGCTAGTCAGTGGGTGCGGTAAATACTGTTGAGTGAGCACGTGTGCTGTGTGTCCGTCACATTCAAAATGACTGAGCGAGTAGAGCAACAAATCTGCATCACATTTTGCACTAAGCTTGAACATTCTTCTGTGGAAATTACTTGGATGATTCAGAAGGCTTTCAGGGATGATGCAATGAGTGCAGCACAAATAAAAGTGTGGCACAAATGCTTCAAAGGTCGTCCAGAATCTGTTGAAAGTGATCCATATTCTGGAAAGCCTGCAACAAGCAGAACATCTGAGAATGTTGAACTTGTACGGGCTGCAATCAACAAAAATCGGCGACTGACATTGCGAGAACTAGAAGCTGAACTGCGGATTCCGAAAACTACTGTGTCGGAGGTTTTGATGCAAGATCTTGGCATGAAATGTGTTGTGGCAACTGATGGCAATTCCAACAAAGGATTTTACAGAATGTTTTGAACAGTGGAAGAGATGCTTGGAGAACTGTGTGAAGTCCCAAGGTGCCGAGGACAATGTTTCTCGTATTTTGTATCTTCCTCAATAAATGTCTCTATTTTTCATATTACATTGATGGATACCATCTCAACAGACCTCGTATTTCTGCACAATAAAAAATAGAAACCCCTAAATACCTAAATGATTTTCTTTTAAAAGAGGCAAAGCTCAGATAAAAGACAAACTTATAAAAAACAGTCAAATGTAAACATTTACAGTGCAAAGCATGACTGACCTCATTGACCATTTTTTCTCCTCAGTCCCATTCTGCTCTCCCAAGATAATGGCTTTAAAACAGTCTGATGTATGTCCTTTGAGTTTCTTTTCTGTGCATTTACATGCATTATAGAGCATAGGTCTGGAGCTAGACTGGGTTAAAAGCTTGGCTCCACCATTTGCCAGCTTGGTGACCCTTGGTCAAGTTAATGTTTTTGTACTTTATGTTTCTCATCTGCAAAAAGGGGAACAATAATAGAACATCTGAATAGGAGCTACAGTGAGAATTAAATTAAATAAAATTCAATAATGTATGTCACAATACCTAGCGCATAATAAGTGGTCAGGAAACATTAGCTGTTACTAGTGTCCATCTTTAAAGAGTCAGAAACATAGGCCTGCAAATATTAAATACCTGTAACATTAAAAGCAGAAACCAGCCCTGGCTGGTATGGCTCAGTGGGTTGAGCACTGGTCTGCGAACCAAGGGGTCACCAGTTCAATTCTTGGTCAGGGCACATGCCTAGGTTGTTGTCCAGGCCCTCAGTTGGGGGAGCATGAGAGGCAACCAAACACTGATGTTTCGCTCCCTCTCTCCTTCCCTTTCTCTCTCTTTAAAAATAAAGTAAAATATTTTTTAAAGAAAAGCAGAAACAAGAGATTAGAAGGAATTTGAGGATGAGGTTCAGAAAGGGCAGCAGAAGAGCCCAAGAAAGGAAAGTGAGTGGCTGCCAATCCAATATAGTATCCACATGTATAGAAGAAAAAGTGAATGAGTTACAAGGAAACATAGATAGATGCATAGTAGTAAAGGAAACTTTTATACATTACTCTCAGTGCAAATGACAGGAGACATAAACAATATAATCAAAAGAGTTGATCATATATATATATATATATATATATATATATATATATATATATATTCATTCTTGGAATAGGAAATTCAGTATTTTGGAAAACCACTTCTCCCTACCTCAACCTGGTCCTGATAAAGGCTAGCAATCATAGAATTCCCCCCTCTCGGCCACAAAAGTGGGCATGTGGCTCAGGCTAGACCAATAATAGTTTCCTGTCTCTGGCCACTTTAATTGGCTTATAGTTAGCCATATGACCCAGGGCAGGCCAATCAGAAGTCTTCACCAAGTTATTTCAAAAAATTTGGACCAAGAAGTTCCTTTACCACCACTGGTGGAAACCCTGGCAAGGATGTGAATTCAGACTTGCCATGGTCCCTGTTGGCAGGAGTAAGCTAATTTGAAAGAATAAAACCAACATAAAGAGAAACATAAAGAGGAAAGATGGAGAATGTTTTCTAAGGAGAGCCACAATTCCAGTTGTTCTTGAGGCCATCCTCATCTGTGCCTTTTTGGTGGTTTGATTATATGCATCCAGATATTTCCTCTTTTGGATTGACTGGTTGGAATTGGGCTTATGTCATTTGCAACCACGAGAGTTGTAACTGATACATATTGGTGTGGTGCGGTGGCCAACATTCACTAGAATTTCAAATTTCCCCCTATCGGCATTTACCAGCACACCTCCTCTTTGCAGGCTTGAGCATTTCTGACGAGAAGGCTATTATTAACTCTCTCATTATTCCCCTATTCTTACTAACATGATTTCCTTGCCAGTGCAAATGGATGTGTATTCTCATCTGAACACACTTACAACATGTGTCCACAGGCATGTCCTCAGGTGCCTTCACAACCAGGTACATAAATATGTATGAGACCTCAGGTGAGAATATATAGGAAGCATCTGTAGGACTATAAATTATGTTCTGTTTATTTTTAAATCTTACATGCCTGTTAATATGCTCTAGTTATTACTACATAAAGGATGAGAACCAGTTTTGACCTCAATTGCTGGTCCAGTCTCAACTTATTTAGTGAGTGTCATAATGCACTTGCAATAGGTTGCTTTTTAGAAGATCTTAAACATCCTCAAAAGGAGATCTTGACGGGTCAGTATCTGTTTTACAGTTCTCTGCCTTTTCTGCCATGGTGTGAGCAAGGAACACAACTTCTATGGAGATAATGACCCAACTTTCATCTGAAAAGAGCTCTAATGATCAGACATTTTTCCCCTCAGTGGTGGAGGGGGAGTGGGAAGAACACAAGGAGAAAACAGGAGTCCCAGATCAATGAAGACTTACTGTTTTTATTAAACCTTTACAACCAGGTCAGGCTGCAGGGCTTGCTCATCTGAATGGAGTGTCCCTCAGAGGACCTAGTCCTTACTAGCATCACTAAGTGCCAGGCCAGGAATTCCTACAGTAGTCCTCCCATTGGCTAGCTGGGTAGGCATTATTATTGCATTATTACCTTCATTTTACAGATAAGCCCACTGAGGCTCAGAATAGCTGAGTAGCATGCCCAAGTTCCCAAGCTATTAAGTGTCAGAACCAGAATGTTATGAACCTAAACTGGGCATATACAGAGGAAATATAAAATTAATAGTTTCATTAAGAAATTACATACAAAAGAGCATAGGTGACATATACATAAATTATGAAATTAAATCATAAAATGAATAATTATATATCTATGAGCTAACTTTAGAACACCATCAATGTGATTGAGTTCCCCTGTGTGTCGTTATACTCCTGCCTCCCTGTTCTTAGATCTTGGCTTCTTTTCATTCCCTTGATTTTCATTCACATTATAATCCAGAAATATGTGTACCTAGTTTTGCTTAATTCTGATGGAAAGATATTTTACATTTCTTTTGTGACTTGCTTTATTTATTTTAAGACATTTTTATTATGAATTTTGATTTTTTAATTTTATTTTTCAGTTACAGTTGACATACAATATTATATTAGTTTCAGGTGTACAACATAGTGATTGGACATTTATATAACTTACAAAGTGATCCCCTTGATATATCTAGTACCCACCTGGCACCATGCATACTTATTACAATATTATTCCCCATATTCCCCATGCTGTATTTTATATCCCTGTGACTATTTTTTATGGCTCTTTTTCCTAATCTTCAACCGAGGATATGATTTTATTGATTTTTTTTTAAAGAGAGAGGAAGCAGGGGGGAGAGAGATCATTGTGAGAGAGAAATATTGATTGGTTGGCTGCCATACACACCCTGACCTGGGATCCAACCCACTACCTAGGTATGTGCCCTGTCCAGGGATCTAACCCACAACATTTTGGTGCATGGGATGACGTTCCAACCAACTGAACCACTGGGCCAGGTCATTTCCTGACACCCCCTTCCCTGTGACTCTTTTATAACTGCCAATTTATACTTCTTAATCACTTCACGTTTTCCCCCAATTCCCTTAACCCCCCCTCCCATCTGGCAACCATCAGTTTGTTTTCTGTATCTATGAGCTAGTTTCTGTTTTGTTTTTCAGTTCATTTAGTTTTTTATATTTCACATATAAATGAGATGATATGGTATTCATCTTTATCTGACTTATTTGTGACTTGCTTTATTTACTCATAATTGCTTGTGACTTCCATCCATGTTGCTGTTGTACTTGCAGCTTATTATTATTATTATTATTTTGCTGATATATAGGACTATTATATGAATGTATTGGAATGTGCTCATCCGTTTTCCTGTTAATGGATATTGGCTTGTTTCCAGCTTTTCTTCTATTACATCAAATGTCTCTCATTTAAAGTGGACCTGTAATTTTCCTGATTTTAAACTAGGGTTTAATTGGTGTAGTGGATCGGAGTGTGCTGCTTGTGAGGAGGGCTCCCAAGGGTGTCACCCCTTGGTTATCCCAACCTCTCTTACGTGCCTCGGTTTCTCTCCCAGTTGTCTGAAACAACTGGAAGGGCTCGGAGTGCTGAATGACCAGTTCTTATTTTGCATGACCCTGGATGAACCAAGAATTATATTACTGTGAGTGGAGTCCCTTATGAGATGCCAGACACCTCTGCTAGGTCCCAACTCACATAGGGACATCCAAGAATTCAGGCCAGAGGAAAGAAGTGTCCCTTATCTTCGGAGCTCGGTCATTGCCAGAGCCCTCATATAAATCCTATTCCTGGCCTAAAGCTTCTCTTGCCCTCACAAAATCTTATTAGGAGGGAGACGCCACAGAGGATGCGCAGTGAGTGCTTGTAACTGTGTTCCTGACGTTGCAGGGACTTGACTTGTGGCTGGTGGGAGCCTAGTGCTCTAACCTAGGCAGTGAACAAGTTTATCCTTTCACGGGAGTCTTACAAATGGCAAGCGCCCTATCGGCTTATTATGTGCTTGTCCTGTGCCTCCAAGATTGTGGTGATTTATTGAATGAATTAAGCCAAAATGATCCTTTATTGAGTGAGAGGAGACCAAGGCAAAACCAAACCCCCCACCAAAGGGCATCGAGAAAAGAAGAAAGATCCTCCCTCCCCTATCTTAATTACACAGGCAGCCTTTCCAGAAAGAGCCTGGGGGCTGTAATCCCTTACCATGGGCAGAGGTGCCAAAATTCCCATCCATGCATTGTGGTTGTCCATGGTCAGGCTCTTGGCCCCGCAGCCGTTCCAGGCATCACTTCTCTTGAGTGCCCCTTGTCCGGGCACCAGATGAGACTGAGCCGCCTCCAATGTCCTGGCTCAGTTGGAAATGTCTCTGTCCAGCAGAGGTTTCAGGACTACAGTGGAACAAATTTATCCAGGACACTGTATTTTGTCTGGGGGGAATGGGAGGTGGCTATTCCCTCTAGTGGAGGAAGCACAAGACCTCTGTTCCTCATGTCTTTTATTAAGAAAGGTATGCATGGGAGATACAAGGTCAAAATTCATAAATCATCAATTAGCTTTTAGGTGCTTGGATTACAGGTAGCAGTTACTAATTATAGATATCAATATAGAGGGCACAGTGCCCAGTCTGTGTCAGGGTCTATTAAACATCTTGACGCCATGCTGGCATTAGGTGCAAGGTTTCATACATTCTTTGCTACAGATTGTTTATAGTTAACTAAGAGATAAGAAAAGCAGAGCAAGCTCTAAAAGCATAATAAACATTCTTTAAGTCCAATTCCCATGGGAACCCTCTGAGTGGCCTTCAGTCCTGTCTGCCGCAAAGCCTTTCACTTTTCCACTGAGACTTAAAGGCCTCCCGGAGGGGGGTGGGCTGGCTCATGGCTTGAGCTAAAATTTCCAAAACCACAAGGAGTGGTCCACTGCACTTTTTCTTGACAAGTATGCTTAGGAGAAATCAGCTGTAAAATAGGGGGAGAGGAAATTTGGTGAGCATATTGTTTGATTAAGCTCTAATATCATTTGTTAATTCAAAACAGCTTTTGAAAATGTGGTTAGATTTGTTTTTGGCTCAATTTTTTTTTTCACGATAAAAGCGAGCCCTGGCTGGTGTGGCTCAGTGGATTGAGTGCCAGCCTGTGAACCAAAGGGTTGTCAGTTTGATTCCCAGTCAGGGCACATACCTGGGTTGTGAGCTGGATCCCCAGTTGGGGGGCATGTAGAGAGGCAACTGATCAACGTATCTCTCACACATCGATGTTTCCCTCTCTCCCTTTCTTCCCATCTCTCTAAAAATAAATAAAGTATTTTAAAAAGTGAAATGTCAGGTTAGACACAGTGCTAGTGAGTGAAATAGGCCTAATTGCTTTATAACATGTGTTTAACTTAATGTTCAACAAAGGTCAATTACCCTATATGCAAATCAATAAACAACCAACCAAAGCTGATTGGCAGTGACAAAAAACACCACAGGTTGATTGCTGCCTGCCTGGTTTCCTAAGCGTGGTCTAATGCAATTTGAGAACCTTGAAGCTTTACACAGCCTTATTGAAATAGCTATTTTGAAATAGTTTAGAGTGGCCTGTAAATGATTTCAGGTAGCCTGTAAATTGTGTCAAACATCTCAAAGTGTCTTTCCAAATTCTGACCATGTTTAGCAAGAGTTGAAGATCAGGCTCAGAAATACAGCTTGGGATAATAACAAAGAAAGCAGATAGGACTAGAATCTTCTGGTTTAGGGGACACCTGGAAGGCTTTATTATCCAAAAAGCTCTTTCCCATCACATGTCAAGTGCCTGAAATTCCAGTCACTATAGACTGGAGCCATATGACTAAACAACTGTCTTAGTGGGGATTAGTGTTGGGAACCTAGGTGAAGAATTGCTATGAAAAGCAAGTGGCTTTACAAGGTAGTCTTTCCAAGTCCTGTCCAGCTCCTCAGAGAAAAAGATATAGAGATTTTTGTCTTAAGTTTCTTTTCCTTTTAAATTCAGTTCACCTCTAAAACAAGTAACTTTTCCCCCTTCAATAAAGTTTTACTTTGTTTAACACACAATTCTCATGACCTATGTAAAAACGTTATGCTTTGCAACACAAATTGTTCAAATGTACTGCTCTTCAAGTTGAATTTTGAATTTGAGTTTGCTTAAAGTGAGGACTATCTTAATATTTCAAAATGAATATGTTTTAGTGCTCGCTTCGGCAGCACATATACTAAAATTGGAATGATACAGAGAAGATTAGCATGGCCCCTGTGCAAGGATGACATGCAAGTTCATGAAGCATTCCATATTTTTCTCATTACCTGAGTGATTATCTGCATGTATAGGCCTCACTTAATCCTGTCTGCAACGCTGCCTCCTGAGACTCAACGGTTTGGCTGAACTAAGTGGCTGAGTTGGTGAAGAATGGGGTGGTCTGTGGGCTTCGCTTTAAAACTGGTTCCTTTTTTCTATCCTAATGGCTTGGACCGAAAGGGCCCAGAGGTCTGAGAGGGGGAAACCTAAAATATTTCCCTCAACCCAAACTAAGTATAATGGGCAAAAGGGTTTTGGACAGGTGAGATGTGCCTGGCACACCTTCCTCCAAAGAAGCCCCCCTCCTTTTTTTCCCCTAATGTGGGACATTGAAAAATTAATCCCTGCCTTTTGTCATCTAGTAGTTATGGGTTGAATGATGTCTTTTAACCCTTTTGCCAAATCTGTTGCCCCCAGAATACAACAAGGATGCCAGCCTGTTAAACCAAGCACGCCGTTGTCCAGGGACAGGCAACTGACCTGGAGTCTGCACGATCCTTCCTCATGTGGGAAGGCCACCCTCCCCTCCACATCCCCCACTCTAATTAGGGATTTCTGGACCCAAGGGTGGGTAGGATGATGACCATGTCCAGTTTGAAGCAGTTAGAGGAGCTTGAGACCTTTGCTCATTGTCCTTTATAAGATTATAAAGGGTCTTAATATCTGAGAGGGAGGGATTGTTGTTTTTTATTGTTAAAATAATTAATTACTTATTAAAAAAAGAAGAATATATGAAAGGGTGAAGCGGGAGAGCTTGTATGTACAAACCATGGGCATGGATTTGGTGGGGGATTGCTGGGGGAGATGGGGTGCTGGGTGGAGGGGAGCAAAGGGGAAAAATTGAAATTATTGTAACAATATAACCAATAAAATATAATTTTAAAAAATGAATATGTTTAAGTTAAAGAAAATAATTGCCCCCTTATCTGAAAAGACTTAAATTGCCCTCATGAATCCTTAAAGCATCAGGACAAAATCTATCCTTATAGCAATGATAACATCTATGTCCTAAGCCTCACGTACAATAGGAAGAGAGTAGATCAACATCACTGTCTAAAGTGTTAGGATGTGACTTGTGATCTTTTATAACCATTATTAAAAATAATATGTGTCTTTCCTTAAACATCTTCACCCGGCTTTGATGTTTTCTTAAAATGTGAATGTATGGATTTTAAATGACCAATTTAAAAATATAATGAGCTACAATCTAGATATGTTCAAAATGTCTGACAGTGCATACTTAAATTAGTAATGCAGACAGGCAGAACAAACCACTTTAACAGAAAGAAAGTACTATAAGAATAATAAATGTGCCAGTGAGGCTCCTGAAGTAGTTGAAATTATGCTACTTGTAAACCATTACCACTAAGATGCTGTATTAGGGCAGTGGCATTATGGTTTATGTTTCCCTGCTGCTTTCTGAACTTTCTTTAATGCGCTAATAACATTTTTGTCAGTAGCTATGTTTGTATGTATGTATGTACCTTCTACTTTGATTCACAAGAATACAATAATACTGTTTTTGCAAATTACAATGTTTAAAGTTGTCAGCAGTGAGACATGATGTAGTTGAATGAGGACTAATTTGAGAAGTCTGGGAACCTGGGTTTTAACCCTAGTTCTGCCATCACGGTCAAGCGATGTCCCCACTCTGTCCCTTGTTTTTTCCATAGGTAAATGAAAATGGTAGGAAGGTTGGTCTACAAGGTCCCGTTTTGGTCCTCAGTCCTTGAACTATTTTTAAACCATGTGTTTAGTGATTACTCCATTCAAGCTCAAAGTACTTCAGATATTAAAAGGTTCATTTAAGTTTAAAGACTGGCCCTATCAGACTTTTGGTTTGTTTGACTTGGAACAGAAAAATAAACCCTATCTTTCTCTTGGTCAATGCAGCCGTCTCTGACAACAAGCAAAAACCATAGGGGAAGGAAACGATTGACAGGGCCTTCTGTTTATTCCACAGATCCGCTGAAAATAGTGACACTGCAGAAACAGACTAGCAAAGAAGGAAAAGGGAATCGGTATGTAAACAGCAAGCATTTGCTAATAGAAGTAAGAAGAGAAACATGGGTCTGGGCATGTGACTAGATAAATTCCCTGTAAAAGCTGCCTTCTGTCAGTGGTTTAAAAGAGGATGTGGGTTTTCAGCCCCAGTGCTGACATTAAGTAACTGTTTTATCTGGGTTTAACTGCAGTGAGAAAGTAGAGAGTAACATTTTCATGTCAGAATAGTAATATTAAAGTTGGTGGTCTGAAGTCAAATTCTAAAATTCAGGTGGATGAAATGAGAAAATGTGCTTCTATGATCTGAGTAGTGTCGTTATATTTGAATTCTCATCTATGGACAAAGAAAGGGTCTATATTTGATTGACATTTTGATTATAATTGTCTTTAAACACATGGGGGTTACTTTTAACTTTTATTTTGATATGATCTCAAACTTAAAGAAGCGTTGCGATAATAGTAAAAGACCCTTCTGCAAGATTTGTGAGTTGTCTACATTTTCCCACTATATTAGTCCAGATCCTCTGAAAAGCAGATGCCAATGAGGGATTAAATGTGCAAGAATTTATTAGAAGAAACGCCTGTGTGAAAGGAAATAAAGAGGAAGCTTAGAGAGTCTGAGAGTGCACTCAGACGGCAATGCTATTCTGACTTTGGATGCAGGAGACAAGGAGAAAAGCTTGGGTGGAAGTATCCTGGATCGCCATTAGTCTTAGGCATTCCCTGGCTCCAGGAAGTCTTTGAGCCAAGGCCAGCTGGCAAAGCAGTCATTGGTGGGGAGTGGCCAATGAAAGTATGTCCCTAGCATAACAACCTCCCTAGATTTTACATTGTAGCAGCTGAAGGCCTTGGTCAGTTATGCTCCCTGTAGTAGGAGGCACATGTTGTGCCTTCTTATGGTCACTGCCTTCCACCCTTCGGGATCAGATCTACTTCTCCACACAGGTTAATGGAGAAGCTTCTGTGCACTTCCCATCAACAATTCTTTTTGAGGGAAAGCTCAGAAGAAGATGGTCAGTCAAATGGACAACACCACCAGTTATTGCAGTCGGTCTTGGGGCCACAACTGGCATTCATTCTCTCTCTCCTCCACTATCCTTTCTAAATTAACCTTGCCCCCAGCTGTCTCCTCAGCAGGTGTTGGTCCTTCACTGGTGGTAGGACCCAAACATTAACGCTTGAATGGTGTGAGACCTTCTCTGTCTGGGATTACTGGACTTCTCCATTCACAATTACAATGGGGCAAGGAAGTACCAGGAGGTACCCATGTGGGTCACCCGGGATCCCCACATAATTCCTCCCTGCTGCCATTTTGTAAAGGCCACTCTGCCTCCTCTGGAATACCAGAACCCATTACCCTTGCCAGGATGGTGACTCCTCCACTCTCTGATCCCTGGGCATGAAGAATCCAAAGTGCCCTGGAATCAGCTCTGACTTGTATTGAGTAGTTCTTTGAGGCTCTTGCTGTGTTCCCTGCAAAGCACATGCTCCCTTTGCGAACCAGGACTTCCAGCTTTGCATAGCCCAGAGAGTCATTAGGAGTAAAGGTATTTGGGGCCACTCCTGCTTCTACCCCTTGGTTCCTGGATTCATGTATTCTTAATATTAGAGACAGCACCATAAAGAGGCCTGTGGTTTAACAAATACATGATACCTTCAAGGTTTGCTCTCTATTTTTAGATATGTTTATTCTGATATGTCCTCTGCCTGCTGTAGTATGTGATATGATCAGTGGACCCCATGGTTATTGGTCCACTCCTGCACCTCTTTTGCGTAAAGGGGTAGCTTGGTCAGATGCTATACCATGTGAGGTGTTAGGACTATGGATCACGAATTCTATAAGACCACAGATAGTGGTGCTAGCTGAGATTCTGCAAGCAGGAAAGGCAAACTCATGGCTGAATAATTAACTATCCCTGTAAAGATCAACTTCTTGGCCCTTCCAGAATAAAAAACCCCAATATAGCAACTTACCACCAGTGATCAGTATGTCTTTTCAAGGAATAGTGCCATACAGTGTTGGTCTGTATTGCAGATAAGTTGGGTATTCAGAAGTAGCAATACTGGATTGGACTTCTTAGATAGGAGTTAATGCTCTAGACACGTATGTAGCTTCTGTCTTTGACACCATGACCATTCCATTCATGTGTCCATCTTGGAAGTTCTGGAGTGGGTGGTGACAGTGTCTGACTAATGTTAACTGGCAAAGTTGTTTACTTGGTTCAGTCCCACTTCTGTGGTGCCTATTTGTGCCCATTCCCATATATCCATCTACATGTCTCTATGCAGAACTACTTGTCTCTGACCTTCTAGTCCTTTCCCTTCCAGGCCTCTGATAGATGGCTAGCCATTGAGCACTTCCAATAATCTGTATATATTTTCACCTCATGCCACTGCTCCATATACACAAATTGGTTGGCCAGATACACTGTTTAGTCAGACATGCTCCCTGTTGTAGTCAGTCTGTGAAGGACAGTTACTTTAACATCCCATCTCTCTTTCATGAACCATTTGAAAGTAATGAAGATATCATGTCCATTTCCTCCTAAATACTTCAGGCTGCATTTCCTAACAATAAGGATATTCAGTATATAACCACGATATAATTATAAAAACCAGAAAATATAGCATTGAAATGATACTGTTATCTAAACCATAATTCATATTCAAATTTGAAAAGTTGTCCCAACAGTGTTCTTTAGAATTTCTTTTCTCTGGGTCTTGGATCTGATCTAGGATATGCATTGCATTTACTTAACATGTCTTCTTAATCTTCTTTAATTTTGAATGGTTCCTCAGTTTCTCTTTGTCTTTTTTTGACCTTAGAATACAAAGTGGGGCAAAAGTAGGTTTACAGTTGTGAATATGTGAAACATAGAGCTTATTCTTGTATTATTATTTATTATTGTATTATTGTATTATTTTTCCATATTAACAATTGTAAAACTACTTTTGCCCCACCCTGTATTTGAAGAATATGGGCCAGTCCTTTGTACATTGTCTCTATATTTGCTTTTTTCTATTTCCAAATGGCTAGATCAGCAAGAATAACAAAAATGGGACTGTGTCCTTCTCAGTTTGTCAAGTCAGGAGGTACAATTTCATAAATATTGCTGCTGTTATCTTTGATCACTTGGTTTAACTATGTCATAGTCTGAGTGTGTCTACCCACTTTCCCAAATTTATATGTTGAAATCCCAACCTAAGAAGTGATGGTATTAATGGTGGTGGGGTCTTTGGGAGGTGATTAGGTCAAAGTGGTGCTCTCATGAGTAGGATTAGTGCCCTTATAAAAGAAACCCCAGAGAGATCCTTTGCCCCTTCTGCCATGTGAGCTTACAGTGAGAACAAGGCCATCTGTGAAGAAGCAGGCACTCACCAGACACCAAATCTCCTGGAGTCATTATCTTAGACTTCCCAGCCTGTGAGAAATAAATGTTAGTTTATAGGCCACCAACCTTAGTGGTGTTATAGCATCCCAATGAACTAAGACAGGTAGTAACCACCAGGTTCCTCCACTGTACAGTTACTATTTTCCCTTTGTAATTGATAAGTAATTGTGGGGAACTACTTTGGTATTACATAAATGTCCTTTCCCTCATAACACTTTCACTCACTAGTTTTACCATCCATTGATGATTTTATAACTTTATCATTCCTTCTAATTTATTAGTTTACATTTTAATCTAAGGAAGTATCTTTCCTTCTCACTCAATAATTAACTAAATTTATTAGTTAATTTTATTAGTTAATTAATATCAGTATGGACTCCTGGGTTCTTATTTTATTTAATGCACTGTACTGTATTACTATCATTATTTATTTTGATGAACAAATTATTTTACATTTTGCCATGTGGATCCCACTGGCTTCTGTGTTCTTCTGAGATGTGCGCATCCTTCTCTGAAACTTCTTTACTTGCTGGCACCACAAGACGCCTAGGGGAAGGTGTTGTTGCTTTCCTTAACAAGTCTTGTTTATCTCTTTAAACAATGTGTATATGTATTTCTTTAATAAAAATAACCAATTTAAAAATGGTGTTCCTCATCCTAATCAGTCTATCAATTGCAGCAGTTTTCTTTAAGTATATTTTATTGATTATGCTATTACAATTGTCCCAATTTTTCTCCTTTGCCCCCTCCACCTGATAACCCCCCTTAGTTCATGTCCATAAAATGTCACGCATGTAAGTTCTTTGGCTTCTCCATTTCCTTTATATTCTTAACATACACCTGTCTATTTCGTACCTACCAATTATGCTTCTTAATCCCTGTACCTTTCCCTCCACTCTCCCTTTTCCCCTTAATAGCAAAAGATTGAGTGCTTTCTCATTAAGAACAGGATCAAAGCAAGGATGTCTGCATTCCCCACTTTTACTCATCATCAAGGTGGAAGTCCTAGCCAGTTAATAAGACAAGAAAATAAAATAAAGTGTATACAAAGGAAGAAATAAAAATGTCCCCCCATTGGATTACATGATTGTCTATGCAGAAAAAGAATCTAAAAAAAGTTTGTAGAATTAGTGAGTTCAGCAAGGAAACAGTATACAAGATCAACACACAAGTCAATCATATTCCTACATTCTAACAAAGAACATGTGGAAACAAAAATTTATTATTTTTATTTTTTAAGTATATTTGATTGATTTTGTTGTTACAGTAGTTTCAATTTCCCCCCCTTTGCTCCCCTCTTCCCAGTACCCCGCTTCCCTCCAGCAATCCCACCCCCCTTAGTTCATGTCCATGGGTCATGCATGTAAGTTCTTTGGCTTCACCCTTTCCTATACTATTCTTAACTTCTCCCTGTCTATTTTGTACCAACCAATTATGCTTCTTAATCCCTGCACCATTTCCTCATTTCTCCCCCTTCCCCCTCCCGCCTGATAACCCTCCAAATGATCCCCATACCTATGATTCTGTTCCTATTCTGGTTTGCTTAGTCAGATTTTGTTTTTATTTTTTAGATTCAATTGTTGATAGGTGTGAGTTTATTGTCATTTTAGTGTTCATGGTTTTGATCTTCTTTTTCTTAAATAAGTCCCTTTAACACTTCATATAATAATGGCTTGGTGATGATGAACTCCTTTAACATTACCTTGTCTGGGAAGCACTTCATCTGCCCTTCCATTCTAAATGATAGCTTTGCTGGATACAGTAGGCTTGGTTGTAGGTCCTTGCTTTTCATCACATTGAATACTGCTTGCCAGTCCCTTCTTGCCTGCAAAATTTCTTTTCAGAAATCAGCTGACAATCTTATAGGCACCCCTTTGTAGGTAACTCTCTGCTTTTCTCTTGCTGTTTTTAAGATTCTCCCTTTATCTTTAACTTTTGGCATTTTAATTATGATGTGTCTTGTTGTGGTCCTTTTGGGTCTAGCTTGTTTGGGACTCTGTGCTTCCTGGACTTGTATGTCTATTTCCTTTGTGAAATATGGGGATGTTTCCTTTATTATTTTCTCATGTAAGTTTTCAATTTCTTGCTCTTCCTTTTCTTCTTCTGTTACCCCTATGATTCGGATGTTGGTACGTTTAAAGTTGTCCCATAGATTCCTAAGCCTCTTCTCATTTTTTTTCAATTCTTGTTTCCTCATTCTGTACTGGTTGACTGTTATTTTCTTCCTTACATTGCAAATCATTGATTTGAACTCTGCTTTCCTTCCCTTCACCATTGGTTTTGTGTGGATTTTCCTTCATTTCATTCAGCATAGCCTTCACTTCTCTTTTGTGTTTGCCATACTCAAGCATATCTGTCAAGGCTGTGAGCTTCTTTATCACCAGTGTTTTGAACTCTGCATCTGTTAGGTCGGCTATCTCCTCGTTGCTTAGTTCTCCCACTGGAACCTTGATCTGTTCCCCATTTTGGGCCATACTTCTCTGTCTTCTCATCTTTTTTTTTTTAAATATGCTTTATTGATTATGCTGTTACAGTTGTACCAATTTCTTTTCCCTTTGTTTCCCTCCACCCAGTGACATCCCTCCCTCCAGTTGTCCCCACCCCCTTAGTCCATGCCCATTGGTTGTGCATATAGTTCTTCTCAACATCTTCCTATCTACTCCACTCCCTCCTACTATGCTTCTTAATTATTGTACCATCTCCCTCCCTTTCCCCGCTTCCTCCTCCCTGCTGACCTCCCAGAATGTTCCCCATACCTATAATTCTTTTCTCACACTCGTTGCCTACTTAGTTTGCCTTTGTTTCGGTTCCCTCACTTCTGTTGTTGGTGGTTGTGATACAGTTTTAATTTTAATGTTTATAGTTTTGATCCTCTTTCTCCTAAACAAGTCCCTCTAACATTTCATATAACAGTGGTTTGGATCTGATGAACTCCTTGAGTTTTACTTCATCCTGGAAGCACTTTCGCTGCCCTTCTATTCTGAATGACAGCCTCGCTGGATAGAGTATTCATGGCCGTAGGTTTTTGCTTTTCATTACTTTGAATATTTCTTGCCAGTCCCTTCTTGTCTGCAGAGTTTCTTTTGAGAAATCAGCTGACAGTCTTATTGGGACCCATTTGTATGTAATTCTCTTCTTCTCTATTCCTGCTTTATGATTCTTTCTTTATCCTTAATTTTTGACATTTTGATTATAATGTGTCTTGGTGTGTTTCTCCCTGGGTCCGGTTTATTTGGAACTCTCTGTGCTTCCTGGACCTGTAAGTCTATTTCCTTCCCCAAGTTCAGGAAGTTCTGCTTCATTATTTTTTCACATAATTTTTCAATTTCTAGTTCTTTTTCTTCTTCACCTTCTGGCAACCCTATAATTTGGATGTTGGCCTGCTTATAGCTATCCGATAAGTTTCTGAGCCTCTCCTCATTTTCCTCACTTCTCGTTTCCTCTTTATGCACTGGCTGACTGTTTGTTCATTCCCTATGTTCCAATTTGTTGATTTGATCCCTGGTTTTCTTGCCCTCATCACTAGTTTCATATGTATTTTTGTTCATTTCAGCATGACTAGCCTTCATTCCTTCCCTGTCTTGTTTAAGATATGCTGTTAGGTCTGTAAGCATTTTTATAAGCAAAGCTCTGAACTGTGCCTCAGAAAGATTTGCTGTCTGCTGCTTCGTTAGATTAGATATTTGCTATCTCATCAGCTGCGTCACTGGGATCTCTATCATGATCTGTGCCATCCTGAACAGTTTTGTGTTTACCTTTGCTTCTTGGGCAGGGCTGTCACACCTCCTACGCAATAGGGGGCAGAGCCCCGTGCACTCATCACAACCAGGAGACCCTTATCACCACGCTGTGGAGTTTTCTGTGGGGGTGGGGGTCCAAGATAGATTTCTGCTATTCTCTCTCTGCTGAGAGATGGGGAGACTCCTCCTCCACCCCACCTCCTCTGGGCCTCACAGTCCAAGGCAATGGAGGTCTGCTTTCCTTGGCTTTGGAATTGCCAGCTGACGGGTCTGGTCTGCAGCTAGGGGTGCTCCCCAGGTGTTTCTAGCCTCCCCTTTAATATGGGTGTCTGTGTTTACTGCTGTCCTGCCACCCATCGCTGCTGCTGACACAGACAACACAGCTTGACCTCTCCTCCCCAGCTTTGCCCCTTCTACCTGTTCAGATGAGCACCACTTTATAACTTTATACGTTGGACTTCCATTTATTTTCTGGAACTTCTGGTTATTTCTAGTTTTGCGGTAGTTGTATTCCTTCTTAGTTGTGGAGGGAGACTGAGTGTGTCAGTCTAGGCCTCCATCTTGGCTGGAAGTCTCCTGTGTTTTTGTCTCCTTATCTTGACAGGCTCCTGTCTTTGTTTGCCTCTGTGTCTTAGGTAGAGCTGTCTCTCCTGTTATGTTGTAAGGGGTGGAGCCTTAGGTTTCTGGTCAGTAGAAGGCAACCGGTTTCACCATGATTTGACACTGTATGTGGGGGAGGGATCTGAGAGGGAACAATATTGCTTGCTCAGCACTCGCCCTTTTTCCAGGCACTTCTCCCACTTTTTATGGGACTGGCGCCTCTCTGGTTGTTGCCCTGGCTGTCGTTCCCGGAGTGGGTGGGTCTGCAGATATTCTAGGACTGTGGGGGCCCTTTAAACAAGCAGACTCTGCTGAGAGACTGGCAGTTTCTGCCTCCACTCCAACACTCACTGATTTGCACAGTCAGGCAATGAGGCTTTATTTTCCCTGATGCTGGGACTGTGAGCTGGGTCGTCTGGTCTGGTGCTGGAATTGCTCCTCAGGTGTCCCTCCTGACTTTTTAAGACATGTGACTGCACTTTCTGGCAATCTGCCGCTGCCACCACCACTGCTGCCATCACACCGTGTACTCTCTGCCCAGCTCTGCCCCTCCTACCTGTCTGGATGAGTATTTCTTTTTTATATCTTTGTTGGACTTCCATGCAGCTTGATTTTCTGGAACTTCTGGTTGTCTCTAGTTTTGAAGTAGTTGTATTTCTTCTTAGTTGTGATGGGAGGCACAGCATGTCTGTCTAGGTCTCCATCTTGGCCGGAAGTCTCAAAAATTTTAAGTACATACTGTTTATTATCAAAACAAAAATTAGAATATTTAGATAATGAATCTATTAAAACAATTATAAGATTTGTATGCTATATGCTGAAAATTTAAAAGCACAAATGAAAGAAATCATAGAACTAAATAAATGAAGAAACTATGTGCTCATGAATTGGAAGAGTCAGTATAGTAAAAATATCAATTATTCTCAAATTGATCCATAGGTATAATGCAATTTCTATCAAAATCCCAACAATATTTTTTGCAGATATAATCAAGCTTATTCTAAAAACTGTATGAAAAAGTAAAGGCACTAGAATGGCTAAAAAGAATAAAGTGAGAGGAATCACTATTCCTATTTTTAAAACTTCCTGTATAGGTACAGTAAGCAGGACATTGTGGTATTGGCTGACGGATAGACACTTAGATCAATGGAACAGAATACAAAATTCCGGGAGCAGTTCAATACAAATATCCCCTATAGGTTTTTAAGTTTATTTTTAAAACATGTAGTGTAAATTTCAGTGATTTTAGTATACTTGCATAGTTGTGCAACCATAACTATTATCTAATTCTAGAACATTTTCATTAACCTAAAAAGAAATCATGTACTCATTAGCAGTTATTTTCCATACCTCCATTCCCTATCCCCTAGGCCCTGAAATTGATTAATCTACGTTCCATCTGTATGGACTTACTCTGAACATTTCATATAAATGGACTTTTACAATATATGGCCTTTTCACTTCATATTATGTTTTCAAGGTTCACCCATGTTGTAGCGTGTATTAGTACTTCATTCCTTTCTATGGCTCAATAAAACTCAATATTGTTTATCCATTTATCAGTTGATAGACATGTGGGTTTTCACTTTTGAATATTATGAATAATGCTGCTATGAATATCTATATACAAGGTTTTTTTTTGTTTTTGTTTTTTTTAATGTGTTTTATTGATTATAGTGTTACATTTGTCCCAATTTCCCTTCCCTCTGCTCCCCTCTACCCAGTGGCCTCCCTCCCTCCTCTTGTCCCCCCCTTTTAGTCCACGTCCATTGGTTGTGCATATAGTTCTTCTCAACCTCTCTCTGTCTATTCCATTCCCTCCTACTATGCTTCTTAATTCCTATACCATCTCCCTTCCTCTCCCCCTTCCCCCTCCCTGCTGACCTCCCCCCAATATGCTTCCCATACCTATAGTTCATTTTCCACTCTCATTGTCTATTTAGTTTGCCTTTGTTTCAATTCCCTAGCTTCTGTTGTTGTTTCTTGTGATGCAGTTTTCATTTTAGGGTTCATAGTTTTGATCCTCCTTTTTCTAAACCAGTCCCTTTAACATCTCATATAATAGTGGTTTGGCTCTAATGAACACTTTCAGTTTTATTTTGTCCTGGAAACACTTTCTCTGCCCTTCTATTCTGAATGAAAGCTTCGCTGGATAAAGTATTCGTGGTTGTAGGTTTTGGATTTTCATTACTTTGAATATTTCTTGCCAGTCCCTTCTTGCCTGCAGGGTCTCCCTTGAGAAGTCAGCTGATAGTCTAATTGGGACCCCTTTGTACATGATTCTTTTCTTCTCTCTTGCTGCTTTTAAGATTCTCTCTTTATCTTTAACTTTTGACATTTTGATTATAATGTGTCTTGGAGTGGTTCTCCCTGGGTCCAGTTTTTCTGGAACTCTCTGTGCTTCCTGGACCTGTATATCTATTTCCTTCCCCAAGTTTGGGAAGTTCTCCTTTATTATATTTTCACTTAATTTTTCAATTTCTAGTTCTTCTTCTTCACCCTCTGGCAATCCGATAATCTGTATGTTTGATCTCTTATAGCTGTCCCAGAGGTTTCTGATCCTCTCCTCATTATCCTCACTTCTTATGTCCTCTCTCTGCACTGGTTGACTGTTTGTTCCTTCTCTATGTTCTGGTTTGTTGATTTGAACTCTGGATTTTATTTCCTCACCATCTGTCTCGTATGTGGTTTTGTTCCTTTCAGTATGAGTGTTTTTCAATTCTTTCTCATCTTTTTCCAGATCTTTTGTTAATTCTGTAAGCCACCTGATAACAATGGCCCTGAACTGAGCCTATGACAGATTTCTTATTTGTTCATCTGTCAGGTTCTTCATCTGTTGCCTGGTGAGTTGCGCCACCGGGATTTCTATAGTTGTCTGCCTCATTTTGACAGATGCGTTTTGTTTTCTTGGGCCGGCTATAGGGGGCAGTGTCTGTGTACTCATTACAACCCAGCGACCAGCGGCGATCCGCGACCTTTTTCGCTGTGCTGTGGCCCTTTGTCGTCACTACCCAGTGACCAGCGGCAGTCCAGCAACCTTTCTCGCCGTGCTGTGGCGCTTTGTCGTCACTGCCCAGCGACCAATGGCGATCTGCAACCTATTTCGCAGCGCTGTGGCGCTTTGTGTGGGGGCGGGGGTCCAAGATGGATTCCCACAGTTATTCCGCTAGGAGACCAGGATCCGTCCTCCCGCCCTCTGGGCCTCACTGTTCGGGGCGATGTGGTGGCTGCTTCTCCCAGCATTGGGGTCGAGAGCTGCCGAGGTTCGACTGCAGTCGGGATTGTTCTCCTTGCCGCTGTCCCTGGTGCTACCGCAGACAGCACCGCCTACTTTCGCTCTTCTTACCTGCCCAAATGGTGCCGCTGGTTTATAACTTCATACGTTGGGCTTCCGTGTAGTTTTATTTTCTGGAATTTCTAGTTATCTTTTGTTTTGAAGTAGTTGTATTCCTCTCTAGTTGTAGAGGGAGACTGAGTGTGTCTGTCTAAGCCTCCATCTTGGCCGGAAGATTATATACAAGTTTTATGTGGACATACATTTTCAATTCTCTTGGGTATAGAAGTAAAATTTCTGGGTCATATGATAACTTTTTGAAGAACTGCCAAACTGCATTCCAAAACATCTGCATCATTGTACCTTTCCACCAGCAATGTATGAATGTTCTAATTTTGTCACATCTTTGTGAACACTTATTTTTAGTTTTAAAAAATATAGCCATCCTAGCGGGTATGAACTAGTATCTTATTGTGGATTTGATTTGCATTTCCCTGATAACAAATGATGTTGAGCAACTCTTCATGTGTTTATTGGCCATTTGTATATCTTCTTTGGAGAAATATTTACTCAGATCATTTACCCACTTTTAAATGGGTAATTTGTCTTTTTTATTCTTTATGTATTTTAGATAGAAGTCCCAGATCAGATATATTTGCAAATATTTTATCCTATTCTTTGGATTTTAAAAACTTTCTTGATAGGGTTATTTTTTTAACAAATGCATTGGTTGTACTTTGAAAGTGTAAAAGTTAAACAGATTAAAAAGCTTAGTTCCTTCTTTTGTAAGAGATGTGGCAGATCATAAGCAGAGAAAGACATCTATCTCACTGTTGTAATTTTAAAACAAACAAAAACGATTATGCAAAAACAAAGGCTTTTGACAAAATGGCTGCACTAATGTATAAGCTCTCATCTTACCTCACAGATAATGAAGTAGGTACACCTGAGTTGCGAATAATAATATATGACCAGAATGATAAGAATCCTAAGAACACAGAGTTCTTCTCTCCTTCATTCCAGAAAGGGAAAGTTTCAAATTGGTCTCCTATTTGATTCTCCCAGATTGAATTTCATATTGCAAACATAATTCCCAAGCATACCAGAAACTAAAAAACCTGAAATAAAAATAGAAGCCTGGTTAAATTTAAATTGAACTCAAAGCTAGTCATATCAATAAAATCTAATAACACTTCTAACTCCAAAAAATTGTCATTTGAAAAACAAGTTATACAAAGCTCTTCTTACTTATAATCATATGAGTAAAATTTAACATTATTATGTAGGGAACTCAGCTAAATATTTTACATACATATTCTAAATTCTGCCATTGACTCTGAGATAAGAATAACCATTTTCACACTTTACTGGTCAAAAACAACACAAAATAAGATGGAAGCACAGAAAAATGATATAACCTCTCCATGGTCACAAAGCTAATAACTTTAATTCCTTGATTCATAATGAGTGCATATATTTAAGTAGCTTAAGTAAAGAAGATCATATGTCCTGATGTGCCCTCATTAACCCCAGTTTACATCTATTGTCCAGATGTAATTTTCATAGCGCTCCCCCATTCCATCTTCAAAAGTATACTGTTTAAATGAAAATTATATGATCACCCAAGACACAAATGCATAAGGAAGAAAATATCTTATAGTGTTTTTTTAAGTATTTTTATTATACATTATTGTATTCTTTCCATTGCCATTTATCCCTGCTTACATCCTCTTCCATCTCTACCCACCCCTTCTCTTCCTTGCCACCCCTAAAATTGCCTGTGAGTCCTTTCTCTCTATTATTTTCTTTTTCTTTTTGCTCAATTCCTTCACCCCAACCATACCAAAGTTGTCAGCCTTGATAGTGTTCTTAAAACCCAAAAGTTTTTAGATATGATGAAATCTCATTTATGTATTTGTTCTTTGGTCATTTAATCAAATGAAACCATTGCCTAATCTAAGATCATGGACATCTATGCCTGTTTTCTTTTAGAGTTTTTTTAGTTTTATCTCTTACATTTAGATCTTTGATCCATTTTGTTTATGTGAATGGTATGAGTTAAGGGTCCAACTGCATTATTCTGCTTCTCTATATTCAGTTGTTTCAGCACTATTTGTTAAAAAGATGATTCTGTCCCCAATGAAGGATCTTGGCACCCTTGTTGAAAATCTGTTGGCCATAAATACCTGATTTTTAATGGAAAGTGATATTCATATTAAAATTATATAGCAACCCAATCACGTTCTTATTAAATAAATAGAATAGAATATGCTATTTTTTTTCAAAAATTTCCTCCTACGAACTCTTTCTCTGGAGTTTGTAGAATACTAAAATGAGAGAGTAAACCAAGAAAGAGGAAGACACAGTATAAAGTCCAGAAAACAGATTATCCAGTTCCTAGGAGGTCAGTCATGTTCTAGGTTGAGATAACTGGCCTGATTTGTAGCAGGGGAACTGAGAGCTGTGAGAGGGCAATCTTCAGGGATAATATGGAACTGCAGATTTTAGATGGGTTGGAGTGTTTGGAAAAAGTATTGATAGGTATTCTACAGAACTGTTAGAACACCTGGATAAAAATAACATTAGAAATATAGCAAGCTCAAAAAATGAAATATTGAAGCAGTTATTAATGTCAGAAAAAAAATCAAAAGACTAACAATAATATGCTAAGACTAACTAAAGACTAATGATAATTAACTTCTTTGCTAAGCAGTGAACAATAATTACTTAGTCATAATCATGTAAACTTGGCTACTGATTTAACCAAGAATTGTGATAAAAGGATTGAGAGAAATGAAGGATATGGGGTTGAGGGGGAAATATAGTATAAGAAAGCTAAATTCTCAACTATTTTAGATAAAAGTCAATAGATAACATCTAAAATGGCTACTAGGTGTTTAGGTATATTATTTAATTATATAATGTATAGACCATAAGATACAGCTAAAACCATAGAAAGGCATTGTTTCTTATGAGAGTAGTGGCAAGCAGTGGAGCAAGGAACTGCTGTTATTTGCTACCAACTGTGCCTCATTATTATTTTAACTTCGTTTATGTGTTATTATACTATGAGAAAAAAATATTGTTCTTTAATCCACAAGAAAGCAGGAAACACAAAGAGATCACCACCTTATAACATGGGCTAGCTGCAAACTTAAAACTTCACTTTTGGTTACCTGAGCTTGGCCTCTACGTGAGTGAAGTAGGTGGCAGAGAGGACAGGGTCTTGAGCCTTCTAGATGCCAACCTCTGATGATGTGAATTATGCGTGCAGGTGGCTTTCAACTGGCCAGCTAATTTCTGCAATATAGGAAATGACTGTAATTTCTGTTTCTGCATCTGGCCTCAAAAGAGAAAGTGGCCCCAATTGCCTATTGAATTTATGGAGATGAGATCTCAAGTGTCTTAGGATAATTGTTGGATAGAGGGACAGGCTTTGCCAGAAAAGCAATTTTAGTACTTCCCCCTCTCATAAGGTACTTTGAAACAATTTTTTCCATTTGAAAAATTTTAAGTACTCTATCTTAAGAACTCCTTTCTCGCCAGTGACAAGCTTCTTTTTGTTAATGCATTTTAGCTCCAATTTTAGTTTATAAGTACACTAATAAAACGGGTTCGGCATAGCAAGCTTCCTTTTTTAATTACCCTGCTTTATTGTTATCTGTTTGTCTTCCTACCTATGTCACACATACAGCTCCTGTTCTTGATCATTATGTTTCTGCACCTCTTTTTCTGTTACTCATCTCTTCTTTCTCATCGCCTCCCTAAACCTCTTTTTTTCTGTGTGGTAGTGGTTTTGCTTCACACGCCCACATTTTTCTTCCCATTGTCCATTCATTTAAGAAGTATTCATCAAGCAGCTATAATATGCATTCAAACATGACACTGCCAGAGACACAGGCTCTTAACAATCTAATTGAGGTGACATACAGACAATTAATAGAAATAGTAATTAGCCATAGTTAATGGTGTAATGACAAAATTATTTCTATATACAATGAATGGTACAGGATTAAAAAAGGTAATATGTGCTCATTATTGGAAATTTGCAAAGTATAGAAAATATTTTAAAATGAAAATTGAGTTGGGCTGTCTAGGTTGGAATCTTATTTTTATCCTTATTAGCTCTATAACCTTGGACAAGTTGCTTAACCTCTCTGAGCCCCTTTCTTCACCAATTAAATAGGGATAATAATATTACTTCCCTACCTCAGAGGGTTAACAAAGCTTACCACAGGGCCTAGTAAATTTAAGTGCTAGTAGTTGCAGTTGTCATTACCACCACCATCAGCTTTTTGGTGTAGGACCTTCCAATCTTTTTTTCTGGTATGTATTTCATGACTCTGTATTGCTGTTTAACACATCTTTCTTTGTTTCCATTTTTTCCTAGATTATGCTTTATTTCCTAAGCTAATTAATGTTAATTCCCATTCCTGTAATTGTTTCTCTAATTTCACATTTTTCTTTATGCCTACAACTATTCTTTTTTTTTTTCCTTCCATCATTTGGCAAGTAGTCAGACAGGCAAGAAATATTTACTGAGCTGCTACAAAGTACAGGTACTCTGTTAAGTCTCAAGATTAGAAATAGAAAGTGAAGAAATTCATTCTTTTTCCATAAACTTGCTTACATAGCAAGTCTGCCCTGACATTGGAAATGGGAACTGGGCTCTGGACCATAGCTCTGTCACTTTTCAGCTAGTGTGAGCCCTAGAAGCCTCACTTTCTCATTTGTACAAATGGATAGATGAAGGCCCACCTTACATATATCATTAGGCTGTGGATTGTGAATGTCAATGAGCTTTGTAAATTAGACATAAGGAAAACATTGCAAGTATTCAGGTTTAGGGAGAAATTGGTTTCTACCTTCTTTATTAAGTGAGCAGTGAAACTGGTTTATATTTCTTTTTAATAAAATTTTAATTAGTCTTTTTGCCTTCACTAATTTTGTCAAGAATAGGTGAATCTTTTATCAGAATTACCCTCAAGCTAAACTGCTTTAATATTCTAAGTCAGATAAACATTTGGTGTTACGCATACTGTTATTATAGAAATGAAAATGCTGCCCTTTGCATAGAATATCTGGAAAACACTCCCCAACCCCCAGCTGCT
Source organism: Furipterus horrens (assembly GCF_987537825.1). Lineage (NCBI taxonomy): Eukaryota > Metazoa > Chordata > Mammalia > Chiroptera > Furipteridae > Furipterus > Furipterus horrens. Next base: position 18,283,611 of record NW_028327187.1, on the reverse strand, counting down.
TGTCTTCCATAGACAGTTGGAATTCACTAGCTCTTGGCCTGGACTGAAGAACTGATCTATTATTTAGATTAAAGATTCATTTTCTGAGACATTTTAAAAACAGAAAGACCAAGTTAAATCAACATTAGCTTGGGTCTTGCAAGACTTAAAAATTAACTATTTTCCTCAGGATTTGAGAAAACCAAATAAAATTCCCTCATTATTTTTGTCAACATCAAAAATAAAATACTGGGAGGTTATAAAACAAGCAAGGCAGAGTTGATAATCATTGAATTGAAGCTGGGTAATTGGTCATGGGGTTCATTATACTTTTCTCTTTTGTGTATTTTTGAACTTGACATAACGAAAAATAAAAACAAAAGAAATTAAAACAATAAGACCATAGTCAGTTTGTTGCAGTTTGTTTCCACAGGAATTTTTATGACCTAAGAATTTTGATATGTTAATTGGGAAATCTACAAAATCACATAATATTTTGAAATTTTCCAGCCACTTCAGATTTGTGTTTATACAAGAAACCCTGTGGAATGAATGATTACTTTTTATTATTGCCACGCAGACAAGGAAAGTTTGTGGCTAACTGACTTGCCTAAAGTCAAATAACTACCTAGCCCTAGAAGACAGACTAGAAGAAGCCAGGCTTCCTGGCTGCTGTGCTGGAACTCATATTACATAAATGTCAGAGAGACAATAAACTTGAATAAGCCTTTAAATAATTGCTGGAATATTTTGTTAATGTGATGCCGGCATATTTTATATATAGAATTTCAAGTTCATAAGGCCTGATGATGGATGAGGGGATGAGAACCTGCCATTAACCAAGCCAGGTACTGTTTGAGGTGTTTTATATTCACTTAATTTTCCCCAAATCTTTAGGCTTAAATCCTGGCTCCTTCAACTCACTAGCTGTGGGAACTTGAACAAGTTATATGAAATCTATAGACCTCAATTTCCTCATCTGTGAAAAGGGGGTGATAATACCTACTTAACTGGGGTTAATGAGATAATGTATATAAAGTGTTTAACACAGTGCCTAGAATATATTAAAATTATTAAAAAGATATTAAAATAAAAGCCACAATGAGGCTGCCTATAGGATTCAGGAGAGAGCACAGATCATTTAGAGAACTGTCAACTGTCTAGTATGGCTGTCTTCAAACTTGCTCTTCATGTGTTCTATTCTCACTCTATAGTTTGATAGCCACCTTTAAAAAAAAGTAACAGACATGATTATGTCAATTTTTCACTCAAAACTCTGAAATGGCTCCCTATAACCACTCAACACTCCAGTATCATTTTGTCAACTGAAAGCACACCATTCCAAAGTTTACTGCCAAATTTGAAACCTTGCAACTCTGTAGAGCATGACAATGCTGTATGAAATATATGCTGGTGATAATTTAATAATTCAATAAAGTAGGGAAGAGCAATTCAGTAAGTGGTGATATTTAAAAATATATCCTCAATTTCTGAAAAGTATATTTTATTGATTATGCTGTTACAGTTGTCCCAATTTCTTTTCCATTTTCTCCCCTCCGCCCAGTACCCCCCTTCCCTCCAGCAATTCTCCCCTTAGTTCATGTCCATGAGTTGTGCATGCAACTTCTTTGGCTTCACCCTTTCCTGTACTATTCCTTTTTTTAAAGTATATTTTATTGATTATGTTGTTACAATTGTCTCAATTTCTTTCCCCTTTGCTCCCCTCTACCCAGTACCCCCCTTCCCTCCAACAATCCCACCCCCCTTAGTTCATGTCCATGGGTTGTGTATATAAGTTCTTTGGCTTCACCCTTTCCTATATTATTCTTAATTTCCCCTGTCTATTTTGTACCAACCGATTATGCTTCTTAATCCCTGCACCATTTCCCCATTTCTCCCCCTTCCCTCTCCCAGCTGATAATCCTGCAAATGATCCCTATGTCTATGATTCTGTTCCTGTTCTTGTTGTTTGCTTAGTTTGTTTTTGTTTTTATGTTTTGGTTCAGTTGTTGATAGTTGTGAGTTTGTTGTCATTTTAATGTTCATAGTGTTGATCTTCTTTTTCTTAAGTAAGTCATTTTAACATTTCATATAATAATGTCTTGGTGATGATGAACTCCTTTAGCTTGACCTTGTCTGGGAAGCACTTTATCTACCCTTACATTCTAAATGATAGCTTTGCTGGATAGAGTAATCTTGGTTGTAGGTCCTTGCTTTTCATCACATTGAATACTTCTTGCCAGTTCCTTCTTGCCTGCAAAGTTTCTTTTGAGAAATCAGCTGACCATCTTATAGGCACCCCTTTGTAGGTAACTCTCTGCTTTTTTCTTGCTGCTTTTAAGATTCTCACTTTATCTTGAACATTTGGCATTTTATTTTTTATTTTTTTTATTTTTTTTAAATTTTTAAAATTATTTATTTATTTTTAAAAATTATATTTTGATTATGCTATTACAGTTGTTTTGGTTTTTTCCCTTTTGGCCCTGCCTACACCCAGCACCCCACACTCCGTCAGGCAATCCCCCAATCATTGTTCATAACCATGGGTCATGCATATAAATTCTTTGGGTAATCCATTTCCTATATTGTACTTGACATCCCCATGGCTATTCTCTAACTATCTATCTGTACTTTTTAACCCCCCCCAATCTTCATCCACCCTCCCACCCCCAATCTGGCAACCATCAAAATGCTCTTCATATCCATGATTCTGTTTCTGTTCTTGTTTGCTTAGTTTGTTTTTTAAATTCAATTGTTGATAGATATGTATTTTTGCCATTTTATAGTTTATGAACTCCTTTAGTTTTTTTCTTGTCTGGGAAATTATTTAACTGCCCTTCAATTCTAAGTGATATATTCACAGCAATCTTGGCTGTAGGTCCCTGCTTTTCATCAGTTTGAATATTTCTAGCCAATCCTTTCTAGCCTGCAAAGTTTCTTTTGAGAAATAGGCTAAGAGTCTTATGGGAACTCCCCTGTAGGTAACTAACTTCTTTTTCTTTCTGCTTTTAAGATTCTCTCTTTATCTTTAATCTTTGGCATTTTAATTATAATGTGTCTAGCTTGTGTGGGACTCTCTGTGCTTCCTGGACTTGTATGTCTGTTTCCTTCACCAAATTTGGGAAGTTTTCCTCCATTATTTTTTTCATATAAGCTTTCGATTTTTTGCTCTTCTTCTTCTTCTGGCACCCCTATGATTCGGATGTTGGCACATTTAAAGTTGTTCCAGAGGTTCCTAAACCTCTACTCATTTTTAAAAATTTTTGTTTCCTTCTCCTGTACTGGTTGCTGCTTTTTTCTTCCTTATAGCCCAAATCATTAATTTGAACCCTAGTTTCCTTCTCTTCACCATTGGTTTTGTGTGGATTTTCCTTCATTTCATTTAGCATAGCCTTCACTTCTTTCCTTATGCATCTGCCATACTTAAGCAAATCTGTTAAGTCTGTGAGCATCTTTATTACCAGTGTTTTGAACTCTTCATCTGTTAGGTTGGCTATCTCCTCATCGCTTAGTTCTCCCACTGGGACCTTGATCCATTCCCCCTTTTAGGCCATACTTCTCTGTATCCTCATCTTGAGAGGCTCCTGTGTTTGTTTGCCTCTGTGTCTTAGGTAGAGCTGTCGCTCCTGTTACATTGTAAGGGGCGGAGCCTTAGGTATTCGTCAGTACAGGGTGACTCGTTTCACCATGTTGTGGCACTGTGTGTGGGTGAGGGGTCTGAGAGGGAACAATGCCACTTGCCCAGCACTCACCCCTTTTCCAGGCACTTCTCCCACTTCTGTTTGGGCCTGGCACCTCTATAGCTGTTGCCCTGGTTGTTATTCCCAGAGTGGGTGGGTCTGAGGGCTTTCTAGGACTTTGGGGCACTTTAAACAAGAGGACTCTGCTGAGATACCAGAAGTTTCCCCCTCTTCCCCAAGCCCCACTGGTCTGCACAGTCAGAAGCAATGAGGCTTTATTGTCCCCAGTGCTGGAACCATGAGCTGTGTGGTCTGGTGCTGGAAGCACTTACCCCCCAAGTGTCCCTTTTGACTTTTTAAAATATTTGACTGAGCCTTCTGCCAGCCTGTTGCTGCCACCGCTGCTGCCACCACCACACCGAGTTCTTTCCACCCTGGCTCTGGTTCTCCTACCTGTCTGGATGAGTATTTCTTCTTTATATCTTTGTTTGTTGGACTTCCATGTACCTCGGGTTTCTGGAACTTCTGGTTGTCTCTAGTTTTGAGGTAGTTGTATTCCTTCTTAGTTGTGGAGGGAGGCACAATGTGTCTGTCTACCCCTCCATCTTGGCCAGATGTCCTCCTGTGCTATTAACACCCCCCTGTATATTTTGAACCTATCAATTATGCTTCTTAATCCCTGCACCATTTCCCCCTTTCTCTCCCTTCACCCTCTCAGACGATAACACTCTAAATGATCCCAGTACCTATGATTCTATTCCTATTCTGATTATTTGCTTAGTTTTTTTTTTTCCGATTCTGTTAATAGTTATGCGTTTTTTATCATTCTAATGTTCATAGTTTTGATCTTCTTTTTAAAAAATAAGTCCCTTTAACATTTCATATAATAGTGGCTTGGTGATAATGAACTCCTTAAGCTTTACCTTGTCTGGGAAGCACTATATCTGTCCTTCCACTCTAAATGATAGCTTTGATGGATAGAGTAATCCATCAAGTAGGTCCTTGCTTTTCATCACTTTGAATACTTCTTGTCAGTCCTTTCTTGCCTGCAATGCTTATTTTGAAAAATAAGCTGATAGTATTTTTTTTCTTTTTTTCCCCCTTTGTCCTCTCTGCCCAGTACCCCTCTTCCCTCCAGCAATCCCACCCCCACTTAGTTCATGTCCATGGGTCATGCATATAAGTTCTTTGGCTTCACTCTTTTCTATATTATTCTTAACTTTTCCCATCTATTTTGCACCAACCAATTATGCTTCTTAATCCTTGTACCATTTCCCCATTTCTTCCCCTACTTCCTTCCAGTTGATAACCCTCCAAATGATCCCCATACCTATGATTCTGTTCCTATTCTGGTTCGCTTAGTTGGATTTTGTTCTTATTTTTTAGATTCAGTTGTTGATAGTTATGAGTTTGTTGTCATTTTAATGTTCATAGTTTTGATCTTCTTTTTCTTAAGTAAGTCCCTTTGACATTTTATATAATAATGCTTGCTGATGATGAGCTCTTTTAGCTTTACCTTGTCTGGGAAGCACTTCATCTGTCCTTCCATTCTAAATTATAGCTTTACTGGATAGAGTAATCTTGATTGTAGGTCAGCTGATAGTCTTATAGGCACTCCTTTGTAGGTAACTCTCTTCTCTTGCTGCTTTTAAGGTTCTCTTTTGGTCTTTAACCTTTGGCATTTTAATTATGATGTGTCTTGGTGTGGTCCTCTTTGGGTCTAGCTTGTTTCGGATTCTCTGTGCTTCCTGGACTTGTATGGCTACTTCCTTTACCAAATTAGGGACATTTTCCTTCATTATTTTTTCACATAAGTTTTCAATTTCTTGTTCTTTTTATTCTCCTTCTGGCACCCCTATGATTTGGATGTTGGAATGTTTAAAGTTGTCCCAGAGGTTCCTAGGTCTGTCCCCATTTTTTTTTTTCAATTCCTGTTTCTTTATTTTGTACTGCTTGACTTTACTTCTTCCTTATGTTCCAAATAATTGATTTGGACCCTGGATTTCTTCCCTTTACCACTGGTTTCATGTGAATTTTCTTTTATTTCACTTAGCATAGCCTTCATTTCTTCCCTGTCTTAGTTAATCTTCTCTGTCAAGTCTGTGAACATCATTATTATCAATGTTTTGAACTGTGCATCTGTTAGGTTGGCTATCTCATCACTCAGTTCTCCCACTGGGACCTTGATATGCTCCCTCCTTCGCTCCATACTTCTCTGTCTCCTCAACTTGACAGCCTTCTGTGTTTGCCTCTGTGTCTTAGGTAGAGCTCTGTCACGTTGTAAGGCGTGGCACCTTAGGTATTCATTCGTGTAGGGGCATCCTGTTTCACAATGTTGTGGTGTTGTATGTGGGGGAGGGGTCTGAGAGAGAACAATGCTGCCTGCTCTACACTCATCTCCTTTCCCCTAACTAAACGGACTCTGCTGAGGGGAAGGCAGTTTCTTGCTCTGTCCCAACCCCCACTGGTTTTCGCAGTCAGAGCATATGGCTTTATTTTTCCCCAGTGCTGGAACCGTGAGCTGTCTGGTCTGGTCTGGTCTGGGACCGTGATAGTTCCTCAGATTTCTTTCCTGACTTATTTTTTCATTTTTTATTGTTGTTCTATTACATTTGTCCCATTTTCCCCCCAATGCTCTCTCCTGCCTCTCCCCAACCCCCCTCCCACCATCAATCCCCACCCTGTTGTCCATGTCCATGGGTAATTTCCATTAGTTCCTTGATTAGGCCCTTCCCCTTCTTTTCCCTCTTCTCATCCTCCCCCCTCCCCTCTGGTCACTGTCAGTCTGTTCCTTGTTTCCATGCCCCTGGTTCTATTGTGCTCATTTGTTTGTTCTGTTCCTTAGGTTCCTGTATTACGTGAGATCATATGGTATTTTTCTTTCACCACCTGGCTTATTTCACTAAGCATAATAGTCTTCAGTTCCATCCATGTTGCAGCAAAAGGTAGGAGTTCCTTCTTTATTTCCATTGTGTAAATGTACCACAGTTTTTGATCCACTCATCTCCAGATGGGCACTTAGGCTATTTCCAGCACTTGGCTTTTGTAAATAGCGGTGTTATGAACATAGAGGTGCATGGGTTCTTTTGAATTGATGTTTCAGGATTCTTCAGGTACAATCCTACCAGTGGAATTGCTGGATCAAAAGGCAGTTCCATTTTTAGTTTTTTGAGGAAATTCATTCTGTTTTCCATAGTGGCTGCACCAGTCTTACTTTTATAATGTGTGACTCTGTTTTCTACTGGCTGGCCCCAGCCACTGTGCTGACACCGCTGCCAGTGCTGCCGCTGCCACTGGTGCAGCTGCCACTGGTGCCATTGTCCGTGCTGCCACCACCAGTGCTGCTGGTGCTGGTGCTGGTGCAGCCTCCACCCATGCCACCACACAGCATCCTCTCTGCCTCACCTCCACCCCTTCTACCTGTCTGGATAAGTATTTCTTCTTGATGTCTTTGTTGGACTTCCCTTCAGTTCTATTTTCTAGAACTTCTGGTTGTTTTTTATAGTTTTGATGTACATGTATGCCTTCTTAGTTGTGGAGGGAGACACAGCATGTATACCTACACCTCCATATTGGCCAGAAGTTCTATCCTCACTTCTTATATTTAACATCAAAATAAATTTCAGGTGAATCAAAAAATAAAACCATAAAAATGCTGATCAAAATTAAAAACATAAAAATGTAAATATCACACTTATTTATAGAGAAGGATGTGATAAGCTTAAAAACAATTGGAGAAAAATTATAGGTACCTAGGAATAAATTTACCAAGCTGGTAAAAGACTTGTACTTGGAAAACTATAAGACACTGAAGAAAGAATATGAGGTAGATACAAATAAGTGGAAGTATATGTTGTGTTCATGTATTGGAGGAATCAACATCATTAAAATGTTGATACTACCCAAAGCAATCTACACATTCAATGCAATTCCTATTAAAATACCAATGGCATATTCCACAAAACTAAAACAAATATTCCAAAAATCTGTACGGACCCAAAAAAGACCCTGAATAGTCTCAGCAATTTAGAGAAAAAAGAACGATACCTGACATCAAACTATACTACAAGGCCACTGTAACCGAGACAGTTTGGTATGGGCATAAGAACAGATACATAGATTAATGGAACAGAATAGAGAGCCTGGAAATAAACCCAGGTCTCTATGGTCATTAATATTTGACAAAGGGGGCACAAGCATACAATGGAGTAGAAATAATCTCTTCAACAAATGGTGTTGGGAGAACTGGAATGGTACCTTTCAAAAAATGAAACTAGACCACCATCTTATGCCATACACAAGTATAAACACTTGGAGAAAAATCATAAAAGAAATTATTAAATATGACTGCGGGAGAAGGGGTGGGCTGGGTCAGGGGGGAGCAATGTGGGAAAAATGGGACAACTGTAATTGAAAAACAATAATAGAAAAAAGAAACTATTAAAATATTTGACAACATGCAATGAGAAACTTCTACATGTTGAATATAATAAAAGTACAAGCTTGGGAAACTGCCACAAATATGGGAGAACAAATATCTTTAATATCTAAAGAGCACATACAAAATAATAAGAAAATACAAAGGCTCTCAATGGGAAACTGACATTAATGAACAAGTTACAAAGGAGGAAATGTGAATGGCTAATAAACATATGAATAAATGTTAGCCTGCACTAGTAATAAATAATACTAATGGAATAACAAGAGACTCATTTTCACCAATTAATTAGGAAAGATGAAAAAAGGCAATACTCTATGTTAACTAGTGTGCCATAAGAAAGGCATTCATACTCTGATAATGGGAGGGTAAACTGATACAGTATTTTTGGAAAGCAATTTGGCAGTATGTTTCAGGAATGAAAATATAGTCCTACCCTCTCACCTGGAGTTCCACTGTTAATAGCAATCACTCCCCAGGAAATAACTTTAAGTCTGGAGAAATTTATACAAATTGATGCTTATTTGTAATAACCAAATTGTCTACTAACCTAAATGTCAGCAATGGTCATGTGGGTAAAAAATTATTGTATAATCTTAACACAGAGTATAATGCAGATATTAAAATTGTGCCCATGGTGACTATTAAATGACACACAAAGTGCATATTATATAGTGTTTGGAAATATAAAGATCACTGTACATATATCTTCTCACCTGTGGAAACAACCAAAAGGAAAAACTGTTAATGTGGTTTGTATCTTGAGAGGCAAGATTATGCTTATATTATCTATGGTAAATTTTGTTTTACAAATTTTTGACAATAGCCATGCATTTTTTTCTTATTAAAAACAAGTGTTTAGGACAGACCATGACAGACTATAAATATGAGTTATCAATATTTAACTGTTATTTATTATTACGGTGTTTGATGTCCAGCAGATGGAGCTGCATCCCTTAACATTCAACTTAAACTCTGGGAATATTAAAAACTAGGGCCACATTTTCATTTGTTTTTTTTTGTTTGAAAGATATCTCTCCTATCCTCCTCAGGGTTTTTGTAAAGCATATGTTCTTTAAAAACAAAAATGATTATGTTTAAAATCTGTTTGGAGAATTTTTTGAAACCCCTCTGAGATAATTGGAGACACCCTGGGGTGTCACAAAAAGCAGGGCTATGTAGTGAATTTGGGGAACTAGAAATTTGAGAGATTAGCTGATTGCATGGGGCCACACAAGGAGATAGGGCAAAGCCCTGACAAACAAGCTGAGGGTCCCGCTCACTGGGCTTCATTTGCTGAATAAAGGCAGGGTGAGAAGTTGAATTTTGATGTGTAAGTCCACAAGGTTAGTATTTCAACATAATTTCAGAATTGATGTTTTCATTGGTCCTCATCATACATTTAGGGTGGTGATTAAAAACCAGCTTTGGAGTTAGACCAGAATTCCAAGCCTAATTCCACAATTTCCTAGCTGTGTGACTTTGGGCAAGTCACTTCACCCCTCTGTGCCTTATCTTTCTCATTTGTAAAATAGGGATAGTAAAAAAATACTTTTTCTAGGGTTGTAAGAGTCAAAAGAGATTATGCATGTAAAAGTGTTTGGCATAGAACCTGGCACATTGTAAGTGTGAAGTAAATGTTAGCTATGATTATCAGCCATTCATTTATTCAACACACATTTTGAAACTCTGTTTGCCAAGTGTGGTCTCTGCACTGTTGAGAGAGAGAAAACCAAGACAGTCCTGACCTCCAGGAGTGTTGGAAAGGGATACCATGTGAAAGAACCAGTGTGAGAAAATTGGGGCTAGGATTTCTGGGTTTCTATCTGACCCGCATTTATTTTAAACATCAGATGAATTACTTAATCTCTGTTTTCCTCTTGGTAAAACAAGGGATTTGGAAAATATGATCTTTAAAATATCTTCCAGCTCTGAAATATTCTATAACTCTATTTCAAACACCATTACTGAATGAGATCAAATCAAATTTATTATCTTTCAACTAGATTCATATTATGCAGTTTGTTTTCCAGAAGTGCAAAATTCTCATAATTAGGTAAAGGTCCAAGGGCAAACAGAATGATTACAGCAGGGGCTGGATAAATACCCTTCTTTGAGAGGTTGGAGTAGAGAAAATCAATCTTCCAAAGATATGGAAATAGTACCTTACAAAATATTTTATTTATTACTAGTTTAATTACTGAAGAATAGAGATGGTTAATTTCCACTTTCACAAACTTTATGGGACACCGAGTGCCTTTGGTATTTTCAAATTACAATAAAATGATATTCCATTATTAGTGAATTTGTGTGTGTGTGTACATGCATGTGTATGTATGAGCATGTCTATGATTGGGAATGGGGTTTTCTTGCTCTCTTGATTTAATATACTAAAATCAATAATTGGTAAAGTTTTCTTAAAGGACCAAATAACAAATATTTTAGGCTTTGTGGGCCATATACTATATCTGTTGCTTCTGCTGCTTCTGTTGCTGCTTCTCCTCTTCCTCCTCCTCCTTCTAACCATTTAATAACATTAAAAACATTCTTAAATCCCATGGTCTACAAACATAGACTGATGATTAAATTTAGCCTGTAGGACATAGTTTGCTGACCCTCATCTTAAATAAAATCTTCAACCTCCCATCACTACTGGTTTGGTTTCATAGGATCTCTCTGTTTCCACCCTATGCCACCTCACTCAGGGCTCAGGTTGTCTCTCACTTTAGTCTCTGCTACTTGTTCTCACCTGGTTTTGTATCCTCCCTGCTTCCAATCTAATTTCCTTCTCTCTAATTCCAATGACACCCTGGCTAATAGTGCAGCTCCAGCAGAAAACATCACCCCTGAACCAAACTGGAGGTGATCTAGTCCAACGAATTGAATGCTCTATGGACAGGGACTCATCAGCACATCTGTCCCATGAAACAGTTTGCCAGGTTTCCTGGACCCACCTCCCTAACTATGGCAACAGCATGGACTTAGTTTCCACCTAGAACCAAGCTTTTCATTACATATTCATTGAATACTTACTGAGCATCAGTTTTGTGCTTGGCATTATACTATAGACTCTGAACACAGCAAAGAAAAACGTGACTGTGGTTGTGATCCTCATGGATGTTTTACAATATAATGAGGGAAGTAGACATGGAAGCATTTCTATGTGATAATGCCAGAATTTTAATGTAATATTGCAGAAGTACAAGGTGTGATGGGAGCACAGAGAAGGGCACCTAACCCAGACACGGAAGTCGGGGGAAGTGGCACCCAGAGGAAGTGATACCAAACTCTGGGTTCTAGGTAGAAAAGATATATGCAGTTCTATATTAGAGCTGATAAAGCAGTAGATACCCTAATCTCCTTAGCAAATGGGTCTTGAGTTCTGCTTAGACCTTTGCTAATAAAAATCCTGCCCAATCTAGCTTATCTATTCCTTTGGCCTGTGCTCTGGTTTCAGTCCTACTTCCTATGTTTTTTGGTTCCCATAAACACTATCTTAACAGCTCCAGCCATGCCCCCACATCTAGAACACTGACCCTAACCTAATCCTGAAGGTCCACCTCTTTCAGGTAAAGCATTTTTGCTAAAGTGATCACAGTTAAGCAGCCAGTTGGCAAGAACATATTTATCAGCTTTCAATGATTAATATTGATACCAGTAATTACTCTTTCTAGATATTACACATTTTGGCTTTTTCAGTGTGCTGGGCCAATTATAAAGGAGAAAAGAGTGGTAGAGCATCCAAGTTTAAATAGATATATTTGACACTGAACATTTTATGTTTAAATTCTGAGTCCCCAAGAAAATTGGTCAGAAAGGGTCCTCTTATTCTTCATTAAGTACAAAATGAATAAAAAGATCTCCCCCTTTTGTGCCCCACCCCTGCAGGGGCTTCTTGGGAGGTATGTCAGCCTATTCATATGTTAATTTCATAGAGCCCTCAATCTTTTCACAGAGGCCCTGTACAATGAGAGGGGAGTCTGCATATTTCAAAAGAGCAGCATATGCTCCTTAAGGTGAACGTGCAATATAACACTGCAGGGGGAATACAGTGCATTATTCTTTGCCCCTTTGCTGAGAGAGTTTACAAGCAACATTTGGAAATGGATGGCATTTTTCTATATGGAGACTAAATTTGACAGTTAACCATGATTTTTTTTTATTGAGATATTCAGGTCTTCTAAACTACTTTCCTCTTATGTAAATAAAAGAAATTAGAGAAAAGAACATTTCAATTCCTGGAAAAGTCTCAGAAGTGCCTTCCCCTGAAGCTGTTTAACTATTCTTTAGAAAATAAATTCTGCTCAGAAAAAATTCTGAGCTGCCAGGGAAGTAGACAATGTATATAACTTAATATTTGAAATCTTATTCTCTTTTTTTTCATTATTAAGCCTAATGTGTCCTATCACAAGAGTGCTTAATGTTTAGGTTATAATTTCAGATATGCAAATGAGTCATTAGTTGAGTATTTGATAATCATATTTCAAAAAACTTCTGAGAGACATTAATTGCTTCTTCTAGAATTATATTCTAGTGCTCAGTAATGACAAACACTGTATTAATTTCACATGTATTAGAAATAATGATTGAAGTAAAACCTATTTGATATAATGACCATTAGTTCAGAGCTGTTGAATGATGCTTCATGGCTTAAGATGAATAATAATGGCCCATTTTTCATTAGACAGATGTTCCATCTTATTGTAAAAAGAAGTTACGTCATTGAAATAGAAAATGTAGAAGAATTAGAATATACCTTATCACTAAACCAGATTAGCCAATTGAACAATTAATGACTGAAAAGCATTAATATTTGCAATGAACTGTGAGCTGTTTTTTATCATATTTTCTATGGTATTAATTTTGAAGAATATTTTATACAGAAAAAATTAAAAATTAGAAATCCATAATAAAATGGCTTATGTTTACATAGAGTATGAAATGATGCAGTGCCAAACCATGGTTCTGGTAAAAATAAAAAGAAAAGTTTTTAAATTTGAAAAGCACCTGTTAACAGTAGCTGTCTCCTGGATGGGTTACTGGGTGGAGGACAGAATATGGAGACTATTTTAGACTTCACTATTTTTTAACCTTTTGCATTGTGTATCATATGCACATATTACCTATTTTAAATAATTTCATTAAAAATTATAACAACAACAACAATGACTCATAACCATATATTGAAGTGGAGAGACAGCATTAGAGGCACCAATACAGGCTTTAAAGTCAGATAAAGACACACAAACCCGACACTCTATACACACAGGAGGAGTTCATTTCCCAGTTCTGCCGCTTTCTAGTTATGAGGCCTTGAGCAGATCGCTTGCCTCATGGGTATGCTAGGGGGATTTAAATGGGATTTAGTATGGCATCTGGCATATGGTAAGTGTTCGATAAATGTTGCCTCTCATTGTATGTCATACTAAAGCAGTTTTATCTAATACAATTATCCCCCTAAAATCTACTACTCTTCTTTTCACAATATCAGTATGAGAATCATAGCTTCTCCATGGTAAAATTTAGTATTTATGCATGTTTGTTTTTTTTTTTGTTTGTTTGTGTGTTTGTTTTTCAGTTATAGCCCACCACATTGCATTGGGAAAAAAAGTGGAAGAGATTAATTCCTCCCTTATTCCCTCTCTCCCTCCCTCTCTTCTTTCCTTCCTATCACAACCTTTTCCTGGGTACCTACTAAGTGCCAGACACTGTGCTAAGTGATGAGTGCATAAAAAACCTTAGAAGTCATCTATTCTAAATTTTTATTTTTAGATATTTTATTTATTTATTTTTAGAGATGTGGCAAGGGAGCGAGAAAGAGAGGGGCTGAAAATATGGGAGGAGGTGCCTTTCCGTGTTGCTGCCATTGGGGCAGGCCCTGGGTAGGACGAGGAGGGGGAAGCAGAGAACTGGCCTATGATTGAGCCAGGGGAACCCAGGGTTAGGCGAGTACAAGGGAGACCTCTGAGCTGAAGTGTGGGGGATTGCCAGCCAAATGGGTAGAAGAGATGCTAAGAGAGTACAAGGCCTATTATCAGGGTTGCCAGGTTAAGAGGATACAGTCACAGAAGAGGAAACTTCCTGAGGGCAAATCTACCAACTCTAGTGCCAGAGCCTACCCCACTTAATGGAATGACTATGAGCTTGGTTGGGGTCAACCAAACATTGGCATGAAATGAAGCTCTGGCTTGAGCAGGTTAACAGCACTGAGTTTTGGTTTTCTCATATATAAAAGGGGAATAATTATAGTACTTACCTCATAGGGTTGTTATAATTTTAGCATAATGAACAATTAAAAACTGTATAATAACAACAATAACTATCTGCTTCTCTTCAAAAGACAACCCTTTATGAAATGAGTACTTGAGGAGCCACTAGGTAGAACCTTCTGAACAGGAAGGCCAATGGTCTTTCCTGCTCCCCTTTGGAATTTCACATTTGGGCAATAGAATCATACTCTCTTCCTTATGTTTTTCAGATCATTTAAAAGTCTGAATATAATTTGCCCTATTATCGCCATGAAGCATGTAAATATTCATATACTTCCAAATATCTATGTCCAAACATTGTCTCCCAGACCGTGGTTTACACCTGAAATTGCCACAAGAGCTCTTTGGAAATTTGGATCAGAATGTGTGGTTTGGAAAATAGGCTCAGCCTTCTGAGAGGGGAGAGAAAAGCTCTAAAGAGGACAAATTGGGGATTTTGAATGGGAAGAACTTCCTGAGTGCAACCTCTTATGGATGCCTTGGGCCTGTGTTTGAGGAACTATCAGGATTTTTTCCCTCCTCCAAAGATATCAATACAAAGTTCTGGGGTATTTTGAGGAGTTGGGCATCTGAAGAACCGAGATAGGTAGGGATGTCTGCTAGAAAGTTCCAGTACTTTCTTTCTAGAAAAATAAACAATTTCAGGGGGAGGGAGGTGCAAGTTCAATTGCAGTTTATTCTTTGATGTGTACTAGTTATCAGATTGGCAATTAGTGCATTGCATTTGCTTAATGATAAAATAAATGATCTATTATTTATTTCACTAAAGACTGTGTAGTAGGATAGTCAGAAATGATCCTTTAAATAGTTAAATAGTTTACACTTTCTAGATAGTTTTACTCCTAAAATATTCTGAGAGAGAGAGAGCTCTAGAGGATATCATTTTATATTTTAAAATTTACTATGGGGCAAGAGCTTAGAGGATCTTAAGTCTTTTCTTTTGTCACCACCTCTTTGAATCTGTGACACTCTGTTACTCTGTCCAGGCATCTATCAGAGCAATTTAAAAATGTATTTAAATGGTTATTTATATGCGTGGCTTCCACAACTGCTGAGATCCTTGAGGGCAGAAGCTAGGTTTCTTTCATCTTGATCCTAGGGCTCAGTGCTGAGCCTGGCACATAGTACACACTCATAAAATGTTACATGAAAGCATACATGACATAAGGACACAAAATATTTCTAGTTCTTTAGGATAAAATAAACTATCCATCTAATAGCAAAATTGCATATCATATTTATTTTTTTTATTTTAAAATATTTCTTTTATTTTCCCACATACATTTCTTTATACCAAAAGGTTAGTTATTTTGTTTTTACTTTTTAAATGTTTTATTGTTTATGCTATTACAGTTGTCCCATTTTTTTCCCCCTTCACCCCCCGCCACCCAGTGCATCCCCCACTTCCATAGTTAATCCGCACACCATTGTCCATGTCCATAGGTCTTTTATGTATGTTCTCTGACTAATTCCTTTACCTTCTTTCAATCATGCCCCACCTCCTCCATTCCCTCTTATGGTTGTCAGTCTATTCCATAATTCCATGACTCTGGTTCTGTTTTGCTCATTAGTTTATTTCGTTCATTGTATTTCTCTTATAAGTGAGACCATATGGTATTTGTCTTTTGCCACCTGGCTTCTTTCACTTAGCATAATAGTCTCCAGTTTAATCTATGCCGTTGCAAAAGGTAGGAGTTCCTTTTTACCTGCTGCATAGTATTCCATTGTGTAAATGTACAACAGTTTTTTGATCCACTCATCTACTGGTGGGCACTTAGGCTCTTTCCAAATCTTGGTTATTGGAAATAGTACTACTATTAACATAGGGGTGCATAAATTCTTTTGAATTGGTGTTTTGGGTTCTTAGGATATATTCCCAGCAGAGGAATCACTAGGTCAAAAGGCAGTTCCATTTTTAATTTTTGAAGAAACTCCATACTTTTTCCCACAGTGGCTGCACCGGTCTGCATTCCCACCAACACAGCATAATTCCTATTAAAATACCAAGGGCATATTTCACAGATCTAGAACAAATATTCCAAAAATATATATGGAACCAAAAAAGACCCCAGATAGCCTCAACAATCTTGAGAAAGAACAAAGTTGGAGGGATCACAATACCTGACATCAAACTATACTACAAGACTCTGTAATTGAATCAGCCTAGTACTGGCATAAGAACAGACACAGAGATCAATGGAACAGAATAGAGAGCCCAGAAATAAGCCCATGTCTTAATAGTGAATTGATATTTGACAAAGGGGTCATGAGCATACAATGGAGTAAAGACAGCCTCTTCACTAAATGTTCTTGGGAAAACTAGACTGGTACATGCAAAAAAAAAAAAAAAAAAAGAGAAACTAGACTACCAACTTACACCATACACCAGAATAACTCAAAATGGATAATATAAGTTGTGATACCATAAAACTCCTAGTGGAAAATACAAGTAGTAAAATTTCATATATCTCATATAGCAATATTTTTTGCTGATATATCTCCTAGGGCAAGGGAAATAAATGGAAAAATAAACAAATGGGACTACATTCCATTAAAAAGTTTCTGCTAGGCTAAAGAAACCATCATCAAAATGAAAAGGAAATCGACCATATTGGAGAACATATTTGCCAACGGTACCTCGGACAAGGGTTTGAGCTCCAAAATATATAAAGAACTCATACAACTCAACACCAGGAAGACAAAAAATTCAATTAAAAAATGCCAAAGGACATGAACAGACACTTCTCTAAGGAGGATGTAAGATGGCCCATAGACATATGAAAAGATGCTCTATATCACCTGCCATCAGAGAGATGCATATCATGTTTAATTTTGGACAGGCCATTTATAATTTTCTCTCAGCTTGATCAGATATTATGAAGACTACAAACTTTACACCATACCAAATCAGTTTAAACTCTAGTCCCTTATACAGCATCATCTGTGACATTACCTTTCTGTCAAAGGGCAGCCAGAGGCAAAATTTTGAGCTGAATGAAGTCCATCTTCAGTATCACTGATTTCCCATTTCATTAGCCTTTAAACATGTTATTCCATCAATAAGAATTTATAGATTAAACACAGAAAGTTTTCAAATACACTTTTTCCATTTAGAACTATGGTTTGTTGCCAATTTAGCTGAGTATATAATGTCAGCTTCTCCTAAGGCTGTCCACATACTTAATTAACTTAAGTATTTGTATTAAGTAAAGTGCTCATTGTGTATACAAATCTGTGTTTTGGAGGTGCTTGATCTATGTACAAATAAAAATAGGAATCTCTTTATTATAAAATGCTCCTAGAAGTCTTAATTGTGTTTGTTTTTTAAAAACTGTAATGTTAGACTTGTGTGCATGGAAATAATTAAGGTACATCATTATTGTAGTTTAAAAGTTGTTCATGATAAGACTTATTTTGTTTTTATTGTATGTTTTTACTGAATGATCTATTCCCCATCCCAAAGCAAACATGAATAAAATTAGGTTAAATGCCAAAAAAAAAATAATAATTTATTGAGCACTTATTATGTACCTAGTATTTTACTAGACATCACAGCAAAAGATACAGAAGTCATGGACACAAGCCTAATCACCCAAAAATTTTAGGGAGAGATACATGACAAGGGACTAACTTCAGGTACTAAGTTGTTCAAGTGCAGATTTTAACTGCTGCAGGAGGTTAGAGGGAGGAGGATATTGATGACAGAGGAGTGTTCTTGGAACTCTTCTTGAAGGAAATGAGTTGGAGTTGGATCCTCAATGATGGGAAAATTTAATAAGGAAAAGGGCAAGAGGAGGTTATTACTAGGAGGGAAGTCAGTGTGAGCAAAGACAAGGAGGCAGGAATGAGTTGTTCACACCTTCAGCATAACAAAGTGGCTGCCCCATAACAGAGTACAGTGGCACCTTTGTACTCATTGTTAATTCGTTCCGGAACTCATGATGAGTGCTGAAACCGATGAGTAACAAAATGATGAAGTATTTTCTCTTACAGGGTGGCATGGTGACTCATACAAGTTCTAGCAAGTGTGACAATGAGTCCCAAGCAAGCACCAAGTGCTGAAACATTTTTTTTTCTCATCAAAATATGACAAGTGCAGGGTTTGACAAGTTCTGAAGCTGATGAGTAACAAGATATGATTGTACCTATTTGCTGGCTCAAAGTAAAGACCCGTTGAAGAGGAAGGCAGGATAGGTGAGTGGCAAGCACCCTGGCTGAGTCATGGTGGGTCTCTCAGTTCTGTTTTTAGGGATATTTCATTGATTATGCTATTACAGTTGTCCCAATTTTTCCCATTTGCCACTTTCCACCCGATACCCCCCCTTAGTCTATGTTCATGGGTCATGCATATAAGCTCTTTGGCTTCTCCATTTTCTTTACTATTCTTAGCATCCCCATGTCTACTTTGCACCTACCAATTATGCTTCTTAATCCCTGTACCTTTACCCCCATTCTCTCCTTTCCACCTCTCCAGTGATAACCCTCCATATGATCTCCATATCTATGATTCTGTTTCTGTTCTAGTTGTTTGCTTAGTTTGTTTTTGTTTTTTAGATTCGGTTGTTGATATTTCTGAGTTTGTTGTCATTTTACGGTTCATAGTTTTAATCTTCTTCTTTTTCTTAAGTAAGTTCCTTTAACATTTTGTATAATAAGGGGCTTGGTGATAATGAACTTCTTTAGCTGTACCTTGTCTGAGACACACTTTACCTATCCTTCCATTCTAAAAGATAACTTTGCTGAATAGAGTAATCTTGGTTGTAGGTGCTTGCTTTTCATTACTTTGAATATGTATTTCCTTCACCAAATTAGGGAAGTTTTCTTCCATTATTTTTTCAAATAAGTTTTCAATTTCTTTTTTTTTTCTATAATATTTTCCTTTATTTTTATTTTTTATTTTTTTGGTTTTTCAATTACAGTTGTCCCTTTCTCCCTCAATTTCTCTCAGCCACCCAACCCACCCCCTCTCCCGCAATCATATCCCACCCCGTTATCCATGTCCATGAGTCTTTTATACAGGTTCTTTGACTAAACCCTTCCCTTACTTACCCCCTTCTCTCCCTCTCCCCTTCTCCCTATTGACTGCTATTCTGCTCCTTGTCCTATTTAGTTCCTTTGTTTGTGTTGTTCTTTAGTTTCCTGTATTAGGTGATATCATATGGTATTTTTCTTTCTTTGCCTGGCTTATTTCACTAAGCATAATTCTCTCTAGTTCCATCCATGTTGTCGCAAATGGCAGGAGTTCCTTCTTTCTTTCTGCTACATAGTATTCCATTGTGTAAATGTACCACAGTTTTTTGATCCACTCATCTACAGATGGGCACTTAGGTTGTTTCCAGCACTTAGCTATTGTAAACAGTGCTGCAATGAACATAGGGGTGCATAAGTTCTTTTGAATTGGTGTTTCAAGATTCTTCGGGTATAATCCTAGTAGTGGAGTCGCTGGTTCAAAAGGCAGTTCCATTTTTAATCTTTTGAGGTAATTCCATACTGTTTTCCATAGTGGCTGCACCAGTCTGCATTCCCACCAACAGTGCAGTAGGGTTCCCATTTCTCCACATCCTCACCAGCACTTGTTGTTTGTTGATTTGTTGATGATGGCCATTCTGACTGGTGTAAAATGGTATCTCATTGTGGTCTTTATTTGCATCTCCGTGATGGCTAATGATGTTGAGCATTTTTTCATGTGTCTATGGACCTCCTGTATGTCCTCTTCAGAGAAGTGTTTGTTCAGGTCCTTTGCCCATTTTTTAATTGGGTTGTTTGTTTTCTTGATGTTGAGTCGTATAAGCTCTTTATATATTTTGGAAATCAGTCCCCTGTCTGTGATGTCATTGGCAAATATGTTTTCCCATATGGTTGGTTTCCTTTTCATCTCGCTGATGTTTTCTTTTGCTGAGCAGAAACTCTTTAGTTTGATGTAATCCCATTTATTTATTTTTTCCTTTATTTCTCTTGCTTTACGAGATGTATCCATGAAGAAATTGTTACGTGAGATATCTGATATTTTCTTGCCTATGTTTTCCTCTAGGACTTTTATGGTGTCACGGCTTACATTTAAGTCTTTGATCCATCTTGAGTATATTCTCGTGTGTGGTGTAAGTTGGTGGTCTAGTTACATTTTTTGGCAGGTCTTTATCCAGTTCTCCTAGCACCATTTGTTAAAGAGGCTCTTCTCACTCCATTTTATGTTCCTTCCTCCTCGATCAAATATTAGTTGACCATAGAGGCCTGGGTTTATTTCTGGACTCTCTATTCTGTTCCACTGATCTATATGTCTGTTCTTATGCCAGTACCAGACTGTTTTGATTACAGTGGCTTTGTAGTATTGTTTGATATCTGGTGTTGTGATTCCTCCTGCTGTGTTCTTCTGTCTCAAGATTGCTTTTGCTATTCGGGGTCTTTTTTGGTTCCATATGAATTTACGGAGTATTTCTTCTAGGTCTGTGAAATATGTCATTGTTATTTTAATAGGGATTGCATTGAATCTGAAATTGCTTTGGGTAGTATGGCCATTTTGATGATGTTGATTCTTCCCATCCAAGAACATGGTATTTGCTTCCATTTATTTGTATCTTCCTTAATTTCTTTCTTCAATGTTATGTAATTTTCAAAGTAAAGGTCTTTTATCTCTTTGGTTAAGTTTACTCCTAGGTACTTTATTTTTCTTGTTGCTATAGTAAATAGTATTTTCTTTTTTGTCTCTGTCTCTGATATTTTATTGTTGGTGTACAGAAATGCCTTAGATTTCTGTATATTTATTTTGTACCCTGCTGTTTTGCTAAATTCACTTATTATATCGAGTAGTCTTTTAGTAGAGTTTATAAGGTTTTCTAGGTATACTATCATGTCATCTGCATATAATGAAAGTTTTACTTCCTCTTTCCCAATTTGGATGCCTTTTATTTCTTTTTCTTGTCTGCTGGCTGTGGCTAGGACTTCCAATACTATGTTGAAAAGGAGTGGAGAGAGTGGACAACCTTGTCTAGTTCCTGAATTCAGGGGGAATGCTTTTAGTTTTTGTCCACTGAGTATGATGTTGGCCTCAGGCTTCTCATATATAGCCTTAATTATGTTAAGGTATACTCCTTCTATTCCCATTTTGCTGAGTGTTTTCATCATAAATGGGTGTTGTACTTTATCAAATGCTTTTTCTACATCTATTGATATGATCATGTGATTTTTGTCTTTCATTTTGTTTAGGTGATGTATTATATTTATTGATTTGCGAATATTAAACCATCCTTGCATCCCTGGAATGAAGCCCACTTGATCATGATGTATGATCTTTTTGATGTATTGCTGGATCCTGTTTGCCAATATTTTATTGAGGATTTTAGCATCTATGTTCATCAGTGATATTGGCCTGTAGTTTTCTTTCTTTGTTGTGTATTGACCTGGTTTGGGGATTAGGGTAATACTGGCTTCATAGAAAGAGTTTGGGATTTTCCCCTGTTCTTGGATTTTTTGGAACAGTTTGAGGAGGACAGAAGTTAATTCTTCCCTGAATGTTTTGTAGAATTCGCCTGTGAAGCCATCCAGTCCAGGGCTTTTGTGTGCAGGGAGATTTTGGATTACTGTTTCAATTTCCTTCTTCGTTATTGGTCTGTTGCGACATTCCACTTCTTCTTGATTCAGTTTTGGAAGGTTGTATGTTTCTAGAAATTTGTCCATTTGTTCTAGATTGTAAAATTTCTTGCCATACAGTTGTCTGTAGTAATTTTTATCATTTGTATTTCTGTGGTATCAGTCGTGATTTCTCCTCTTTCATTTCTGATTTTGTTTATTTGGGTCTTCTCTCTTTTTTTCTTGATTAGACTGGCTAGAAGCTTGTCGATTTTGTTTATTTTTTTGAAGAACGCGCTCCTAGTTTTGTTGATCTTTTGGATTGTTTGTTTAGTCTCTATGTCATTTAGTTCTGCTCTGATCTTGATGATTTTCTTCCTTCTTCTTGCCCTAGGATTTGTTTGTTGTTGTTGTTCTAGTTCTTGTAGCTTTAGGGTTAGGTTTTTTTATTTGAGATTCTTCTATCCTTTTCAGATATGCCTGTATTGCTATGAACTTCCCTCTCAGGACTGCTTTTGCTGTGTCCCACAGGTTTTGGGCTGTTGTGTGCTCATTATCATTAGTTCCTAGAAATTTCTTGATTTCTTTTTTGATATCATTGTTAATCCATTCATTATTTAATAGCATGTTATTCAATCTCCATGAGTTTGGGTGTCTTTGATTTTTTTCTCTGAGGTTGATTTCTAGTTTCAAG
The DNA here is from genome assembly GCF_987537825.1 of Furipterus horrens. Classification (NCBI taxonomy): domain Eukaryota; kingdom Metazoa; phylum Chordata; class Mammalia; order Chiroptera; family Furipteridae; genus Furipterus; species Furipterus horrens. The sequence goes on along the minus strand of NW_028327187.1, from coordinate 18,260,985 downwards.
GCATTTTGATCTGAAAAGATGCTTGATATGATTTCAATTTTCCTAAATTTGTTAAGGCTCGTTTTGTGTCCTATCATGTGGTCTATCTTTGAAAATGTCCCATGTGCCTTTGAAAATAATGTATATTTTGCTTCTTTGGGGTGGAAAGTTCTATATATATCAGTTAAGTCCATGTGGTTTAGTGTGTTGTTCAATGCCTGTATATCCTTGGTGTTTCTTTGCTTAGATTATCTGTCTATTGTTGATAATGGAGTGTTGAAGTCCCCTACTATGAGTGTGTTGTTGTTGATATCCTTTTTGTGGTCTTCTAGTATTTGCTTTATGTATTTGGGTGCTCCTATGTTGGGTGCATATATGTTTATCAATGTCATATCTTCTTGATGGATCGTACCTTTAAGTATTATGAAATGTCCTTCTTTGTCTCTTTTTATTGCCCTTGCTTTGAAATCCATTTTGTCTGATATGAGGACTGCTACCCCGGCTTTCTTTTCTGGTCCGTTTGCTTGGAATATTTTTTTATATCCCTTTACTTTCAGTCTGTGTAAATCTTTTGTTTTGAGGTGTGTTTCTTGTAGACAGCAAATATGTGGGTCCTGTTTTCTTATCCATTCCGTTACCCTATGTCTTTTAATGGGAGCATTTAATCCATTTACATTTAAGGTTATTATTGACGTGTATTTATTCATTGCCCTTTGTACCTCTGTTCCTCTCCTCTCTTGTTCTTTTCTCCTTTTTTTTTTTTTTTTTTTTTAGAACACTCCCTTTAGCATCTCTTGCAATGCTGGTTTGGTGGAGATGTATTCTTTCAGTCTTCCTTTGTCTGAGAAACTCCTTATTTCACCTTCTATTTTGAATGAGAGCCTTGTTGGGTAGAGTATTCTTGGTTGTAGGCCTTTGTTTTTCATTGCCTGAAATATTTTTGACTATTCCCTTCGGGCTTGTAATGTTTCTGTATGTTATTTGCTGTTTTTCTCTTGCTGCTTTTAGGATTCTCTCTTTGTCTTGAAGTGTTGCCATTTTAATTATTATGTGCCTTGGAGTGGGTTTTTGGGGGATCCTCTTCATTGGAACTCTCTGTGCTTCCTGAACTTGTATAAATTTTTCTCTCATCAGGTTTGGAAAATTTTCCGTCACTATTTCTCCTATCAGTTTTTCAATTCCATGCTCCTTTTCTTCTCCCTCTCTAATTCCGATGATCCTGATATTATTTCTTCTCATGCTATCCTGTAATTCCCTTACATCTTGTTCATATTTTTTCAATCTTTTTTCATTTTGCTGTATTGTCTGGGAGTTTTTCTCTACATTATCTTCTAACTCACTAATCCGATCCTCTGCTTCATTTCGTCTGCTTTTGACTGATTCTACTGTGTTTTTCAGTTCAGAGATTAAATTCTTCAATTCTTCCTGGTTCTTGTTAACAGTTTCTATGTATTTTTTTATGGTGGTGTAGTTCTCTGCAAATTCCCTGTAATTTTCTTAGAGCTGCTGGTAACTTCCTTGGAGGTTGTCATAGTTGTTTTTAAGGATGTCGAGCATATTGAGCTTCTTTATCACCATTGTTTTGAATTCCATGTCTGACATTTGGGCTATGTCTATTTCATCTATCTCTCTTTCTGAGGATTCCTCTTTTCTTTTCATTGAGGGGTTATTTTTGCGTCTTACCATGTTGGATTCTTTTTGTTTTTATTTATTTATTTATTTGTTTGTTTGTTTGTTTGTTTTGGGGGGGTATGGTCTGTTTTGACTTCCCTCCTTTGTGGTGTGAGATTCTTTATGGGAGATCTGGGGGTTTCAGTGGTGCAGTCTCTTTGATATCCTGAGCCTGATGTTCTTGAGTTACTCTTTATGTCGTTTGTTTATGCTGTCTGGTTATATTTCAGATGTTCTTTGGTAGGATCTTCCTTCTGGCTAGTTGGTTGAGAGTCACTCTATCCACTTTGTCTTGAGTTCTTTTGTGGAAATGCTGTTAAAAACATAAACACACAGCCCAGGCAGGAAACCCACACCCTCAAAAAATACCCCCCACCCTCTATCCTGCTATCATCAGCCAACGAACCCGTATTAATATAAATGTAAAGAGATTAGAGCTTTTATACTAAAAGAAGAATAGATAAGAGTTGTTTTTGGAGAGGAAAAATATACTTTTTGATAGATGGGGTGATAGATTAATAATAGTTGAGACTATGCAAGCCAGAAGGTAATATTTACATTGCATGTTGATAAAAATAGAAGAAAAGGATGGGAAAATGCATAATATAGTAAGAAAGTGGGATTGTATTGTATTGGGTTTATATAGTAATTATATTCTATTATTTAGAGTGATAGGGGGGCTAAACTAGACACACAAACAAGTAAACAATGATTAAAGAGAAATGATGAGAAGGAGAGGTTATATGCAACACGTTAGAGATAAAGTTTGTTTTTCTTTTTGGAAGCGGAAAAAAAACAAGAAAAAAAGAAGAAAGAAAGAAATGAAAGAAGAAAGAAGGAAGAAAAAGAAGAAAGAGAGAAAGAAGAAAGAGAGAAAAAAAGTGAAAGAAAAGAAAAAGGGATGTTTTTACTCCATTTTAGCCTTGGTGTGTCGCCTTCTTTTTCTGAGTTTGCAGCTGGTCTAGTGTGGCAGTTTAGAGGTTCTTGTTTCTTGCAGCATTGGTGTGCTCCTGCGGTTGCCGCAATGGTGTGCGCCCGCGGTTGCCGGCAGGGCGCGCTCCCTTGCTGCCCGCTGGAGCCAGCTGAGGTGTCCTTGTGCGCGCACCCCTGCACGGGCGGGGCAGCCCGAGAGCTTGCCCCGCGATTGGCGCCTATTGTCCCCGGGCTTAGGTGTTTTCACCCTTGCGTGCCTGTGCCCTTAGTCCAGCTGAGCCGAGCTCCGGGAGTTGGTCTCCCGCCTCTTAGGGCGGGGCCCCGGGCACTTGTGCACAGTGGAAGTGAGCGTCTGTGAGTCGCTGCCACCCGCTGTTCCTGTGCTGGAGCCGCCTGCCTTCCCTCGCCTGCCTTCCCTCACCCATCTGGGTGGGCACCAACAGAGCCTTAGCTAGTGGTCTGCTTTCCGGCCTGGGGCCCGGTGCCCATGGGAGCTGGCTAGGGGTGTCTGCGCACGGTCCTCTGTGTGTTCAGTGGGCCCTCCCTGTGCCCGTTGGGGCGCTGATCTTATATCCGTTGGGGAGTGTCCGAGGGACGCCTGGACTCACAGCCCCGCGCACCTGGGCCAGTGAATGAGAGCACTTCCCTATGTGCATCCCCGGGACCCAAGGGTAGGGTTGGGGAGTGGATGAGCGTGCCTCTGTGCCTGCGCTCCTCAAGAATGGCCTACCACCCACAAACTTTCCTCCCCTCTCCACCGTCCACTAGAGAAAAATATAAAGGAGAATTATGTTCTCACTTGCCCGGCAGCATGCTGTCTCCTGTCCTTCAGCGCCAATGCCACTTGGTCGAGTCCCATCTCTGCCTGTGGGCAGAGATCCGCTCTCCTCCCGACTCCTCTCCGGGGTAGCCTGTGGTCGCCAAAAAGCCTTTGTGTCCTTCCAGCTGCAGCTCGGGCAGCCGCCCCAGTCAGGAATCCCGTTTCGTCCCCTTTTCCTCTGCTATCCTCACTAAGCAGGTTGTTCCCAGATGAATTTTCTCTAATCAAGCAGTGCCATGGCTCGACTCCTGCCAGTGTCCGGCTGCTCACTGAGATGTTCTGTCTGCAATTAGCGCAAACTGCAGACGGGTCTTGGGAGCATGAAAATGCAGCCTCCCCTCACTCTTCCACCATATTCCTTCTCCTTTTCATCTATCTTACATAACATGGTCCATGACTGTAATTACTCTGCCAATATTCATCAATACCCTGTTGTGAATATACTAAACTTATTTGTGCAGGGGTGTGTCTAGGGTGAGGTGAGTGAGCCTTTTCCATGACCTCTACTTTCCTCTCCACCCCAAAATGTAAGGAAGCATTCATTGTCTGGTGTCAGTCCTACACTTGCACGGCTCTGAGAATGAGTGCCTCCTTAAATTTTGTGCTAGGAGAGGAAAAGTGTGGAAGGGAATCTCATTCACCTCAACCTACCATCTAGAAAATTCCAAAACCTGGATGAATTAAATTAAATTGCCCACTTTCTTTATATATACCTTTCTTGTGTTGGCTAAGCCCTGCCAGAAAAAGTCACACAACAAGGTAATTTTTTTCCATTGTTAATTTATGTTTATCCACTTCAAGTGGTCCTTCAAACCTAGTTTAGAAATTCACTCACTACCCACTCTGAGAAATAACTACTTTAAGCCTTTTCCACTTTCTTCAAACCTCTATCACCATCCTTAGATGATGACTCCTATCTCTCTTCATAGGGAAAGTAGAAGCCATTAGATGCAAATCTTTTAAAACCTCTACCACCACCTTTGTAATCTTTGCTGCATCCTTTTCCATGTTAGGAGGAGGTGTCATTTTCCTGCCATGATCTCTGTTTCCCTCCTCCTTTTTCTGGCATCTTTCCTGATTTATTGTCCTTTCTTCCTCTGTCTAAAAATCTCTTCCTCTCTATCAACTTTTCCCCATCAGCATTTAAATATGAACCCATCTTTTAAAAATATCCTTCTTTGGTCACCTGTCTCTCTAACAGACCAATGCCTTGTCTCTTTCTTGACCTTCATAGCCAAACTTCTAAAACATTCCTCACACTTTTTCAATGACACACACTGCTCCATTAACCACGATCTTGTCTCTGTCCACCCCACCAACCACTATCAAGAAAGTGCTCTCACCAATGATCTCTTTGTTGCTAACCTAATGGAAACTTCAATGCCTTCAATTACCTGACTTTTCAGCAGCATTCAACATTATTGATAGTGTTCTCAAAATTTGCTTCCCTTGTGTTCCACAATGACAAATAATCTTAGATTTTCTTGTATTTCTCTGAATGTTCCTTTGTGGTATTTGTATTAATTGTCCATTGACAGACAGGTTGTTTCCAATCTGTTTTTATATTTATAAAAATATTATGTAGTCATATAAAAGATGGAAATCTTACCATTTGTGGCAACTTGGATGAACCTTGAGGGCATTGTGCTAAGTGAAATAAACCAGATGGAGAAAGACAAAAAAAGTTAACTACGTGAAGTGAAGGATGTTAACTAACCTTATTGCGTTTACTCATTTCATAATATATATTATGCATACCAAATCACCACATATACCTTAAATGTATACAATGTTATATGTTAATTACATCTCAGTAAAGCTCAAAAATTATTTTCAAGCTCTTTTTATTCACATTAAAGTCTTGGAAGTACTGGTTTAAACTAGTGGTTCTTAACTTAGCCTGCACATTGGAATGTCTGAAGAGCTTTTAAAAATTTTAGTGCCCAGACCAATATAATCCATATCTCTGGGAGCCAGACCCAGGCATTTGTATTTTTTAAAGCTCCCTAGGTTATTCAATGTGCAGTCAAGGCTGAGAAACACTAGTTTTCATCCTAAATATTTCCTAAATCTATACATTTATCTGTATTCTCACCTGGACAATAGTCACTACTTCACAGTTAGTCTCCTTACATCCATTCTTGCCCCTCCATTCCATTCAGTACTGAGTAGCATCCAATTTTACAGTGTAATACGATCTTTAGAAGGCTAGACTGTGGTTGAGCACATGGGCCCTGGTTTAGTTACAAGCTCTGTTTTGTAACTCTGTGCAAGTTACTTTCCTGCAATCAAGTTGAGTTAAATATAAAATATAAAAATATAAAATATAAAATATTTGAGAAAAAAAATAAGTCAGTTGTTACTAAAATGCAAATATGTTCATGCCACTCTACTTTTTAACACCTTTAGGATAATTTCCAAAATTCTTAACATTTCCTCCAAAGCTCTCACAAGGCTCTCACACACCCCTCGGCCTCACCTCTGACCCAGGACTTCCCATCTCGTGGCACACTGTCTTGTAATGACTAGCTCAATGTTGGTCTTCTCTGCTAGACTTCAAGCTCCATGAGAGGGAGGGCCCAAGGACTGTAATCCAATGTACCTTACAGATCCTAGCACATGGTACCCACTCCAAAAGTTGTGTGGGATTAATGAAATAACAAATTAATTGGTAAGAAAAAGTGAGGGCAAGACTTGGAAGGCCAGGAGATTGGGTGAATGTAATTTCCAAACCCTGAAGATCATGGGACTCACCTGGGGAGCTTATTCAAAATACAACTTGCCAGCCCATACCTACTCACTCACACAGTTTGAAGGAGATTCTGGGAGTGTTTGAGGAATACTGGACAAAACACTTCATTTTCAGGTCATATAGTTATCCATCTGAAAATTTATAAGGGAACAACAACGAAGAGATCCTACTTAACTTTCGATTATGTGAGTTTTGTACCTGTAGCTACAGTTAGAGAATCTAGTCTAGGCCCTTCAGAAAAGCTTCAGAAAGACTCAATTTAAGTCAGCAGTTGTAATTTAGTTTTCCCCAGCACCCCTTTGAAGCATAGTTCCTATGAAGAACACAATGGGGAAATGGTATCATGGATTGCCACAAAGAATTGGATCTGGGTTCCATACTTGCTGTCCTGCAGTTCTATAGGTTCCACATTGGGCAGATCATTCCAGGCCTTGTTAGAGGACCAGGGCAAGGAGCTTAGGTCTGAGGCAGGTTGCGTGGGTTTGTATCCTGGCTCTGACATATACCAGGTAGGGTACCCTGTATTTAGACAAAACGTTTTGCTTCTCTGAGTTTCACTTTGCTTATCTGTCAAAGCTGACTCCTAATAGTACCTATCTCCTAGGGTTCTTGTCAGAATCCAGGGAGTTGATGTCTATCAAGGTGTTGGAGCAGTGCCTGACTCTTGGTAAATGCCATCTAAGTTAGCAGTACCTGGTATGTAGTAACTATTACTCAAGCGTTTGTTATGTTAAACAAACAGCTCTACTAAGTAAACATTTCATGCCTGCTATGGTCAAGGCACTGTGACATGTGTAAGAGGCATGAAGACATCTCAGAAGTAACCCTTGTTCTGAGGGATTCTACTGTCTTTCATGTGTAGCAATGTGGATATGAAAATAACTAGAACACAAAGCACTGTGTGTATAGTTAGTGTCATGAGTGGTGCCCAGTACTCTACAAATAGAGGGGGAAGACACATATAGTGTTGAAACCCTTAACTAAAGAGATGGGATTTCATTTCAGTATTGAGGACAGCATAGACATTGTGCTAGGTGGACATTAGAAGAAATGAAGTGGAAAATTATTTTTAAATTTATTTTTGAGAGAAAGAGAGACATGTTAACATGAGAAAGAAGCATCGATTGATCATCTCTCATAAGTGCCTCAGCTGGGGATTGAACCCATAACCTATGTATGTGCCTTGACAGGGAATCAACCACACAATATTTTGCTACATGGGATGATGCGTCAACCAACCAAGCCACCCAGCCAGGGCTGGGGTGGCAAATTATTAGCAGAGTAAAGAGCATGGAAAAAGGCTGGGAGGAGGGAAAGCTAATTTCTCCAAGATAAAATACAAGCATTAGGACATCGGGGTCTGTGCCTATCTTGTTCTATATTGTATCCCCAGTGCTTAGCACAGTACTTAACAAAGAGTAGGGCCTTGTGAAGAAAATGTTACAAGAATGAATGAAACAAATAGGTTTCATGAAAGGGTCTTAAAAGAAGATTTGGGCAATGGTGTCAGAAGAGAGAAGCGTTTGAAGGCAAGAAGGATATAACATTAAATATCATAGGCTAGGTCTTTGGAAAGTGTTCAAAATATGTGAATCAAACACCAGAGTAATGTAAAAATCCTTTGCCCAAAGGGATTGAGTCCAAAATGAGCTTTGTAATTCAAACATGCAGGTCAGAAGTAAATGAAAGTTGGAAGAGAAAAATATGGGAAGGTATCTGTCTCCATGATCAGCTGAGCTGGTAAGGGATGTTTGTCAGCAGACAGGGGAAGGACTGATTGAGAGAGGGTCAGTTTAGGCCTTAGAATGTGGCAACTCTACCTGCATGGATTTCACAGGAATTTGAACTCAGGAATCTGGACAACAGCAAAAATGCTTGGTGCCAGATTAGGGGGCATCTTAGAGATTGAAGTGCAAGTCCACTGTCACCAAGCCACCAGATCCATGTTGGCCTGAGAGAGTGGGGCCGGCCACACACTGAGTGTTCAGTAGTGTTTGGATTGTGAAAATGGGGAACTGGGTGGAATGCACAGCAAAGATTGGGGGACTGAGCATTCTTCTGCTTTTGCAACAGTTATTTTCCCTATTGTTTTTTGGCGTGGTAACATTAACATTCTTTTTTTTTTTTTCCTTTTAAGTATATTTCATTGAATATTTTGTTACAGTAGTTCCAATTTTTTCCTCTTTGCTCCCCTCTGCCCAGTACCCTCCTTCCCTCCAGCAATCCCACCCCCCTTAGTTCATGTCCATGGGTCGTGCATATAAGTTCTTTGGCTTCACCCTTTCCTATATTATTCTTAACTTCCCCCTGTCTATTTTGTACCAACCGATTATGCTTCTTAGTCCCTGCACCATTTCCCCATTTCTCCTCCATCCCCCCTCCCAGCTGATAACCCTCCAAATGATGTCCATACCTATGATTCTGTTCCTATTCTTGTTTGTTTACTTGGATTTTATTTTTATTTTTTAGATTCAGATGTTGATACTTGAGAGTTTGTTGTCATTTCAGTGTTCACAGTTCTGGTCTTCTTTTTCTTAAGTAAGTCCCTTTGACATTTCATATAATAATGGCTTGGTGATGATGAGCTCCTTTAGCTTCACCTTGTCTGGGAAGCACTTCATCCTGCCCTTCTATTCCAAATAATAGCTTTGCTGGATAGAGTAATCCTGGTTGCAGGTTGCCTTTCATCACATTGACTACTGCTTGCCAATCCCTTCCTGCCTGCAAACTGTCCTCTGAGAAATCAGCTGATATTTCTATAGGCAACCCCCTGTAGGCAACTCTCTGCCTCTCTTTTGCTGCCCCCAGGACTCTGTCTTTATCTTTCACCTTTGGCATCTCAGTCATGATGCTTCCTGGTATGGCCCCTCTGGGTCCAGCTCACCCGGGACCCATCGTGCTTCCTGGACCTGTATGTCCATCTCCTTTGCAAAACTTGGGAAGTTTCCCTCATTTTTTTCAATTCTTGTTTCCTCATTCTGCACTGGTTGACTGTTTTTTTCTTCCTTATGTTCCAAATCATTGATTTGAACCCCGGTTTCCTTCCATTCACCATTGGTTTTGTGTGGATTTTCCTTCGTTTCACTTAGCATAGCCTTCATTTCTCCTCTTATGCATTTGCCATACTCAAGCATATCTGTCAAGCCTGTGAGCATCTTTATCACAAGTGTTTTGAATTCTCCATCTGTGAGGTTGGCTATCTCCTCATCACTTAGTTCTCCCACTGGAACCTTGATTTGTTTCCACTTTTGGGCCATATTTCTCTGTCTCCTCATTCTGAAAGGCTCCTGTGTTTGTTTGCCTCTACGTCCCAGGTAGAGCTGTCACTCCTGTTGCGTTGTAAGGGGTGGAGCCTTAGGGATTCATCAGTACAGGGAGACCTGTTTCACCATGTTGTGGCACTGTATGTGGGGGAGGGGTCCGAGAGGGAACAATGCCACCAGCCCGGCACTCGCCCCCTTTCCAGGCACCTCTCCCTCTTCCGCACCTGACTGGCGCCCCTCTAGCTGCTGTCCTGGCTATTGTCCCCAGAGTGGGTGGGTCTGCGGATGTTCTAGGACCGTGGAGGCCCTTTAAACAAGCAGACTCTGCTGAGACTGGCAGTTTCTGCCTCCACCCCAACCCTCACTGGTCTGCAGTCAGAAGTGGTGAGTCTTGATTTTCTGTTGTGCTGGGACCGTGAGCTGTGAGGTTGGGTGAGGAGCTGGGAACGCTCCCCAGGTGTCCCTCCTTACTTTTTAAGACATGTAACTGCACTTCTGCTGGCCCACCGCTGCTGCTGCTGCTGCCGCTTTCACACCGCAACCTCTCCACCCTGGCTCTGTCCCTCCTACCTGTCTGGATGAGTATTTCTTCTTTATATCTTTGTTTGCTGGACTTGCATGCAGTTTGATTTTCTGGAACTGCTGGTTGTTTCTATATTCGAGGTAGTCGTATTCCTTCTTAGTTGTGGAGGGAGACGCAGCATGTCTGTCTATGCCTCCATCTTGGCTGGAAATCCCAACATTAACATTCTTAATTGTATGATCATGTCTGAAGTTAGATTTATAAATACATTGTACACCAGAAGTTAACTTTTATGTAACCTGCTGGAAACCTGAGATGACCACAAGGTCAGGTGCTTTGGTAGCAGAAAGAGACCAGGATTTTGTGCCAGTTTTTCTATGTGGGACCTTAGGCAAATCCTCAAGACTTTCTGTGTCTCTCCTTTATCTGTAAAATGCAGATAATAATGGCATCTAACTCACAGGGTTGTTGGAAAGATTAAATGAAGTAATGTTTAATGTGTGCTTGGAGTGTAATGATTAGCTGCTGACCCCAAATCACAAAACCTTTAAGGTAGTTTGCCTACAGGACAAAAAAGACAGATCCATTATGCCTTATCTGAAATCCTAGGGCCAAGGCACCATCCAAAAAAGGAAAAAAAAATTATAAATTGGACCTCATTGAAATTAGAATATGTGTTCTGCAAAAGCCCAAGCAAATTGGATGAGAAGACAGTCTACAGTCTTGGAGAAAATATCTGTAAGCCATTTATATGACAAAGGACTAGGAACTCACAAAACTCAACAGTGAAAACAAATAATTCAATCAGAAATTGGACATAAGACAAGAATAATCATTTCACCACAGGGGATATTCAGGTGGCAAATAAACAGACGAAAAGATGTCCAACATGATTAGCTCAACATCATTGCCAAGAAAATGTAAATTAAAACAAAAATGGGATATCCCTACACAACTATCTGAATGACTAGAATAGAAAAATAGTGAAAATATGAAATGATGGCAAGAATTGAGAAACTGGATGGTTTATACATTGCTAATGAGAATTCGGTGGAAATGTGAAGTAGTATAGCCATTCTGGAATAGAGTTTAGCAGTTTTTGAAAAAAGTGAACATGCAACTACCATATGACCTAGCAGTTTTACTCCTGGGCATTTGTTCCAGAAAATTAAGACTTCTGTTCATGTAAGAACTTGTACCATGAGTGTTCATGTCACCTTTATTTGTAATAGCACAAAATTTGGAAACAACTCAGATAACTTTTGATGGGTGAATGGTTAAACAAACTGTGGTACATCCACCATGGAATATGACCTGGCAATGAAAACAAATAAGCTACTGATACATGCAACAATCTGTATGACTTGCCAGGGAATGTTGCAGAGTGAAAAGAGCCACTCTCAAAAGATTACATACTCTATGATTTTGTTTATATAACATTCTCACAATGACACAGTTATAGAAATGACAAACAGATTAGCGGTTGACAGGGATTAGGAATGAGGATTGGAGTCTGGTAGGAGGATGCACATGATTTTTAAAATAATTTTATTTATTGACTTTAGAGAGGGGAAGGGAGAGAAACATAAATCTGTTGTTCACTTATTTATGCATTCATTGGTTGCTTTTTAAAAAAAATAGGATTATGCTTGCCTTTATTTTTGAAGTATATTTTATTGATTATGCTACTACAGTTGTCCCAGTCTTTTCCCTTTGCTCCCCTCTACCCAGAACCCCCCTTCCCTTCAGCAATCTTCCTCTTAGTTCATGTCCATGGGTCGTGAGTGTAAGTTCCCCCATTTCCTATACTATTCTTAATATCCCCCTGTCTATTTTGTGCCTACTGATTATGCTTCTTAGTCCTTGCATCTTTTTCCCCATTCTCTCCCTTCCCTCTCCCAGCTGATAGCCCTCCAAAGGATCTTCATACCTATGATTCTGTTTCTGTTCTGGTTGTTTGCTTAACTTGTTTTTAGCTTCAGTTGTTGATAGTTGTGAATTTGTTGCCTTTTTAATGTTCATGGTTTTGATCTTCTTTTTCTTAAGTCCTTTTAACATTTCATGTAATAATGACTTAGTAATGATGAACTCCTTTAGCTTTACGTTGTCTGGGGAAGCATTTTATCTGCCCTTCCATTCTAAATGATAGCTTTGCTGCATAGAGTAATAATCTAAGTCGAGTGTCCTTGCTTTTCATCACTTTGAATACTTCTTGCCAATCCCTTTTTGCCTGCAAAGTTTCTTTTGAGAAATCAGCTGATAGTCTAATTGGAACTTCTTTGTATGTAATTCTCTGCTTTTCTCTTGCTGCTTTTAGGATTCTCTCTTTATATTTAATCTTTGACATTTTAATTATGATGTGTCTGGGTGTGTCCCTCTTTGGGTCCAACTTGTTTGGGACTCTCTGTGCTTTCTGGATTTGTATGTCTATTTCTTTTGCCAAATTAGGGTTTTTCTTTCATTATTTTTCTTAAATAAGTTTTCAATGTCTTGCTCTTCCTTTTCACCTGCTGGCACCCCTATTATTGAGATGTTGGTATATTTGGATATGTCCCAGAAGTTCCTAAGCCTATCCTCTTTTTTTTAAATTTGTTTTTCTTCCTGCTGTTCTGGTTGAATGTTTATTTCTTCCTTATGTTCCAAATTGTTGATTTGAATCTCAGCTTCCTTCCCTTCACTGTCAGTTCCGTGTGGATTTTTCTTTATTTCACTTAGTATAACATTCATTTCTTCCTTTATGATTTTGTCATATTCACTTACTTCTCTGAGCATCCTTGTTACCAGTGTTTTGAACTCTTCATATGATAGGTTGGTTATCTCCATTTTCTTTAGTTCTTTTTCTGGGTTTTTGTCTGTTCTTTCATTTGGGCCATATTTCTTTGTCCTTAATTTGGCAGCCTCCCTGTGCTTATTTCTGTTTATTAGGTATAGCTGCTTTTACTCATGCTCCAAGTAGCATGACCTATGTAGAAAAGGCCCTGTAAATTATGTGGGGCAAAGCCTTAGGTAACCCACTTCACTGCTTTGTGGCTCTGTGTGTGGAGGAGGACTTGGAGAAGGGATAATGCCGCTGCCTAGCTTCTGGAGGTTTACCTGGCACTCACCCAGTTTCTAGTCATTTCACCTACTTCCTGTACATGACTGGTGCCCTTCTAGTTGCTGCTATGGTGGTGAATCCCAGAGTGGATGGGTTTGCCTACATTCTAAGTCTGTGCTGGCCCTTTAAGTGGTGAGGATTTGGCAGTTTCTTCCATTGCCCCAACCCCCTCTTGTTTTTACAGCCAGAGGTAAGGAGGATTTATCTTCTTGGTGCTGGAACACTGGGCTCTGTGGTCTGGCCTATCCCTCCCAATTTTTATCCACTACACGTGAATGTGGGACCTTCTGTTCCACTGCCACCACCGTTCTGTGCCACACTACCTTTACACCTGTCCTCTGAGACTCTGCCCCTCCTACCTATCTAGATGAATGTGTCTTCTTAAAATCCTTGGTTGTCAGACTTCCATACAGCTCAATATTCTGATAGTTCATGGTGTTATTAGTTTTGAGATCTAGTTGTAATTATTTCTATGGTTGTGCAAGGAGGCGAAGCGTGTCTACCTATGCCTCCATCTTGACAGGAAGTTCAGAATGCATGTGATTATAAAAGGGTAACAAAAGCGATCCTTATGGTGAAGGGACAGTTTGGTATCTTGACTATCTTGGCAAATACATGAACATACATATGTGATAAAATTACATAGAATTAAATGCATGCACATGCATACATGTGCACTCATACACACACAGAAATGAGTCTAAAAAAACCAGGAAAATGTGAATAAGATCTATAGATCATACTAATATCAATATGTTGGTTATCCTCTTGTTCCCAAGATGTTACCCTTGCAGGAGACTGGCTATAGGGTATGTGAAATCTTCTTGTATAATTCCTCACATCTGCATGGGAATCTATAATTATATCAATAAATATTTCAATAAAATATATTATAAATAGTGAGAGATCAACTTAATTATGAAACTAAATCTGAAAATTAAAAAAAAAAAAAAGTAAGAGAGAACCTGTAAGTGAGGAAAGTAAGTGGTAGAATTCTCTGGCCACCTTAAATGTTTTGGCAGTTTCTGCCCAGAATACCATGTTAAGAAGCCTTATCTCGGAACAACTGCTATGTATTTGCCACCCATTATATAAAGGGTGTATTTCTAACAATGATGCTGTTGCTTTGTGACATCTGGGGCCAGGTAAGTGTTTGAGGCAGTTTGGCCTGGTTTGTACTCTACAAATCCCACCATCACAGGCTACTCCCTGAAAGTCCAGTCAGCATCCCATTAGTGAGTAGGCTTTTAAACTAGCTGGCTTAAGGGGCAGAAACCATGGCTCTTCTAATAGTAGCTGATATTCACCAAATATGTCCTACTGGCCAGGTCTTGTGCTAAGTGTTTTATATGAATTAATTTACTTAATCCTCATCAGGGCCCCATTGCTTACTTCTGAAAACCAGGCTTTCTGTTACCCAGATGCCTCAACCATAGCCTTCCAGGTATTGCATTTTTGTATTAGGTCTTTAGTTGATATCTAGTTCTTCCTAGACCATCTAAGAGGTCCTTGGGATGAGTCCTGAGCATCCCTTCCCCTCAAGAATCTCCTACCTGTGCTCCAGCATTACTGACCAATTAGGAGTGGCCAAGTGTGACTTTGCAGGGATTCTAGGCTTACTTTACCCACAACTGATTTATATAAAGGGCCTGGGGTACAGCTGGTGCTTCATAAAGGGTCAAGATATTAATTTAAAATGGTTCTGATACTTTATAGAACTGACTAGTCAACAAACTATGGTTCCTGAAGCAGTTGGTGTAGACCTAGCATTAGTTCTATTTTGTCCAGGACTTTCTCGGATTTAGCTCTGCAAGTCTCACATCCTGGACAAGCCCTTAGTCCCAGGCAACTGATCGTCCTACTGGTAAAAGACAGTATAATGTAGGTCCATGTTTTTCCAGTGTTGTCAGGGTGCCATTATTTGTCCTGGTTTTATAGATGGAAAAACTGTGACAGAGATGTCATACAGTCAGAAAGAAGGTGGTGGTGTCAGAATTCAAATCCAAGTTTGTCTCATTTAACACATTCCTAGAAGTAAAATTGCTATGTCAAAGAGTATATGTGAGAAAAATTTCTAACACTGTTGCTAAATTCTTGTATCAGAGGCATAGCACATATTTTTTTTTTGGTAGACAAATTTATGTATTTGACACATTAAGTTAGGCAAATAAAAATATATGCAACTGCATGAAAAGAACAACATTCTCATACTACCTGAATACACAGTGGTGGTAAAAAATAATGAATTGTGGAATGAATCCCAGCATTAACTGCAAAACAAAAACCAAAAAAACCCTGTACAGAACTATACATTTTATATATTTGTGTATATATTAACACAAGATGTATCTATGACCACAGTATACAAAACTGTGTTTTCCCCATAAATCTACCAACCAGGCCTTATGAACCTGCTTAATTTTTGCCAATATGATAGTCCTCATGTTATTTTCAGGTGCACACTTTTTGACATTGTCTAGTGTGCTCAGTTGGTCAGCAAAGCTGGGTGTAATTTGGGATAAAAAATTGAATGGGCTTTCTTCGCTTAGTGTGAACTTCATTGAAGTAAAGTCCTGATGCACTTTAGAAGCTTCTGAGGGTAAAATAAAAGATACATATGTAAAGACCCCATTGAATTGGTCCCAGGTGGACCCCAGGATTGGAGAAGTCACTTTGTGAAGAAGCTTGCTGGACTTCTCTAAGTCTCCAATGCCATGTTCCTCCTTCAAATTGCAGTTACACATCTGGGGCTGGGCTGTTGAATGTTTAAGCCCATTAGGTTACCTGGGAGAACAGGTTTAGGAGGGATTAGGCCACATGCTCTATCCCTCAAGAGCATTTGCCCCTCTTATCCCACCTCCTAAAAGAGGTTGTAGAGAGGAAGGTTTGAGCTGTCATAGGAACATGGGAGGGCAAATGAATTCAAAAGAATGAGATTGCAGTGAGATAAGTCCAGAAAGAGTCCAGGTCTTGTTAATATAATGAGGATAGTTTGCGTGACATTGATGTAACCCAGCAGCCAAGGAGAGTGGACTGGAATGCATGTGCATAAACAATGAGGACTTCACTGTACTAGTCAGCGGGGACAGTAGACACCATTGAGTGAGCATAGAAACTGTGTGGCCATCACATTCAAAATTACTGAGCAAGTGGAGCAATGACTCTGCATCAAATTTTGCTTGAAGCTTGAACATTCCTCCATGGAAACTATTGGGATGATTCAGAAGGCAGCACCTATGGGCAACTGGTGATTGGCAGCTTCATCACAACAATATGTCTGCTCATGCATCATGTATCATGCAGAGTTTTCAAATCACCCAAGTGACTCAGCTCCCCTACAGCCCAGATTTAGTGCCCTTCGACTTCTGGCTTTTCCCAAAACTAAAATCACCTTTGAAAGGAAAGGGATATCAGAGTGTTGATGAGATTCAAGAAAATATGATGGGGCAGCCGATGACAATTGGAAGAACTGTGTGAGGTCCCAAGGTGCCTCCTTTGAAGGGGACTGAGGCATCATTGTCCTATGTACAATGTTTCTTGTATCTTAAATCTTCTTCATTAAATGTCTATTTTTCATATTGCATGGCTGGATACCTTCTGGAGAGACCTCATATAAATGTTATAAATGTAGAGGACCATGCTAATAAGTCAAAATGGGAGCTATATTTCTGGATAAAGCCCACAAAGGGTTTGTGACTGATATGTGGAGAAAACAGGGGTGGAAAGAGAAATGGAAATGAAGAGTTTCCATTAAAAAAGTGTTTTATTGATTATGCTGTTACAGTTGTACCAATTTCTTTTCCCTCTGCTCCCCTCCACCCAGTGACCACCCTCCCTCCAGTTGTCTTCCCCCTTTTAATCCATGTCCATTGGTTGTGCATATAGTTCTTCTCAACATCTTCCTATCTACTCCACTCCCTCCTACTATGCTTCTTAATTCCTGTACCATCTTCCTCCCTTTTCCCGCTTCCTCCTCCCTGCTGACCTCCTCCCAGAATGTTCCCCATGCCTATAATTCTTTTCTCACTCTCATTGCCTACTTAGTTTGCCTTTGTTTCAGTTCCCTCGCTTCTGTTGTTGGTGGTTGTGATACAGTTTTAATTTTAATGTTTATAGTTTTGATCCTCTTTCTCCTAAACAAGTCGCTTTAACATTTCTTATAACAGTGGTTTGGATCTGATGAACTCCTTGAGTTTTACTTCATCCTGGAAGCACTTTCGCTGCCCTTCTATTCTGAATGACAGCTTCACTGGATAGAGTATTCGTGGCCGTAGGTTTTTGCTTTTTATTACTTTGAATATTTCTTGCCAGTCCCTTCTTGCCTGCAGAGTTTCTTTTGAGAAATCAGTTGACAGTCTTATTGGGACCCATTTGTATGTAATTCTCTTCTTCTCTCTTCCTGCTTTATGATTCTTTCTTTATCCTTAATTTTTGACATTTTGATAATAATGTGTCTTGGTGTGTTTCTCTCTGGGTCCGGTTTATTTGGAACTCTGTGCTTCCTGGACCTGTAAGTCTATTTCCTTCCCCAAGTTAGGGAAGTTCTGCTTCATTATCTTTTCACATAATTTTTCAATTTCTAGTTCTTCTTCACTATTTGGCAACCCTATAGTTTGAATGTTTGTTTGCTTATAGCTGTCCCAGAGGTTTCTGAGCCTCCCCTCATATTCCTGACTTTTTGTTTTCTCTTTCTGCACTGGTTGACTGTTTGTTCATTCCCTATGTTCTTATTTGTTCATTTGATCTCTGGTTTTACTTTCCTAACCACTTGTCTCGTATGTGTTTTTGTTCATTTCAGCATGACTAGCCTTCATTCCTTCCCCGTCTTATTCAAAATATTTTGTTAATTCGGTAAGCTGCCTTATGACTATAGCTCTGAACGGAGCCTCAGAAGATTTCCTATTTGTTCATTGGTTAGGTCCCGTATTTGCTGTCTGGTGAGCTGCGTCACCGGGATCTCAATCATGATCTGTGTCATCCTGACAGTTTTGTATTTACCTTTGCTTCCTGGTTGGGGCTGTCACACTTCCTACACTATAGGGGGCAGAGCCCCGTGCACTCATCACTACTGGGTGACCCTTCTCACCACACTGTGGCACTTTGTGTGGAAGTGGGGGTCCAAGATGGATTCCTTTCATTACTCTCCGCTGAGAGACCATGAGCCTCTTCCTCTGTCCCCACGCCCTCTGGGCCTCATAGTCCAAAGCAATGGGGGTCTTCCTTCCCCAACATTGGAATTGCGAGCTGACAGTTCTTATTTGCTGCCGGGAGTGCTCTCCTGGCAGTTTTGCTGCCCATCATTGCAGCTGCTGCCAGCAGCACAACTTGATCTCTCTGCCCCTGTCTCGCCCCTCCTACCCATCTGGATGAGCACCACTGGGTTATAACTTCATATGTTGGACTTCCTTGTAGTTTTATTTTCTGGAACCTCTGGTTATTTCTGGTTTTGCGGTAGTTGTAGTCCTTCTTAGCTGTGGAGGGAGACAGAGTGTGTCAGTCTAAGCCTCCATCTTGGCCGGACAATAGTTTCCATTTTATTTATTTATTTCAGTGTATATGTAGTTATGTGTACACACACACATAAACAGGCACACACACGTATCTTAGACACTGAAGGGAGAAAGAAAGCTTCAGGAAAGACCTAGAGACTGGAGGAGGCATCATCTCAGATGGCTAAAATTTAGAAGAAAGGAAAGTTCTGCATGCCACCCTCCAAGAAGGAAGCAGTCTGTATGGGTTGTGAATTTTCTATACTGTGAATGTAGTAACTTTCTGATATGACTGACTGTCCACTTGTCAGATTTCTACCAATGTGACTCTGGACAGCTAGCATTGATTGGCTCTTTGGTGAAGAGAATACCATAAAATCTTTCTCTTTTAGAACATTTCCAACTTTATTGAGCTGCAACTTACATATAATGATATTTATCCATTTTAATTGTATAGTTTGATGAATTTTAGTAATTGTCTAAAGTTCAGTATCTACCATCATAATCAAGTTACAGAACAGTTCCATGGCCCTAAAAAAAATTTCCTTGTGCCCATTTATACTCTTCCAAGACCCCTGGCTTCAAGCATCCACTGATTTGCTGTCTGTCACTTACTCTTTTTTGTTTAATTTCTTTCACTTAGACTATTTTTGAGGTTTTTGGGTCCATCAGTAATAGCTTATTTCTTTCAATTTCAGTTTGTTTATCCATTTATCAGTTGATACACATTTGAATTGTTTCCATTTTGGGACTATTTGAATAATGTTGCTAAAAATATTTAAGTGTATGTATATTTTCTGCATATATATTTTCATTTCTTTTGGGTAGATACCTAGAAGTATAATTACAGAATTTTATGTTAAGTGTACATGTATATAAACATATATATATATATATATATATATATATGTAATATATATATATCATACTTTTTTCCAAAGTGGTTGTAACCATTTTGGATTTCTACCAGCAATTTTTATGAGAGATCTTATGCCAACACATGGTATTGTCGATCTCTTAACATCAGACATTTGAGTAGGTGGATAGTGATATATCATTGTGGTTCTGATTTACATTTTTCTTATAACTAATGATGTTGAGTATCATTCATGTGCTTATTGGCCATTTATATACTCTCTTTCATCAAGTGTCTGTTCAAATATTTTGTCAATTTTTAATTTGGTTGTCTTTTTGTTGAGTGATAGGACATATTTATGCAGGGTTTGGCAGAAGTATGTTTATGATTTTTGTATGGAAAATAGTATAATAATTAATAAGTAATGATACAAGAATAAACTCTGTTTTGTGTACTCATAACTGTAAACTCACTTTTGCCTCACCCCATATAATCTGGATCAGATATATGTATTGAAAATATTTTTCTCCCTGTCTGTGGCTTGGTTTTTTATTTTCTTAATGGTAACTTTTGAATAGCAAAAGTTTTAAATTTTGATGAAGTCCAATTCATCAATTTTTTCCTTTAATGTTTTATGATGTTTGTGTCCTAAGAAATCTCTGCCTACTGAAAAGTTCCAAATATTTCTTCTATGTTTTCTTCTAGAAGTTTCATAGTTTTGGTTTGTACCTTTAAATTTATCTATGAACCATTTTGAGTTAATATTTTTTGCCTGATGTGAGGTAAGGTTGAGGTTTATCCCCCCCCCAAATGGATATCGAGTTGTTTGGCACCATTTGTTTGAAAATCTGTCCTTATTTTTCCTTTTTTCATTTGTTTGTTTTTCTTCTGTTTTCTTTCTATACTTGTACTTTATTGAGCTAAAGGTCTAGTGTCTTCATCTGATAACCATCTGGACATAGGCACTGCTATTGCTTCAGAAATGGTACCTAACTGTAAGGAACATGAACAATTTATTTGTCCATGGCATTTGATAAAGCTTTGTGGGTGTGGAACTCATAATACCACATACTCTGTGGTTTTTTAGTGCCTTAAAGCTTTGGAAAGATGGAAAAAATCTGGAGTTTAAGTAGTATAATTTGGAAAATGTTGAAAAAACCTATATCAGTTCCAAAGTATGAGGCCCCAGACTCCAAGAACGCACTTGAGTGAAGCCCCTGTAGTTGAATGGAGCAGAACAGGGAAAAAGTTTTATACAAAATTTGAGATATAAGTTTCACTAAGGGAACATGTAGAAAGTATTTTGTTGGTGCTTTAATTTTTCTAAGGGAATAGAAGAGAGATTTAGAAAGTGTTATAGAGTTCACTTTTAAAAAGTCATGGTAGCCCTGGTTGGTTGGATTGCCATCCCACAAACCAAAAAGTTGTTGGTTAGATTTCCAGTCAGGGCACATGCCTAGATTGCCAGTTGGAGCCCCATTTGGGGCATACAAGAAACAACTGATTGATGTTTCTCTCACATCGATGTCTCTCTCTCTCTCTCTCTCTCTCTCTCTCTCTCTCTCTCTCTCTCTCTCTCTCTCTCTCCCCCCCTCCCTCTCCTTTCCTCGCTCTCTAAAAGTGATGAAAAAATTGTCCTCAGGTGAGGATAAGAAATTTAAAAAGTGATGGTGAATTTGTTATGTTTTCCAATACTGTGGATATTATCTAGTATATATTGGTCTGATTTTTAAATTTTAAAGAAGTCACTGACTTTAAACATGCTTTTATGCCCCCACACAGTGTGATGATTAATTCAATGCTTCAATAAGTTATGGTACATTCAGTGGGCATATGATAGAATATTATGTAGACATCAAATAGATTTTGCTAATATATAAAGATACATATGCATATATATATATATATATATATATATATATATAATGTATCTCTGAATCTATTCTACTAAAATAAAGCAGGTGTAGTCCTTTATGTACAAAGGTGGTCACTATGGTATTACTTGTAATGATAACTATAAAAATATAGTAATAAAAATGTCCATGGGTGAGAGACTGGTTAAATAAATATGGTACACCCACACAAGGGTATATCATGCTGCTGTTAAAAAGAATGAAGTAGATATATATGTGAAGTTTTAAACAATTTCCAAAAATATTAATATTAGGAAAAAGAAGTGTGTAACAAGACAATGTGAATGGTATGCTCCTAGTTGTAGGTACGTATTTTTATGCATATCTGAAAAGATACATTAAAAGTGTTAATAAGTGATTGACTTTGGCAAGGAAGATATGAGGTCTGTTGTTGAAGGAGACTTACTTTCAACTGTACAGACTTTTATACTATTTGAAATTTGTAACCGTGTGCACATACTGTTTTTTCAAATGAAAAATGCTTTACTCTGAACATCTTATTACCTAGAATTGAGATCTATTTACATACTGTGTCAGGAGCTTGAATTTGGAAGATGGAAATTTACCAGTTCCTTACGTTCAATCTTAACAATGTTGCTAACCTTTCACTAGTCTGATTCTGGATTTGAAGGAGGATAATTTGGGAGTGGAAGGGCAGAAGAGAATATAAAGCTAGGAATAGCATCCTAGTCAGAGGCGGATTTAACGGCGGGCGCACAGGGCGCACCGGACGTAACGGGCGTGTGCCCTGGGTCCCGACTTCTGAAGGGCCCTGCAAAACCCCAACTTTACACCTTTTTCTAATGACACCAAGTTTAGTTTCATATGTGCAATTTTAATTACGTACAAGTTGTAAACTTGCAGGGTCCTTCAGAAGTCAGGGTCCAGGGCGCGTGCCCGGTGTGTCCTGTTAAATCCTCCTCTGCGACTAGGGTGACTCGCAGGTTAAGCACCAAAGCACCTAGTGACTCCAGACCAATATGCAACATGCTAAACCATTCATTCTCACCTATTTTTGAAGACCCTGAAGAATATTAGGTGTAATTTAGCTTGGTGGCTATTGAATTTAGCCCCTTCAGAATCACCTGCAATGCTTTAAAACATCCTCTGTTTTTATTTCAGAAATAATACCTACATACAATTATTTAAAACTTTGAACAGTATAGGTGCACATGCTCCTGGCTTGTGGTGCGCCTGACTCTGCAGACTCGTGAATAAACGCCTTGCTTTGCTGCTAAAAAAAGGAAGAACAATATAGAAAAAAGAAAGCTATCATGTTTAATAGCTAGTTTCCAGTCTTCAGTGGTAACTGCTTCTAACTATTTCTAGTTTTGAGTTTTTCTGATGATTAATATCATTATTCTGAATAATATGGTTTTTTAAAAGATTTTATTTATTTATTTATTTTTTAAAGAGAGGGGAAGGGAGGGAGAAAGAGAGGGAGAGAAACATCAGTGTGTGGTTTCCACTTGTGTGCCCCCAGCTGGGGACCTGGCCCACAACTCAGTCATGTGTTCTGACTGCGAATCGAACTGACAAACCTTTGGTTCGTAGGTTGGCACTCAATCAACTGAGTCACAGCAGCCAGGGCTAAATAATATGGTTTTTAAAAAATATTTTTTATTTCCAATTACAGTAGACATACAGTATATTAGTTTCAGGTTTACAACATAGAGATAAGACTTTTATATATAAATAAGTTTATAATTCTATTTGTTTATCAATTTTGGACATATTTATTTGACTCTCTGATAAGATGAAGGAATTAGCATACGTATGCCACCTTCTTTAGCTACTTCTGACTTCTCAAAAAATTTATTAGTAGTATTATTATAATATTCAGGACTTAGTGATTACTTTTATAACTTTAAATAATATACTTTAATCTCTATTTCTGGCTCCACTAATTCCAGAAAATATTTATTGACACATTTCAGAGATACTTTCCTATACCCTCTTCCTCTTTCCTCTGTTTCTGACTTTTGTCAGCTCTAATATTATGTGTACGTGATCAAACTTATATTACAACTACAGCCTAGGTTCAATTCCAGCTCCATCACTTGTTATCTGTGTAATATGAGGTAAATTATTGAATGTCTCTGTGCCCTCAGTTTCCTCAACTATTAAATGGAAATGACAACAGCTGCTCGAAGATTAAATTTCACTTGAACTGAAATAAATATTTCAAAGCACTTAAAATAGCATTTGGTACAGAGTAATAGCTTTTGAAGTGTTAAACTAAAAACAAATAAAATTAGAAGTAAAAAGATTTTATTTATTTTTAGAGAGAGGGGAAGGGAGGGAGAGAAGCATCAATGTGTGGTTGCTCCTCATGCACCCCCCCAACTGGGGGCCCAGCCCTCAACCCAGGCATGTGACCCGACTGGGAATTGAATAGGGACCCTTTGGTTTGCAGGCCAGTGTTCAATCCACTGAGCCACACTAACCAGGGAATAAAATTTGTTTTACAAGTCTAATTAAATCCTCAGTATGCTTTATCTATAGATTGATTGTAAAAAAATAAAACCAAAATGCAAAAGACACAAAGAAACATTTCACCAATGAGGATATATAGATGGTAAATAGGCATATAATAAGTTCAATATTAGTTATGAGGGAAATGAACATTAAAACCATGATGAGATATCACTATGCATCTATCAGAAGAGATAAATTAGTGAAAATAATAAATACTACTGAAGATGTGGTGAAACTGAGTCATTCATACATCGCTGATGGAAATGTGAAATGGTATAGCCACTCTGGAAAAAGAGTTTGGCAGTTTCTTTAAAAATTAAACATGCAAGCACTGTACATCCCAGTAATTGTACTGCTGGGCACTTATCCCAGGAAAATGAAGATTTAAGTTCACACAAAAACCTGTGACTTTGGCGATCAGTTAGATTTGAGAACCCATATCGCTAACCCTTATAGTTCTATAACTGATATTATTATTGTTATTTGTAATAATAGGTACTCTTTTTTGAGGATTTACTATGTCCCGGGTATTGTTTTAAGAGTGAATGCATAGTCTCATTTAATCTTTACAACAAACCTATGAGGTAGATTCTATTATTACCCCTATTTTAGAGAAACCTCAAGTATCAGAAATTACATCACATCACTTTCAAATTGCAGAGGCAGGATTAGAACCCAGACTTGTCTGACAATAAAATCTTGAATTTTAACCAAAAAACTATGTTAATTTAAAAATGGATAGATTTAAGAGCCCCATGGAAAGGATCTAGAAGTAAAAGGATTTGGTGTGGGAGCACAGGTAAAAGGAACTGTATTGTTAACAATTTTACAGCTAAAACCTGGTATAGTTTAATCAGTTAAATCAATTATACAAGGTAATTTTTGTGAGATACCAGAATTCTGAATAATGGACCACGAATCAAGCGGGAATCATTAGCACTATCTGTTAAATCTGAATAGTTTAGATACTACAGAAACAATTCACAAAACCTACCAATAAATACCTTAAAAGTTTTCCCACGTCAGCATCTCTAACAAAGGTTGTATCTATGGGTTATCTGTGACTTTCTCTTCCTTATTTTCTCTGGCTGCCATTTAGATAGATAATTGGAGTTAGCTGTAGTAGTTTCTGAGTATTAGAAATGAAATAGAGTAGCCTCCAAATGGCTTGATCACTTTGGTAGTCAAATATTGGAATTATATATATTCCCATTGTTGAACTAGAGTCTTAACTTTTACAGACACCAAATATGGTTCAAAACTATTCACATTTAAGAAGCATGTCCTAGTTGTTCTTAATGTCCTGATATGGACAGATCTCCAAAATCTCTCAGGTAAAAAAATACATTATATATAGTATTCTACTATTTATACAAAAAGGAGAGGGCATGAATATTTGTGTTTTGGTGATAAATACATTAAAATCTCCAAAAAGGTACAAAAGAAGTAAACAAAACAAAACAAAAACAAAACATATCCTAGTAAAGGGCACAAAAATAATCTTTAAAATCTAAATTTATATTGTTAACAAAATTTACAAAATCACTACACACGCATAATAGAATAGTGAATTTTGTGCTACATTACACCACTGTATGCTTTCATACAGTATTGGTTGTTTTTCTTGTGTAATTAAAAAACCCAAATCAACTCTGCTAATTAAGCTCTCTCTGGCTTGTGGCTCACCTGAATCACTGACAGTCCCTAGTTAAAGCCTAGTTTGTAGTTTTTGACAGCAAACCAAGACTCTCTTGTTTGCTTCAGGAATACTGCCTGGTTTTCGTTCTTTGCATTATTTGGGGAGGTGCACTCTTCCTAACAAGCCACCAATCCTCTTAACCATGACTTACAGATTTTTGTGCCAGATATATCTTGGTCATTTTTTTTTTTTTTTGAGACAAGTAGTAGTAGTAATGAAGTTATGTTAGCTTGCTTTTAATTTATGACAAATTATCTTGGAAATAGGAATAAGATGCTATATTGAGATGATAAAGTAAGGGCAAAAGCAACTGAATCATATTATTTGAACCAATATATGTGTTTTTGGCATACATTTTAATTCTTTCATTTATTGCTTCTTAATTAGTCTGTAACTAAGAAGATTAAAAACACCATAGACAAGTGAAATTTTATGAAATGAAATGTTTAAAATGTACTTTTCTCTGATAATGACAATTGATATGAATAGTATTTAGTAATTATTTTTTATATTACTTATTTTGTTGACATATTTGAAAATAAGGAAAGAGGTTGAGTTGGTAACCTTCATTGCATTTATTATTAAATTCACCTCATGTCCCTTTATGTGACACCTTACCAGCAAAGAATTTCTACCTGCCTGATTTGACATTTGTAAGAAATCTTACAATACTTCAATTTCACAAATAGGTTACATGAAGTAACTGGTTTTTATATCCCCTGCCCTCATAAGAAGGCCAATACTAAGCTCAAAGGGAAATCACAAACCTTGCAAAAAAATTAGAAATATTATCTTTCTCCTATATTTGGTCTACTGGTGTCACTTAACTAAAACTTCTCAGTTTGTGACCTTGAGAAACCTAGAGACTAAATAGGAGGAGTAGAGTACTGAAGGTCATCCCCTCCACTCCTACCCAAAAAGGGGAGCAAATATTCAGCATAACAGGTAAGTATTTTTATGATTATGGCAGATGGTGATTGAAGCAAAGGCAATTCAAAAGGGGACACACATGAAAGCAATAATTTTGAATGTTTGACATTTGTTTTGAAACTACCTTACTACCCTATACCCTTTACCATCTGTCTGCTATCCCTCCCAACACCAACCCCTGTCTTCCCACAGGGCTCCATTGTCTGCAGTTCCTGTTTCTCAGGGGCGGAGCTGTGGGAGGCAGCCATGGGTGCCATAATAGGCACCTGCGGCCAGCACAATGGGCTGTGGGTGCTTGTGGGAGAGACAGATTGATGTATTGTGCATGGGGGAGGAGGGCTGTCACTTGAATCCATGTGAACTCAGGCTTTAGGGGCAAGGGAGATTGACAGCTTTTGTAGGTTGCATTTCTTTTTCAAAGCTTGGCTTTAATAGACAGTAAGTTTGGGGCCCCAGGCTTTCACTCCCATAATTCTAACAGGGCAATCACGAGCATTCAGCATTTCTTTTTACCCCCCTTGTTACGCATTAAATGATTTCAGTAAAGGAATGTGCAGCATTAATTAGAATTTGTTAGCAGATACCAAGGGGAAAAGTTTCTTCACAACAACTATAGGAGGTGTCATTTGTACAAAGACTTTTTTGTTTTCTTTCCCCATTACATTATCACTGCAATATGTAAGGTAGTGATTCTTTTCATTTAAATTAAGTGGAAAGCTACTAAATCTTGTTTTATTCTCCAAAATGAATAAGGTCCTTAACACTTATCTTTTAACTTCTTTCATTTCCTAAGGTTGGTGTTTACTTTTGCTTTCAGTCCTACCCATTTACTGATCTGTGCGGTTGTGTATCCAGTTTTGTGTACCATTTAGCTCTTACAATTACAGGCAACCCACTACTAATATATAAGGATTGTTTCAGGTGAAAATAGCTACCAATAATATTAAAAATTATTGATACACTGGGGCCCTCTTTGGCAATGGTAAGTTGAGAAACGCCCAAAATTAGTCTCCTCTAGGCTTGTGTCCTAACTTATTTTCTAAAACTATTTTTCCTTAGTTGATATTTAACCTTAGCCATGACATCAAATTTATGGAGGAATGGGGCAGCAGCCAAGGAATATTTTTTTTCCCATAGAAAACTCATTCCTAAGCCATGTCAGTATTTTTAAACATCAAAGTCCCCTACTCAGAACACACACAGATAGCATCATTTACTTACAGTTAGTTAAAATAATCTTGTTTATTTGGGTGGCTTGTTTTGTTTCTATTTTCTATTCTTTTTTGTTCCTGACATTTTAGACTTATTTGGGAACAATACTACTCTCAGATAGTATATCTTGTAAACCTACACTTTGCCATCTGAGGAACTGATAAAACATTTTCTAATATATTTCCCATATAAAATCATTTTCTCTATGGAAGAAGTTAGAGGCTAATTGAATTAGAATTCCCCCCTTTCACTTGTTTTATTTAAATGTGTTAAGGGCAACAGTGAAAAATATTGATTGTCTACCATTATTTCTCAGAAAGAACATATTTCCACACAGTTGTCTGGCTCTGTCTATTATAATAATTTGGAGCAATGGTTTTTAAAGTAGTAGGGTGATAATAATTAGGGTGTAGGACAGAAATTTCAGTGCTACATTCAACATTTTGCCATGCAGGGTAGGAAAATTGCCGACTGGGGCTAGTCAGCTCTAAGTACTAATTAACTAATTAATCAGGTGCTGAAACCAGCTGAATGGAGGATACCAGACAGACAACTCAAGCCCAAGCAGAGGGTTGTGCTCTTTTCAAAGACAGTGCAGTCTTTCTTTTTGGTTTTTAACCCAATCAAAAATTAGGACAGAAAATAGGATTTGGTGTACTTCTCAGTCATTTCAGTACAACTTTTTTACTTAGAGAAGATAAAATAAAAACATTTTATGATAAGAACTGTGAGGCAGCATGTGCAAGGCAATACTCAAGGCTCTGGCAAACCCACTAATTCCTTGACCTTGAAATATTTCAGGGCTGGTGTATGTGGGTGTGGATGTGCCTGGGGAGTTCTGCCTTCTTGGAGTTTTCTGCTACATTTTTTTTTTTTTTAACATAGGAGAATGAGAAACATATTTCTCCTTTTGGCCTGGTCTTAGGTCTTTGGCCTCATCCCTCCTTTATGTAAATGAGGAGAGTCCAATTACACATATGGAAAAAGGGTTTAATGAATCGTGAAAAAGCCCAGTTTGCAGAGAAAGGGCACAATCCCCTCTTCTTCTTTTTCTTCTTCTTCTCCTTACCTTTTATATTTAACTTAGAAACATGTATTTCTTTTAAGGAAGATGATAAAGGTTAATGATTAGATCATTTTATTTTAGATACTCATTTTCATACTTGGGAATTATTAAACATAGCTTTCTTTATCTAAATTGTAAGGCTTTCTGGAGGCTTAGCAAATATTCTACAACAAAAATTGTGATATTCTAAATAACTTTTTTCCTAAATTAAAAAATCATTTCATGTTATTTTCTCCCATTTTTGATGTTATTCTTAGCTCAGTGATAATTTCCTTCTCTTAACAGTTTACTCTGGAATTGTCAGCACAAAAAGGGATCACATCATTAGAAGGAGGTTGTTACTGAACCCAAGGAAAAAGACTTTAGTATCACATACCTTTTAAGCTTAATTTTAGCATTATGGTGTTTTAACTAGCTAGCATTTTAAGGATGTTGTAAAGAAATTAGGTAAGTTTTGTCTTCTTTCCTAAAAGTACTGAATTTTACACTAGAGTAGAAAATCCTGTGTTTGGGATTTCGTTTTTTTTTAAATTTATTTCCTTCATCTTGGAATTTTGAATAATTGAAAGTAGACCCCACAGAAATCCTCTAACCAACTCTTAATGACAGAAAACCCTGCAAAAATATTGTAGGAAAATATCAATACCATGTGACTCTTAGAATTTGATAAGTGTGCAACTGCCCAGAAGATATACTTTGCTGGGACAGCAGGAAAGTTCTAAATCACGGCTAGAAGTGCTTTCCAGAGACCTAATCCAAAAACCTCATTGGGCACTTGGGGAAATTAAGGGGTTGCGTTATGTGATTTTTTTCTTTTTCCTCTACAAAATGCCACTTCTATCCCCAGAAAACAATTTTCTTGGTTGCCTACTTTGTGGAGCGCATTGCTGGGATTCAGATGCCTGCTTTTTCATGGGGGCAGTGCTCCTCCACTTTATCTTGCTCCCCGCTACAGCCAGCCTTCCCTGATCGGCGCCCTGGATGTGATTGACACCATGAA
This sequence comes from Furipterus horrens, assembly GCF_987537825.1. Classification (NCBI taxonomy): domain Eukaryota; kingdom Metazoa; phylum Chordata; class Mammalia; order Chiroptera; family Furipteridae; genus Furipterus; species Furipterus horrens. Next base: position 18,231,304 of record NW_028327187.1, on the reverse strand, counting down.
GTTGCCCCCATAATCCTCTCTGGCAACATAGGATATAAAATTTGATCAGCTCATTGGATGAAGCCGACAATTCTCAAAAATGTGTGAAAAGGGGGCCAAGCGGCAGGCAAGCACCGCATTGAGGCCAGCGCTTCAGCCGGCCCCTCTCTGAGTTCTAGGTGCGGCAGCTGTGGAAGAAAGGGAGTTAGGGCCGAGCAGAGGGGCCGCAGCAGCGGCAGCGGGTGCTGCGAGAGCAGCGGCTTCAGGGAGGCTGCAGCGCATTCGAGCGCGGAATTCCTTGGGAGCTGATCGGGAGGCCGGAAGGGGGCAGCCAGGCGGCACAGGCGGCTTTGGAGTTATGTCCCGGGCTTAGCCTGGGGCCGGACCGGGAGGGGCAGAGAGGCAGGGCGTGCACCCGGACTGCGGGTGGTGCGCACTAGAGCGTCTTGTCTTAGGGCACCCCATTCTGCTACTGCGCCACCAGTGCAAGCGGAGAGGGTGGCATCCGCTTAAGGAGGAGGACAGCTCTTGGAGCAGGAGGCGGAGGAAGGAGGCAAGCAGCCAGAAGAAGGAGATGGAGGAACAGCTGAAGGAAGACGAGGCCGAGGTCGCGGAGCACTGGTTCTCTACGTGGGAGCATCAGTGCCTGAACGCAGCTGAGCAGGAGGAGCAGCTGCCCCATGAGATGCAAGACAAGGAGGCTGAGGAGGACAAGGAGGATGAGGAGGACAAGGAGGGTGAGGAGGTAGAGGAGGATGAGGAAGACGAGGAGGCAGTGGGGCCCAAGAGCGAGCAGCAGAAGCTGTGGCATCTCTTCCAGATAACAGCCACCTCTGTGGCCCAGCTCTACAGAGGTTCGGGGTACCCACAACCAGAACTCTCCATGTGGGACCCCTTCCAGAGTGCGGCCATGGCTGTGACCAGCCTCTACAAAGAGAGCGGGCATGCCCACCAACGAAGTTTTGACCTGGGCATACAGGTTGGCTACCAGCGTCGCATCAAAGATGTGCTGGATTGGGTGAAGAAGGGCCAAAGCACTATTCTCCGCGAAGATCTGATTAGCTTCCTGTGTGGCAAAGTGCCCCCGGCTCCTTCACCACAGCGTAGTCCCAGGACGGCCCCAAAGCCTCCTGCTGGGTCCTCCAGCCAAGCTGCAGCCATTGAATCCAACTCCTCTGTAGATGTTGACTTAGAACCCTTCCATGAGGCCATCGCCCTACATGGCCTCAATGGCGCCTTGGCGAGCATCAGCATGCAGTCCAGCCCATCCAGCTCCCCACCTGAAGCTAGTGGCATTTCCAGCAGTGTCACTAGCGATGGTCTCCAGAACAGTAGCATCCTTGAGGACGACTTGAACTCCAGCGACTCAGAAGACCTGGCCCTCCGCCTGGCCAGTGGGGGGACCCGCAAACGGACCTCATCCCAGTGCGGTGATGGCGTCACAAACTCCCCAGCCCATAAGCGCGACCGAATTGTCTAATGGTCATGAGCTGCCATATTGCTTGAAACTTAACTCGACCTTTAACATGATTGTTGAAAAGATACTCGAGGCCATTCCTTCTTTCTCTAAGTTAAACAAAGCTTTCTATCAAATTTGCCATAAAGAAACTTTAAAAGTATTCTAGAAGAGGTTTTATATGACTCTGACTTTGACAAAAATATAATACTATCAGAGAACAACTAGTTAGCAAGATCATTTAAAGCAGCAGTGTCCAGTCAGGGCTGAAGCCTGGCTATCTTTGTCACTGTTATGTTCCTTGGCACCTAGCACAGTGTTGGTGCTCAATAAATGTTTGTTGAATGAATAAATGTGGCCTTATTTAAAACTTTTAAAAGGGAACGACTAATAGATGTTTACTTGGTTATGGGATACTTTTATACTTTATTTTTCATTTAGTTGTTTGCTTTAACGGTTCTGGCCAGTTCAATTACATTTTATCAAAATGTAAAACTAGACATCTTTGTGAAATCTGGAGTCTTAGTTTAGCTCGACTGTACCATACACCTAATTTCTAGAAAGAAACTGTGCAAGTAATACCTATGAGGTTGTAAGGTTTTCTTTTCTTTCCTTTTTTTTTTTTTTTTTTTTTTGTACCCCTGGTGGGACACAATTTTTTTTAACGGTTGATTATATTTGTGATTATATGAAGGTGTAAAGTGGTGCTATGATGGTTGGCTAGGTAAGACTCAAGAGTAAGTCAATCCAATCTTCTTTAGGAAAATTTGGCCAACAATTGAGATCCTGAGATCAATGGTGGTGGCATCCTTGGTGGTCCAGTGGTGCTCCTTTTTCTTAGAAATGTAAAAAGTTCTCTTTGCTGAGGTTACATCTTTTTGTAATCTCTATTTTAAAGTGGAAGATGAGGTCAGAATCAACTGGGTTTTACTTGAGGATACAGCATGATATAACTAAAAAAGCATGACCTCTTATTAAAGGAACAACAATAAAATATTAGCCCCACAAATTCACTGCATAATTTTGTACAAATCATTTAATATCTATTGACCTCAGTTTTTCATATGTAAAATGGAACTATGGGTCTCCCTAAGGTCATTGTGAAGATAAGATGAAGTTCATATTTCAAGTATCTAGCACAATGCTTGTCACCTAATGGTATTCAATTAATGTCCTCCTTTCTCTATAAATAAAAATAGTAAAACATTAAACTCCATTATATTTTGGAAAAAGAGAGGAAAATAGATAAAGTTAAAAATCAGAATATAGAATGTCTGTGTTTGAGCTTGAAACTCTTGTTATGTAGTTGAAACTTGCCTAAATATCCCAGATCTCATTTATCTCATGAGTACAGGATCATCACTCTGGATATTAGAGTAGCCTTGGAGTTCCTGAAATTGCCTGAGGGATACACCTTGCAACTGGAGTAATGAAAGATCTACATTCTCTATGAAAGAATATTGGGAGTGGAAAGAACTTGGAAGTGAAAGTCCTAAGGACATCTAAAAGGCTAAAGTGGTTCTGAATACAGGTAAGATAGAGTGATGAAAAAGGTAGAGTGGGTGGGGCGGAGATGGAAGAGGTAGGAGTGAGGTTATGAAACCGGTAGAGGTAGTTAAAACACCCAGATATCCCCAGGCTCTCCCAAGACAACCATATAACATAGATAAATGAATAATACCTTGCCTTCAGGTTCACATCAGAGAGTTGTTTCAGTTTCATTAGGATGGCCTTAAAATAATACAACAAAATAAGATGAATTCCATGATAGAATAAAAACTTGCTATCGAGGCATTCCATAAGTAGTTACTGAAGCACTGTGCTATGCCCTGAGAAGGGATATTTTAAAAAAACAATAAAAGCAAACCTATTCTCAAAGAGCACATTCTGGCTTGGAAGGTAAGTTAATGTAGTAAAGAAAATACTTTGGATTGTATGAAGAGCACCCAAGGGCTGTGCAGAAGAATTCAGAGGATAGAGGCCCTCCTTACCAAGATTGCAGCTTCAGGAAGAGGTGGTATTTGAGCTGTGACTAGAAAAATGGGTAGACAGGGAGAGCAAATGGGATATCAGCAAAGGAAGGATATCCAACAAAATCTTAGAAGAGGAAAATGGTAAAGTGAGTTCAGAGGATCACAGGAGCTGGGTAGGGGAGACAGGGGAGGCAGGGACCAAAGTATTGAGGATTTCTAATGCATGGCTCAGTACTTTAAATTCTATCCTGGGACTGGGGTGATACCACCCACTCTGTGCTTTAGGAAAATTTGTCTGGCGGATTATCTAATTGTCCAGCAGTGAGACACTGAAGCAGAGACAGCATCGGGTACCCCGGAAGGATGCTCATTTCTGGGGACATTTGCATTTGATTAGCCAGTGTTATGAAGATGTTTACCTTGTTAAGGCTTTCTTTGGGAAGCTTCTGATAACACCCTCCCACACCTCAAACCAACCAGATATGAAACATTGCTAGTATGTGTTTTGCCCTGCTTCTTAAAGGCTGAAAAAGACTTTTGTTCCAGCTTCAGAATCTCTTAGAGGGCTAGTTTTTTTTTTGTTTTTTTTTTTAACATTAAATAATTTGTATTAGCTTCAGGTGTATAGTATAGGGGTTAGACAAACACTTTAAAAAAGTGTTCTCTCTGATATTTCCAGTACTCAACTGGCAACATACATAGTTATTACAATATTTTTGACTATACAGTATTCCCTCAGTTATCACGGGTATTACGTTCTAGACCCCCCCCCCATGATAGGTGAAAATCCATGATGTAAGAACCTTACATTTATTTTAGTATTTATATATACTTTAATGCTTTATTAACCCTTCCCACATACTTATAAACTGTTCCCAGTCCCTTATTAACCTTTCCCACTCCCTTATTAACATTTTCCACACTTTTGTAAACACTACTTATGTTCTTAAACATATTCTACACTCTTAAACCTATGTAACTTTAACAACATACGTATACAGTACCACAAAATCCCGTGATATAGTGAAAAATCCACGATAAATAATTAAATATAATATTTTTAAAAATCCTGTGATACAGTGAGGCCGCGATAAGTGAACCACGATATAGAGAGGGACTACTGTATTTTCTATGCTGTATTTTACATCTCTGTGACTATTCTTTATGAATCTGTACTTCTCTATCCCTTCACCATCTCAACTCAGTCCCCCACCTCCCTCCCATCTGACAACCATCAGTCAGTTCTCTGTATCAATGAGTCTATTTCTATTTTGTTTGTTCACTTATATTGTTCTTTAGATTCCACGTATTAAGTGAAATCATATGGTATTTAACTGACTTACTTCATTTAGCATATTACCCTTTAGGTCCATCTGTGCTGTCACTAATGGTAAGATTTTTTTATATGGCCAAGTAATGTTTCATTGTATATAAGTACAACCACTTTTTTTTGGGGGGGGATCAGACTTTATAGATTATTTATTTCCAGAGCATACTTTCACTCTGGATAAAGGTAGTGCATTTAAACTCATAAAACACTTGTTTAAGAAATACATTTGGAAGTTTCTTTTCAAGATTTGTGAATGGCTCACACTGTGGCCAGGTTACTTACTTCTTTTTCACCTAAGTGTCCCCATTTACAAAAAGTATGTAAAATTTGCCATTTGCTGTATTTTCTTTTCTTTTAAAAAACTTTCCAATTATAGTTTATAGTCATCATTATTTTGTATTAATTTCAGGTGTACAGCATAGTGGTTAGACAATCATATACTTTACAGAGTGTTCCCCCTAATATTTCCAGTACTCACTTAGCACCATACAGTTATTACATCATTATTGACTATATTTCCTATGCTGTGATTTACATCCCCATGACTGTTTTGTAATGAGCAATCTGTACTTCTCAATTCCTTCACCTTTTTCACCCAGTCCTCCAATCACCTTCCCATGGCAACCATCAGTCTATTCTTTGTATCTATGAATCTGTTTCTGTTTTGTTTGTTGATTATACTGTTCTCTAGATTCAACATATAAGTGAAATCATATGGCATTTCTCTTTCTCTGACTGACTTATTTCATACCATTGCTTTTATATCCACTCTTCTATTGATAACCACTTGGGTTACTTCCAGATCTTGGCTATTATAAATAACACTGCAAAAAATGAACATAGGTTGCATATGTTCTTTTGAATTAGTACTTTAGGTTTCTTCAGGTATACAAGGTCTGATCAGAAGATATCCAGCCATGTAATATGAAAAACAGACATTTACTGAAGAAGATACAAGATACAAGAAACAATGTATATGGGACAATGGTACCTCAGACCCCTTCAAAGTAGGCACCTTGGGACCTCACATAGTTCTTGTCTTCAGCTGCCCCATCATATTTTCCTGAATCTCATCTATGGCCTGAAATCTCTTTCTTTTCTAAGGTGATTTTAGTTTTGGGAAAAACCAGAAGTCACAGGGTGCCAAATCTGGGCTGTAGGGGGGTTGAGTCACCTGAGTGATTTGATGTTTCACCAAAAAGCTCTGTATGAGACATGATGCATGAGTGGGCACATTGTCATGATGAATCTGCCAATCACCAGTTGCCCATAGCTGCAGACTTCTGAATCATACGAGTAGTTTCCGTGGAGAAATGTTCAAGCTTAACACAAAATTTGATGCAAATTCATTGCTCTACTTGGTCAGTCATTTTGAATGTGATGGCCACACAGTACACATGCTCACTCAATGGTGTCTACCCCCCCCAACTAGTATAGTGAAAATGTCATTGTTCACACATGTGCATTCCAGTCCACTCTTCTTGGCTGCCAGGTTATGCAGATGTCATACAAACCATTCTTATTATATTAACAATGACTGGAATTTTTCTGGAGAGACCTCATATACCCAGAAGTAGAAATATTGCATTGTAGGGTAGTTTTATTTTAAATATTTTGAGGAACTTCCATATATTTTTCACAGTGGCTGCACTAATCTGCATTCCCACCAACAGTGCACGAGGGTTCTTCTTTCCCCATATGCTCACCAACACTTGTAGTTTGTTGATTGTGTGATGATGGCCATTCTGACAGGTGTGAGGTGATACCTCATTGTGATTTTTCCCTTTTTGTTGAATTTATTGGGATGACACTGGTTAACAAAATTATACAGGTCTCAGGTGCATGGGTTATGGTTTTAATTTGCATTTCTCTGATGACTAGTGACAATGAGCATCTTTTCATATGTCTATTAGCCATCTGTATGTCCTCTTTGGGAAAGTGTCTAATCAGGGCATTTGTCTATTTTTTTAATTGAATTGTTTGATTTTTGCTGTTGAATTGTATGAATTCTTTACAAATTTTGGATATTAACCCCCTATCAGACATATCATTGGTGAATATGTTCTCCTATTCAGTTGGTCATCTTCATTTTGTTGATGGTTACTTTACTGTGCAAAAACTTTTTAGTTCAATGTAGTCCCATTTGTTTCTGTTTTGTTCCCCTTGCTTGAGGAGATATACCAGAAAAAAATATTACTAAGAGAAGTGTCTGAGATTTTACTGCCTATGTTTTCTTCTAGAATTTTTATGATCTTGAATCTTACATTTAAATCTTTGAGTTTGTTCTTGTATATGGTGTAAGAAGGTGGTCTAATTTTATATTTGCATGTGTCTGTCCAAATTTCTGAACACAATTTATTGAATAGACTGTCTTTAGTCCATTGTATGTTCTTGCTTCCTTTGTTAAATATTAAGTGACCATGTAAGTGTGGGTTTATTTCTAGGTGCTCAATTATGTCCCATTGATCTATATAACTGTTGTTGTGTTTTTTTTAAACACCACGTGGGTTTCATTACTATAGCCTTGTGGTATTGATATAAGGTAGCATGATTCCTCCAACTTTGTTTTTACTTCTTAAGATTGCTGTGGCTAATCATGGTCTTTTCTGGTTCTATGTACATTTTTGAATAATTTATTCTAGTTCTGTGAAATATGCTATTGGTATTTTTATAAGAATTGTATAGGGTAGTATGGTCATTTATTTTGACCATGTTAATTTTTCCTATTAATGAGTATAGTATATGCTTCCATTTCTTGTATCTTCTTTAATTTCTTTCTTCAGTGTCTTTTAATTTTCTAAGTAGAGGTCTTTTAGCTCTTTGGTTAAACTTATTCCTAGGCATTTTGTTTGTTTTGATGAAATTGTAAATGGAATTGTTTTCTTAGTTTCCCTTTCTGATAGTTCATTATTGGTGTATAAAAATGGTGAAAGTTCATTTTTTTGTCCTGCTACTTTACTGAATCCATTGATCAGTTCAGTAGTTCTTTAGTAGAATGTTTAGGATTCTCTATATTCAGTATCATATCATCTGTACATAATTACAGTTTTACTTCTTCCTTTCCAATTTGGATGCCTTTCATTTCTTCTTGTCTGCTGTGGCAAGGACTTCCAGTACTATGTTGAATAAGAGTGGTGAATGTATACATCTCTGTCTTTTTCCTGATCTTAAGGGAAATACTCTTGGTTTGTCCCCATTAAGTATGATGTTACCTGTGAGTTTGTCATATGTGGCCTTTTTTAAGTTGTGGTATGTTTCTTCTATCCCCACGTTGCTGAGAGTTTTCATCATAAATGGGTGCTGAATTTTGTCTAAAGCTTTTTCTATTTCTATTGATATGACCATATGATTTTATCCTTCATTTTGTTTATGTTCTGTATGATGTTAATTGATTTGAAGATATTGTACCAACTTAGCATCCCAGGAATAGATTCTACTTAATTATGGTGTATGATCTTTTTATTTTTATTTTGTTTTTAATTTAAAATTTATTTATTTATTTATTTATTTATTTATTTATTTTAATTCTCATCCAAGGAATTTTTTCATTGCTTCTAGAGAGAGAGGAATGGAGAAGGAAAGTGAGAGAGAGAGAAACATCAATGTGAGAGAGAAGCAACAATCTATTGCCTCCCTTATATGTCTGGACTGGGGATCGTACGCTCTTGGACCAGGGATGGAACTTGCAACCTAGGCATGTGCCCTGACTGAGAACCTGCAACTCTTTGGCTATGGAATGATGTTCCCACCATCTGAGCCACGCTGGATTGCTTATTTGGTTTGCTAAAATATTGTTAAGAATTTTTACATCTATGTTCATCCAGGATATTGGCTTATAATTTTCTTAGTAGTGTCTCTATCTGGTTTTGGAATTAGGATAATGTTGGCTTCATAAAATAAGGTTGAGAGTTGTCCCTTCTCCTGGATTTTTGGAATTTTTTGAAAAGAATAGGCATTAGTTCTTTTCTTGAATATTTGTTAAAATTTACCCATGAAGCTATCTGGTTCAAGATTTCTGTTTGTTGGGATTTGTTTTGTTTTGTTTTGTTTTGATTACTGCATCAATTTCATTAGTTGCCATCAGTCTGATCAGATTTTATGTTTCTTCTTCTTTTTTTATATACTTTATTGATTATGCTGTTACAGTTGTACCAATTTCTTTTCCCTTAGTTCCCCTCCACCCAGTAACATCCCTCCCTCCATTTGTCCCCACCCTTAGTCCATGCCCATTGGTTGTGCATATAGTTCTTCTCAACATCTTCCTATCTACTCCATTCCCTCCTACTATGCTTCTTAATTCCTGTACCATCTCCCTCCCTTTCCCCCCTTCCCCCTCCCCACTGACTTTTCCCCAATAATGTTCCCCATAACTATAATTCTTTTCCCATTCTTGTTGCCTGCTTAGTTTGCCTTTGTATCGGTTCCCTAGCTTCTGTTGTTGGTTGTTGTGATAGTTTTCATTTTAATGTTTATAGTTTTGATTCTCTTTCTCCTAAACAAGTCCCTTTAACATTTCATATAACAGTGGTTTGGATCTGATGAACTCCTTCAGTTTTACTTTGTCCTGGAAGCACTTTCTCTCCCCTTCTATTCTGAATGACAGTTTTGCTGGATAGAGTAATCATGGTTATAGGTTTTTGATTTTCATTACTTTGTATATTTCTTGCTTGTCCTTCTTGCCTGCAGAGTTTCTTTTGAGAAATCAGCTGACAGTCTTACTGGGACCCCTTTGTATGTAATTCTCTTCTTCTCTCTTGCTGCTTTTAAGATTCTCTCTTTATCCTTAATTTTTGACATTTTGATTATAATGTGTCTTGGAGTGGTTCTCCCTGGGTCCAGTTGTTTTGGAACTCTCTGTGCTTCCTGGACCTGTAAGTCTATTTCCTTCCCCAAGTTAGGGAAGTTCTGCTTCAGTATTTTTTCACATAATTTTTCCAGTTCTAGTTCTTCTTCACCTTCTGGCAACCCTATGATTCGGATGTTGACCCATTTATAGCTGATAAGTTTCTGAGCCTCTCCTCATTTTCCTCACTTCTTGTTTCCTCTTTCTGCACTGGTTCACTGTTCCTTCCCTATATTCCAATTTGTTGATTTGATCCCTGGTTTTCCTTCCCTCACCACTAGTTTTGTATGTGTTTTTGTTCATTTCAACAGGACTAGCCTTCATTCCTTCCCTGTCTTGTTTAAGATATGCTGTTAGGTCTGAAAGCACTTTTATAAGCAAAGCTCTGAACTGTGCCTCAGAAAGATTTTCTATCTGCTGCTTAGTTAGATTAGAAATTTGCTGTCTGGTCAGCTGTGTCACTGGGATCTCTATCATGATCTGTGCCATCCTGAACAGTTTTGTGTTTACCTTTGCTTCTTGGGCAGGGCTGTCACAACTCCTATGCCATAGGGGGCAGAGCCCTGTGCACTTGTCACAACCAGGCATTTTCTGTGGGGGTGGGGGTCCAAGATGGATTCCTGCCATTCAATCTCTGCTAAGAGACCAGGAACCTCCTCCTCTGTCCCCACCCCCACCGGGCCTCACAGTCCAAAGCAATGGGGGTCTGCCTTCCCTGCTTTGAAATCGCAAGCTGACGGGTCTGGTCTGCAGCTGGGGGTGCTCCCCAGGCACTTCTCGCCTCCCCTTAAATACGGGTGTCTGTGCTTACCTCTGTCCTTCTGCCGTGACTGCTGCTGCCACAAACAGCACAGCTTGACCTCTCCTCCCCAGCTTTGCCCCTCCTACCTGTCCGGATGAGCACCACTTCTTTATAACTTCATACATTGGACTTCCACTTATTTTCTGGAACTTCTGGTTATTTCTGGTTTTGCGGTAGTTGTATTCCTTCTTAGTTGTGGAGGGAGACAAAGCATGTTAGTCTAGGCCTCCATCTTGGCTGGAAGTCTCCTGTGCTTGTTTGCTTCCATGTCCCAGGCAGAGCTGTGGCTCCTACTATGTTCTAAGGGGCGGAGTCTTAGGTATTTGTCAGTAATAGGCGACCTGTTTCACCATGTTGTGGCGCTATATATGGTGGAGGGGTGTCAGCAGGAACAATGCTGCTTGCCCAGCACTCACCCCTTTTCCAGGCACTTCTTCCACTTCTGCACCAGACTGGTGCCCCTCTAGCTGCTGCCCTGACCATCGTTCCCAGAGTGGATGAGTCTACAGATGTTCTAGGTCTGTGGGGGCCCTTTAAACAAGTGGACTCTGCTGAGAGACTGGCAGTTTCTGCCTTTGTCTCAATCCCCACTGGTTTGCACAATCAGAAGCAACGAGGCTTGATTTTCTCCAGAGCTGGGACAGTGAGCTCTGGTGAGGAGTTGGGAATGCTCCCCAGGTGTCCTTCCTGACTTTTTAAGACATGTAACTGCTCTTTCCACTGGCCTGCTGCTGTTGCTACTGCTGCCTGGGCTCCACCCCTCCTACCTGTCTGGATGAGTATTTCTTCTTTATGTCCTTGTTTGCTGGACTTCCATGCAGTTTGATTTTCTGGAACTTCTGGTTGTTTCTAGTTTTGAGGTAGTTGTATTCCTTCTTAGTTGTGGAGGGAGATGCAGTGTGTCTGTCTATGCCTCCATCTTGGCCGGAAGTTCCTGTTTCTTCTTGATGCAGTTTTGTAAGAATATATGTTCCTAGGTGTTTATCCATTTCATCCAGATTATCCAGTTTGTTGGCATATAGTTGTTCAAAATATTTTATATAATCTTTTGTATTTCTGTGGTGCCAGTTGTTATTTCTCTTTCTCTTCTGATTTTATTTATTATGGTGCTCTCTCTTTTTTTCTTGGTAAGTTTGGTTAAAGGTTTTATCAGCCTGGTTTATCTTTTCAAAAAACCATCTTTAGTTTCATTGATCTTTTGTATTTATTTAGAAACTATTTTATTTATTTCCACTCTGGTTTTTATAATTTTCTTCTTTCTACTTATTTTTGGGGTTTGTTGTTCTTTTTCTGTTTCCTCTAAGTGTAGAGCTAACTTGTTTATTTGTATTTTTTTGTTTATTTCTAGAGGTAACATCTGTATTACTATGAATTTTCCTCCTATGAGTTTTAGTATGTCCCATGCATAATGGTTTTTTGTATTCCTATTTTCATTAGTTTCAATGTACTTTTGACTTCTTCCTTGATCTCATTGTTAATACATTTATTGTTTACTAACATGTTATTTAGCCTCAATGTGTCTGTGTATTTTTCACTTACTTTCCTGTAATTGATTTCTAGTTTTGTATCATTGTGGTTAGAGAAGATGCTTTACATGATTAAAAAAAATTTTTTATCCTCATTCAAAGACAATTTTTCTTTCTTTTAGAGAGAGAGGGAGAGAGAGAGAGAGAAACATCAACATGAGAGAGAAACATTGACCAGTTGTCTCCTGTATACACCCCACGCAGGGACTGAACCCACAACCCAGGTTTGTGCCTTGACAAGGAATCGAACTCACACCCTTTTGTTGTATGGCTTCTACCAGCACTGAACCTGGGGCAAGTCAGCAAAAGGCTCAAGGCACCCCAAGTGCTGCTTTGCCTGTCTCTTTCTGCCAGCTGCCTGTTAGGCTTACTCACTGAAAGAGACTGTTGATATGTAAGTTGTGTAAGGTAGGTTTTCAGTGATTCGCTAGGCAGTGGTGAGTGGTGTTTACCAGATTAATACAAATTTAAACTTGGTGCCAGTGCTAGGTCTGAGACCACTCAACAAAAGTTCCAGGGTAAACCAAGGCCAGCAGGGTGCCTTCAAACCTTTGTGTTAAGGTGAGGTCTCAGGGAATTGGAGTGAAGACAGCAGGGTTCATCAGGCATAACAGACCAACATTTGGCCATGTGAAGGAAGGGCTTTGCACTAGACTGGCTTTTGGGGGGGGTGATGGCCTCTGTCCTAGAGCAGTACAACTCAGTCTGTGCCCATTCTGGTGGGACCTCCTCAAGAGCCCTAGCTCAGAAGGCTGGGCCACCAGGAACTGGAAGCATGGGGCTAGTAGATTTTTTGTGGGACTATGCCTGTGAGGCTCACAAAAGGGGGGAATTTCCCCCACCCCAGAGCTGCACAACTTAGTCTCTGACTCCCCCTGAGTCTGTGTGGACCTCTACACCAGGGGCCCAAGCAGCTGACTCCTTTGCAATGCTTGAGTGCAGCACTGGGTGGCAGCTGGGAGTCAAGTGGATGGGTTATTACATTCCTTCAGGCTAATATAATATGGAGGGGTGTGCTGGGACTTAAGAAAGAGGGCATCTGTATGCAGTGTGGGAGACGGACTCAGCACAGGGACCCTTGTGCCCATCCATTCAGCTCTCTACCCAGAGCAATACTACCCAGTCTTTCCTCAAACAACTTTATTCCACCATGAGCCTTCCTCCCTCCATTGGAGCACAGAGTGAGTGGCTGTGAACAAGATTTTGTGTGGCTCCCTTTAACAGTGCACCTGGGTTTCTGGCAGAGTTGCATCTCTCTCTGGTGGACAGAGTCCCTGCTGATTTTCACACTCAGATGTTATGTGGGTACCTCTTCTCAGCTCTGGTGCTCTGGTCTCAGCTTGGAGTGAGACCCTACACTCTTCAGGGGAAACTTTGCTGCTGAGATATGCTTCTAAATTATCATTCATCACACGTGAGTGTGGGGCCAGTTCTCTCCATATCTCTGTCCTTCCTAACAGTCTCAATGTGGCTTCTGTACATTTTTGTTTATAAGATTTCTGTTAACCTAATCTTCAGTTGGTTATTCAGGTTGATCTGTATTTTAGTTGTAATTTCAGTTTGGTCCTGGGAGAATGTGGGTATAACTTCTACCTAATCAGCCACCATCTTGCATTCCTTAAAACATTTAATACAAATCTACTTCCTATAACTTTTCTCACTTTTTTTGTTGTCTTTTCCTTCTATCCTTCTAGAGCCCCCCATTTTTTGTATGTTTACAGCGTCTTGGTTGGATATAATACTTTGCATTTGTATGATCCTGAATACATTGCCAAAGCATATATATATTTATATATATATAATATTTATTTATATAATATTTATTATATAGTGTGTCTTGCATTTACTCTCCTACCCCTAATAGTGAATCTGGTTGCAAGTTTCTCATTCTTTACTTCTTGAAATCCCAGCCATTCTTGACACCAGTATCTGATTTTGTGTTTAAGTATGAATATGTTAAATTGAAAGCTTATGGGAAAGTTTGGAGAAATGTTAGATCATTAAGAAAATCATGTGCCAAACCATGTGGGAGCCTCAAATACAACTCTGGTAGTCATGACCCTCACCAGAGGGGGAAGTCTGTGATACCAACACTTCCCTGAGTCCCAGTTTCATGGATAGTATCTCTGAATGGAATTGTCCGAGGTAGGTTTTTTCTTGTGAAGAAGTTCACATGATGGAATTTGAAGAGATTCTTTTACTTGGAGCCCAGCAGGACAAAATGGTTTGGAATGAAGCACTCAGTGTGTTCTCTTTAGCTGAAATCTGTCGCAGGGAACAAGTACTTAGCAAACAGCACAAACAAGGATTTGAACTAGAAAATGAACAGGACCTTGACAACATTGTAATAGTGGCTTGTTTTCTCAAAAACTTCTCAATTGTACACAAGGAGGTGATAAAGAAGACTAAGAAAAATATACAAGTAGATTCGGGTCTCCTTCACAATAACCCAGTGTGAGAGTGTCTTAATATGGGTAAAGTTTGATTAGAGGTTGCTGGGTCACTGTGACTATCTTCACTTTACTATATCTGATTGGTTTTTTTCCTCTTAAGGCCATAGCCATAGACTAAGTGTGCCTATAGGATGTCCATACAACATGTTGAAAATAGATTGATCAATCAACTTCTTAGTCTGTTTTCACAATGCCAAATGCCTGGGTTGCACATCTTCCTTTTTTACATTTCACTGAATTATCTGAATAGACCTGTTGATACAATTTTTGACATTTCATGCTTTAAGTGGAATTATGTGCAATTGTACAGGACTATCCTTTCAAATATTTACATTCCCTTTGCTTAAAAATTGTTTCTTTCTATTTCTCTTTTTTCTTGAGGTATAATTGACAAATATAACTGTAAGATATTTAAAGTGTGCAACACAATACTCTTTTTTTAATAGTCCAATTTCAGGTGATATCTGTGCCTTATACATAGAAACCAAATCTTTGTGGATGATAAAACTTAACTACTGCAGGTGTGTACAATAGTCAGAGGCTCTGTTATGAAGCTGTCCTCAGGGACAAAAGCTACAGCAGCCCTTCTGCTTTTGTGAAACATCAATATAATAAAGTATTTATTATAATGAAGGTCAAATTTATACCTATTTCTGCCCTGTAGCTACTAGAGTTTTAGCAAAGATCCAACAGTTGCTATTTAAAGGGCCAATGCAAAATGATATCCACCCTCAATACATGTTAATAGACTCAGTGGAAAGCTTTAGTGTTGTGTATAGACATACCCTGGTTCATTGACTTCAGTTTAAAAAGAGATCAAATTCAATTAGACAACCTCTTCCAAATTTAATTCAATTCAGCAAACATTGTTAGGATGGAAGGCATTGTGCTACCTCATGCAAACCATTTGGAGTTTATTTTGGTTTCTTGTGGCATCATGTCAGCACAAGTTAAGTTAGTCAATATTGAGGTTTTATTGTTTAGGAACCCTAAGAATACCCTTTTAAAAAAAACTTGTAACTCTTGAAATTTTTATAATTCTCTTCTCTACTTGGAAGGCCTTTATCCACAACTTCTACTTGTAGTTTGGATACTGACTCAGGTATTTTAGAGACTAAGGCGTCTTTCAACAGTGCTTTGTGTCATAGGCCTTTGGTTGTAGGGATTCCATTAGCCTCAAGAGGAGATGGTGAATGTGCTAGTTATCATTGTTTAGATTGTTTTAAGACTAGATTATTTTTTATTTTTAAAGCACAAGCATTTCCAATTATAGTACAGTCCAATGAAAATACAAGGCAAGCCCTGTTGTAATTTTAAGCTTTCTAGTAACGGCATTAGAAAAATAAAAAGAAAAAGATGAATTAATTTAAAAATATTTTTAAATTAACCAATATATCCAAATATTTTCATTTTAATATGGAACAAATATAATCATTACTAATGAGACATTTTATATTATTTTAAAATCTTGTACTCTTTTAAATTAAGTGTATATTTTATTTTTTGACTATGCAAACTTTTTCATTCAGTATTTAAAATATATATCTATTATTCATTATGCTATTACAGTTGTCCCAATTTTCCCCCTGATCCCCCCTCCTGCTGGTACTCCCATTCCCTCCAGCTATCTGCCACTCTTAGTTCACATCCATGGGTCATGCATATAAGTTTTTTGACTACTCCATTTCCTATACTGTTCTTAATTTTCCACTATCTATTTTGTTCCTACCAATTTGTGTTCCTTAATTCCTGCACATTTTCTCCCATTCTCCCCTTTCCCCCCAACCTGATAACCCTCCAAATAATATCCATATCTATGACTCTGTTCCTGTTCTGTTTGTTTGCTTAGTTTATTGCTTAGATTCAATCATTGATAGTTGTGAATTTATTGCCATTTTAATATTCATCATTTTGCTCTTCTTCTTTTTCTTATGTAAGTTCCTTTAATATTTCATGTAATAATGGCTTGGTGCTGATGAATTTCTTTAGCTTTACCTTGTCTGGAAAGCACTATCTGCTCTTCCATTCTAAATGATAGCTTTGCTGGATAGAGTAATCTGGTTTATAGGTCCTTGCTTTTCATCACTTTGAATACTTCTCACCAGCCCCTTCTTGCCTGCAAAGTTTCTTTTGAGAAATCAACTGATAGTCTTATGTGAACTCCCTCGTAGGCAACTGTCTGTTTTTCTCTTGCTGCTTTTAAGATTCTCTCTTTATCTTTCACCTTTGGCATTTTAATTATAGTGTGTC
Organism: Furipterus horrens; assembly: GCF_987537825.1. NCBI lineage: Eukaryota > Metazoa > Chordata > Mammalia > Chiroptera > Furipteridae > Furipterus > Furipterus horrens. The sequence continues at coordinate 18,214,692 of NW_028327187.1, read as the reverse complement.
TTGGTGTGGTCCTCTTTGGGTCCATTTTGTTTTGGACCCTGTGTGCTTCCTGGACTTGTATGTCTATTCCTTCACCAAATTAGGGAAGTTTTCCTCCATTATTTTTCAAATAAGTTTTCAAATTCTTGCTCTTCCTCTTCTCCTCATGACACCCCTATGATTAGATATTATTATGTTTAAAGATGTCGTAGAGGCTCCTTAGCTTATCCTCATTTTTTAAAAATTCTTTTTTCTTCTTGCTATTCTGATTGAATGCTTTTTTCTCCCTTATGTTCCAAATCATTGATTTGATTCTCAGCTTCATCTCCTCCACTGTTGGTTCCCTGTAGATTTTTAAAATTTCACTTAAAGTAACCATCATTTCTGCCTGGGTCTCTTTTATGCTGTTGAAGTACCCAATGAGTTCCTGGAATATTCTGATAACCAGTGTCTTGAACTCTGCATCTGATTGTTTATCTCCATTTGATTTAGTTCTTTTTCTGGAGTTTTGTTCTGTTCTTTCATCAGGGCCATATTTCTTTGTTTCCACATTTTGGCATCCTCTCTGTGTTTGTTTCTGTGTATTAGGTAGAGCTTCTTTGACTCCCAGTCTTAGTAGCATGGCCCATTGTAGAAAACTTCATCTGTAAGTTGTATGGGGTGGAGCCTTAGGTAATCACCAGGGCAAGGCAACCCATGCTACTGCTCTGTGGCTCTGTGTGGGGGAGAGGTAAGAGAGGGGACAATGCCTCTGTCTGGCCTCTGAGTTTTGTCCAGGAGGAAGCTGTCTCCTAGCACTTACCCTGTTGCCAGTCACTTCACGTTTTCTCTCTATGCCACTGTACCCTTGCAGCTGTTGCTTTTGTGCTGAGACCCAGAGGGTGTGGGTTTGCATGAGTCCTTTATTTGCTGAGCATACAGTTTAAGTGTTTTTCCACAGATGATTATATTTGATTCTCATAGTTTCTTTATCTGGAATTATTATAGGTAAGAAAAGTGAAGCCCATAAAGATATACTGACTTGGTCACCATCCTTTGGGTAGTAGGTGGTAGAGCTGAATTCAACCAAGGTCTTCTGACTTCCTTTCCAATATCCTTACCTTGCCTCTACTCCTTTTGTACATCCCCCCAAGTTCTATCCTTCGAATTCTGAGGTAAGGATATGAAGGCTAGCTCTCTGTTAAGGAATTTAATAAATAAAAATCCAACCTAATGGTAAATAAAATAGAGGGGGTTATTCACATTATAAAACAGTTTCATTGCTTCAAGAAATTGAGCAACACTGGAGAGATTAGTGTATAATTTCATTTCCAAAATATAATCTTACATCCAGCAGCTGAGGTGGATATTTATTAGGTAAAGTCAAGTATACATAGATACATGGGGCTGGTCATTATCTGACATAAGCTAGAGTAATTTTTTCATATTAGTCAGTTTTTTTTTATTTATAGAAATGTATTCTAACCTGAAACCTCTGAAATCAATGCAGAATTCCAAACTCAGTAGTTTTTTTTTTTTTTTTTTTTTTTTTTTCCTGGTAAAAGACTTTCACATCCATGGAGTTTCACAAGATAGAATGCACTTTTATTTTCCAAACCATAAAAGCAAAAACCATTGCTCTGCCCTTAGGAAATTTCACTTCTAGCCTTGTTTTGGTGGAACTCCTTCTATTTCTCTTCTCAATGATGTTCTGAAGGACCATCAGCCTTAACAATGGCATGGAAGAATCTAACCTGACATACAATGCAACCAATTAACAATAAAACCCTAGAAACAGCAAAACCTACTGGCATGGTCACAACTTTATATATTCTGTATCTTATTACCATTTGTTCCAGAAAATCAAAGTGCATGGAAGTCCAGCAAACAAAGATATAACCTGCAACCAGGACCACCCTATTCAGCTGCACGTTTACATACTACATAAAACACTTTTAACTTTGAAATAACTGTAGGCTGAGAAAAGGGAATCAAAGTTGCAAAGACACGACCTGAGTTCTGCACGTCCCCTCACAGCGTCCTTACGTGTTCTTGCGCCGACCACTAGAAAAATGCTTTTGGAATATAAGGAAGAAAAAAACAGTCAACCAGTACAGAATGAGGAAACAAGAATTGAAAAAAATGAGGAGAGGCTTAGGAACCTCTAGGACAACTTTAAATGTGCTAATATCTGAATCATAGGGTGCCAGAAGGAGAGGAAGAGCAAGAAATTGAAAGCTTATGTGAAAAAAATAATGAAGAAAAACTTTCCAAATTTGGTGAAGGAAATAGACATACAAGTCCAGGAAGCACAGAGAGTCCCAAACAAGCTAGATCCCAAAAGGATCACACCAAGACACATCATACTTAAAATGACAAAGGTGAAAGATAAAGAGAGAATCTTAAAAGCAGCAAGAGAAAAACAGAGAGTTACCTACAAAGAGGTGCTTATAAGACTGTCAGGTAATTGTATTCCTTCTTAGTTGTGGGGGGAGACGCCGCATGTCTGTCTATGCCTCCATCTTGGCCAGAAGTCCTCCTAGTGAATATTTTAATTGAATTATTATATTCTTCAATTCCTGAAGTTCTGTTTTTTAAGATATTTTCATTTTGTTCATGCATCATTTTCCTGATTTTCCTTAGTTGTCTGTTTTCTCTCGAAGTTCATTGAACTTATTTAAGATGGTCGTTTTTATTTTTGTCTCATAATTATTAGGTCTTCATTTCTTTAAGGTTGTTTCTGTGCTGGCTTAGGGGAGGGGCTCTCATGGGTGAAATAATTTTTTAACCATTTTAATGTAGCTGGTTTTGGCTTTGCACTTTCCTGGGATATTATGACTTTTTAACTGGTTTCTGGAGTTCTCTTAAAGCGTTTTTAGACAGTATATTGTTAAGTTCGTGTCTCTGTGGAAGAACAAAGTGTGGGGCTTCCTATTTTTCTAAAGGATTGGGCTGGCCTGGCAGAGGGTCCCTGGTTTATTCTTTGGGTGTTCTAGAGGGAACAGGCTATGAGGCAGAAGCCTGTCATTCTTCCAAAGTTGTGTAGTTTTTGTATTTTATGCTGTTTTAGTTTGTAACTAGCCCTATAGAAATAAGGTGATTAAAACAGGGGGAAGTGATAGCAGGGCCCAGGTGTTAGAGTTTAGCCTTAATTGATAGGCTTAAGTAATTGAAGCTGTGACTGGATAGACTTTCTTTATCACCAAACCTTTGCTTCTGGAATTTTGCCTAGAGGGTGGCGGCAGGCAGCAGGACCCCAAATTGCTTTTCGGTAGCATAACTACTATTGAATCAAGATTAAAGCATTTCCATCTCCCTAAAAATTATCCTGTGTCTTGTTGTATCATCCTTTCCTCTAGCCCCATAGCCCAAGGCAACCAGTGATCTACTTTCTGTCTCTATAATTTTGCATTTTCTAGAACTTCATGTAGACTTTTATGCTTTGCTTCTTTCACTTAGCGTAATGCTTTTTGAGATTCATTTGTGTTGTTTTGTGTATCAGTATTTTGATCTTTTTTATTGCTGTGGATGTCTGTGACACGATATTCTAGCGTCCGCATCGTTTAGAGCTGCGACTCAGAACATGGCGCGTTCCTAGAAGCCGCTTTCGGCATCAGTGGGCGGCGGCGCATGGACTTGCAAGCGTGGGGCGCGGGACCAACCGACGCCACTTCGTGTTGGACAGTGGAAGCTGGAGAGCCGGGCTATTCGGACTGAGCCAATTGGTTTCCATGGATCTCAATAGTGCCAGCACTGTTGTTCTTCAAGTCTTAACTCAGGCCACCAGTCAGGATACTGCTGTGTTAAAGCCAGCTGAGGAGCAGTTGAAACAGTGGGAAACACAGCCAGGTTTTTATTCAGTGTTGCTGGTAAGTTGTTTAAAAATAGTTATTATTTTTAATAAAATGAGACACTATTCTATTGTTTTAAAAACCTACTTGTGTTGGTGGTTTACTTAGTGAAACTGATCCAAATGTTTGGCTGCCATTGCACTGCCATTTACTAATTCGAGGCATGGCACTTGGAGGACATTTAAGAGATGTTTATTGTTGGGTGAGTATACCCAAGCAGGGTATTGGTAGTATCTGCTTAGAAGGTTACACTGCCAGTTTTCTATTTTAGCCTGTAAATGCTGCCCTCAAGACTGTAAAGGAGGAAAGAGGAAGGACATCTCTAAAATCAGAGAAGGAAAACTCTGACCCCAAAAAACCTCCGCTGCCTTGCGGCATACCTCTTCAGGGGAAAGGCTAAGGGAGTAAACCCCGACAGAAAATCCGGAGCCGGAGTCCCTAAGGCGGTTTGACATTGTAGTCAACACCGGCAACTCCTGCGGCGCACCTGAAGCCAAGCTGTATTGACTCCGTCTTTCCCTTGGACCCTTCAGCTGCGAAGAGAGGGGGGGTCTGCTGCATGGGCAACAGCAGACCCTCCATATCACCCTGCCCAGGCTCTGTAGCTTCAGTTTCACTTGAGAGGACACTCCAGCGTCATCGCAAGATGCCGACTCAACACGGGAGGAGACAGATACCGGTTATAAGCTCATCCGATTGGCGAAGGAAACGAGCGCCAGGGATCTCCTCTGATGGTGGGAGAGGTCATCGCACCTCACTGGACAGCTACCGTCTCGCCATGGCTCGCCTGCCCCACTGGGTGCGTGGGGATCAGAGAGGCGCCTCTCGAAAAGTGGGCCACAAAACACCCGCACCAGTTAATTCCAAGCAAACAACAAGAAAGAAGCCTCCGGCTCTTCGCCTCGCTAGCTGGAACATCAGGACCATGTGTCCCGGACTTACTGCAGACCTTCCGTGGATCAAGGGTGCCAGGAAAACCGCTGTCATCGATAGGGAACTGGCACGACTACACCTCGACATTGCGGCTCTACAGGAGACCCGGTTGGCCGACAACGGAACTATCAGAGAAACCAACTACACCTTCTACTGGCAAGGGAAGTCTCCGGACCAACCAAGACAGCACGGTGTTGGGTTCGCTGTGAAGAACACGCTTGTTAACTCCATAGAGCCACCCACAGGAGGCACAGAGAGATTACTTACCCTCCGATTGTCAACAACTTTCGGCCCAGTCAGCATTCTTAGCGCGTATGCCCCAACCCTCTGCGCCACCACCGAAGAGAAAGAACAGTTCTACCATGCACTGGACGAAGCGTTATCCAAGATTCCCAGAAGTAACGCTCTCTATCTCCTTGGAGACTTCAATGCAAGAGTAGGAGCCGACCACATGGCCTGGCCCACCTGCCTTGGAAACTTTGGGAGAGGAAAGATCAATGAGAATGGTCAGCGACTGCTTGAGCTTTTGTGTCACCACGGCCTGTGCGTGACAAACACATTCTTCAAGTGCAAAGAGATCCACCAGGTGTCATGGAGGCACCCCCGCTCCCGTCATTGGCACCAGCTTGACCTCGTCATCACCAGAAGAACGGATATTGGCAGCACCCTCCTCACCCGCAGCTACCACAGTGCAGACTGCGACACGGACCATGCCCTCGTGGTAAGCAAGGTGCGCATAATGCCGAAGAGGTTGCACCACTCCAAGATGAAGGGTCGCCCACGCATCAACACCAGTTGTGCCAGCAACCCAGTTAAGACCCAGCAATTCATCAACAAGATGGAAGATGCACTCGGCGAGGGAGTGGCGGCAGATGACATTATCGAATCCAATTGGCCACGTCTCCGCGACGCCATATACAACTCCGCCATTATTGCTTATGGGAAGAAAGAGCGGAAGAACGCTGACTGGTACGAGGCTCACTGGGAAGAAATGGAACCCGTGATCGAGGCTAAGAGGAAGGCCCTACTGGCTTACAAGGTCACGCCCACTCCCAGTACACTTCAAGCTCTACGGGCTGTCAGGAACAAAGTCCAGAAGACCGCCCGCCACTGTGCCAACACCTATTGGCTAAACCTGTGCAGAAGCATTCAGGAAGCCGCCGATATAGGCAACGCACGAGGAATGTATGAGGGTATCAAGAAGGCAACAGGCCCAATCCCCTCCAAGATCGCCCCCCTTAAGTCCAAGGCAGGTGAGGTCATCACTGACCAGGAACAGCAAATGCGGCGGTGGACCGAGCACTACCTCGAGCTGTACGCAACGAAGAACACCGTAACAGACACTGCTCTTAACGCCATCCCAGACCTACCAGTCATGGAGGAGCTAGACACCCCACCTACTGCGGCAGAGCTCGGCAAAGCCATCGACCGCCTCGCTTGCGGGAAAGCACCAGGAAGCGACGGAATCCCTCCAGAAATCCTAAAGAGCGGGAAACCAGTCCTGCTACAGCCGCTCCACCATCTACTCTGTCTCTGCTGGAAGGAGGGTTACATCCCCCAGGATATGAGAGACACCAACATTATCACCATGTACAAGAACAAAGGAGACCGCAGCGACTGCAACAACTACCGGGGCATCTCTCTCCTCAGCGTCGTCGGCAAAGTATTCGCCCGGGTCGCTCTTGCCCGCCTGCAGACCCTTGCTTCCCGCGTCTACCCAGAGTCCCAGTGTGGCTTCAGAGCTGGCCGCTCAACAGTGGACATGATCTTCTCCCTACGCCAGCTGCAGGAGAAGTGTCACGAGCAGCATAAACCACTCTACCTCGCCTTTATTGACCTCACGAAGGCGTTTGATCTGGTCAGTCGAAGCGGACTCTTCAGCTTGCTACGGAAGATTGGCTGTCCACCACATCTGCTTGCTGTGGTCATGTCCTTTCACGACAACATGCACAGCACGGTGTCCTACAACGGCGTAACCTCTGAGGCCTTCCCAGTCAGCAGCGGAGTAAAGCAGGGCTGCGTCCTCGCGCCTACGCTGTTCGGAATCTTCTTCTCCATGCTCCTCCAATACGCCTTTAAGGACTGCAGCAAGGGTGTCTTCATTCACACCAGATCCGATGGCAAGCTCTACAACCTGGCCCGTCTACGAGCCAAGACCAAAGTCAAAGAGGTGCTCATCCGTGAGATGCTCTTCGCCGACGACGCAGCTTTGACATCACACTCCGAAGAGGGACTCCAACAGCTAGTCACTTGCCTTTCCTACGCATGCAAGGAGTTCGGACTAGCCATCAGCCTGACGAAGACGAATGTTATGGCTCAAGGCACGGGGACTCCCCCATGCATCACCATCGACGGATACACCCTGGAGGTTGTCAACGACTTCACTTACCTCGGGTCCACCATCTCGAGCTCTCTGTCAGTCGACTTGGAGGTCAACCGGAGAATCGCCAGGGCAGCCACAGTTATGGCCAGACTGAACCGGCGAGCGTGGAACAATTCCAGCCTCACTGAGAAAACCAGACTGCGCATCTACCAAGCCTGCGTACTCAGCACTCTCCTCTATGGCAGCGAGACGTGGACCACCTACGCAAGGCACGAAAGGAAACTCAACAGCTTCCACATGAGGTGCCTGCGACGCGTCCTGCATGTCACCTGGCAGGATAAGGTCCCCAACACCGAGGTGCTGAAGCAAGCCAATATGAGCAGTTTGCATGCAGTTCTTAGCGAGAGACACCTCAGGTGGCTCGGCCATGTCAAAAGAATGGATGCAGGCCGTATCCCCAAAGACCTCCTCTACGGCGAGCTAGCAGAAGGCCAGAGGATGACAGGGCGCCCAAAACTGCGGTTCAAAGACATCTGCAAAAAGGACATGACACAATGCTCCATCAATCTCAACACATGGGAAGTTCAAGCAGACGACCGCCTAGCCTGGAGGCTCGCGGTCAGGCAAGGTACGTCACGCGCGGAGGCTGCGCGCAACGAGGAGGCGGTCCAGAAAAGATCGAGGCGGAAGCAGCGTCAGCAGCAGCAACAACAGCCATCTGCCTTCACCTGTACCAAGTGCGGCAGGGATTGTCACTCCCGAATCGGACTGCACAGCCATTCTCGGCGGTGCAGATAGACTCTCAGGAAGCTACGCCATCGTCTCTCGAGACGGACGGCTGCCGACGACGACGATTACCATTTGATATACATGGAGATGAGTAAATCAGCAATTTTAATGGAAGAGAAATGAAACTTAGGCTGTAACTATTGACCTATAACATAGCAAGAAATGTTATTCATTTTCTTCCAAACTGCAAGGTTAATGTATGGTTTTTCATTGGCAAATAAAGACCAGCAGATAACTAAGAAAATTAAGGGAAGAAATGTACTATTAAAATGCTGTATGACTGGATTTCTTGAAATACAGTATGGTTATCTTTAAAAAGCCCTTCTCCTAATTAAATATCATAAAGAATTTTTAAATGATAAGAGGTAGAGTGCTGAGTAAATATTTCTAGGGAGTTTTTATTCTGACATATAGAGGGTTTGAGTATTATTTTGACCAATTATTAGCATTCCCTAGCGACATCTATCTCACATACTCAGAATTCCTGAAAATGCTTTAAATGAAATTATAGTATTTTTCTGCCCATAAAAAGACATCAGCATGTTTAAAACAGAGGGGGCTGTGAATTTAAGGTAGACTAAACCAAATAATGTGCCCTGTGATAATATGATTCACCTCACTTCAAGTCATATATTTATTGCCAAAGGAATTCCAAATAAACTGAAATTTGTGTATAAATTTGTGCAGGGGAAGAAACCCTGGACCGAGTCAGTAGACTGGGTTCTCAACCTTGTTCTGAGTGTAACTAGCTTTGTGACTTGTCTTCTCTGTACTCAAGTTTCCTCATATATAAAATGAGGGAATGCTCTAGCCAGGTAGCTTCTTTGGTTAGTGTCATCCTGATATACCAAGGTTGCAGGTTTGATCCCCAAGCAATGCACATACAAGAGACAACCAATAAATGTATGAATGAGTGGAGCAACAAAATTGACATTTCTCTCTCACACACATTACATACACACTCTCTCACAAATCAATAAAAAAATTTAATAAGGGGAAGGCTAGATTCAGCAGTATCTTTCTTTCCCCCACTCCACAGCTTCATTGAGGTATGATTGACAAATAAAATTATAAGATATTTAAAGTGTACAACCTGGACTTCTGGTCAAGATGGCAGCATAGTTAAACACGGCTTGCCTCCTCACACAGTCACATCAAAATTACAACTAAAACATAGAACAACCATCACTCAGAACCATCAGAAATTGAGTTGAATGGAAGTCTGACAACTATGGAATTAAACCACATTCATCATCCAGGTTGGTATGAGGGGTGGAGATGCAGAATGGGCTGGTCCCAAATCCACATATGGTGGATAAAAATTCAGGAGGGATATCTTGGGAATGAGGAGTCCCAGCTCCATAACAAGGACCCCAGCCCAGGGTTCCAGTGACAGGAAGATAAGTCCCCATAACTTCTGGCTGCAAAAGCCAGTGGGGATTGAGTCAGTGGAAGAAACTTCTTGAGTCCCAAGCAATCACTCTTAAAGAACTCTCACACAAATTTACTCATACTCCTTCCCTCTGAGCTCTAGCACTGGGATAGCAGCTTGAAAATCACCAGTGGCATACGGGGAGGGGATAACGTGTCTGGCATCAAAGAAAGAGATGGAGGACAGCTTTCTCCCCAACAGAAAAGGAGGTCATTGTCCCTTTTCTGAGCCCTTCCTTCACAGAACCACAAAGCTGGCAGGTGGGAGCCATATCTTAGTCTCCATCAACCTGGCTGACACTGTTTGCCCTGCCCTGGATATTCCCTTAGATTCGGTCCTACCCAACTTATGGGCCCACCCAAACTGCTTTTCCATATGAGTGGCTGGTCTTGGGTCATGCTTCACAACTTCCTAAATCCTATCAACAAGCATCAGCTGGCCCAGTAAGGCCCCAGTCCCTGTAGCTCTTGCTAAGTGGCCCCAGGCCCAGCACTAGCAGCAGCCAGCCTTGACTTAAGTTTGGTTTTGCCTGGGAAACTCCAACCCCAGGACAAGAAGCAGCTATCTCAGATTGCTTTATAACTCATGAGGGTGGCCCCAGGTAGAACACAGGTGGGAGATGACATTGGCCTGCACCATCTGGGAAGTCCCAGGGCCTGTGCACCCAGTGGACAGTTACAGACCATGTTGCAGCACCACCACCCTGCCTCTGCACAGCTGATCCCCTACAGAGAACAAAGGTTGGTGGTCAGTGGTCACAGCCAGTCCTGGCAGCTGATCAGCCTGTGTAAGTCACACCCATTCACCTGCCAACAGCAATAAAGCCTTAATTACAAGAGGAATGGGTACTCAGCCCACACAAAGGGAGCACCTTGAGCATCCAGCTTGGGTGAAAGGAGAGGCTGTGTTACTGGACCCTACAGGACACCTACTACAATAGGCCATGCTACCAAGACAGAGAGTTGTAGAAACTCTACCTAATACATAGAAATAAACACAGGGAGGCTGCCAATATGAAGAGACAAAGAAATATGGCCCAAATGAAAGAACAAATCAAAAAGAATTAAACGAAATGGATATAAGCAATCTATCAGGTGCAGAGTTCAAAACACTGGTTATAAGGATGCTCAAGGAACTTAGTGAGGACCTCAATAACATAAAACAGATCCAGTCAGAAACAAAGAATAAACTAATTGAAATAAAGAACAATTTACAGGGAAACAACAGTAGAGTGGATGAAGCTGAGAATCAAATCAATGATTTGGAACATAAGAAAGCAAAAAACAACCAATTAGAACAACAAGAAGAAAAAAGAATCCAAATAAACAAGTATAGTGTAAGCAGCCTCTAGGACAACTTCAAGAGTTCTAACATTTGCATCATAGGGGTGCCAAAAGGAGAAAAGAAAGAGCAAGAAATTGGAAATCTATTTGAAAAAATAGTGAAAGAAAACTTCCCTAATTTGGTGAAGAAAACAGACATGCAAGTACAGGAAGCGCAGAGAGCCCAAACAAGATGGACCCAAGGAGGACTACTCCAAGACACATCATAATTAAAATGCCAAAGGTTAAAGATAAAGAGAGAATCTTAAAAGCAGCAAGAGAAAAGCAGTTAGATACTTACAAGGTAACTCTCATAAGTCTATCAGCTGATTTCTCAAAAGAAACTTTGCAGGCTAGGAAGGATTAGCAAGAAATATTCAGAGTTATGAAAAGTAGAGACATATAGCATATAGCCAAGATTGTTCTACCCAGCAAAGCTATCATTTAGAATTGAAGGGCAGATAAAGAGCTTCCCAGACGAGAAAAAACTAAAGGAGTTCATCATCACTGAGCCATTATAACATAAAATGTTAAAGGGACTTATTTAAGAAAGAGAAGATCAAAACTATGAACTATAAAATGGCAATAAATACATATACATCATCAACTGAATCTAAAAAGCAAACTATGCAAACAAGAAGAACAGAGACAGAATCATGGATACAGAGAGCATTTTGATGGTCGCCAGATGGGAGAGGAATGTGGGAGAATGGGTGAAGAGGTGAGGGGATTAAGAAGTACAAATAGATAGTTACAGAATAGCTATGCAGATGTAATGTACAGTGTAAGAAATGGAGTAGCCAAAGAATTTATATACGTGACCCATGGACATGAACAATGGTGTGGGGATGACTTGAGGGAGAGTGGGGTGCTGGGTGGAGGAGACAAAGGGAGAAAAATTTGGACAACTATAATAGCATAATTAATAAAACATAATTAAAAAATTAAGTGTATAGCCTGATGATTTGACATACTTAGTGTGAAAGAATCCCCCCTCCATGAAGTTAACACATTATAACCCAACTTATTTACCTTTTTTTGTGTATGAGAACATTTAAATTCTGAGCAATTTTCAGTTATGCAATTACCAACTATAGTCACCATACACAATCTCTTTTTATTTTATCTCTAAATTCTACCTCTCTTTTGCTTCCATGCTACTACACATTATCCACACCACTTATCTGTTAGTTCACAATTGGAGTAAGAAATGTGACTTTGGGGAAACTTGACATAATAACTGAATTTCCTCTGAGAAAAAAAGAACCTGAAGGGCATTGGTTCCTATGTAGTTTTAACCCTCAAATGCCCATGGGCTGTATGGCTCTGGCATATATTAGTGATGCAAATCTGGAAGAACAAGAACAAAATGTTATGAGCAAGACACTTGATTTACACAGGAATGCACCATGCAAACAGTACATATGAACTCATAAAGTAGCATTTGGCTTGAACTTTTAGAAGGCATGCCAATCTACAAAGAATCCAAATGACAGATGTTCCAATGAGAATGGCCCATTGTTCTTTTCTAAATGCAAGTTGATTCTGAATCTTAAGAAGCTGGAAAAATATGAATTTGGTCATTTCACTAAAGTCATTTCCCTTATATGGATACCCATGACCTCATCTATAATATGAGGGCATAAGAGATGGACATAGACCTTCCAAGTCTAGCACTCTGTGTTTCAATTTGGATTTTTTTTAACATTTGCTTGTTGGAGGGAATGGAGAAAGCAACTCCTGAGATGAATAGGAGCTCTGAGAGAATTAAGGTTCATAGATAGACTTCACTGCCTTTCTAGTTTTGTCCAGTGCTATGTTCCCTGTTCTTTCTTCTCAGTTTCAAGGACTAATAAAGGTGATGGATACTATATGTTACTGTGTGCCAGTGGGGTATGAAATCAGTAAATGAGAAAAGTGAGTACTGGCTTTTGGACTCTTGGTTCCACCACTGCCTTCCCTTTCTGGCCTCTGGTCATCTGACTGACATCTTGAAAAGCTGCTGCAAAAATCAAATACATAATCATGTCTTCTAAACTCTTGCCAGTTCAAGGGAAGGATGCTAGTGACATGAGAGCAAAGTGAATGTTCCTAGTACATTAAAGATTTTATTTATTTAACAAAAACCCATAAAACTCATTTTTGCCAGGCACTCTTCTAAGAGTTCTACAAATATTAACTCATTTGATTTTTATGACATGGATTATAAATTAGGACCTGATACTGTCTCTTGTTTTACAGGAAATTGTGGCACAGAGAGGAAAACTACATTGCCTATATTAGTCAAACATCTAGTAACAGCAGAGATTAAAACTGAAGCACTTTGGCTTCACAGTCCATATTTTAAACCTGTATGGCCATGGGATACTGAATTTTCTGGTATGATTCCCCATGTGCTTTAGTCCAAAGGTGTAGCAGGTTTTGTGAATAATGGGCAGACCTCAACAGTTGGACAGTACCATGGCCTCCTCAGTCCTGTCAACCTGACTTTGACCTAGGAGTGTTACATTGTTAAGAATGTTACATGTTCCCAATCCTGGGTTTTCAATGGTAAAACTCCTTTCATCCTTCCCATGCTGAGATTTTGTGCTCTCTGGTTTCTATCCTTTAAGTTTTCCCTGAGTACTCAGACTTTATGTACAGAAGAGCAAACATTTGCTTAAGCCTCTTGGTTTACTCAACCAGCCAGTAAATCAAATGAGAAAAGACAGTCATGTCAATAATTGCTGTTGTTTATTGAACCCTTATTATGTGTAATGCTCTGAGCTAAACTATTTTCATGTGTGATCTCGTAATCCTCTCATTAAACCTATGAGATGGCTTCTGTTATTATCTTCATTTTACAGACGAAAAAACCAAGGTTCACACAGGCTGAGCTACTAACCCAAGGTCACACTTTTAAGTACCTGGTATTTAAGTATTTTGGCCATATCCAATTCAAAGTTCTTGTGTTTAACTATTTATTACTTTATACAGTCTCTAGCATTGTTCTGGGACTGCCCTCCCAATACCATATATATGTTCTGCAGCTGTTTGTCCACGTTATTATTGATATGCCTAATTCTGTCTCAATGGGTCATAATTTTAATACCAGTATACCATTTTCTTATAATAATACAAACTGTTTTGGGGTTGTAAGGGAGCATTTGCCTTGCCCACCTTGTGTAATGGATCTTCATAAATGCCAGCTTGTCTTAGAAAGAGACATTGAGAGAATTTAGCTAAGCCAGGGGAACTAAAGCAGGCCATATATCTTACTTTTGTGGGCTTTTTGGATGGAGATCTTGGGTCTTCTATTGGAATGGACCTGGATAGAAAGAAAGTAAGAGTGTTGTGAATAAAATATAAGAATTGTTATTATAGCAAATGTAAACATCTCTAGGGTTTGTGCATATACAATATTCCCAGATGCACTTTTTCCTGTTTGGAGACTAAATGACTGCTTCTCTCAATTGAGTGCACTTTGGTTTGAAAACAACTGAAGTGATATTAAAGCTATGGATGCTGCTAAAATATCCATACAAGAAGGCTAAATTAACAAAACCAGAATTTAAAACCCATTTGACTTTATTAATCTTTGTAACTCAAGTGACACTCCCAATCAGAAAGGATCCTATATGCCTTGGGTCTGATTCTAATTGGCAGTTAATAAAAATTCTAGGGTATTCTTAATCAGCCAATTAACTGACCGAACAAATATAATAGGGAAAGAAGATGGGAGGGGTCGAGATTGGAAATAACAAATCCATCAAGGTGGAGTAGAATTCTTCAGAGGTTAATGGTGGATAACCTTTAAGTAAAAGGACTTTCTTCTATCTTGACTAGGTTCCCATTTTTTTTCTCTTCTCCCTTCTCTGATATTTGTAATTGTTGGAACCTCTAATTGGCTGATTAGCTAATTATTGGGGGGGTGGAGAATTAAAAATGTGTAGAATACATATTTTAAAAAAACCCATGATTCTTTATTCTCTGAAAATATTGTGTGAAAATAGTTCATTGTAGTTAAGGGTTTATTATTATTTAAAATTTAGTGCATCATATTTTTTTTACTGGAACAATTAGTTGCCTTCTAATTTATGTTAACATGTAAATTGAAATTGAAATATAATGTGAAAATTCTGACGTTAAGGAAGCCAGTTATTTGTGGTTTGAACATATCTTCATGAAAGTTTTTAAATAACAGTAAAGCAGAAGCTGTCTTGATTAAAAAGTATATTAGTGATATCGAATAATATTTTTAGTTGTATACTGAAAATTATAATAATTAAGAGTACTGGAAAAAAGTGTGTATGCAGGTAAAATCTTAATTATCATATACCTTTTTATAAATATGCATATTCTCAGAAGTTGATAGGAAAAACAGTTTAGACTAAGAAGAACTGGTTTTGCTCCAAAAATACAGTCTCTGGGGTTTTCTTTGCAGGTGCAAGCATGTAGTTTTTAAATATTTTTGGAAACAGTAAATTATGGAAAGCTGCCAGAGGAAGCCGAAGGTGGATCTGCTAAACCTGCTCAAGCCTCATTCCCAGAGTTGTAAGTGTTCTTTAAGATTTATGAATTATGTGTCATACTTTAGTAGTTTTATCACTACTCATATAGACTTTTAACATCAGGCTATGGAAATAGAGATTACCTAGTTCTAACTTCTTAACGAACAGAAGAGGAATCAGAGGCACAGAGAGGGGAAGGGACTTGTCTAAGGTCACAGGAAATTTTCTGGTTAAGCTGGGAGCAGGTCTCCAGATTCCAAGTTCTATGTTCTTCCTTTCTTCCCATCTCCCCATTATATAAATGGTACCAATGGCCAAAGGGCAAATGCCAACCGCCATATTCTGTTAGAGACTATTCTAATGAACAATCTGCTGTACTCCAACTCTGGTTGTCTTCATTTTTAAATCATTCCTCAAAGGCCAACTCCAAGGCATATGTCTTAGTTTTATTCTTATGAGTCCAACCCCTTTCACTAATGCATTATTTACATGTTTTCTTTATGTCCTGAAATATTCTCAGGGGAATAACTCTGTCCTGAATTTGGAAGTAAAAATGACTGTAGGATCTATTCTTTTTAATCTGATGATTAGTAAGTGCTGCCCTTTCACTTCTCTAAGACTCTGATTAAAAGGATTGTTCAAAATAGTTCCTCTCTAATGCTGTTATAAACTCCACTGGGACCTACAGGATATATGTACTGTGATTTTTATTTTATGTTTTATTTTTTGGAGGGGGAGAGGATATTTGTTTTTGTTTGTTTTTTTCTCAGTTTTTGGTTGTGTTTTGTTTTCAATCTTCAGGCTTTAAATTTTATTTGTGTAGAGACTATTCTTAGTTTTCTTACCGAGGGCTAGTTTCTCTTGAGCTTGGAGGGTTCATCACAAATTGCTTGTAAAACAAGATCTGATTAGGAAGTAATATATTCATCTGTAACTCCTCCATAAAAGTTATTCAAGTATTGTGACAAAATAAGTGTTGTTTACTTTATACATTTTCTGCAAATTCTAAAGATTTCATCTAACTTAAAGGCTCTCATGGAATCTCAGGGATTGTGGCTTGCCCACCGAGAGTATAAAGGCTTGCTAAATTAAGTTGATTTGCCTGTGAAAGAAATGCTTCCATTATTCATGTCAGAAGCCTGTCACATCAAATTGAGGGAGTGGAGAAAACCCTTTTTTATCAACATTTAGAACCAAGAAAAACCAACCATTGAGGACTTGAATTTCAATTGGGGAAAAAGTCAGCCTGAAAGCAAGGTTCAAAAAAGGCAAGGGCGGGGGGCTGGGTATTTGACTAATGTTGAAAATCAGTAGAGAAGATTGATTTAACTTTGGCCGAAACTTTTTATATACACAGACTGAATGAAACTTCTTAAAGCAGCAAGTAGTACATACAATCTTGGTGTCTTTCATGTGTAAACTTGTCAAAAGTAGTTAAGCTAATTCAAATTTAAATCTCCTTGAATTCCTATTCTTGGACTCTTAATTTGTTTATTTTAAAGGATTTAGGAATGCATTTCTTGGGTGTTACTTTTGAAACATTGATGAATGTATTTTGTTTTTCAAAGTTCAAGATTATAGGCTCTGGTGTGTGATTAGAAGTTGTATTAATAAAAGGAAGACAGGCCGGTCAAGGATCAGCCTCCTTGTTTATATCTAGTATGTGGGTATTTGTCTCTGTGTGGATGTATTGTATATGTATACACACATACACACATACATAACTTCAAATTAAAAACAGATCATTAAGAGAATAACTCAGCTTGGAACAGTAAAGGGACGACCATTTCCCAAGGCAAAATATCCTTATGCAATATTAGCTTAGGGGGATTCTCTCACATTTGCCAGAATAGTGGATTTTGTTAAATTTAAGTATTTGAAAAGCAATTATAGGATAAATTATTTGATTACTTATGCAATGAAATCTGGTGTTCACTTTTTTGTGTGCAATATTTGATTTCTATCAGTACATACATTTCAAATGATTGTCTGCAGCAGTAAAATCAATCACAAGGACAAAGTTTCTTATATTGGCAGACTTAATCCTTACCAACCCTCATTTACCTTGAAAGGGTTTCTGCCATTATTATCTAAGTAGTCTTCAAATGGTAATTTTAATCTGTTTTTTAAAAGACATCTTTTGGGCTACTGAAAAACATGGAACATCATTTTCTATTATTTCTTAGATATATATTTTCAGATTCTTACCTTATTTTGTACCAAAAAGTGTTCCAAAAATTAAAAAATAGAACAATTTAAACTGTTGCAAGGGATTTTTTCTTTTTCCTCCTCTTTTTAAAAAACAAGGCCTAAAATCCTGTTAAAGAATAGGACTGAATTCCTCCCCCTCCCAGCCTTTTTTTGGTGGGTGGTTCTGCAGCACTTCAATCCTAAATTGAATTTTATGCTTAATTGATATTTGTGTCTAGTGGAAATAAGAGTTGGTTTGTGGTGTTCAAAGTACAAAAGTAATTACTTCTCCGATTGACTGCAAATATGTGCAGGTTGTGGATGGGGGAGCAATGAATGAAATAGAGAGGCGATTGTACTGTGGAGGGCTGGAATAGACAAGGATTAATGGTGATCAGAATTGTATTTTGGTGTTCTTTCAGTAACGTTACAATCTCTCTGAAAGTGAATGCTGCTAACAAGGAACCAATGGGGCAGGGAGTTGGAATAGGGGTGGAGGGAGGGCATGTTGGGGGTTGTGAATTGGTAAAAACAGAGAACCATGTCAAAGTACAAATTGAATAACTTATGTGTATTTATAAAAGTACAAAACAAACAAACAAAATAACAAAAAACAACTTTGTAATTTGACCTGTGCTACTTTCAGATCATGAAAGCACCAGAGGTCATTTGTATTGTGAAAAACCCACTCTATTTGCTGGCTGTTTCTAACTATCGGAATATAGATTACTGTCTGGTGAAGCAATCTAAATGGGTATGCAACAGGAGCTGAGGATGGCAATACTGAACTATTCAAGTTTATGTTTTTCACATAAGGTGTGATCATTTTTAGGCAATTTTCTAATGCTGATAATATTATCATCTAATGAATGAAATTTGAATTATGTAGAATCATAAAATGGTAGCTTGTTAGAACTGGGAGACCTTTAGAAATTAGATAGTTTACCAGTCTTACAGATGAGAAAACTGGAAGATCAGAGAGGAAGAGGGACAGAGTTGGCATTAAAATCTAGTTTTTCTCATACTCAGGTCAGTGAACTTCTCAGTGATTTACACATGACTTAAAAGGCCCAGGTTTCCTCCACTTAGTGTAATACAATACTGAAATAGACTATATTAAATAAAATTAAAGAGGGTTTGGGAGAAAGGGGGAAAAGGTGAAGGAGAATTAGAGGTACAAATTTCCAGTTGTAAAATAGGTAAGTCATGGAGATGTTATACACAGTATAGGGAATATAGTCAACAATATCATAATACCCTTGTATGGTGACAGATGGTTACTAGACTTATCATGGTGATCACTTTGTTAGTTATAGAAATGTTGAATAAATATGTTGTATGCCTGAGGCTAATAAAATATTACATATAAACCATATTTCACTAAAAAATGTAAAAAATAAAAAACAAGATTATAAAAAACATAAAAATAAAGTCTACTAAAATTTAAAATATGAATAAATGGATAAGTAAAAATGAAAGACCTCTGCAACCCCAAGCCCCAGAGACAACCATTCACAGCTAAGTGTATTTCTTCTACATGGCTCTCTCCCCAGATACAAATATAAACATTATTATTTTCATCTTGTTTTTTAAATATTTTTGCTTGTTTTAGATGTATTTGATGTATATAACGTATGATATATAATTTGTACCATGTGATTCTGTAGATTTTCCAATATGCATGACTTTTAATATTATTATAAAAATAATTCAAAATTAGGGATTGTTTTCTCAATTTGATTTTTGGATTGTTCATTGCAAGTGTATAGAAATTCAATTGATAATTGAATAGCAATCTTTACTTTGCAAGATTTTTAAACTAATTTATTATTCTTACAGTTTTTTGGTGGATTTCTCAGGGTTTTTTCTATATTAGATCATGTTATCTGTTAATAGAGATAGTTCTTCCTCTTTCTTTACAGTTTTGATGCCTTTTAATGTCATCTTCTTTGCTAATTGCCTCATATAGAATTCCGGTACAATGTTGCATAGAAGTGGTGAGAGCAGACCACCTTGTCCTGTTTCTGATCTTACGGGGAAAGAATTCGATCTTCTACCATTAAGTATGGTTTTAACTGTGACTATTTTTCCTCTATTTTAAAATGTATTTGGTTAGGTGTGGAAAATTCCCTTTTTCTGCACTTTAAATATGCAAGAACAGGCTACGGAGTTTGAGAAACACTTGCAACTAACTGACTTTGATTATGCACAGTAAGACTGCAAGCTGTGTGGTGAGGGACAAAGCACATGATTCTGGAGATGCTAAGCATCCCTGTGATGCCTTCCCCACATCACTCATATGTGTAGAGAATGGGGCCAGAAACTAGGTTTTGTGAGCATTCACTAAGGCAATACAGGTGTCACTCTTTTCCCCAACCTTTAAAGAGTTCCATAATTTTCATGTTCACCTCACAGAGGAGCAGTTTCCAAATTTGAGAAAGTGGAGGAAAAAAGTTTGTCTCATGCTTTATTCACCTCTGTAAAGTCTTCCAAAATGGCTTTTGAAAAATGAAACACCCTCTTTTGAAAGTGGTAACACGTGCCTTTACAAAAACAGCAAGCCTTTAGCTGGTGAACATATACCACCTGTCCCAATCCACGAGATATTTATTAAAAGAAAAAAAATTAAACTACTAGCTTTTGAAAACAGCAGTAAATCATTCTAAATATCCAGTGAGAGGCAAAACAAAAAAAAAAAAAAAAAGAAAGAAAGAAACTTTTGTTTTCCCTGAAGGGCCTGCACTACCAGAAGCCATGTTGCTTCTCAATCTTGGTGTCCTAGCAGATTAGCCATGACCTTGTAGGTAGGACAGTTTCTGGTGCCTCCCTTAGATCTTTCTTTTCCTGTGCTTCTAAAGCCTATTTTTCTTCATCTGATTTTTCCTTAAATATAAATTTGTCATTCTCTTTGAGAAGGTAAATACCAGTTTCAGTATGCTGCAGTTTTCTCCTTTATAAAAGGAGATTAAGGCCAGCTGTCACTCAACCCAAGACACTGTTCCTGAGAGGAAATATAAGGACCAGAGTTTCAAGAGCCTCCAGATTTCTAAAGAAGTGAGACTACATATTTTTATTGGTAATAGCCCATTTATAATTGTTAACAGATTTTAATTTTACAATTTGCTAGAGGCCATATTTAATCTCTAGCCATGGCCCAAGTGGAAAAAGTTCAATGATGTTTTAAAGTGGTTATTAAAAATGAGTAAAAAATTCTATATTTAGTCATATATTTTCCATCTCAGGTATCCTTAATTCATTTGTGTATATCCAGATTTTCACCTGGTAAAGTTTTCATTCTGCCTAAAAGACTTCTTTCAACATTTCCTGTATTACAGTTCTGCCAGGTAAAAATTCTCTCAGTTTTTGTATGTATGAAAAAAGTCTTTATTTTAAAATATTTTTATTTTGAAAAATTTCAAACATACAGAGAAGTAGTATAAATAGTTCAGTGAACACTCATATGCCACCATCTAAATTTAGCAATTATAATAATTTTGCTATATTTCCTTAATCTGTTTTTAAAATATTTTAAAATAAATTACAGACATCATATTTCACCTCTACTTAATTTTTACTTGCATCATTAACAAAATGACATTTTTCTCTATATAACCACAGTACAATGGTCAAATCTAACAAAGTTAACAATAATTCCCTAATATTCTTTAATATTCAGTCTGCATCTAAATTTCCTTGATTATACCAAAAATGTCTTGTTTATTCAAACCAGATATCAATCAAGGGTCATTTGGTAGTTATAGCTCTTAAGTCTCTCCTACTCTAGAACACTTCTGCTGTCTCTCCACCTTTTATGCCCCCATGTGTGACATTGTGATTTATAATAAGAAATATATATTTGGCCTTTTTTCCTATTTCCTTTTTTCATCGTTCCCATTTCTGACACAGAGCTGCTAAACCTTTCCTAACTGATGAGAACATAATGGTGTCAGGGTGTCTTTTATTGTGTGATTATGGTAACTTTTGGAAAGCACCTAAGGATTGGGGGTTGGTTGTCAGGGGAACCAACCAGATGATTAGAGGATTGAAACTTTTTGTCCCTCTCTCTGGGAGAGGAGACAGGCTGGAGGTTGGATCAAGTGCCACTGGCCAGTGATTTAATCAACCATGCCTATGTAATGGGGTTCCATAAAAGCCCAAAAGAACAGGGTTGGGAGAGCTTCTGAATCAGTGAACAACATATGGTTGTGTTGGGAGAGCGTCACACCTGGAGAGGGCATGGGAGCTCTGTGCCCATTCCCCACACACTGCCCTATGCATGACGTCTGTCTGGCTGTTCCTGAGTAAGTAGAATGTTTCTTTGGCTTCTGAAAGCCACTCTAGCAATTTAATCAAACCAAGGATAGGGGTCATGGGAACCTCTGATTTATAGCTGATGGGTTGGAAGTACAGGTAATGGTGAGGTGGGATGTCTTGTAGGACTGAACCCTAACTTGTGGTATCCGATGCCATAGTGCCAGAATTGAGTTGAATTGTAGGATACCCAGTTGGTGTCTGCGAGTTGCTTGTCAGATGTGCGGTGGGAACCTCTGGCCCCCAATGCTGGAATTTGGTGGCCAGAACACAAAAGATCATGCCATTGACTTGTTTCAGATACCAGGTCAGTTGTTCTGTTGAATTCCCTACTTTTGAATTTTTTTTTCATGGTTTCCTCATGGTGTTGTTTAACTTGTTCTTTTAAATTGTTCCCCTGCATTTTTCATAACAACTGCATATTAGATCTAAAGGCTTGATCTGGTTTTCATTAAATAATTTTTGCACAAATAATTTAGAGGTGATGCTGTACACAATGGTCTAACACATAAATCCCACTATTAGTGATGACAAAGTTGAATAGTTGGTTTGGGTGGTGACAGACTAATTCCTCCATTGTAATATGTTTTGGACCTAGTGATTAATACATAATCAGTGAAGTGATACTTTGGCATCATGATAATATCCAGTTTCCCATCAGCTTTCACTCAGTGGTTTATAAATCTATTGATGATTTTGTCTTTAATCAGTTATTTCATTATGGTCAGAAAAATCATGATTTTCTATTCCTATCACTCCTTCATCAGTTATTGGCTGGCATTCTTCTAAAAGAACTTTTTCTCATCAGCCTCATCTGTTAGCTTTCTGTTTTATGTTCATCTTATCAATTTGGGTCTAAATTTCTCAGTATTATTGGCCTCAGGAGTCTCAAGTGAGGGTAAGCTGGCAGGTGATTGGTGGACAAAAGTGAGTTTTTCTCTTTGGTAGTCCAGTTATAACTAGATTACTTCCAGTCACAAGGATATGCTGAGGGCCTAGTGGACAGAAACCTTGCTCTGCCTACTTCCCATTGGAGGCCTCCTGTCAGAGGGGTAGATGCCAACTCTGAAGCTGCCCACCTTGCTTAAAGGTGACCAGCTGATGTTCTATTTATTCCCATACAAATGGAAGGACATCCATTCATTTTCACTTGCCCACTGTCGCTCAATTTGCTGCAGGCACTATGTAAAGTGCTTTATGTGCACTAACTCAAGGAATATCCACAACATTTGGAGGTGCATATAATTTCCATTTTACAGGTGAGGTAAGTGGGGCCTCTGTTTAATTAACTTGCTTAGGATCATATAGCCAATAAATAGGAGAAGAGAAATAAAACCTAAGTCTGTTAGAATCCAAAGTCTATGCTCTTTTTTTAATAATTTGAAATCTAATGATTTTAATAGCAATTCAACAAGTATATGCAGCATACATATACTTGCAATACTTAGAAAATTTACATGAACTTTTTGTTTTGTTTTCAATTTATTTTTCTTTTCAACTACAGTTTACATTCAATATTATTTTGTATTAGTTTCAGTTGTATAGCATAGTGGCCAGACAATCATATACTTTACAAAGTATTTTCCCTGGTATATTCACTATCCACCTGGCACCATACATAGTTATAAAAATATTACTGACCACATATCCTATAATGTGCTTTACATCCCTATGACTATTTTGTAACTACCAATCTGTACTTCTCAATCCCTTCACCTCTTTCACCAAGTACCCCCACCTCTTCTTCCTCTGGCAACCATCAGTCTGTTCTCTGTATCTATGAGTGTGTTTCTGTTTTGTTTGTTTATATTGTTCTTTAGATCCCACATATGGTATTTGTCTTTCTCTGACTGACTTATTTCACTTAGCCTAATGCCATTTAGGTCCATCCATGCTGTTGCAAATAGTAAGATTTTGTTATGTTTTATGACTGAGTAACATTCCATTGTATATATGAACCAGCACTTTTTTATCCAGTCATCTATTAATGACCACTGGGTTGCTTCCATAGCTTGGATATGATAAATAACACTGCAATGAACAGGGGGGTGCATATATTCTTTCAAATCAGTGTTTGGTATTTCTTAGGATATATTCCCAGAAATGGAATTGCTAGGTCATAGGTAGTTACATTTTTAATTTTTGAGGAACTTCCATACTGTTTCCATAGTGGGTGCACCAATCAGCTTTCCCACCAACAGTGCACAAGGGTTCTGTTTTCTCCACATCCTCCACAACACTTGTAATTGTTGATGTATCGATGATCGCCATTCTGATAGGTGTGAGGTGGAATCTCATTGTGGTTTTAATTTGCACTTCTCTGATGATTAGTGACACTGAACATCTTTTTATGTTTCTATTGGCCATCTTTATGTCCTCTTTGGAGAAGTGTCTATTAAGGTCTTTTGCACATTTTTAAATTGGATTGTTTGATATCTTTGATGTTGAGTCATATGAGTTCTGAATAAATTTTGGATATTAAACTTTTATCAGATGTATCATATGTTAGCACATTCTGTGGGTTGTCTTTTCGTTTTGTTTATGGTTTCTCTTGCTGTGCAAAGACATTTTAGTTTGATGTAGTCCCATTTGTTTATATTTTTCTCTTGTTTCCTCTTCCTGAAGAAATATTACTAAGAGAAATGTTTAATATTTTACTGCCTATGTTTTATTAAAGGAGTTTCATTGTTTTGAATCTAACATTTAAGTCTTTAATCCATTTTGAGTTTATTCTTGTATATACTGTAAGAAGGAGGCTAGTTTCATTTTTTTGCATGTACCTGTCCAATTTTCCCAACACTGTTTATTGAATAGACTGTCTTTATCCCATTGTATGTTTTTCCCTCCTTTGTAAAATATAAATTAAATATATAGGCATGGGTTTGCTTCTGGGCTCTCTATTTTGTTCGATTGACCTATGTGTCTTTTTAAATGCTAGTATCATGCTGTTTTGATTACTGTGGCCTTGTAATTTAGTGTGATATCAGGTAGCATAATACCTCCAACTTTCTTCTACTTTCTCAAGATTCCTGTAGCTATTCCAGGTCGTTTGTGGTTCTCTATACATTTTTTGGATTATTTGTTCTAGTTCTGTGAAATACATCATTGGTATTTTGATAAGAATTGCATTGAATCTATAGATTTCTTTGGGTAGTATGGACATTTTAATAATGTTAATTCTTTCTATCCATAAGCACAGTATATGCTTCAATTTATTTGTATCTTCTTCAGTTTATTTTATGCATTTACTTATTGATTCTTGTATGTGCCCTGACTGGGGATCAAACCCATGACCTTGGCATATTGGGATGACACTCCAACCAACTGAGCTACCTACTAGGGCATTTTATTTTATTTTTGATGCAATTGTAAATGGAATTGTTTTCTTAGTTTCCCTTTCTGATAGTATACTGTTGGTGTATAAAAATGCAATCAGTTTCTAGATATTTTGTATCCTGTTACTTTCCTGAATTTATCAATTGTAGTAGATTTTAGTGGAATATTTAGGGTTCTCTATCTACAGTATAATATCATCTGCAAATAATGAGAGTTTTACTTCTTCCTTTCCAATTTGGATGCCTCTTATTTCTTCTTCTTGTCTGATCGCTGTGGCTAGGACTCCCAGTACTATGTAGAATAAGAGAGGATAAAGTGGACATCCCTGTCTTGTTCCTGACCTTAAGGGAAACACAAAGTCTATGCTCTTATTTAATTGACTTTGTAAGATTTGGGGGAAGGAAAAATCCATGACAGGAGAACCAAGAACACACTGTTTCTTTTGAAGGGATTGTACTGGCTCTGTACGGAAAACTCAATGGATTAGTAGTTGCTTACTTGAGAATGAACATGGACCAACCAAGGAAGTCAGTGATAGATCTTGGCTATTTTTGTTGGGACCCTTAGCTGTGAGAGGAAACCAGTTTGAAGTCCTTCAGGTAAAAAAGGGTTATCAGAATTCATGGAACAGTTTGAACAACCCAACCTCAGGAATATTGGATCCAGAGAACTGAGTACAAATGAGATCCTCTGCTATTCATCTATACAGCAGTATGTCAGACTCATGAGACTCATCCTCCCTCACGCACACTGACTTCCTCTTCCTGACAGAAACTGCAGCTCTTGAGAGCTTGCTAGACTGTTATATTTTATGGCTTTGACTGATTCACTCCTCAATTCTGGTTTTAAAAGTTTTTAGGAAGGGCTCTGATTGATCCAGTTTGGGTCAAGTCTATCACCTTGTGGGGTCATGTAAGAATGTAGTGATTTCCATGGGACCTACATTTTTACATTAAGCGGCTCTCAAAAGAAGGGGTGGAGATTGCTGGTCCTAGAAGAAAGGGTAGGATAGATTAAAAATAAATAGTGTCTACTGCCCTGAGGTTGAGAGAAAAAAGCCAGCCTTCTGGGGCAAACGGATGATAAATAGAGACTCCACTCACTAGATTTTGCATCAAGTGATTGGGGAAGGGGAAGGATTGAATAAAATATTGGGCTAAGAAATCTAAAGCCAAGCAATATTCTCCCCCATGGAATCTGGGAAGTTATCTCATTTAATCCTCCCAATAGTCCTAATTTTACAAGCATGTTATCATTATCTTCATTTAGCAGATGAAGAAGTTGATACTGTTTTTAAGTGACTTGCCCAAATTCACACAACCACCAAGGGGAGGAGGTGGGATTTGAACCCAGCTCTGTGTAAGTCAAAGGCCATGTCATTAATTGCATCTTTAAAGTATGATCTAAAAGAATCAATAAGTTTCTGACCAAGGACAAGTTATCCCTGCTCTAAATGAGATTTTACTTCTTACTTGTGTGCTTTTAGTAAGGGGTGTCAAGTTTGAGATGCAACCCTTCATTTTCTTGTAGCCTACTGTGGCGGCCATGAAAGGCAACTCTCAGATCTCTGACATCAAGGAGACTTATTGACTGCTCCCAGTTAATGACCAAATACATCAAGGATACTAAAGTGAACCTACCCCTGGGAGATGCATAACTCCTCTAAAGTGTGACTTTGGTTGAAGGACTCCCTGTTGGTCTTGTGGAGATTTTTCTTAGAAATGCACTGCAACATAAGACTTTTCATACCTAAGCTACTTTCTTTCCCTCTCCCCTCCACAGAGTCAGACTTGTATTACTGTCTGACAGCTCTCCAGCCTCTTTTGGCTCTCCTCATACACATAGTGTATTTCCACTCACAGGTGTTTTCTCCAATAAATTCATCTTTTTTGGAGGACCTAAACAAACATGTACCTATATCTCAGTGCATTGACTTGTTGCCCGGGTAAATCAGTTCTGGAGATAAAATGAGAAGTTTAACCAAGTACATAGGTAATACAAAGAGAATTGTACAATGCCTCTTGGTTGGCACAAATTGGGAGAAATATGAATGCTTTTTGGTTCTCACCAATTCTGGAAATATTAAAGATGAGTGAAGGTCATAATTTTCTAAGTAAGGATGTAGGGAATAATTTCTTCTGGTTGAAAGAGTTCCACAATAAGCGATTAGTTTCTCTATTCTGAATTAAAGAAAGTAACTGTTTTAGACTCTAAGCCTGGATTCTATACATTACTAAACTGTTAAGCTGCTGTAAGGTGAGGGTTTGGAAGGAAAAGGAGGGGGAGGGGAAGGAAGATGTCATATACAATAAATATCTGATAAGACATTTGGATAGGGCCCAAACACCAAATTCTCTAACTATGTGAGTTCGTAACATTCAAATTTTCAAAAGTTATTATAAGATCAGCTTAAATTTCTCAGTAGCCACACATAACAAAGATATACTTGCTCTAATACATTTAAGTCTTCAAAAATTCATAAAAATGAAATCATGAAATATTCATTGCATGTCCTACTGTGTGAGTAGTAATTTTTGAGGAAGCAGGGATGTTACATAGAACAAGAGAGACACAGAAAAATGTTTGTGTGACACTATTTACTTGTCTATGGCCCTGCTGTGCTATTTCTGTTTTTAAGAAAAATGGAAGTTCACAGTAGAAATGTTCAATTAACTGTTAAGAGATCATTTTAAAATCTGATGAATGAGTTAAGAATATCCTATTTATTCTAATCATAAGGTAGAAGAACAGTCCTTCTGTCAAGGAGAAAAGAGCAGATAAACATGTAAATGAATTCACAAATCTTTGAAAAGTACTCTGCCTGGAATGACTGAATATTAATGTACAAAGTTTTCCGTGTGTTAAATGATGAACTGAAGTATAGTGAGAATGCAACATAATCTAATATAATCTAATTATATTTTATTTTGTATCATATTTAATAAGTACTAGATTATGAGTATAATACATTGGGGATACAGCTAGGACAAGAAAAAACTTTGTTGAGAACTCTGAGGACTAAGTCTCATAGCTAGTGTAAGGCTTTGCAAGTACCACAGTTGCTCATCTAGTTTCCTTCTGTACATGGTGCTTATTTCCTTCCTTTTACTGTCTCTATCCACTGGGAGATTATAATTTTAGAATCCATGTCAAAAGACCAGCAATGCTGAAAGCCTTCCCTGATACTTAACCTTTATGATGATCATAAGGACTGCACCTTGAATATCTCCAATTACAGGGAGCATAGCTGACCATGGTCCCAGCTGCTGTGCTGTGAAATTGATTTTCAGGTTTGCTTCAAGACCATGTTTCTCATGGGTGCTCCCAGTCAATAATTGAAGATTGAAGGGTTATTAAGGCAGATTTGTTTCTGGGAGAAAAGCTCTTCTTTGTGACTTCACTTTGAGGAGTTCCCAACAACAGTTTTGCCAGACATTGTTTAGGCTGCAGGGTAGCCTAGGGTGCTACCCAACCTTTTCTTCCTCTCTCCTTCATATATGTCAGACAAGCATCATGGTTTGATGACTCCTCCAGTGTTTTTTTTTTTTCTCTTAATATGCTTTATTGTTTGTGCTATTACAGATGTCCCAATTTCTTTTCCCTTTGTTCTCCACCACCCAGTGACCCGCCTCCCTCCAGTTGTCCCCCTCCTTAGTCCATGCCCATTGCTTGTGCATATAGTTCTTCTCAACATCTTTCTGTCTACTCCACTCCCTCCTACTATGCTTCTTAATTTCTGTACTATCTCCCTCCTTTTCTTCCCTTCCCCCTCCTCACTGACCTCCCCCCAAAATGTTCCCCATACCTATAATTCTTTTTCTACTCTCGTTGCCTACTTAGTCTTTCTTTGTTTCAATTCTGTAGCTTCTATTGGTTGTTGTGATACAGTTTTCATTTTAGTGTTCATAGTTTTGATCCTCCTTCTCCTAAACAAGTCCCTTTAACATTTCATGTAACAGTGGTTTGGATTTGATGAACTCCTTCAGTTTTACTTTGTCCTGGAAGCACTTTCTCTGCCCCTCTATTCTGAATGACAGTTTTGCTGGATAGAGTAATCGTGGTTGTAGGTTTTTGCTTTTCATTACTTTGAATATTTCTTGCCAGTCTCTTCTTGCCTGCAGAGTTTCTTTTGAGAAATCAGCTGATAGTCTTATTGGGACCCCTTTGAACATAATTCTCTTCTCTCTTGCTGCTTTTAAGATTTTCTCTTATTCCTTAATTTTTGAAATTTTGATTATAATGTGTCTTGGTGTGGTTCTCCCTGGGTCCAGTTTCTTTGGAACTCTCTGTGCTTCCTGGACCTATAAGTCTATTTCTTTCTCTAAGTTAGGGAAGTTCTGCTTCATTATTTTTTCACATAATTTTTCAATTTCTAGTTCTTCATCTTCACCTTCTGGCGGCCCTATGATTCGGATGTTGGACCGCGTGTAGCTGTCTGATGAGTTTCTGAGCCTCTCCTCATTTTCCTCACTTCTTGTTTCCTTTTTCTGCACTGGTTGATTGTTTGTTCCTTACCTATATTCCGATTTGTTGATTTGATCCCTGGTTTTCTTTCCCTCACCACTAGTTTTGTTTGTGTTTTTGTTCATTTCAGCAGGACTAGCCTTCATTCCTTCCCCATCTTGTTTAAGATCTGCTGTTAGTTCTGTAAGCATTTTTATAACCAAAGCTCTGAACTGAGCCTCAGAAAGATTCGCTATCTGCTGCTTTGTTAGATTATATATTTGCTGTCTCGTCAGCTGTGTCACTGGGATCTCTATCATGATCTGTGCCATCCTGACCATTTTGTGTTTACCTTTGCTTCTTGGGCAGGGCTGTCACAACTCCTACGCTATAGGGGGTGGAGCCCCGTGCACTCGTCACAACTGGGTGACCATTCTCACCATGCTGTGGCATTTTCTGTGGGGGTGGGGGTCCAAGATGGATTCCTGCCATTCACTCTCTGCTAAGAGACTGGGAGCCTCTTCCTCTGTCCCCACCTGCTCTGGGCCTCAGAGTCCAAAACAATGGAGGTCTGCCTTCCCCAGCTTTGGAGTCACAAGATGACGAGTCTGGTCTGTAGCTGGGGGTGCTCCCCAGGCGCTCCTCACCTCCCCTTAAATACGGGAGTCTGTGCTTACTGCTGGCCTGCCTCCATTGCTGCTGCTGCTGCCACGGACAGCACAGCTTAAACTCTCCTCCTGGGCTTCACCCCTCCTACCTGTCCAGACAAGCACCCCTTCTTTAAAACTTCATACGTTGGACTTCCATTTATTTTCTGGTACTTATGGTTATTTCCAATTTTGTGGTAGTTGTATTCCTTCTTAGTTGTGGAGGGAGATGGAGTGTGTCAGTCTAGTCCTCCATCTTGGCCGGAAGTCTCCTGTGTTTGTTTGCTTCCGTGTCCCAGGGAGAGCTGTCGCTCCTACTACATTGTAAGAGGTGGGGCCTTAGGTATTCTTCAGTAACAGGCGACCTGTTTCACCACATTGTGGCGCTGTATGTGGGGGAGGGGTCTGAGAAAGAACAATGCTGCTTGCCCAGCACTTGCCCCTTTTCTAGGCACTTCTCCCACTTCCGCACTGGAATGGCGCCCCTCTAGCTGCTTCCCTGGCCGTCATCATTCCCAGAGTGGGTGGGTCTGCGGCTGTTCTAGGACCGTGGAGGCCCTTTAAACAAGCAGGCTCTGCTGAGAGAATGGCAGTTTCTGCCTCCATTCCAACCCCCACTGGTTTGCATAGTCAAAAGCAATGAGGCTTGATTTTCCCCAGTGCTGGGGCAATGAGCTGCGCAGTCTGGTGAGGAGCTGGGAACGCTCCCCAGGTGTCCTTCCTGACTTTTTTAAATGTGTAACTGCGCTTTCCGCCAGCCTGCTGCAGTTGCTGTTGCTGCCACCACCACACCGTGTCCTTTCTGCCCTGACTCCACCCCTCCTACCTGTCTGGATGAGTATTTCTTTATATCTTTGTTTGCTAGACTTCCATGCACTTTGATTTTCTGGAACTTCTGGTTGTTTCTAGTTTTGAGGTGTATTCTTTCTTAGTTGTGGAGGGAGGTGTAGAATGTCTGTCTATGCCTCCATCTTGGCCGGAAGTCTCTCCCAGTGTTTTTTCAGTCTCCCTCCATTTCACACAGGCATTTCCTCTATAAACTCCTTGCTCCTTTAATCCTTGCTTTTTCTGAAGATATGAACTAGCAATCTTTCCTTCTCTGAAGTACACAATTTCAGTTTTAACCGCAATTTTTTTCACATCTGCCTTTCATACTCTATTGTGAGATTCTGGAAGGTAGGGTTCGTTGTGTCTTATTCATGTTTTTTTTTCTTGGTGCTTAGCATGTATTAGGAGCATAACCAATGTTTGTTGAGTGACTGATGAATATATGAAGACAGTAGAGTTGTTAGGAGCCACTGAATCAGAAAGATGTGATTTTATATCCTGACTTTGCTGCTTACTAGCTCTGTGATCTTGAGCAAGTAAGTCATTTTACATCGCTGCCTCTCTTTTGTGACTTCAACTTCTTCTATTTTTTTATTTTTTTCCTTTTTTTCAACTTCCACTTTATTTATTTATTTATTTTTAAGTATATTTTATTGATTATATTGTCACAATAGTTCCAATTTTTCCCCTTTTCTCCCCTCTGCCCAGCACCACCCTCCCCCAGCAGTACCCCCTCCCCCCAGTCCATGCCCATGGGTCACGCATACAAGCTCTCTGGTGTCTCCCTTTTCTATATTATTATTATTATTTAAATTAATTAATTAAAAATTTTATAATAATAAAAAATAACAATCCCCCCTCTCAGACTTAAGACCCTTTATAATCTCATAGAGGACAATGTGCAAAGGCTTCATGCTCCTCTAGCTGCTTCAAGCTGGGCATGATCATCATCCTACCTATCTTTGGGTCTAGAATTCCCCAATAAGAGTGGGGGTGTGGAGGGGAGGGTGGCCTTCCCACATGGGGAAGGATCTTGCAGACTCCAGGTCCGTTGGCTGTCCCTGGACAACAGCGTGCTTGGTTTAACAGGGTGGCATCCTTGTTGTATTCTGGGGGCAACAGATTTGGCAACAGGGTTAAAAGACATCATTAAATCCATAACCACTAGATGACAAAAGGCAGGGATTAATTTTTCAATGTCCCACATTAGGGGAAAAAAAGGGGGCTTCTTTGGAGGAAAGTGTGCCAGGCACGTCATACCTGTCCTAAACCCTTTTGTCCACTATACTTAGCTTGGGCTAAGGGAAATATTTTAGGTTTCCCCCCATCTCAGACCTCTGGGCCCTTTCTGCCCAAGCCATTAGGATAGAAAAGAGAAACCAGTTTTAAGGTGAAGCCCACAGACCACCCCATTGTTCACCAACCCAGCCACTTAGTTCAGCCAAACCGTTGAGTCTCAGGAGGCAGCAATGCAGACAGGATTAAGTGAGGCCTATATGTACAATCACTCAGGTAATGAGATCATAGGCTTATGCCCTTTAAAAACAGAAAACACATGTTAATTTATGCAATATAACCCACAAACCAGTCTCTAAATTTGTAAGAATGTCTTATTAGAAAAACATACAGTTGCAAGGCATTTGACATCCTTCTTGCCTGTAAATTAAGCATCTTTGATGATGCCACAGACCTAGTTTAACTTAAAATGAAAAGAAACTTTAAATGAGAAGAATCTTTAATGATGATTAGCTGCACTACTTTATAGTCTACCACTGAGTATTGTGATTTTCTTTGGATCATGATTTTTCTCCTTAAGATTACCCTCCTTGTCATTAAAGGGACTGCATTAGGCCCATTTTTAATTTATCCTGTTCATTTGCATAAAGACAACAAGAGCAGCAAAAGATCACTTATGATCTTTAAGTCTTCTTTGCTGGAACTTACACAAGAACATTTAGGGTGACCTTCAGTCTGCCCTTCAGGGCATAGAAGCTGAGCCACCTACCTACAATTCACCCTTGCCTGTAAACACCTGTCTTTTCCAAGTCCTTCTGGTTTTCCATTGAGCCTTAAGGTTGCTTCTAGCCATCTTTCAGGAAGGCATCCTTCATTCCTTCCCTGGAAAGATTTCCGTGAACCGCACATCCAACCTAGGTACCAGCCCTTTTTTCTCAGGGCTTTTTGGTAACAACCAGAGCCCAAGCATGTCTCCTTTAGGCATGACATTCCATTCAAAATCTTGGTCAGCAAGACCTTTATTAACAACTTGTCTTATTAGTTTCATGTAAAGAACCTTATGTCATTACTTACTTTTTCAGAATGCCAAGTTCTGGAGGGATCAGGCAGGGAGAAAAATATACAGTGTGAAGGCAAATCCTTGTCCTTGTCCTTCTAATATTCACTAGAATTCTCTGCCTCTTTCTTAATCTACTTTCTGTCCCTATGGATTTGCTATCCTGGACATTTCATGTAAGTGGAATCACCTGATATATACCTTAGGTATTTGGATTTTTTCAGTAAGCAAGATCTTTTCAGGGTTCACACATGTGGTAACATGCATCCGTACTTCATTAGTTTTATGGCTGAATAGAAATCCATTTTATATATAGATAACATTTTGTTCATGTATTCATAAGTTGATGGACATTTGAGTTGTTTTTACTTTAGCTATTATGATCATTTGTATACAAGTTTTTCCGTGGCCATATGTTTTCAATTCTTTGGGGTATATATGCAGAAGTAGAATTGCTAGGTTATATGGTAACTATATGATTAACTTTTTTCTAGAAGTGTCAAAATTTTTTCCAAAGCAGCTATTCCGTATTCCACCAACAATGTATGAGGGTTCCAGTTAATCCATATCCTTGCCAATGCTTGTTATTTTCTGTTTTCTTTTTCTTTAACTATAGCCATCGTGTCACATGTGAAATGGTATCTCATTGTGGTCTTGATTGGCATTTCCATAATGACAAATAATGTTGAGCATCTTTTCATATACTTATTGACTATTTGTATATCTTCTTTGGAGAAATTTATGTTCAAGTCATTTCCCATTATAATCAGGTTTTTAGTCTTTCTATTGTTGAGTTGAAAGTGTTGTTTATATAGTCTATATACAAGCTTTTTAAAAATCAGATATATGATATGCAAACATTTTATCTCATTCTGTGGATTATATTTTCACTCTCTTTATACTGTCCTTTGACCTATAAAAGCTTTTAATTTTGATGGGGTTCACTTCATTTAACCTTTATGTTATTGCTTATTCTTTGGATGCCTTATTTTTAAAAAAATTGCCTAATGCATGAAGTCATTAAGATTTTTCTTTGTTATGGTTTTATAGATTTAGTTATTAGAAATCCATTTTGAAGTGTTGTTGGTTTGATTCCCAGTCAGGGCACATGCCTAGGTTGCATGCCAGGTCCCCAGTAGGGGGCGCGTGAGAAGCAACCACATATTGATGTTTCTCTTCCTCTCTCCTTTCAACTCTCTGTAAAAACAAATATAATAAAAACAAAATGAAATAATAAAAATATATTTTTAAAAAAACATTTTTTTGGTAATTTTTTATATATGGTATGAATTAGGGGTCCAAATTCACTTTTTGAATGTGGATATCCAGTTGTCCCAGCACCTATTATAAAGGATACTCTTTCTCCATTGAAAGGACTTGGCATCCTTGTCAAAATTCAATTGAGGATAAATATATGGCTTTATTTCCAGACTCTCTGTTCTAGTCCATCAATCTTTATGTTTATTCTTATGCAAATACCACACAGTCTTCATTACTGTAGCTTTGTAATAAACTTTGAGATCGGGAAGTGTGAGTCCTACAGCTTTGTTCTTTTT
Source organism: Furipterus horrens (assembly GCF_987537825.1). Taxonomy (NCBI): domain Eukaryota; kingdom Metazoa; phylum Chordata; class Mammalia; order Chiroptera; family Furipteridae; genus Furipterus; species Furipterus horrens. The sequence goes on along the minus strand of NW_028327187.1, from coordinate 18,179,990 downwards.
TCAACATTGTTTTGGCTATTTGAGGTCCCTTGAAATTCCATAAAAATGTTATGAGCAACTTTTCCATTTCTTCAAAAGGCACCTGAGATTTTGACAGGGATTTTGTTGACTCTAGATTATTTGGGGGATAATAAGTATTTCCAATCCATGGACATAGGATGTGTTTCTATTTATTTAGGTCTCCTTTACTTTCTTTCAACATTTTCTAGTTTTCAGTGTAGAAGTTTTGCACTTCTTTTGTTAAATGTATTCCTAAATGTGTTAATATTTTTAAGTATATTTTATTGATTATATTGTTACAATAATTCCAATTTTTTCCCCTTTACTCCCCTCCACCCAGCACCCCTCCCTTAGCAATCCCCCCCCAAGTTTGTGCCCATGGTTTGTACATACAAGCTCTCCTGCTTCACCCTTTCATATATTCTTCTTTTTTTTAAATAAATAAATTATTAATTAATTATTTTAACAATAAAAAATAACAATCCCTCCCTCTCAGATATTAAGACCCTTTATAATCTTATAAAGGACAATGGGCGAAGGTCTCAAGCTCCTCTAGCTGCTTCAAGCTGGACATGGTCGTCGTTCTACTTACCCTTGGGTCCAGAAATCCCTAATAAGAGTGGGGGATGTGGAGGGCAGGGTGGCCTTCCCACATGGGGAAGGATCTTGCAGACTCCAGGTCAGTTGGCTGTCCCCGGACAACGGTGTGCTTGGTTTAACAGGCTGGCATCTTTGTTGTATTCTGGGGGCAACAGATTTGGCAACAGGGTTAAAAGACATCATTCAATCCATAACCACTAGATGACAAAAGGCAGGGATTAATTTTTCAATGTTCCACATTAGGGAAAAAAAAAAAGGGCTTCTTTGGAGGAAGGTGTGCTAGGCACATCTCACCTGTCCAAAACCCTTTTGCCCATTATACTTAGTTTGGGCTGAGGGAAATACTTTAGGGTTCCCCCTCACAGACCTCTGGGCCCTTTCTGCCCAAGCCATTAGGATAGAAAAGAGAAACCAGTTTTAAGGTGAAGCCCACAGACCACCCCATTGTTCACCAACCCAGCCACTTAGTTCAGCCAAACCATTGAGTCTCAGGAGGCAGCGCTGCAGACAGGATTAAGTGAGGCCTATACGTACAGACAATCACTCAGGTAATGAGATCATAGGCTTATGCCCTTTAAAAACAGAAAACACATGTTAATTTATGTAGCATAACCCACAAACAAGTCTCTAAATCTGTAAGACTGTCTTATTGGAAAGACATCCAGTTGCAAGGCATTTGACATTCTTCTTGCCTGTAACTTAAATATCTTTGAGGATACCACAGGCATAGTTTAACTTTCAAGAGAAATCATATTTTAAATGAAAAGAAACTTTAAATACGGTTAGCTGCACTACTTTATAATCTACCACTGATCATTGTGATTTTCCTTGAATAATGATTTCTCTCCCTCAGATTACCCTCCTTGTCATTAAAGGGATTGCATTAAGTCCATTTTTAATTTATCCTGTTTATTTGCATAAACACAACAAGAGCAGCAAATGATCACTTATGATCTTTAGTTCTACTTTGCTGGAACTTACCCAAGGAACATTTAGGGCACAGAAGCTGAGCCACATACCTGGCATTCAGCCTTGCCTGTACACACCTGTCTTTTCCAAGTCCTTCTGGTTTTCCATTGTGCCTTAAGGTCCCTTCTAGCCATCTTTCAGGAAAACAACATTCATTCCTTCCCTGGAAAGACTGTTGTGGACCGCACAACCAACCATGTTACCAGGCCTTTTATTTCGTGGGCTTTTATTACCTTCGAAAGTCATTCCCAGTTCCTCAGGGCTTTTTGGTAACAACCAGAGCCCAAGCATGTGTCCTTTAGGCATGACATTCCAGTCAACGTCTTAATAAAAAAAAACCTCTATTAACAACTGGTCTTATTAGTTTTATGCAAATAAACTTATGTCATTACTTACTTCTTTAGAATGCCAAACTCCAGAGGGATCAGATAGGGAGAAAAATATACAGTGTGAAGGAAAATCCTTGTCCTTCTAATATTCACTGAACAGGTATTTCCATTCTTCATATTTTCATTTTCCCCCCACTAAAAATATTTTTGTTTGTTTTTCCATAGCAGTTGTCTCACTTTTTTTCCCCCCTCTTGCTTCCCTGCACCCTGTCCCCTCCTTCTCCAACATTTAGTCCCCACTCAGTTGTCCATGTCTGTGGGTCATTTATACATGTTCTTTGACTAGCCCCTTCCCCTTCTTACCCCCTTCTTTCCCTCCCCCCTCCCCCCTTGTTACTGTTAGTCTACTCCTTGTTTACATACCTCTGGTTCAATTTTGCTCATTTGTTTGTGTTGTTCATTAGTTTCCTGTAATAGGCGACAGCATAATGTATTTTTCTTTCGTTGCCTGGCTTATTTCACTAAGCATAATTCTCTCTAGTTCCATCCATGTTGTTGCAAATGGCAGGAGTTCCTTCTTTCTTTCTGCTACATAGTATTCCATTGTGTAAATGTACCACAGTTTTTTGATCCACTCATCTACAGATGGGCACTTAGGTTGTTTCCAGCACTTGACTATTGTAAATAGTGCTGCTATAAACATAGGGGTGCATAGGATCTTTTGAATTGGGGTTTCAGGGTTTTTCAGATATAATACTAGCAATGGAATTGCTGGTTCAAAAGGCAGTTCCATTTTTAGTTTTTTGAGGAAATTCCAAAATGTTTTCCACAGTGGCTGCACCAGTCTGCATTCCCACCAGCAATGCACCAGGGTTTTCGTTTCTCCACATCCTCTCCAGCACAAGTTTTTGTTGATTTGTTGATGATGGCCATTCTGACTGGTGTGAGGTGGTATCTCATTGTGGTTTTTATTTGCATCTCTCTGATGGCTAGTGATGTTGAGCATTCTTTCATATGCCTATGGACCCTCAGTATTTCCTTTTTGGAGAAGTGTTTGTTCAGGTCATTTGACCATTTTCTAATTGGGTTGTCTGTCTTCTTGGTGTTGAGTCATATGAGTTCTTTATACATTTTGGAGCTCAATTCCTTGTCTGAGATATCATTGGCAAATATATTTTCCCATATGGTTGGTTTCCTTTTCATCTTGCTGATGTTTTCTTTAGCTGAGCAGAAACTTTTTAGTTTGATGTAGTCCCATTTGTTTATTCTTTCCTTTGTTTCCCTTGCCTTAGGAGATATATTAGTGAAAATGTTGCTACATGGGATACCTGAAATTTTCCTGCCTATTTTTTCCTCTAGGACTTTTATGGTATCACAGCTTACATTTAAGTCTTTGATACATTTTAAGTTTATTCTGGTGTATGGTGTAAGTTGATGGTCTAGTTTCATTTTTTTTGAATGTCCCTGTCCAATTCTCCCAACACCATTTGTTGAAGAGGCTCTTTTCACTCCATTTGATGTTCCTTCCTCCTTTGTCAAATATTAGTTGACCATATGAACCTGGGTTAATTTCTGGGCTGTCTATTCTGTTCCACTGATCTATATATCTGTTCTTATTCCAGTACCAGACTGTTTTGATTACTGTGGCCTCATAGTATAGTTTGATATCAGGTATTGTGATTCCTCCTACTGTGTTCTTCTTCCTCAAAATTGCTGTGGCTATCGGGCTCTTTTTTGGTTCCATATAAATTTTTGAAATATTTGTTCTAGGTCTGTGAAAAATGTCATTGGTATTTAATAGGGATTGCATTGAATCTATAAATTGCTTTGGGTAGTATGGACATTTTAATGATGTTGATTCCTCCCATCCATGAGCATGGTATATGCTTCCATTTATTTGTATCTTCTTTAATTTCTTTCTTCAGTGTTCTGTAGTTTTCTGAGTACAGGTTTTTTATCTCCTTGGTTAAGTTTATTCCTAGGTGCTTTATTTTTCTTGTTGCTATGGTAAATGGGATTTTTCTTTCAGTTTCTATCTCTGATATTTCATTGTTGGTGTACAGAAATGCCTTTGATTTCTGAATATTGACTTTGTACCCTGCTATTTTGCCGGATTCACTTATTAGTTCGAGTAGTTTTTTTGTGGAGTCTATAGGGTTTTCTATGTACACTATCATGCCATCTGCAAATAATGACAGTTTTACTTCCTCTTTTCCAATTTGGATGCCTTTTATTTCTCTTTCTTGTCTGATTGCTGTGGCTAGAACTTCCAAGTCTATGTTGAATAGGAGTGGAGAGAGTGGACATCCTTGTCTTGTTCCTGACCTCAGGGGAATGCTCTCAGTTTTTTCCCATTAAATATGATGTTGGCTTCTGGTTTCTCATATATGGCCTTTATTATGTTGAGGTATGCTCCCTCTATTCCCATTTTGCTGAGAGTTTTCATCGTAAGTGGGTGTTGTACTTTATCAAATGCTTTTTCTGCATCTATTGATATGATAGTGTGGTTTTTGTCTTTCATTTTGTTTATGTGGTATATTACATTTATTGATTTGTGAATATTAAACCATCCTTGCATCCCTGGGATGAATCCCACTTGATCGTGGTGTATGATCTTTCTAATGTGTTGCTGGATCCGGTTTGTCAATATTTTGTTGAGGATTTTAGCATCTATGTTCATCAGTGATATTGGCCTGTAGTTTTCTTTCTTTGTTGTGTCTTGACCTGGTTTTGGAATTAGGGTTATACTGGCTTCATAGAACGAGTTTGGGAGTCTTCCCTCTTCTTCCATCTTTTGGAATAGTCTGAGGAGGGTATGAGTTAGTTCTTTCCTAAATGTTTTGTAGAATTCGCCTGTGAAGCCATCCGGTCCAGGGCTTTTGTGGTCTGGGAGTTTTTTGATTACTGCTTCAATTTCACTAGCTGTTATTGGTCTATTCAGACTTTCTGCTTCTTCTTGAATCAGTTTGGGAAGACTATAGGTTTCCAGGAATTTGTCCATTTCCTCTAGGTTGTCAAATTTCTTGCCATACAGTTGTTCGTAATAATTTCTTACAATTCTTTGTATTTCTGTGGTATCAGTTGTGATTTCTCCTCTTTTGTTTCTAATTTTATTTATTTGGGTCCTCTCTCTTTTTTTCTTGATGAGCCTGGTTAAAGGCTTGTCAATTTTGTTTATATTTTTGAAGAACCAGCTCCTACTTGTGTTGATCTTTTGAACTGTTAGTTTAGTCTCTATGTCATTTAATTCTGCTCTGATCTTGATGATTTCCTTCCTTCTACTTGATCTGGGCTTTGCTTGTTGCTGTTCCTCTAGTTCTTGTAGCTGTAGGGTTAAATTTTTTATTAAAGATTCTTCTAGCTTTTTTAGGTAGGTCTGTATTGCTATGAACTTTCCTCTCAGGACTGCTTTCGCTGTATCCCATAGGTTTTGGGTTGTTGTGTGTTCATTATCATTACTTTCCAGAAACTTTTTGATTTCCTCTTTGATGTCATTGTTAACCCGTTCATTATTTAATAGCATGTTATTCATTCTCCATGAGTATGAATGTTTTTGAGTTTTTTCCTTGAGGTTGATTTCCAGTTTTAAGCCATAGTGATCTGAGAAGATGCTTGATATAATTTCAATTTTCTTGAATTTGCTTAGGCTTGTTTTGTGTCCTACCATGTGGTCTATCTTTGAAAATGTTCCATGTGCATTTGAGAAGAATGTATATTTTGCTTCTTTGGGGTGAAAAGTTCTATATATATCGACTAAGTCCATTTGATCTAGAGTGTTGTTCAGTGCCTCAATATCTTTGGTGTTTCTTTGCTTTGAAGATCTGTCCATTGTTGACAGTGGGGTGTTAAAGTCCCCTACTATGAGTGTGTTGCTTTCTATATCTTTCTTGGAGTCTTTTGAAATTTTCCATACATATTTGGGTGCTCCTAAGTTAGGTGCATATATATTTATAAGGGTTATATCTTCTTGATGGACTTTTCCCTTAAGTATTATGAAATGTCCTTCTTTGTCTCTTTTTATTGCCTTTGCTGTGAAATCTGTTTTGTCTGATATAAGTATTGCTACCCCAGCTCTTTTTTTTTCATGTCCATTTGCTTGAAATACTTTTCTCCATCCCTTCACTTTTAGTCTGTGTAGAGCTTTTTTTTCTAAGGTGGGTCTCTTGTAGACAGCAGGTATGTGGGTCATTCTTTCTAATCAATTCAGCTACCCTATGTCTTTTGATTGGAGCGTTTAGTCCATTTACATTTAAGGTTATTACCGATAAGTACTTATTCATTGTCATTTTCCCCCTTTGTACTCATGTTCCTCTCTGACTTTCTCTGTTTCTTTATCTTCTTAAAGCAGACCCTTTAGCATCTCTTGCAATGCTGGTTTGGTGGAGATGTATTCTTTTAGCCTTCTTTTGTCTTGGAAACTCCTTATTTCACCTTCTATTTTGAATGAGAGCTTTGCTGGGCAGAGTATTCTTGGTTGTAGGCCTTTGTTTTTCATTGCTTGGAATATTTTTTGCCATTCCCTTCTGGCTTGTAGTGTTTCTGCTGAGAAATCTGATGATAGCCTTATTGGAGCTCCCTTGTATGTTATTAGTTGTTTCTCTCTTACTGCTTTTAGGATTCTCTCTTTGTCTTTGAATGTTGGTATTTTAATTATGATGTGTCTTGAAGTGGGCCTGTTGGGGTTCATCTTCCTTGGGACCCTCTGTGCTTCCTGGACTTGCGTGACTCTTTCTCTCCTCATGTTAGGGAAGTTTTCTGTCATTAGTTTTTCAAAGAGGTTTTCTATCCCTTGTTCTTCTTCTTCTCCTTCTGGAATTCCTATGATACGGATATTATTACATTTCATGTTGTCCTGCAGCTGTCTTAGAACCTCTTCAGTCTTGTTCAATCTTTTTTCATTTTGTTGCACTGTCTGGGATTTTTTGTCTATGTTGTCCTCTAGCTCACTGATCCCATCTTCTGCTTCCTCTAGCCTGCTTTTGATTCCTTCTACTGTGTTCTTCAATTCAGAGATCATATTCTTCATTTCCTCCTGGCTCTTATTGATAGCTTCTATGTTCTTTTTCAAGCTTGTGTAATTCTTAGTAAGTTCCTTGTAGTTTTTCTGGAGTTCCTTGTAGTTTTCCTGGAGTTCTTCGTAGTTTCCACTGAGCTCATTCAGCTTCTCCATAATCCATATTTTGAATTCCATATCTGATAGTTGGCTCCCCTCTATTTCATTTAGCACTCTTTCTGGGGATTCTACCTTTCATTTTGATGGATGGGTTATTTCTCTGTCTCCCCATTTTTGTGACTCCTATTGTTTGTTGGTGCTTCTTAGAATGATCTGCACTTCCTGGATCTGCCTCTGGTACCGTCAGATTATGTACCAGTCTGGCCTTAGGCAGCCTGTTGGAGACTTCCAGGGATCCAGTGCCTTTGTCTGTCTTCTTTAGTTGTTAATCTATTCAATCTGTGAGTATCCATCAGGCTTAAGGACCATGGGTGTGGCAGCTTAATTCCTGTAGGCAGGGTTTTTGTTTCCCCTCAGGCTGATGCCACTTGGAGGGGAATGGTCTGCCTGTCATACTGGGGGTGAGTCAGCACTGGGACTCGGTCAGCTGCTCCCTCAGTTCTCCCTTCAAAGCCACCACACCAAACTCTCCCCAAGTGTCTTCAGTCCTCTCTGCCTTCCCTCTGATTGAGCCCAGGGTAAGTGGGGGCCAAAATATTTTCATATGTGATCCACTTAAGAGCTCTTTTTCTCCCACTGTTTCTCTCCGGCTACCAAGAAACCCTATGGCTTTTCACTTTTCACAGCTGGATACCATTTTACTTTCCACTCTGTTGGTGTGGGCTGGGAAGCCCAGCTGGGGGTTTAGACCTTGCACTTCCTAGGGGGAACCCCCGGCTGCTGAGCTGTTTCTCAGTCCCTTCAGCTGCCACCCGTGGGAGCCCAGCCAGCCCTTCGCCTCTCCACACTCCCTACTGGTCACGTTGTGATGTAGCGGCCTTTTCTGTCTCTCCGTGGCTATAAGACTTCTTTCTAGCTAGTGTTCGTTTGGTTATTCCAGATTATTTCTCCAAAATTAAGTTGTAAATCCAGACTGGTCCTCGGAGGAGGTTAGTGTAGCTTCCACTTACTCCTCCGCCCTCTTGGATCTCCTGTTAATATTTTTGATGCTATTGTAAATGTTTTCTTAATTTCATTATTGGATTATGCAGTATATAGAAATACAACTAATTTTTGTATATTGAGCCTTCATCTTGCAACTTTCCAGAACTCACTTACATTTAGCTTTAATAGCTCTGTGTGTGTGTGTGTGTGTGTGTATTTCTGAGGGTTTTCTATATAGAAGATCATGGCATCTGTGAGTAGAGATAGTTTTACTTCTTCCTTTTAAATCTGGATGCCTTTTCTTTCCTCTTCTCATTAACTCTCCTGGCAAGAATTTTCAGTACAGTGTGGCAATAGCAGATGTTCTAGTCTTGTTCCTGATCTTAGGGTGGAAAGCATTTAGTCTTTTACCCTTAAGTATAATGTGGGTTTTTCATAGATACCCTTTATCAGGATGGAGTTCTCTTCTATTCCTAGTTCATGGAGATTTTTTATCATTAAAGTGTTTTATAACATTCATCAAAAATTTTTTTCTATATCTGTTGGGATTGTCATGTGTTTTTTTTTTTTTTTCCTTTTATTAATATGATGTTTTACATGGACTGGTTTTCTTATGATGACCCAACTTTGCATTCCAGGAATAAAACTCATTTAGTGTATAATCCATTTTGCATGCGGCTGGATTTGGGTTTCTAGTATTTTTGTTTTTGAGGACTTTGCATCTGTTCATAAGAGATATTGGTCTGTCATCTTCTTTTTTTGTGATTACTTTGTCTGGCACTGCTATTAGGGTAGTGTTTTCATGTTACTAATTGTTCCCTACTCTTCTATTTTTGAAATAATTTAAGAAGAATTGGTGTTATAATTAGTCTTTAAATTTTTAATAGACTTTATCAGTGAATTTGTCTGGTCTAGGCTTTTCTTTATTGGAAGCTTGTGATTATTGACACAATCTTTTTTTTAGAATATTCAGATTTTGTATGTCTTCTTGAGTCAGTTTTGATTGTTTGTGTGTTTCTAGGAATTTGTCCATTTCATCTAGTTTATCTAATCAGTGACACACAATTATTCATGGTGTTTTCTTTCTTTCATTTTTAAATTTCTTATTTTTTCCATTACCTATTAGCCCCCTTATACCTTCCTCTGCCCCACAATCACCACACTGTTGTCCATGTCCATGAGTCCTTTTCCTTTTATGCTCAAACCCTCCTCCACCTAAACTCCCCCTACCCTATAGCTGTCATCTTGCTCTCTATCTATGAGTTTGTCACTATTTTGCTTGTTAGTTCAGTTTGTTCATTAAATTCCACATATGAGTGAAATCATATGGTAATTTTCTTTCTCTGACTGGATTATATCACTTAGCATAAAGTTCTCCAGGTCCATCCATGCTGTCACAAAGGCTAAAACTTTCTTCTTCTTTACAGCCAAGTAGTATAGTATTCCATTGTGTAAATGTCTCATAGTTGTTTTATCCACTCATCTACTGATGGACACTTGGGCTGCTTCCATATCTTAGCAATTGTAAATAATGCTGCAAGGAACATGGGGGTGCTTATGTTCTTTCAAATTAGTGTTTTGGGTTCCTTCTGATATATTCCCAGAAGTGGCATTGCTGGGTCAAAAGGCAGTTTCGTTTTTAATTTTTTGGAAGAACTTCCATACTGTTTTCCATAGTGGGTACACCAATTTGCTTTCCCACCAACAGTGCACAAGGGTTCAATTTTCTCCACATCCTCCATAACACTTGTAATTGTTGATTTATTGATTATAGCCATTTTGACAGGTGTGCAGTGATATCTCATTGTGGTTTTAATTTGCACTTCTCTGATGATTAGTGACATTGAGCATCTTTTCATATGTCTATTGGCCATCTGTATGTCCTTTTTGGAGAAGTGTCTATTAAGGTCCTTTGTCCATTTTTAAATAGGGTTGTTTGGTTTGTGTGTGTGTGTGTGTGTGTGTGTGTGTTGAGTTTCATGAGTTCTTTATAAATTTGGATATTAACCCCTAATCAGATCTATTGGCAAATATGTTCTCCCATTCTGTGGGTTGTCTTTTTATTTTGTTGATGTCTTCCTTTGCTGTGCAAAAACTTTTTAGTTTAATGTAGTCCATTTATTCATGCTTTCTTTTGTTTCCCTTTCCTGGAAAGATATGTCTAATAAAATATTGCTACATGCAATGTCTGAAATTTTGCCGCCTATGTTTTCTTCTAGTATTTTCATGGTTTCAGTTCTAACATTTAATTCTTTAATCCATTTGAAATTTATCCTTTATGTGTTGTAAGAAAGTGGTCTAGTTTCATTTTTCTGCACATATCTGTCCAACTTTCCCAACACCGTCGTCGTCGTCGTCAGCAGCCGTCCGTCTCGAGAGACGATGGTGTAGCTTCTTAAGAGTCTATCTGCACCGCCGAGAATGGCTGTGCAGTCCGACTCGGGAGTGACACGGTATCTGTCTCCTCCCCTGCTGAATCGACATCTTGTGATGACGCTGGAGTGTCCTCTCCAGTGAAGCTGAAGCTACAGAGCCTGGGCAGGGTGATATGGAGCGTCTGCTGTTGCCCATGCAGCAGACCCCCCCTCTCTTCGCAGCTGAAGGGTCCAAGGGAAAGACGGAGTCAATACAGCTTGGCTTCAGGTGCGCCGCAGGAGTTGCCGGTGTTGACTACAACGTCAAACCGCCTTAGGGACTCCGGCTCCGGATTTTCTGTCGGGGTTTACTCCCTTAGCCTTTCCCCTGAAGAGGTATGCCGCAAGGCAGCGGAGGTTTTTTGGAATCAGAGTTTTCCTTCTCTGATGTGCCCTGACTGGAAGATCGAACCAGCGACACTTAGCTCGCAGGCCGACGCTCAATCCACTGAGCCAAACCAGCCAACACCATTTATGGAATAAACTATCTTTAGTCCATTGTATGTGCTTGCCCCTTCTGTCAAATACAAATTGGCTATAAAGGTATGGGTTTATTTCTGGGCTCTCTATTCTGTTCCATTGATCTATGTGTCTGTTTTTATGCTAGTACCATGCTGTTTTGATAACTATGACTTTATAGTATAGTTTGATATTAGGTAGCATGACTCCTCCAAATTTGTTCTTCTGTTTCAGGATCACTGATGTAATGCAGGGCCTTTTGTGATTTCATATAAATTTTTGAAATATTTGGTCTAGTTCTATCAAGTACATCATTGGAATCTTAATAGGAATTGTGTTGAATCTATAGATTGCTTTGGGTAGTATGGACATTTTAATAATGTTAATTCTTTCTATACATTAACATGGTATGTGCTTCTACTTATTTTTATCTTCTTCAATTTCTTTCTTCATTGAAAAATTGTCCCAATTTTTTCCCTTTCTCCCCTCCATCCATTTAACCCCTTCTCTCCAGCAATTCCTACTCCCTTAGTTCATGTCCATGGATCATGCATGTAAGTTCTTAGGCTTCACCCTTTCCTATACTATTCTTAACATCCCACTGTCTATTTTGTTCCTACCAATTATGCTTCTTGATCCCTGTACCATCTCCCCCTTTCTTCCCTTTCCCCTCCCAGCTGGTAACTCTTTAAATGATCCCCATAGTTATGATTCTGTTCCTGTTATGGTTGTTTGCTTAGTTAGTTAGTTTGTTTAGATTCAGTTGTTGATAGTTGTGAGTTTATTGTCGTATAAAGTGCCTGGGTCTTGTTTGCAGATGAGATGATCATCTGTGTAGAATATTCCAAAGGACTGGCAGAAAGAAACCTCTTGGAATTAAAGGATGATACAGGATAGAAAGTTTAATATATTAAAGTCACTGCTTTCATATATACCAGCATGAACAATTGGAATTCAAAATTTAAAATCAATGCCATTTACAATGGCACCAAAATTCAAATATTTATATATAAATCTAACAAAATACTTGCAGGATTTATATGCAGAAAACTGCAAACCTCTGATGAAAGAAGTAAAGATGTCTAAATAACTAGAGGAATATTTTGTGCTTATGAATTGAGAGTCTCAATGTTATGAAGGTGTCAGTTCTTCTGAACTTGATCTATAGAGTGAATGAAAGCCCAATCAAAATATCAAAATTCTAGCAAGTTATTTGTAGATAATGAAAAAATGATTCTAAAGTTTGTATGAACAAGCAAAAGGCCCACTCAGTCTTTTAATATGACTACAAGACTTACTGTAAAGCTACTGTAATCAAGACAATGGTGTAGTGGCAAAAGAATAGACAAATAGATAAATGGAACAAAACAGAGAGCTCAGAAATAGACCCCCCCAAAATAGTCAACTATTCTTTGAGCAAGGAGAAAAAGAAATTCAATGGAAAAAGGATAACCTTTTTAAAAAATGGTGTCAGAACAACTAGACAGCCATTAAAAAAAAAAAAAAAAAAAAAAAAAAAGAACCTAGACTGAGACCTTGTATCTTTCACAAAAATGAACTCAAAATAGATCATAGACCTAATATAGTGTGCCTGGAATGTGGCAGGTGCATCAATAATGGTCATCCCGGTCATTTGAAACTCTTCTGAAGCTTTGTTCATTTGGCCCGTCAAGAACTTATAGCACTTGGGAGAAGCTGAGAGGGACATTTGGGAGGCCTGATCTTCCACCAGCGTGGCCAGGAACAACCTGCAAAGGCAAATTCTGGGACAACTGCAGACTCAGATTCCCTGTGACTTCAGAGTTTTTGTTTGTGCTTTGTTGTTTCTTAAATAACACCTTCAGGTGATTTTTAAAAAATTCCTCAACCTAGGACATGCTCAGTAATTTTAGAGAAAGGGGAAGGGAGGGAGACAGTGAGGGATACAAACATTGATGTGAAAGAGAAACATAGATCTGTTGCCTCTTGCACATGCCCCAATCAGGATCTGAACCCTCAGCCTAGTCATGTGCCCTGACCCGGAATCAAACCTGTGACCTTTAGGTTTACAGAGCCAACATTACAAGCAACGGAGCCACACTGGCCAGGGCCACCCTCAGGTGATTTTGATACATATTTGGGTTTGAAAATTTAGGGTGTAGGAATTAGTCAGATAGAGTCTGTCACCATTTTGGTGACAGATACATTCATTGCCATAACTCACAGTATAGTGGAAAGAAGAGTAGGCTCTGGATTCAGAGGAACCTGGGTTCAATTTCTGCCTCTGCCCCTTATTGACACTATGACCTTAGGCAAGACACCTACCTCTATGAGCCTTGATTTCTCTGTTGCTGAAAGAGGAGGGTAAAATAATGATGCTTGCCTCCTAGGCTTGTTGAGAGTTTTAAATGAAACAAAGCCTGGCTTCATCGGTGTTGTCAGTGTCAGTTGAGTTACAGCTAAACAGCCAGTCAAAGAGGCAGTAGAGTGGGGAAGAATTAAAGGGAAATGGGGTACTTGGTTGGTTGTGAGGGAGTTTCAGAGGGGTTTTTTGAATAACCAGAAGGCAGAGAGTGGGCCATGCCTACTGTCACAGAATAGATAGAAGTGATACGGGAAAACTCAGTGGTTCAGCATTCTCTGGAAGCTGGGGCTAGGTGCCTGCTCTCGTGCATAAATGGCCCTAATAGTGGAGAGATTCGAGATCTAACTGGTTGCCTAATTTCTGTATTCAGAGTATGAAAAACCAGTCATAGACCACAGCTATCTATCCCCTCCAAGAACTGGCATTTTTCAAAGGAAGCTGTGTTTTTAATGTTGTGTAATCTTGGCTTCTTCAAGATGGGGAAAAAAAATTCCTGAGCCCCCTCTACTGGCTGTATCAGAGAAGAGCAAGTGAGGAAATTAGCATGATCTCTAAAAACGTGCACCTTCACAGGGACATACAGTCAAATACAATTCCAGTAACAGAGAGCTACATGAACTCACATGTCCTTGCACGCAGACCACACACAAAGACATGCAAAAGCATGTATTGACATAACATACACCCACTTAGTGCAGAGTGGCTGAGGGTACCAATTCAGGCCTCACTCAGCCTGTATCCCCCATTTAGAGCTGTGCAACCTTGAGCAGGTTTCTTTCTTTTTTTGACCCAGGTTTATTGAGGTATAGTTGAACATTTTAAATTGTATATATTTAAGGTGTATAACTTGATATACATACACCTTGTGAAATATTTAGTACAATCAAGCTGTTTAACATATCCATCACCTCAAATAGTTGCCATTTTCTTTTTTCACAAGTTTCTTAAACTTTTAATTTTGTTAATTTAAAATCTATCTATCTATATATATATATACATATGCATAAGTACACATGTGTATATTTTTATATGTATATGCATATCTATCTGTATCATAATGTATGAAAAGGGCCTACTTAGCACATAGTAAGCGCTTGGTAAATGGAAGCTATTATGCTTCTATTATTGTTACTAGTAAGTAAAATTCAACCTTTAAATTGGGAATATTAGCAAATGTTTATATAGAGTTTACTATGTTCCAGGCAATGTTCTAAATGCTTTCTATGTTTCTTCTCATTTAATTTTGACAACAATCTTATGAGATAGGTACTATTTTTACCCTCATTTTACAAATGAGAAAAATTAATGTCTGAGAGGGTAAGTGACGTGTCCATGGTCACACAGCTATTAAGTGGAAGAGCTTAGACTCAAATACTGGCAGGTTGCTTCCAGAGATTGTTCTGAAACAGTATACTACATCTGCCTAATGGGTAGGGTTAAATAAGATGTTGCATGCAAAATACTTGATATAGTACTAGGCACATTGTAAATACTCAGTAAATATCATATATTATTTTTCAGATTTAATCTTGCCACTTACTAACTGAGCATATACAGATATATACATACATGTAAGCACATAAAGAGAAGTTAACACCAGACGTACCCACACACGAAAATATATAGACATATGCATAAATACACACAGATCTATTAATTTACTCAGTGTACTCAATAATGTTAACTGAGCACACATTACATTATATAGTGATTGGAGCTCTTCTAGGTACTGGGGATGCAGCATTGAATAAAACAGAGAAATAATTATTTGCCTTGTGGATCTGACATTCTACTAGGTGAGAAAGAAAAACAGGATTAAAAATCTATATACAGTTGATTAGATAGTGTTCAAGAGAAAATACATGCAGGGAAGAGAGACATAAAATACATGTTAAAGGTTAACATTTAGGTAACGTAGGCCAGAGAAAGTGGAATGAAGAAGACACATTTTTTAGTAAAGATCTAAAGGAGAGGAGAGAGTGAGCACTTCCCTCTGGCTTCTACATTTCCTGTACTATTTGTAACATCTCCCTATTTTGTTCCTACCAATTATGATTCTTAATTTCTGCACCTTTTTCCCCATTCTCTCTCTTCCCCATCCCCACAGATAACCCTCCAAATGATCTCCATACCTGTGGTTCTGTTCCTGTTCTGATTGCTTAGTGTGTGTGTGTGTGTGTGTGTGGTGTGTAGATTCAGTTGTTGATCATTGTGAGTTTGTTGTCATTTCAATGTTCATAGTTTTTATCTTTCTTAAATAAGTCCTTTTAACATTTCATGTAATATGGCTTCATGATGATGAACTCCTTTAGCTTTAGCCTGTCTGGGAAGCACTTTATTTGTGCTTCCATTCTAAGTGATAGCTTTGCTGGATAAAGTAATCTAAGTTGTAGGTCCGTGGTTTTCATCACTTTGAATACTTCTTGCCAATTCCTTCTCGTCTGCAAAATTTATCTTGCTGTTTTTAAGGTTCTCTCTTTATCTTTAACCTTTGGCATTTTAATTATGATGTGTCTTGGTGGGGCTCTATTTAGGTCCAACTTGTTTGGGACTCTCTGTGCTTCTTGGATTTGTATGTCTATTTCCTTCACCAGATTAGGGAAATTTTCTTTTACTGTTTTTTCAAATAAGCTTTCAATTTCTTGCTCCTTCTGGCAATTCTATTATTCAGATGTTGGCACTTTTTGGAGATGTCTCAGAGTCTTCTTACACTTTCCTCATTTTTTTTTTTAAATTCTTGTTTCTTCTTTCTGTTCTGGTTGTACATTTCTTTCTTTCTTATGTTACAAATCATTGATTTGAATCCCAACTTTCTTCCCTTCCCTGTTGGTTCCCTGTGATTTTTTCTTTAGTTCACTTAGTGTAGCTTTAATTTCTTCCTTTATGTTGTTGCTGTACTCAATGAGTTCTCTGAGCATCCTGATCACCAGGGTTTAGAACTCTGCATCTGATAGGTTGGCTATTTCTGTTTTGATTAGTTCATTTTCTGGATTTTTGTTCTCTCCCTTCATTTGGGTCATATTTCTTTGTCTATTCAATTTGGCAGCCTCCCTGTGTTTGTTTATGTGTATTAGGTAAAGCTGCTTTGACTCTCTGTCTTAGCACACCTGTTAAGTTGTATGAGGCAGAGCCTTAGGTATTTGCCAGGGTGGGGCAACCTGCTTCATTGCTCAGTGGCTCTGTGTAAAGGGAGGGCTCGGAGAGGGGACAGTGCCACTGCCTGGCTTCTGGAGGTTTGCTCAACACTCTTCCCATTTCCAGTCACTTCACCCACTTCCTGTATGTGACTGGCTGCCTTCCAGCTGTTGCCCTTGATATTGAATGTCAGAGTTGGTGAGTTTGCTTGTGTTCTAAGTCCATGTGGGCCTTTTAAACAGACTCTGCTGAGAAACTGGCAGTTTTTTTCTGCCGTCCCAACCCCCCCTGGTTTTTACAGCCAGTGGTTATGGGGCTTTACCTTCCTGGCACTGGAACCCTGGGCTGTGGGGTCTGGCCTGGGGCTGGGATTGCTCACTACCAAGGTAGCCCTCCTGATTTTTATTCACATATGTGAATGCGGGACCGTTTATTCTGCCGCTGCCACCACCTCCCTGCCTGACTCTGTGTCTCTGCTCCTCCATGTGGATGAATGTGGTTTCTTTAAGTCCTTGGTTCTTGGACTTCCATACAGTTCAATTTTCTGGCAGTTCTGTTTTTTTTTTTTCTTTTTTTCTTTTTTTTTGTTTAGGTTCATTGTAATTCTTCTTGTGGTTCTGTGAGTAAGCAAAGCACGTCTGCCTATGCCTCCATCTCTATTAGAAGCCCTAAAAATATATTTTCAATTTCTTGCTTTTCTCTTCTCCTCTGGTACCCTCATGATGCAAATGTTGGTATGCTTGAAATTATTCTACAGACTCCTTACACTATTTCATTGTTTTTGATTTTGTTTTTGTGATTCTAATTGGGTGTTTTCTGCTTCCTTATGTTCCAAATTGGTGATTTAATCCTTTGCTTCATGTATTCTACTATAAATTATTTTTTATTTCAGTTAGTGTATCCTTTATGTCTGACTGGTTCTTTTTTATGGTTTTCATGTTCCCTTTTTATGATGGTATAGTTCTCAATAAGTTCCTTGAACTTTCTTATAACTATTGTTTTGAATTCCGTATCTGGTAATTTGATGCTCTTCATTTCATTTCATTATTTTTCTGGAGATTTCTCTTGTTTTTGTTTGTTTGCTTGTTTGGGGGGCCATATTTCTTTGTCCCCTCATTTGGCAGCTTCCCTGTGTTTGTTTCTATGTGTTAGGTAGAGCTGCTATGTCTCCCAGACTTGGTAGAGTGTTCTTATGCAGAAGGTGCTCTATAGTGTCCAGTGGTATAGATTCAAGTCACCTGAGATGGCATTCCAGATGCACCTGCAGTGTGGGCTGTGTTCACCCTGCTGTTGTAGTTGAGCCTTGGTTGCTGTTGTCATGTCATTGGGAGGGATTGATCCCCAGGCCAACCAACTGTGAGGACTGGCTGTGACCACAGAGGAGGACCTGCTGTGCAGGGGAAGACTCAATGGAGCAGAACTAGCTTCACTGGGGCTCTGATGCCCACCAAGTGTGTTCCTTGAGTGTGTCACTTGTAGAGGTGGTTGGGTTGTAATCTGTCATGGTCTTAAGTTGTCCACTGTGGACGCTGGCTCTGGGGCATCCCAGGAGACACAGGTCAAGGTCAGCCATTGCTTGTGCCCTTCCTTAGGCCACCTGGAATGAGCTACTTGTGCTGAGCTTGGAGGTGCCTAGGAAAAGCCAAGCTGTGAACTGGGGCTTGAGTGATTTTAAGAAAGTCTGAATCATGAGCCAATAGAGGCTGTTTGTATGGAAAATCCACTGGAAACTGCTTGGGTGGGCCTGCAAGTTTTAGGGAATCACCAGGGTGGGGCTAACTGTGTGAGCCAGGTTGATGGAGACTCAGATATGGCAGCTGCCAGTGCTGTGGGGGAGGGGGTGGATCTCAGAAAAGGATCAAAGGCCTCTGCGAGCACTTTTGTCTAGGAGAATGCTGCTCTCACCTTTATGCCAGACAGTTCAGTTGCTCCCCATATGTCCCTCATCTCTTTTAAGCTGTCGCCCCACTGCTGGAGCTCAGACGAGTGAGTCCAAGTAAGTCCATGCATGGGCCCTTTAAGAGGAACTGCTTGGAACTACAGAAGCCTTATGTTCCACAGCCTCAGTCTGCTCTGGTTTTTACAGCCAGAAGTTATGGGGACTTCTCTTCCTGGCACTGGAAACTTAGGCTTGGGGTTCTGGTACCGGACTAGGACCCCAAGCTCTTCAGTAGGTTCTTCATAGCTGAGATATTCCTCCCAATTTTTAGCAACCACACATGGGTGTGGGACCCATCTGTTCTGTGTCTCTGTCTGTCTTACCAGCCTAGGTGTGGCTTCTTTATATTTTTAGTTATAGAGCTTCTGTTCACCTCGATTTTAGGTGATTCTGAATGATGATTCTTCTGTAGTTCAGTTGTAATTTGGATGTGATTGTGGGAGATTCTGAGTACCATGTTTACATACCCTGCTTTCCTGTCCAGAATCAAATTGTATTTATTTTAAGCCACTAAGTTTCTGAGTAATTTTTTTGTATGTATTGCAGCAACATAACTAACACATAAAAGTTTGGCTGTGGGAGTGAGTGGCTGAAGTGGTGTCAAGGATGCAAATGTTGGAGGGGTGGAGTTCAAGGAACTAAGCAGCCAGGGTGTTGGGAGAATCATCTATGTGTATACTGAAATTACCAGTAATTGAGGTGGGAGTAGCGTTGGAAGGAGTGGTAGTGTGCCAGGACTGAAACATCTTCAAGAAATGAGTGGGCATGATTTATAGCAGTATTATCTGATAAAATGAGATTATATGCTGGAGATTTTTATGCAGCTAGGTGTTTCTATATGTACATATATCGTCGGCAGCTGTCCGTCTCGAGAGACGATGGTGTAGCTTCTTAAGAGTCTATCTGCACCGCCGAGAATGGCTGTGCAGTCCGACTCGGGAGTGACACGGTATCTGTCTCCTCCCGTGTTGAATCGACATCTTCCGATGACGCTGGACTGTCCTCTCCAGTGAAGCTGAAGCTACAGAGCCTGGGCAAGGTGATATGGAGGGTCTGCTGTTGCCCATGCAGCAGACCCCCCCTCTCTTCGCAGCTGAAGGGTCCAAGGGAAAGACGGAGTCAATACAGCTTGGGTTCAGGTGCGCCGCAGGAGTTGCCGGTGTTGACTTCAACGTCAAACCGCCTTAGGGACTCCGGCTCCGGATTTTCTGTCGGGGTTTACTCCCCTAGCCTTTCCCCTGAAGAGGTATGCCGCAAGGCAGCGGAGGTTTTTTGGAGTCAGAGTTTTCCTTCTCTGATGTATATATATATATGTATATATATATATATATATATATATATATATATATGTATATATATGTATATATATAAATCTTTGTCACTTTTTATTCATGCAATCATACAGATATGTGCATAGATATACACACTGATAGACATATGCCACAGATCTTTGTGGACAGACAGGACACCAAGCAAGAAAATATTCACACCAGCACATATAAACACAGTTATACACCTTAATAGATACATATACAGCGGACTCTCTGTATTTGTGGGTTCTGCACTGTGGATGCAACCAATTTTGGATTGAAAATATTTGAAAAAACATGCTATTGCTGATGTGTGCTATATAGTTAGCTGCAACAATGGTTGTATTTGTACTGAACATGTACAGACTATTTTTTCTTGTCATTATTCCCTAAACAATTTAGTATAACACCTATTTACATAGTATTTATGTTGTATTAGGTGTTATAAGTAATATAGATGTAATTTAGAGTATAAGGGAGGATGTGCATAGGTTATATGCAAATGCTATGCCATTTTTTATAAGGGACTTGAGCATTTACAGATTTTGGTATCTGCAGTGAATTGTGGAACCAATTACCCACAGATACTGAGAGACAACTGTACATATACAGGTATATGCAAATACCCATGAACTCAAGTCACATGTGCATAGACATGCACTCAGATAGGCATGCACAGAAACATACAAGCATATGCACACAGTGACAGAGAGACATATAAACATATTGCCTCACACAGAGATGTGCAGTGAACCTGCTTACCCACACTTGGTTACACAGTAACATCTAGATGCATGTACTGTACTCAAATAAATGTTAGCATGGACACATAGACATCGATATGCAATACACATAACTACATGCATGTATAATCAGAACATTTACACATGTACACATGTACCCAACCACATAGACATACATACCAGTTATATCCACACATTCACCAGAAGATAAATGCACACACACACAGATACAGGCACCAAACATTTCTGGCCAAACAGAACACTTTGACTGCACACGTGCATGCACATGCATGTTAATTTATACCTATGAAAATATGCACATACATGTACTCACAGGCACATAGAGGCCCTCATAGCACCAAAGCACTTGTTAATGCTTTGTTAGATTTCAAAACTATTTTAGATTCAGGTTTGTGTTCTCCCTGTATTTACCAAGCTGATGGGATAGAAGAGCTTTTCCAATGTATAACAGCCACCGGGCTCCTGCTTCACTGGGGCAGGAGACAACTGGGGCTGCAATGAGAGCAGAACACTGAGCTTACAGGAAATGCAGTAGGTGGGAGAAAGGTGAAGTGAGTAAAGGGGGTCAAATAGAAGAAAATTAGACTATGGGTTGTAAGTACACAATAGAGTACACTGATGTCAGATTATAATTTTGTACACCCCCAAATTATATATCATTATTAAACAATATTACTCTAATAAATTTAATAAAAAGAAATGCAATGGGAAATGGGTATGGTGAAGTAGGGCCTTTAGTGCTTGTAGTAACATAACTTAGTGGCTGTGAATACAGACTTTGAAGTCCAATAGGACCAGATTCAAGTCCCAGCTAACCCACTTGTTGGCTGTATTACCTTGGGTAAGTCATTTTATCTCTGAGTCTCAGGTTTTTTTTTTAAATTTTGGAAAATGGTGATGCTCATAGCAACTCCTCAAAGGGTTATTGTGAGTATTAACTGAGTTAATGCTTATAAAACACTTAGAACACTGTGTGACATGTTGTTAGCTCTTAGTGTTAGCTGTTGTTGGTGGTGTTGTTTGCACTTAAAACTCCCTCATCAGCCAGCCAATTCTGAATTCCAAAAATTATCCCTACCAGATACTTATGGCCTTGTTTTCAGAGAAAGCAGAAGCCTGAGGGGACAGGCCATGGAAAAGAGAAACAATGGACTTAGGGTGTGGAAGAAGGAATGAAGACAGGGCTCAGAAAACTCAGAATGAGGGAGACCTTTTTGACAGGGACAGGTCTAAGTGAGATGCTTCAGCTATAGGCCTGAGGTAACAGGAAGCCTAAGACAGAGAGCTGGGGTTCTCCAAAACCCTCTTCCAAATTCAAGTCTGTGTGCTTCCAGTGGAATCTGTTCCTGGGACTGCTGTAGGGGATGGACACTGAAGGGGACAGCTGTCCCTGTCTTATTGTCTGAGGGCTGTGATAGATTGGAATACAGTCCCTTTACTTTTAAAAAATTTAAATAATTGAAGAAAAGTACACATGTCATAAGGGTATAGCTCAAAGCATTTTTATAACTAATATATCTGGGTAACCAGCATTCAGATAAAAAAAAAAAAATAAACTCATAAAATGACCAGCATACCCCAATCCTGCAATTGCTTTTTTCTTGTCATTACTGTATACCCTAAAGATAACCACTAGCCTGTTTTTTTTTTCTGCCAAAAGCTTTGTTTTCATTTGCTCCAATGCATGGGAGAGGGCTCCAAGGTGGTTAAAAGGATGCCTAGTGGTTTCAGGGAGGGGATCAGGCAGAAGCCAGACACTAGGGGTGTGCAGAGGGACCCCTCAAAAGCATCTGGGCTCCAAAGGCTCCTAGTTATGCCCGAGGGGGAGCCTTTTGAAGAGATATTGACCCAGCCCACCTTGGGGGCCAGGCAGCCTGCAGAGTGAGCCAGGTGCCGCCCATTTTCTTGATGAGTTTCACTTGCTCGCACAGAAAGTGGTTCTCTGGGAAGTCACAGAGCTGAGGGTCTGCACAGGCAGAAGGCAGGGCATGCAGATGCAAAAGGGCCTGGTTCAGGTTCTTCTCCAAGGCCAAGGTGGCTTCCATGGCATCCTGAGTTTGACCCCACTCATCTTGGGAGAGCTTCTGCACATTCTGGAAGAAGGCGCGACAACATTCTGGCTTTGCCTCTTCAAGAGACACTGCACACCCTCCTGCTTCTTCTCCATCAGCTTTCAGAATAAATAGCCCATGCCCACCAGAGCCACATCATCACAGTCAAAATAGAAGCCCAGAGAGAGGTAGGTAGGTATAGGAGGCCTGTAGATGCAGGGTGACGAGGCAGTTGACAACAGCCTCCACCTGGGTGGAATAATTCTGCTGTAGTTGGGAGCTCATGGTTGCTCGACAATAAGGAGTTAAGCTCAAAAAACAGTGTTGGCTGGCTTTGGAGGCTGAGGATGGCTGAGGTGGTTCTGAAAGCGGCTACTGGAAAAGAGAATGAAGGGTGGTCAGAGGCTGTAAGAAGGGTTGCCCCTGGGTCTGTTGCATCCAAACACTGTTGAAGCAAGATACAGATCCAAGGGACCGCCAAGAATAGTGCTAGTCTAATTTTTAATAGCAAAGAGCTGGTTTCCCCATGTTTCCAAATGAAATCATACAGCATGTCCTCTTTTGTGTCTGGATTCTTTTACTCAAATGTTTGTCTGTGACGTTCATCCTTATTATTATATGTATCAGTAGCTGGTTCTTTTTTTTTTTTTTATTGCTGTACAGTATTGCAGTTTGAGAATAAGCTACACTTTATCCATTTGACTAGGTACTAAAATTTGGAGCTATCACATACTATGAATGTTATAGTACATCTTTTGGTGAACATGTGTTTCTACCTTATTTTTTATTTGTAAATTTCCATCCCTTATAAAAGGGCCACCCTGAATTGGATAATCTCTAGACTCCACAAACCGTGGATCTGACCCTGCTCAGGAGCCAGGCTTTTTGAAGTTTACCAAACTTCCATGTGTTGTATATGAATGGCATACCTAGGGAACAATACAATGAGTCTGGTGCCCCCTGGAGTTGTGCAATGGATGGCTCTCCACCACTCTGTTTTCCTCTCATCCATTCTCAAGGCCTGGGAGATGGTTAATTTCATTGAACTCAGAAAGACGTTTTTTTCTCAAAATCTCTTTTCCTTTATCTCCTTTTTGATTTTGAGTTATGAGCACAGAATCACAAGAGCCATAGGTGAGTCTAAACAATGCCAACAACCCATCAGTGAATTCTATGAGGAAAAAAAGAACCCAAACTGTTATAACAGGTGTTTGATTTTATAGAAGCCAAATCATGGGGCTGTATTTTTTTTTAAAACCCTTCAGAGGTTGTTCAGACATCACGTAGACACAAGTCTCTTCCAGTCCTTTTTAAAGTCAGCAAAGGAGAAACAAATTAGGTTTTAGAAAGGAAATATTTGTTTAAAGGGAAGACCCTAGCTTCTGTTTCTGCCCTAAGTTCCAAGGCGGGTGGGTTTAATGTAGCAGTGGGGAACATGTTCTCTGGAGGCAGATTTGTCTGCTTTTAGTCTTTTCTTGGCCAGTACTGAGCTGGTCAGGTGTCATAAGCTCTGTAGGCCTCAATTTTCTCCTCTGTAATAAATGTTTCCTATATCATGTATAAGAAGCAAGGGGATAGGAAAGAGATTCATAACCATGGTGGACTGAGTAGCCTTGTTTCTCCTTGGTGAAGAGAGGTGGCAGGCCCAGAGGCGGAGTATGACTGCATTGGCCCTAGTCTTGGGCAGCCCAGCCCAGTGATCAGCAGATGAGCAGAGGAGGGAATCCAGGAATTCCTATTTGTTGAATTGACAAGTCTTGTTTGGGCAATTTAGTATCTTAAGGATTTTGCAATTGGACAGAGCACAGGAACATAAATCCTTGAGTAAGATTACAAAGAAGCTTCTATTGAGGGCCCAGCAGGGGCTGTGGAGTAGGACAGAACTGAGTTCAAGCCTTGGCTTTGGGCTTTGCATCTTGCTTTACCCTGACTTTGATATCTTATGCTCTGAGCCTCCTATAATAAAATATATTATATTGTTATATTAATAATAAACCCTCACAGGGTTGCTGTGAGGGTTATATGAGACCATACTCAGAAATAAATTTGCAGTGGGCCTACACATACAGGCCATTGTTACCATCAGAGTAAGAAATGATATCTCTCACTCCATTTCCTCAAGTCTTTTCAGAGCTCTGAGTTTCTGCCTAATGTAGTGGTCCTGAACCACATGAGATCCCATGCCCTTTTACAGAACACCTATTTTGTAATGACCACTTTACTGCCCTAAAAATAAATGGATTAATAGGATAGTCTCCTACTTTTCAAAGTTTGGCCCATGGACCAGAAGCATCATGAAGATCACTTGGGAACTTGTTAGAAATGCAAAATCTTGGGCCCTGATCTTAGGCTTATTGAGTCAGACTGTATTTTAACAAGAATTCCAGGTGGTCTTTATGTACAGTGAAATAGACAGAATTTTGTACAGACCTCTATTTAACCCCATCTATCATGTTGAGATGATTTGTTTATAAATCTGTCTCCTTCACTGGATTGTGACCTTCTTGAGGACAGGACTCAGTCTTATTCACCTTTGTATCCTCAGTGCCTAACCCAGGGCTGGCTCAGAGTAAGACCTCAAATAAAGCTGTATTGCAAATCAGTATAAATGACTATCATCATCACTTTCTGTCCTTCCTGGTATCCCAAGGCATTTGTTACCCAGAACCATACCATTCATTTTGGCACTAAATCATCTTCCTCCTGGTACTAATTGCTCCTGATTTGTTTCATAGGTATAACCCTGGGTTCCCCAACTTAACTAAATTCCATAAGAGCAAGACATTCTTGTATTTATTTCATATAGTGCTTGAGAACATAATAACTTGGCAGCCACCACAGTCTGATTTTGAAATAGTACTGTGTTATTGGGATGCTACCGTTTCAGTGGCCAGAGGAATAGGTGGAAATAATCTCTCCTAAGCTAAGGGTTCTCTCTTCCACCCAGCTGGTAGCAATGGATTCTTTTCACTACATACAAGCACCAGCAAAATTGAACTTGCTGGATATTTGGACTCTTGCCTGATGTTGACTCCATTTTGTGGGTGTGAACATCTTGATTATACAAGCAATTATCCAGACATTTGGGAGATTGATATAGCAACAAAAATAGTAGAGTGTACAGTAAACCATTGAGAAGCCAGTCTATAGAGCTATTGAGGGATTTGAACATCTAATGAGTGAGTAGTTTTATAGGTTATTGAATGTCAGCATCAAAAGCATCAGACATTCCAAATCTTTGTACACTTACAAATATTTACAGATATTTTAAAGATCAAGTCTGTCGTTACCAGTTTCTGTGCTGCATATTGTCAGCATCCACAGTGACCCCAGAGGAGCCTGTGCTGGCAGGAGTAATGCTGTGGTATGTTCAGCTCTGCTGGATCTCCATAGAGGGGGGCTGGAATGCCTTGTGGAACAATGCCCCAGGCTCCAGAGAGCAAAGAATGAAGGGCAGCCTAGTTTGATAACCACATTAAAGCACTACCAACATCTGTTCAAGCCAAAGACAACACTATCTCCAGGAATTAACCTTCTGAACCACTGAATCATTACCCTCAGCAGAGTGAAAGTTGGACAACAAGAGCCTATTTGTCAGTGGTTCATCAGAGAGACATGGTAAGCCATATTTTACTGCAAACAGCGTGAGAAAGGCTGGCTTGGCTTTATACATTTTAAACACAGAATATATTTTATTTGTGTGGGAAATAACCCGAAATGAATGTAAATAAACTTTTGATGATACCTCGCAACTTTTGGCATTTATCCCACTCCAGAACAAATGGACTATGGAGCATTGCCCCCGAGTATAGAATTTCCTGGATTTGTACTTAAATGTCACCGCCTTATTCTAATGAAACATTAGGTATCAATAATGAGTGTTAATAATGTGCAAGATGTGCTTCACATTTGCACTACTAGAAACAAATTCAACCTTTTGTTGAAAGTAGTTTAATTCACTATAATTGTAATAATAACTAGTTGGATAGGCTTTATGAAGCTGCACCAGATGGAGAGAGATGCAAGAAAGATGGAAAGGGAAAATCTAATGAAATAAAATTTTAAAACTGGAACCAAGCATAGAAGAACCTGTCATCAAAGCTTTAGAAGAAGACTCTAGAATTTGGAGGTTTTTCTTTTAAGGAAGACCTTTAAGTAAATAAATGGCTGCAGCTTTTACTATGATATATTTTAACCCTCACACCACAGTAATTGAAAAATCCGTCTCCAGCTTTTTATTTTCTGATACATTCTTAATTACAGTGACTCATCATTAATAGACATGAGGATTCTATGCCAAATCTTCCTCAGGAGACTGAGATTAAACTGAGCTTTGTCCTTATATTAGTGCATGAAACATATGTTTTTTATTTTATAATACTTAGTACTTCTATACATTATTTTAAAAGAAAACTATTAATACTTTGTGGTGACTGACATCTGTAATTGCTATAAAATATTCCCATTTTTGATGATTCAAAGTATACAGACTATCCATATATAGTCTACATAGCATATATAAAATTATTATACTGTATTAAAATATATAAGCTACATAAAATATATACAAAGTATGTAGACTTTATCAAGTAAAATAAGGCAGAATGGAATGTTAGGATTGGGATAATTCCACTCACCTTCCTAAAAGTCATCAAACTGTAATATTGTGGATGGCTCTGGGGCAGTTGTCTTTGTAGGCTGTCTTGCTAATGCTTGCACAGTATACCTGGATGAATGGAATGATATCTTTGAGTCAGTGCAAAATGGTATAAGACTATATTGGGTTTGGACAAAGAGGCTGCACCGGGAAATACCACCCTGGTGATCACCTAAGTGGACTTCCCCCACCTTACAAGTTGGAGGAGGAGTTCTGTTTTAGCTCTAGCCCCTCAGCTTGATCTGCAGATTGTAATGGTAGAAAATATAACTAAGGTGTAGGGGGACCTGCAACATAGCAGGTATTTAATAAATGTTTTTGAGTGAATGAGTGAGTGAGTGAATGAAATAAATCTTCAGATGTAGGATGCTCTTGCCCAGTGGTTTGGCAAACATGGTCCATGGACTCTGCAGGTCCCCCGGACCCTTCAATGGGATCTGTGAGGCCAAGGCTATTTTTATAATAATACTAAGACATTCTATGCATTTTTCACTGTGTTGACATTTGCACTGATAGTGCAGAATCAAGGGAGATAAAGCTTCTGGCATGTTAGCGTGAATCAAGGCAGTGACATCAAGTTGTCCTAGCTGTCATTGTACTGTCCACTGCCAAGCACTCCCCCAAAAATCCAGTTTTAATTAATAATGTCCATGATGAAGCAACTAAAAAAACATGATTTTTATTAAATCTCAACTCCTATGTACATGTATGAATAAGTTATTTCTGGTGCGCACTGAGGTGCGGTGGTTATCTTAAGGAAAAAAAAGCTCTTGTAAAATTGTTTGAATTGCATACTGAACTAGCCACTTCTTTCATGGAAGCCATTTATTTATTTAAAAAGACAACTGATAGAAAAACTGTGGTTATGCACGCTTGGCTATTTGGCAGATATTTTCTCAAAAATGAACAAAATAAGCCTGTCATTAAAAGAAAAGCAGCTGACACTACTTGTTGCCAATGATGGGATTTGAGCTCTTCAGCAAAATTTAGAATTTTAGAAAACAAGTACCCACCACAGTGAGCTTGACATTCTTCTAGTAGCTAAAGAGTTTTCTGATGCTACTGGTGATGATATTAACACATATGACTTTTTGAATTAAAAGCATAAATCTTTGGAAGATCTTCACAACTCAGAAATCAGTATTTTTTAAATGATCAGTGTATATTATGAAATCAATCATGAGTCAAAGATAGATCAGTGGACTTTGATATAACAGAGTATGTACAGTTAATTGATATGGTTTTAAATTCCACATTGCAAATAACCTTTAAGAAACTATCATTTGCTGAGTTTTGCTTTAATAGCAAACAAGAATATCCACAATTGTCTTAAAAGGCAATTATAAAATGCTGCTCCATTTGAAATATATATATATATATATATATATATATATATATATATATATTTGTCGGCAGCCGTCCGTCTCGAGAGACGATGGTGTAGCTTCTTAAGTGTCTATCTGCACCGCCGAGAATGGCTGTGCAGTCCGACTCGGGAGTGACACGGCATCTGTCTCCTCCCGTGTTGAATTGACATCTTGCGATGACGCTGGAGTGTCCTCTCCAGTGGAGCTGAAGCTACAGAGCCTGGGCAGGGTGATATGGAGGGTCTGCTGTTGCCCATGCAGCAGACCCCCCCTCTCTTCGCAGCTGAAGGGTCCAAGGGAAAGACGGAGTCGATACAGCTTGGCTTCAGGTGCGCCGCAGGAGTTGCCGGTGTTGACTACAACGTCAAACCGCCTTAGGGACTCCGGCTCCGGATTTTCTGTCGGGGTTTACTCCCTTAGCCTTTCCCCAGAAGAGGTATGCCGCAAGGCAGCGGAGGTTTTTTGGAGTCAGAGTTTTCCTTCTCTGATGTACCCTGACTGGAAGATCGAACCAGCGACACTTAGCTCGCAGGCCGACGCTCAATCCACTGAGCTAAACCAGCCAGGGATATATATATATATATATATATTTTTTATGAGACTGGATTTTCTTCATATACATTAATGATAACCACATATTGCAACACATTGAAACTAGAAATAGATATGAGACTTCCGACCAAGATGGAGGCCTAGACAGACAAGCTGCATCTCCCTCCACAACTAAGAAGGAATACAACTATCTCAAAACTAGAGACAACCAGGAGTTCCAGAAAACTGACCTGCAGGGAAGTCCAACAAACAAAGATATAAAGAAGAAATACTCATCCAGACAGGTAGGAGGAGTGGAGCCAGGGTGGAAAGGATGCAGTGTGGTGGCAGCAGCAGCAGGCCAGTGGAAAGGAGAGTCACACATTTTAAAAAGTTGGGAGTGACACCTGGGGAATGCTTCCAGCCCCAGACCACACCATGCAGCTATGGTTCCAGGGCCAGGGAAAATAAAGCCTCATTGCTACTAACTATAAAACCAGTAGGAATTTGGGTGGAGGAAGAAATTGCCAGTCTCTCAGGAGGGTCTGCTTGTTTAGAGGCCCCTATGGTGCTAGAATTTCCACAGACCCACCCACGCTGGGAACGACGGCCAGAGCAACAGCTAGAGAGGTGCTAGTCCCATACAGAAGTGGGAGAATTGCCTGGAAAAGGGGCAAGTGCTGAGCAAGTGACATTGTTTCCTCTCAATGAAGAAATAGCATCACAATGTGGTGAAATGGGTTGCTCTGCACTGATGAAATCCTAAGGCTCCATTCCTTACAACATAACAGGTGCGACAACTCTACCTGAGACACAAAGGCAAACAAACACAGGAGCCTGTCAAAATGAGGAGACAGAAAAGTGTGGACCAAAAGAAGGAACAGATCAAGGTTCCAGTGATAGAACTAAGCAATGAGGAGATAGCCAACTTAACAGACATAGAGTTCAAAACAGTGGTGTTAAAGATGCTCACAGACTTGACAGATATGCTTGAATACAGTGAATGCAGAAAGGAAGAAATGAAGGCTATGCTAAATGAAGTGAAGGAAAATCCACACAAAATCAATGGTGAAGGGAAGGCAACCAGGGTTCAAATCAATGATTTGGAACATAAGGAAGAAAAAAAAAAAAAAAACAGTCAACGAGTACAGAATGAAGAAAGAAGAATTGAAAAAATTTAGGAGAGGCTTTGGAATCTCTGGGACAATTTTAAACATGCCAACATCCAAATTATAAGGGTGCCAGAAGGAGAAGAGAAAGAGCAAGAAATTGAAAGCTTATGTGAAAAAATAATGAAGGAAAACTTCCCAAATTTGGTAAAAGAAATAGATATACAAGTCCAAGAAGCACAGAGAGTCCCAAACAAGCTAGACCCAAAATGGACCACACCAAGACACATCATAATTAAAATGCCAAAGGTCAAAGATAGAGAGACTCTTAAAAGCAACAAGAGAAAAGCAGAGAGTTACCTTCAAAGGGGTGCCTATGAGACTCTCAGCTGATTTCTCAAAAGAAACTTTGCAGGCAAGAAGGGAATGGCAAGAAGTATTCAAAGTGATGAAAAGCAAAGACCTACAACCAAGATTATTATCCAGCAAACTGTCATTTAGAATGGAAGGGCAGATAAAGTGCTTCCTAGACAAGGTAAAGCTAAAGGATTTCATCATCACCAAGCCATTATTATATGAAATGTCAAAGGGACGTATTAAGAAAAAGAAGACCAGAACTATGAACACTAAAATGACAACAAACTCACAGCTATCAACAACTGAATTGAAAACATAAAATCAAAATCCAACTAAGCAAACCAGAATAGAAACAGAATCATCGGTATGGGGATCATTTGGAGGGTTATCAGCTGGGAGGAGGAAGGGGAAGAAATGAGGAAATGGTGCAGGGATTAAGAAGCATAATTGGTTGGTACAAAATAGACAGGGGAAGTTAAGAATAATATAGGAAAGGGTGAAGCCAAAGAACTTATATGCATGACCCATGGACATGAACTAAAGCGGATGGGATTGCTGGAAGGAAGGGGGGTACTGGGCAGAGGGGAGCAAAGGGAAAAGAAATTGGGACAACTGTAACAACATAATCAATACAAGATACTTAAAAAAGAAATAGATATGATAACAATGAACTATTTAAAAAGGAAATAATTCCATTTACAAAAGCATCAAAATTTATAAAATACAAAAAAATTAACCAAGGTGGTGAAAAAGCTGTACAGTAAAATTTACAAGATATTGAAAAAACAAGTTGAAGAAGATATACATAAATAGAAAGATATTCTATGTTTATGGGTTTTAAGAATTAATATTGTTAAAATATCCATACTACCCAAAGCAATTCCCGTAAAATTTTAATGGAATTTTTCACAGAAATAGAAAAAACGATCTTAAAATTTATATGGACCACAAAAGACCCTGAATACACAAAACATCCCTGAAAAAGAGAAACAAAGCAGGAGGCACCTACTTCCTGATTCCAAATTATATTACATATCTGTAGTAATCAGGACAGTATGGAACTGGCATAAAACCAGTCACATAGACCAATGGAACAGAATAGAGAGACCATAAATAAACCCATATATAGATGTTCAACTAATATTTGCTAAGGGAGCCAAGAAAACTCAATGGGGAATGGACAATTTCTTCAATAAACGATGCTGGGGCAACTGGATATCGACATGCAGAGCAATGAAATTGGACTCTTATTTACACCACTCATAAAAATTAACACAAAATGGATTAAAGACTTACAAAAATGTAAGACTTGAGACTGTAAAACTGCTAGGAGAGAATATAGAGAAAAAAAACCCTTGCCATTGGTCTTGACAATGAGTTTTTGGATATGGCAACAAAAGTGCAAGCAATGAAAGCAAAAATAAACAACTGGAACAACAGCAAATGAAAAAATTTCTGCACAGCAACAGAAACAATAAATAAATGAAAGGGCAGCCTACATGGAGAACCCTATAGTTGCCACCAAAAATCTACTCAACCTAATAAGTGAATTTGGTAAAATAGTGGGATACAAAGTCAATATTCAGAAATTGATGGCATTCTTGTACACCAACAATGAATTATCAGAAAGAGAAACTAAGAAAAAAATCCCATTTACTATAGCGACAAGAAAAATAAAGTACCTAGGAATAAATTTAACTAGGAGGTAAAAGATCTATACTCAAAAAAACTATAAAACATTGAAGAAAGAAATTGAGGAAGATATAAATAAACGGAAACATACTGTTTCATGGAATGGAAGGATTAACATCATTAAAATGTTTATACTACCCAAAGCAATCTATAGATTCAACACAATTCCTGTTAAAATACCAGTGGCATACTTCACAGATCTAGCACAAATATTCCAAAAATTTATATGGAACCAAAAAGACCCTGAATAGCCTCAGCAATCCTGAGAAAAAAAGAACAAAGTTGGAGGGATCACAATACCTGATATTGAACTATACCAAAAGGCCACTGTAATCAAGACAGTCTGGTATTGGCATAAGAACAGACACATAGATCAGTGGAACAGAATAGAGAGCCCAGAAATAAACCCAGGTCTCTATGATCAATTCATATTTGACAAAGAGGGCATCACCATACAATGGAGTAAAAACAGTCTCTTCAATAAATAATTTTGGGAGAACTGGACAGGGACATGCAAAAAATGAAACTAGACCACCAACTCACACCATACACCAGAATAAACTTAAAATGGATAAAAAACTTTAATATAAGTTGTGACACCATAGAAGTCCTAGAGGAAAACATAGGCAGTAAAATTTCAGGCATCCCCTGTAGCAATATTTTTGCTGATATAGCTACTAGGGCAAGGGAAATAAATGAGATTACATCCAATTAAAATTTTTCTGCATGGCTAAAGAAACCATCATCAAAATGAAAAAGAAACCGACTGTATGGGAGAAGATATTTGCCAATGATACCTCAGACAAGGGTTTAATCTCCAAAATATATAAAGAACTCATAAGACTCAACACCAGGAAGACAAACAACCCAATTAGAAAACGGGCAAAGGACCCAAATAGACACTTCTCTAAGGAGGACATACAGAGGGCCCATAGACATATGAAAAAATGCTCAACCTCGCGAGCCATCAGGGAGATATAAGTTAAAACCACAATGATATATCGGCTCACACTGATCAGAATGGCTGTCATCAATAAATCAACAAACAACAAGTGCTGGTGAGGATGTGGAGACAAGGGAACCCTAGAGATTAAGTGATTCATCCAAGGTCACAAAGCCTGTCAGTGGAAGAGCTAGGATCCATTATACGAGTGTTTCCATCCCCACTTCACCCAGAGAAACTCCACTTTCATTTGCTTTATACGTGGGAGTTCAGCAAGAGGGGTTTGTTTTGTTTTTAATTGAGAAAGGGTACAGGCTTGTAACCCCTGTACTTTACCACACTCACTGCCCTCCACTGGAGGGCTTCTTTCACACACCTAAGGAGAGGCAGTGTGGTGCAATGGACTAAGCACTGAGGACATGCTGGAGGGCCTGAATTTGCTGCTTCTGGCTTTGTCGCTAAAACACTGTGATTGGGGCAAGTCACTTCACTTATTTGGTTCTGAGTTTCTTCAGTTGTGCAATGGACACAATGAGGGCCACCGTGCTTAATGAGCCCCTGCTATTTGGCTAACATGTTTATTTTCTCCATAGAGCCAAGAACATTTCCTTCCCTGTAGCAGGAGTAGTAATAAATGTTTAGAGAATGAAAGTGTTTGGGAACCGAGAAAATGTTTTATGAATGTAAGCTATTATTAATAATAAATTCAAAAACTAGCTGCTCCAGGCGCTTGGCCTTAATACTAACTTGATACAGAGTGGTTTCTTACGGTACCAAACCAACTTAACAGACCTTTGTTTTTGAATGTAAGAAAAGGACAACTTGCACTGACCAGTCGTGTCTACAAGATGTCAAAAGAGCCAGCTAATTTGGTCGATTCAATGAAAAAGCAAGGCCAACAGCATTGGGCATTGTGCTTCAAAGGAAGCTAAGTGGCTCGGAGCCTTTTCCATTGCTGTTCATTGGCTTGGCGTTATGTACACACAGCTATCCTTTCAGTTTCCACAAAATGGCTTATTTTCATTTCTGAAATGGCAGCCACGTGGGAGCTCCGGTTGCTGTGGAGAAGGTAGGGAGAGGCCCAGCTGGTTGACAGCCACTGGGCTCCTTGAGCCCTCCTCTTCGCCTTGGCTGCTGTTGGGAGGCGAGAGTCCAAGGTTTTTATAGTTCCTCTCTCGAATTAGTGCCCGCAGACTCTACAGCTATGAACATGCAATTAGCCTTTGTTTGAGCACAAAAGGGAGCTTGACCCTTGCCTGTATTTGATTGGCATGTACAACTCTTGCGGCTACTTACCTAAGGCCCTCTCCAAGGAGCGCAATGCCTTGTTCTCGCACCTGCCTTCAGCTTTTCTCCTTTGTGACTTGTTTCACATAATGTTCAGCCCAGTTCGCAGCAAGGTTGCAGGGATGAAGACATCATGTGGGCACAGTAAGATTTCCTGTTTTTCAGGGAAGTTGGAGGAGTGGGTGGGAGGGAGGTTTGAATCTGTAGTCTGAGTTTTGGATAATTGCTGAGCCCCAAAACACTTAGCGGGAGCCCAAAGAACTGGTTTTTCTTAATAAATGAACACTTTACTTGCTTTCAAAAGCAGACCTCCCATGTCATGGAAAACAAGCTGTATGCACAAAGCTTTACATTTCTTTTCTGGTTCACCTGCTTTCTTACCAACATAGAAACTTTGTAGTGAAAGGCACATAATTATTGTGGCAAGGAAATTTCTCTCTAAACCATGCTTTCCAAGATACACTAAGAGTGCTTATTAGCAACCTGAATGAGTTAAATACTGTGGTGGTGAATTGCATTTTTAATAAATGTTTTTGAGGAGACTGAATTGTTTTGAAAAACTCTCATTTCTTACTGTCCATGCCTAAACGTGCCGTGCCAAATGAGAATAAACTACTCAGCTGTGGCACTTGGGGCAAAACTCCAAAAACATATCTAGTTTGAACTAAAAACCATCGTAAACTCCCATATCTTCAGGGAATATTTAATAAATGCTTCAAAACAATAATAGCTGTCCTTTTGAAGTGCCCATTTAGGTTCAGGCATGGTACTAGCTGATTTATACATCTTTGTCTTTCTCATTCCTAAAATGGCCCTCCACGTTGGGTTTTATTGTTTCCATTTTATAGAAAAATCAGTGTTCAGAAATGTTAATGGACTTGACCATGTCTGTACAGTTGCTGAGAGGCAGAGAGAAGTGAAATGTGGTATCTGGGTTTGTTCCTCTATGGCATGTTGCTGATCCATTTTAAAAAAATAAAAACACACACTGGATTTTACGTAGCCAAAAGCTGTTTTTATTTTTTAAATTGAGGTCACATTGGTTAATAAAATTATACAAATTTCAGGTGTGCAACGTTGTAATTCAATAGCTGTATATTTTATTGAGCGCTCACCGCCTGAAATCTAATTTCATTCCATTACAATATATTTGATCCCCTTTCCCTTTGGTAACCACCATTCCGTTGTCTTTCCAACAATGTGACTATAGTTGTCTTTGGGGTGCTACTTCTGAGCTGACTCATGCACCACATGGGAGCATCCACCTCACTCCTTATTCACACCATATTGATGACCATCTTGGATTGCCCAGTTTGATCATGTACTTCTTCACAGGTTCTGACTCTCAGTCATTTGTGGCTGTTTTCAAAAATCACCAACCTCTAAGGGTAAGAATTTGCCAAAATTGAGGACATTCAGAAGAAAGTGCTTCTAGTTGTATAAATGATTCTAACGTAAGTGGTTGTTCCAAAAATGTCTGTGATGACATGGCTGGCATAGGTGTGTACATTCTCTAAATTCATGAGCTTTGATGTGCTTAGGAAAGCATGGAATGGTAAATAGGAGTTTGCCCTTTGGCATTATACTCCTTGCATTTGAGTCCTGGTTCCACAACCTTATTAGCTGCATACCTTTGCAAAAGTTATTTAACCTCTAATCTTAGTTTTCTTGTCTATAAAGTGAGGATAATAATGATATCTACCTGAACAGGTTTGCTGTTTGAATTAAACAGTAATATGTGCAATATACATAGCAAATGCTCACTAAATATTAGTTTCCTATGTTCACCCTCTCTGCTGATAGGTTTGGTAAAACAAATTCTGTGTTTTTATAAGGTTAATCTCTTCTAATTCTCCATTAGCAATGTGAGTTCCTACTATAGCATTTATCAAATTTTGCTTGGTATTAAATTTATTTTTATATGTTCTTCTTTTAAAAAATAACCACACATATTTAACTCTTAATAAGTTCCAGGAACCATTCTAAGATTTATATAGATAAACTCACTTAATCCTCTTTATATCTTTTCTTTTCACCAAGTTGTGTGGGTTTTTTTTTTTTCTGTTTTTTTTTTTGGACAGAGCCCATGTTTTAATTATCTCTGCATCCCCCACAGTGGGGGATTTACACATAGGAAACCCTCAATTACTGCTTATTTGATTGTTAAATAGCCAGAGATAAATCCAAATCATGTTAAGGGCTAGGAAACCAAGGGAAAGATTTCTAATAAAATGTATCTTTGTTTTATCAGAGTTGTCCTCTTTAAAAAGTAACTTGAGACCCTTCACAAATCCTGACCTCATTGATTTATGTCATCCTGGCATGATGTGCTTGCCTGATTTCTTAAGCAAATATAGCCATTCTAATCCTCCTTTGGCTCTTTCTCCATCATTTGAAGGAAAAGGAGGCCGAAAAACCATCTTCCTCACAGTTAATACCTCAAAATATGCAAACAATTTGAAAACCTTTAGACTAGGTACTAAAGCATGCCTACAGTAAAAAGCAGAAGAACAGGTGAATGTTCACAATAGTTGTTTTCTAAAGTTAAATGAGGAAACTAATATTAGGGACTTTTATTTAGAATCACAGAATTTCTGTGATTTGTAGAATAGAATAATTGAGGGGAAATCATTGAAAAAGGCTTTGAAAATATACTGCATCAAATTCAAATGAGAAAAACCAACACAAAGAATAGCAGGAAAATATAAGAAATTCAGAATAATTTTTTTTTTCTGTCTTGTAAGAGAGCAATATTGTATACGTATACTTCAGTAGCTAATTACCAAGCATAATAAGATAGAAAGAAGTTGGAGTAATCATATGTCATAGTACTTGCAATGGGAAAATTTGTTTTTGAATAATATGAAAACATTTTAAGTCTTATGTATTTAACTTTATATATCACACAAGAGTATATAAGATGTACAGAAAACATTATTCTTTCATTCCACTAATATAAATAAATTAGAATACATAGGTTTTAACTCACACTTTAGTGCTTTGCTTGTGGTATTGGTCCAAGATTAATCATCAGAGATAGGCATTGTAGGACTTTTGTTGGATTGAAGATGCCCCTCTATGCCAATGACTATAATAGAATCCTGCACATAGGAATTTAATAAGTATTTGTTGAATGAGAAAAAAAGATATAATGATATCAACATTTGGAGGAGTGAGTCCTGTTGTGTTTGCTTTATAAGGATTAGTCCTATTTCATAATTATTTGATATTCAATTCTTGACAGATGATAAAAGGGAAAAAAGGAGGGCTCTAATGATGGTTGCCATGCCCCATTAGAAGGCCAACATAGAAATACTTTTTTTAAAAAATTTATTTTATTTTTAGAGAGAGGGGAAAGGAGAAAGAGAGGGAGAGAAACATCACTGTGTGGTTGCCTCTCACTTGTGCCCCCAACTGGGGACCTGACGTGCAACCTAGTAATGTGCCCTGACTGGGAATCAAACCAGTGACACTTGACTCGCAGGCCGACGCTCAATTAGAAATACTTTTTATGTTGTGGATCTGGGATCAAACTTAGGCTGGTGAACCTTTAACTTTGGCCATCATCAAGCAGGAGCTTTGCAAGTTTTAATCTTGTGAAAGGACATGTTTCAAAGAGTCAAAGGATGACAAAATCTGTGCAAACAGGGGTTGTTTTGTACATTTTTGAGGGAGTAGGCTGACTAACACTGCTGTACAGAGTGAAGCTGCTAATGCTGATAAGATGACAGCTCAAGAAAGCAGAAACTTTGCTTTAAAGACATCAAAAAAGACAAATAGCATGTTTGGTTAATGCTTATTCCTCCTAGCAGGAAATGTATAACATTTAGGGAAGAAAAGGCAGCAAAACAGTTACCCTTGGATCAAATTTTTAAAAATGTCATCAAGTAATTGTCTTTCTATGAAACCTTCTTAATTATTCCTGGAAATTTCACCGAATAAACTCTTTTGAATTTGAATATCTCAATAGTATTCCTCCCCCCTCTGGATTTGTGGCAGCAGACATGAGGAGGAATTGTAAGGCAGGATGAGAGAAAGCACTGTGATATACTATATACAACACTAAATTAAGTACAGTTTTATGGGGTAGGCTTCTGTGTGATTTGTTAAACTTATGTTGTGCATGCACTTGAGAAAGTATTTCTTTGTACTAAGATGTCACTTGTGGTTTGTGGTTGTTTCCATAACCGTGTTTATCATTCTGGCTCTTCTCCAGAGATGTGACCTCCTGATACATCAGTGGTCCTCATCTGCCATGTGGCCACACTGGGATGTGTCACAATCATTTGGGAATTAGGTTACAAATACTTTGCTCCTACTATTAAGTTAGGGGTGTAAAGTTTGTGAATGATTGCCTGCTTTAGTAAACTAGACCTAGTTTAAGGTTATCTTTATGAAAATATTGCTCTTATTCATTTCCATTCTGAAATCCTGGCTTGATTGGGAGATAATGAGGTGGGAACTTGCATAGCCTTGATTAATCCTCTGGGCCCTGAGCCCTGTATGTGAACATCTTCTATCATGTGTATCCCAGCAGATATAAGGCTGAGAATGGCCATGCTATTCCATTGTTTCTAGGAGGAACTCAGATATGAATTGGAGCTCCCTTCCAGGAACATAACCTTACCCCAAGCCTGCTTACTCATCCACTGTACTGCTTCAACAACTCCTGGAGAAATTAAGCAAGGGCTTACACTAACTATTGACAATTTTATTCTTTCAAATCTTCTTAGAGGGCTGAATAACTGAGGCTATTTGTTTGTTCAATCACTCAACTAACACTTACTGAGCTATATTTTATATATCAAAATGCTACTTCATAGGAGAGAGAGAATTCACACTTGTTAACACTTAAAAGATAAGTTGGATCTTGTTAGTTTGAGAGGAGGGCATTGCATGAGCAAAGACAAGGGGAGGAAAACGGATAGAGTTTTCACAGAAGAAAAGCAGTCCAGAGTGTCTAAAGACCAGGGAATCTGGAGAAGTCTTCGGATGTACAGTAGTCCCTCTCTGTACATATCACAGTTCACTTACTGCGGCCTCACTGTATCGCGGAATTTAAAAAAAATATATTATATTTAATTACTTATCGTGGATTTTTTGCTCTATCATGGGATTTTGCAGTACTGTATACATATGTTGTTAAAGTTACGTAGGTTTAAGAGTGTAGAATATGTTTAAGAACATAAGTAGTGTTTATAAAAGTGTGGAAAGGTTAACAAGGGAGTGGAAAAGGTTAATAAAGGACTGGGAATGGTTTGTAAGTGGGCGGGAAGGGTTTCTAAAGCCTTAAAATATATATAAATACTAAAATAAATGTAAGGTTCCTACTTCATGGATTTTTACCTATGGGGGGGTAGGAGTCTAGAACATAATACCCGTGATAAGTCAGGGAATACTGTATAGCTAGATAATTTGGAAGGACCTTGGCCAACTGCTGAGGGACCTAACTCAGTCCCCAATAACTGGAATGCAGAAGTGACTGGGTTGCTACTCTATCATTTGTACCAATCTGTCACATTATGTGCTCAATATAATTCCTGTGGAACACATCTGAATGTGAGTCTGTCACATGGAAAGACTGTCAGCAGCCCTGGTCCAGTTTTGCCCAACAGACATTTGGCTCTTGGGTACGGTCCTCTTTTATTCTCATTTTTAAAATTGAGATATAATTCACACACCATAAAATTCACTCATTTAAAGTGCACAATTCAGTGGTTTTTGGTATACTCACAATATTGTGCAATGTTCACCCCAATGTGTTTCCAGAATATTCTCATCAATCCAAAAATTGATGAAAACCCTGTACATCATTAGCAGTCACCCTCCACTTCCCCTCCCCCCAACACCGTAGGTAACCACTAATTTACTTTGTTTATTTGTTACAAGTTGTATTATTCTATTTATTTTTTTTATTGTTGTTCAATTACAGTTGTCCTAATTTTCCCCTGTTGCTCTCCCCTGCCCCACCCACCCACCCCTGCTCCCAGTCAATCCTGACTAATCTACTTTGTTTTTAAAGATTTACCTGGATAAATATTTGAAATATTTCACATAAATGCAATCATACGATACAGAAACTTTCTGCCTGACTTCTTTCACTCAAAACAATGTTTTCAAGGTTCATCCATGTGGTAGCCTGTATCAATACTTTATTCCTTTTTTGGCAGAATACTACTCCATTGCATCACATTTTGTTTATCTCTTCATCAGGTGATGGAAATTTGGGTTGTTTCCATCTTTGGCTATAATGCATAATGTTGCTGTGAGCATTCATGTATAAGTTTGTGTGTAGACATACATTGCCATTTCTCTTGAGTATATACTGAGGAATGGAATTGCTGTGTCATATGGTAATCTATGTTTAACTTTTTGAGGGATTGCCAAACTGGCTGCACCATTTTACAATCTCATCAGAAATGTGTGATGTTTCCCATTTCTCCACATCCTCAGCAACATGTGTCATTATTTGTCATTTTGATTATAGTCTTCCCAATATGTTTGAAATATTGAAATAGTATGTCATTGTGGTTTTGATTGGAATATTCTTAATGACTAATGATGTTGAACATCTTCATGTGACTATTGGGTATTAATTTATTGTCTTCAGAAAAATGTCTTATCAGATTATTTGCCTACTTTTCAGCTGGGTTATTTGTCTTTTTATTACTGAGTTATAAGAGTTCTTTATATATTCCGGATACTAGATCCTTATCAACTATTTGATTTGTGAATATTGTCTCCCATTTTATGGTTTGTGTATTCATTTTCTTAAATATTTAATGTATTTATTTTTAGATAGAGGGGAAGGGAGGGAGAAGGAGAGGGAGAGAAACATCAGTGTGTGGTTGCCTCTCACATGCCCCCAACCAGGGACCTGGCCTGCAACGCAGGCATGTGCCCTCACTGGGAATCAAACCAGCGACCCTTTGGTTCACAGGCTGGTACTCAATCCACTGAGCTGAACCAGCCAGAGATATTTTCACTTTCTTGATTATATCTTTTGAAGCACAAAAGATTTTAGTTTTGACAAGGCCCAATTTACCTCATTTTCTTTCATTGCTTGTGCAGGTGGTACTATTTTAAATGAAAGAACAGCCTATGGAATTGACCAGTGGCCAATTCGGCTTGCCAAGGGTTGGCATGCAGCTGGAATCCCAAAGCTAGAAAGACTGAACCGTCTTTAATTCTAGATTTAGATAACTTTTATAATTAGATAATCATTATCTAGTTACCAACAAGCCCCTGGCTGGTTTGGCTCAGTGGATTGAGCGTCGGCCTGCGAGCTAAGTGTCGCTGGTTCGATCTTCCAGTCAGGGCACATCAGAGAAGGGAAACTCTGACTCCAAAAAACCTCCGCTGCCTTGCGGCATACCTCTTCAGGGGAAAGGCTAAGGGAGTAAACCCCGACAGAAAATCCGGAGCCGGAGTCCAGTCCCTAAGGCGGTTTGACGTTGTAGTCAACACCGGCAACTCCTGCGGCGCACCTGAAGCCAAGCTGTATTGACTCCGTCTTTCCCTTGGACCTTTCAGCTGCGAAGAGAGGGGGGGTCTGCTGCATGGGCAACAGCAGACCCTCCATATCACCCTGCCCAGGCTCTGTAGCTTCAGCTTCACTGGAGAGGACACTCCAGCGTCATCGCAAGATGTCGTTTCAACACGGGAGGAGACCGTGTCACTCCCGAGTCGGACTGCACAGCCATTCTCGGCGGTGCAGATAGACTCTTAAGAAGCTACACCATCGTCTCTCGAGACGGACGGCTGCCGACGGTAGTTACCAACAATCCTGTTGTTAACATGGTATAGATAGGGACCTTGATAAGAATGAAAAATACTGTCACCTCTGAGTCTCCATTTTCAGTGCCCTGGGATTGCAAGAATAGAGTAGAAAGCTGAGGGTTGGACAAGAGAAAGGGCATTTTTGCTGCACTAAAAACTAGCTTTGAACTCAAGGGTTAATTTTCAATTCACTGTTTAAACCTTTGGCATCAATTAGAATCAAATTTGCATTTAAAAACAAAGAGGTCCTCCATTGGTAAAATCCTAACATTTTAAATTATGAGAATAGTTCGAAAGTGTACACATTTTAAGAACCAAGGGAAAGCTGTTGGAATCTTTGGCTTTGGATACTGATGTATATAAAATAGTGAAGCAATTTTGAAATTTTTGAAGTGACTTCATGGTTGTGCTGAGTAGCTCTCTGCCATTTTCTGTAGTTTGCTCTCAAGGAGCTCTCTGCCTCTGAGCACTTTGCTCAGAGAATCTTCAACTCTTAGAGTTGGAAGGAATCTTAAAAGTCATCTAATCCAGACCTCCATCTCTTTTCAAATCTTCTCTCCAACAATGACTGGAATGTGGCAGGGAAAATGCCAGTAAGAACCATGAGGGGATGGGCGGCTTAAGGAGGTTATGTCTGCTTCAGAAAGGACAGACACTAAAGGAAGGGAGAGAAATGAAGTGGGGAAGGGAGTTGAGTGAGGGCAAAATAAATAGGGTTTGCAAGGTCTAAGGAGGAAGGACAGCTTTTGAGATTTAGTTGTGGAAAAGGCATTATTTTTCCGAATCTCTGCCAGTTCAGTTACACTTAATAATTCTTTTCTCTTGCCTCTGGTCCAATTCTGTAAATTCTATTCTAGCATTGGTTATTCTCTATTATCTGTGAACCTATCTGTGTGTCCTTCTAGAACAGAACATCCTAAATAAAAATGCCATAAACTCATTCATCTGTGTTGGCTTCTCTGTGCTTGGCATTTAGGGACTTAGTTGGCAGTATTGTGACATGGCTACAAATATGCATTTGGGGGTCAGTAAGGCTGACTTTTAGCTTTGATAGCACCAGATTCTGGCTTTGACTGAATCTGTGACCTTGGGCAAGTCACTTAACCTGAGCTTTAGCTGTAAGATGTTGTAATACCAAGCAGAGTTTTTGGTGCTGGGAAAATGATTGCTGCTGAAATTCAGATTTGGCAGACTTCAAGAAATGCATGCTGGGATTATCTGTATAGGATAGGTAGA
This sequence comes from Furipterus horrens, assembly GCF_987537825.1. Classification (NCBI taxonomy): domain Eukaryota; kingdom Metazoa; phylum Chordata; class Mammalia; order Chiroptera; family Furipteridae; genus Furipterus; species Furipterus horrens. Next base: position 18,136,621 of record NW_028327187.1, on the reverse strand, counting down.
AGAATCCTGGACTCCCAGGACAGGCTGCCAACAGTGCTAAAGCTGTCCTTACTTCTTTGAGCCTCAGATTGGTGACATGCTGACTCTAGTCAAGGGGGCTACCCAAGTTCAGCTAACTTAATGGTACATAGCTCTGTTGTTATTCAGGCCTGTTTAGTTTGGTTCACCTTTCCCGTAATCCAGGGTCTCGTTTCACTCAGCTGCTAGGGTGGAGACAGGTAGAAGTCATCCTAAGAAGTTAGGAAGCGAATCTATGCTCCCTGTACCCTATCGTGGCCTGATAGATAAATTTTACCTCTGGAGTCCTTGAGTAGTTTTTCTCAGACAAAATGTCTGGGTGCCTTGTTATTGGTAATCATAACCATAATTGCCACTGCTATTACCAATCACTTCTTCAATAAATGTATCTGTGTCTACTCTCTTCTAGGTGTTAGGGGGGAGAGGGATAAAAGATATACTGGTTTTTCCCAGAACAGCGCACACTCCAGGAGACTGGAGACTTATAAGATGGAGTTATAGTATTGTCGTGGGGGAGGCACACAGAATGTCAGGGGAACACAGAGGAGGGGCACCATTTTCATCCTTGGAACTTTGCAGAAACTTCCTGGAAGAAGTGCCTTCTGATTTGAGCCTTGAAAGGGAAACCAAGTTATTAGATAAAAGCACACATGGTAGTTCAGCCCAATTTAAGGGGCTAGTATGTGCAAAGACAAGGAGGTGAAAGATGAGTTTAACTGCAGTACACGGTATGAGGAGGGTAGCAGAGTGAGATAACAATAATAATAAGATTATTATTATAGCAAGTAACGATGACATAACATTTACCATGTGTTAGACACTATGTTCAATATTGAGCAGTTGGTAACTCATTTAAATGTCAAAGCAAGAAAGCTAGTAATTTTAACAGCTGAAATATCATGAACATAACTCACACATCAGGCATTACACTGAGTGGTTTTTGAGCACTGATTTAATCTTCATTATTATCTCCAAAATCCAGACCAGGCAACTAGCCAGGTTTCAGAGGGATTTCAGCCAGTGGCCCCAGGCCACTTAGATGGCAAGTGGCAGAACTAGGATTTGAATCCAGAAACTGTTTGATTCTTGACCACTAAGCTACAGCATGGCAGCTGTTTCCTTTCAGTACCTGTTGGGCAGATGCCATGTTAGGCAGGATTGCCTGAAGACAAATTCAGTGCCCTGGAATTCTTTCTGGAATAAGGCATGTTATAATAAAATAATGCATACCCAAATGGACTTTAAAGCCAACAGAGAGGTGAAAACTGATTATTCCTGGAGAAGACTCTTTCTATGCAAGAGCTGAGAGTTCAGAAACTGTTATTTGGCAGAATCTCTGTAAGATCTTTTAGCTAGAGGAGCTTGAGACCTTCGTCCATTGTCCTTTACAAGATTACAAAGGGTCCTAATATTTGAGAGGGGGGGGATAGTTAATTTTTACGAACCAGGGGTATGGACTTGGGGGGATTGCTGGGGGAGGGGGGTGCTGGGTGGAGGGGAGCAAGGGGGAGAAAATTGGAACTGTTGTAACAATATAATCAATAAAAAACATTAAAAAAAAAAAAAGAAACACTTCAAGTCCCGTCTAGCCAGAGTAAACAGTGCATTGCAAATTGGGTTCCAGTGCAGTGGCAAGCTCTTTGTACAAAAAAGCTCAATCTTCTTTCCAGGCCATCAAAAGCCAATTTCCTCCCTAGCAAAGCTTGCACTTCTTAACCTAGGTTGCATCCAGCTGTGCTCCCCTGGGACTTGTGAGACCACTCTGCAACTCTGGGGCTTCTGTTTTATTTGCTCTTATCCCCAGGTTCTGGCCCTGGCTCAATTAGTTGTGTGACTATGGGCATGTCCCTTAACCTCTTGGAACTTACTTTCCTCATCTGTCACGTGGAGCTCTTAGTACTCACCTTGCCTACATCACCAGATAGTGGGGGATAAAATGGGGCGGTGTACAGACTGAGGCTTTGTGAATGCAAAAATATGAAGTAAACATAAGGGGTGATTATTATTCTCTTCTATTTGGCTTTCCTCCTGCACTGATCTTTTAAAATTTATTAATGACAAGAACACAAGCTTGTCCTTACTTTTGGGAACTTGAGAATACAAGTCTGTTAGTCTTGATAAACATTTGCCCAGAGGCCATCTTTGTGCTTCTGACAGCTACTTTATTAGGCCTTAGCAGCTGCTTATTTCTTTCACATTACTATGATTTCATTTTGTAGTTTCTGGGGAGTGCTTCGCACTCCTCTTCCTTTTGAAAATAGTGGCTGTTGGCTGTCCTCAAATCTCTTAAAAAGCAGCAAACCCCCCAAGCAGGCCTGAGCAGACTCCTTTCACTTGTGTGGGCGAGCACACTTGTGGCAGTAATTAATTGGGGGGTGTTGGCTTTGTAAATGGAGGACAAATGAGTGAGTCATGGTATACAGACTGACCCCCTCACCTGGGCAGTCTCTGAGGACACCTGCCTTAGATCATTAAGGCCGCCTGCCCAATTGACATCGTCTGACTGCCTTCGCTGGTGGGGATGAACAAAGCCAAGCATTTACTGGCTGCAGTGCAGAGATGAATAGCATTCAGCTCTTTGGCCAGGCCTGGCCAAGACAGCTGCTCATGCAAAGGGATTTCAAATGAACATGTTTCTATTTAGAGCGTGTATGTTTTGACTGAATTTGAAGAAAAGCATGAGGTGGCTCCCCCTTTGAAAAACAAACTAATTATGTACTCCGGTGTTGTCTGGTAGTCAGAAGCTGGACATGTCCACAACAGCACTTCATGGAAAGAATTGTACTTCCTGTTGAACGTGAGGCTTGTCTGTGGGACCACAGTTGGTGCTTTTTCAAAATCGCATAGCAAGTGGCTTAAAAGTATGCTTTAAGGAAACTTTGAGTACAGTAAATATATTTTGTATTGGGAATTACCGCCCCACAGTTTTTATGTTCTCTTGATTTGTATTGGTACATACTGAGTTTTCCTTGGAGTTTGGTTACAGGGCTTAGTAAGGCAATTTGCTGTTCCCTGTGCAGTTTAAAAGGTTCCAGAGAGGCAAAGGCTGGTGGATCAAGTGGTACCCTAAAGCAGTTATTGGAGTGAACAATTTGCATATCCATTCAGGTTGTGCTGTCTCAGCCAAGCTGTTGACTTAGCGCTGTTTTGACTTGGGTGGCTTTGACTCTTCCATTCAGGCTTTAGAAACATCATTGAGTCAACAGGCCACACATCAATTCACCCTTCTCCCTCCCTACTCTTCAACCCCTTTGTGTTAGATAAGGAGGCCTTTCCCTGCTACAAAAAGGTAGTAGGCCTAAGTTTCCATGGGCTCTGTGCCCCTTATACCACCCCCAATTTAGTCTTTGTGCAGGGCTGCTTTTGTTTCCCTTCAAGAATTAAAAGTTAATTGATACCTCAAATGGATGTTGGTCACAAAGCATTTTACCATCCAATGCAGTCCTGCATCCCATTAGATTAACCCTCTTCTGCAGTTCATTGTAAATAAACATCCCACAACAAAAATAGCCTACCTACCTGGAGCATTGTATTCATTTGGGTTCTGCAGTAGGCTAAAATTCTATGACAGTGTCACTGGGTTAATTAATTTAGATTAATGACTCTTGGAGTTCTGTTTTTCTTTGCCTTTCCTATTTGTCACAGACTGCTGAACAAGTATTTCCAAATGTCTGAACTTACCAGGTTATCCAGAGTTCTTTCAGAGATAGGTAGTCATCTCAACCTTAGACCTCTAATTGAAATACTACAAATCATCCCAAATGAATCAAATGTTGGACCTTGATGTGCTAATTAAACTTAGATGGATTGTCTATTCATATTATTCTTCTGATAAGAGTCTGTTTTCAGAGAAGTATGTGAACTTTTTCCAAATGTAGAAGAAAATATTTCAGTGGTGTCAACTGAAAGCACAATGCAATTGACTCAGTTAAATTGACAAATAAAGAAATAAAGAACACGCTCTTGTTAGGCTTTTGCTGTTACTCCAAGCTGCCTAAGGGTGCACACCGATGATCTGACTCATCCTGGATGTTCTGGAATTTTGCATCTCAGAGATTAATTAAGTTTCTTTTCATGCTAAACAAACTTCCTTCATTAGCTAGTTACTATGAACTCTTGGCTAAGGCCACACAAAATAAAATAATTTTTGTTGCCATTAGAAGAAAGAGTTTTCTCTTTTCTATAGGCTAAGCTAATTAATTCATTAATGTGGTGGAAGGGCTTGGTGGATATTAAAATATACTTAGTCAGGGTTCCTATTTGCACTCCAGATGGTCCCACCTGCCATGTAATGCTTTCCTGCAGCTCTTGGAGTGTCAAAATGAAAGCATGACATCTCCAAAATATATACAGTATTCCCTCACTTATCGCAGGTATTACATTCTAGACCCCCCTGTGATAGGTGAAAATGCACAAAGTAGGAACCTTACATTTATTTTAGTATTTATATATATTTAAGGCTTTAGAAACCCTTCCCACACACTTATAAACCGTTCCCAGTTCCTTATTAATCTTTCCCACTCCCTTATTAACCTTTTTTACAATTTTATAAACAATACTTATGTTCTTAAACATATTCTACACTCTTAAACCTACGTAACTTTAACAACATACATATACAGTACTGCAAAATACCTTGAAAGAGTGACAAATCTCCAATAAATAAGTATAATATTTAAAAAAATTCTGCGATACAGTGAGGCCGCGATAACTGAACCGTGATATAGAGAGGGACTGCTGTGTGTGTGTGTGTGTGTGTATGTGTGTATAAAATATGTAGTATACACACACACACACACACACACACACGAGGTCTGTCCAGAAAAAATCCAGCCATGATTAATATAACAAGAATGGTTTACATGACATTGGTATAACCTGGCAGCCAGGGAGAGTGGGCTGGAATGCACATGCATGAACAATGACTACTTCACTGACTAGTCAATGGAGGCAGTAGATGCTGTTGAGTTGAGCATGGGTACTGTGTGGCTGTTGCATTCAAAATGAGCAAGGAGAGCAACAAATCTGCATCACATTTTGCGTTAAGCTTTAGCATTCCTCTGCAGATGATTCAAATGATTCAGAAGGTTGCAGCTATGGGCAACTTGTGACTGGTTTCATCATGATAATGTGCCCACTTGCGTATCCCGTCTCATGCAGAGTTTTTTGAGAAACATCAAATTACCCAGATGATTCAGTCCCCCTATAGCCCAGATTTGATACGTTACAACTTCTGGCTTTTCCCAAAACTAAATTCACCTTGGAAAGAGAAGAGATTTCAGACCCTCGATGAGATTCAGAAAATACACTGGGGCAGCTGATGACGATTGGGAGAACTGTGTGAGGTCCCAAGGTGCCTACTTTGAAGGGGCCTGAGGTGTCATTGTCTTACGTACAATGTTTCTTGTATCTTCTTCAATAAGTGTCTCTGTTTTTCATAGTACATGGCAGGATACTTTATGGACAGACCTCATATATATACATGACCAATAAGCACATTGAAAAGACACTCAACATCATTATTCATAAGGTAAATGCAAATCAAAACCTCAATGAGAGATTACTTCATGCCCACTAGAGTGGCTAAAATAAAAACTGTCAGATAATAGCAAGTGTTTGGCCAGGGTGTAGAGAAAGCAGACCTCTATTACACTGCTCACGGGAACGTAAAATTTTGTAGCCACTTTGGAAAACACTCTGGCAGTTCTTCAAAATGTTAAACACAGTGACCCAGAAATTCCACTTGTAGTTATATACCCAAAAGAACTGAAAACATGTCAACACAAATACTTGCACTCAAATGTTTATAGCAGCATTATTTATGATAGCCAAAAAGTAGGAATACCCAAATGTTCATCAATGGATGAATGGGTAAATAAAATGTCATATATTCTTAGAATAGAATATTATTTGACCATAGAATAAAATGAAGTACTGATGATACATACTATAACATGGGTCAACCTCAAAAACATTATGCTAAGTTAAAGAAGCCAGATACACAAAAGGCACTTATTGCAGCTTTTAATTTATACTAAGTGTCCATAAATAAGTGAATCCATAAAGACAGAAAGTAGATGAGTGTATACCAGGGGCTGTGAAAGAGGAAAACCATTTGGTGATGGGTAAGGGATGTGGAGTTTCTTTTTCAGAAGTAATGAAAATATTCTAAAATTGACTGTGGTGATGGATGCACAACTCTGTGAATATGCTAAAAGCTGTTGAATTGTACATTTTACATAGGCAAGGTGTGTGGCATGTGAATTATATATCAAAATACCTATAAAAATTTGACATCAAGATTTTGGACTCAGAGAAGCAATCTTTTACCTGCCACATTCAAGATCTTAAGATAAACTAAAATAATATGAAGGCAAGAGAACCATATATGATTTTCTTTGAAACAGGCACTCAAGCATGTTTGATACTCTCTTTTAGTCTTCATTCAGATGAAAAGAAAGAAGCCTCTATTCGTGTTCTAAGCTATATATAAAATAAGATTTGTGATGCTATTGAATTCTAGTTGTATTTGGTATTTTTAAATTTTCTGGTATATTTTTATTTATTTATTTTTATTTTTAATTTTTTTAAATTTTATTTTTTGGTCTTTCAATTACAGTTGTCCCATTTTTTCCCCATTGCTCTCCCCCACCCAGCCCACCCCTTCTCGCACAATCATATCCCTCCCTGTTGTCCATGTCCATGAGTCATTCATATACGTTCCTTGATTAGACCCTTCCCTTACTTATCCCCCTTCTCTCCCTCTCCCCTCCCCCTATTGACTGCTATTCTGCTCTTTGTTCTATTTAGTTCCTTTGTTTGTGTTGTTCTTTAGTTTCCTGTATTAGGTGATATCATATGGTATTTTTCTTTCTTTGCCTGGCTTATTTCACTAAGCATAATTCTCTCTAGTCCCATCCATGTTGTCGCAAATGGCAGGAGTTCCTTCTTTCTCTCTGCTGCATAGTATTCCATTGTGTAAATGTACCACAGTTTTTTAATCCACTCATCTACAGATGGGCACTTAGGCTGTTTCCAGTACTTAGCTATTGTAAATAGTGCTGCTATGAACATAGGGGTGCATAAGTTCTTTTGAATTAGGGTTTTAGGATTTTTTTGAGTATAATTCTAGCTGTGGAAGATGAAGGCAAAAGAACTGTATATAATTTTCTTTGAAACAGGCACTCAAACATGTTTGATACTCTCTTTTAGTCTTCATTCAGATGAAAAGAAAGAAGCCTCTATTCATGTTCTAAGCTATATATAAAATAAGATTTGTGATGCTGTTGAATTCTAGTTGTATTTGGTATTTTTAAATTTTCCGGTATATTTTTAAAAGTGGTGTTGTAACAACAAGGTGGTGTGTTGAACTTTTCAAACTTTACAACAAACATTTTCTCTGAATTGCAACCAGATCTGTCAAAGCTCTAAGCTGGCAATGAGAGACACTGAGACTTGCATACCAAAATGTTTAATCACAAAACAAACTACTATTGCTTTCTCAAATGAGAATAATCACCTGTACTTATATATCTGAAGATTTAAGCCATTGGAAATATGCCCTTCTTTCCTAGAGCACCTGTTTCTCCTTGCTCAGAAAAGTTAGCAATCCTTTCTCTGGCACAGAACTCAAAGAGGGAGATACAGTATACCCAACCCTTTGATTACATCCCAGTAACAATAGTGACTGGTGTTTTTGCATTCTCACCATGTATCATGTACTATCCTAAATGATTTACATAACTCATTGTCTAATCTTCACAACCCTATAACTCCACAGGACTGAAACACAGAAGGACACACATCTACCAAGTCTTTAACTTAAGATTTGATCCCCAGTTCCTGTGATGCCACATACCCCTTGATCTTTCAGACTACCCAATCATATTCTCTCTCTCCCTCTCTTTCTCTCCCTCCCCACCCTCTCTCTCTATCCCGGTGTCTCTCTCTTTCCCTCCCTTTTTAATGCAATGGGTCCCTATGGCTCTAGGTCTATAGGATAAGTTATTTTTCTTTATTTCTTAATAGCATAGATTCTCCACTGGGGGTGTTTTTATCCCCTCCCCAGGGTATATTTAAAAGTATCTGGAGACTGTTAGTGAGCACAACTGGGCTGAGGGAATGGCATCTTGTGCGTAGAGGTGAGGGATGCTGCTAAACAAGGTAGTAAAAAGATCAATAACAATCCATAGCAGGCCACTTCGGAGCCCGAGACAAAAGAAAAAATCAGCAATACTGATCCTGCTTTTACTAAATTTTGATATTTTGTTCATCATGGGTTGGGGGGGATTAATTTTGATTTAAATAATATATTAAAATATTACTAATGTTGATAACTGATTATTTTGGGTGCCCCCTTAAATTTTGTGCCCAAGGCAAGTGCCTCATTCACCTCACTTGCTTCACTTGAATTCTGGGCCTGCTGCTAACCATCCTACAATGCATAGGACAGTTCCCAAAACCAAGAATTATACAGTCCAAAATGTCTGTTTTGTCAAGGTTGAGAAACACGGACCTGAAATACTGGAGGAATTTTTCCTGGGTAATGGCAAAGGGAGAATAAAACAGAAGCACCATATTGTAACTAATAATAGCCACTATTTATAAAAGCTATGATTCTAAACTAGGAACTGCTTGCACATGTGTTATCTCACACAGGTATTGATCTATCTCTTGCCAAACCCATCCTACCCTGCCCTCCAGCATCAGAGCTGTCCTCTAGCCATTCATTAGACCATTGACCTACACTTGCATAGCGTCACAGAAAATTATGTACCCTGTTTTTCCAACTATACATGTAAAACAGATTTTATTTCCCCCAACAACAAAAATATGTTTCAAATCCTCTCCTAATAAATTTGGGAATCATTTTTCTAAAGATTGTAAATTTTGGAGCTGCTGAAGGCACAGAGTACCTTTTCTGGTGCAATAAGTTGGTAAGATGTGCTTAGTTTTAAGTAACACATATGTTCTTAGCCAACATTTCCTCTAATTGTCTAATCTGCTCTGAATGGTAAATTATGCGGTGCTGTGGAGAGCTTCAAGGATAGACAGAACTAAGTTCAAATCTCTCCTCCAGTCTTTAGTAGATATATGACCTTGGATACAATAGTTAATCTCACTAGGCCTCAGTTTTCAGGGCTGAAAATAATATTTATAGGTGGTGAGACATTAGTGTGAGAATAAAATGTGATAGATTATGTAATATAATACACAATGAATGTTAGTTCTATTCCCTCCCTTGAAACGTGTGTCAAGATAAAGGCTTCATTGTTCTGATTTTTTATAACTCTAAAACTTGCTTCTATTTGGATAAAATAAACTCAATTTTATCAACCTTAACTAAAAATAACAGCAATAATAGTAAAACAATGTAACTTGGAAAGTTCTTAGAACTTTTCACTATGAAATTCCACTAGAACATCTTCCATTCTATACCTCACCATCGCTTTAAGGCTAGGAAGCTCTTAATTTCTTTTTCCAGTTTTTCTTGAAGTAGGTCTTTACCTTATTCCTAAAGCCATCTGGGCTGGATTAGCTCAGTCAGAGCTCAGAGCTAATGAGGCCAAGGTCAGAGCTGGATCCCCATGGGGAGCAGTTAGCTTTGCTCACTTCTTTCTCCCTACCCTGCTTCCCTAACCCTACCAGCTGGATTTCCACCATGCATTTGCTCCAAGTAGGGGGAGAAGGAGAGTTGCTGTGGATTCGTCGCTACCAACAACACAACTGAACCTCTTGAGTCTTTGTATGAAAAGGGCTGCATGTGAAAACCAAACCCCAATTTCACTGAGCCTTGAAAACAGATGATCAGAACTGATGGTCCTATAAAGGTGCTGATCATAGTACAGATTATAGTTATTTTCTTTATAACTTATCCCCTTTTCCTGAATGACTGGCCCCATCAGAGCAGCCACTTCCTGAGGCTCTGACATGCTCCTTGTTCATTTAAGGCCACATAACTGATGCTAACTATTGTCAGCAATGCCATGGCAAGAACTTTCAGCAAAGCTTGCAACAAAAGTTAAACATTAGGAGTGCTAGTTAGTATCATCCCATTTCTGTTGCCATGACACATCTGTCACATGGGCTGCAGGCATGAACAAAAAACCTCCTAATCCAAGGTGGAAATAATTTTTCATGTAGCTTTTGATTTATCTTCTGTTACATGTGTGACTTTAAAAGGCATTTGCTAACCCATTACACCTGTATCACAAAGCAGCACATGTTTAACCATATTGGTTATAAACAGAAAATTTTCCACTGTATAAATGGAATAGTACTTGGCTGTAAAGAAGAAGAAAGTTTTCACCTTTATGACAGTATGGGTGGACCTGGAGAACATGATGCTGAGTAAAATAAGCCAGTCAGTGAAACACAAAGACCATATGATTTCGCTCATATGTGGAATCTAATGAACAAACTGAACTAATGAGGAAAATGGGGACAGACTGAGATAGAGAGCAGGCTGACAGCTAGTGAGGGGGCAGTTAGAGGGTGGAGAGACTGAACAAAAAGGAAAAAGGACTCATGGACATGGACAACAGTGTGGTGACTGCTGGCACGAGGGAGGTATAAGGAAACTAAATGGTAATGGAGAAAAAAATACCATCAAGATTGAATTTTTAAAAAAAAGTTTCAGCCAAAATCCCCAGTAAAGAGACAGTTTTAACTAGGGCATCTTATCTATTTCAATCTTTGGTATCAAACCAGAAATGAAACCAATTTAAAAATTTTCAAAAATAGTATCTAAATTGTGCTCAAGCATTGTCTTTAGTGTGCGCAGGATGTGGACCTTCTGCTTCTTTTGGAGTCAGTTCATGATATCAAAGCATTTCTGGCAGTAACATATATAAAACAAAGAGAAACCATTGTATAAATAAAATTATGTACAGCTCGGGCTAAAGAAGTATTAAAAGGAGGAACTAAGAACACTTTTAGGCATAACTTTTTATTATGGAAAACTTCTAACATGTAAAGAAATAGATTAATAACGAACCCTCAAATGACAATATTTCATCTTTTCTTATGCCTGAGTACTGTGTCATTGGATATATGCACCACATCTTCTCTATCCAGTCATCTATTAAGAAACATTTCAGTTGTTTCCATGTCTTGGCCACCATGAGTAATGCTGCAATGGCCATACGGGTGTATATGTCTTTGCAAATATATAAGAGGGAGTTCTGGGTCATATGGTAACTCTATTCCTAATTTTTTGATGACCCTCCATACTGTTTTCCATAATGGCTGTACCAGTTTACATTCCTACCAGCAGTGAATAAGGGTTTCTTGTTCTTCACAACCTCTATAACATTTTTATTACTTGTGTTGTTGATGACAGCCATTCTAACAGGTGAGAGGTGGTATCTCATGGTAGTTTTGAAAAGTGTTTTTTATTTATTGATTTTAGAAAGAGGAGAAGGGAGAGAGAGAGAAAAAAAGAGATAAACATTGATTTGTTGTTCCACTTATTTATGCATTCATTGGTTGATTCTTGTATATGCCCTGACCAGGGATCAAACCCGCAATTTTGGCATATCTGACAACACTCTAACCAACTGAGCTACCTGACCAGGGCTAATTGCAGTTTTGATTTGCATTTCTCTTATAGCTAGTGAAGTTATATCTTTTCGTATATCTGCTAGCCATTTGTATGTCTTCTTGGGAGAAGTGTCTGTTAAGGTCCTCTGTCCATTTTTTTTTTTGATTGTTTATTTTTCTGTTGTTGTTAAGTTGTATGAGTTCTTTATATATTTTAAATATTAACCCCTTGTTGAAGCTGTTGCTTGAAAATATCTTCTCCCATTCAGTTGGTTGCCCTTTTATTTTGTTGATAGTTTCTTTTTTTTTAATAAATTTTTTAAATTAATTTTTTTAACAAGATTACTTTATTTTATTTAATTTATTTGTTTTTAGAGATAGGGTAGAGGAGAAAGAGAGGGAGAGAAACATCAATGTGCAGTTGCCTCTGACACATCCCCAACTGGGGACCTGGTGTGGAACCTACTCATGTGCCCTGACTGGGAATCGAACCAGTGACACTTAGTTCACAGTGTTGATAGTTTCTTTTGCTGTGTGGAAGCTTTTTAGTTTGATATAATCCCATTTATTTATTTTTGCTTTTACTTAACTTACCTTTGGAATCAAATTCATAAAATCCTCTCTAAGACCAAGGTTCATAAGTTTAGTACCTATGTTTTATTCTATATAATTTATTATTTCAGGTCTTATATTTAGATCTTTGATCAATATCATACTTCCTGACTTCAAATTATCCTACAAAGCAACAATAACCAAAACAACATGGCATTAGCGGAAGAGCAAACACAGACCAATGAAACAGAATGAAGAGCCCAGAAATAAACCCACATGTATATGGGCAGATAATTTTTCAACAAAGGAGCCATGCATACAATAGAGAAAAAAACCTCTTCAATAAATGGTGCTGGGAAAATCAGAAAGCCACATGCAAAAGAATGAAATTTGACCACTGCTGGTCCTCACATACAAAAAATCACTCAAAAAGGTGTCACAGGCACATTCTCCTGGCTGTGAGGGTGCGCCCGGCTCTGCAGACTCGTGAATAAAGGCCTCACTTTACTGCTCAAAAAAAAAAAGGTGTCACAGACTTTTAAAGTCTAAATAATTGATTGGAGGGACCAGAAGGGAACAGGATGTTTGGTCACTAGATGAGGCAGTGACGTTAATACCCAGGTGAGTATTTTAGAAAAAAGTCTGCCACAGGTGTCCTATAGCCTATATAACTGGAAAGAAGTCAGAAAAAAGAGTTGAATCAATAATAAGAAAGGAAGCTTATCAAAAGGAGTTTACCAAGTGAGACCTGAACACATTGCTTTTATTTCTTTGAAAGTTGCCCCCAAATCATCTATAACAGTATTAACATTTATTAAGCACTTACTATGTACCATATGGAGTTCATGGATTATCTCCTGTAGTTCTCAAAAGAGCTGTGATAGCTATTGTTATTTTCCCCATTTTACAGATGAAGAAACTGAGGCCTAGAGAGACCTGAGAGCAAGGTTGCAATTCAAATGCATGCAGTCTGACTACAGTGCCATTGTTTGTAACTACTATACAGTTCTATGTTTCAACTAGTTTTGAAAGTAGTAGGTTGGTTAATGGTTAAGTGTAGCTGTTTTAATATAGTCAGGTCTCTGTATCTGTGGGTTTCACATCTACAAATTCAACCAACTTGGGATAGAAAATATTTGAAAATAAAAATCCCAGAAAGTTCCAAAAAGCTTCATTTGTCATGCACTGAGCACTACACGGAACCTATGCAAATGAAGTGATGTGTAGGCATACCTTGCACATATGCCTATATGCAGATATAGGTTATATGCAAATACTATACTATTTTATATAAGGGATTGAGCATCCAGATTTTGGTATCCATTGAGGGTCCCGAAACCAATACCACTGCCCCCAAAGATACTGAAAGACAACTGTACTTTTGTTTTTTACCAATAAGATTTAGAAAATGTATAGTTATTAATTCATAGGCCCTGAGCCCTATCCCAATTTCAGGTAAGGTTCATGCCTGATTTGAAACACATGCCTCCATTACTTTATTCATTTATTCATTCAGCAAACATTATATGAGCATCTACCACTAAAGTATATGCTAGACACTGCTATATGCTGGGATCATCCCTGTCTAGGTGGATCCTTGAGTGCAAACACTTTTTGCTTTAGGGTGAGTGTATCTCTTTCAAAAGTGAAGAATGCCAAAATTAAATTTTGAATGTGCAGTCATTTGGAATTTTGGTTGTGAGTAACAGAGACCTGCTTTAACTAGTTTAGGCAAAAAGGAATTTATTCTACAGACCACAGGATCCTCAAGTAATCCAGGGGTAAGAACACAGCTAGGCTTCAGGAATGACCTAGCACCAGACACTGGGTTAACGGTCAGGACTTTTCTTTCACTCCCTCATGTGTCTGCTTCTCTTTGCATGTCAGCTTGAGTCTTTCTTTCTCTCCTCTCCAGGCTGCAGGAAAGTAGATGGCTAACCCTAGCACCTGCATTCACATTACAGGTCCAGCTACCCAGAGTGAGACTAGGTTTTTTTTGTTTTTTTTTTTTTCCTTTTTTTTTCCTCTCTTTTTTTTAAATTTTCTTTTCTCTCCACTGTGTGGATGCCTCTAACTCGCACCCCCAACTGGGGACCTGACGTGCACCCTAGTAATGTGCCCTGACTGGGAATCGAAGCAGCGACACTTGGCTCACAAGCTGACACTCAATCCACTGAGCAGCCAGGGCTGAGACTAGTTTTTTTAGTCTCATTTACAAATTCATGGATGACAGCTCAACCCTGACCTGTGGTCAAGGAGGGGGTCATGCTATACAAACATGGCTGCCAGTAGCCACCCCAATAACCAGGAGGACTGAGGAGAGAGGGCAGTACCCAGGAAAGGAAGCTCATGGAAGCCAGTAAGACACTCTAATAGGTATTCAGTGAGAAAGTGCTAACAAATACTACAAAAGCACTTTAAAATACATGTACTCAAGTTTCTTAACTTCTTTCTGAAATGAAAATTAAGAAGCCAAATCAGATATTACATGAACGCCTGCCATTTGTCCACAGGCACAATCATGGCAATTGTTATATAACATGTATAGCATAGTTTCAAATCCCTTGTCTTGATTCTACATAGAAACATTTGAATTCAATGGCAGTAGGATTACAAAAAATATAACTGAACACCTCCCGCAGTCAGTTGGAACCACTTTCAGTTTTATTGCAGGTACTTACAAGTTCCTAAATAGGAGAGGAAACTTGTAAACTATATGCTGATTCAAGTCCTTGAGACTGCAAGAGGAATTAGCTTTTTGCTTTCTACTACAACTGGGAGAATACAATGAATGATACATGACTAGTCTTTTAGCACTGGTAATTGTGCTTTTAAAAATAATAAGATTTCCAGCTTCAAATTATATTCAGAATTAATCTAATAATACCCCACAATATGCACTGCATTCCTGTAATGGGTGTCCTTCACCTTTTAGCATTAGCTAATATGTCATTGTATTTCACAGATAATACTGCATACTGTATACACTACTCTGCCTATAAATGTGTTGTTTAAACTGGGAAAAATCTCATTTCCTAGATGTGGTGATGATTTTCAGCTATTTAAACCAATTTTACACTCAGTGAAGGAGGTGCAACTGGTTATAACAACATGTTCTTGAAGTTGGCATTAGTTATCAATGGCCTCAAATATTTGACCAGTAGTATCTGGCAGCAGCTAAGAAGATGCAGGGTACACGAAATTGAATGGGCTCTCTGTGTTTCCCTTCTACATTTGTCAGAAGAGTGGGAGGTTCAACCCCTCAAGGAGGAGCTCTGTGCAAAAAGGAGCTGACTTTCTAGTTTAGACTCATGAAGAGTCATTGAGGGGATGCATGTAAGTAAAGGTTACAGGGTCAGTCCTTCAGTCTTAAAGCCAGAATGATGCTTAACATTCCAGGCCATAGCCTTCCACAAAACACCAGAAGCCTCTTCAAAGGCCACCTCTGCCCTGTTCCCACCCTGTCATAGCACAAAATGGAAATTCCATTTTGAATTCTATAATAAGAACAATCAATAATATTTTTATACCGATTTACCATTTACAAATTACTTCCAAATTCATTTTCTCATAGGATTAGGACCATCTATTTTACAGGGAAGGCTATTTAGTGTACGAGAAAGTAACTTGTCCATGGTTACAGAGCCATTAAGTCACAAAGTCAGGAGGGAAATCTAGGTTTTTGGCTCCAAATCCTACCCTTTCCGAAACATATAACACATTGGTTTTCTCATAGGTATGTGTTGTTAGAAAATCTCCAAACCAAAGAATACCATGGCTTCTGGTCTCAAGGAAACCAGACAAAAGATTTTAGGACAGTTGTGCAGAGCAGGGATAAGGAAGTTGATACTTCACAGTCCCAAGTTTGGTAAACGAGTGACCACAGTTAATGATACGTTAAGATTACTCACACTTACATCAAAAAACACACTTCGGGACTTGCAGGAAAAAAAAGAGCCTATTCAGATAAGATGTTTGAAGACCTTTATTAGTATTTGTTTATCTACCTCATCTTCCTGTTTTCCCTCCCTCACCAAAAAAGCAGGAAGGACATTGGGAGGTTAAAATTTTTTAATACATAATTTTATTCAGACAGCAGATGTAGGCATCCAGATTTGGGGAAATCCATAGTACCACCTTTAAAAAGTGAGCTCCATTTCCTGACTTCTTTTAAGTCTAGTGGTTAGGGTTTGTTGCTTTCTCTTGGTTTTAAAATGACTCAGTTTACTAAAACATTTTCTCTAGGAACACAGCAGTAGCGTGAAGGGGTATCAGCCTCTAGTTTTGGGAAATTTTTCTTACAAGATTGTTTGCCTTTCTCAGTTGTTTTCTGCCTTGTGGATACTGCCACAAAGCTATTGCTAATCTGATTTTTGATAATGAACAGGAGAACATCGGAGACTCCTATTTTAACTCCTCTCTTAAGGGTTCCTAACTAGAGACTTCTGAGGACACAGCCAGGACATGCTGTTGAACCTCTCTAAGTTTATGTAAATATTAAATACAGGGTGGGGCAAAAGTAGATTTACAGTTTTGAGTATGTAAAACACAGTTTATTCTTGTATTATTATTTATTATTTTCAATATGAACAACTATAAACCTACTTTTGTTCCACTCTGTATAAATACCAACCTCATTGTGGCCCCACCCTCTGGAAAAGGGAAGTTATCGCTCTTGCACAGTCAGACTTTTCTACATATAAGTCTGAGTGAAAGAGGACCAGGATTTTGATAGGTGATAATAGTTGCATTATGGCCAGTTAGTGGCCCCTTGAGTGTGTGTATAGCAGAGTGAACCATTTGCTTGATACATTCCCACCTGAACCAAACACTGTTATCTTCTTATTTCTTACACCCTTTCCCACTCATCTGGAACCAAACACTTCCCTTTGTTGTATCTTATCTAGGAACAAGGAAATGCCACTAGCTACAGGTAAATATGACCTTTGTGAACTGGCAGAAACCTTCCTCAATAGGATGGCTTGGAGCTCTGGTTTCCGACATGAGATGCATTTCAAAGTGGCCCAGTCAGAGTTTATACTTAGCCATGGATTCGTTGATAGTTTAGTTTGTTGATATAAGTATGCCTAATGTTACTGAAAGTCATATTACTTGCATTTACAGAAATTTGGTTAATATTTCTTAAAACAAGGAGTCCTCTAATATTTAAAAATGTAATCAGTTGACTTTGTGATAGAAACTAGTGGTACTGACTGTTAAATTGATATTCTTTTTTAAAAGATTTTATTTATTTATTTTTAGATAGGGGGGAAGGGAGGGAGAAAGGGAGAGAAACATCGATGTGTCAGAGAAACATCGATCAGTTGCCTCTTGCATGTGTCCCAACTGGGGACCAAACCCACGACCCAGGCATGTGCCCTGACTGGGAATTAAACCAGCAACCTTTTGGTTTGCGGGATGAGGCCCAACCAACTGAGCCACACTAGTCAGGGCTAAATTGATATATTTATAAAATATCATCATTCATATATTTAGAAAGTTGTAAGTAAAGATGAATAGTTGTACAAAAATAGGGTAGCCAGATGAAATACTGAGTGCTCAGTTATAATTTCAAATAAACAATAAATAATTGTTTTGCATAAGCCTGGCCCATACAATATTTGGGGCCCACTTACAATAAAAAATAGTTGTTGTTTACTTGTAATTCATATTTAACTGAGCATCTTTTTTTTAAATTTGTTGAATCTGGCAAACCTAGTAAATAAAACCTATTTCTCTATGATATGAAGCCATCAGATCAAGTAGCAATTATTCACAGCTCAATTGAGATAAGCCTGTTACTAATGGGCAACTGACTGGAAAAGAGTGTTTCAGCTGAATCTCTATTAGCGAGTCTATTTTTACAAATAATGACAGAATTGTGCTTAAGAAGTATATGCTTTTATTCACTCTCTGAGTTCTATGATTCCATATTATAATTAACCATGTAGTAGCAGAGGGAATCCGGGCACAATGTGTCTTTCAGCTGTGACAGAGAGCCAGGCAGCAATTAGGAAAAATTGCAGGAGCATACTAGGCAAATGTTTGGATTTCTTTTGCTACTATTGGGAAAGACTACAGATCTGTAAAGGCTATTAGTCCAGAGTACTCTACAGCTTGAGTCAGGATCGAAAACATTTACAATATTTCTTGAACTGCTTTTAATGTAAAGAAGATTTTAAGATTATTCTGTGAAAGAATTAATACTGAAAGCAGTAGCAGCAGCAACAACGTTTGCTGTTTGTTGAAGGTTGACTACGGGACAGGCACTGTGGTGGGCTTCTGACTTCCTGTTGGACTCTGGCTGATTGTGAATTTGTGCCTTTATAGTAGACTGCTGTGCTTTCTCATGTACAGGTGTGGCTGTGTGGAGTTCACAGATAACCAAAGGCCCCTAAATTTTTTATATTTTTTGTTTTGTTGTTATTATTGAATATTATTTTTATTACCAGCAATGATAACATAAGGGCTCTATGTGACAAGCTCTGTACTTTTAATGCCTTTTCTCATTGGCTTCTCATAACAGATCCATGAGTGGTCTTCATTATTATTCTCCATTTTAAGATGATGAATTTGTAGCTCCAAGAAATTATATAATTTGCCTGAAGTTACCTGACAGAGCTAATTCTAGAATTCTAATTATGTGGAAGTTCCTAACACTCTGCTGAATTCATTCTGTAAATGAATAACTCCATACAAAAGTATCTGACGTTAAAATATGGGCCACACTTTCACAAGTTACTTAAACGTCTGTGATTTAGACAAATGGTGGGAAGTTCTGCCTTGGGTTTTCAGAATTTACTCACAGTATAGTATCAATTTAAGGACATTATATTTGAATAATCAAGACACTTTTGAGAAGAAATTAATCTCATCAATTTATTTAATTTGATTTTCTACCTCATTGCAGAAAGGATTTAAGGCAAGTTGTTAATTTTTGTGCTAATTTATTTTCTGTTAAGATCAGATTTAATTTTGCTGGAAATGTGCTACTCAGTCATTTCTTTAGCAAATTGTTTCAAAACATCTCTGTGCTTGACTCTTACCCTTAAGGAACATCACCTGGTTTGGGAAAGAGACAGGTAAAACAGAATTACAACAAAGTCATCCCCTCAAAGGTGTGGAAGTAATCCAGAGATTAAATCTGTTCCAACATGACCTGAAACTAGAAGAACAATATAAATAATTCCATTTCCACTGTCCCTCCTCCAATTCAGAAATTACCACAAATTTTGTCTTTTGGAAGAGGAGGGTAGTAATCTCTTCTCTGTTTTCCATTTTACCTCTGAACTCAGGGTGTTAGCACCCTCTGGGCTTCCCTCACTTCAAGAAATAACTGGCTGCACTTTCTCAGATGCCGCTTTTGTCACCTGATCTAGGATAAAAAGGAATTGTAAACTTTTGATGACTGCTCCTGCAAAACTAATTCTGATGGACTGGCCTCAGGTGGGAAGATGAGCTTCTTGATGGATCATCTCGCTTAACCAGATGGCTTTCCCTTTTAAATTACATTTGAGATATGCTGGCTCCTGTCTTTCCTCCTTACCTTAGTGAAATGCCACAGAATTGGAAGAACTCTAATTTTCTGGATGAGGAGATTGACTAAGGCTCAGAGAAGGCAAAGCAATTGATTATAGAAAACATAGCTAGTTGTTAGTTACACAGGCAAAACTAGAATCTGAGCCACTGATTCTTGGTCTCATACTCTGCAGCTTTGTACTGTCTTCAGACTTAGTTTGGGTCTTTAAGGTTTCATCTTTGGTCCACAAACAGATTCTGTAGTCTCCAATAGAATGTGACTGCCATTTACTAGGCAGAAGCATGCCTAGTGCAAGTCATGAAATAAATGCTGGGCAAAAGTAGGTTTACAGTTGTTTGTATGGAAGATAATACAATAATTAATAAATAATAAAAAGGCAAGAATTAACTGTTTCATATACTCACAACTGCAAACCTACTTTTTCCCACCTCTGTAAATTATATAATCTTTCAGGTTGGAGAGCTTTCATATCTAAATGAACAGATTTGAAGAATAAATTAGAATAACAATCCCTTCCCACCAAAACAAAGCAGTTAGTGGTTTGTTATTACTCCTGGGGGAATACCTTCTTAAAACTGTTTTGTTTTTTGTTTTGTTTTGTTTTGTTTTGGAGTTCTTGGAAGGAAGAAACTAGAAAGCTGGTGATGGATGTACAGTAATAACTAGGTGCAAGAAGGGGTATTGCAGAAGGTAGATTACAACTGAGACACTATATAATACCCTAGTCACTTCTGTTGATTGAGAATGAGGAAGATGGATTTCTCTTTAAATGCAATTGCATTCTTTATATATGTGTTCTGAGTAATAACATTTGATCCTCAATTTTATCTGAACTCTCACTGAATAAACCTGAGACTGTGACTAAGCTGTTTGAAAATGGCCAGCTAGAGAGAAAGACAAGAAGCACAGTTATTTGGTAATGCATACTCCAAGCTGAATTTGTGTGGCATTTCATAGATCCTGCTTTGGTCAGGCAAGAAAGGATCAATAATTAACATTTCCCAAATGCTTTATAATTATTCATTGATCACAATAGCAGATCTGTAAAGACATTTCCATATGAGAAGCATAAGGCTATGATCTGTTTAGATTGGACCACCTGGTCCCCAATTGGCAGCCCCCATTTACAAATGAATCATATCCTGTTCCAGACGTTATTATGTAAGTCATTTGGAAACCTGGAGCATGTTTCTCCTTAGAAGCAATATTATTTATGATGGTTAGTTTCTTAGTCTAACTGGAAAATACCATTACTCTCTAATGACACCATAGGCTTACAAGTCTATTTCAACCATAGTGTAATTGACAGGCGATAGTGTCTTCTAGTTAGCCTAATGAATTAGAGGAGTGAGACCCATATTTCTCAGAAGATACTGGCAAGGAGTTGATGTGGGTGCTTTGATTTTGATTGCAGAACTCAAATCAACCTAGTAGCAAATCCCCAGAGTTCGATTTGCCCCTATCATTTCTCATTTGTAAAGGGCTAAGCTAGAAAAGGCTGGTTGTGGTGCTGTCAGGGAGGCAGCTGCTGTAGGGAGACCAGGACTCAGTAGTCAGCCTTGAGAATTCTATGGCCAGGGTACTGCCACTCGTTTGCTTTGTGATATTGGACAAGTGACCTCCCTTTTCTGAATAGCACTCAGGAAAGTGGAGTTAGACCCACGAGGAGATGTGCTCCTGGTCACCTTGGGTTCCAGTTGATGTCCTTCCCCATCCTGGCCCCACTAGTTCTACCTGGAGGAGAGGATGAAGGAATGAAAGAGAACTCACAAAATAACCAGATGTTCAAGTTCTTGTTTTTAAAATTAAAAGTAGAAATTATATGTATACACACACCCCCCACATATATAACCCCTGGCTGGTTTGGCTCAGTGGATTGAGCGTTGGTCTGCGAGCTAAGTGTCGCTGGTTCGATCTTCCAGTCAGGGCACATCAGAGAAGGAAAACTCTGACTCCAAAAAACCTCCGCTGCCTTGCGGCATACCTCTTCAGGGGAAAGGCTAAGGGAGTAAACCCCGACAGAAAATCCGGAGCCGGAGTCCCTAAGGCGGTTTGACGTTGTAGTCAACACCGGCAACTCCTGCGGCGCACCTGAAGCCAAGCTGTATCGACTCCGTCTTTCCCTTGGACCCTTCAGCTGCGAAGAGAGGGGGGGTCTGCTGCATGGGCAACAGCAGACCCTCCATATCACCCTGCCCAGGCTCTGTAGCTTCAGCTTCACTGGAGAGGACACTCCAGCGTCATCGCAAGATGTCGATTCAACACGGGAGGAGACAGATACCGTGTCACTCCCGAGTCGGACTGCACAGCCATTCTCGGCGGCGCAGATAGACTCTTAAGAAGCTACACCATCGTCTCTCGAGACGGACGGCTGCCGACGGATATATATATATATACACACATGCATGATTATAGATGTGGATATAGAAATAATGTAAAAAAATTGACATAGAAATGTTAAAGAGAATAAAGAAAAATTTGTTCATATTTGTACCACCCACAGATAACTTCCATTAATATTTTGATGTATGTGTTTAATTAAATCTTTTTTGTTTCTGATTATACACACACCTTTTTAAAAGTTATAATCGCTTCATACTGACATTGTTTGGTGACTTAAAATTTAGTAATAATAGCACATTGCTGATATTTCCATGTCAATAAATATACTACTTATTTTAAAAGAGAAGACAATTTATATTTAAATAACTATAGATCTATTTCAGCATTTTTAGCAACTACTTGGTTGCCCATGGTGTAGGTCAACTATCATTTGTTTACTGTCCTATGGATGGGACAAACTTTTTTTTATGCACTGTACAGACTTTCCTCCTTGCCTTGTGCTGGCTCTGGAGAATTATTGTTAATACTGTGTTTCTTCCCAACTTCACATTTAGTGAGGTCACATTGGTAGCCTGAATCCTGACATGGTAAGTGTATTTAAATCATGGAAATTGGCAAATGTTATAATAGGGTTTTATTTTCTCCCAGAGAGCTGGTTTCTTAGCACATTATACAGAGCCCCTCAGCTCACTCCCTGGCTTTACTTTGCCCAGTTCAGCAGGGCTGATGAGGGGAATGGATGGGAGAAAAGGAACTGACAGAAAATAATCACAGTAACAAGCAGATTTGTGGCTAATGCATTGGATCTTAACAATGATGTACAAATAAATAATAATAAGGTTTTGGAAGCCAAGTGTTTTGGCAAATAAATTAAAGCTGTGTTATCTGTTAACCTAGTGACAACTCTCAGATTGAATTAATTACAGTTGTGTAGCAAAGCCAGCAATAAAAAGAGTCTAAAAGAAAACTACAACTGGTGTTTTGGCTTTTTTAGGGATTTTTGTTTTCTGTCAGGGGTAGAATGCTTGCTGGTAGAATAGTTCCTGTTACCCCCAAATGCTTGTTCTATATACCGTGGGACTTTAAACCTGTGGGTGCGATACCAAGGATTAGGGGCGACAGTTTGGATTCTTTTTTTCTTGAATTTACCAGGTTCCAGTTTTTGGAAAGAGTGGAAAAGAACTATGGGGCTTACTACCCTTAGGGATGCCATAGACATGTCACTTTACTAGTCTGGTTTTTTAGTTTTTTGCCTTGACAAAGCAGCAAAAATATAGTGTTATAGGACACCCCATTAATCTAAGCATTGTTACCAGCATCCGTTCATGTCTTTCTGTTCCTGACACAACACAGTGCCTTGAGTGCCTCAGAAACTCTGCTCTACAATATTCCTTTTCTGCCCCTCACATTACTTTTAACAACATAGTGTGGTGGAGAAGAGTGTTGGCTCTGGGGTCCTGACAGATATAGGTTCAAAGCCCAGCTCTGCCACTTACAAACTATGAGACCCTGGGCTTGTTACATAAGATCCACCCTCTGCCTCAGTTTTCTCAGCTATGAAATGGGGATGATTATGCACATGTATTATATTTTTGTGGTGAAACTCAATTGAGATGATGCATATGAAGTGCTTGTTACAGTGACTGGCATTCAAAATAAGTTCAGTACCGTCATGATTGCATGCACTCTCCATACATTTTACAGAAACATGATCAAAAGGATCCCTGACTACTTTCATGTGCCACTCTCTAAGTGATCTTTAAAATGATCAAATCCCTGCTCTAATAAAACTCATTTCCTACTGAGCACAATACACACCCTAATTCATCTCAACTTCAGCTTTTTCTCATGAAACAGGTTCTGAAAGTTTTCTCCATCCTCCCCATCCTTCTATGTTGGTCTCCTCCAGGAAGCCTTTCCTGATCATCCAGGCCCACAATGCTTGCACACACTCATGTAACTGTTGACCTCCAGCAATTCAACTCCTTCCTCCTCTCAGGGTCACCTACTTGCCTCTGAACCTTGCCCTAGCTAGTGACAGATATGGAGCTGTTACAGCAGAATGGTCATCTAACCCCTTTGTCATGTGATAACTGCTTCAGCTTCCTCAGACACAGCAGCAAGACCTACATCAGTCCAGCTGTGTGTTGGGAATAGATTTGCCAGATTTAGCAAATAAGGATACAGGATTCCCAGTTAAGTTAAAATTTCACATAAGCAGCAAGTTGGTTTTTGTTTGTTTGTTTGTTTTTTTAGTGTAAGTGTATTTCAATATTGTGGGGGGAATACTAATACTAAAAGTTGTTTATTGTTTATCTGAAAGTACAAGTAAGTGGGTATCCTGTTTTTTATCTGGCAACCCAAAATGTGAATTGAGAACAGAGATCCTGAGAAGGCAAAAGATCTGTGACAAATCCTGGGCATGCTGGTGCCCTGAGACAATGGACTCATTTAATAAAGACCTTTTAACCCATTTTGTCATCTGGTTTCTCTATCAGGGCCAATGTATATAGTTGTGTATTGGGTGCTCACAACATCATTTTTTCTTGGGGGCACCATTCATAATGTTGACATTAAGATTTACTTATAACTGTTTGCTGGCAGATGGCAGTAAAGTGTTTTATCCTAATAAAATTAACATATATGGCAATTTTTTTCACAAATGGAATTCAGCATCTCGAGGAAGGGCACCTTTTTCTAGTTTATACCAAGGCATCTTATGGCCGTTGGTGATCCTGTCACAGATTAGTCATAAAATGGGCTGCAAGGTTTTTCAAGCCATAGATTGTGACCCATTAATGGGCTGGAAATTATTTCAGTGGGTCACAACCAACATTAGTATTTATAATAAAGATGATGATAATGACGATGATGGAATATAGTATAATATCAGAATATATTCCATGTAATAAATGTGTTACTGTTGGAAGTTTTGATTCCGTTATATATGTGTCTACTGAATAATGATAAAAATATATTATTTCTGATTGCATGTCAATGTCAAAGAGGTTTAAAAGGCACCGATGTGGTAATGACATTGAAATCTTGAGAGCAGCAGGTCAGGATCCAAATCCTGCTTTTGCTATGTGCTTGACTTGACCCTTCTGGGCCTTGGTTACTCCATCTGTAATTTGGGGATAATAATTGTACCTGCCTCAAGGGTTGTTCTGAGGATTTAATTAATTAATCCATGCAAAGCACTTAGCACAGGGTCTGGCATGTAGCAGAGGATCAATGCAGTTTTTACTGTTATTATCAGTGATTAGCCAAGAGCTGAGAGGCTTGGAAGAGACGGGCTCATTAACTGTGGGTGAGCAGTGACAGCTGACAGCCAGATGTGGAAAGAAAGAGAATTCAGAATAATGCAAAAGCAGATGAGCTACAATAAAGGATATTCATACTGATGACCTCGAGTCATCAGGGAAAGGTTAAATTATGCCCAGAATGTTCCATGGAATAAAACGAATTTGTCATACATTTAGAAGGCTTTCCAGAGAAAATGATCCAAATACACAGGATAAACTCTTAAATGAAAATATCAGTTAATTAGACAATTAATTTCTATGAAAGTTCTGCTTCTACTGCTAGTCTGGATAAATGAGATAATTCCAGTCCTGTGTTTCTCCTCAAGTGAGTCGTGACTCCCAGCTACGTTCAGGCTGTTCAGGCTCTCTGAGGGCACAGAATGAATTTTACATTTCTTCTGGACCCCTTGCAGAGTCAATAGGGGGCCAAGCACATAGCTATTATTCCTAGGATCCCCATTCTTCAGACTAAAATGTGGGGGCAGTCCCTCACCCTTTATATTAGGGCACTTCTGCAAACTGAACCAAGTACTAGCCTACACTGTGGGTGGAGGGATGGTGGTCTTCCCTTCATCCTGTTCCTAGCTAGCTTTGGGAGATAAGAGGTGGGAGCAGTGGTAAGTTTGCAACACTTCGCTTTCATAGGCATGTTGCTGCTTGCTAATAATACTTGTCACATGCTTACCAGTGTTTATTAGATTGGTAGTTCAAAATTATTTTGAGTATGAAGACCCTTTTTAAAATAACATTCATTTTTTATTGAGCAAATCAAACAGCTAATCTTTTGGAATCCTTGATACGCAAATTGCTAAAAATGGGACAACAATCACTTCCAAATCCAACTTGGGTCTTTGGCACAATCCAACATTCAATTAGAAAGCCCAAGGTTTCTCTCAAACTAAGGACATGTGTAGAAACCCCCTTTTAAAAAAATCATTTATTTATTTATTTATTTGTTTGTTTGTTTTTAGAGGGGAAAGGAGAAAGGGAGAGAAACATCACTGTGTGGTTGCCTCTCACTCGCGCCCCCAACTGGGGACCTGACGTGCAACCTAGTCATGTGCCCTGACTGGAAATCGAACCAGCGACACTTGGCTTGCAGGTCGACGCTTAGAAACCCCTTTTTAATGTTTGCAATTTTCATGAGGAATCTTGTCCGATCCCACCCTCCCAGCTGTCAAATTGATAATAGTTGTGCTTGAGAAAAAATACATAGTCAAAAAGTCACTATGAATTCAACAGGATTTTAAATGAATCAATTATAGCTACATCTATTTGCATTAAAATATATATTGTTCTGATAGCTCCCTGCACTGTTTCTGCTTTGCAGTATCACAACTTTTAATTATTTCATTGATTTCATTTGTCAACTAATTTAATGCCAGTCTTCTCCACTACACTGTGAACTCCATGAGATCAAGGACTACCTCAATTTCTGCTCTCTCTTGTTTCTCCAAGGCTCAGTACAATATCTGGGACCTGGTAAATATTTGCCAAATGTTTGGCATGGATGACACAGTTTCTAATGCAGTTTCTGTTTTTTTTTTCTGTGGTTCTGGTGGAAGTAGTCAAAATTGAGCTTGCCTAAGTTTTCCAGAAGGTAGGAGGCAACTACCCTGCTGGGTGAAAATGCACACATGTAGTTGTCAAACATTGTCAGCACAATAATTTTATTCAACAAACACAAGTAAGCACAATGTGTAACTAGGAGATAAAACAGAGGATCTAAGTTTGTTGCAGTGGTGAGGAGATAATATTCAAGCCAATATCAAAAGGGCGTGTATGAGAGTTTTCTGGGCAGAAGGGACAGCATGAACCCTGGCATTGAAATGGCAAAGAAGGGTGCAGTGCTACAAGGACAGAGAGAAGGCTGGCATTGTGCCTACTGAGGAAACTGATGGCAAATCATTGATCTTTGAGAGAGTTTGTTCTTCTTGGGATATAGCACTGAAATTCAGTTTCTTACTTTGAGTTAGTAATGTGCATATGGTAAAAAATTCAAAAGGAACAAGGGGAAACAGTGAAAAGTGTATTTCCCTCCCACACAGTCATTCCTGCTGCTGACTACCCAGCTTCCTTCCCCAAAGGAACTGCTGTTATCAGTTCTTAAGAGAAAATAAGCCCTTAAAGAAAGTTTCAGGTTTGACTCGTGTAACATGAATAAATGAATAAGTGAACGAACAAATGAATGTTTTTCTTCTTTCACTCCCTTTGAGATATGCATCATCTTGCTAACTATTGTTTCTTTCTTCTTTCTCTTCATGCATGCGTGCAAGTGAGCATGCATGCGCACACACACATTGTTATAGAAATGGTACTATAGTATAAAAGTGTCCGCTGTGGACACCTTTTGTGAAGAAACGTGCATCCGTTTTTCCTTACACTTCATACAAAGGTAATTAATGTACATAAGTTGGTACAGATCTTTGTATGCCTCCCTCCTCTCATAATTAATTATATAATAACCATTTGTATTACACATAGATAAGGAATGTTTTATACATTTTATTTGACAACAGTGGCATTCTAGTATACATGTATACTACCACATCTTGTTATTCTCACTTAACAATACACCATGGAAACCAACTCATTCTGTGAGATGCTGGTATAAAAGGCCATGGATTGGATGTGTGATTCAATCAGCTATGCCTCTCCTCACAAACATTCCCTGCATTTCTAGTGCTTTTATTTCTGTGGAATAGATTCCCAAGAGTGTATTTGCTTTGCTGAAGTGTACCTATATTTTTAGTTTTGGTAGATAATACCAAATTCCTCTCCAGACAAGCTGTAAAGACTCATTTTTTTTTTCACCAGCAATATATGAGAGTACACTTTCTCCAAAATTTCTGCATTCAGTTTGGTAAAAAACAAATTTAGTCTAACTCTCATGTTATCAGCTATTTGTTGGCCCAAAATGTGAAATACTTTGACACTGAAAATATGTGAGTAGACTCACCTTTAATTTTATCCATTTTATCTTAATTCATTTTGGGTTAATAATCAACAGTTGCTGAGTGCTTCTGCTGCATCCAGCATTTATTAAGAGCTATCTCATTTAAACCTGAGCGCTATGAGGAGATATTCTTATTCCTTCCATTTTACAAATCAAGAAATTTAGACAGAGAAGTTGAGAAACTTAGCAAAGCTTATACAGCTACTAAGTGGCAGAATGGATCTTAGTTCAGCACGGGAGCCTTAACCTTATTACCACTAGACTTTGATTAGCATGTATACCTTTTGGCAACTGGAGATTGAGGCTAGGCCTGAGCTTTGTAAAGGTACATCTTTGTCCTTTTATAGAGACAGTGAAGAGTAAACTAGGGAGACACCCAAGGTCTCAAGTGCCCGTGTTTGGACCAAGACAACTGGATGTGGGTGGCTCTATCTTGCAGCTCTTGACTGTCAAGCCCCTTCAAGGCACAGAGAGAGCATCTCCTTAGCCAAGGAATGTCATGATCTGAGGTTGAGAGGCTAGAATTGATGTGTGCAGTGGGCTCTGGGAGGCTGGATTTTTATCTCCTGTCTCCAGGCAGAATTTTGGTCATTTAGGAATTGGAAGTCTTTCCTTAGGTGCTCTTCCTCCACAGCCACTTCGCTGCTAGAATTCTTTCCAGCCTATCTCAGCAAAATAAGGCAGGCTTCTGGGGAATCATTCTTAGAGCAACTAATCACCAGGCCTTGAGGGTGTTTTCATTCTTGTGATTCTGTCTCCGTGCTGACAGGATCAGATCAGGATGCATTCTTTAGTGTCACTGATAGCACAATTACTTATGCAAATATATCTGCAGAGGCCGTTAATTTCCTGAGCACAGAATTCCAGCCAAATCTTCCTTGTGAGAGAAAGTGAAGGACACATTACAATTCTACCCCAAGAGATACTTACAAAGAGTTAATCAGATGCAGATTTGTTCATTAAATAAAAGGAATCACTGATATTAATGCTTTGGCTGAAAATTGTTTCACTTTGAAAGGGTAATCAAAGTAGCTATCAATTATTGAGTACCCAATAAATGGCAGGTGATTTACATACATTATCTCATTTGATCTTCACTACAACCCTAATGAGGTAGGTACCATTACTGTACCCATTTCTCAGATGAGCCAATTGAGGCTCAGGGAGGTTAGGTGTCTTTCTGTCTATGATCATGCAGTGAGTAAGTGGTGGAAACTGGAATTGGAAATTAGGAGTGTCTCAGCCTTCCTTAGCATCCTACTAGGTTCCTAGCCTGCTCAGGCTTCTGGAGCCATCCCCTTTTCTTGGACAATTGTATCTAAGTATCATCAGACATTTAATATGGTAACAGTTTCCATTTATTATAGACTTTCTATGTGCTAAGCAATTCATATCTATGCTACCCATGACTCTAAAACATGTACTTTTTGTTATTTATTCTTCACACTTCATCTCCAGAGGTAAAGTTTCCCTCTGCAGAACAAAATTACATGCTTCATATTATTTGCAAAGATGATTGTTCGTTTTTACATAGCCCATCAGGGGTGGATCTTATGTCTGAGTCTTCTAAGTACAAAGCAAACTTAGCCATGTGCTCTTGTCTCTCAGCCCTCAGGAACACTATAGAAAGTAGACTGACAGACCTGTTGACCAAATTCCTCAAGGGAGTTAATCTTGTGGTGAAAAGCAGTAATGGCTATGGACCAATTTTTTGTGGTGGGAAGTAGGAAGAAACCTTATTTTCAAGATAGATCCTCTAAAACTCTCCACTCTTTCATTTTTCAGCTGTGTGCCCTTGTACAAAGGAAGGTGCAGAACCCCCGTGAGCACTCACAAATGTAAGAGGAGATTAGAATAGGAATTCACGAGTCCCTACCCAGCTTTTTCAAAGTAGAACCAAGGGCTGCAAGCCCCCAAACCTTGCCTTAAACCTCACTCTCTTGAGCCTACTAGGCTCTAGTACTACTTGCCCATTCTGTGTGAAATGCCAACCATTTAGAGTAGTCAGCAGTACTCGGTCCTGACTGAACACCAGAATCATGTGAGGAGATTTTAGTAAAAGCTATCATTCATTGAGTACCAAGTAAATAACAGGATTTACATATATTATCTGATTTGATCTGCATCACAATCCCAATGAGGTAGGTACTATCATTGTGTCCATTTTACAGGTGACTCAAGGGATTCTTGTCCTCTCCCCTAGCAAACTTGATTTAGTTGATTGGGTCTCAGGATTTTTTTTAAAAAGCTTCCAGGTTATTTCAATGGCAGCCAGGTATGAGAGATCCTGACTGAAATTTAGACTGTTGAATCCTGTTATGGCTTGAATGCTTGTGTCTCCCCCAAATTTATATGTTGAATTCCTAACCCCCCAATGTGATAGCATTAGGACCTGGGTTCTTGGGGAGGTAATTAGATTTAGATTAGGTCATGAGGGCGGGACCCTCACAATAGGATTAATGCCCTTACAAGAAGAGGAAAACAGAGCCCTGCTTTCTCTCTGAGCACACATTGAGGAAAATCTGTGCAAGTATAAAATTCATTTGTAAAGGTAAATATATAGACAAGTACAGAATACTATATTATTGTAACAGTGGTGGAAAAATAATTTTTAATAATAAAAGTCAAAAGTATTAAAACACTGAAACTATACATATATGTTAATGGATATACAATATAACTAGGTGTAAATTGTGACATAAATACCAAATGTAGGATGAGAGTAAAAGTGTTCAGTTTGTGTGTACAATTGAATTAAATTGTTATAAGCTTAAATAGACTTATTACCATAAGATATTTTATGAAAATCTCATGAAAACCACACACACACACACACACACACACACACACACAAGTACCTATAGAAGTTACACAGATGACAAAGAGAAAGGAATCAAAGAATATCAACACAAAAACTTAATGAAATATGAAGGAAGACAGCAAGAGAGAAAGAGGGATAAAAGAATTATAAAACAAAACAATTAACAAAATAAACATATTAGATCCTTCCCTATTAACGATTACTTTAAATGTAAACAGCCTACATTTTCCAATCAAAAGCCACAGAGTAGCTGAATTGATTAAAAAAAAAAAAAAAAACCTACAAAGGAATCACTTTATTTTTCTTCTTTTTCTTTTTTTAAGTCTATTTTATTGATTATGTTGTTACAGTAGTTGCAATTTTTCCCCTTTGCTCCCCTCTGCCCAGTAACCCCCTTCCCCCTGGCAATCCCAACCCCCCTTAGTTTATGTCCATGGGTCATGCATATAAGTTCTTTGGCTTCACCCTTTCCTATATTATTAACTTCCCCTGTCTATTTTGAACCAATGGATTATGCTTCTTAGTTCCTGCACCATTTCCCCATCCCCCCCTCACAGCTGGTAACCCTCCAAATGATCTGCATACCTGTGATTCTCTTCCTATTCTGGTTTGCTTAGTTGAATTTTTTTTTTTTTTTTAGGTTGAGTTGTTTATAGTTGTGAGTTTGTTGTCTTTTTTTATTTTTATTTTTTAAAGTATATTTTATTGATTATATTGTTACAATAGTTCCAATTTTTCCCCCTGTTCTCCCCTCTGCCCAGCAGCCCCTCCCTCAGCAATCCCACCCGCATTAGTTCATGTCCATGGGTCGTGCATGTAAGTTTCCTGGCTTCACCCTTTCCTATATTAGTCTTTTTTTTTTTAATTAATTTTTTATAACATTAAAAAATAACAATTCCCCTCTTCTCAGACTTAAGACCCTTTATAATCTTATAAAGGACAATGGGTGAAGGTCTCGTGCTTCTCTAGCTGCTTCAAGCTGGACATGGTTGTCCTACCTACCCTTGGGTCCAGAAATCCCTAATAACAGTGGGGGTGTGGAGAGGAGGGTGGCCTTCCCACATGGGGAAGGATCTTGCAGGATCTGCCCCCCCAGCCCACCCCTTCCCCCACAGTCATTCCCCACCCCGTTGTCCATGTCAATGGGTTATTTATACTAGTTCCTTTACTAGACCCTTCCCCTATTTACCCCTTCTCTCCCTAACCCCTGATAACTGCTTTTTTTTTTGTTGTTGTTGTTCCTTGTTCAATTTTGTTCATTTGTTTGTGTTTTTCACTAGTCTCCTGTATTAGGTGATATCCTATGGTATTTTTCTTTTATTGCCTGGCTTATTTCACTAAGCATAATTCCCTCTAGTTCCATCTATGTTGTCGCATAATTTTGATCTTCTTTTTCTTAAGTAAGTCCCTTTGGCATTTCATATAATAATAGCTTGGTGATGATGAACTCCTTTAGCTTTACCTTGTCTGGGAAGCACTTTATCTGCCCTTCCATTCTAAATGATAGCTTTACCAGATAGAGTAATCTTGCTCTGGTAAGTCCTTGCTTTTCATCACCTTGAATACTTCTTGCCAGCCCCCTCTTGCCTGCAAAGTTTCTTTTGAGAAATTAGCTGATAGTCTTATAGGCACCCCTTTGTAGGTAACTCTGCTTTTCTCTTGCTGCTTTTAAGATTCTCTCTTTATTTTGAACCTTTGGCATTTTAATTATGATGTGTCTTGGTGTGGTCCTCCTTGGGTCTAACTTGTTTGGGACTCTCTGTGTTTCCTGGACTTGTATGTCTATTTCCTTCACCAAATTTGGGAAGTTTTCCTTCATTATTTTCTCACATAAGCTTTCAATTTCTTGCTCTTCCTCTTCTGGCACCCCTATGGTTGAGATGTTGGCATGTTTAAAGTTGTCCCAGAGGTTCCTAAGCCTCTCCTCATCTTTTTCAGTTCTTGTTTCCTCATTCTGTACTGGTTGACTGTTTTTTTTTTTCTTCATTATGTTCCAAATCATTGATTTGAACCCTAGTTTCTTTCCTTTCACCATTGGATTTATGTGGGTTTTCTTTAGTTTCATTTAGTATAGCCTTCACTTTTTACCCTTTGCATTTGCCATACTCAAGTATATCTGTCAAGCCTGTGAGCATCTTTTTCACCAGTGTTTTGAATTCTATGTCTGTTAGGTCGGCTATCTCCTCGTCACTCATTTCTTCCACTGGAACCTTGATTTGTTCCCCCTGTTGTGCCATACTTCTCTGTCTCCTCATCTTGACAGGCTCCTGTGTTTGTTTGCCTCTGTGTCTTAGGTAGAGCTGTTGCACCTGTTATGTTGTAAGAGGAAGAGAGAGCCTTAGTTATTCTTCAGTACAGGGTGACTTGACTCACCACGTTGTGGCACTGTATGTGGGGGAGGGGTCTGAGAGGGAACAATGCCACTTGCTCAGCACTTGCCCCTTTTCCAGGCATTTCTACCCCTTCCGTATGGGACTAGCGCCTCTCTAGCTATTGCTCTGGCCGTCGTTCTCAGAGTGGGTGGGTCTGTGGACGTTCTAGGACCATGGGGACCCTTTAAACAACTGGATTCTGGAAGAGACTGAAAGTTTCTTTCTCCACCCCAGCCCCCACTGGTTTGTACAGTCAAGCAATGAGGCTCTATTTTCCCTGGTGCTGGGATCTTGAGCTGCGTGTTCTGGTCTGGTGCTGGGAGTGTTCCCCAGTTGTCCCTCCTGACTTTTTAAAACGTGTCACTGTACTTTTTGCCAGCCTACCATTGCCCCGACTGCTGCTGCATCACACTGTGTCCTCTCCACCCCAGCACTGCACCTCCTACCTGCCTGAATGAGGATTTCTTCTTTATATCTTTGTTTTTTGGACTTCCATGCAACTTTATTTTCTGGAACTTCTGGTTGTCTCTAGTTGTGAGGTACTTGCATTCCTTATTAGTTGCGGAGGGAGTTGCAGCGTGTCTGTCTAGGCTTTCATCTTCCCAATTTGCACTTCTTAATCCTGTCACCTTTTTTACTCATCCCCTAAACCCCCTCTCATCTAGCAACTATAAATTTACTCTCTGTGAGTCTGTTTTGCCTGTTCATTTATTTATGTTTATTCCACATATAAGTGAAATAATCTGGTCCTTGTCTTTCTGTGTCTGACATATTTCACTTAGCATAATACCCTTTAGGTCTATTTATGTTGTTGCTGATGGCAAGATTTCATTCATTTTTATGGCTGAATCATATTCCATTGTAATATGCATCACTTCTTTATTTATTAATCTATTGATGGACACTAAGGTTGCTTCCATATCTTATATATTGTACATAATGCTACAATACACATATATATATATATATATATATATATATATATATATATATATGTCATTCTAATTTAGTGTTTTGGGTTTCTTTGAATAAATATCCAGAAGTGAAGTTGCTGAGTCCTTCTTTGCCTCTTGTTATAGCCTTTGTTTTAAAGTCTGTTTTGTCTAGTATAAGTATTGCTACCCTAGTTTTTTTGCTTGCTTGTTTGCTTCTCTCCATTTTCATGAAATATCTTATTCCTTTCCTTTACTTTTAGTCTGTATTTCAATATGAAGTGAGTGTCTTGTATAGAGAATATATGAGGGTCTTGTTTTGTTATCCATTCATCTACCATATGTCTTTTGATTGTAGCATTTAATCCATTTCCATTTAAAGTAATTGTTGATAGATATGCATTTCATTTTACTATTCATATTTTTGTTATTTTTCTTCTTAAAGAATACCCTCTAACATTTATTATAATACTGGTATGGTAGTGATGAACTCCTTTAGCTTTTTCTTGTTTGTGAAGCATTTTATCTTGTCCTTCAGTTCTAAATGATGGCCTTGCTGGGTAGAGTAATCTTGATTGTAGGTCATTGTTTTTCATCACTTTGAATACTTCTTTCCAATCCCTTCTGGCCTGCAAAGTTTGTGTTGAAAAATCAGTTGACAGTCTTATGTAAACTTCCATGCAGGTACCTAACTGCTTTTCTCTTGCTGCTTTTAAGACTCTCTGTTTTCAACCTTTGGCATTTTAATTATGATGTGTCTTGGTGTGAGACCCCTTGGGTTCATATTTTTGGTATTCTTTGCGTTTCCCTGACTTTTATGTCTATTTCCTTCACCAGGTTAGGGAAGTTTTCCATCATTATTTTTTCAAATAAGTTTTCAATTACTTGCTCTGTCTCTTCTCCTTTCAGCATCCCCATGATGCAAATATTGGTACACTTAAAGCTGTCCCAGAGGCTCCTTAAACTATATTCTCATATTTTTAGATTCTTTTTTTTCTTTTTGCTCTTCTGATTCGGTGTTTTTTGCTTCCTCATCTTCAAACTTGCTGATTGGATTCTCTGCTTCATCCACTCTACTGTTGATATCATGTAATATATTCATTTCAGTTATTTTTCTTACTGTTTTAAAGTACTTTCTATTTCCATTTTTATGTTTTTTAAATATTTTTGTTAAAATTCTCACTAAGTTCATCTAGTCCTCCCCTAAGTTCATTGAGCATCCTTATAGCTAGTGTTTCGAACTCTGCATTTGGTAGATTACTTGTCTCAATTTTGTTCAGTTCTTTTTCTGGAGTTTTGTTTCATTCTTTCATTTGGGCAATGTTTCTTTGTCTCCTCATTTTGGCAGCCTCCCTGCGTCTATTTCTATGTATTAGATAGAACTGTTATGTCTAGTAGTCTTCATATAGTGGCATTACATAGTAGGTGTCTTGTTGGTCCCAGTGGCACAGCCTCCTCTATCACTCAGTCTAGGCACTCCAGGTGCACCACCCCCATGCAGACTGTGTGTAACCTCCTGTTGAAGTTGAGTCTTGATTGTGGTTGGCATGTCAATGAGAGTGATTTACCACCTCCCAAGCCAATACGATATGAGGACTGGCCACAACCACCATGGAGGATCTTCTGTGCAGGGGCTGACCCCACAAAATAGGACTTGCTTCAGCAGGGTTTTGGTGCCCACTGAGTTCACCTCTTGAGTGTGTCTCTTGTGGAGGTGGTAGGGTGGTGCTTTGGTATGGTATGAAGCTGTTACTGGGTGCACTGGCCCTGTGGCTTCCTGGGACTTGCAGGCCAAGCTCAGCCATCACCTGTGCCCTGCCCAGGGCCACTGGGCATGAGCTACACTATGATCTGCAGGTGGCTGCTACTTGTGCTGAGCTTGGAGGTGCACAGGGGAGTCCAAGTTTCAATCCAAGACCAGCAGTCACTAGTGCCAGACCTTGGGCCACTTAGCAAAAGGTAAGGAGCATACTGAGGCCAGATGCTGCTTGTTTGAGAGATTTTAGGAATGTTTGCAACATGAGCCAAGACAGGCAGTTTGTATGGATAAGCCACTGGAAACTGCTTGGGAAGTAGTCCCACAAGTTGGGTGTGGCAGGGTCTCAGGAAATCATTAGGCAAGGTGTACAGTGTTAACTAGGTTGATGAAGACTCAGATGTGGCACCTAGCTTCTGGCTCTGTGATGGGGCAGGCTCAGCCAAAGAACAATGGCACGGCCAACATTTCTGTCTAGGAGAAAGCTATCCCTCTTGCCCTTGCTCTGATGTCAGACAATTCAGTTTGTCCCCATATCTCCCTGGTTCCTTTTGAGCCTCTGTCCCTGCACTGGAGCTCAGAGCCAGTTATTTGTTCAGTAAGTCCATGTTCAGGCACTTTAAGAAGAGCACCTGTTACTCCAGCTATCCTCCACCATACTCATCTCTGTTGGTTTTGACAGGCAGAAGTTATGGTGTCTTCCCTTCCTGGTACTAGAATCCTGGGATGAGGGACCTGGTGTAGGGCTGGGATACCTTGCTCCTTGGTGGGGGGGGTTCACAGCTGAGATATCCCTCCCAATTTTTACTTGCTACAAGTAAGCACGGAACCAGCTTATTCTGCATCTCTGCCCCTTCTACAGTCTCCATGTTGCTTTTTGTTTATATCCTTAGTTGTAGGACTTCTGTTCAGCTAGATTTCAGGTGGTTTTGCATGATGGTCATTCTTTAGTTTAGTTGTAATTTGATGTGGTTGTGGGAGGATATGAAGGGATGTAAAAAGGTGTTCCATACAAGTGGTAACTAAAAGAGATTGGGTTGGCTATATTTATATCAGATAAAATAGACAAGTCAAAAACTGTCACAAGGACAAAGAACGATATTATATAATGATAGAAAGGTCAGTTTATCTCTATGGCTGCCTGGGGTCTATGGCTTCTTGGTCAAGCAGGGCTGAAGGCTATTCTCAACAGTTGTATGCAGCCTCCAGTTTGGCTCCCTGTCTGAGTAGTATGAGCTCTGTGGCTGGTATGGACCATGAACTTGGAACCCAAACCAGATAGATCTTTGGCTAATCAGGGATAATGGCTTAGCTCTGCAAATGGGCAGAACCACTGACTGGAATCTCTGCTTGGGAACTTCTGCTAGTAGGAATGTGGTCCATCAAGATCTGTGGGCTCCTTCTTGTAAGCCCCATTCTTTTCTCTATCTCTATTTGATTCTCAGTGGTCCAGTCCTGCCAATTCCCACAGCGAAATCTGTGAGGTGAGACCCAGTTTGGCTTCCTGGTGTATGTCTGGCAGTGCTGGGAAAGACGGATGTCCACTTTGGGCTTTGTTTTTTCCAGTGGAGAGACCATAGGCCCAGGGGGTCTTCTTGATGCTGTACTGTGCCATCTTGGGGAGGGGTGATGCAGTCAAAACAAATCTGCTCTACTTACCTCTCTAATACAGTCCTTCTTGGTCTCTGTGGTCCAGGGGTGTGATTCAGCCTCAATTCTGGGTTGTGGGGTTTTTACAAAGGTGTCTTGTCTGTGGAGAGTTTCTAACTGGTCATTTTGTGAGGGGGAGACTGAAGTCAGGAATGACATATTTTGCCATCTTGACCTTTCTCTCTCTTTTCCCTCCCTTCTCCCTCTCTCCCTCCCTCTCTCCCCTTCCCTCCTCACTTCCCTCCTTCCTTCCTTCCTTCCTCCCTCCCTCCCTTCTCTTTCCCTTCCTCTCTTCCCCTCTCTCTCTTCCCCCTTCCCCCTCTCTCTGTCCTTCCCTTCATCCCTTCCCTCTCTTTCTTTGGAGTGCTTATTACTCTCTGGCATTTACAAGATGCTCCAGCCTCATCTTACATATTTCCCAGTTCTGAACTGCAATCCCGGGAACCATGTAAGAGCAACATGAAATGCCAATAAAAGGAAGCATAGGATATAGAGAATGTGGAAGAGGAACAAAATTATATTCTATTCGAATTGAGCCTCCACAGCAAAATTTCAAAACACATGAAAAAAATTATGCTAAGACTACAATGGAAATAAATAATCAGAATGTGAATTTATTCAGAATGAAGTGATTTTACAGTAAGGACTGTCAAAGATTTTTTAAAAGTATTTTGAAGATATTCAAAAAGGTATACAAACAACTTCCATTAAAAATGGCAGGAAATCATGAAACAAACAAGTATAAATTAAGCAAATAAAAATGAGACCAAATGGATATGAGAAAACCAATTAGAAATCTTGGAAAAGAAAATAAGGTCATTTAAATGCAAACTCAAGAGAGTGTACACTTGAGATTGGACACACAGAGAAAATACTAAGTGTAAGACAGTACTGAGGAATACTAAGTGTAGTACAGAAAGAGAATATTTTTTAAAATGCAATATAACAGTGATGAGATATGGACTGTAAAATGAGAGGCTTCAACAAGTATTCTACAGGAGTTCCTGAGATGGTGAAGAGGATTGCAGAGAAATAGTATTTGCTGATATAATAACAGAAAAATTCCCAGTATTGAAGAAACACCTGAGTCCTCAGTTCTGGAGTATACTTTGAGTATTGAGCAGGATAAATGAAAATAAATACACAGCTAGATGCATCAAAATAAAACTGTACAGGATTAACATAATACTTTTAAAACTACAAGAAAAAAGATTTATTTCTTATGAAAAACAGCAATTAGACTCATAGTAAAAAGACTATTGTCTTGAAAGTGCTAAAAAATAATCCTCAAGAGTGAGTAAAATAAAATATTTTGTGGCATGCAAAGCCTCAGCAACTTTAGAGCACAGAGACCCTTAAAATTGCACACTTTAAAAATGGATGGTTTGTTGTTAAGTTAATTTTTCCTTAATAAAGCTGTTCAAAACAAAAATGAAGACAAAAGGAAAACAAAAAGGTTAGAAATGAGGGCCCAGTTATGAAGGGTTAGACACTGAAATGTATCCCTCCTTTGGCACAATTAGTGCTTTTGTTACCTGGAGAGGCATAATGTTTTTTATCAGGTTTATTGAGACATAATCCACATGTCCTACAATTCAACCATTTAATGTACAATTAAGCACTTAGTGTTCATAATTTAATGACTTTCAGTGTATTCACCAAGTTGTATTTATAGTAATATGCATGAACTAAAACAAATAATTATAATCAGGAAGAAAATACAGTATAATTTTCTTCTATAAAAAATTTTATGTATAATTATCACAGTAAAAAATCATAAGAAAAAATTAAGATCAAAATGTGCAAAAGGTACAGTTTAGACAATGATTGCACTACTTAACAACTGATGATTTTATTATTTTGATTTTTATATAGTATTAAAATAACAAAGCATACATTCAGATTTAAAGATATTTTTCAAATTTAGTGGTTCATTTATTTTCCAATGTTGTCAAAGTTTCGTTACCTTCCAATTTTTACTCTTCAAATTGTACAGTTTGTTTCACTGATTTACAAATAAAACAAGTGGTTACATAGAATCAGAGCTCAAGTTACCCAAGTTGTTCTTTGTCTTTACAATCACTGTGCTATAATTTTTAATTTAAACATGGTATATATATATATATATATATATATATATATATATATATATATATATATATATTATTATCACAGAGACTGCAGTCTGAAGTGTGCCAAAAACAAGCTCAAAGAATTCAAAATTGTTAATAACTTACTTTAGACAATAACTGCCTGGGTCTGGGGCCAAGTATTCAACAAGGATTTACCCAATTTAACTTTGCTGTAGAATAAAATGATTAAAACATGAGTACTAAAAGTCAGCTGATTTAGACCTTACATACACAGTATCCCTTACCCATGAATTCAGTTACCTGGGGTCAACAGTGGTCCAAAAACATCAAATATAAACTTATTATATGAAAATATACAAT
Organism: Furipterus horrens; assembly: GCF_987537825.1. NCBI lineage: Eukaryota > Metazoa > Chordata > Mammalia > Chiroptera > Furipteridae > Furipterus > Furipterus horrens. The sequence continues at coordinate 18,096,382 of NW_028327187.1, read as the reverse complement.
TCGCAAGTTTTAAATTGTGCCTTGTTCTGAACAGTCTGGTGAAATCTCCTGCCATCCTGCTCCTCCCTGCACAGGACGGAATCATACCATTGTTCAGTGTCTCCACACTGTATAACCAACCTGCCTGTTAGTCAGTGGCCATCTCAGTTATCAGAGAGAGAGAGAGACCACATTCACATAACTTGTATTACAATATATTATAGTTATTCTATTGTATTATTAGTTATTGTAAATCTCTTACTGTGCCTAATTTATAAATTAAACTATCATAGGTATATATGTATGTATAAGGAAAAGCATAGTATATATAAGGCTCAGTACTATTGAGGTTTCAGATCTTGGAACATATCCCCCGCAGATAAGGGGGAACTAGTGTATATTTAAACTTAATATTAATCACAACACTTTTTTGGAACTTGGACCAAAGGAAGATTTGTGTGTTGCTGGGGGCAGGGGGAGCAAACAATTAGAAATGCTTGGTTATGGTGCTAATAAAACCAAGACTGACCTGTACTCAGTTTTATCATGTTTATATTAAAATTCTTCATAGACAGTTTTTCTTTATTGCCTGCAGGTGGGCAGAGCACTCTCCCTGCCTTACCCATGGTAGGCAACTGCTCCACACCAAGCTTAGCAAGAAAGTGACCTAATAAGCGTTGGCTTTGTGACCTCTAAACACCACTCTTTCCATATGGGGGGGTTTGCTGTCATTGACTTCCTGTAGAGTAAGTTTTCTGTCCTTCTAAGTGCATTTAGTTGCTCACAGCATCAGGTGGGGTACAACATACATACTCCATAATGACATAAGTGACCTGGGTTCTGGCAATCACAGCTCTGACATTATCCTCCCTCTCCACCCCAAACACATGTAGAACCACCAAAGTCCCTTTTCTTCTTGCCTGTGGGATAAAGTGTTGAAGAAATTTGTCTTCAGTTCTTGGCCCTTACTCAGTCCTTATCCTTCAATGTTTGGCTAACTGTGGACCTGCCAGTCTGGCCCCTAAACCTCCAAGAACTTAACTTCCTTCTCACACTCCTGACCTTCCCTCTTATTTCCTTCCTCCCTACAACAGAGAGACACACAAATCTCCATTTCATAACATGTTGACTTTATTTTAAGCAGTGTTCCCTGGTAGTCTCAGATTTGGTTCCTGTATGTATTACTATTTCTCCACAACTGTTTCTGAAGCTGCTGCAGCTCGTTCTAGGTTTCTCACCCAGACTTTGCATTTACAGTCTCTGCAGGATGTTACTTGGTATGATGGAATATCCCAGTGGTCCTTGTTCCTTCTATGTGCATTTTTATTTTGTGTTTTATTTCGTTTGTGGAAACAGACGAATATTGTTGGTCTTACTGCTCTGTCAGGGACCGGTGAACAAGGGGAGGGTGGCTGACGAGATTTTTTTCTTGAATATTTTTGAATGCGGCTTTTTACCTTTATGGTTTTCTTCTGCACCTGGAAGACCAGTCAGATGAGTCAGCAGGACATTGGTTTGGGAGAAGAGGACAGGAATGTATAGGAAGGGGGACATCATAAATAGAGATGTGGGTTGAGGAATGGGTTTGTACCAGGCAAGGGTAGAGTAGGAGTCTTGAGATCATTGGGGAAGAAGGGGAGCATGGGTAGTGTTATCTGACCTTTTTACTCTTTCTGCTTTTGGGTTGACAAGGAACCTTCATTTCCTTCTTCTTTTTGTTTCTTCGGGTTCATTCCTTTATACTTATAGTTGGTTGTCCTCAGGGCACAGATTTCCTTAACTATATTAAGCCACCCAAAGGTCTTCTGCAGGGCTGACCTTGATATATATATATACCCCGTCTCCTAGGTGATGAGGAGCCACACCCTTCTGCTTTGTTTGGTCACTGAGGAGCTCCCCTAGCCAATGGCAGTACTGAGATGGCTTAGATATCACACAGCACCGCTCCTGGCACCTCTTTGGGGGCGGGGAGACCAAGATGCTGTGGTTGGAGAAATGAGGTGGTTCTGCCATACCTGCTGAAAATTCATCCCATAATGACCTGCTATCCCTCCTCATTTCCCCATGTTCAATTCTGGTGGGTCACATGGCAGGGAGAGAGTATTTCCTCCAAGACAATCCCTACAGCCACCGCCATTCAGTGGTTCATTCTGTCCCCTTCCATTCTTTACTATAAACCTCCATTTTGGATGTCTTTTCTACAATCCCTCCAATATAATGTGTCCTTATTTAATTCTCTGGGAAGATGCGAATTCTTCTGTTTTCCATTTGTGCCTGTTTTTGTATGGCCCAAGAACTAAGGAAGTTTTTTTTTTAAATCATTTTTAAATGATTGAGAAAAAAATCCAAAAGAGAATATTTCATGATATGTGAAAATTATATGAAATTCAAAATTCAGTGCCCATCAATAAAGTTTTATTAGAACACAGCTATACTCATAAAAGTATTATCTAAGGTCTCTTTCAGCTACCACTGACAGTCTACAACACACAAAATGTTTATCTGTCCCTTTACTCATGCTCTATTGTGTTTCATTGGTTTATTTGCCCGTCCTTATGCCATTACCACAGTGTTTTGATTACTATGATTTTATAATAAGTCCTAAAATGAGCTAGGAGAGCATATTCAATTTTTCTCTTCCTTTATAAGATAATTTTGACTAGGCTAGGCCCTTCACATATCTGTATAAATTTTAGAATTAGCTTTTTTATAAATGTTAAAGCCCATTATTTTTAAATGTGATGGTGTTGAATTTAAAAATCAATATAGAAAGAATTGAAATCTCAACAATATTGAGACTTTTTTTTCTTCTTAAGTATATTTTATTGATTATGTTGTTACAGTAGTTCTAATTTTTCCCCTTTGCTCCCCTCTGCCCAGTACCCCCCTTCCCTCCAGCAATCCGACCCCCTTAGTTCATGTCCATGGGTCCTGCATATAAGTTCTTTGGCTTCACCATTTCCCATATTATTCTTAACATCCCCATCTATTTTGTACCAACTGATTATGCTTCTTAGTTCCTGCACCATTTCCTCATTTCTCCCCCACCCCCTCCCAGTTGATAACTCTCCAAATGGTCCCTATACCTATGATTCTGTTCCTATTCTGGTTTGCTTAGTTGGATTTTGATTTTATGTTTTCAATTCAGTTGTTGATAGTTGTGAGTTTGTTGTCATTTTAGTGTTCATAGTTTTGATCTTTTTCTTAAGTAAGTCCCTTTGACATTTCATATAATAATGGCTTTGGTGATGATGAGCTCCTTTAGCTTTACCTTGTCAGGAAGCACTTTACCTGCCCTTCCATTCTAAATGATAGCTTTGCTGGTTAGAGTAATCCTGGTTGCAGGTTGCCTTTCATCACATTGAATACTTCTTGCCAGTCCCTTCCTGTCTGGAAAGTGTCCTCTGAGTAATCAGCTGATAGTCCTACAGACAACCCCTGTAGGCAACTCTCTGCCTCTCTCTTGCTGTCTGCAGGACTCTGTCTTTATCTTTCACCTTTGGCATCTCAGTCATGATGTGTCCTGGAGTGGTCCCCTCTGGGTCCAGCTCGCCCAAGACCCTCCGTGCTTCCCGGACCTGTATGTCCATCTCCTTCACAGAATTTGGGAAGGTTTCCTCATTTTTTTCAATTTTTGCTTCCTCATTTTGCACTGGTTGATTATTTTTTTTCTTCCTTATGTTCCAAATCATTGATTTGAACCCCGATTTCCTTCCCTTCTCATTGGTTTTGTGTGGATTTTCCTTTGTTTCACTTAGCATAGCCTTTACTTCTTCTCTTATGCATTTGCTATACTTAAGCATATCTGTCAAGCCCATGAGCATCTTTATCACCAGCGTTTTGAATTCTGCATCTGTTAGGTTGTCTATCTCCTCATCTTTTAGGTTGGCTATTTCCTCGTCACTTCATTCTCCCACTGGAACCTTGATCCATTCCCCCTTTTAGGCCATACTTCTCTGTCTCCTCATTCTGACAGATTCCTGTGTTTGTTTGCCTCTGTGTCCCAGGTAGAAGTGTCGCTTCTGTTACATTGTAAGGGGCAGAGCCTTAGGGATTCATCAGTACAGTGCGCCCTGTTTCACCACGTTGTGGCGCTGTATGTGGGGGAGGGGTCCGAGAGGGAACAATGCTGCTTGCTCAGCACTTGCCCCTTTTCCAGGCACCTCTTCCACTTCCACAGCAGACTGGCACCCCTCTAGCTGCTGCCCTGGCCATTGTTTCCAGAGTGGGTGGGTCTGTGGATGTTCTAGGACCATGGGGGCCCTTTAAACAAGCCGACTCTGCTGAGAGACAGGCAGTTTCTGCCTCCACCACAACCCCTACTGGTCTGCACAGTCAGAAGCAATGAGGCTTGATTTTCCCCAGTGCTGGTACCGGGGGCTACAAGGTCCGGTGAGGAGCTGGGAATGCTCCCCAGGTGTCCCTCCTGATTTTTAAAATGTGTGACAGCGCTTTCTGCTGGCACGCTGCTGCCGCCCCTGCTGCTGCCACCACACCAGGTCCTCTGTCCCAGCTCCGCCTCTCCTACCTGTCTGGATGAGTATTTCTTCTTTATATCTTTGTTTGTTGGACTTCCATGCTGTTTGATTTTCTGGAACTTCTGGCTGTTTCTAGTTTTGAGGTAGTTGTATTCCTTCTTAGTTGTGGAGGGAGACACAGCTTGTCTGTCTATGCTCCCATCTTGGCCGGAAGTCCAACAATATTGAGACTCTTAATCTGTGAACATGTTAGATCTCTTCACTTATTTAGGTCTTTAATTTTGGTCTGCAATGTTTTTAAAATTTAAATGTAAAGCTCTTATATAATCTTTTGTTAAATTATTGTAATTCATAAGTATTTTATATTTTGATGCTATAGTAAGTGAAATTGTCTTTAAATTTAATTTCTGATTTTTTGACAATATCAAAATTGTATAGAAATGCAATTCATTATATTTTCACTTTACATTCTATGACCCTTAAAAATTCACTTATTGGTTTTAGTTATTATTTTTAGATGCCTTTATATTTTTTTCCTAAATAATCAGGTTGTCTGTGAATAACTCCAATTCTACTTATTTTTGTATACTTATGTCATTTAAAATTTTATTGCCTTATTGTATTAGGCTACATCCTTCAATGCTGAATATAATTGCAAAGATTCCCCCGAGGACTCTGGGGTCTCAACCCTATGCCAGGCTCCCCACTGCAGACCACCAGAGCCAAAAACCAAAGCCCACAGAATCTCTGGCTGTGATAAATCAGTGGGGATTCTGTCTGCAGGGTAGAGATGGGAGTCTGCTGTAAATCCAGGTGCCCTCTTAAAGAGCCAGCACACAACCTATTGTTCATAGTTTCTCACTCTGAACTCCAGTGGAGGGAGGGTGGCTCAATGTAAAAAAAAAAAGTCCTGTGAGGAGAAACTGGGGTTTTGGCTCTGGAAAGACAGCTGCAGGGACAACTGCAAGGGTCTCTGTGCTGAGTCTCTTTCCCATACCACCCACAAATGCTATCTTTCTTGAGATGAGCACTCCCCTCCACATGGCATCAGCTTGGGGGAATACAGTAGCTCCATCTTTTGGATTCTCTATGGAGTTCATTTGTTTTGGAAGAGGCAGTTGCCTAGGCCTGGTGTCTGGAGGTCCAGGTAGACTCAGAGGGGTATCAGAGATTGAGTTGTGAGGCTCTGGGGTGGGGGCCATTCTCCACCTTCCTGTGAGCCTGATCAGCACCACTCCTTAACAAAATATCCACTAGCCTTACCCTCCTGAATTCCAGCAGCTTGTCCTGCATAAGTCAGGCTCTCCAGGAATTCCAGGCAAAATCCAGGACAGTCTGCTTTGTTTGACTCTAGGATGGGGTCCATGTTTCTTTTGCATGGCAGACCAGTACAGAGTTCTTGCTTCACATGGTCAAATCTTGGTCTGTTTGGACCTGAAAAACTCTGCTGGCCTCATCCTGATGATTCATTGAGACTCTGTCCCACCACAGATGTCTTCAGGCACCCAGCATGTGGCAGCTAGCCTTGGCATACCCTGGGACTTTTGCTTAGTGGCCTCAGACCCAACTCTGGTACTAAGTATGAATCTGTGCCAATCTGTGAATATCACTTGCCCCTACCTGGTGACTCACTGAGAACCTACCTCATGCAACTCATTTACAACCAGAGAGTCTTTAAGTCACTGAGACTAACAGGCAGCCAGAAGACAGAGGCAGGCAGAGGCAACTCTCAGAGTGCCTTGGCCCTTTTGCTGTCTTGACCTTGTGCTCAGTACTGGTGTAAGTCAGCTTTGGGGAGCAGATTGGCCCTTCCCACACACACCGAGGCCCAGCAAAGGCAGCCACAAACTGGATTGCATTGAAGCTCCAAACAGGTGGCCCAAGGCCAGTTACAGGGAGTGTCTGATATTGAGCTGCACAAGAGCGCTTCCCAAGAGGCCCCAGAACTGACATAGACAGTGGACAGCTTCAGAAAATGTCAGAGCAGGATCCTGTTAGCTACACATACAGCACTTCCAAAGGTAGATCTTGGCAGGCACCAAACCCTGTTGAGGTAAAGTCTGCTTTGTGTGATCAGCATTCTCCCAGCAGCTCATACACAATGGTCAGGGTCAATCCTCAAAGTCAGCCAGCTGAGGGTCAACCCCATGCATGGATGTGTCAACAGTGATTAAGAAACAATTATAACAGGAGGGCTCACTTAACCCACACAAGGGATATTTCTGTAGACCTAGCTCAGGTGATTAAGGGGACTGTGCTACTGGGTCCCACAGGACACCTACTACATAGGCCACTCTACCAGGACTGTGAGACATAGAAGATCTACCTTATACACAAAAACAAATAACAGAGATACAGCCAAAATGGAGAGACAAAGAGATATGCCCCAAATGAAAGAACAGGAGAAATCTCCACAAAAATACTTAAATGAAATGGAAACAGGCAATCTACCAGATATAGGGTCAAAACAATGGCTATAAGGGTGCTCAAGGAACTTAGGGGGGAAATTGATTAACTCAGCGAGAAATTAAACAAAGAGAATAATAACCATGAAAAAGGAACATAGAAAACATAAAAAAAAGAACTGGTCATAAATAAATAATACAATATCTGAAGTGAATTATACACCAAAAGGAATAAACAGTAGGATAGATGAAGCAGAGGAACAAATCAGTGATTTGAAATACAAGGTAGCAAAAAACACCCAATCAGAGCAACAAAAAGAAAAAAATAATTTAATAAAATGAGGATAGTTTAAAGGACCTTGGAAACAACATGAAGTATAACAACATCTGTATTATAGGGGTATTAGAAAGGGAAGAGACAGAGCAAGGAACTGAGATCCTTTTTGAAGAAATAATGACTGAAAAGTATCCTAACCTGGTAAAGGAAAAAGATACACAAGTTCAAGAAGCACAGCGGGTCACAAACAATATCAACCCAAAGAGGCCTGCACCAAGACACATCATATTTAAAATGGCAAAGTTAAAGATAAAGAGAATCTTAAAAGCGGCATGAGAAAGACAGTTACCTACAATGGAGTTTCCATTAGACTGTCAGCTGATTTAACCAACAGAAACATTTCAGGCAAGAGGGGATTGGTATGAAATATTCAAGGTGATGAAAAGCAAGGAACTGCAACCAAGACTACTTAACCCAGGAAGACTGTTATTTAAATTTGAAGGGGAAATAAAGAACTTCCCAGACAAGGAAAAAGTAAATGACTATTATCACCAAACCAGTATTATAAAAAATTTTTAAGCGTTTTCAAGAAGGAGGAGGAGGAGGAGGAGGAGGAGGAGAATTGAGGAGAAGAAAGTGAAGAAGGAGGAGGTGAAGTAGGAGGGGGAAGAGAAACAGTTATAAAGATAAAATGTCAATAAACATACTTATCAATAATCACTTTAAATATAAATAGCTATAATAAGAGACAAAGAGGACAGACACTACATAATGATAAATGGAGCAATACAACAGAGGATATAATACTTGTAAAGTATGCACCCAGCATAGGAGCACCTAAATATGTAAAGCATATCTTGATGTACTTAAGGGGAGAGGTTGACAGAAATACAGTCCCATGTATCATTGGATATATCTTACAGGCAGAAAAGTCAACAAGAAAATAGTGAACTTAAATGACACACTAGATCAGATGGATTTAATTGATATCTTCAGAGCACTTCACCTATATAATTTTATTTACCAACATCACCCCAATAAACTCAATAAAATAAAAATACAAGGAAATAGCAGGATACTGGTGTAAAAACAGACATATATATCGATGGAACAGACTAGAAAGCCCAGAAATAAACCCACACTTATCTGGTCAATTAATATTTGACAAAGGAGACAAGAACATACAACATGGTAAGGAGAGTCTATTCCATAAATGTTGTTAGAAAAATTGGAAAGATACATGCAAAATATGAAATTAGACCACCTTCTTACACCATATATAAGAATAAAGTCAAACAATTAAATTTTTAAATGTAAAACTCAAAACCATCACACTCCTAGAAGAAAGCATAGGCAGTAAAATCTTGGACACTTCTGTTAGTAATATTTTTTTCTGACATATCTCCTTGGGGAAGGGAAACAAAAGAAAAATAAACAAAAGGGACTACATGAAACTAAAAAGTTTTTGTACAGCAAAGAAAACCATCAACAAAATGAAAAGACAGCCAATTGGCTGGGAGATAATATTTGCCAATGATCCATCTGATATGGAGTTAATATCCAGAATTTATTAAAAACATACAACTCAACATCAAAAAACAAACAAATAATTGAATTTAAAAAAACGGGCAAGCAACTGAATGGGCACTTTTCCAAAGAAGACATACAGACAGCCAAAAGGCAAAAGCTGATGCTCAACATCATTAGTCATCAAAAAAATGTAAATTGAAACCTCAGTGAAATGTCACCTGTCAGAATGGCTATCATCAAAATTTTAAAAACGCCATATGTTGGTGAGGATGTGGAGAAAGGGGAACCTTCATTCACTGTTGGTGAGAATGCAGACTGGCAGAGCCACTACAGAAAACAGTATGGAGATTCCTCAAGAAATTAAAAATAAAACTGCCTTATGACCCAGTGTTTCCACTTCTGGGTATATATCAGAAGAAACTCAAAACACTAATTTGAAAAAATATAAGCATCCCTATATTCATTAAAGCATTATTTACAATAGCTAAGCTATGAAAGCAACCTAAGTGATCATCAATAGATAAGTGGATAGAAAAAAGCGGTGGTATAGATATTATACAATGGAATGGAATTTTACTCTTTGGAATAGCATGAATGGACTTGGAGTGTATTAAGCTAATGTGGAATGTAAATAACAATGTATATGAACAAACAAAACAGAAACAGACTCATAGATACAGAGAACAGACTGATGTTTCCCAGAGTGGAGGGATGTCAGAGGACTGGGTGAAAAGGTGAAAGGATTGAGAAGTACAGATTTGTATTTACAAAATAGTCATGGGGATGTAAAGTACATCATAGGAAATATAGTCATTAATATTGTAATAAATATGTGTGGTGTCATGTGGGTACTGGATATCAGGGGGAATACTTTGTAAAGTATATGACTTTCTAACCACTATGCGGTACACCTGAAACTAATACAAAATGATGTGTTTTTTTGTTTTTTTTAAGTATATTTTATTGATTATGTTGTTACAGTAGTTCCAATTTTTTCCCTTTTTCTCCCCTCTGCCCAGTACCCCTCTTCCCTCCAGCAATCCCACCCCCCTTAGTTCATGCCCATGGGTTGTGCATATAAGTTCTTTGGCTTCACCATTTCCCATATTATTCTTAACATCCCCCTGTCTATATTGAACCAATTGATTATGCTTCTTAATCCCTGCACCATTTCCCCATTTTTCCCTCTCCCCACTCCCAGTTGATAACCCTCCAAATGATCCCCATACCTATGATTCTGTTCCTATTCTGGTTTGCTTAGTTGGGTTTTGTTTTTATTTTTTAGATTCAGTTGTTGACAGTTGTGAGTTTGTTGTCATTTTAGTGTTCATAGTTTTGATCTTTTTCTTAAGTAAGTCCCTTTAACATTTCATATAATGATGGCTTGGTGATGATGAACTCCTTTAGCTTTACCTTGTCTGGGAAATACTTCATCTGCCCTTTCATTCCAAATGATAGCCTTGGTGGATACAGTAGTCCTGGTTGCAGGTTGCCTTTCATCACATTGAATACATCTTGCCAGTCCCTTCCTGCCTGCGAAGTGTCCTCTGAGTAATCAGCTGATAGTCCTATAGACACCCCCCTTTAGGCAACTCTCTGCCTCTCTCTTGCTGTCTGCAGGACTCTGTCTTTATCTTTCACCTTTGGCATCTCAGTCATGATGCATCCTGGTGTGGTCCCCTCTCAGTCTAGCTCACCTGGGACCCTCCGTGCTTCCCAGACCTGTATGTATGTCCATCAACTTCTCAAAATTTGGGAAGTTTTCATCATTTTTTTCAATTCTTGCTTCCTCATTCTGCACTGGTTGTTATTTTCTTCCTTATGTTCCAAATCATTGATTTGAATCCCAGTTTCCTTCCCTTCACCATTGGTTTTGTGTGGATTTTCCTTCTTTTCACTTAGCATAGCCTTCACTTATTCTCTTATGCATTTGCCATACTCAAGCATATCTGTCAAGCCTGTGAGCATCTTTATCACCAGTGTTTTGAATTCTACATCTGTTAGGTTGTGTATCTCCTCATCTGTGAGGTTGGCTATCTCCTCATTGCTTAGTTCTCCCACTGGAACCTTGATCCGTTCCCCCTTTTGGGCCATACTTTTTTGTCTCCTCATTCTGACAGGCTCCTTCCTGTGTTTGTTTGCCTTCACATTCCAGGTAGGGCTGTTACCTTGTAAGGGGCAGAGCCTTAGAGATTCGTCAGTCAGTACAGGAAAGCCTGCTTCACCACGTTGTGGTGCTCTATGTTGGGGAGGGGTCCTAGAGGGAACAATACTGCCTGCCCAGCACTCACCCCTTTTCCAGGCACCTCTCCCACTTCCGCACCAGACTGGTGCCCCTCTAGCTGCTGCCTTGGCAATTGTTCCCAGAATGGTTGGGTCTCCAGACATCCTAGGACTGTGGGGGCTAGAACAAGCAGACTCTGCTGAGAGACTGGCAGTTTCTACCTCCGCCCCAACCCCCACTGGTCTGCACAGTCAGAAGCAATGAGGCTTGATTTTCCCTAGTGCTGGTACCGGGGGCTACAAGGTCCGGTGAGGAGCTGGGAATGGTCCCCAGGTATTCCTCTGACTTTAAAACGTGTGACTGCACTCTCTGCTGGCCTGCCACTGATACCACTGCTGCTGCCACCACACCGCGTCCTCTCCACCCAAGCTCCGCCCTTCCTACCTGTCTGGATGAGTATTTCTTCTTTATATCTTTGTTTGCTGGACTCCCATTCAGTTTGATTTTCTGGAACTTTTGGTTGTTTTTAGTTTTGAGATAGTTGTATTCCTTCTTAGTGGTGGAGGGAGATGCAGTGTGTCTGTCTATGTCTCCATCTTGGCCGGAAGTCCAAAATAAGGTTTTAAAACCATTTTTATTGTTATTCTATTACCATTGTCTCAATTTCCCCCCCTTTGTCCACAACCCAGGTATGTGCCCTGACTGGGAATTGAACCAGCAATACTTTGGTTTGCAGGCTGACACTCAATCCACTGAGCCACGCTGACCAGGGCTATTTATTCTTAATACATTAACACTTTTATCATTATCAAATGATTTACTTTATCTCTGATAATACTCCTTGTTCTGAAGTCGATCTTGTCTGACAGTAATGAAGTCACAACAGCTTTCTGATTCTTCATGATTGTATTATTATTTATCTGGTTTCATTTTTTTACTTTCAACCTAGCTTTGTTTTTCTATTACAAGTGTGTTTTCTGTTAGATGCATAGTGTTTGATATAATTTTTATTGAGCCCATCAACCTCTGTCTTTTCTTAAGTTGGATTGTTTAAGCCATTTATATTTCATGGAATTCTTGATATGACTAAGTTTAAGTCTATTCCCTTTTTATTTGTACTGTTATTATATTTTTCTTCTTTCCTGTCTTCTTTCCTTCTCTTTCTTTTACTGGCTTTTTAGCAATAACTTTTTGTATTATTTTTTTTAGTTGTAGGGATTACAATATGCACACTTGTCACATTTTAAAAGAAGTATTGTATCATTCCTTACATTTACATCCATTCTGTCCTTAGTGCTATTATTGTCATATATTTTACTTTTATCTATGGTGTAATGTCCAAAATACACTTTTTTGCTTTCAACATTCAATTGCCTATAAAAAAAATTGAATGAAAAAATAAAAATATTGTTTTGTATTTACTACCTAAGAAATATTTTTTATTTCTTACCTTATACCTCAATTTTCATCTTATACTATCATCCTTCAGCCTGAAAATTTTACCTAAACATTTTCATAGGGTGGGTATGCTAGCAACAAATTTTCTCAGCTTCTGTTTTTCTGAATGTTTTCTGTTTTGCCTTAATTTTTGCAAGTTATTTTTACTGAACATAGATTGCTATATGAACAGAATTCTTTTTTTAATTTCATCACTTTACTGCATGTTATTCTTTGATTTTCTGGCCTTTATTGTTTCTGATGTGAAGCCATGTGAATTCTTATTGTTGTTTCCCTGTTCATAATGTGCATTTTTTTTCTATGCTTTTCAAATTTTTTTCTTTATTTTTGTTGGCACCAGTTTGTCTATCATATATTTAGGTGAGATTTTCTTTAGGGGGTTCACTATTTTTTTTATCTGTGGGCAAATGTTTTGATCGAACTTTAAATATATTTTTGACACATGATAATCATCAGCCACAGACTCACATCTTTTTTAATAAGCAAGCTTGTGGTGAGATTTACAAACACAGAAATCACGGTTAGAAGGGACTGCATAGTAAAAGGATCCAAGTTTCTTTTTTATTTTTTTAAGATTATATTTATTTATGTTTAAAGAGAGGGGAAGGAAGGGAGAAAGAGAGGGAGAGAAACACCAGTGTGTGGTTGCCTCTCGAACATCCCAAACTGGGGACCTGGCCCTCAACCCAGGCATGTGCCCTGACTGGGAATCAAACCAGCCACCCTTTGCTTCACAGGATGGCACTCAGTCCAATGAGCCACACCAGCCAGGATCCAAGTTTTCACTCAGGAAATTATAAACAACAAAATATTGTTCTGAACTGGGTACATATGACTAAACCGTACTTCTAACAGAATTTTTCATAGACAGTATCTGTATTATTCCTAGGTAATCAGTAATTTTTATTACTACATTGGAGGATCAGAAAGAGTGGGCAATAGATTTCGGCATTGTGTAAGTGCTTACTGCATGTCAAGTCCTTTCAATGTATTATTCTATTTAATTCTCATAATTCTGAGATGTAGGTACTGTTTCAATTCCTATTTTACAGATGAGGAGATCAAGGCTCTCAATTTGTGAATTGTTCATGATCATAGCTTGTGAGGGCAGAGCTAGGATTTGAATCCAGATTTGATTCCAGGTTCTGCATCATTTTACTATACCACACTGCCTCTTAGTGGTCCCTATTAACCTATGATAATAATAACCCGTATTTGGGGGGAACTATAAGAGCAAATGAATGAAAAACTGGATGCAATCCTTGTGCTTGATGAATAATACTTACAATTTACAGAGTTCTAGGCATGGTGATAAGGGCTTTACATATAATAACTCATTTAATCATCAGAACCACTCCATGAGGTAAGCATTATTGATATTCCCATTTTATAGATGAGGGCATTAAAGCAGGGGAGATGAGGAGCAAGTAAATTGAGCAGAGTTACTCAGCTAGAAAGTTTCAGGGTCAGATTTCAAATCTGTTTGTCAGTTGCCAGAGCTAGAGCCTATATACCACTAGTTGAAATATGAATGAGCAATAAGAATCACTGGGTGAGTCTGTTAAAAGTATGGATTTGTTGGCCCCATTCCTGAGAATCTGATTGAATAAGACCTTTTTGAAGTATATTTTATTGATTGTTATTACAGTTATCCTAATTTTCCCCTTTTGATCCCATACACTTGGTACCCCTTTCCTTCCAGTAACCTCCCCCATAGTTCATGTCCATGGGTCATGCATATAAGTTCTTTGGCGCCTCCATTTCCTATACTATTCTTAATATCCCCCTATCTTGTACATACCAATTATGCTTCTTAATCCCTATACCTTTTCCCCCATTCTCCTCTTCTCTTCCCCACGAAAAACATCCAAATGATATCTGTCTCTATGTTTCTGTTCTTGTTCTAGTTGTTTGCTTTTTTTTTAAAATTTAGATTCAGTTGTTGATAACTGTGAGTTTGTTGTCATTTTACTGTTCATAGTTTTTCACTTTTTTAAAATGTTTTATTGATTTTGCTGTTACAGTTGTCCCAATTTCCCTTCCCTCTGCTCCCCTCCACCTGGTGGCACCCCTCCCTCCAGTTGTCCCCCCCTTTTAGTCCATGTCCATTAGTTGTGCATATAGTTCTTCTCAACCTCTTCCAATCTATTCCATTTCCTCCTACTATGCTTCTTTTTTTTTTCTCTTTCTTTTATTTTTTGGTTTTTCAATTACAGTTGTCCCATTTTTTCCCCATTGCTCCCCCCACCCAGCCCATCCCTTCTCCCACAATCATATCCCTCCCCATTGTCCATGTCCATGAGTCATTTATACACGTTCCTTGATTAGACCCTTCCCTTACTTATCCCCCTTCTCTCCCTTACTTATCCCCCTTCTCTCCCTCCCCCCTCCCCCCTACTGACTACTATTCTAGTCTTTGCCTATTTAGTTCGTTTATTTGTGTTGCTCTTTAGTTTCCTGTATTGGGTGATATCATATGGTATTTTTCTTTCTTTGCCTGGCTTATTTCACTAAGCATAATTCTCTCTAGTTCCATCCATGTTGTCGCAAATTCCTATACCATCTCCCTCCCTCTCCCCCTTCCCCTCCCTGCTGACCTCCCCCCATAATGTTCCCCATACCTATAATTCTTTTTCCACTCTCATTGCCTATTTAGTTTGCCTTTGTTTCAATTCCCTAGCTTCTGTTGCTGGTTCTTGTGATGCAGTTTTCATTTTAATGTTCATAGTTTTGATCCTCCTTCTTCTAAACCAGTCCCTTTAACACCTCATATAATAGTGGTTTGGATCTAATGAACTCCTTCAGTTTTATTTTGTCCTGGAAGCACTTTCTCTGCCCTTCTATTCTGAATGACAGTTTTGCTGGATAGAATATTTGTGGCTGTAGGGTTTTCCTTTTCATTACTTTGAATATTTCTTGCCAGTCCCTTCTTGCCTTGAGAAATCAGCTGATAGTCTAATTGGGATCCCTTTGTACATGATGCTTTTCTTCTCTCTTGTTGCTTTTAAGATTCTCTCTTTATCTTTAATTTTTGACAATTTGATTATAATGTGTCTTGGAGTGGTTCTCCCTGGGTCCAGTTTATCTGGAACTCTCTGTGCTTCCTGGACCTGTAAGTGTATTTTCTTCCCCAAGTTCGGGAAGGTCTGTTTCATTATTTTTTCACATAATTTTTAAATTTCTAGTTCTTCTTCTTTGCCCTCTGGCAGTCTTATAATCTGAATATTCAGTTTCTTATAGTTGTCCTAGAGGTTTCTGATCCTCTCCTCACATTCTTTACTTTTTGTTTCCTCTTTCTGCACTGGTTGACTGTTTGTTCCTTCCCTATGTTTCGGTTTGTTGATTTGATCTCTGGATTTTATTTCCTCACCACTTGTCTCATATATGTTTTTGTTCATTTCAGTATGAGTGGCTTTCATTCCTTCCCTGTCTTTTTCCAAATCTTTTGTTAATTCTGTAAGCCACCTTATAACTATACCTATGAACTGAGCCTCTGAAAAGTTTCCTATTTGTTCGTCTGTCAGGTTCCTCATCTGCTGCCTGGTGAGCTGTGTCACTGGGATTTCAATCGTTGTCAGCTTCATTTTGACAGATTTGTGTTTTGCTTTGCTTCCTGGGCAGGCTGTAGAGGGCGGAGCTCCGTGTAGTCCACACTACCTGGCTACCGGTGGGCGGTCTGCAACCTTTTTCCCTGTGCTGTGGTGCTTTGTGTAGGGGCGGGGGTCCAAGATGGATTACTACCGTTATTCTCCTCTGGGAGACTGGGATCCATCCCCCCACCCTCTGGGCCTCTCCGTCTGAGGAAATGGGAGGGTTGCCTTTCCTAGTGTTGGGATTGCGAGCTGCCAGGACTCGACTGCAGCTGGGATTGCTCCCCCTGCCACTATCCCCACTGCTACCACAAACAGTGTCATCCAACCTCTCCGATTTCGCCCCTCCTACCTGTCTGGATGAGCACCACTGATTTATAACTTCACACGTTGGGCTTCCATGTAGTTTTATTTTCTGGAATTTCTGGTTATCTTTTCTTTTGAGGTAGTTGTATTCCTTTCTAGTTGTAGTGGGAGACTGAGCGTGTCTGTCTAAGACTCCATCTTGGCTGGAAGTCCATAGTTTTGATCTTTTTTTAAAAAAAGATAAGTCCCTTTAACATTTCATATAATAAGGGCTTGGTGATGATGAACTCCTTTAGCTTTACCTTGTCTGGGAAGCACTTTATCTGCCCTTCCTTTTTAAGTGATAGCTTTGCTGGATAGAGTAATCCTGGTTGCAGGTACTTGCTTTTCATCACTTTGAATACTTCTTGTCATTCCCTTCTTGTCTGCAAAGTTTCTTTTGAGAAATCAGCTGATAGTCTTAAGGGAACTCCTTTGTGGTAACTCTCTGCCTTTCTCTTGCTGCTTTTAAGATTCTCTCTTTATCTTTATCCTTGGCATTTTAGTTATGATGTGTCTTTGTGTGGTCCTCTTTGGGTCCAAACTTGTTTGGGACTCTGTGCTTCCTGGACTTTATGTCTATTTCATTTGCCAAATCAAGGAAGTTTTCTTCCATAATTTTTTCAAATAAGTTTTCAATTTCTTGCCTTTCCTCTTCTCTTGGAACCCCTATTATTTAGAAGTTGGCACTTTTGGAGATGTCCCAGAGCTTTCTTAAACTCTCCTCATTTTTTTTGAATTCTTGTCTCTTTGTTTTGTTCTGACTGAATATTTATTTGTTCCTTATGTTCCAAACTGTTGATTTGAATCCTGGCTTCCTTCCTATCATGGTTGGTTCCCTGTGTATTTTTCTTTATTTCATTACATCTAACCTTCACTTCTTCCTTTATTTTGTGGCTGTACTCAATCACTTGTCTGAGCATCCTTATCACCAGAATTTTGAGCTCTGCATCTAATAGGTTAGCTATTTCTGTTTCATTTAGTTCTTTTTCTGGAGTTTTGGTCTGTCCTTTCATTTGGGTCATACTTTGTCTCCTCAATTTGACAGCCTCCCTGTGTTTGCCTCTGTGTCTTAGGTAGAGCTGCTGCACCTGTTACCTTGCGTATTTGTCAGTGCAGGTGACCTGTTTCACTACTTTGTGGGGAAGGGGTCATAGAAGGAATAATGCCACTTGCTCGGCATGTGCCCCTTTTCTAGTCACTTCACCTGCTTTCTGTATGTGACTGGCACCCCTGTAGCTGCTGCTCACGTGGTGGCTTCTAGAGTTGGTGGGTTTGCATATGTTCTAGGACTGTGGGGGCCTCTAAACAAACTCCTGGAAGATCAGCAATTTCTTCCACTGCACCAGCTCCTACTGTTTTTTTTTTTTTTTCAGCCAGAAGCAATATAGCTTTATTTTCCCAGCACTGGAATCATAAGCTGCACAGTCAAGTCTGGGGCTGGGTTCACTCCCCAGGTGTCCTCCTGGCTTTTCTTTGCTATACGTGAATACAGAGCCCCTTGTTCTGCTGCCCGCAGCTGCTGCCCACAGCTGCTGCCATGTTACTGCCATGCCATGTCCTCTCCTCCCTGACTCCCTGGCTCTGCTCCTCCAACCTATCTGGATGAATATTTCTTCTTAAATCCTTGGTTGTCAGACTTCCATATAGTTCAACTTTATGGCAGTTTTGGTTGTTTTTTGTTTTGAGGTAGTTGTGATCCTTCTTATGGTTGTGTGAGGAAGCGAAGTATGTCTACCTATACCTCCATCTTGGTGGTGTAAACTGTAATTTAAAAAAATGTTAAAAATATTTATCTAGTAAAGAAAAAAAAAAGAAGAAATGTGCCTTCACTTGACTGACCAAGTTTCCTCATTTCTCTGTGCTCAGTAGATACATTTCCTCTAAGTATATTGATGCTAACTATAGGAAATCATGGTTTATGGTCTAACTCCTTTATTCACTTGAGAGTTGTGCAGGAGCTGTGGTTTTAGGGATTTGTCTGAGGTCACCTATGAAGACTGTGGCAGAGCCAGGACTACAAAGTAGGTCCTCTGGTCGAAGTTCAGTTTTTCCTCCATTCTACGCCACTACTTCCAATGTAAGTTAGAGCATGAGGGACTAAAATTTCATGCTCTGCCCAACTCTATTTTCTTAATTTTACATATTTTTAAACATTAATTTTGACAAAAAATTAATTTTTTTTCTTTTTTCAATTACAGTTGTCCCATTTCCCCCCATTGCTCTCCCCCCATCCAGCCCACTCCTTCTCCCACAATCATATCCCCGTGTTGTCCATGTCCATGAGTCATTTATACACGTTCTTTAAACCCTTTCCTTACTTATCCCCCTTCTCCCCCTCCCCCCTAATAACTGTTATTCTGCTCCTTGTTCTATTTAGTTAATTTGTGTTGTTCCTTAGTCTCCTGCATTAGGTGAGATCATATGGTATTTTTCTTTTATTGCCTGGCTTATCTCACTAAGCACAATTCTCTCTAGTTCCATCCATGTTGTTGCAAATGGTAGGAATTCCTTCTTTTTTTCTGCTTCATAGTATTCCGTTGTGTAAATGTACCACAGTTTTTTGATCCATTCATCTACAGATGGGCACTTAGGCTGTTTCCAGCACTTAGCTATTGTAAACAGGGCTGCTATGAACATAGGGGTGCATGAGTTCTTTTGAATTAGGGTTTCAGGATTCTTCGGGTATAATCCTAGCAGTGGAATCGCTGGTTCAAAAGGCAGTTCCATTTTTAGTTTTTTGAGGTAATTCCATACTGTTCTCCATAGTGGCTGCACCAGTCTGCATTCCCACCAACAGTGCAGTAGGGTTCCCATTTCTCCACATCCTCGCCAGCACTTGTTGTTTGTTGCTTTGTTAATAATGGCCATTCTAACTGGTGTGAGGTGGTATCTCATTGTGGTTTTTATTTGCATCTCTCTGATGGCTAGTGATGTTGAGCATACTTTCATATATCTATGGGCCCTCTGTATGTCTTCTTTGGAGAAGTGTTTGTTCAGGTCCTTTGCCCATTTTTTAATTGGGCTGTCTGTCTTCTTGGTGTTGAGATGTGCAAGTTCTTTATATATTTTGGAGATCAATCCCTTGTCTGAGATATCATTGGCAAATATGTTTTCCCATATGGTTTGTTTCCTTTTCATCTTGCTAATGTTTTCTTTTGCTGAGCAGAAACTCTTTAGTTTGATGTAGTTCCATTTGTTTATTTTTTCCTTTATTTCTCTTGTCTTAGGAGATGTATCAGTGAAAATATTGTTACATGGGATGTCTGAGATTTTCCTGCCTATGTTTTCCTCTAGGACTTTTATGGTGCCATGGCTTACATTTAAGTCTTTGATCCATCTTGAGTTTATTCTTGTGTGTGGTGTAAGTTGGTGGTCTAGTTTCATTTTATTGCATGTCCCTGTCCAGTTCTCCTAGCACTATTTGTTAAAGAGGCTCTTCTCACTCCATTTTATGCTCCTTCCCCCTTTGTCAAATATTAGTTGACCATATAGTCCTGAGTTTATTTCTGGACTCTCTATTCTGTTCCATTGACCTATATGTCTGTTCTTATGCCAGTACCAGACTGTTTTGATCACAGTGGCTTTGTAGTATTGTTTGATGTCTGGTATTGTGATTCCTCCTGCTGTGTTCTTCTGTCTCATTATTGCTTTGGCTATTTGGGGTCTTTTTTGGTTCCATATGAATTTTTGAAGTATTTGTTCTAGGTCAGTGAAATATGTCATTGGTATTTTAATAGGGATTGAATTGAATCTGTAAATTGCTTTGGGTAGTATGGACATTTTAATGATATTGATTCTTACCATCCATGAACATGGTGTTTGCTTCTATTTATTTGTATCTTCCTTAATTTCTTTCTTCAGTGTTACATAGTTTTCAGAGTACAGCTCTTTTATCTCTTTGGTTAAGTTTATTCCTAAGTACTTTATTTTTCTTGTTGCTATAGTAAATGGGATTTTCTTTTTTGTTTATATCTCTGATATTTTATTGTTGATGTACAGAAGTGCCTTAGATTTCTGCATATTTATTTTGTACCCTGCTATTTTACCAAATTCACTTATTACATCGAGTAGTTTTTAAATAATTTTTCAATTACAGTTGACACACAATATTATATTAGTTTCAGGTGTACAGCATAGTTGTTAGACATTTATATACTTTATGAAGCAATCCCCTGATAAGTCTATCCCCAGATACCATGATCAACTTTAGACTTAGGAAGTCTAGGAGACATCATGTTAAAGGTCTAATTGTGAGACTTCTTAATCCTAATTTTCCTCCCTTGTTTTATGGGGATGATAATAATATGTACTCCACGGGATTTTATAATGATTAAGTGAGATAATTTGGGTAAACCACGTAATGTAGTGTATAACTAGGGTAAATTTTGAGTAAATCTTGACCCTTACTCTTGTAAAGAGCTTGATCTCTGAAGCCAATAAAGCCAGGTTTCAAGTTCCAGTCCTATCACTCACTACATGTATGACTTTGAGCTGGAGGTTACTTCACTCTTTCTGGGGTTCAGTTTCCTCATCTCTCTCATAGGATCATTGTGAGGATGAAATGAGATCATATATGTAAAGCAGTGAATACAGTGCCTTTTACAGAGGAACCAATCAGTTTAGATAGTGTTGCATGATTGTTAATGGGAGGTTCTAACAGAAATTTGATGTGAGTTTCCAGCCTGTAATGGTCTTAATTGTTTAATGATGAAAGTCTACCATTAGAAGTTGTGATGGGGTCCTCCATGTTCTAACCTTTCCTGCCCTCTATGCAATTCTGTCCACAGACCCTTCCTTTATACTCAGATATAAAGGGCCAACAGCATAGAACATTACTTTTCTCAGTGGGATTTTCATTTTCCAAGGAATCAAAATCCTAAAATGGAAGAAGGAAATTCTAATGGTGCAAATCCCAGCCCTGGTTTAGAGCAGAGTTTCTCAATCTCAGAATTCTTAATGTTTTGGGCTGGATCATTGTGGAAGACTTTCCTGCACATTGTAGGATGTTTAACAGCATCTCTGGCTTCAATCCACTAGATGTCTGTATGGCAACAGCCACCTACTCTCAGTTATGACAACTAAAAAATGTCTCTAGATATTGCCACATGTTTCCTGGGGAGAAAAAT
This sequence comes from Furipterus horrens, assembly GCF_987537825.1. NCBI lineage: Eukaryota > Metazoa > Chordata > Mammalia > Chiroptera > Furipteridae > Furipterus > Furipterus horrens. The sequence goes on along the minus strand of NW_028327187.1, from coordinate 18,074,967 downwards.
CACTCGCAGTTAAGATCCATTAGTTTAGAGCAGTGGTTCTCAAACTTCCTAATGCTGCGACCCTTTAATACAGTTCTTCATGTTGTGGTGACCCCCAACCACAACTAAAGCATAGTGATTAATCACAAAACAATATGTAATTATATATGTGTTTTCCGATGGTCTTAGGCAACCCTGTGAAAGGGTCATTCAACCCCCAGGTTGAGAACCGCTGGTTTAGTGGATTCTCCAGGGATATGAGTTCTTCCAGTATATATTAAAACCATATCAGGTGTCATAAATGTAAAATACCTTTGGGGGCCAGGCAGAGATGAAAATGCAAGGAAACAGAAAAGTATAACCATAAGGAGTGGTGGGGCTTGTGGCAAACTGGAGAGTGTATGCCATATCTAAAGGCATTCAAAAGGCATAAAAAGTCTTTGTGAGTAGACAAAGTATATCTGAGGATTGAAATGAACTGCCAGTTTGGATCCTGAGATATAGGCTCTTCCTTAGGATGGTACAACTCTGACATAGGTTCATTTAATTTGGGTTAGTGATCCCTCAACTCAATTTCTGTTCTTCCGCCTCCCTTTCCTGCCTTCAAAATAAAAATGCTCCTAAATAACCAAGGCACACTAAGTCATCCTAAAAGACAAAAATAATTTTAAATTTGACTAAAATTAAAAAGAAATACATGTGTTATTCAAATGAACACACTTCAAAAACTATCTAATAATTTGAAACTGCTGATATGTTATGTGGAAATAAAAATAACATGTAAGAACAATAACAGCAGGAAAGAAAGTCACAAAAGAACACCAGAAAAACATAGATCAAAATGTCAACAGAGGTTGTGTCTATGTGGATTTTTTTCCTCTCTATTTTTGCTTGCCTATATTTTTATTTTTTTTTTAAAGATGAATGTTATAGTGCAAGAAGTCTACAAATGAAAGGAGAGCTTTATGCCACCCGATACTTGTCCAGGTAGGGAAGGTGTCACGAAATCAAATGATAAAATTCCAGTGGCTAAGCTAGCCCTCCCCATCCCTGCCCTGTTGGGGGCATCATGTCTGATGAATAACAAGAGAACCTAGAGTTCCCCACATGTGGTTATTAACATTAATAATAATTGGAACACTAATCTCTGCCCACTGTATTCTATTCTCCAGTTGCTTTCTGCTGCTTTTTAATAATGCGCTTTTGCTTTTTCCCATGTACTCTGCATTATACACATGCTGTACTGCTCTACCTTCCCTCGATTTATGCATGTCTCTAGCAGATGGTTGGGCCAGTCCACCTCTGGTGCTTGTTTAGCATAACAGAGAGTTCAACGACTGGGGCCACTCACAAGGTTCAGCTTGCATTTCTGTATCCTGGTGGGGTAAACACACAGGTTAAAGGCCAGCACTTGCCATTTCTGACCTACCTTCACAGCAATTAAGGGTGGGTTTTCCTATTTGTATTTCAAGAGTTGTTTTGCCTCTCTTTTTTTATTCTACCCCACCCACATCCTTTTCCTTGGTCCTCCCTAGATTTCTATGACTTCCCATGGTGGTAGTGGGAACAGGGAATTTTCCAGGAAAATAAATTCCATATTGATAATCCAGAATTGGGAGTCCCTGTCTAATCTCTGTTTCGGTGACTGAGTCTTAATGAAGATTGGCAGGTCATACCTTACTTACCCATTCCTTTCCCTGTCTAGAGAAAAGTGTGCCACATCAATCATCCAGTCTCCTCAGTATGGTAGGACTTTTGAGCACATGTGGATATGAGTCATTAAAGAATTTGGGCCCTGGCTGGTGTGGCTCAGTGGATTGAGTGCTGGCCTATGAACCAAAAGGTTGCCGGTTCAATTCCCAGTCAGGGCACATGCCTGGGTTGTGGGCCAGATATCCAGTTGAGGGTGTGCGAGAGGCAACCACACACTGATGTTTCTCTCTCTCTCTTTCTCTCCATTCCCCTCTCTCTAAAAATAAATAAATAAAGTCTTTTTAAAAAAGAATTTGGGATTGACCTCAAATAACACATTTTCAGTCTCTGGAAGCCTGTGGAGTAGTTCAAGTCACCTCCCAGGAGTTTGGCCTTCTGGCTGCCTCAATTCAGAGCTACACTTCTCCCCATGCTCTTAGCACATTGATTTTAAACTCCTGTGGGTCTAAGGAGTACTTATCGATACTTACTATGGCAAAAAAAAGTTACATTTTTTTTCATCTGATCTGGGTCCTAAGATCTAGGCTTTCATGGTAGGGACTTCTAAGGAGTTGAAAGTTGTTATTGTTCTAGGATGCTACAAGCTTTGCCTTAACGACTTAAGATGTACACAGCTTGAGATGAGAGAGCTGTAAAATGCCAGCCTGAAGTTTACTATAATATGTTATTTTCATGGGGATGGAAAAAATTGATTTCTAATTCATAAAATATATCCCCAGATGCCAGGCATTACGTACTTTTCCAGTTTCAGCTTAAAAGTGCTCTGTGAAATGTATTCACAGAAGGCAGAAAAGGGGGGGTTGCTTTCCTCTTACTCCAGGCGAAGAAGGAAAAAATGGAACTTTGTGGAGAGGAAGCCAAGAAAACATTTGGGGTGGTGTGATTGTTGGGGGAGGAGTCTGGATAAATGGTGGTCTCCATATATTTTCAGGACATCTCTTTTCTCTCCAGAGCTGGAGGAAAATCAATATCTTGTTTTCAGATGGGTAAATGGAGTCGTCTCTTTAAAGTGCCCCGGTCAGTTCACCACACGTCGGGCAGCTGCTGCTTTCTAGGCTGCCCTGCGATTCCCAGGCTAGGAGGATTGACAAGGCGATGATAAACTAACGTGCCCCCTCAGCTCTGGGTGTGCGCCATTGTTCCTGCAGCTGAGACCCTCTGCTGCTATTTGCTTTCTCCCACATACATTATTCAACAGCCCAGGAAAAGGCCAAGAACCTCTTTCATTCAGGAATTCTGTATTAAAATAATCAATTTCAAACTGAAGCCAGGAAGGCCAGCTTGCTACAGGGAGAGCCTATTAATAAGCCACCAGTCTTTTCCATTTGCATTGAACTCATGCCTGTATTGTGGTAATATGGGATTATTTTTTTTTTTTTTTTGGTTTCCTCCAAGAAACTAAACATCACATTGGTTCTCCCGCTCTTTCATAAAGAGCATGTAGAAGAGCTTCTTCGTTTGATCCCATCATTAATAGAACACTAGAGGCCATATTTGTGCCTTCTACTCTGTATTGGCTAATTCTGATTTTGAAAGTACTTTTAAAAAGCCATTAACTCTCCATGAAATGTACCAGGAAGGAAAGTTTTCAAGTGTTTTGTCTTCCATTCATTGGTCTTACATTTCTTGTCTTGCCTCTCCTGCCCTCTGCCTCTAACCCTCCCCCCAAGTGCACACACACACACACACACATGTCATGATATTCCAACACTAGTTTAAAAATTAGAAACCTCATATATATGTACATATATATGTATGTGTATATATATATATATATACACATACATATATATATCAGAATAACTTTTAAGTGTCTTCTAGCAGCACCATGAGATATTTTTCCAAATGGGTGAGCTTTTCCTATTCAGGTAATAAAGGGTTAATCAGAAACTTCCTTTTTGTGGCTGCCTTATTGCCAAAATTCTTTCTAAGTTTGTGTCAGTCCTTTTCTGTGCTTTTAAATACTCAGTAACCAAAAAGTAATTATTAATAATCACCATCATGTAATCAGTTCAACTAATGCTTATTGAATATCAACTGTGTATACAGGAAATCCTCAGGGCTTTAACTTGGGGCACTGCAATGAATTAGTTATGATTCCCCAAGTGTCTTGTGAAACATAGATTTTTAATAGGGTTGCCAGGTTTAGCGAATAAAAATACAGAACACTTAAATAAACTTGCATTTTCATAAATAAATAATTGTTTAGTTTAACTATGTTCCATGCAATATTTGGGACATATTATACTAAAAAATGTTATTGTGTATATGAAATTCAAATTTAAGCGGGAGTCCTATATTATATCTGGAAATCCTACTTTTTAAATCAATTCTTGACATGACCTTGAGGTTTTTGATGTTGGTATTTTCTACTTCCCTCTTCCCTCCAAAATTTAGAACAAAGAGAAGTTTATTCACTAAAGGCTTAGTTAGTAGGATTCAAGTTAATAAAAATTTAACTTTTTTACATAAGAAGGTTTTTCAACTAATTCATAAAGGGTTTTTTCCCCTCTTTTTTTGTTCCACAGATGGCATAGAATAGATATTTTTCTATTTTTAAATTTTTTGTTATAAAATAAATTATTTAAAGTATGAAATATTTTAAAGTAACTCTAAAATAACTCATAAAAATAAAATTCCTATCCCAGTAGTTGATTGATTTAATAAAAATAAAGAAAAGTTACTAAAAATAATTCAATGTGTATCCCATACAGTGCCAAGTACTGGTAAACATTAGAGAGACAAGGCGAAGGTGAATGTACCCATGAAAATGCCCAACGCATGGCTACTCAATGACTATACTACAGCTGACTGTGAGCATGTCATATCACAGGAAAGACACAGAGGAGCAGACAGGGGTCCATCTCAGAGGACAGAGGATTCACTCAACTTAGATTTTGGAAAGTAGGAAAAGTTAAAACTGCCAAAGCACATGACTGTTGTCTACAACAACAATTTTCAACCTTTTTCATCTCACGGCACACATAAACTAATTACTAAAATTCTGTGGCACACCAAAAAATACATTTTTGCCTATCTGACCAAAAGAAAAGTATGATTTTGATTCATTTACATCAGATGGCTATTGTGTTGGCTGTTGTCATTTTTTAATTTGACACTCTAAGGGAAAAGAGGTCAGTGCCCTTGACTATATAATCAGGTACTGCATGTTTTAAAAGTTCTTGTGGCACATCAGTGTGCCTGCCACAGAACATCATTGAAAATCACTGGTCTACAAGAATAAGTCCTGGTTAATCTTTTATTAAGGGCAATCTAGGTGCTGAGGGAGCTAAGGTACAGTGACTGCCCTCCAGGAGCACAAAGTGGTTACTAAAGGCAAGCATAGCACATTCAAGACATGATAGTTAAGTATCGAGAGAGAGAGAGTGTAATAGCAACTACCCTTTATTAAAGTCTTACTATGTGCCAGGTTCTGTGCTAAATGTTTTACATTACTTGTTTCCTTTATCCTCACAATATCCCTTTGAAGTACCCATGTTCTTCTTTAGGGACTCAAAGGAAGGAGAGAACTCCTCTGAAAACTTGGTCTCTCAATGTACCAAGTATATGCTTCCCTTTCCTGTGCCATTTATCTAATTTGTCTAGTCCAATGCTGATAATATATTCATTTAACTAGGTTTCTGTGGCTTTATAATGTGTTTGGATACCTGGTACTAAAACATGATATTTTAATTTATTGAGGAAAAAGGTGATTTAATGAATGATAATACATCTGATATCTTTCTAGAGGAAATAACATTACATAGACACAATCTTTCATCATATATTAAAATAAATTGCACATGAAGACTTACATATTAAAAAATAATCAATATTGCAGGGAATTCCTGGAGACTAAATGTACAAGACAGGGCACAAGTCTGGATACTCAGAAACTATAAAAGAAAAGATGAGCCTAGTACATATTATGTGAATTTAAAATTTTTCTATGGCAAAAGAAAACTGTAAACAAAATCCACAGACAAATTTAGAAAATTATTTGTAATACAAGAGAGAGAGAAGGTATATCTATGGTATACAAAAAGTTCTTGTAAATTCACTAGAAGGTGACAAACACCTGAAAATAAAAATCAGCAAAGCATGTGAACAGACACATTCACAGAATAATAATTTAAAAGGCTAAGCAAACTTATGACAACATGCTCAAATTCACTAGTGGTAAGAAGGCCCAAACTAAAGTGATAATGTGATATCAGCTCACACCCATTACAGGCAAATTTTTAAATATGTAATATTGCCTCTTCCTGAATGAATGTTGAATGATCCTGCAATATGCTTTACTTCAGTGACCCTGTTCCTGAGAATATGTCCCATGGAAATAAAAATAAAAGCACAATGCATAAACTTCTATGTACAAGCATGTTGCAGCATTGGTTGTAGTCTCTCTCTCTCTCTCTCTCTCTCTCCCCCTCTCTCTCCCTCTCCCTCTCTCTCAGAGAGAGAGAAAACAAGCAGAATGTGTAAATAGGAAGAATGCTACAATAAATTGATAATACATTAGTGTAATGAAACATTATGAAGACATCAAAAAGAATAAAATAGAGCTTTACCAGGTAATTTAAAATTTTTTCCACGAGGGAATGTTTAATATGAAAATAAGATGCAGAACAGGTGTTAAATGTCTAATTTTTATAAAATGAATATTTTAAAGTGTGTGCAATTTTTATATAATTATTTTTGCCATGAGGAAAAACATGGAAGGAGACATACTGAATTGTTAGTATAGCTTAGAAAGGTAAAATGGATGATGTGGGTGGAAGACTGAACTGTATAAAGGGGGAAAATACGAAGATTGCACTGAGGAAAAATCCTACACATGTGTATATTTTTCTTCTTAAAGAAAAGTTCAGGATTTTTTCCCCTGCAACTTCTTTTCTGCATAGCTCCAAAGAAGGTAATCATTGTAGGTCTTTTGCTGGTGACTGCAGCTGCCAGCATGCATGCAAGGCAGATTCCCTTGCTGAGGAAGAAAATTTCAGTTGCTCCAAAGTGGAACCTACACTAGAGCATAGAGACTATGGCTTTGCCTAAGACCATGAAAATTCACAGGGTACATCTAAATTAAAAAATACTTTAAAAACCTTAACTCCTAGTTATCAAGAGTTGCTAGCAAAAATGGGAAACTCCCTCACTATCACGCGTTGCAATATCATCCACCTCTGGGTCATGTCATGAATTGACATGGAATTGATTTCAAGGTCGTTCCTCTCTGCCTCCATGCCAAAATGGCTCTGACCCCCAGGATTGTTTTCTCAAATTTTCTCTGGCTGACGACATTCCATTTCAATGATTGGCTTTTGGAAACTGTGTGGACTATGCACGGTATGGCATAAGTAGGTTTACAGTTGTGAGTACATGAAATGCAGAATTTATACTTTTATTATTTATTATTATATTATTTTCCATATAAAAACTGTAATCCTACTTTTGCCTCACCCTGTACTTTTAAATAGAACTAAAGTAAGAAAACGTATCCCGGCAGAGTTCTAAGATGTCTGTGCTGCATTTCTAATAAGGTGCTTGCAGTGGTTAATGGAAAACTTCCCACTCACAGTTCCTGCAGCCAAGGAGGAGGTCCATCCCACCAAAAAAAAAAAAAAAAAATCAACCCAATACGAAGGTGCAGGGTACAGCCTACTTCATCTCTCTGAGAGCAAATGACAAGAGCCTAAGCTGAGCCTGTGACAGTGGGTGTGGAAAAGACACTCTGCTTGTCAATGCCATGTGAGTATTTTGAAGAACTTAGAATACCATTTATGGAAACAGTCTGGAAGAAGAGTAGGTTTGGGTAGGTGAGAGATTGACTGTCCATAAGTGGTAAAAGATTGAGAGAGGTGAAAACAGAAGACTTAATTACCAAGAAAGTCAAGAGAGAGAAAAGAGGAGGGGAAGGGACTGGAAATATCACTTCATTTTAGGAATGGGAAGAGGAAGGAGAGAGCTGGAAAAATATAAATGTGTTGGGAGAGGTGGGAGAGGGAAGTTAGAAGTAGGAAGGGGTAATGTGTGTTACCGAAGTCATGGTTTCATGAAAGAGCTTGATCAGCAGTGGCAAATGCTGCCCAGAGGGTAGAGATGTTAAGGACTGGTAGGAAGCACTTGGAGTGGGCAATTAGTAGTGACTTTTAGGAGAGTATGTCACCCGAGGAATTGATTTGAAAGTGATTGTGAAGGTTTAAGGGGCAGTTGGTAAAGAGGCAGAGACAACATGAATGGACCTAGAGGATATTATGTTAAGTGAAACAAGTCAGACAGAGGAAGGTAAATACCATATGGTTTCACTTATATGTGCAATCTAAAGAACAAAATAAATGAACAAACAAAAGAGAAACAGACTCATAGATACAGTGAACAATCTGATGGTTGCCAGAGATGGGACTTTGGGGGACAGCATGAAAAAGATAAAGGGATTGAGAAGTACATATTGGCAGTTACAGAATAGTCATGGGATGTAAAGTACAGCACAGGAAATATAGTCAATAATATTGTAATAACTATGTTTAGGGCCAGGTGGGTACTGGAACTATCAGTGAGATCACTTTATAAATTATGTAATTGTCTAACCACTATGCTGTACACCTGAAACTAATTTAAATAATATTGGATGTCATCTGTAATTTAAAAATAAAATTTAAAAAAGAGGCAAAGGAAATCAATGTGGACTTCATTTAAAAGATTTTCATGGTGAAAGGTGCGGGTGGCAGAATGAGAGCAGGGTTCAGTCAGAATGATTTGGGGCTAGTAGGAATGTGATCACCTGTAAGGACAGAGAGAAAGGAGCCCGTGAAAAGGGAAGGGAGAGCATTATAAAGGTGATAATTGATAGAACCGTACCCCCTTGGCAATAAGAGAAATAAAATAAGTCTAGGATAGGATAGAAGGAATACAAGTTTCTTTAAAATTTGAAGGACGAGAGGAAAAGGGTGATGAGTGGGTAGCATTTAAATAGCCAGCCCGCCAACAATATGGTTGAACTTTCAGTCAACACTGTTTGTTAACTGTGAGTAATTTCATAACGTACAAACTTCCACACTCTCTTCAGTCCACAAGTTGCTTATACTAGGTAAATAACAGAAGCACGGTGTGGTTACTAACCAATCACTTCACTTTTTTTCTAAGTCTGGTGGTGATTGGTCACTGTGCAAAACTGTAGTTGTATTGCCTCTTTGTCCCTCAGTGATAAACTCATGTAACATTTTACAAAAATGGGTAATGAAAAGAGTGAGTTGGCCAACAAAGATGAAAGTTCAGCAAAGAAAAAGGGACATTGCTGGAAAAGAAATTAGACTAGAACATAAATAAAGTTACAGGGAAAAATAGTCAACCCTTGGAATCTTACCACTGCTGCCCATGAACAGATCCTAGAAATGCAGCTGGAAGAATTTAGTGATGGTGAAATTATCTACATATATGTGGTTATGAAAAGTTATTGTGACAGAAGGGATGATGATGTCCCAGAGACAGTGATGCCAGCAAAAACATATACATTGAAGGAACTCTTGGAGATATTTCACAGCATTGAAAATGCAAATGATAAAATCTTGGGTGTTGATCCAAAACTTTAAAAGGTATGTGACAATTTGTCAAAGCATAGGAAATATGCTCACTTGTACCTTAAATTTCACAGAAAGAAGGCAAGCACTGTTAAAAATAACAATGATATTCCATTCATTTGTTTTTGTGTATGTGTGGTACTTTTTATCTTATTAGTTTTAAAATCAGTACTTTTTAATGGAAAAAAATTGGACCAAAAATCTGCCACAGAATTTTGAGACCCATACAAAGTTTAATGAGAAAAAAGCTAACATTGATAAGATTTTTATGAAGTAATACGATACTTTAATTCTCAATGTTTCTAATGTTTAAATGATAGTATACTAAATAAATAGTACTTTTATTATTTTTCATCCCCCTGTATATTTATAATGGAATGGACAGTAAGAGAACTTTTGGTGTTTTGACAAAAATTTTAAAGGTCACGGAACAATCATAATTTTCCCATTGATTATTAAGATTGCTTTGCATGGTTTCAGCATTTATAGTCTTTTTTGTGGTTGTGTACTGCCTTTCTTCTATTACAATTTTCTTCATATAGTCTATCTCATACGCACATTTCTTAATAAGATTTCTTCTAGCTGTTTTCAATTTATTGTTGCTGCTGGGAATGGTGTTCATTGATACTATTTCCTAACAGGATACTGCTGATAGGTTAGGAAGCTCTTGCTTTTTGTATATTTACTTAGTGTCTTAATGCTTTGTTAAGCTCTTACTATTTCTGATAGGTTACTGGTTGATTTTATGCCAGTCCTCTGGGAATTATGGTTCTGAGTTTCACATGTAACAGGTGTATAAAAAATAAAAACAAAAACAAAAACAAAAACAAAAAAACGCCCTGGCTAACTCAGAGGGAAGGTTGCTTGCCTCCTTCTGCTTTGAATGGTTCCTTGTTTCTGACATCAGAGCTCAGTGGGCTTGTTTCCAGGGCAGTCTAGATGGCATGGTTGATCATGCTTAGTTCAAATCTCCAGTAACCACATACTGGCTGTGTGATCTAAACCCATGCGAACTAAACTTTACTGAGCCTGTTTTCTCACTGGGAAGTGAAAATAATTTTATCTACTGCATAGATTATTAGAAGGATTAAGTGAGATACTGCATGTAAAACACCTCCCTGGGAGTTGGCCCAAAGAACAATCTCAATAACTATTACGTATTACTATTCTGAATCTTTTTATTTAGATATAATTGACATATAACATGTTAGTTTCAGAAGTACAGCATGATGAGTCAATATATGTATATATTACAAAATGATCACCACAGTAAGTCTAGTTAATATCCATCATCACACATAGTTACAAACTTTTTCTTGTGATAACTTTTAAGATTTACTCTCTTAGAAACTTTCAAATATACAGTACAGTATTATTAACTACAATCACCACAATGTATATTAGATCCCAAGAACTTACTCATAATTGAAAGTTTGTACCCTTTGACCACCTTCACCCATTTCCCCTCCCCTCCCCCACTCCTGGCTATCACTGCTCTTTCTGTGAGTTTGTTTTTCTTAGACTCCATATATAAATGAAATCAAATGTTGTCTTTATCTATATGATTTATCTCACTTAGCATCATGGCTTCCATTATGGCTGAATAACATTCCATTGTTTGTGTATGTTAAAAGATAAAGAAAATCAGATATATAGCACATTTTCTTTATCTTTCGTTATTTTAAAAATTATTTTACTTCTTTTCTGCCCCAGCTGAAATGCTTCAGAACCCACCTGGGCTTTGCTTAAGGACAGTTTGTCAGGACTAGGAAAGATGGTTGTGACATGTTGCTGGTTGTAAGTCTCCTGCATCTCTTTATCTCTTTGTATTTTCTCATTTATTTAAATAAGGAAAGTGGCTTCCATTTTAACCCAGAAGTTGATAAGATGAAATTTTAAGCTGAAAAGAAGGGTGTGTCACTTTTTTCTTTAAAAAAACAAACAAACATTTGTATCTTCATTGCTTAGAGCATCCTGAGTGAACTCTGAACACAGCAATTCAAGAATCTATCATCTGATGACAAACAACTTTGCAGTCACATTTCGAACTGCTGTCAACACTGAACGTTCTCTGAGTTCCCCAATACACTTTCTCACCATTGCTAATATAATCAATAGTTTTACCTCTAAACACAGCCAATAACTCCCCACTCCCCAAGTTCATCTTGTGCTTTTCTGCCTCCTTGTGTACTCACATTGTTCCTCTAGCCTCAAATTCTCTCCTCATCCCACCTCCATCTTTTAAAACCCTGCTCATCATCACATGTCATGCCTTCATGAAACCCTTCTAGACTCTTCTTTTTCTCACCCTCTCACTTGGAAATCAGGATGAATTATTTCTTCTTTCATGTTCTGAACATACTTGTTTGTACTGTTTCCTTACATTGAGTTCACTTTCTTCTTAGAAGTAGAGAAGATACCTGTAAACCAAAAGTTTCTCAAGCACAAGAGCCATGTCTTAAGTAACTGGATAAACCCTAGAGGGTATCCACATAATTTTATTTGCCTATTTGCATTTCACCTACTTCCCCATTAGACTCACGCATTCAAAGAGGATGAGAACTGTATCTGGTTCACCACTGTACCCAGGTGCCTGACACAGGGCCTGGCACATAGTTGATTCTCAATAAAAGCTTATGGAACCAAATAATAACCCTCTCATTTTACTGACCTTTTAAAACCAGTGATTTGGGTCTCCTATCTATTTCATCAGCCACTTCTATCACTTGCAATTGTCTGCTTCACCTTTTAGATCTTGAACTCTAAAATGCCTTCCAGTTACCAAAAGTTTCCATCTTCTGGTGGACTTGTTCAACCCCATTGCTGTGACTGATGGCCCCCTGACCTCTCTCTATTGTTACAGTCAGTCCCCCTCTGACTTCCCTCACCTCCCTTCCCAGTTCCACATTCTGTTCTGTTTTTTCCAGAGCCCTCGCTAGGATGGGGTCACTGGGGCACAGAAACTTAGAGGGCACCACATTTTTCTCCCACCACCTCTCTGGTCTGTTGGAAGCCTCACCCTGGCCCCAGGCCAGCCCCCTTGGCAGTCGCAGAGATGGATGGAGCTAGAGGCCTGAGGTCAAGGGCTGGGAGCTTACCAGCCAGGAGACCTTTTGTGTGCAGGGTTGCCCCTCCCCCTGCCAAGAGCAGCTTCCATTGAAGACAAGGCCAGTTTCATGCTGCTTGCCCCGGGCGCCAAAAATGCTAGCTAGGGCTCTGGTGCTCTGGTTCTGTCCTCCCTTCCCTCACCCTTTGACACTGTGCCAATCTCCATGCTGTTTTCCCTGCTCAGAGCTATAGCAAGCCCTGTTGCTGGGTTTCCTGGGACCACCACTAGTTCCAGCTGCTTGCCCTTGGTGGATGCTTGATGACTGCTCAGCCATCTTTTTAACTGCCAAATGTTGAGTCACGGGGAATATTAGTATTTCAGTATTGAGGAATATTTGTGTGGCAGGATGCAGCAGACAGATGGGGGTGGGAGGGAGTGGTGAGAAGGGGGAAAGAGAGAGAAGAGAGTAGGAACCTGAGGCTGAGCTTTATAGGACTGACAGAAGAGGCAACAAGTCACTTCACCTCTCTAGGCCTCTGTTAGTTCATCTGTAAAATGGGTATGATAATAGTATATATCTTGCCCTGGCTGCTGTAGATCAGTGGGTTGAGTGTCGGCCTGCGAACCAAGTATCGCTGGTTCGATTCCTAGGCAGGGCACATGACTAGGCTGCACATCAGGTCCCCAGTTAGGGGCACGAGTAAGAGGCAACCACACAGTGATGTTTCTCTCCCTCTCTTTCTCCTTTTCCCTCTCTCTAAAAATAAATAAATAAACAAATTATTTTTAAAAATTCTAAAAAAAAATGTATATATCTTAGTGTTATTCTAACGAATAAAATGCACAGCAGAGTGCCTGGTACATGCAAGAAGTACTCAATAGATGTCAGTTCCCCAAGTGTTAAATTATCCTCCTGCATTTGCTCTTTGCAAGACTGTTGTGAGGATTACATAGGAGAACTAGTGAATATGCCTGTTAAGGAGTATTAATAAATGTTAAGACCCACTCCAGAGGCCAGGTAGCAACTCTTCTCCTCTTAGCATCCCCCACAGCACCCCTCCCATCAGTGATCTGAAAAGCTGAAGGGCTCTGAATAGTTTCCTGTTCAGGATCTAGAAACTCAAAACTTTCCGAGCTGGTGCCAAGAATGTTCACTGTAATCAACTTTGTCTATCATTATGAGGCCAGACTTGGGTTTCAAATTCTGCCACTGAGTATTGGTCCCCTCCTTTAGTGCAGTGGGAGATTCAAGTACAGTTGAAATCAAAGGCAGTTCTTTCTCCCTATCAGCTGGCGTTAAAAACCCAGGGACATTCTTACCCATGTCTTTGAAAGTACAACCAAGTCTATGGTCAGAATTGCAAATAGAGAGGCTGCTGTAAAGTTCTTTACATAACTTTTACCCAAATGTGTTTCTTTTCCAAAGCCTGTCATTCTATATGCATGCTCATTATACATTGTTGCCAGCTGATTTACCCTTTAGAAAAGTCATAGCCACAGGGAATGCACGCCCTGGAAGTGACTCAAGCACTGTAATAGCACATATCCTGTGAGCCTCCAAGGAACGTTAGCCAGTGGACTCACCACTCCACATGAACTAAGCTGAGCAGCCTCTATTTGTTGCATATGGATACACCTACCGTGTCAACATTTTCTTTATTTTTTTAAAATAAAAGAGTGATGTTTTAAGTTAGCTCATAGCATTTTCAGAGAAAAGAATTTTAATTTTGATGAGGTTCAATTCTTCATTTTTTCTCTCTCCCTTTCATGATTTGTGCTTCTGGTATCAAATGCAAATACCCCTCGTCCCAAATATTTTCCCCTATATTTTCCCCTGAAAGTCATATATTTTACTTTTAAGTCTGTGACGCATTTTGAGTTCACTTTTCTATAAGATGTGAGACTTAGGTCAAGGTTCATTCTTTTGCCTATGGATGTCCAATTGCTCCAGTATCACCTGTTGAAAAGACTATATGTTACCTCTGGTGAATTGCTTTTGCACCTTTGTGAAACACCAGTTGGACACATTGGTACGATTCTATTCCTGGCTTCTCTATTCTGTTCCATTGATCTGTGTGTCTGTCCTTTAGCCAATACCACAGTCTTGATTACTATAGGTATAGGATAACACTTAGTATTAGGTGGAGTGATTTCTTCCATTTTTTCTTCTTTTCATTCAAAAGTGTTTTAGCTACTCTATGACCTATAACTTTCCATATAAATTTTAGAATATATCCATATCTACCAAAATCCTTGCTGGCATTAAACCTGTATAAAACAGGGGAGAATTGACATCTTTACTGAGTCTTCCAATCCATGAACACAATACGTCACTCCATTTATTTAGATGTTCTTTCATTTCTTTCATTAACAGTTTGTAGTCCTAAGCATACAAGTCCTATATATCTTTTGTTAGATTTGTACCTATTTCATATTTCTTAAAGTTACTGTAAATTATATTGTTTTTCATTTTAGTTTCCAGATGTTCATTGTTAAGCATAATGAATGCAATTGATATTTATGTATCTATCTTGTATCCTATGGCCTTGATAAATTAATTTATAAGTTCTAGGAGTTTTTGTGTCAATGCCTTGGAATTTTCTACATATGCAGTCACATCATCTGCAAATAGGGACAGCTTTATTTTTCTTTTCCAATCTATATGCCTTTTGTTTCTTGTTCTTGCCTATTACAGGGCAAGAATTTCTAGTACTATGTTGAATAAGAGTAGTGAAAGCTGTCATCGTTGCTTTGTTTTGGATTTTAAGAGAAAAGCATTCAGCCTTTCACCATTATGAATGTTGTTGGATGTAGGTTTTTGTAGAAGCTCTTTATCAAGTTGAAGTGGTTCCCCTTTATTCTTAATTTGCTGAGAGTTTTTTAAAAATCATGAGTTTTTTTATACCTCTGCTCCTTTCCATTTTGCAAACTGAATTAGCCAGTCTCACAACTAATTGTTATTCTAACACTCAGCCCAAGGTACATTATAACGATGCTAATACATAAGGAGTGATGACTTATTTTATTTTATTCTTTTTAAAGACTGACAGAGAAACTGTATGTACATTGGGGTGCGGCTGGAACCTGGTCTATGGGAAATAGGGAAAAAATGGTCACTAGTGAATGTTTAGCCCTTCTTCCTAAGGCTTTATTGTGCCTCAGATGGGGTGACCTTAGGCATAAATTGTATGAGGGAAAGCTTAGAAGTCTGTATGTTTGGTTTAATTCTGATTTATTTTAGTAGTGTCTTTCTAAGTGGTTGAGCAAATTTTTACCCTCTTGCCTCTTACTCTCTTGTTGCTGCTTCTCTATGATTGTGTTTATATTCTCACATTAATTGGATGTGATTTAGTTTTTAAAATATTAATTCAGGTGATATGAATTTTCTTAGTCACACAATGTCAAGTAATTGTTTTGACTAAAATTTTACTTCTTAAATTTATGGAATAACATAGAGTTTAATGAATAACTAACTTAAGATAGGTCTGCACCATCTAAAGAGTTGTTGTAGCACTGAGATAGGGACTGAACACTACACAAATATGTAGAATTATTAGTATAATAATGGAGATAATACTAGTGCTTCTCTAGGAGCCAAGGCTGCTGTCCATCATATAGAACACTTATTTTCAACCCTGAGACCACAGAACTCGTGGATAGACTTCTGGGTTCTCTGAAATTGTATGTAAATAATAGGGGAAGGTGAGTTTGGGGGAGGGAGATTTTTATCTCCTCCCAAAAATATTTGTAACTGACTACCTGGATGAATGAATAAGTGAAATGGGAATGTCTGACTCTGTGATGTAGGAAATAGCACACAGCCCTGACTTCTGCATACTGAGGTGGCTTTGTCAGATGTAGCCAAATTAGAGTATATTTCATTTTTTATTCCTATACTTGGATAGCCTATATGCTCCTTCTCCTCACCTGCCCTGAGCTTAGGAAGAAGCATGTTCACAAGAGGGAGAAAGGGTGTGTATCTTATCTATATAAGAGGCTTCACACATTTCATAGATAGAACAGTCTTCTTTATGTTTCAGTTTTTACCAGATATGTACACTAGCTGATTAGGCACTGGGATAGCTAGCTTGCTGAATTGATTAAGATGATTTTGCACTCGAAGCATTACCATAGAACAACTGAGGACATAGACTGTGAAATCTCTGAAATTAGTGTAAAAACCCACAAACAATTAGGTGACCTTTTATACTGCAAAATTGGTCTGGACCAAGCAACACATTGCAAGGGGGTTACAAAAAAAAATTCAATGAATGACTCAAAACCCAGGTGATGAAAGAAGAAACCACAGGCAGAACTGAGAGAGACGCAATTTCTTTAACCTAAAATGGCTAAGAATCGCATATTTCCAAAGATAGGTGGTATTAGAGAGGATACTAGGGCTGGCCAATTGGCATTTGTGAGGCTTGAGTGAGACTAGCACAACTGCTATGCCTCAAGGGCCTATGTTGGGATTGGGTCCTAGGACTCAAGTCCGTCTCACACAGTCTTTCTCAAATGGTCTGTCTGGAATGACTTGAAACACATGGAATGCAGGAGAACAGGGTCATGGTCCCAGAGGAAAACTGAGGTAAGTATGTTTGCAGTATCAACCATTGAGTCTGAGTGACCGTAAGTTTGCCAAATAAAATAAAGGATGCCAACGCTGCATGGTAAATACATAAACTAAATAGAATGTCATGTATCTGAAATTCAGATTTAAGTGTGCATCCTGTATTTTTTGGTTGCTAAATCCAACAACCCTAGATGAATGAAAGGCTATTTTGAAGAGATAAGATCTGAGGTAAAAGAGCAGACTAGTGCTTCTCTGACTTTAATTTGCATACAAATCACTTGAGAAATCAGCAGCTCTGGGATGGGCCCCAAGCAATTGTTTCTTTTCAAAAATTTTTAACTTTTTCCATTACAGTGTACATACAATATTATATTAGTTTCAGGTGTACAACATAGTAATCATACATCTATATAACTTACAAAATGATCCCCCCGTAAGTCCAGTACCCATCTGGTACCATACACAGTTACTATAATATTATTGACTATGCTGTATTTATATCCTCATGACTGTTTTTGTAACTGGAAATTTGTACATCTTAACCCCTTAGCCTTTTTGTTTCCAGGTGATGCTAATTCTGCTGGCCACAGACCATACTTTATTTATCTATTTTTCACTCTCTTCCCAAACCCTCCTCCAACTCCCCTGCAGGACTCAGAATAACATCCAGACCACCTGGCCTGGTGTTTATAGCACTCAGCATTGCCCCCATCTATCTTTCACAAGTTATTTCTCAGCACTCTCAGTTCTAGACAAATGAAATTGTACTATTCTTGGATTATACCTCACCCTTGCACAGACCCTACTTTAAATAGCAAGGAGTTAGGTTACCTGGGTTAATGTTTAAAGCACATTTCTGAGTTCAAAGGAAAAACTTCATCATTATCAGCTAACTCTTCTGCCATTACCCCAAGCCCCAAGTAAAAGAATGCCTTCAACTGTGTTACAGACAGGTGTCTAGAGGTGAAGCATTTGGGGTCCAAGCTGGCCATATCAGACAAGCAGAAACTCTAACAAAATGGAGCAATAACAAGGCTGATTGCTCTATGCCAGTAGTTCCCAAGTTATCTACACATTATTATCACCATTATTATCAGAGAAGGAAAACTCTGATTCCAAAAAACTTCCACTGCCTTGCGGCATACCTCTTCAGGGGAAAGGCTAAGGGAGTAAACCCCGACAGAAAATCCGGAGCCGGAGTCCCTAAGGCAGTTTGACGTTGTAGTCAACACCGGCAACTCCTGCGGCGCACCTGAAGCCAAGCTGTATTGACTCCGTCTTTCCCTTGGATCCTTCAGCTGCGAAGAGAGGGGGGGTCTGCTGCATGGGCAACAGCAGACCCTCCATATCACCCTGCCCAGGCTTTGTAGCTTCACTGGAGAGGACACTCCAGCGTCATCGCAAGATGTCGACTCAACACAGGAGGAGACAGATACCGGTTATAAGCTCATCCGATTGGCGAAGGAAATGAGCGCCAGGGGTCTCCTCTGACGGTGGGAGAGGTCATCGCACCTCACTGGACAGCTGCCGCCTGCCTCAAGCTGGGCAGCCCCCAGTCAATTAGGTGCCGTCTCGCCATGGCTCGCCTGCCCCACTGGGTGCGTGGGGATCAGAGAGGTGTCTCTCGAAAAGTAGGCCACAAAACACTCGCATCAGGCAATTCCAAGCAAAAAACAAGAAAGAAGCCTCCAGCTCTTCACCTCGCTAGCTGGAACATCAGGACCATGTGTCCCGGACTTACTGCAGACCTTCCGTGGATCAATGATGCCAGGAAAACCGCCGTCATCGACAGGGAACTGGCACGACTAAACATCGACATTGCGGCTCTACAGGAGACCCGGTTGGCTAACAACGGAACTATCAGAGAAACCAACTACACCTCCTACTGGCAAGGGAAGTCTCCGGACCAACCAAGACGGCACGGTGTTGGGTTCGCTGTGAAGAACATGCTTGTTAACTCCATAGAGCCACCCACAGGAGGCACAGAGAGATTACTTACCCTCTGATTGTCAACAACTTTCGGCCCAGTCAGCATTCTTAGCGCGTACGCCCCAACCCTCTGCGCCACCACCGAAGAGAAAGAACAGTTCTACCATGCACTGGACGAAGCGTTATCCAAGATCCCCAGAAGTAACGCTCTTTATCTCCTTGGAGACTTCAACGCAAGAGTAGGAGCCGACCACATGGCCTGGCCCACCTGCCTCGGAAACTTTGGGAGAGGAAAGATCAATGAGAATGGTCAGCGACTGCTTGAGCTTTTATGTCACCACGGCCTGTGCATGACAAACACATTCTTCAAGAGCAAAGAGATCCACCAGGTGTCATGGAGGCACCCCCGCTCCCGCCACTGGCACCAGCTTGACCTCGTCATCACCAGAAGAACGGATATTGGCAGCACCCTCCTCACCCGCAGCTACCACAGTGCAGACTGCGACACGGACCATGCCCTCCTGGTAAGCAAGGTGCGCATAACGTCGAAGAGGTTGCACCACTCCAAGATGAAGGGTCGCCCATGCATCAACACCAGTTGTGCCAGCAACCCAGTTAAGACCCAGCAATTCATCAACAGGATGGAAGATGCACTCGGTGAGGGAATGGTGGCAGATGACATTATCGAATCCAATTGGTCACGTCTCCGCGACGCCATATACAACTCCGCCATTATTGCTTACGGGAAGAAAGAGCGGAAGAACGCTGACTGGTACGAGGCTCACTGGGAAGAAATGGAACCCGTGATCGAGGCTAAGAGGAAGGCCCTACTGGCTTACAAGGTCACGCCCACTCCCAGTACACTTCAAGCTCTACGGGCTGCCAGGAACAAAGTCCAGAAGACTGCCCGCCACTGTGCCAACACCTATTGGCTAAACCTGTGCAGAAGCATCCAGGAAGCCGCCGATATAGGCAACACACGAGGAATGTATGAGGGTATCAAGAAGGCAACAGGCCCAATCCCCTCCATGATCGCCCCCCTTAAGTCCAAGACAGGTGAGGTCATCACTGACCAGGAACAGCAAATGCGGCGGTGGACCGAGCACTACCTCGAGCTGTACGCGACGAGGAACACCGTAACAGACACTGCTCTTAAAGCCATCCCAGACCTACCAGTCATGGAGGAGCTAGACACCCCACCTACTGCGGCAGAGCTCGGCAAAGCCATCGACCGCCTTGCTTGCGGGAAAGCACCAGGAAGCGACGGAATCCCTCCAGAAATCCTAAAGAGCGGGAAACCAGTCCTGCTACAGCCGCTCCACCATCTACTCTGTCTCTGCTGGAAGGAGGGTTACATCCCCCAGGATATGAGAGACGCCAACATTATCACCATGTACAAGAACAAAGGAGACCGCAGCGACTGCAACAACTACCGGGGCATCTCTCTCCTCAGCGTCGTCGGCAAAGTATTCGCCCGGGTCGCTCTTGCCCGCCTGCAGACCCTTGCTTCCCGCGTCTACCCAGAGTCCCAGTGTGGCTTCAGAGCTGGCCGATCAACAGTGGACATGATCTTCTCCCTACGCCAGCTGCAGGAGAAGTGTCACGAGCAGCGTAAACCACTCTACCTCGCCTTTATCGACCTCACGAAGGCATTTGATCTGGTCAGTCGAAGCGGACTCTTCAGCTTGCTACGGAAGATTGGCTGTCCACCACATCTGCTTGCTGTGGTCATGTCCTTTCACGACAACATGCACAGCACGGTGTCCTACAACGGTGCAACCTCTGAGGCCTTCCCAGTCAGCAGCGGAGTAAAGCAGGGCTGCGTCCTTGCGCCTACACTGTTCGGAATCTTCTTCTCCATGCTCCTCCAATACTCCTTTAAGGACTGCAGCAAGGGTGTCTTCATTCACACCAGATCCGATGGCAAGCTCTACAACCTGGCCCGTCTATGAGCCAAGACCAAAGTCAAAGAGGTGCTCATCCGTGAGATGCTCTTCGCCGACGACGCAGCCTTGACATCACACTCCGAAGAGGGACTCCAGCAGTCACTTGCCTTTCCCACGCATGCAAGGAGTTCGGACTAGCCATCAGCCTGACGAAGACGAACGTTATGGCTCAAGGCACGGGGACTCCCCCATGCATCACCATCGACAGATACACCCTGGAGGTTGTCAACGATTTCACTTACCTCGGGTCCACCATCTCGAGCTCTCTGTCAGTCGACTTGGAGGTCAATCGGAGAATCGCCAGGGCAGCCACAGTTATGGCCAAACTGAACCGGCGAGCGTGGAACAATTCCAGCCTCACTGAGAAAACCAGACTGCGCATCTACCAAGCCTGCGTACTCAGCACTCTCCTCTATGGCAGCGAGACGTGGACCACCTACACAAGGCACGAAAGGAAACTCAACAGCTTCCACATGAGGTGCCTGCGACGCGTCCTGCATGTCGCCTGGCAGGATAAGGTCCCCAACACCGAGGTGCTGAAGCGAGCCAACATGAGCAGTTTGCATGCAGTTCTTAGTGAGAGACGCCTTAGGTGGCTTGGCCATGTCAAAAGAATGGATGCAGGCCGTATTCCCAAAGACCTTCTCTATGGCGAGCTAGCAGAAGGCCAGAGGATGACAGGGCACTCAAAACTGCGGTTCAAAGACATCTGCAAAAAGGACATGACACAATGCTCCATCAATCTCAACACATGGGAAGTTCAAGCAGACGACCGCCTAGCCTGGAGGCTCGCGGTCAGGCAAGGTACGTCACGCGCAGAGGCTGCGCGCAACGAGGAGGCGGTCCAGAAAAGATCGAGGCGGAAGCAGCGTCAACAGCAGCAACAACAGCCATCTGCCTTCACCTGTAACAAGTGCGGCAGGGATTGTCACTCCCGAGTCGGACTGCACAGCCATTCTCGGCGGTGCAGATAGACTCTCAAGAAGCTACGCCATCGTCTCTCGAGACGGACGGCTGCCGCCGCCGCCGACGATTATCACCAGGAGGTCTTTTAATTTTTTAAATTTTTAAATCATTTATTTTTCAATTACATTCGATGTACAGTATATTAATTTTAGGTGTACACCCCAGTGATTAGACGTTATATAACATTAAGTGATCATCCCAATAAATTTAGTACCCATCTGACACCATGCATAGTTAGTACAATATTATTGACTATGTTCCCTATGCTGTACTTTACATCCCCATGACTGTTCTGTAACTACCAATCTGTACTTCTTAACCCTTTCACCTTTTTCACCCATCACCCCAACCTTGCTCCCATATAGCAACTGTCAAAATGTTCTCTGTATCTATGAACCTGTTTCTATTCTGCTTATTCATTTATTTTGTTTTTAGATTCAATTGTTAATAGGTATGTATTTATTGGCATTTTATTGTTCATATATTTAATCTTTTTTCTTCTTCTTCTTTTTAAAGAAGACCCTTTAACATTTCATGTAATACTGGTTTGGTAGTGATGAACTCCTTTAGCTTTTTCTTGTCTGGGAAACTTTATCTGTCCTTCGACTCTAAATGATAGGTTTGCTAGGTACAGTAATCTTGGATATAGGTTCTTGTTTTTATTCCTTTTCTGTATTTCTTGCCAATCCCTTCTGTAACAAGGTGAAGAAAAATTCCCCAAAGCCATGGTTTGGGGAATGGGGAGTGGGACTCAGTGAAACATAGCCATTTTTCCTGAGAGATGCCTTTGCATATCTATGGCTGATAGCTAGTGTCTTAGTCATGCAAATGGCCAAGGCCTTCCAAGGAGCCAAGGAGATGGGAGGGGTTTAGGCCATAGAAAGGTGATGAAAGAGCATACGCGGCTTGCACAAGGTTCTACTAATGGCCAAAACTAGTTACCACACCCATTGTGTCAGAGGCCACGGTCAAGGATTTAAAAATAAGGCAACAGCCATTAAGCAAGGGCAAAAGAAAGGCACACGGCTTGGAAGGAGGTAGAGAAAACCATATGGTTTTGAAAGGGTGTGGAGCCATGAAGTCTGAAAGAAGGAAAGAAAGGCCATGTGACCTGGGCTAACAAAAAAGCCAGCATGCTGCTGCCTTAATTGTGACAACTTCAGCTGACTCCAAAGCCGCAAAATATTCTGCTTTGCAGACCTGGACTTGTGGACTTTGGAACTAGGGATATGCGGAAAGGACTCTGTTAAAACCTGGACTTCACCATGATCCAATGCAACATGGCACATGTTGACATCATACCCCAGATCCTGAAGGAGAAATCTGACAGATAAGGGACAGGGAACTTATGGGCATGTTTTTGGCTTGTAGTCTTTTGGGAAGCAAGGGAAGAGCTGGGTCCCATGAAAGAACTGGGCTCTGAGCTGAAATGCTCACAGCCCTCCCCAGGTTGGAATATTGTAGATAAAGACCTGTTTTTCTCAACACTAATTGTTCAGTTTGACACCAAGTCACCATGTGAAAGAATCCCCCCCCCCTTTGCTTGGTAACACTTCTGGCCTGCAAAGTTTCTGTTGAGAAATGAGCTGACAGTCTTATGGGGGCTGCCTTGTAGGTAACTAAATACTTTTCTGTTGCTGCTTTTAAGATTATCTCTTTGTCTTTAACCTTTGCCATTTTAATTCTGATGTGTCTTGGTGTGGGCCTCTTCAGGTTCATCTTGTTTGGTACTTCCTGCACTTCCTGAACTTGTATGTCTATTTACTTCACCAAGTTAGGGAAGTTTTCTGTAATTATTTTTTCAAATAGGTTTTCAATTTCTTGCTCTCTTTCTTCTCCTTCTGGCACCCCCATGATGCAAATGTTGGTACACTTGAAGTTGTCTCAGAGGCTCCATACACTATCTTCATTTTTTGTATTCTTTTTTCTTTTTGCTGTTCTTATTGGGTGTTTTTTACTTCCTTATATTCCAAATCACTGGTTTGATTCTCAGCTTCATCAACTCTACTGTTGATTCCTTGTAAATTATTCTTCATTTCAGTTAGTATATTCTTCACTTCTGACTGGTCCTTTTTATGGTTTCCATGTCCTTTTTTATTTTGTTGAAGTTCTAAGTTCAACTACTCTTCTCCTAAGCTCATTGAGCATCCTTATAACCAGTGTTTTGAACTCTACATTTAGTCGATTGCTTGTCTCAATCCTATACCAGGGGTTCTCAAACTTGAGCATGCATCGGAATCACCTGTAAGGCTTATTAGAAAGCAGATTTCTGGGTCCACCCACAGAGATGTCTGATGCCTAGGCATAGGGTTGGGCTGGAGATTTTGCATTTCCAGCAAGTTCCTATGTTATGTTGATACTGCTATTCTTACAACACAAAAGCAACAAGCCCTCATTGCTTTACCCAGTCATTCTCAAATGTTTGAACTTTAGAATTATTTAGGGATTTTTAAAAAAAACTGAAAGCTTATTCTGTCACTTATAAAAATAAAACAAAAATCTCTGGTGGTGGGACCAAGGCATTAGTATTTTTTCAAGCTCCCCAGGTGATCCAAATGTATAGCCAAGTTTGATAGAGTTATTGAAAGCAAAGGCTTTTTTATTTACAATTTTTTTTAGTTTTGTTTTAGCTAGAGGGGAGTATATAATAATTACCTTGTGCTTAAATGGTACTAATTTTTTTTCCATGTGCTTTCCTATCCAAGTGATATCAACCAATGGTTTGTCAGTTACATATTTATGCTCAATGTCAAGTAGAAAGTGTGGATGACGGGGACAATTTAAAGTATAGACAGTCTGAGAGAGGAGCCAGAAATTTGAACACTCCAAGTCAGGCTTTGGAGCTTCCAGAAATCTCTGATCAGAACACCCAAGAGCAAGTCTTGGAAATAGCTATTCTGACAATTGCTTAAGAATTTATGTTTTCTTTTTTTTTTTAATTTATTTGTTTTTTTTATTTATATACTTATTTATTTATTTATTTTTAGAGAGAGGGGAAAGGAGAAAGAGAGGGAGAAAAATATCACTGTGTGGTTGCCTCTCACTCGCACCCCCAACTGGGGACCTGACATGCAACCTAGTCATGTGCCCTGACTGGGAATCGAACCAGCAACACTTGGTTAGCAGGCCGACACTCAATCCACTGAGCCACACCAGCCAGGGTTGAATTTATGCTTTCTTTTAAGCCAGAAAAAAAGGTTACTTATGCTTCTCCGCTTATCTATAGCTCCCCACTTCATTTGTTTGTTCGTTCATTTTATACAAAAAATTGTTTCACTAGGCACTCTCTGTGCCAGTATTGGCACTACAGCAGTGTTCCCAAGTTTGCCTGTATGTTAGTATCTCCTGAGGAGGATCAAGAATACCAACACCCATTTCCCACCCCCCATGAAGACTGTGTTTATTTAGTTTTAGCAGGCTTACATTCTGGATTCTGGAATTCTAAAAAATATTTCCTGGAAAAATGACCAAAAAAAGCCACATTGATACTGGAAGGAGGGGTGGAGATCCAGAAGGACTGGTCCCACACCCATGTGTGGCCATTAACAATCAAGAGGTATGGCTTGGCCAGTGTGGCTCAGTTAGTTGGAGTGCATTCCATAAAAGAAAGGTTTCAGGTTTGATCCCCGGTCTGGGAACATATGATCCCTGGTCTAGGTGCATATGAGGAAGTAACAAATCGCTGCTTCTGCCTTGCATTATTTCTCTCCCTTCCACTCTAAAAGCAAAATATATATATATATATATATATATATATATATATCCCTGGGCGAGGATTTAAAAAATCAGGAAGGATATCTAAGCTACAGAGATCCCAACTTACCTGAGGAGTCAGAGGTCCAAGCCCCACATGAACACCCTCAGCCCAGAATTCCAGTGGCTTTTTCATACAAATGGCTGTGGACTTTTCTATAATCTCTCAAACAATCAGCATCTGACCTCTTTGTATCCTTTACCACTTGCTAAATGGCCCCAGGCCAGGCACTAGCAGTAGCGTGCCTTGGTTCACAGCTTTGCCTCCCCCAGGAACCTCTAGTAGTAGCCATCAGTAGATTGCATTGTTGCTCATGCAGAGTAGCCCTAGGCAGGGCATAGGTGATAGCTGCCCTTAGCCTGAACCTCCCAGGAGGTCCTAGAGCCAGCACACCTGGCTTAAGGTCATGCCAGAATACCATCCAACCACCTCCATAAGTGACACACTCAAGGGGTGGACTCAGAGGGCACCAGAGCCCCACTGAAGTGAGTTATGCTCCATGGAGTCAGACCCTGCACAGTGTATCCTCCAGAGTTGTCCTTACAGCTGATTGGCCTGTGGATAAATCACTCCCATTGAGGTGCCAAGAGCAATCAAGGCTCAATTACAACAGGAGGGTGCACACAGTCCACACTGAGGGGTGCATTTGGAGTGCCTGCTTTGGTGACTGGGGATGCTGCACCACTGAGAACTTCTAAAACACCTGCTACATAATGCCGCTTCACAAAGACCAGTAGACATAGCAGCTATACCTAATATATTAAAACAAACACAGGGAGGCAGCTAATATGAGGAGACAAAGAAACATGTCCTAAATAAAAGAACAGAACATCCCTGGTTGATTTGGCTCAGTGAATTGACTTCTGGCCTGTAAACCAAAGGGTTGCTGGTTTGATTTCCAGCCAGGACACATGCCAGGCCCCCCACTGGGGGTGTGCAAGAGGCAACCAATCTATGTTTCTCTCGCACATTGATGTTTCTCTCCCTCCCTTCCCCTGTCTCTAAAAATAAATAAATAAAATCTTAAAAACAATGTCAGCTTTTTTTGGTAACCTTTTACATGTTTTTTAAAAGTATGTTTTATTGATTATATTGTTACAATAGTTCCAATTTTTCCCCTTTGCTCCCTTCTGCCCAGCACCCCCCTCCCCCAGCAGTCCCACCCCACCCCCCAGTCCATGACCATGGGTCGTCCATACAAGTTCTCTGGCTTCACCCTTTCCTATACTAGTCTTTTTCTTTTTTAATAAATAAATAATTTTTTATAACAATAAAAAATAACAATCCCCCCCCTCTCAGACTTAAGACCCTTTATAATCTTACAAAGGACAATGGGTGAAGGTCTCGTGCTCCTCTAGCTGCTTCAAGCTGGGCATGGTTATTGTCCTACCTACCCTTGGGTCCAGAAATCCCTAATAAGAGTAGGGGTGTGGAGGAGAGGGTGGCCTTCTCACATGGGGAAGGATCTTACTGACTCCAGGTCAGTTGGCTGTCCCCAGACAATGACATTCTTAGTTTAACAGGCTGGCATCCTTGTTGTATTCTGGGGGCTCACCTTTTTTTTTTTTTTTTTTTTTAAAGAACAGAATAAAACTCCAGAAAAAGAACTAAACAAAACAGATACAAGCAATTTACCAGATGCAGAGTTTAGAACACTGATTATAATGATGTTCAATGAACTTAGAAGAAGATAAAGGAACTTAGAACTTCAACAAAGAGATAGGGAACATAAAAATGTAAATGCATAACTACTTATGTTGAAGACTTTTTCATATATCTATGGGCCATCTATATGTCCTCCTTAGAGAAATATCTATTCAGGTTCTTTCCCCATTTTTAAATTGAATTGGTTGTTTTCCTGGTGTTGGGTCATATCAGTTCTTTCTATCTTTTGGAGATTAAACCCTTGTTATAGGTATCATTGGCATATATGTTCTCCGATACAGTTGGTTCTCTTTTCATTTTGATGATGGTTTCTTTAGCTGTGCAGAAACTTTCTAATTTGATATAGTCCCATTTGTTTATTTTTTCCTTTATTTTCCTTCCCCTAGGAGATATATCAGCAAAAATATTGCTGTGTGGGATACCTGAAATTTTCCTGCCTGTATTTTCCACTAGGATTTCTATAGTATCACAATTTATATTTAAGTCTTTTATCCATTTTGAGTTTATTCTGGTATATGGTGTAAGTTGGTCTAGTTTCATTTTTTTGCAGGTACCTGTCCAGTTCTCCCAACAACATTTATTGAAGAGACTGTTTTTACTTCATTGTATGCTCTTGTACCTTTGTCAAATATTAATTGACCATAGAAACATGAGTTTATTTCTGGTCTCTATTCTGTTCCATTGATTTAAGTGTCTGTTCTTATGTTCTACCAGACTGTCTTGATTACAATGGCCTTGTAGTATAGTTTGATATCAGGTATCGTGATTTCTCCAATGCAAGTTAAAACTTCAATAAGATATCACCTCACGCTAGTCAGAATGGTTATCATTAATAAGTCAGCAAACAACAAGTGCTGGTGAGGATGTGGAGAGAAGGGAACCTTTGTGCAGTGTTGGTGGGAATACAGACTGGTGCAGCCACTGAGGAAAACGGTATGGAATTTCCTCAGAAAATTAAAAGTGAAACTACCTTATGACCCAGTGATTCCATTGCTTGGAATATATCCTAAGAATCCTGAAACTTGTGCACCCCTATATTCATAGCAGCATTATTTATAATAGCCAGGTATTGGAAACAGATCAAGTGCCCATCAGAAGATGAGTGGATTAAAAAACTGTGGTACATTTATACAATGGAATACTATACAGCATGAAAAAGAAGGAAAGCCTACTTTTTGTGTCAGCATGAATTTCGGAACTGGAGACTATGATGATAAATGAATTAAGCCAGCTGGTGAAAGACAAACACCATGTTATCTCACTCATAACTGGAATCTAATGAACAAAATAAACTAACAAGAAAAACTGACTCAGAGATATGTAAACATGGCACAGACAGACATCTGTAAGAGGAGGAGGGAGAGGGGAATGGTGGAAGAGGAAGAAATTAGTCAAAGAACACATATGAATGACCCATAGACATGGATACCAAATTGGGAATTGACTGAGGAAGTGAGGGGTGGGCTGAGTAGAGGGGAGCAAAAGGGAAAAATGGGACAACTGTAATAGAATAAACAATATAAAAGAAATGGAAAAATAAATAAGAAAAAATGTAGATAGGAAACAAAAAAGAACCAATGAGAAATGAAGGCCACGGTAACTGAAGTAATGAATACGTTACAGGGAATCAACAGTAGAGTAGATGAAGCACAGGATGAAATCAGCAACTTCCAAATGGATTAAATGCTTCAATCAAAAGACATATGGTGTCTGAATGGCTAACAGAAAGACCCTTACATATCTTTCTTTAAGAGACTCACTTCAGATTGAAAGACATAGAGACTTAAAGGTTAAAATATAGAAAAAGATATTTCATGAAAATGAAAACAAACAAAAACAAAAAAGCTGGTGCACGAATACTTATTCTAGACAAAAATAGACTTGAAAACAAAGAAGGACCCAGCAATTCCTTCTGAAGAAACCAAAAACACTAAATTGAAAAGACATGTGCATCCACATATTCATTGAAGAATTATTTACAATAGCCAAGATATGGAAGCCATCAATAGATGAATGGATAAAGAAGAAGCACAAATATACGGGGTCTGTCCAGAAGGTATCCAGCCATGTAATATGAAAAATACAGATATTTATTGAAGAAGATACACAAAATATTGTACATAGGACAATGATGCCTCGCTCCTCTTCAAAGTAGGCACCTTGGGACCTCACACAGTTCCCCCAATCACCATCAGCTGCCCTGTTGTATTTTCCCAAATCTCATTGATGGTTGGAAATCTCTTCCCTTTCAAAGGTGATTTTGGGGAAGAGCCAGAAGTTGCAGGGTGCCACAGCTGGGCTGTAGAGGGGCTGAGCTACCTGGGTTATTTTATGTTTCACAAAAAAATTCTGCATGAGGCATGATGCATGTATGAAAATGTTATCTTGATGAAGCTGCCAATTACCAGTTGCCCATAGCTGTGGCCTTCTGAATCATCCAAATAATTTATGTGGACAAATGTTCAAGTTTAATGCAAAATTTGATGTAGATTTATTGCTCTACTTGTTCAGTCATTTTGAATGTGATTACCACACAGTAAACATGCTCACTCCATGGCATCTTCCAACCCCACTGACTAGTACAGTGAAGTCATCATTGTTCATGCATGCACATTCCAGCCCACTCTCCTTGACTGCCAGGTTACATCTATGTTGCTCAAACTGTTCTTCTTATATTAACAATGCTGGACTATGCCTGGACAGACCTTATACAATGGAATATGATTCAGTCATAAAAAAAGAATGAAGTCTTGCCATCTGAAAGAATAGGAAGGGTCTAGATGGTATTGTGCTGAGTGAAGTAAGTCAGAGAAAGACAAATGCCAGATGATTTCACTTATATGTGGAACCTAAAAACTAAATGAACAAGCAGAACAGAAACAGACTCATAGATACAGAGAGCATTTTGAGTTGCCAGAGGGGAAGTGAGTTTAGGGGATGAGTGAAAAAGGTGAGGGGATTAAGAAGTACAAATCTGTAGTTACAGAATAGCCATGGGGATGTCAAGTACAGCATAGGGAATAAAGTTAATAATATTGTAATAAGTATGTATGGTGTCACATGGGTACTAGACTAATTGGGTTGATCACTTTGTAAGTTATATGTGTCTAATCGTGAGGTTGTACACCTGAGACATTATAGTATTGTACATCAACTGTAATTTTGAAATAAAAATATATATTAAAAATACTTTGGTAGGGGTCTGGAGGGATCAAGCAAAAAGAGAAAGGACTTGTGGACATGGATAACAGTGTGGTGATTGCAGGGGAATGGGGGTGGGTGATGGAAGTGGATAAAGGTATAAGGGGGATAAATGTTAATGGAAAAACGGCATAAAAATAAAGTTAAAATAAGAAACAAACTTTGTAACTCTTGAGTATTCAAACCTGTTTTGTACTTACAAAAAACACTTTAGACTTTGATGCAATTTTTATGAGTCATAGGCATAGGACAACTTTTTGTAACTATTAACCTCAGGCTTGTAAACAATTATATAAACAGAGGCATTTTAAAATGAAGTTGCAATGCCAGAGGAACTCCCTTGCAGGTCTTCTGACTTTGGAATATTAAAACAGGACGAAACAACCTTTGGACTGACTCTAGGGCACCATTGTATCCCAAAGAGCAGTTGCAAAGATAACAAGAAAGCAGTTATGACTAATGGACTGCAAATGAAAAACATTGTTAAGAATTAGCACCACTATGTTTTATCTGCACCAATAGAAATGGCTTCCTTTTATTGATTTAATTATTCCCCTTCCCTTTCTCATAAACATCCATTGTCTTTATTTCCTAATAGGACACTATTTGGGCCTCTCCCTGAAGTAGTGCATCCCAAATAGCTATCCTTATTGATCATAAATACTTTTAGATTAACAGGCTTTTTGGGGGACTCATCTAAAATAGTTTCTACAAAGAAGTTAATGTAGACAATAGAAATTTGTAGCTAGAATAAACTTTAGAGCTCTCAGTTTATGAACCAAGAATTTGAGGCTTAAAGTTATCAGTTATTTGAAGATGTGATTCTTAATCAAGCCCTATTCTGGAAGTATGCAATCCATATGCTGATAATTCCCTAAAACTTAATTTTCTTTAATTGTGAGCCAAATATATGTCCTTTGTAATGGTCAAAACCATGACACAGGCTTTGCAATCTCCCATCAGGCTGAGGGACATTTGGGCTCCATGCTTTTCTTTCCTGATAACAGAATATGCCTATCAGCTACTAGCAGTGATGAGCCTTGGAAGGGAATTGCTATTAGTTTCTCTACAATAGTGGGATGAACAGTATTTGTTTTAACTGTAAACATGCTATGTTAGCTGTATGAACCAAGTCTGTTGAGCCTTGAATTCTAGGATGGTAGCAACAGACTCCACATCAATGACTCTCATTTGAGTGGGGATATGGCTCTTACTCTTGACACATGGTCCTCAGGATTGTAATCTTGAAATCCTTTCCTCCAATCTTAGAGGCACACTTTATGGAACCACTTTTATCATCAGTGGGAGGGGGTGCATTTAAAGTTGTGACTGTATGTGTTTTCTGTGCTAATCTGAGAGCTGGACTCAACCCCAGGACTTGGGTCACTTCCACACAGAGATCTCATTGTGAGAGGAGAGGAAAATGGCAGCTCCTCAGCTGCACTTTGAAATTCTGTATTAAAAAAAAAACTCTTAAGTATTCATAAGCCTTTTATGTAATGAATGAATCCCTTTGTATTTACATCTTTCACAACTCAGGGAACAAATAGGGTTTAGTTGCTAGAAAGTGAAAACTTCAAGCTCATCAAGAATCGGGGGAAATAGTAGGCAACTTAGATGAACAGTGGAAATGGCTCCATCCCAATTTCTTGATACCTGCTCTCAAGGGCTTGCCAACCAGTGCTTTATTTTTCAGTGTCTCCACCTCCAGTTTACAGCATTATCCAAAAAGGAGTAGCAAGATGCTAACCAGCATAAATTCACTGGTGACATGCTCACCGCGTGCTCACCTGAAATCAGGAGACCAGGGTACACAGCAACTAGTGAGGTTTGGTAATTGCCAATTGCCAATGAATGGCTTGACTACTATATGCCTTCATCTAGCTCCCACCTCTTTTATCTTAGATTGTTGCTTGCTTCTCCAGAATGAGTAAACATGGAGGAAGCATTTTAAACATCCAACTCAATCAGAACAGATCCAAAAGAAAATTTTGAGTTGACATGATTTCAAAATGGAAATGGGATATATTCATTCTTGGGTTCTCCCACTCATAAGGGTTGTTTCAAGAAACGCTTCAACATTAATTAGTAGGCTGTGAATTCAGTTCTACACAATTATGATGAGCCAGTTTTTAGAGTATGAAAGAGCTAAGTTATCATATTTTTGAATTACTCACTAGAAGCTTGAATATTTTTGTATTTTCATATTTCTCGAGTACCACTTAATTTAATCTTAGCCCCATTTTTTTCAATAAACCATTGTTGAATCTCATAAGCAGCACAGCTTCTTCCTCTAACTCATCTCCCCGTGAAATTGGTTTAATGAAGCAGAAAGGTATGAAGCATTAGCAACAGTGGAATCCATGTGGTAGCACTTCATTTTTCAGAGGCACTCACATTTCCACCCTAATTTATAAAATCAGCACACAAATGATTTTTATCACGGCCATTACATCAGTATAAATTACTGCCTTTTCTATAGCACGGCAGTTAGTCAAACTGTTGAAATGATATCTATTAGTCAAGGGATGGGGGAGAGAGGTGGGAAAGAGTTAGTGAAAATGAGGGCTGATGGTTGTCTTACAGGAACACTAATATTAATTTACCATAATGAACACCGATGGGGTATTTTGCAAACGTACAGTTGAAAATTAAATGCACAAAGTGAAGCAAATGGGTCAATTTGTTCGGGACAAAGAAGGGGACCTTCAATAAACAAGCGGTGCTATATAGACACAGGCAGCAATGCAATTAGTCAGGCACTCCTCCTGTCCAGTGGGCAGGCCTCAGCTGCCCTGGGCAGGAGCCGTTGTTGTTCTCTCCCGCATGGGTGTCTTCATTTATTTCATTGTAGAAACTGTCAGCCTGGTTTTGTGCCCTGCAGCCTCACCATGTCAAATCCATCCTGCCAGAGTCTCCTTGGAGAGTACTACCCACTGGCATGTCTTCTTTTCACCATCGCCACCTAAGTTGCTTACCAGAACCTAGTCTGCCGTCCTTTCAAGTTAGGCAAACCTTAGTCAGCTGACCTCTCTAATATGGGCCATGCAGTTGTTTGGGTGGGATTGGTATGATGCTTCTCTTTGCTCTATCTAGCTGTGAGCAAACAGTTTATTAAGCAGATTACTAGTTTGACACTTTCTTTTGGAGAGAAGGTATGGATGGATGAGTGTAGGATGAGTTTAACATGAAAAGAATAAATTGTTCATGTATTTTAGAAATGAAACTTACACATTAACAATTTGTGTATAAATAGGAAGTCATTCTTGTCTATTTAATGGCCGGTTGCTCTGGGTAGACCTCTGTGCTGTGAATTCTATGTGACACTAATTAAACAATATTGAAAATATATTCCCTTTTTCATACTGGCTTCACTACTATCTACCAATTTAACTTACTGAGAATATATAAAATCTTTATGGACAATTCTGAATTCTGTATGTATTCAATAATTCCTTCTGTTAAATATTTATTGACCATATGCAATTTCCAGGAACTAGGCTAGTTGCTTAGGATCCAATGGCAAACGAGCCTTCTAGTGGAGAAAGCAATCATTGAATAATAATTCCAAGCAAGGTTTGTGGGGTTCCTGAGTTTGATTGTAATTCCACACTGGTTTCTATTATCCCTCATTACTCTCAGAAAAGATGTATTCAAGGAATACAAATTCATTGATCATAGGCATTGACCATGGTTATTTAGGTCTTTGTAATTTCTGCAAAACAGGAGCATACTAGTTTTTACCAAATTGGTACACTAATTACTGGTATGAAATTACGACTTAACATTGATTTTTTGGGTCTCCACCCTGCAATCCAATAGAGCCTGGGATTTTCAAAGATGCAGCTCTTCACCCTGGTCAACATCACAAATATTTGCTTGTACTGAATGAGGTTGTTAGTTCATAAACCCCCTAATCTTAATATTAGGCAAGCCAAAATTAGTGATATCTGGTATCAAAAGTTCTATAATAGAATCTAAAATATTTTGCTTTGGTTCTAAATTAACCATTATTTGAGATTACACACACACACACACACACACACATTGCTCATGATCTTATTTTGTGTCCTCACCTAAGTAAGAGAAAGGGTCTCTTCCTAAGATGATGGCCTTAGAGATGTAACTCTGTCCTTAATTCCTTAAGTACCCTTTCTTAGTCCTAAACCATGGGAAATATCACATTCTGCCAGTGTTTTTAAATGAGGGGCTTGGACACTTTATTTGTAAAAAGAACCAGATAGTACATATTTGTTGGCTTTGCTGGCCATACAATGTCTGATTCAACTAAGCTGTTTTTATGCAAATGCAGCCATAGATAATACATAAATAAATGGGTGTGGCTGTGTTCCAATAAAACTATATTTACAAAAATAAGAGGTAGTCATATTTGGTCCATAGGCCATAGTTTGCCAACCCTGGCTTTAGAGCATAAGAACCTTCTATGGCGTTAGGTAAAGAAGCACAAATAAAGGAGAAGTCAGCAAAGCAAGGTCATGAAGTATAATTAAGCTACACTTATAAGGAAGTACCCTTGGCTTAAATACTCACCCCTCCACCTGCTCAGGCAGCATAGTTCCTAATTCACAGCTGACTTGAGCATTGTGTAGAATCTTTCAAATTGCACTTATCCACCTAGTTTTCTTCCCCTTATCTTCATATTCTCTTATAATATCATATTTTTTTCTGATCTTAATTTTTAAATTTTTGATTCACAGTTTGCTATTATATTATTGGTTGCTCTTGAGCTTTATGGGAGTGTGCCCTTTCTGACTGCTTCTTGAGGCTTGACTCTTGGCCTCCAGTTGAAACTTGTCTCCCAGTAGTTCACCTTTGCCCATAACTCAGACTTCCCAGGCCCCACAATGGGGTATTTGTTCTGCTCATTTCTTTTCTAGTAGTCAACCCTGTTCACCCCCTCAAATGTTCTTTCTCCCACCCCTGCTTTGATTGACTTAACATCCTTCTCAGCCCTGAAGGGTTATACAAAGATGAGTCTAGTATCACAATGTGTCCTGTATACGAAGCCAGGCCTCAGGAGAGTCCTAGACTGCAGTAAAGAAACACAAGGGGCACATGCACATGCATGCTCTCTCTCTCTTCACATGTGCATGGGTTTGTGCACGCACCCATATTATGGAACACTTACTATCTGCCAAGCACTCTGGTATTTTACACACATTAGCTCATTTAGTTCCTACAAGTACATTATTAAGGCATGCATTATATTATTAATATTATTATTGTTACTTTATCTTTATCTTCTCTATCACCTCCATTTTACAGTTAACAAAACTGAGTCCCAGAGAAGCTTAATTAACCTTTCCAAGGTTACACAGTGAGAAGGTAGCAGAGTGCAGATTTGTACTCAGTTTAATCTGAACCAGAGCTTGTGTTTCCATTATCAGGACAGCAGGGTGGTTGGTCGTTCTGCTGCTGTAGTTTCCCCAGAGATTCTAAGTAGCAAAGGCTTCACTGCTTAAGGGTTGAAGCCCCTCTTTATCTTTATTTGCTATTTGTAGTTTGTTGTCTCTCTATCATCTGACACTACAGAAGTCCACACCCCTTAGAGAAGTCCACCCCAATTCCTATCCCAACCTCTGCAGTGATGGGATAGCTTCCTGTGGACAGCCTGGACTATGGCCATACAAAACGGGTTCAAGATCTCTCTCTGAGCCTTACAAGTTGTATAAAACTGGGCAGGTTACTTAACCTCTCTGAGACTCAGCTTCTTCATTTTTAAATTAAGAAAACATTACCTAATGCAAAGTTATTAAAATTTACCCCTCTTTTCTTCCAGGAGCATTATAGATTTAGCTTCTACATTTAGGTGTATGACACATTTTGAGTTAATTTTGTTATATGGTGTAAGGAGGGCATTCACCTTTTTTTTTCTTTTTGATCAAGAGACAACTTTTATTTTTTAATTAATCTTTTATTGCTCTTCTATTACAGTTGTCCCAGTTTTTCACCTGTTCCTCTCCATTGTCCCTCCACAGTCAATTCCCACCCCATTGTCCATATCCATGGACACTGTCAGTCTATTCCTTGTTTCCATGCCTCTGGTTCTCTCATTTGTTTGTTTTGTTCATTAGGTTCCTGTTATAGGTGAAATCATATGGTATTTGTCTTTTGCTGCCTGGCTTATTTCACTAAGCATAATACTCTCCAGTTCCATCCATGCTGTTGTGAAAGGTAGGAGTTCTTTCTTTCTACTGTGCAATATTCCATTGTGTAAGTGTACCACAGTTTTTTGATCCACTCATCTACGGATGGGTACTTAGGCTGTTTCCAGCACTTGGCTATCGTAAATAACATTGCTATGAACATAGGGGTGCATAGGTTCTTTTGAATTGGTGTTTCCAGATTCTTCGGGTATAATCCCAGCAGTGGAATCACTCCAGCTTTTTTGTTTGTTTGTTTTGCATGTAGATATCCAGTTGTTGAAGAGACTATTATTTCCCACTGAATTGTCTTGGTGCTTTTATAGAAAATCAATTGGTCATGGATGTATGGTCTATTTCTGGATTCCCAATTTAATTCTATTCATCTACATACCTTTTTTATGTGAATGCCACACCCTTTTGATTACTGTAGTTTTGTAGTTAGTATTGCAATCAAGAATTGTGAACCTTCTTACTTAATTTTTTTTGAAATTGGTTTGGCTACTCTGACCCCCTTGCATTTCCATATTAATTTTAGGATCAGCATGTCAAGTTCTGCAAAGAATTCAACTATGATTTTGACAAAGATTGCTTTTAATCTCTAGGTCAACTTTGCCATGTTAAAGATATTTAGGCTCCTAACTCATGAATGTAGAATGTTTTTCCATGCAAAAAATATACTCCATAAATATTAGCAAATCAAACTCAGCAATGTATAAAATAATTATCATGACAAGATACAACTTATCTCAGGAATGCAAGATTAGGTCAACATATGTAATACACCATATGAATAAAATAAAGAAAAATGATTATCTTAATAAACACAGAAACATGCTTAACAATACTCAACACACCTTCCTAATAAAATCACTCAACAAAGAAGGGATAGAAGGAACTGGATAAAGAGCATCTCTGAAGATATATACCTTTCATGACACTTAATGGTGAAAATCTGAATGATTTCTCTCTTAAACTATGAACCAAGCAAGAATGTCTGCTTTTCCCACTCCCATGCAATCGTATCAATCAATGCAGAGAAGAAATTTATTGAAATTCACATATTTATGAAAAAAACATCAAAAATGAGGAAAAGACAGAAACTTTATCCATGTGATAATGAACATCCATGACAAACCTACAGCTAACATCATAGTTAATAATAAAATACTTCCCTGCTCATGTGGCTCAGTGGATTCAGTGCTGGCCTGCGAACCTAAAGGTCACCGGTTCAATTCCCAGTCAGGGCACAGGTCTGGGTTGCTGACCAGGTCACCAGTTGGGGGCATGCAAGGGGAAATCAAAAGATGTTTCTCTCCCTCTCTGTTTCCCTCCCTCCTTTCCCCTCTCTCTAAAAATAAATAAAATAAGATAAAATAAAATAATAATAAAATACTGAATGCTTTTCCTCTAAGCTTGAAAACAAGACAAGGATTTATGCTCCCACCACTTCTATGCAACATTATATTACTGGTTCTAGCCAGTGCAGTAAGGCAAGAAAGCAAAATAGTAAAGTATACACACTGGAAATAAAACTAAAACTGTCATTATTTATATACAACAAGCTTGTCCTGGTACAAACTATGATAAAATCAACAAAAAGGTGTTAGAAATACAGATTGGAAAGGCAGAAATATTTTCAGATAATGTGATTGTATATATAGAAAATTGGAAGAAATCTACAGAAAAATATCCTAGGACTAATAAATGAGTTCAGCAATGTTGAAAGAGATAAGATCAGTACACAAAAAACAGATCACATTTTTAAATGCTAATAATAAACAAGTGGAAAGTGAAATTAAAAACACAGTACCATTTATAATAATTCCAAAGAAAATGAAGTCTATACAGGGGTGGGCAAAGGTAGGTTTACAGTTGTTTGTATGGAAAAATACATAATAAAAGAAAAATAACAATACAAAAATAAACTGTTTCATGAACTCACAAGTGTAAACCTACTTTTGCCTACCCTGTATGTAACCATTTTTTTAAAACTTGTATAGGATCTATATGCTGAACATTAAGAAGTACTGATGAAAGATCTCAATGTATACCTAAACAGAGACATATACTATGTACATGAACTGGAAATCTCAACATAATAAAGCGGCTAATTCTCTCAAAGTAGGATCTATAGCTTTAATAAAATTCCTATCAAAATCCCACCAACTTTAGATTGTAGATATATGCATACTTACTCTAAAACTATATGGAAAAGCTCCCAAATAGCTAAAGCAATCTTGGAAAAGACAAATAAAGTAGGAAGAAACTCCCTGGTTGATATTAAGGCCTGCTACATAGCTGGCATAGTCATGTCAGTATCATTGTTAGAAGGATGATAGACATATAGATCAAAGGAACAGAATAGTGGTTCGAGAAAGAGACCTACACAAATATATACAATTTAATATATAATTTATTGTATTTCCAATAAATTGTGCTATAACAGTTAGATATTGATAATCAATTAATCAACAAATAAACTTTGACCTATACCTCACACATTATACAAAAATTAACTCAAAATTATCAAACATTTAAATATAAGATATAAAACTATAACATTTTAAAAAGAAAGCAGAAGAAAATCTTTTAGAACAGAACTTAGTGCAGAATTTATATTTGACATCAAAATCACAATACAAAAGAAGAAAATGATAAATTTGGCTTCATCATAGTTGTTTAAAATTATTTATTTATTAATTATGTTTTTTAATTTAAGTATAGTTTATTGATTATGTTGTTACAGTAGTTCTAATTTTTCCCCTTTGCTCCCCTCTGCCTAATAGCCACCTTCCACCAGCAATCCCACCCCCCTTAGTTCATGTCCATGGGTCATGCATATAAGTTCATTGGCTTCACCCTTTCCTATGTTATTCTTAACTTCCCCCTGTCTATTTTGTACCAACCTATTATGCTTCTTAATCCCTGCACCATATCCCCATTTCTCACCATCCCCCCTCCCAGCTGATAACCCTCCAAATGATCCCCATACCTATGATTCTGTTCCTATTCTGGTTTGCTTAGTTGGATTTTGTTTGTATTTTTTAGATTCAGTTGTTGATAGTTGTGAGTTTGTTGTCATTTTAGTGTTCATAGTTTTGATCTTTTTCTTAAGTAAGTCCCTTTAACATTTCATATAATGATGACTTGGTGATGATGAACTACTTTAGCTTGACCTTGTCTGGGAAGCACTTCATCTGCCCTTCCATTCCAAATGATAGCCTTGCTGGATAGAGTAATCCTGGTTGCAGGTTGCTTTTCATCACATTGCATACTGCTTGCCAGTCCCTTCCTGCCTGCAAAGTGTTCCCTGAGAAATCAGCTGATAGTCCTATAGGCACCCCCCTGTAGGCAACTCTCCACTTCTCTCTTGCTGCTCCCAGGACTCTGTGTTTATCTGTTACCTTTGGCATCTCAGTCATGATGCATCCTGGTGTGGTCCCCTCTGGGTCCAGCTCGCCTGGGACCCTCTGTGTTTCCCGGACCTGTATGTCCATCTCCTTCACAAAATTTGGGAAGTTTTTCACATTTTATTCAATTCTTGCTTCCTCATTCTGCACTGGTTGACTGCCTTTTAATTCCTTATGTTCCAAATCATTGATTTGAACCCCAGCTTCCTTCCCTTCACTATTGGTTTTGTGTGGATTTCCCTTTGTTTCACTTAGCATAGCCTTCACTTCTTCCCTTATGCATTTGCCATACTCAAGCATATCTATCAAGCCTGTGAGCATCTTTATCACCAGTGTTTTGAATTCTGCATCTGTTAGGTTATCTATCTCCTCATCTGTGAGGTTGGCTATCTCCTCGTCGCTTAGTTCTCCCACTGGAACCTTGATCCGTTCCCCCTTTTGGGCCATACTTCTCTGTCTCCTCATTCTGACAGGCTCCTGTGTTTGTTTGCATCCGTGTCCCAGGTAGAGCTGTTGCTCCTGTTATGTTGTAAGGGGCGGAGACTTAGGGATTCCTCAGAGCAGGGCGACCTGTTTCACCACGTTGTGGCACTGTATGTGGGGTAGGGGTCTGAGAGGGAACAATGCCGTTTGCTCAGCACTCGCCCCTTTTCCAGGCACCTCTCCCACTTCTGCACCGGACTGGTGCCCCTCTATCTGATGCCCTGACCGTCGTTCCCAGAGTGGGTGGGTCTGCTGAGGTTCTAGGACCATGGGAGCCCTTTAAACAAGCAGACTCTGCTGAGACCAGCAGTTTCTGCCTCCATCCCAACTCCCACTGGTCTGCACAGTCAGAAGCAATGAGGCTTGATTTTCCCCAGTGCTGGGACTGTGAGTTGAGAGGTCTGGTGAGGAGCTGGGAGTGCTCCCCAGGTGTGCCTCCCAACCTTTTCAAATGTGTGACTCCACTTTCTGCTGGCCTGCCGCTCCCAGCACTGCTGCCACCACCATACTGTGTCCTCTCCAACTCAGCTCCACCCCTCCTACCTGTCTGGATGAGTATTTCTTCTTTATGTCTTTGTTTGCTGGACTTCCAATATGTAGTTTAATTTTCTGGGACTTTTGGTTGTTTCTAGCTTTGAGGTAGTTTTATTCCTTCTTAGTTGTGTCTGTCTATGCCTCCATCTTGACTGGAAGTCTCAGAATTGTTTAAAATTTGATTTTAAAATTCTTTTAAGAGAAAGAAAGGTCAAGTTACAGACAGGAAGAAAATATTTGCAAATCACATATCTGATCAAGTACTTGTGTCTAGATTGTATAAAGAATGTACAAAATTCAACAGTGAAAACACAAACAATGCCAACTAGACAGTGTTAAGGGATCTGAAGAGACATTTCACTGAGGATTATATTCAGATGGCAAGAAAGCATGCAAATAGATATTCCACCTCACCAGCCTATTAGAAATGCTAATTAAAACTACAATGCAACATCACTATGCTATCACCGGGACCTATATGTCTCATACATTGCTAGTGGCAATCTTAAATAATACAGTCTGATTAAAATAGTTTTTCAACTTCTTATAAAACTAAATTATGTAACCCACAATTTCACTTTTCAAAATTTATCCCAAAGAAATGCAAATTTATGTCCACAAAAACACCAGTACACAACAGTTTATAATAGCTTTATTCATACTAGCAAACACTTGAAGAAGACATAAATGTACTTCAATGAGCGAATAATTAAACAATCTTTGGCACATTCATACCATAGAATACTACTCAGCATTAAAAAAGGATGAACTATTGATACATGGAATTACTTGGATGAATCTCTAGAAACTTATACAGGGTAAAAGTCATTTGCCTAAAGATTATGTGCTGAGTGGTTCCATTTATATCGTATTCTTAAAATGATAAAAATTTTAAAATGAACAGATTAGTGGTTTCATGAATGGAGAAAAAATAAATATTCATAAATTTCCACTGAAGATCAATATTGGACTTTCAAGACAAAGACTTTAAATCAACTGTCATAAATATGCTCAAAGATCTAAAGAAAAGCCATGGAAAAAGAGCTAAAGGAAACTAAGAGAACAATGTCTTACCAAATAGAGAATATCAATAGAAATATAGAAGTTGTTAAAGGGAAGGAAATAGAAATTCTGGAACTGAAAAGTATAATAACTGAAGTAAAAAATTTTAGTAGAGTGGCGGTTCCACAGAAAATTTGATCAAGCATAAAAAATAATCATCAAACTTGAAGATAGGTCAATTCTGATTATCCAATCTGAGGAACAGAGAGAAAAAAAAGAATGAAAAATTAACAGGGGTGAAATGACCTGTGGGAGACCTTATAACTAATGAATATATCATACTATTAAAGGTAGTCTCAGGGGGAGAAGAAAAAGAAAAAGTGGGAGCAGATGTGCTGATAGTATAAACTAAAACAGATCCACACTAAGACAAAATATGGTCATTTCTCAAAGCCAAAGAGAAAGGGTAAGTGTTGAAATAAGCAAGAGAGAAGTAACTCGTCATGTGTTAAGGATTATCAATAAAATTAAAATCCAAGCCCTCCACAGAAACCGTGGAGGTCAGAAAACATGCCATCACATATGTAAAGTGAAAAAAGAAAGAACTGCAAGCCAAAACTTCTATATCCAGCAAAACTATCATTCAGAAATAAAATAATAATAATTAAGACATTCCCAGATAAACAAAAGCTGAAAGAATTTGTCACTTGTAGACCTACCTTATAAGGAATACTGAAGGGAGTCTTCTGGGATGAAATAAAAGAACACTAGAGAATAACTCAAAGCCAAGCAAAGAAATAAAGAACATAAAGATAGCTGCAAAGATATATGAAAAAAGAGTGGTATTGCATTTTTGGTTTTAAGTCCCCTTTTTTTCTTTAAGAGTTAGAAGGCAAATGCTTAAAGTGACAATTACAAATATTTGTTAATGGACATATGATGCCTATAGATGTAATTTGTAGTGATAACAACATAAGAGGTGGAAGGAGCTGTAAAGCAGCAGAATTTTTTTATACTGTTGAAAGGAAGTTGGTCTTAAGTTAAACTCAATTGTTATAAAGTTAAGATACTAACTGTAACCCCCTAGGGTGACCACTAAAGAAAAAATGTACAGAAATTAACTAAAAGGGAATTTAAACAATACACTAGAAAAAAAAATCAATAAGAGCAGAAGGAAGTAATGGATAAATTAAGGAGTGAAAAAAGCTATAAGACATATAGAAAACAATTCATACAATGGCAGAATTAAAGTCCTTCCCTATTAGTAATTACTTTAGATAAAAAGTTTTTAATTCTACAATTTGAAGGCATCTAATTATGAGATTGGATAAATAACCATGATACAACTATCCATCTTTAGGAAAGTAATTTCAGATTCAAAACCATAAATAGCTTGAAAGTAAAAAGAAGGGAAAAGGTATTTCATGCAAATAATAAACAGAAGAGCTGGTGTGGCTAAACTAATGTCAGACAAAATAGACTTTAAGACAAAAATTGTTACAAGAGGCAAAGAATGACATTATATACTGATCAAAGGAATAATCCATCAAGAAGATATAACAATTATAAACAGATATGGACTAAACAATAAAGCCCCAAATATAT
This sequence comes from Furipterus horrens, assembly GCF_987537825.1. NCBI lineage: Eukaryota > Metazoa > Chordata > Mammalia > Chiroptera > Furipteridae > Furipterus > Furipterus horrens. Next base: position 18,031,417 of record NW_028327187.1, on the reverse strand, counting down.
GAAGAAAAAATGACAGAACTGAAGGAAGTAATTAACATTTGTACAATCATAGTTGAAGACTTAAATATCCTACTTCAGATAACGGATAGAACAAGTAGATGGAAAATGAGTAAAAAATAAGGGAAAAAAATAGGGGACTTGGCCCTGGATGGTTTGGCTCAGTGGATTGAACATCAGTCTGTGAACTGCAAGGTCACCAGTTCAATTTCCAGTCAGGGCACATGCCTGGGTTGCAAGCCAGGCATGACAGAGGCAACCGGTTAATGTACCTCTCACACATTGATGTTTCTCTCCCTTTCTTTCTCCCTCCCTTCCCTTCTCTCTAAAAGTAAATAAATTTTTAAAAATCTTAAAAAAATATAGGGGACTTGAGCAACTCTATAAATTTAATCAGACTTAACAGGTATATATAGAATGTACTACTTAATGCAAATTCTTCTGAAGTGCACATGAAGTATTCTCTAAGATAGATTCTATGTTAAGACAAAAACAAATTTCAATAAAAATTTTAAATCATACAAAAAGCTTCTCTAATTAAAATGGGATGAAACTAAATTCACTTGCAATTTCTTCTTCAATCTAACGGTTGTTTGAGATGAGTGAAAATAAAAACACAACATAATATGAGGTGCAAGAAAAGTAGTGTCAGAGGAAAATTTATAGCTGTAAATACTTATAAAACAAGAAAAGTCCCTAAATTAACAGCTTAAACTCTACCAGAAGGAAGGAAATAATACAGATTAGAGTAGAAACAGTTAAAACAGAAAGTAGAAAAACAATAGAGAGGATCAGGAAAATAAGAGAGAAAACTCAGATTACAAAAATCATAAATGAAAGTGGCATCATATTGTTCTTGTCCTTTTCCACCTGACTTATTTCACTTAGCATGGGACTTTTGCTCAGTGGCATCAGACCCAGCACTGGCACTGAGTTTGAACCTGTATCAATCTGGTGACTACCACTTGCCCTACATGGTGACCCACTGAGGACCTACCTCAGGCAACCTTCAGACTCTTTCAGGGACTGATCCTAACAAGCAGCTGGCAAGCAGTGGCAGAGCTCAGGGTGCCTTGGGACATTTGTTGCTCTGCCCCAGGCTCAGTGCTGGGGTAAGCTGGCCTTGGTATACAGCTTGTCCCTTCCAGGCACACCCAGGCCGAACAGAGGCAGCCACAAACTGTGGATCACTTTGTAGCTTTAAGCAGGTAGCTCATGGCCAGTCACAGGCAGTGTCTGACATTGACAGGCACCAGACTTTCTCCCAAGAGGCCCAAGAGACAACACACCTGGTAGTGGGCTTCAGATCACATCAGAGCAGGACTTAATTAGCTCCACAAGTGTCACATCCTAAGGGAGATCTCAGAAGGTACCAGACCCTTCTGGGGCAAATTCTGCTTTGGTCAGCATCCATACAGCATCTCATATGCTGTTCTCAGGCTCAGTCTTCACAGTCGGCCAAACTAAGGTAGACTCCATTCACAAAGTAGTGCATAGCAATCAATACTTAACTAAAACATTAGAGCTCACATAACCCACAAAAGGACCATTCCTGGAGCACCTTGCTTGGGTGATAAGGAACTATGTGCTACTGACCCCCACAGGACACCTACTACATAAGGCCACCATACCAAAACTGGGAGATATACAAAAGCTACCTAATACACAGAAACGAATACAGAGAGGCAGCCAAAAAGGGAGACCAAGAAACATGCTACAAATGAAAGAAGAGGAGAAATCCTTTGAAAAATAAATAAAAGAAATAGAGTCAAGCAATCTACCAGATAGAGTCAAACACAGTGATTATAATGATGTTCAGAGTCCTTAGGAGAAAAATGGATGAACTGAGAACTCAAACAAAGAGATAGTAAGCATAAAAGAGAACATAGAAATCATAAAAATGAACCAGTCAGAAATGAATAATATAATACTGAAATATGGAATACACTAGAAGGAATCAACAGTAGGTTATATGAAACAGAAGATCAAATCAGTGATTTGGAAGAAAAGGTACAGAAAATATTCAATCAGAGAAGTAAAAAGAAAAAGAATTAAAAATGAGGATAGTGTAAGGGACCTCTGGGACAACATAGAACATAATTACATCTTCATCATAGGGACACCAGAAGAAACGAGAGGGCAAAGGATTGAGAACCTGTTTGAGGAAATAATGATTGAAAACATCCCTAACTTGGTGAAAGAAAGACATAAAAGTCTAGGAAGCACAGAGGGTTTTAAACAAGATGAACCTAAAGAGACCCACACCAAAACTCATCATAATTAAAACATCAAAGGTTAAAGACAAAGAGAATCTTAAAGGCTGCAAGAGAAACTTAATTACCTACAAGAGAGCTCCTATAAAACTGTCAGCTGATTTTCTCAACCGAAACATTTCAGACTAGATGGGACTGGCACAAAATATTCAAAGTGATCAAGAGCAAAGACTTACAATGAAGACTACTCTACACTGCAAGGCTATCATTTAAAATTGGAAGAGAAATAAAGTGCTTCCCAGACAATGAAAAGCTAAAGGAGTTCATTACAACCAAACCAGTATGACAAGAAATGTTAAAGGGTATTTTTTAAGAAGAAGAAAGAAAAGAGGAATATAGTTACAGGGAATTAAATGGCAATAAATTCATACATATCAATAATCACTTTAAATGTAAATGGCTTAAATGATTCAATCAAAAGACACAGGATAGGTGAATGCATAAGAAAACAAGACCTATATATATGCTGTCTACAAGAAATCCACCTCAGAATGAAAGACACACAGAGACTAAAAATAAATGGATGGAAAAAATAGTCCATGTAAATGGGAATTAAGAAACAGCTGAAGTAGCAATACTTATATCAGACAAAACATACATGAAAACAAAGGCTATAATAAGAGAAAAAGAAAAATACTACTACAACATGATAAAGGGATCAATCCAACAAGAGGTTATAATCCTTGTAAACATTTATGAATCTGACATAGGAGCACCTAAATGTTTATAAAGCAAACCTTCATGGACATAAAGGAGGAGAGCCATAGTAATACAGTCATAGTAGGGAATTTTAACAACCTATTGATATCAATGGATAGATTTTCCAGACAGAACATCAACAAGAAAACAATGGCTTTCAATGACATACTATACTGGATAGACTTAACTGATTTTTTTTTCAGAGCATTTCTCCCCAAAGCAGCAGAATATGCATTCTTTTCAAGTGTACATGCAATGTTTTCTAGCATAGACCACAAGTTAGGACACAAAACAATTCTCAATAAATGTAAGAAGTTTGAAGTCATATCAAGCATGTTCTCCTACCACAAATGATATGAAACTGGAAGTCACTTACAGAAAAATTACTAAAAAACACTCAAATAACATGTTACTAAACAAAATATGGCTTAAGAATAAAATCAAGGAAGAAGTCAAAAGTACCTTGAGACAAATGAAAATGGAAATATAACAGCCCAAAAGGTATAAGACAATGAAAGCAGTCTGAAAAGGAAAATTTATAGAATTATAGGCCTTCCTCTAAAAACAAGGAAACTCTCAAATAAGCAATCTAATCTTAGACCTAAAAAACCAGAAAAAACAACACACAAAACCCAAAGTGAGTAGAAGGAAGAAAAGTATAAAGATCAGAGTGGAAATAAACAAAATAAAGTATAAAAAAAAAATCAATGAGACTGAGACCTTTTTTTAAAAAAACATAAACAAGATTGATAAACCTTTAATCAGACTCATCAAAAGAGAGTGAGAGAGAGAGAGAGAGAGAGAGAGAAGCCAAATCAGAAATGAAAGACAAAAAGACAAATAACAACTGACCCTGCAGAAATACAAAGGACTATAAAAAAATATTTAGAACAGATGTATGTCAACAAATTGGACAAACTGGAAAAAATGGATAAATTCCTAGAAACATACACTCTTCCAAAACCGAATCAAGAAGAAACAGAAAATCTGAGCAGACTAATTACAATGAAAGGAATTGAAGAAGTAATTTAAAACAAAACAAAACAAACAAACAAAAAAAAACTCCCAACAAACAGATGGCTTTACAGGTGAATTTTACCAAACATTCATCGAAGAACTAACACCTATCTTTCTCAAACTATTCCAAAAGTTCAAGTGGTGGGAAAACTCCCAAGCTTATTTTATGAAGCTAGCATTATCCTAACTATCAAACCAGATGAAGACAATAAAAAAAAAAAGAAAATTATAGGCCAATATCCCTGGTAAACATAAATGCAAAAATCCTCAACAAAATATTAGCAAATCAAATCGGCAATCCATTAAAAAGATCATACACCATGATAAAGTGGGATTATTCCTGCAATGCAAGATTGGTACAATATTCTCAAGTCTATTCTTGTGGTAAACCCCGTGAAAAAAACAAGAATAAAAATCATATGATCATATCAATAGATATATAAAAGCATTTAACAAAATCTAAGACCCGGTTTTGATTAAAAAAAAAAAACTCTCAGCAAAGTTGAAAGAGAGGGAACATGTCTCAACATAACAAAGGCCATATATGACAAACCCACAGCTAACATGATAGTTAGAAGGAAAAAACTAAAAGTGTTTCCCTTAAGATCAGGAATAAGACAAGGATGTCTACTTCTACTTCTTATTGAACATAGTAATAGAAATCCTAAATACAACAATCAGACAAGAAGAAGAAATAAAAGTCACCCAAACTGGAAAAGAAGAATTAAAACTGTCATTGTTTGCACATAATACGATACTGTATACAGAGCAGTCTAAACATCCCACCAAAAAATACTAAAACTGATAAAGAATTCAATAAAGTAGCAGGATACAAAATATTCAGAAATCGGTTGCATTTTTATATACAAATAATGAAGTATCAGAAAGGGTAACTAAGAAAATAATGCCATTTACAATTGCATCAAAACAATAAATATCTAGAAATAAATTTGACCAAGGAGGTAAAAGACTTGTAGTTGGAAAATTATAACACTGAAGAAAGAAATTGAAGAAGATTCAAATAAGTGGAGGCATATACTGTACTCCTAGATAGGAAGAATTACCATCATTAAAATATCCAAAGCAATTCCTATCAAAATACCAATTGTGTATTTCACAGAAGTAGAACAAATATTTCAAAAATTTATATGCAACCACAAAAGACCTCAGTTAGCCACAGTAATCTTTAGGGAAAAGAAGTTGGAGGTAGAGGTATCATACTACCTGATATCAAACTATACTGTCATCGGCGGCGGCGGCAGCCGTCCTTCTCGAGAGACGATGGCGTAGCTTCTTAAGAGTCTATCTGCACCGCCAAGAATGGCTGTGCAGTCCGACTCGGGAGTGACACGGTATCTGTCTCCTCCCGTGTTGAATCGACATCTTGCGATGACGCTGGAGTGTCCTCTCCAGTGAAGCTGAAGCTACAGAGCCTGGGCAGGGTGATATGGAGGGTCTGCTGTTGCCCATGCAGCAGACGCCCCCTCTCTTCGCAGCTGAAGGGTCCAAGGGAAAGACGGAGTCAATACAGCTTGGCTTCAGGTGCGCCGCAGGAGTTGCCGGTGTTGACTACAACGTCAAACCGCCTTAGGGACTCCGGCTCCGGATTTTCTGTCGGGGTTTACTCCCTTAGCCTTTCCCCTGAAGAGGTATGCCGCAAGGCAGCAGAGGTTTTTTGGAGTCAGAGTTTTCCTTCTCTGATGTGCCCTGACTGGAAGATCGAACCAGCGACACTTAGCTCGCAGGCCAATGCTCAATCCACTGAGCCAAACCAGCCAGGCATAAAAACAGACATATAGGTCAATGGAACAGGATAGAGAGCCAAGAAATAAACTCATGCCCATATGGCAATTAATATTTGACAAAAGAAGCAAGAGCATACAATAGGGCAAAGATAGTCTATTCAATAAATGATGTTGGGAAAATTGGAAAGTTACATGCAAAAAAATGAAACTAGACTATCTTCTTACAAGAATAAACTAAAAGTGGAGCAGTCCATAGCAATCTTTCCAGGGAAGGAACGAAGGTTGTTTTCCTGAAAGATGGCTAGAAGGGACCTTAAGGCACAATGGAAAACCAGGAGGACCTGGAAAAGACAGGTGTTTACAGGCAAGGCTGAATGCCAGGTATGTGGCTCAGCTTCTGTGCCCTGAAGGGCAGACTGAAGGTCACCCTAAGTGTTCCTTGGGTAAGTTCCAGCAAAGCAGAACTAAAGATCATAAGTGATCATTTGCTGCTCTTGTTGTGTTTATGCAAATGAACAGGATAAATTAAAAATGAACTTAATGCAGTCTCTTTAATGACAAGGAGGGTAATCTTAGGGAGAAAAATCAAGATTCAAGGAAGATCACAATGCCCAGTGGTAGATTATAAAGGAGTGCAGCTAACTGTCTTTAAAGTTTCTTTTCATTTAAAATTTGTTTTCATTTGAAAGTTAAACTATGTCTGTGGCATTATCAAAGATGTTTAATTTACAGGCAAGAAGAATGTCAAATGCCTTGCAACTGGATGTCTTTCCGATAAGACAGTCCTACAGATCTATAAACTTGTGTGTGGGTTATGTTACATAAATTAACATGTGTTTTCTGTTTTCAAAGGGCATAAGCCTACGATCTCATTACTTGAGTGATTGTCTGTATGTATAGGCCTCACTTAATCCTGTCTGCATTGCTGCCTCCTGAGACTCAATGGTTTGGCTGAACTAAGTGGCTGGGTTGGTGAAGAACGGGGTGGTCTGTGGGCTTCACTTTAAAAGTGGTTTCTCTTTTCTATCCTAATGGCTTGGACAGAAAGAGCCCAGAGGCCTGAGAGGGGGGAAACCTAAAATATTTCCCTCAGTCCAAACTAAGTATAATGGGCAAAAGGGTTTTGGACAGGTGAGATGTACCTGGCATACCTTCCTCCAAAGAAGCCCTTCTTTTCCCTAATGTGGGACATTGAAAAATTAATACCTGTCTTTTGTCATCTAGTGGTTACGGATTGAATGATGTCCTTTAACCCTGTTGCCCCAGAATACAACAAGGATGCCAGCCTGTTAAACCAAGCATGCCGTTGTCCAGAGACAGCCAACCAACCTGGAGTCTGCACGATCCTTCCCCTTGTAGGAAGGCCACCCTCCCCTCCACATCCCCACTCTTATTAGGGATTTCTTGACCCAAGGGTAGGTGGGACAATGACCATGTCCAGCTTGAAGCAGCTAGAGGAGCTCGAGACCTTCGTCCATTGTCCTTTATAAGATTGTAAAGGGTCTTAAGTCTGAGAGGGAGGGATTGTTATTTTTTATTGTTAAAATATTTAACTAATTAATTAATTATTTAAAAAAAAGAAGAAGAATATATGAAAGGGTGAGCCATGGGCATGGACTTGGGGAGGGGATTGTCAGGGAAGGGGGGGTGCTGGGCGGAGGGGAGCAAAGGGGAAAAATTGGAACTATTGTAACAATATAATCAATAAAATATACATAAAAAAAGAATAAACTAAAAGTGGATTAAAACCTTAAATGTAAGAATCCAAAGCATGAAACTCGTAGAAGAAAACATAGGCAGTAAAATCTCAGGCATTCCTCTTAGCAATATTTTTTTTCTGATATATCTCTTCAGGCAAGGGAAACAAAAGAAAGAATAAACAAATGAGGCTACACCAAACTAAAATGTTTTTGCACAGCAAAGAAAGCCATCAACAAAATATAATAAAAAGACAACCAACTGAATAGGAGAACATATTCACCAATGATACATCTGATAAAGGTTTATTATCCAAAATTTATAAAGAACTTACAAAACTCAACACCAAAAACACAAACAATGCAATTTTAAAAAATGGACAAATGACCTGAATAAACACTTCTTCAAAGAGGACATACACATGGCCAATAGACGTATAAAAAGTTACTTAACATCTCTAACAATCAGGGAAATGCAAATTAAAACTACAATGAGATATCACCTCACACCTGTCAGAATGATGGCTATCATCAATAAACCCACAAACAAGTGTTGGCAAAGATGTGGAGAAAAGGGTACTCTTGTGCACTGTTGATAGGAATGCAGGTTGGTGCAGCCACTATACAAAACAGTATGGAATTTCCTCAGAAAATTAAAAATAGAACTGCCTTATGACCCAGTGATTCCACTTCTGGAAGAAGGAAAAATTAATTCAAGTTAATTAGGAATCAGTGTGTATAAGACTTGATGGCTGACAAGATGAAGAGTTCATGGCAGTCTTTGAGGACATCTCCAAGGTTTTGAGGCTGGGCACCAGGTAAATAGCGACACCATTGGGATTAAAACCCATTTTACAGATGTAAAACTGGATAGGCCATTGGCTTTCCCACTGTCACACAGTCAGTAAGAGAAACAGTCCCAAAACCATTATCCTGCTCTCTTGACTTCTTGTCCAGAAGGCTTCGCATGTATTAGAGCAAATATGAGTAGTGACTTAAAAATCACCTGTGTATTTTCAAATAACTGCAATATTGGCACATATTTGCCTTCATTTTAATACCTATGTTTGGAATTATAAAGTTTTAGTCATGGCCATATTCCAATGTAGCTACATTTCTCCTTTTGGAGCCCTCCTTGTCTGCCATCTCCCTTTCTAATGCCTTTTTATCCAGCCCTGCCAACCCTGAAAGGCCCTTCTCTTATTCACCTTCCTCTTTCCACCAACACAACCTAGGGAACATACTGTAGCCCCTCCTCTTCTCTCTGATGCAATATAGTTGTAAGGGACTGAATTTCTACAGCCTCATGCCTTTTGGTATGAAACAGCGGTGAGCCACTCAGAGCACTCCAAGTACATATAGGGATGAGTAGAAACGGGCCCTGGGCTTGGGTTTGGGGGCTGGGCAGGAGGAAGGAGACAAAGCTCATGACCCTATCATAAGGGCTTCAGTGGGAGGCTGCAGGAGGCAGTGGGGGTGGGGACACAGCAAAACCTCAGCTGCTGGGGAGGGAGAGCCAGGACCTTTTGTCTCATAATGTATGGAAGAGTGTGTGTATGTATGTGATGATGATGATTAAATGGTACATGGTATCAGAGAAAATTATCAGCACGGGTGCTGATTAAGGATGCTGAAAATGAATAGTATGGAAGGAAACTGGAAAAATTGGTCTGAGTGTGGAAAAGTAATACTAATTACAATCACTTATGCGAACTGCCTACCATTTATGACTAATTACCACCCAACACAATAACCATTAGATATATCATTAAATATGTGTCCGATTAACTTTATTGTCAGTTTTATTTGCGTTTAAAACAGTAAACTCTGCGTGTATGCTCATGCTTAATAGTTTGTTGCTCATGCAAGCACGGCTGTCAGCTCACAATTTAAAAAAAAACAAAACATTATGTTAGGGCTGGAGCCTGGCAGGCTTTGAATTCCAGGCTAAGTAGTTTATAGTTAATTTAGGAGGCAATGGGGAGCCCTTACAGAATAATTAACAGGGGAGATACATGATCAGTACTGTATGTTAGAAAGCACAGACTGACAGGACTAGAAGATTCCTTAGAGATTACTCACCCAATGGTCATCTGCCAGGGGGCGCTGGCACGCACCCTGGGTGTTCTAAAGGGATTGTCAACATTTCAGAAAGACTTAAAGGAACCATTAATATTTCTATAATAATGTTGTATAGATCAACTACAATGTCAATATGAATTGTTTGGAGTTGGAATTAATCAAACTGGGACACTGATTGGAAGCATTGATTGGCAATTATGAAAGTCTGATGAATTTTTTTAATGGGAAACAATTTAATTGTTCTTAACAAATGAAAATTTTTACATTAGAAAACTTTTTCTAATCATGGACTCCATGGGTTAAAAACAAAACGGAAGGGGCTTGGATGGTAAGAAAAGTTGAGAGCCTTTATTGTAATCCAGCCAATCCTTTCCTTTATAGATAGGGAAACAGAGCCTAGATGGATGGAACTTGCCTTCCATGAAGATGGATAAAGGGACTGGCTAGTACAAATGGAAGATAGGTGAGAATAGCAGTTCAGTAGCAAATCGAGGTACCTAAATTAGGGTGGTAAACAAGGACCTACAAAGGAGGATGGCAGGTGGGAGAAAATGAAATGGCAGTGCCAGCAGGTAAGACCACAGGTTAGATGTGCACAGAAAAGAAGAGAAAGAAGTTGAGGATGACTCTGAAATCCCCAGTGTGGCTGAATGGGGCAATGATAACATCACCAGCAGAAATATCAAAAGCTGGAAGAAGAATTGGTTTTGGGGTAGAGGGAGTCATGAATTTGATTTTAGGAATATTGACCATAACTTGTAGGGTTGCATATTCAAAGAGAGTATGGCAATACAAATTAGAAACACTTGGATTTAAATCTCATCTTGTTCACACTGTGTGACTTGATAAGGAATTTTTCCTTTTAGTCTCATTGTTTATATTTATAGATTTGGATAATGATATCTGCTTTATATAGTTAGTGAGAAGATTAAATGGAAGAATTATATAAAGTACCTAGCACAGTATCTAGCAAGTGGCAAGTACTCATTATTCTTTTTTGGAGAAAATATGGAGAATGTGGAGATAGAAATGTTTAAGAGAAACAAGGGAGATCTCAGAAGAGATAACAGATCCCAAGCTATATTTTTAAGATTTAACTGCAAAACACTGACAGTACTTTCCCAGACTTTCTGGGAGGATGAGGTCACCAGGGCAGAATATGGGAGAAGCTACACTTACTGAGAGTTTGGGAAGTAATCCAGCAAAGGAACCTGAAGGAATGAGCAAAGGAGGATAGGGAGTACACTATCAATGAAGCCAAGGGAGGCAAAATAACTTGAAAGCAGAAGGTGTGGTCCATGGGATCAAATACAGCAAAAAGATCTAGGCAATAAAGACAGAGGTGAGGCTATTAGGGGGTCACTTTTAGAGACAGCAGAGAATTAGGGATGAATTAGATAAGAGTCTAGGTAGCAAGTGAAGGTGAGGTAGCAGAGGCAGGATAGAAAAGGCAACACTTTCAATGTGGATCATGAACAAAGAGGGGCAGATATAAGAGTAATTCAAAAGAGTAGCAGCTATAAGGGGAGCTTATTTCAGGCTACTTAAAACCTGAGTGTGTTGTAGGCCAAGGGAGAGGAATAAACTGATAAGGCAGAAGAGAGAGGTTATATTTGTAAACAGGCTCTCCTAAGCTATGCTCAGACAGCTCCAGGCTTTTGTTACTTTGAAGATGTGCTTAGTGGAGGACCTAACATTTGTGCCAGGAGGAGTTATCTGAGGTCAAACCAAAAGCAAGTAATCCCACTGGAGCTATTCGCCTATGCTTGTGAACAAACCACACTAAATAAAGGGCTACTCTTCTCAGTGTGCAAGGTACATGACATGAACTCCTAAGTATGGTTTCTGAATGCAGGGAGCTCAAAGTTATGTCCCTTGGGACTTTTTTTTAAAGTATATTTTATTAATTATGTTGTTCCAGTACTCCCAATTTTTCACCTTGCTCCCCTCAGCCCAGTAACCCCCTTACCTCCAGCAATCCCACCCTCCTTAGTTTATGTACATGGGTCATGCACATAAGTTCTTTGGTTTCACCCTTTCTTATATTATTCTTAACTTCCCCCTGTCTATTTTGTACCAAACGATTATGCTTCTTAATCCCTGCACCATTTCCCCATTTCTCCCCCTTCCCCCTCCCAGCTGATAACCCTCCAAATGATCCCTATACCTATGATTCTGTTCCTATTCTGGTTTGTTTAGTTGGATTTTGTTTTTCTTTTTTAGATTCAGTTGTTGATAGTTGTGAGTTTGTTGTCATTTCAGTGTTCATAGTTTTTATCTTGTTTTCTTAAATAAGTCCTTTTAACATTTCATATAATAATGGCTTGGTGATGATGAACTCTTTTAGCTTTACCTTGTCTGGGAAGCACTTCATCTGCCCTTCCATTCTAAATGATAGCTTTGCTGGATAGAGTAATCTTGGTTGTAGGTACTCGCTTTTCATCACTTTGAATACTTCTTGCCAGTACCTTCTTGCCTGGAAAGTTTCTTTTGAGAAATCAGCTGAGAGTCTTATAGGCACCCCTTTGTAGGTAACTCTCTGCTTTTCTCTTGCTGCAGGTAACTCTCTGCTTTTCTCTTGCTGCAGGTAACTCTCTGCTTTTCTCTTGCTGCAGGTAACTCTCTGCTTTTCTCTTGCTGCTTTTAAGATCCTCTCTTTATCTTTCGCCTTTGGCATTTTAATGATGATGTGTTTTGGTGTGGTCCTTTTTGGGTCTAGCTTGTTTGGGAGTCTCTGTGCTTCCTGGACTTGTATGTCTATTTCCTTCAAAAAATTTGGGAAGTTTTTCTTCATTATTTTTTCACATAAGCTTTCAATTTCTTGCTCTTCCTCTTTTCCTTCTGGCACCCGTATGATTTGGATGTTTGTCCCAGAGGTTCCTAAGCCTCTCTTCATGTTGCTCAATTCTTGTTTCCTCATTCTGTACTGGTTGACTGTTTTTTTCTTCCTTATGTTCCAAATCATTGATTTGAACCCCGGTTTTCTTCCCTTCACCATTGGTTTTGTGTGGATTATCTTTGTTTCATTTAGTATAGCTTTCACTTCTTCACTTATGTGTTTGCCATACTCAAGCATATTTGTGAAGCCTGTGAGCATCATTATCACCAGTGTTTTGAACTCTTCATTTTTTAGGTTGGTTATCTCCTCATCTGTGAGGTTGGCTATCTCCTCATTGCTTAGTTCTCCCACTGGAACCTTCTTTGTTCCCTCTTTTGGGCCATACTTCTCTGTTTCCTCATCTTGACAGGCTCCTGTTTTTGTTTGCCTCTGTGTCTTACATTAACTGTCACTCCTGTTAGGTTTTAAGGGGCAGAGCCTTAGATATTCATCAGTACACGGTGACCTGTTTCACCATGTTGTGGCGCTGTATGTGGGGGAGGGGTCTGAGAAGGGACAATGCCACTTATTCAGCACTTGCCCTTTTCCAGGCACTTTTCCCACTTTCATATGGGACTGGTGCCCCTCTAGGTGCTGCCCTGACCATTGTTTTCTGAGTGGGTGGGTCTGCGGACATTCTAGGAATGTGGGGGCCCTTTGAACAAGCAGACTCTGCTGAGAGACCAGCAGTTTCTTCCTCCATCTCAACCTCCACTAGTTGGCACAGTTAGAAGCGATGAGGCTTGATTTTCCCTGGTTCTAGGACTCTGAGCTCTGTGGTCTGATCTGGGGCTGGGAACACTCCTCAGGTGTCCCTCCCAACTTTTTCAAATGTGTGACTGTGTTTTCCACCGGCCTGCTGCTGCCACTGCTTCATCTGCTGCCACTACCACACTGCTTCCTCTCTGCCCGGCTCCACCCCTCCTACCTGTCTGAATGAGTATTTCTTCTTTATATCTTTGTTTGTTGGACTTCCATGCAGCTCTCTTTTCTGGAACTTCTGGTTGTCTCTAGTTTTGAGGTAGTTGTATTTCTTCTTAGTTGTGGAGGGAGACGCAGCGTGTCTGTCTACACCTTTATCTTGGCCAGCAGTCTCCCCTTGGGACTTATTGATGCAATTAATACAGTTATTAAAATTAAAATTTCTATTTTTTTTAAAGTATGTAACAAAACCTGGATGTCCAATATTTCAATTTAACATTATTCTGGACATACTAGCTGATGTAATTAGACAAGAGAACAATGAGAGATGTAAAAAATAGAAAAGGGAATATCTGGAATGGTGGTGTGAAGAGCTTGGCAAACATTCTCCCCAGAAAACTATCATTTAATTGGTGAAAATTAATTTTTTAGAAAATACACAAAATATTTAAAGTCTCTGAAAACTGTCTCAAGGCATAAAGGAAATGGAGATACATTTATTTAAGAAAGCATACTAAATCTGGTAATAATCATGAGAGTGTTTGGCACTTAAGCCAAAACTGTTCCCATCCCCTACCCTACCCCAGGTCAGTGATGCAAGCTCTAGTTCGGCCAGATATAGTTAAGAAGAACTCCTTCTGCTCCAGCTCCTTGTCTAGAGCTACTATTTCACAATAGGAAAGGCAGGCTGATAGAATCTTTAACTACTTGGCTCCCATTTGTAGGGCAAGTACTCTGCCTCAAGCATGACAGGCTGAGAATATTGGGGCTCTATTTGCCCCTTTCCCAGCTCACTCATAGGTTGTAGGTTACATGCTTGGAAGGCAAGCAAAAGAGATCAAGGGTTATTATGTACCTCGCAGTGGCTATAAGGGTGTCACTCAGGAAGAAATAGACTGTTTCACTCCGCAGCTCCAGTGCCATAGTGTAGAGATTCTGCCCACACTGTCACTACAGATGTACCTATTCTAGATATAACATACAAGGTCTGTCCAGAAAAGTCCAGCCATTGTTAATGTAACAAGAATGGTTTGTACAATATCGGCATATCCTGACAGCCAAGGAGAGTGGATTGAAATGCGCATGTGTGAACAATGACGACTTCACTGTACTAGTAAGTGGGGGTGGTAGATGCCATGGAGTGAGCATGTTTACTGTGTGGGCATTGCATTCAAAATGACTGAGTGACTAGAGCAACAAATCTGTATCACATTTTGCATGAAGCTTGAACATTCCTCCATGGAAGCTATTTGGATGATTCAGAAGGCTGCAGCTATGGGCAACTGGTGATTGGCAGCTTCATCACAACAATGCACCACTCATGCATCACATCTCATACAAAATTTTTGGTAAAACATCAAATCACCCAGGTGACTCAGCTCCCCTATAGCCCAGATGTGGCGCCCTGTGACTTCTGGCTTTTCCCAAAACTAAAATCACCTTTGAAAAGAAAGAGATTTTAGACCATTCATGAGATTCAGGAAAATACAATGGGGCAGCTGATGGCAATTGGTAGTACTGTGTGAGGTCCCAAGGTGCTTACTTTGCAGGGGACCGAGGCGTCATTATCCTGTGCACAATGTTTTTTGCATCTTGTATCTTCTTCAATAAATGTCTCTATTTTTTATATCACATGGATGGATACTGTCTGGATAGACCTCAAATACATGGGATGATAAGATATGTAATTTTTGTGTCTGACTTCTTTCACTCTGCATATTTTCAGTTCATTCATGCTGCAGCATGTATCAATACTTCATTCCTTTTTTTTAGTGTGATAAAATATGCATATTAAAATTGACCAATTTAATCCCTTTTAAGTGCACATTATAGTGGCATTAAGTACATTCACATTGTGTACAACCATCACCATTATGTATCTCCAGAATCCTTTTTATCACCTGTCCCTATAAATTTGACTGTTGTAGTTACTTCATATAAGTGCAATAATACAATATTTGTCTTCTTGTGTCTGGCTCATTTGGCTGAATCATATCCTAGTGTATGGATAAATTACATTTTGTTTATTCACCAGTCGATGTGTATTTAGTTGTTTCCACTTTTTGGCTATTATGAATAATTCTGCTATAAACATTTGTGTACAAGTTTTTGTGTGGACATATGTTTTTATTCCTCTTGGGCATATACATAAGAGTACAATTGCTGGTCATATGGTAACTCCATGTTAAACCTTCTGAGGAGCTGCCAAACTGTTTTTTCAAAGTGGCTGCATCACTTACATTCCTATCAACAATGTCAGTGGCTTCCAATTTCTGTCATTCATGCCAATGCTTGCTATTGAGTTTAAAAAATTTTTTTAGAGAGAGGGGGAAAAAGGGAAGAAAGAAAGAGAGACAAACTTTGATGTGAGAGAGAAACATTGATCTCACACACTTCCTGACCAGGAACTGAACCCACAACCTAGACATGTGCCCTGACTGGGAATTGAGCCAGTGACCTTTTGCTATGCAGGGTGATGCCCAACCAATTGAGCCAAACTAGTTGGGGCAACTTTTAAAAAATCATATAGCCATTCTACTGTGTATAAAGTAATATCTCATTGTGGTTTTGATTTGCACTTTCTTAATGACCAATGACAATAAGCACCTTTTCATGTGCTTATTAGCCAGTCGTATAACTTTAGGAACTGTAAGTTGAAATGCTTTCTCAATTTTTTAATTGAGTTGCTTTTTTTATTATTGGGTTGTAAGAGTTCTTTATATGTTGTAGATATAGGTCCCTTGTCAGAAGATTTGCAAATGTTTTCTCCCATATTGTGTGTTGTCTTTTCACTTTTTCGGTGGTGTCATTTGAATCACAGAAGTTTAAATTTTTGATGAAGTCCAATTCATCTGTTCTTTTTCCCAGTTATTTGCACTTTTTTCTCTAGTCATGTCTTAGAACCCATTGCCTAATCCAAGGCCACAGGGATTTATGACTACATTTTCTTATAAAAGTTTTACAGTTTTAGCACTTCAAAAATAAAACACATGGGATTATCAAGGATACAATCAAATGTAAAAAGCTGTCCAACTATATATATATATATATATATATATATATATATATATATATATATATATATATATATATATATATAGCCAAATCTTCTTGGACATAGTAAATAACAAGATCTAGTGGTGGGTTTAATACTATAATAATTTTGAAGAAGCAGTGAGCATGATGATACTTTGACCTATCTACAATGGTATTATGATATGAAAATATCTGTAATGTCATTGTTTATCAAGTCATAGGTGCTGCTGATGTTATTTTGGTCTGTTGTTTATACCACAACAAAAAGAATTGTTACATTTAACTTGAGATTATTAGAAATGAAGATGTAATTTTTTTCCTACCCAACAGATAATTGAATTCTACCTGCAGATCCTAGGTTAAGAACCCTTACTGTAGGTAAAGTCACAGTTCTAAATGAATCAGAATATTGTAAAGTTTGGTTCTAAGGTACAATATCATGAACAAAGCAAGATTTATCCATGAAATTCAAATATTTAATGATCAACAAAAAGCGAAAAGAATAATGTTGAAATGAAGACAGCTGACTTGATTTAACTATTATCTACTTTGTTTTGGAAAGAATTATTCAATATAAAAATATTTTGGTAGTCCCTTCCGATTCAAATGTTATAAACAAAGATATAATATTACTATCCTTTTACCAACTGGAGTAATGGGATTCAAATTTTATCTAAATACTCTAATTCATTCTAATTCCAACTAATGGTTGAAAACATACATAATTTACTTTCTGGTTAGATTTATTCAAACAGTTCTCAGAGGAGACAAGCTTGTTGAGGCCACCAGCTGGAGAATTACCAGCTGTTCTGAGCCTTCTCAGGTGAATAACTGTTCAGCTGTAAAGAAAAAAAATAACAAATCCTAGAAATAGATCACAGAAACAGTATCTAAAATAAAAGTTTTATAAGGGTTTATATTTCCTAGGTCACTGGAAACAGATCTCTCCCCTTAATAACTTATAGATATATTTGGTATTTTTATGGTTTTGAATAGATAGCACATTTTTGTGGTTTAAAAGTAAAAGTGATAAATAAGGAATCCACAGAAAGTTTAACCCTCATTTACAGTACCACTTATCCTCCTCCCCTGGCCCCTATAGACAAGCAATTCTACATGAAAATAAAAGCAAACATCTATAATTTTACCCCTTTCTTGAACCGATGGCAACGTCCTTTATATACTGTTTTGCACCATGTACTTTTCACTTAATGATATACCCTGCAGATCTTTCTATACCAGTTTAGTGAGAATATCCTCATTCTCTTTTATAGATGATGAGCATCCTACAATGGGAATGTGCATGCCATTATTTATTTCACACGTTCTACTTGATAGACCCTAGAATTGTTTCTAGTCTTTCTTAGTGGTCTATTTTAAACTTATGCACATTTTATTTAGAAATTGCTTTAGCCTAGACTCTTTTTTTAAGTATATTTTATTGATTATATTGTTACAGTAGTTCCAATTTTTCCCCTTTGCTCCTCTCTGTCCAGCACCACCCCTCCCCAAGCATTCTGCACCCCCCCCCCCGCCAGTCCATGCCCATGGGTCGTCCAAACAAGTTCTCTGGCTTCACCCTTTCCTATATTATTCTTTTTAAAAAATAGTCAATTAATTTTTTAATTTTTTAACAATCAAAAATAACAATCCTCCCCTCTCAGACTTAAGACCCTTTATAATCTTATAAAGGATAATGGGCGAAAGTCTCAGTCTCAAGCTCCTCTAGCTGCTTCAAGCTGGGCATGGTCGTCGTCCTACCTACACTTGGGTCCATAAATCCCTAATAAGAGTTGGGGTGTGGAGGGGAAGGTGGCCTTCCCACATGGGAAAGGATCTTGCCGACTCCAGGTCAGTTGGCTGTCCCCGGACAACGGCGTGATTGGTTTAACAGGCTGGTATCCCTGTTGTATTCGGTCACGTTGTGATTTAGCGGCCTTTTCCGTCTCTTCATGGTTATAAGACTTCTCTCCAGCTAGTTATTCCAGATGATTTCTCTACAATTAAGTTGTAAATCCAGACTGGTCCTGGGTGGAGGCTAGTGTAGCTTCCACTTACTCCTCCACCACCTTGGATCTCTCCTAACCTAGACTCTTGGTTGTAAGTGGCAGGAATTCAATTTAAATTATCTTAAATAAAAAAGGGGACACTTATAGTACTAAGTGGTGACTGGAACTTCCCTCCTTTTTTCCCATTCCAACTACTATGAAACCTTTGCTGTTATGGGACACATCTGGCCTTTACTTCTCTTCTTTACACATTGGTCCAATACAATTCCAGCATCCGTTTCTGAAACCTTGACCTTAAAAGCAGAGTTAAACCCAGGAGTCATATGTCAATGCTCCTCTATAAGCTGGCCATCTAGAGGATTCATAGCTCGCCTTCATAAAAGGTCTTTTGTAGATAAGCATCAAAATAAGAAAACAAAGTTAAAATATTCTCGCAGGGACCTCAGTGAATTCTCCTGTGATCATTTCTGGGATCCTAAGTGAGGTAATCACTGGACTTCAGTATGTGTTTCTAGATATATTTTAGGTACAAAACTCGGAGTCTGCTAACACAGAATAAAATACAACTTGATCCAAGACAAAAAACAGTTATTCCTGAAGAAGGACCATTATGACTATTAAGAAGTTGCCCCAGGAAGTGGGGATAATGTGCACTTCCTGTTAGATAGGACAAGAGTGTCAAGGTCTGGGTGGTTCCTACTAAATGCCATTCTTGCTAAATGCTGAAGTGTAGCACAGTATTTTGCAGATGCAGCTGAAACCTGATGAGCTTGTCTGGAACTGCAACTGGATAAGTTTAGCCAACTGTAAAGAACAAATCAACATATAATTAACCCAACAGTATATATAAGCAATGGCTAAGCCTCCCTTCAGGGAGACAGAGCTTTGGATGTGAATCTCTAGTCTCCTTTACTTGTTTGCAAGTAAATAAAGCTACCTCCTGGCAATAAGTCTCATTCTTAAGTAGAACACCTCAAGCAGTGAATCACTTGATTTCAATAACAATGCTTCTGCAAGTTGAGAAGTATTGCTAAGGCTAGAAATCAGTTTAGTGGGTGGAACAGTTGGACTGACCTGTATTCAAAAGTTCATCCCACCCACTTTACGGAGAAATTTAAAAAAAAATTCATTTGAAAGGGCTGGAAAATAAGAAGTATATGTAAAAAAAAGTGAAATAAATCAGTTTGAGGATGAAAAGAATGAATTAGAGTCAAATATAGGAGTCAGGATGAAGAGGGGTCATCTATGGAGGAGGGAGAGAAAATAAAATGGCCTTCACTTACAGGTAGATTTTGCATGAAGGAATACTCCCTGATAATTAGAACATTGAGCAATGGAAGATTAATGGTCCCTTTGCCTAAAGGTAGAAAAGTAGCCATCTGTTTATATGTAGAAACAGGGTGATGATCAAAGACTCTTGGAGCACTCCTATTCAGCATAATGGTACTGTCTGTGGCCCTCGCTAATGGTTGAGGTAAACTGGACAATAACTGGGTAACTTTGGGGATTTGAATCAGTAGAAACTGTTTAGGAAAAGATTCACATCTCTTTCCCATATCCATTTTAACTGGTAAAAGATTTCTATTACAGGTGTGTGCATTCTGGAAATGGCCAGACCTCTTAGAAGAGAGTGACAAGTTCTGCCGTTCTGTCTATTCTTAAAAGTAACTGTTGAAAGTTCCATGTTCTCACTTAATTCAATGAATTACGTGGAATTAATCTTATCTGCGAGACATACAACTTGACATTTTGTCTGTTTGGGGTTTTGTCCCCAAAGTCAACCCTTGTGCCATATACCTAGGATGACCTTGTTTTCTGAAAAAGAATTGTAATGCACAGTTTGAGAAGAACACACTAGGGAATGCTCATATAAATACTTCCATTTAGTCATTCAATAATTATTCAGTCTACACCAACTATATGGCAAGCACTATTCTAGCTACTTGGAAAAGAGCAGTGAATAAAACATCCAAAGTCCCCTTCTTTCACAGAACTTACATGAATGTGAAGAGAGGGGTGATAAACAATTGATATTTAAAATTAAGTAAATTGTATATTGGGTTAGATAGTAAAAAGTGCTGTTGGAAAAAGAAAGGGCAGAGCCAGACAAGGTAGATAGGCATGCTGGGGTGGGAGCAGAAAGTAGGTTGCAGGATTAAGTATGATGGCTAGCATATGTCTATGAGAAAGTTATTTTTATTCAAAGACTTAAAAGAAGTGAGGAAATTAGGCAACTAGGCATCCGTGGGGAGAGAACCTTGGGTCAAAGGGACAGCCAGTGTAAAGTCCTTGAGAAAGGAGAATGCAGGTGTGTTCAATGAGCAAGCAAAGAAGCTAGTGTGGTTGGAGAGGAGGGGAGTGATATGAAGAGTAGAAGAAGAGGAGGGACTAATCACAAGGGCCTCATAGAACAAGGAAGGGCTCTGGCTTTTACTCTGAGGAAAATGGGAGTCACTGGTGTGCTTGGAGCAGAATGTCAGATCTTATTACTGCTTTTAAAAGATTGCTCTGGTTGCTGTGTTCAGAATAAACGGAAAGCAAGTGGAGAGCATGGTTCTGATATCCATGAATTTGATTACCACAGTTTAATTAAATAACCACATCCCCCAACAACACACTTCAAATTTCAGTTATCATTGCATATTAACTGAGTAATTGCATAAAGTACAGATTGTGCTGATTGCTCTTTTCAGTCCACAAATCATTACATAAATAACAGATGCACATCATGATCAGCGACCAATCATGTCACTTCTTTCAGTCTGTTGGTGATTGGTGTTGGTAATTCATTTTGTTCACTTTATGCACAGACAGCAAGGCACATACTGTGTCACCTTGATTTGCAGTGATAAACACACATGAAATTTTACAAAAATGGATACTCAAAAAATGGGGAAATGGCCAACAAAGGTAAAAGAGCAGCAAAAAGAAAAAAGAAAAGTTATTATCCTTAAAGTTAAATTCAAATCAAAGCTTTATGTGGGATGGTGAACATACAATATGGTATACAAATGATGTTATAGAATTCTATACCTGAACCTTATATAATTTTATTAACCAATGCCAACTCAATAAGTTCAATAAAACACTAGTTAAAAACCTATATGAAATTCTAGAAGAAATAGCTGACTATGGGACCATGGCAACGTTGACATTGTCACCCTTCGAAAGACCCTAGATGTGCAGAGGAACTTAGTGAAGGTGAACTTTCTAACATAAATGAGGAAAGTTGTGACAAAAAGGAATAGATATCCCAGAGGAGTCGCCACCAACAAAAAGTTCACATTGAAGGAATTCTTACAGATATTTCAAAATATTGAGAGCGCAAAGGAACCAATGTTGAAAGGTGATCCAGACTTCAAAGGGAATATGGCAGTTCCCCCAAGGTATGAAAAGATGTTCTCTTGGCATTGTAAATTATAGAAAGAAGGCAAGTACTGTTCAAACTACCCTTGATAAAATTTTTTTATAAAGAAATAAAACACTTTAATTCTTGGTGTTTCTAATGTTTAAACTATAATGTATGAAACAGGCATTAGTTTTACATTTAAAAAATGAAATGGGCAGTAAGGGAGTTTTTAACGTTTTGACAAAAAAAATTAATGTCAAAGAACAATTGTAATTTTCCCTACTGATTAAGGTTGCTTTCCAGTGTTTCAGCTGGCAATCATTTTCAACTTCCTGCACTGCCTGCCATTCAGTGAGGACTGCCTGTCCTTGGTGATAATGATTGGATCTGGGGTTTGTCCTTGCAAGTGAGTGGATGCAGTGTAGGTAAAGCTGGTCTTGTAGTTGAAGGCTTTTGGGTCCACCTACTCAGTAGAAATTTTAGAACCTTCAACAGCTGTGAGAGATTTCTATTAGTGACTTGTTAATATAACCAACCCAACAGCCAAAAGGTTGGTAGTATGAGGAGAGGTGTCAGGAAGGTCCCACAGTCCCAGCCCTTCTCTCCCTTCTTGCTATTGTAGAACACTGCCATTAGAAATTTGGTTCTTTAGGTTAAGCACTGCCCTTCTAGAATCATTTAAAAATATGTACCTTGAATGGTAACTATGTTAGGTGATACATATGTTAACTAACCTTATTGTGGTAATAATTTTACTACATATATAGGTCAAATAAAAATAATATATGTATGTGGAAAGATGGATACAGCAAGTAAATGCACTAAGAAACTACTGTAAGAAAGGGGTACTAATGTTCCAGAAAAGCATCTCTTTAGAAAAAGAAAATAAAGTTGGCAATATGTAACAAAAGACTTAAAAAATGTTTGTTCTCTTTGATCCCATGACTACACTTACAAGAAAGTCTATCTGAAGGGAAGTAAATGAAAAATTATGTACAGAATTTTTATCATGTTACTTTTTATAAAAAATGTTAGGAATAACAGTGGTGCAATGTAAAATACATGCAAATGAAACAACATTTGGCATCCTTAAAAATCCATTTATAAAGATTGGGAATTTTCTTTGGGTTATCATGAAAATACCATGGAAAGTTTGTGAAATTACATAAATTGAGAAAATAAGAATACAAATTGCATTAAAAAGCTTCTGCACCACTAAAGAAACCATCATCAACATGAAAGGGAACTGACTGTATGAGAGAACATATTTGCCAATGACAACTCAGACAAGGGTTTGATCTCCAAAATATCTAAATAACCCATATGACTCAGCACCAGGAAGTCAAACAGTCCAATTAAGAAATGGGTAAAGAACCTGAACAGACACTTCTCCAAGGAGGGCATACAGAGGGCCCATAGACATATGAAACAATGCTCAACGTCACAAGTCATCAGAGAGATGGAAATTAAAACCACAATAAGATATCACCTCACACAGGTCAGAATGGCCATCATTAACGAATCAACAAACAAGTGCTGGCGAAATGTGGAGAAAAGGGAACCCTAGTGCATTGTTGGTGGGAATGCAGACTGGTGCAGCTACTGTGGAAAACAGTATGGAATTTCCTCAAAAAACTAAAAATGGAATTGCCTTTTGACCCAGTGATCCCACTGCTGGGAATATACCCTAAGAATCCTGAAACAGCAATTCAAAAGAAGCTATGCACCCCTATGTTCATAGCAGTGCTGTTTACAATAGCCAAATGCTGGAAACAGCCTAAGTACCCATCAGTAGATGAGTGGATCAAAAAACTGTGGTACATTTACACAACGGAGCACTATGTAGCATAAAGAAAGAAAGAACTCCTATCTTTTGCGACAGCATGGATGGAACTAGAGATTATTATGCCAAGTGAAATAAGCCAGGTGGTGAAAGACATATGCCATATGATCTCACCTATAAGAGAATCTAATGAACAAAATAAACTAACGAGCAAAATAGAACCAGAGGCATGTAAACAAGGAACAGACTGACAGTCCCCAGAGAGGAGGAGGGAGAGGGTGTATAAGGGTAAAAAGTAGGGGAAGAGACTAGTCAAGGAACATGTATGAATGACCCATGGACATGGACAAGAGGGTGGAGAATGACTGTGGGGGTTGGGCTGGGCAGAAGAGGACAAAGGAGTAAAAATTATGACAACTGTAATAGAATAACAAAAAATATTTTTAAAGAATACTAACTGTATGTACTGTGTGATCTCATTAAAAGTGTATTTAAAAAAACCTGGAAGAAAATATACCAAAATGTTACTATGGTTACTTCTGGAAATAGGGGTTACAAGAGATTAAATTGTAGAAGAGAAGTGAATTGTTTGCAAATAATAATCCCCAACAATACAGGTTCTGGAGCCAGACTGCAGACTAGCTGCATTGACCTTGGGTCAGTTTCCTACCCTTTCTGTGCCTCTGTTAGTTACCTCACCTATAAAATATAGATAATAGAAGTAGTAACCTCCTAGGGGTGTTAGGAAGATTAAATGAATTAATACTTATTGAACATTCATAAGAGTTTCTAGCATATAGAAAGTGCTCAATAAAGGTTACCTATTAACATTATTGTTGATAATAATGTTACAAAATGAAAGTTAATTTTTGAACTCATTTTCTACATTTCCACACCTCAGGAATAATCACTGTTAACAGTTTGATGAGAATCCGTTCAGTCCTTTTTTATGCAAACACACACGAGATATTGTTTCTGGTTGTATAAATATACACACATGTACATATATACATACACACATTTAAATATATATACATATATACACACACACATATGCTTTTGTATACATATGTATATACACCGATGTATATTTAAAACAGAAGTGGGATCATAAAATAAATATTATTAAACAACTTGCTGTATTTACTAAGAAATATATCATTATATTGTGGACAGTCTTGTATGTCAGTAATGCAGATGTACTAGTTTTTTTAAGTGCTTTGGAAAACCCATATTTTTAAAAAGATTTTATTTATTTTTATTTTTAGAGAGAGGAGAAGAGGAGACAGAGAGAAAGAGAAACATCACTGTGTGAGAGAAACATTTATAGGTTGCCTCTTGCACACCCCCAAGTGGGGACCCGGCCCGCAACCCAGGCACATGCCCTGACTGGGAATTGAGCCAGAGACCTTTGGGTTCTCAGGCTGGCACTCAATCCATCGAGCCACACCAGCCAAGGCCAGATGCACTAATTTTTTATAATGGCAGCAGTAGCATTCCAGTATATATGATATACTTTATTTAACCATTTCCTTACTAATGAAGATTCATTCTCAAACAATGATGCAATAATCTGACCTTATACAGGTCTTTTTACACAGTTATATGAGTATTATTATAGGACAGATTACTAGAAGTAAAATTTTTGAGTCAAAGGATATATGCATTGATAACATTGACAGATATTTCCAATTTCCCCTCCAAAGAAGTTGTGCTAGTCTATCAATATATAAGAATGCCATTTTCCCCACATCTTTATCCCCGCAAATATTATGAATCTTTTAAATTTTTCCAACAAAAAAGCTTCAAAAAATTTTTGTTCCTGTTAAGCAATAGATGTCTCATTAAGGTTATACTTTGCATTTCCCTGATCACTATTTCAGTTGGGCATCATCTTTTTGTATATATACAGGTCCTCTGCATTTCCTCATCTGTGAATTGCTTGCTCAAGTCCTTGGCTGTGAGTTATTTTTTCAATCTATATTTTGCTGTATTTAAAAAGAAAGATAAGTTTTTTGCATTTTTAAGTAAGTTTGCGATCTATTCTTTATTAATCATAGTAGCAGAGGAAAACATTTACTCCATCCAAAAGAAGAGAAATTTTGAATATATATATATTTTTTTTTTCTCATAAGTCTCTTTGCAGGGGAAAGGACAAGAAAACAAATTTAATTGCTTAATTTTGTTTTTCTCAATATTAAAATGATCCTTTCATTCCCTGGGCCTCCACAATTGGAAAATCCTATTTGATAACTTGAAATTCACCATGAACCTCTAACTCATTTGTCTAAGTCACTCAAGTCTAAACTTTTAAATTTAACTCCATACTTTTAAAGCCATCTTTGAGGTATATCCACAGAGAAGTGGGGTCTGCACAGCTATTTGATATATTTAGGCCCATTCTAACAACCTGTTGTAACCAGTCAGGCAGAGACAGATGCAGATGCTTTTTTTTTTTTTTTTTTCAGAATTCTTTCAGAATGACCTCATAATTGAGCTGCCTTGTAGGCTCACTGTTGAACAATAATGAGTTTTTGAACGGTGAGGAGGACTTGTTATGAAACAGAGGCAAATAGTGCCTATTATTTACAATGCTGCCATCAAGGGCATCTAGACTAGAATGGCTAGAAATGCTCCTGTCATTAGAGCTGGGGATGGCCACAACGAAGAGTCCAGAGTGGAAATACCTAGCCTTTCCTAATTCTACTTGTTTCCATTTTTCTTTACATGAATAACATGCTAATTGTTGGGTGGCAGAGAGGGTAGCACAAGCATATGAAAAGCTGGCTTAGTGAAAATTTCGTTCAGTTACATTTCTCCTAAATGACACTTCAGTTGTTTAAGGCAAAAAGGCATGGAGTAGGGGGACTAGCCTATCCTTAGTTACCACTAGTAACACAGGCTTTAGGGATACTGCTCTAGCAAACAGGGTATGTATTGAATTCAGTAAACCTGATACCTCCTAGACCCTTTTCACTCATACTTGCATGAAAGGGCATGTACAATAGATGCTTTCTGACATTTTGGTCCAGTGTCTTGACTATTGAATTCAGTTTAGCATTGTGTGTAATCTTGGATCCACCAGTGAGCAAGTATTTACTTTGACCATAATTAGTATCAAGGGAGTGTTATTTCAGGAAACAAGTTTAGACTATTAGGATCACAGGACTTAAAGGTCATCTGATCTAATCCCCCAGCCTTGAATATCTCTTCCAGGTTTCCCCCTCCCATTTAGCTTCCTCCAAGTGGTAAGGTAGCCTCAGCTCCACGTGACAGCCCAATCCATCTTGAATAGCTCTGATAGAAAGTTCTTTTTATCGAACTGATTTTTTTTCTCCCAGTAGATTCAATCCATTGATTCAGTGGGAGTCCAGAGGTGCCTTCCAAAACAGTTCTAATCCAGAACAGATCTGTAACTTTTTTAAAAAACTTTATTTATTTATTTTTAGGGAGAGGGAAAGGAAGGGAAAAGAGAGGGAAAGAAACATCGACCAATTACCTCTTGTACGTGCTCCAACCGGGGACTGAACCTGCAACCCAGGCATGTGCCCTGACCAGGAATCGAACTGGCAACCTTTCACTTTGTGGAATGCTGCCCAAGCAATTGAGCCATATCAGTCAATGTACAGATCTGTAAAAACTTTAAGACAGGCCCATCTTCCTTTTTCTGTAGCTCTACCATTCTCAACCCCCATAATTCAGTCTAAATGTTCCAAACTTTTGTGAGTTTTCTCACAAAGATCTCCTGGCTTCTTCTCTAATCTAATCTCCTCCTCCTTGTTGGTGCCACATGGCTTCCTTATTCCTCAAACAGACCCAGCATATTCCTGTCTCAGGCCACTCATTATACATTCACTTTCCACTATCAGAATTGCTCTTCATAGCAGCAAAGTTTCCTTACTTCATTTAGCTCAAATATCAGCTCCTCAGAGAGACCTTCCCTGATCATTCTGTATCTTTTTTTATTTTAAAGATTTTATTTATTTTTAGAGAGAGGGGAAGGGAGGAGAAAGAGAGGGAGAGAAACATCAATGTGTGGTTACCTCTCATGCACTCCCAACTGGGGAGCTGGCCCACAACCCAGGCATGTGCCCTGACTGGGGATAGAACCTGCAACACTTTGGTTCACAGGCTGGTGCTCAATCCACTGAGCCACTCCAGCCAGGGCCCATTTTGTATCTAAAATGACCCCCCACACCCCATCTTTATCACTATCCTCTTGCCTTGATATATTTTTCTTCATAGTACACATCACTTCCTGGAAGATGATTGTGTCTGTAAGTTTATCTGTTTTTCCAGCTAAATGTAAGCATCATGAGGGCAAGGACTGTACATGTTTTTTTATAGCACATAGTAGATGCTGAGTAATATTTGTTGATTGAATCAATAAGATGTGGTTTTTATTCCTTTTACCATTCAGGTCACTCTTTTGATTTTCTCAAATTGCAATGGCCAGAAGTAATAATGGAAATGTAGCTATGAGCTGACCAGGGCAGAATAAGGCATACCAACCACATTATTTAGTAAAGGAGTAAATACCATGCAGCAGGCATCATGCCAAATCATGAGTATATGATAATGTACAAGATCAATATGGTCCCTGCCTCCAAAAACCTCACAGTCTAGTATCTTATAAATGTCCTTCTAGTATGATGAAGTCTTAAGGCAACAGTTAATCTTTTGGTGGCCATCTAACACATCACAGTGGAGAATTTACAATCAGTTAAAATGTGAAGATCCTTATCATGAGTGTTTTTTGTGCTCAATTGCAAAATCATGTAGTTACTCTATTATATTTCATTGGATAAAGTTCTGTCCATCATTATATTAAATCAAATTATTTTGGAATCCAAATTCAGTCAGCCAAGAGATTTACTAGCCTATCCAGCTTTCTGTCACATCCAAACCTAATAAGTGGGACTTTTATATATGAAACTCTTCAATGAAATCATTGAACAAGACAGACCCCTGTTGTACACTACCAGAAGACTACTTCCAGCTCAATACCCAAGTGATAGTATCTCCTAACACCTTGATGCTGTCCAGATTTTCTGCCTACTGTGTTTCCATGTTCATCAATCTGAAAACCCTGTCAAAGAAATAATTAACGTTAGTTAGATATGCCTTGTTCCTAGTGAAGCCAGGTTGGGTCCCAATGGTCATTACTGGCGCTGGAAACCAGTACACATTCTGTTAGGTACACCTAAACAATCTCTTTAGTATTACATTTGATAACCTTATTTAATATTAATATCAAATTCACAAATTTGTAATGTCCAGAATTTAACTTTTTGCAATTTTGCAAAGCAAAGTAAGTATATATTTTCTTTATTACAGCCCCTCTCCTATTTGCTCTGATCCTTCAAACTCTGTCATGATAGCATTCTCTCTGTCTCTCTGTCTCTCTGTCTCTCTCTGTCTGTCTCTGTCTCTCTCTCTTCTCAGTTCTCTCCATTGGGGATAAGGTCACCTGGGTTAGGAGTTTCATACTCATTTATATAGCACCCGTATATTCTCTTGATACCCTCATCTCAATTTTGCACTTCTGCTACCTCTCCCTAAAGTCCTTTCTCACCTTTTTAGTCTGAAGCTCATTGTCTTTTTCAGAGAAGACCACATAGTTGGAGTTCTGCTGTTCCTGCCTTCTATCAACATTACTCCTTCAGTCCCAAGCAGCATACCCCTTCCCTGACTTTGTTCTTGCTCAGAACATAGCTAATGAAGCCTCATGCTTTCATCTTAGACATTTCCTCCTAGCCTCAGCTCATTGGAGACTTTCCCCTTCCTGACATTATTCATATCATCTGGTTATCCTCTTTTGGTTTATCCTTAATCTCATTTCCTACTACTCTCCCCACACTCTAATCCAGCCACAGGGGCCTCCTCACAGTTCCTTGAATATGCTAAGCATATCCCCAAATTAGGACCTTTGCATTTGATGAACACTCTCAGAATGCTCTTTACCCAGATATTTGCAGGCCTTGACCCTCGCTTTATTTAGGTTTCCTCTTAATGGCCTTCTCATCAGAGAAGCCATCCCGGTACCATCATTGAAACAACACACACATACCCACCCCTGTGGTCACTCTCTGCCCCTTACCCAGATTTATTTTTATTCTTGGCAAACATTATCATCTGAAATATTTATTTGGTTACTGCCTTTCTTGTCCTACTAGAAAATAAGTTGCACAAAGACAAAAATCTTTGTTTTTGTTTATTGCTATAACAGTGCTTGGACCATAGCAGATGCTCATTAAAAATTAATGATGCCTAGGTTCTTCTCTTAGAACAGTGGTTCTCAACCTTTCTAATGCCGTGACCCTTTAATACAGTTCCTCATGTTTTGGTGACCCCCAACCATAACTAAAGCATAGTGATTAATCACAAATACAATATGTAATTATATGTGTGTTTTCTGATGGTCTTAGGTGACCCCTGTGAAAGGTTCATTCGACCCCCAAAGGGGTTGCGACCCACAGGTTGAGAACCACTGTCTCAGAACATTATTCCATGAGATCTACATAGAATTTTCTACCCACAAGATAAGTATGAAGGCCCTAACAAAAAAAATACTGTGATGAGAATAGCAATTGGAAAATGTTTAAAAATAAAACTTAGATCCTGAAATTTCTATGACTTGATCCATGTGATATGCAAAGCCAACCTGAAGGTCTAATGCAGGGCAATACATGTGGGATCACATTACTCACCAGAATTTAGTGGGATAAACCTAAAACCTGGAGGCAGCTATATCTAAAAAGAGTGTATCTGCTAGGAGAGGAGGTGAAGTCATACTGTATATTAAATTGACTTTCACTTAGATCTATAGGTGTTGACATGGAGAGAAGTCCATGACATTCTGTTCAGTAAAAAACACAGGAAATGGAACAGCATGTACAGTATGGTTCCACTTACATGCTATTAGAGAGAGGCAGCAAGAGCGATAGCGAGAGCAAGAGAGAGAGAGAGAGTTGTATAGAGTCTAGAAGAATATATTAACATGGTTACCTCTGGATAGTAACATTTTATTTTAGAATTTTTTAAAATTCATTTTGTTAGTCACAGGGTTGTAAAGTACAGCATAGGGAACATAGTCATTAATATTGCAATAACTATATATGATGCTGATTGGGTACTACAAATATCAGGGGGACCACTTTGTAAAATATATGATTGTCTCTAACCACTATACTGTATACCTAAAACCAATACAAAATAATATTGAGAAACTATTTTAAATTCCTTTTGTTTGTTTCTGAATTGTTTGATTTTCTTTTAAAACAATGAGTGTTGATCATTTCCCCATAATAATGGAGTTGTTTTTGAAAGGGTCCACAAAGAACTAGGAAAAGTGGTTGTCTGTGGAAACTAACTGGAGAACTAGTAAAGAATGAGCAATACGCAGTTTTCACTCAATTTGCATTTAAAACTAGTTGATTTTACACAATGTGCATGACTTGGAAGTCCTTGAATCTGAGAGTGTGTGTATAGGTACTCTCTGTGGGATGTTACAGGCCACCTGATCAGAGAGCAGCTGAAAAGTTAGTAAAATTTTGCTGACAGTTCCCTAGGCTTAGAGAAAACAACTAGAGGAACTATGGCTTTACACCTAATTCTGACCAACAGGTGAAATTGTTTGGGAAATAGAAGTGATAAAAACCTAAAGAGAGAGTGAGCAAAGGATCCTGAAAGTCTTCAACCTCCGGAAGAAGGATGGCTGAGGAAAGTCATGTCAAAATTCATAGCATGAAATTCTACAAGAGAAGACAATTCAGGAGGGTTGGGAAGCTCTCTGCAATGCCACTCTGATTTCAACTATGGATGATTTAGATAGAGGAAAATGTGGAAAAGTTCTTAAGCCAGAGAACTTGTACTTAATATCAGAAAGTCTCAGAGAAACTCATATTTTTAAACATAGATTTTTTATGTGAAAAGGTTTTTGTCCTAGTGGGAGGGAACAGACAATAACCAAAGAAATGTGTCAGATGGTGATAATTGATAAGGAGACTGAAGCAGGGTAAGAGAGCAGAGTGTAACCAACAAGAGTGGGTATATGGGTGTGTTCTTTCTTTTGTGGTATCAAGGAGCCAATTGCGAAGGGACCTGAATGAAGGGAGAGGGTAGGCTCTGTAAATTTCTGGGCACTCCAGGTAGAGAGTTCAGAAAATACAAAGGCTCTAATGTGGAGATATGTGTAGCAACCTTTAGGAATAGCAAGGAGGTATGTGGGGCTAGTTCAGATTGCCAGGAGAGTGGTAGAAGATGAGCTTGGAAAGGTAGAGGGGACCAGATCACATAGGGCCTCATAGGCGATGACCAGGACTTTGAATTTTATTCTGAGATGGATCATTATTGAGAGGTCTCGAGTAGAGGAGTGGTATGAACTGACATCACTATCTTGATCACTCTGTGTTGAATAGAAAATATGGGGGCCAGAATGGAAGCAAAGGGAACTATTTGGGAAGTTACTCCAGTAATAAAGGTAAGGGATGTTGGTGACTTAGACTGAAATGTCAGAGATAGGGCTGGGAGACAGGGTTACATTGCAGGTATATGTTGAAGACAGTCAGTGAGGTTTATGATTGGATAGATGAAGGATGCCAGAAAAGGGAAAAGTCAAGGATAACTCCAAGATGTTCAGTCTGAGCAAGTAGATGAATGGTGATTCCATTAATTGAGATGGAAATAATTGAGGAAGAATCATATCTTGGACATTGGGGCTCAAGATTGAGTTTTGTACATACTGAGTTTAAGCTACTGATTAGATATTCAAATGTAGATGTTATGTTGGAGTTATATACCTGAGTGTGGAATTTAGGGAAATTGTTTTTGTTACAGATTACATTTATGTGTTCTCAGCATATACGAGGTCTGTCCAGAAAAAGTCCAGCCATCATTAACATAATGAGAACAGTTTGCACAACAATGATGTAACCTGGCAGCCAAGGAGAGTGGACTGGAGTGTGCATGTGTGAACAATGACAACTTCACTGTACTAGTCAGTGGGGGCGGTAGATGCCATGGAGTGAGCATGTGTACTGTGTGGCCATCACATTCAAAATGACTGAGAGAGTAGAGTGACAAATCTGCATCACATTTTGCATTAAGTTTGAAAATTCCTCTGTGGAAACTGTTCAGATGATTCAGAAGGCCACAGCTATGGGCAACTGGTGATTGACAGCTTCATCATGAAAACACATTTGCTCACGCATCACATCATGTCTTGTACAGAGTTTTTTTGTGAAACATCAAATCACCCAGGTGACTCAGCCCCACTGCAGCCCGATCTGGTGCCCTATGACTTCTGGATTTTCCCAAAACTAAAGTCACCTTTGAAAGGAAAGAGATTTCAGACCATCAATGATATTCAGGGAAATAGAACAGGGCAGCTAATAGCGACTGGGAGAACTGTGTGAGGTCCCAAGGTGCCCACTTTAAAGGGGACTGAGGCGTTATTGTCCTATGTACAATGTTTCTTGTATCTTATTCAATAAATATTTCTATTATTCATACTACAGGGCTGGATACCTTCTGGACAGACCTCGTAGATAGTATTTAAAGTCAGGGGACTGGAGAAGCAAGTGGACAGGTCTGCTAATTAGGTTTTTCTTATCAACCCATCCCACCTCCCTTGCCACTGCCTCTCTCACATCTGCTTCCTCTGAGCCTGGACCATGGGGATAATTGATCACTTGGACATATCTCCTGTCCCTTTTCAATATACTCTGCTTGGAGACCTCTGGCCTAGAGAACAGAGTATCTCTACTGTTTCACCTTCATATGACAAAGTAATAAAATAAAATAAGGTGTGGTAGGTATGGAGAACAGGTGTTGAATACAGGCAAAACAAGCAACACTTCAGAGGGATGAATTCTGGGATTCTGAAAAAAATCCATTACCCTCACCCCACAGTAGCTCCCTTAGCTACTGGCAGAATCCCCCAATCATTCCTTTACTTAAATAGGAAGTGAAAAACATTTTGTTGTTGTTGAGAACTCATGACCTCTACAGGGAGATTTTTGCAGGCCGCTTCACAAATAATCACCTTAGAGGGGAAAAACTGTTAGACTGATCTGCTTTTTAAATTGAGAGAACTTTGATGAATAACCACATAAAATGTTAAAATTATGCTTCACTATCTTATAATGGCTGGTTTTAGAAAGGAACGAGGAGAAAGAGGCAATAGGGTAGAAGAAGTGACACACACAAAGCAGAAGAAAAGTGAGGGGGGGAGTCACATTACTTTTCTATTATACACCAAGCACTGTGCTAGGCCCTGTACATGTGTTAGCTCAGTAATTAATCCTCCCAACAATTCTGTGAGTTATCAGTCTATGGGCCCAGTTTATAGATGAGGAATGTGACATTCAGTTTGTCACTTGCCCAGATTCATAAATCTAGTTAACAAGTGGTATAGCCACTGATTTAACCTTGGATCCCCCCAGATTCCAGAGCCCACGTACAGAGAAGTCCAGGAAGTGAGTGCTACTCAGGGGTCACATCCTGGGGCTCTAGGATTTACAGTATTTATTACCTGTTACCCACCACTTTGAAATGTTGATTACCCATCGGTCCCAGCTTGTCAAGGGCTTTCATCCTTAAACCTTTAAAGGTTTTTTTCTAAATGGGGCAACTACACTTTCACACCAAGCTGCAAACTATTTTCTACCTCAGGCCAACCAGGCAGTCGCTCAAGGTTTAGGTAAAGCCCAGCCACACAGACCTGAGCACATCCCGATTTTCTAAGTAGTAAAGATTTGGATTCTTGTTAAAATGCAGATGCCCTTGATGAATTTCTGACCTTTTCCAAGGTCAGGTATATATAGGGGTGAAGTCATATTTGTACCAGAGAGCACTAGTACCTTAGAAGCAAGTTGTCCCCAACCAGGAGAGCAAAACTCCTTCACTTGTGGACATCCTCCCAATCAGGTGGGTGCAAGGCAGCTTGAAAAGCTCTGGCTGTTGTGGTTCAGTGGATTGAGTGCCGGCCTGCAAATTGAAAGGTTGCAGGTTCGATTCCCAGTCAGGACAGATGCCTGGGTTGTGGGCCACGTCCCCAGTTGGGGGCGTGTGAGAGGCAACTGATTGATGTACCTCTCGCATGTTTCTCTCCCTCTCTTTCTCACTTCCTTCCCCTGTCTCTGAAAGTAAATAAATAAAATTTAGAAATAAATAAAAGGAGGAGGTGACTTCAGTTGAGCAACAGGGGATCAGTGCCACATCTTACAGACTGTGTTGAGTATTTGGCTGGTGGTTGGGCATCAGGGAGATGGAGCCGGATCTTCGTCCTGATGGGTGAAGCGGAACTGCTCATTTTGGGGTTTGTGGGGCCCTAAAGAGTGGCCTTATACTTTCCTCACCTGGGACCAATTAACTATATTAAAGTGGATCTTGGGCGTCCAAGACAACCCAGAGACACCATCTGGATACAGGCAGAATCGTCTAAAGTTTTGATGGCATTCTTTTATTCTGCAATTGTTAGAATGAAACAGTGTGTCATATTTATCCCCTCCTCTGCCAAGAAAGCTCTTCTGATGTTCTCAGTTGAAATTAATTTCCCCTCCC
The DNA here is from genome assembly GCF_987537825.1 of Furipterus horrens. Lineage (NCBI taxonomy): Eukaryota > Metazoa > Chordata > Mammalia > Chiroptera > Furipteridae > Furipterus > Furipterus horrens. Next base: position 17,996,366 of record NW_028327187.1, on the reverse strand, counting down.
CATACTCCCAAAGCCCTTTGCTTGCACTTCTATTCCAGCGTGTCCCAGCATCATCCTTATTAGAGTTATTTATGTGCATGTCTGTCTCCTCTTCCAGATCATGAGCTCCTAGAGGGCAGAGACTGCAGTTTATTCATCTCTATCCCCCATGGACTGAGCGCAGGGCCCTGCACAACGTAAACACTCAATAACTGCTTGTTAAATTAAATTATTACTCTCTGCCACTGTTGTTTTGATTGGCATTCATTCATTTAGTCCATTTGCCCTTAAGAATCTCCTGCCAAGACTCAAAAGTAAAGACTCACAAGTACAAAGAAATACATTTTAAACAGTTGATGTGTGTTTGGTTGTTTTATTTTAAACCGGCCCAAATGAAAAGAAACATTTCCTTATGTCTTGCCAGCCAGACAGAAAAGGTTATCAGGAGATTAAGAGGAGTGTTCTCAAACAGCATCAAGTGTCTTTCAATGTGCCCAATGGGTGGAGAGCTTTGTGTGGCCGTGAAAGCTGGCTGGAAGGCTACTTGGATTCATTCTGACATATGTCATATTTTCAAGAGAGGTGTTGAAAGCAGAGTCAAACAAACAGCCAGTCAAAGTGCCGCTCAGCACACTGGAATTGGCATTACATGAAAGTGTTAGTGAGCACCTCGGTGAACAAGGTTGCCCCCAGGTCTTCCCCGGGAGCTACTTGAAAAGTTGAGAAGTGTACAGAAGTTCTCATCACATAGCCACATTCCCTCCATTCCACGCCATGTAGCTGGCACCCCAAACACTTTGTAGTGACTACATTCTAGCTGTCAGGTTAAGTTTATCTTCAACCTGTTGATGGTATCAGTTGAAAACAGCACACCTTTATAAACTGACACATTTAGGAAACTCCATGGCGTATAAAGCGCAGATTCCCCCTATTGTGCTGAGAGAATTTGACATGGAGAGAGACGCTCCAGTATCAGCAGTACTAAAGGCAAGGTCTCAAGCAGGTAGGCAGGCAGGTAGGCAACAGTAAATATTTACTGTGCACCCGCCATGTGCCTAGTCCTGGGCTAGTGGCACCCTAAATAGACATGGTGCCAGCCCCTGTGGCACTTATAGCTCTGGGGTGGGGGAGTCAAGATAGTAGTGAAGAAGGGGCTGGGAAGAGGGCAGGACACACATTAAAGAAGTAATTACATATGTCATGAACAAATTATGCATATGATAAGAGCTCTGGTGGAGATGCTAAGAGAGCATGGAAGAGAAAATTAGGACCCAGTCCAAAGGGTCAGGGAAAGCTTTAATGAGGGAATATGTTTTAAACAGATCTGAAGGATGAGCAGAAATTAACCAAGTGAAATGCATGTGTGCCTGTTGGAGGGGGTAGTGTTTAGAGAAAGGGGAGAGCATTTTCAATAGCACTGTAGTTGACTAGATAATGACACATTTGAGGATCTAAAAGAAGGCCAATATGCTTGCAGCATGGGGAATGGGAGCGTCTTGGGCGTTGTTAGAGAAGAGTTTGGAGAAGTTAACAGCAGCTGGATTGTGCAGGGCCTCACATCTGGTACTTTTTTATTTTGGGGGGTTGGGGGGGAGGAACTAAAAAATAGCTTTCAAAGACTATTCAGCAATTAAAAGAAATATACTACTGATATATATGCTGCAGCCATAAAATACTATATTAAGTGAAGAAAACTAGTCAGAAAAGGCCATATGTTATATGATTTCATTTATATGCAATGTTTAGAAATATCAAATCCACAGAGAAAGAAAAGCATGTTAATGGTTGCCTGGGGGTAGGAGTGGGGAATGACAGTAAATGGGCATAAGTGATATTTTAGGGGTGACAGAAAGGTTCTAAAATTGAATTCTGTTGATGATTGTACAACTCTGTCAATGTATTAAAAATCATTGACGTGTACACTTAAAATTAATTGAAAATTTAAAAAAAAATTAAATGAGCCCATGGAAGGAATATAATACATATTAAATAGAGAGAAGAACCCTTCCTTCCATTACAGTCTAAACTACGCTAAGGGCTATGCAGATCTCAGACCCTAATCCTAGTCTCTATGGGCAAAGATGGATATCTGTCTATTTCCTTGGTGATTTAGCTCCTTGTGGAGAGTGGAAACAAGCAGATCATATCTACAGAGTTATGAATTGGTCACAGAGTGGGAGTGGTTAGTTATGCAAGAGATAGCTGTCATTCTTGTAGTTAAGAGAACAGAAGTGTCCATGACCAGCCATTGGAAGAGAGTTATTAGAGCCCACTGAGCAGCTCTGCTTTCCAGAAGGCACACTCTCATGTTGGTTCCTGGCCAGAGAGCCAAGGGAAGCTGGGCCTCATAAGAATTAGGAGCTAACTGCCCATCCAGATGTTAGGAGGGTAGTGTTATCATTTACGAGCCTCTGTGGTCCCTTGGCCTCTTCCAAGGGGAGCCTCCATCTGTTAAGTCTCAGCAGCTTAAATGACAATAGTCAACTAATTGAGGAATTGCGAGTGAAATCAGGGGGAAATCTGTGGCTCATTCACTAGAACAGTGATTTTTATGTACCTCAGATGAGAGACAAAAGATTATAACTCATTTCCTGCTCTTCCCATGGGAACAGTTTATAATAGTCTAAAGCAATCAAGGAACAGAATGAATTGACTTTTCAACCCAAAATCCTTGGGGAAAGTACTATGAAAAGCCACCAAGTTGTTATATTTCTATAACAAATATATTTGTTATATTTGTATAAATCCAACACTTTTATCAATTTTATGAGGACAGTGCTGTCTGTTGCCTTTGAGATGTATAAACCACCTCTCTTCTCTGGCTGTGTTCACTGTCTTGCCAGATATGGGCAAACCTCCAGATTTCTTCACAACAAAATTTTCCATGAAAATCATGGAAGGACAAGAATGAAATTAAAGGAATTCATAGAAATGCAAAGGGGAGTAACCTCAAGTGAGCGGGTTTCTGAATTGCAGGCACTCTCTGCAACCAGTCTGTTACTTGGGAAGCAACTTTCCTTGTGACTTTTGATTAAATTATGTTGACTTGAAGAAACAAATCCTCTGCTCTTCTCAATTTCTCTTTGCTCAAGCTATCAATGAAGGCCACAAAAAGGAATATGGTTGGACAGGACCACCATCTGTTGCAGGTGAAAGGTTGCACGGAGAGTCTCAGTTCTGCCACTGAGGCACTCTTTGTGAAACTTTGGTTTGACTGCTTTCTAGGTGCTGTGCTAGCTCTGTCTCTGGCCCTGTCCACTCCCTACCCCATTCTGTTAAAAGCAGAACTACACCTTTTGTATTCACTGGCTTCTCATCTTCCCCCTGGCTATCAGGAGGATGCCAAAGAAAAGAGATTCCTTTTTAGAATTTGCATAGAATACCAAAAGTTAAGAGCCAGGATCTGTCAGCAGATATATCACTTCCTAGCAGGATGGCCTTGGGGAAGTTACTGAAGCTCTGTAAGCCTCCCTTTCTTTTTTTGTAAAAATAAAATCATTGAACCAACCTCACAGTGTTGTTGTGACACTAAAAGTAGTTTGAATCCTGTATAGTACTCAAAACCCTGTCTATATCACCCGTAATTTTTCATTTTCTATTCAAGCAGCCACTGCAGTAAGTATCTAGTTGTATAGGCAGGGCTGTGGGGGCATATGGTAGATGACATGGAGATAATATGAGTGTATGAAAAGCAACAGGGCATCATGGAAATAACATGAACTTGGAGTCGGAAATCTGGGTTCAAATAATCACTTTGCCTTTTACTTGCTGTATGACCTCGGGCAAGTTACATGAACTCTGATCCTGTTTCTTCATCTGCTAGATGTGAATGATAGCATCTTATATGGTTCCTCTGGTCATTAAGTGACAGACCATAGAAGAACCTCACAAATCTACACTGGGCATGCCTGTAGCCTAGTACATAAGGGATGAATAAACGTGAGACTCATTTTTCCTTCCTCATTAGGCATAAGCCTTGAACCTCAATTAATCTACATGTAGTTTGGGTTGTAATACTAACATTCTACATATTTTGAAGATTTCCAAACCAATATTCTGTGTTAATGCATTATTAAAATGTCATATTTTAGCCTTGGCTGGTGTGACTTAGTGGATTGAACACTGGCCTGTGGGCCGAAAGGTTGTTGGTTCAATTCCCAGTCAGGGCACATACCTGGGTTGCAGGCCAGGTGCCCAGTTGGGTGCGTGAGAGAGGCAACCAGTCAATGTATCTCACACATCATGTTTCTCTCCCTTTCTGCCTCCTTTCCCCTCTCTCTGAAAATAAATAAATAAAATTATTTAAAAAATGTCATATTTTAGAGATCTCAAAGGTTTTATGTTGAATCCAGAAAAAACAAATTTAAACTTTGAAAAAGCTCAGCCAATTCAGACGCTCAGAAGTGTGTGGCTTTGGGTAAGCCACCTCACCTCTCTGCTACACTTTCCTCGTCTGTAAGGTGGAAATAATTCTAGAATTTACCACATAAGGTGCATGGGAGGATTCAGTGAAATAAAGTAGGGGATGTACTTCATTCAATGTCTTCCACTTATAGGAAACTCAATAAATGATAGCTGGTATTAATATTCAGAGAAGAAAAGTGTGTGTCTTTTCTAAATGTTTGGCCGTCATTATCTAACACTAAATTCCTTTATGTTAGGAAGAAAAATTAGGTTATTTTGAAGCATATTACTAATCTTTGGGAGTTGACCTCAGAAAAGAACAGACATGTCCTCCCAGAAAAGGCACAGTGATATCCAGGGCAAAGACAGAAAGCTGCCTATGCTTGCAATCATGATGTCCTTGTACCTAACTTACAAAGTCCTGTGCTCCCTATTTCACAGATGGAGACACTGAAGCACAAGAATGCTACTGAGAAGTAATGGCAGGCAAGGATTTGAAATGATCAGCTCCTGCCTCCTCTAATTCTGCCTCCTTTTACCCAGTGAATCAAGGTTAAAATGAATTCTTAATTTGCAAAAAATCTATGACAATTATTTTCTGTCCCTGCAGTGGGTCTGAAAAAGCAAATCATTTAAATGTTTTTATTTTTATTTTTATATTTGTCTTCTCTCTGCTCATAGCTTATTGGAGGCTTTGTGGAGCACCCTTGTTTCTCCCTTTGATGAGGGGTCTGCATAATGAGACCCACAAAGGTTCCTTTTAGTTTTGACATTATGCATTTTTCAGGATGTCCCTGGGCTTTTCGAGAATGTGTGCAATGGGGTTTACTTACTAAAAGATTCTTGTGAAAGAAGGTTATGTCCACCTTTCCTTGTACAATCCTGTCCAAAACTTTGGGAAATTACCAGGAATAATTAACGCGTTCTGGATGACACGTGCTTAGCTAATTGGGCTGAAATACAGGGTTGGTTAGCAAGCTGGCTGAGTGCCAGGTAGCAGGTGTTTGCATAGAGTCAGCACTGATTCTTTTTTCAAAGCCGGGAAGAAGGCTTCTCCGTGTTTTGTTTTTGAGAAAGTTTGCCTAAGTTGTGCCCTACTCCCACCCTCATTTGAAAACGCCGAGAGCAAAATAAAACCGAGTTTGTTAGCATTAAAATAAAGAATATTTATTTTAATATAGTTTTGTTTCTTTTCACCATTTTCAGTCTGTTTTTTAAGAGGTCAGTGCATCTTTCTATGTGTCTTTATTTACCTCTTATTTTCATCAGAGGCACACAATCAGGATCACTTTACAAGATTTGCTTTGAGGCCAATTGTACTGAGGCTTTTTATATGGAGATCACTTTTCACGATATATTCCCAATTGTTTAATGTTTTGGATTTCCAAATCAGTAGGTAATTTTCATCCTTGGGTTAACTTGTAGGTTAACTTGTCAAATAACAGATTTACATTAGATTGTTTCCTCCATCCAAATATTATAAAATTTCTATTCATCAGAAACCTTCCAGGGGAAGGTTACGAACACTCAGTGATGAAAACATGTGTATTTAAGCAGGATTTCTGGATCTTTAAGTGGGGGAACAACATTCTCTACATGCCACTGATAAACAAGCATCTCTGAATATGTATCAGAATCCCCATCCCGGGGGGTCATTTGGATAAACACATACTTGAGCCTAAGGAGGGATCCTGAACAATTTGGGCTAGAGAAACTTTCCCATGAGTTTCTGGCATCTTGCTGCAAGTAGTAGAAGCTCACTTGAGCTAGCATGACAGGGATCCTACGAGTCTCACAGAACGCGGAGGCGGGAAGTGGAAAAGAGAAAGCCGTTAGGCAGCAGGACAACCGTTCTCTTTCTCCCTGTTCTCTTGCTCCTGCGTTTCCCAGCACATCTACCTCTATCTCTCTATGCAGTTAGGCTTTCTAGGCATTAGCCCTGGTCTATTTAAATTTTCTCCCAGGGCTCAGAAGGCTCCAGGTTATTGTGTAAAGAGAAACAATGTAAATTTAGAAAACCTGTTGGGAGCACTGATTTTTTTTTTTTTAGAAAGAAACAAAGAGGGGCGATCAGATGTTATCTGCCCACCCTTCTAGCTCTGACTTCTTAGGATCCTGCACATATTTGGACATCTCTTAAAAGATATCTTAACCCTTAACTACCATGTTTCCTCAAGTGTATATTTTATCAGTTTGTCAGATTTCTTGAACCACACTAGGAATTGGGTAATAGTTGAAAATAAATCAGTCCTCTATTAGCAGGATGAAAAATTTGTGGCATGTGGGAAATACCCCAGTTCCCTTCTCACCCAGACAGACATCAACAGCCTCAGCACTCTTCCCTGCTACTCTCAGATTTGTCCTCAAAATCCTTCTCAGAGTCAATAGCAAAATGTGGTATACCCATACAACAGAATAATATCCTGCCATAAAAAGGAATAAAGAGCAAAACAGGAATGAAGTACTAATACATGCTAAATCGTGTATGAACCTTGACAATATTATGCTGAGGAAAAGAAGCCAAACTCAAGACCACAGTATTGAATGATTCTCTCTATGTGAAATGTTAAGAATAGGCAAATCCATAGAGACAGAAAGGGCATTGGTGGTTGCCAAAGGCTGGGAGGAGGAGAGAATGGGGAGTGGCTGCATAATGGGTAAAGGGTTTCTTTTGGGGGGTGATGAAACTGTCCTGAAATTAGATTGTGATGATAGGTGCATAACTCTGTGACTATACTAAAGCCAGTCAACTGCACACCTTAAGAGGATGAATTTTATGGTATATGAATTATCTCACTTTTAAAAAAATTGTTCCTAATAAAGCACTCCAGGAAATGACCACTAGTGGAATCAGCATGTCATAAAATTTGAAGTTTTGATATTCATTTTTTAAATTTCACTTGTGCTTGGGCTGAGAGTCCATCTAGCTACATGCTATACACTTACAGACCTCAGGACCTTTGCTTTTACTAGAATGTTATCGACATTTCTCCTCCCTACTTCCAGTACAAATGCCTTTGCACAAATGGCATGCCCTCTGCGAAGCCTTTCCTAATGCCTTCTATCTCTGCTCTCACCCCAGAAAAACTAAATTCTCTCTTAACTATTTCCAATAGCACTTTGCCCATCGCTCTATCCCCGTCTGTATCATATGATGTTGTGATTGTCTCCTTGTTGCTCAGAATTTCCCTCTTGACTGTCTTCCTCATCTCTGTCCCTGCAGTCACTCCACAGAGACTAGTCTAGAGTAGTCTTCCTCATAAAATGATTATAATATAAAGCCACCCCTCAGGATTACTACTGATTATTAGGAAGAGACAGATACTCAGTTAACTACAAAATTAGACACTTAGGTACATGGGCCCTGAAGAAGAAAATGATTGATTCTGTCTGTGGCAATCAAGAAAAATGCATCACAGAGTAGGTAATGTCTGAGTCTGCCTGAACATATGAACAAAAATTCTCCACATGGAAAATCTATGTGTGGTATTGTTGAGGGGGTTGACTTCTAGTATTCTAGGTAGAGGAAATAACATGAGCTGGGACAAATATGTCAAAGTGCATGGCACATCCTAAGATTCCAAACACAGGCTACTTATGGCTGGCAACTGGAGAGGAGGTCAGGGCAATAGTATGAAAAGCTTTTAGTACTATATGAAGATGTTAAAACCTCTTTCTAGGAGTGGTGGAAAGTCATCAAAAAGTTTTTTAAAGGGGTGATGTAATCATGTATAAATTTTAGCATGAGTAAGGGGAGAGCCAGGGTTAGACTAACGTGAATCGACCAAATAGGTCACTATTTCAATAGTTCAGATAAAAATAATAAGAATTAAGAGTAGAGCAACCTGCAGAAAGAAGTCCACACATACATGGACAACTAATAAAGACAAAAGATCCAAAAATATATGATAGAGAAAGGAAGCCTCTTCATAAATGGCATTGGGAAAACTGGACTACCACATGCAAAGAATGAAATTAGACCACTATCTTACACCATACACAAAAATCAACTCAAAATAGATTAAAGATGTGACTGTAAGTGTTGAAACAATAAAATACATAGAGAAAAACATAGGCACTAAGCTTCTAGACATTGGTCTTAGTAGTAGTTTTATGAATTTGACTCCAAAGGGAAGGGAAACAAAACAATAAAGAAATTGGACTATATCAAATTACAAAGCCTTTGCACAACAAAGAAAGCCATCAACAAAACAACAAGGCAAGCAACAGAATGGGAAAAGATATTTCCAAATGGTATTTCTGATAAGGCATTAAAATATAAAATATATAAAGAACTCATACAACTCAAAAACAAAAACCCAAACAACCCAATTAAAAAATGGGCAGAGGATCTGAATAAACATTTTTCCAAGGAAGACCTACAGATGGCCCACAAGTGCATGAAAAGATGCTCAACATCACTAATTATTAGGGAAATGCAAATCAAAACCAATAGATACCACTTCACACCTGTTGGAATGGCTATTACCAAAAAGGCAGGAAATGACAGCTGTTAGAGAGGATGCAGAGAAAAGAAGCCCTCACATGCTGCTGGTGGGAATGAAAATTGGTACAACCAGTATGGAAAAGAGTATGGAGGTTTCTCAAAAAAATAAAATAGAATTACCATATTATCCGGTAATTCCACTTCTGGGTATTTGAAGAAAATGAAAACAGTAACTTGAAAAGATATATGCACCACCATGTTCATTGATGGATGAAGGGATAAAGAAAATGCAGTATAAATGTACAAAGGGGGAGGAACTAGACAAAGAGCATGTATGCATGACCCACAAACCTGGACAACAGTGTGGGATTTGGCTGTGGGAATGAGGGGTGGGCTGGGCGGAAGAGGCCTGAGACAACTGTAATAGAATAACAATAAAAATGATTTTAAAAAGAATAAATACACAATTTTTTAATAAATAAAAACATATACAATGGACTATTACTTGGCCATAAAAAAGAGAAATCTTGCCATTAGTAATGACATTGATGGACCTTGAGGACACTATGTTAAGTGAAATAAGTCACACAAAGAAAGAAAAATACATTATGATCTCATATGTGGAATCAAAAAAAAAAAAAAAAAAAAAAGCAGCTTATAGATACAGAGAACAGATTGGTGGTTGCCAGAGGTGAGGGCAGAGGGTGGGACAAAGGGTACAAACTTTCAGTTATAAAACAAATAAGTCTTGGGGATCTAATATACAGCATGACAACTATAGTTAATAATACTGTATGGCAGATCTGAAAGTTTCCAAGAGAGTAAATCTTAAAAGTTCTCATCACAAAAAGAATTTGTAACTATGTATGGTGATGAATGTTAACTAGACTTACTGTGATCATTTCACAGTATATACAATATCGAGTCATTGTGTTGTACAACTGAAATTAATATGTTAGATGTTAATTATACTTCAATAAAGAGCTTCCCTCCAAAAAAGAGCCTTAATATGAGAAACTGTTTTAATTCTAAAGAACACTCCTGGCTGGTGTGGCTCAGTGGATTGAGCACCAGCCTGTGTACCAAAAGGTCGCTGGTTCGATTCCCAGTCAGGGCACATGTCTGGGTTGATGGCTAGGCCCCTGGCTGGGGATGTGCGAGAGGCAACTGGTTGATGTAGCTCTCACACATCATGTTTCTCTCCCTGTCTTTCATCTTCCCTTCTAATCTCTCTAAAAATAAATAAAATCTAAAAAAAAATTTTTTAAAGAGCAGATAACATTTTTAAAAACAAGTATGTACATATTTCCTCATTTTGACTATATTTTGCATGGGAATCACCACAATGTATCACAACCAAAGTGACGATGCTGCTGCCATACAGTCATTAAAGTGTTGGTGACTTCCTGCAGTCAATGCTATAAGCCTCAGGTTAGCACAATTCATATATTCATTGCAATAATACAATTATAAACTGCATTAATCACACTAGGATGTGAACACTGACCTTCCTTCCAGATATGTGAAATCCAAAAGGGATACTTACAGAAAAAGAGGAAGACACTTTTAACAAGAAGCTCTGTGAGGTTTCAGCAGTGTGACTTGATGAACTGAAAATATTATAGCTGAAAATTAAGGCAGAAGCTTCTTCGGGTATTGTATTAGAATTTGACAAAGTTAGGTTTTTTCTTGTTAAAAAATTATTATAGTTGGCATTATATATTAGTTTCAGGTATACAACATAGTGATTTGACATTGGTATACCTTATGATGTCATCACCACACAAAGTCTAGTAACCATCTGTGCTCATGCAGTTATGACAATATTATTGATTATATTTTCTGCGCTGTACATTACATTGCCATGGCTTATTTATTTTATCACTGAAAATTTGTATCTGTTATTAATCTTCACCTTTTCCACTCTACCCTCACCCCCTCCTCTTTGGCAGCCATCAATCTGTTCTCTGTATCTATGGGTTTATTTATGTTTTGTTTTGTTTATTCACTTGTTTTGTTTTTCTAGATTCCACATATACACGAAGTCATATGGTATTTTTCTTTCTCTGTCCAACTTTTTTCACTTAGCATAATACAGTATAGGTCTGGCCATGTTGTCACAAATGGCAAGACATCATTCTTTTTAATTGTTAAGTAATGTGTGTATATATATACCACATCTTATTTATCCATTCATCTGCCAATAGACACGTTATTTCCATATCTTTGCTATTGTAAATAATGCTGTGAGAGGATAGCTCTTCAATGGTCCCATAATGCCAATTCTCAGTGCCAGAGGTGCTAGTCAGTGAGAGATTGCAGAGGACTTCAGGACATCTTCCTGGGATTCATTCATTCTACAGTCATTTATTAAAGGACACTATGTATCAGGCAATATTTCAGGCACTGAGGAATACAGTAATGAACAAAACATAAATATCCCTGCCCTTTTGGAGTTTGCATTCCAATGGAAGAAGGCCAACAGTAAACAAGTAAGTGAAATATAGTGTGTTAGGTGGTGATACATACTATGGAGAAAAATAAAACAGAGAGAGGAGATGGTTAAGACAGATGGAATTGAGCCCTACATGGGCATAGTCCTTACTATGAGGAAGGGCTGATACCTACAGGAGGCTTTACCTAAGTCCCAGACACTAAGAGAACCCTAGCTAGGAGATAGGAGCCTCTGCTGCCCTATGTCACAGGCATTCTGTAATCTCTGTGATGTCAGCTGCAATTTTTGAGAACCAGCTCCTAAACTCAGTACATTTTCAAGTTGGAAGGGTCCTCATGAATCACCTAGGGATTATTGGTGATTTTAGAGTACTCGTCTATCAGTTGCTACTAGAGTAGAAACATATGTTATGGTCATATACTTAGAGAAAATGTTAAGTGAAATAACATTAAAGGTTTGTGATACTTCAGGACATCTCAGAGCCTTTACTGTGCCAAGGTACATTGTGATATTCTAAGAAGAGCATAGACAATGAAGTGATTCCCATAGTTACCACTGAATTGTTTTGTAAAAGGGTTATTTTTCCCTCCCAAACTAGGCACACCTCTTAAAATCTGCATGGTGACTTCTGACCAAGATGGAGGCCTGAACAGATGGGCTGTGTCTCCCTCCATGGCTGGGAGGGAGTGAAGCTGCCTTGGGGCTGGAGACAGCCAGAGGTTCCAGGAGGTCGAGGTGCATGGAGGTCCAACAAACAAAAATATGGAGAGAAAATGCTCATCCAGATGGGGGGGCAGAGCTGGGGCAGTGGGGGCGGGTACAGTGTGGTGGTGGCAGTATCAGGCCAGCAGAAAGAGCAGTCAAACATTTGAAGACGTCAGGAAGGCCACCTGGGGAGTGGTCCTGGCACCAGGCCGGACTGCATAGCTCATGGTTCCAGGGCTGGGGACAGCAGGGCCTTATTGCCTCTGACTGTGTAGGCCGCTGGGGGTTGGGATGGAGTCAGGGGGTACTGCTGGTCTCTCAGCGGAGTCTGCTTGTTTGAAGGGCGCCCATGGTCCTGGAGCATCTGCAGACCCACCCACTCTGGGGGCAACGGCGAAGGCAGCAGCTGGAGTGGTGCCAGGCTCATAGAGAAGTGGGAGAAGTGCCTAGAAAAGAGGCTAGTGCTGAGAAAGCAGCATTTTTCCCTCTCAGACCCCTTCTTCCCACAGAGTGCCACAACGTGGTGAAACGGGTCGCCCTGTATTGATGAATACCTAAGGCTCCGCCTCTTACAATGTAAGAGGAATGACAGCTCTACCTGAGACACAGAGGCAAACAAACACAGGAGCCTGTCAAGATGAGGAGACAGAGAAGTACAGCCCAAAAGGGGGAACGGATCAAGTTCCAGTGGAAGAACTAAGCGAGGAGGAGCTAGCCAACCTAATAGATGAGGAGATAGCCAACCTAACAAATGAGGAGATAGCCAACCTAACATATGCAGAGTTCAAAACACTGGTGATAAAGATGCTCACGGACTTGACAGATATGCTTAAGTATGGCAAATGCATAAGGGAAGAAGTGAAGGCTATGCTAAATGAAATGAAGGAAAATCTACACAAAACCAATGGTGAAGGGATGGAAACCGGGGCTTAAATCAATTATTTAGAACATAAGGAAGAAAAAAGCAGTCAACCAGTACAGAATGAGGAAACAAGAACTGAAAAAGATGAGGAGAGGCTTAGGAACCTCTGGGACAACTTTAAACATGCCAACATCTGAATCATAGGGGTGCCGGAAGGAGATGAGAAAGAGCAAGAAATTGAAAGCTTATGTGAAAAAATAATGAAGAAAAACTCCCCAAATTTGGTAAAGAAAATAGACGTACAAGTCTAGGAAGCACAGAAAGTCCCAAACAAGCTAGACCCAAAGAGGACCACACCAAGACACAGCATAATTAAAACATCAAAGTTTCAAGATAAAGAGAGAATCTTAAAAGCAGCAAGAGAAAAGCAGAGAGTTACTTACAAAGGGGTGCATGTAAGACTATCAGCTGATTTCTCAAAAGAAACTTTGCAGACAAGAAGGGACTGGCAAGAAGTATTCAATGTGATGAAAAGCAAGGACCTACAACCAAGATTATTCTATCCAGCAAAACTAATATTTAGAATGGAAAGGCAGATAAAGTGCTTCCCAGACAAGTTCATCATTGCCAAGCCACTATTATATGAAATGTTAAAGGGACTTATTTAAGTAAAGAAGTAAAAGAAGATCAACACTATGAATATGAAAATGACAACAAACTCACAGCTATCAACAACTGAATTTTAAAAAGAAAAACAAAAACAAACTAAGCAAACAACCAGAACAGGAACAGAATCATAAGCATAGGGATCATTTGGAGGGTTATCAGCTGGGAGGAGAAGGGGGAGAAATGGGGAAATGTTACAGGGACTAAGAAGCATAATTGGTTGGTACAAAATAGACAGGGAAGAGTTAATAATAGAATAAGGTGAAGCCAAAAACTTATATGCATGACCCATGGACATGAAATAAGGGGGGTAGGATTGCTGGAGGGTAGAGGGGTACTGGGAAGAGAGGAGCAAATGGAAAAGAAATTGGGACAATTGTAACAACATAATAAAATATACTTTAAAAAAATCTGCATGGCACATTTGCTTCCAGTGAGTTCATTTTAGAGCATAAGAGTAAGGCACAGAGAGGGAAAGGCCTGGCCAAAGTCATGCAGCTTAGTCAGTGGCAGAGCCGGCACTAAAACTTGGCATCCCTGATCCCAAGACCTCTTCCTCACTTCATGTCGCATGCAGACTCTCAGCTCACTTCATTCCTAAATGACTTGAATGCAAACCACAAACCAAACAAGGAGTATTCTTGATCGGAGAATAGAAAAATGCCATAGGACACTTTCCTAGGGGTCATCTCTCATAAACAAAGCTGTGGTTATTTGTGCCCATCACTGGCTCATTACTGAAGCTCCAGTGTACTCATTAGCTTTAGAATTAGTAATGTGCCATGAAAATGATGCTTGTCGATCTATATAATTAAAGCATATCACTTTTGGATGAGGTTTTCCCACAAATAAATGGCAAGCAAAAGGCTTATTCAGAGCTAAGGTTATTTGCAGATGACTTTCCATTAGCATTAGGCTGTGATGGTAGGAACATGAAGGTGGCAGTTTTGAATTCTTTCATTAGAACAGTGGTTCTCAAAGTGTGGTCCCTGAACCAGCAGTATCAGTATCATGTGACAGCTTGTGAAAAATACAAAATCTTGGGCCTCACACCAGACCAATTGAATCAGAAATTGTGGAAGTGGAGCCCAACAATGTTTTTCACCATGTCTTCCAGGTAATTCTGAATGTACAATCAAGTTGGAGAACTATTACATTAGAGAAAATGAGGCTCCCAGTCAATTTCAGGTGTGAAACCTAGGCAAGAGACACACCTTGTAACAGCATGAAGGTCTTTTTTTTTTCAATTTGGAGCTTTGGAAAGAAGAAATATTAGGTAAAAGGCAAGAAAAACATATAGAACCTATTAAGGAAAAGGAAAAAATGAGAAAGGATCCAACACAGAAAAGATGAGCAAACACAAGAGGGTTAATGCAGACCAGAAAATGAACCTGTTTGGCCATTTTAGAGGATGCCTTAAGACTGAGAGAGTATATGTTCTCATTTTCTGTTTCAATTTGTTTTTAAATGACCGGTTTACACACTTGTGTCTGGAATTCCTAGAATACAGCAGCATCTCAGGAGAGCATTGCAAGTCCATGGTGTGAAAACCGGAAGTCAGGAGATGTTGTCTGTTATTAGATCTGTCAATGACTATTAGTGTGATCTTGAGAAAGTCACTTAATCTCTCTATATATGTTACCTATTCATGTTTGATGGAGTAGCCAGCTTTGAGATGGGCTCCCATGCAGTCCCTGCTCTTTGAGGAGCTCTTTTCATTTAACAGAGAGGTAACCAAGTCCAGCTAGTGGTCTGCTGTATAGACATCCAAAGCTGGCTGATGACTTGCTACATCTGATAACTGGCAGATCATGCCCCACACAGGCTGGACTGATGTTGAAGCAGGGAAGGAGCACTACCAAGAGAAGCCTATCCTGATGATCACAGTCAAGTGGGGACACAAATGATAGGCTCTGTTCTAATATTGACAAACGTGGCCTCATGCCATTTGGCTGAGACCCACTGGAAAATACTCAGGCCTGATGGTAACAAAACAAGCCCTAATCTCTGCTCTATAGCTTCACCTCCCTTTTGCTAAACATTATGAATAAATGTGTTTTGGCTTCCTGTAGAACTTCTGGGGCCAGCGATCACCTGGAGAACCCTAATAATAGTGGTCTCTGGACAGCCAAAAATTTTATAGAATGGGCCTTTGCTTCAACAAGCCCATCTATCAACTCACTCCAAGCCCCCACTGCTGAGATGGTTCATAAGTCAATAAATCAGCATGAGCAGGCACTATGCTAGGTACCAGGAATAAAGTGGGAAATAAGTCAGAACATGGTTCTTGCTTCAAGGGGGACATGCTTAGTACATAAAACAGATGTCAAGCAAATAGTACAGCTTATATGATTACATGATAAATTCCTCAATGAGATTAAAGGGCAAGGCCTTGTGGGTCTTTTGAATATTCACTTTGTGTACTACCTGTGGTTGCTTAATCTTGCTTGGTTGTAAGTCCCCAGGCTGTGGGTTTGGCTATAGTCATTAGTGTTGCCTGTGGGAAGCAAAGGCAGCTTCCTGTGCTGGCTTAACAATGCTCAGGGTGTCAGGAAAATATACTAACAGTTCAGAGAGCTTCCCAGGTTATATAGCAAAGGGCCTGACCCCAAGAATTGGCAGTCTGAAGCCAGGGCCCAGTACTATTATCAAGCACAAAAACCAGGCACTTTGACTTTACAAGAGCTATCCATCTGCAGTAATGCTGACAATAGTCCCAATCCCATTATCCTAGAGCCCTGGGAGTCATGCAGTTTAGATCAACAATCAACACTCTCTCCTCTTCCTTCTACATGATTCCAGTCTCTTTGCTGACTTCCTTCTCCTTGCTCATCTTCTTAATGTTGGAGAACCTTGGAGTTTGATCTGTGTCCTTTTTCTTTCTTTCTTTCTTTCTTTCTTTCTTTCTTTCTTTCTTTCTTTCTTTCTTTCTTTCTTTCTTTCTTTCTTTCTTTCTTTCTTTCTTCTTTCTTTCTTTCTTTCTTTCTTTCTTTCTTTCTTTCTTTCTTTCTCTTTCTTTCTTTCTCTCTCTCTCTCTCTCTTTCTTTCTTTCTCTCTCTCTTTCTTTCTTTCTTTCTTTCTTTCTTTCTTTCTTTCTTTCTTTCTTTCTTTCTTTCTCTCTTTCTTTCTTTCTTTCTTTTTTTTTCTATATACACTCTCCCTAGGTAGTCTCATCAAGTCCCATAGATATAGATAATAACATGCTGATGACTCCAAAATTTATTTTTTAGGCAAGATTCACATCTCCAACTGTCTAACTAGCATCTCCATGTAGATATTTAAAAGGCTTCTCATACATAGCAAGTCCAACCCTAAACTGCTGGTTTTCCCAAAACAGACTGTTTCTTTTCTAACCTCCCTTGGCTTAGTAAATGGCACCACCACTCACCAAGTCACTTGAGTGTCTCTTTTCCTCAGGCCACATGTTTCGTTAGGAAGTTCATTGCATCTATTTCTAAATATATGCCAAAGCCCATCCTCCTTTCTCTCTATCTACTGTGATCATCCTAGTCCAAGTCACATCTTTACCTTCCTTTATATCTGCAGTGAAGGTCTTCCGTCTTTCTGTTCTTGCTTCCCTCCAATCCAGTCTCCACAACTTCAACCACTGATCTACCTTCAGTGAATATCATATCATGTCATCCCTCTGCTTAAAACCCTCTGATGGCTCCCTATTTCATCTAGAATAAAACTCAAAGTCTTTGTCACAGTTTAGAAAACTGTATGATTTGCTTCTAACCTTCCCACCTACCTCATTTTATGCCACTTCTTTCCCCTTACGTACCATATTCCCACAAGATTGTTTTATTTTTCTGACCCTTGAACATACCCTTGAACATACCTAGTTCTTTCCAGCCCCAGGGCTTTTGCACATGCTGTTTTCTTTGTCTGAAATTCTCTTTTCCCTCGTGCTTCATATTTCTGTCCTGTCATTCTGTCATTGCCTTAGAAAAGCCTAAAGTTGGTGCCAATATCATTCTCTGTCTCAGACTCTTACCTGTTTTCTTCATAAGCCTCATCAAAACTTACAGTTATCTGTTTATTTGCTTTTTATCTGTTTACTTGATTTGGATGGGGGAGTCTCTTCCCAACGAGAATGTAAACTTTTGGAGGGCCACTGCCATTACAAGTTTTACTCAGAATTTAAAGTACAAATTAATTTAGGAAAAATAAGTAATTTCTATAAGAATTATAACATTTATATAATAATTCCCAAAGTTTTCTTTAGATAACAAGCTCTTGTTTAGAATCTAAAATTATTATTTTGAAATTAAATGTATTGGGGTCACGTTGGTTAAAAGCATTATATAATTTTCAGTTGTATAAGATTATAATTCAACATGTTTGGTGTTCACCACCTTAAGTCACTCTTTGCCCACTTTGCCCTGACCCCACCTCTTTTCTCCTCTGGTAACCACTATTCTGTTGCCTGTATCTATGAGCTTATTCCTGTTTGTTAGTTACTTTTTGTTTTATATTTCATATATGAGTGAAATCATACTGTCTTTACTGTTTTCCATCTGACTTATTTCACTCAGCATAATAATCTCAAGATCCATCCATGTTGTCAAAAATGGCAATATTTCACCTTTTTATAGCTGAGTAGTATTCCATTGTATACATGTACTACATCTTCTTTATCCAGTTATCCATTGATGGACACTTACATTGTTTTCATGTCATGGCTCTTGTAAATAATGCTGCAGTGAACATAAGAACATGCATATCTTTTCAAATAGATGTTTTCATATTTTTCAGGTAAATATCCAGAAGAGGAATTGCTGGATCATATGGTAGTTCTATTCCAAATGTTTTGAGGAACCTCCATACTGTTTTCCATAGTGGCCATTCTAATTTATATTCCCACAAACAGTGTGTGAGAATTCCCTTTTCTCCACATCCTCTCCAACACTTATTTCTTTAAAAAATTTTTTCAATTACAGTTTACATTCAATATTATTTTGTATTAGTTTTTGGTATGTAGCATAGGGGTTGGTCAATCATATAACTATTCTCCCAACATTTCAAATACCCATCTGACACCATACCTAGTTATTACAATATTATTATTTCCCTATGTTCTGCTTTACATCTCCATGACTATTTTGATTTTGGTTTACAGGTCCTTGATAATTAATGATGTTGAACATCTTTTCATATCTCTATTGGCAATCTGTATATGTTCCTTGGAAAAGTGTCTTCTGCCCATTTTTAAATTGAATTGTTTGTTTTTGGTTGTTGAGCTGTATGAGTGCTTTATATATTTTGGATATTAGCCCCTTATCAGAAATATCATTTGCAAATATCTTCTCCCATTTGATTTACAAATGCCTGATTCATTGCTAACATTCCTGGAACTCTTTCATTCCAAAACGAATCTTTTACAGGTACATTCACCTTCTTTTATTGGTATGAAAATGATGTTTTGTGAGTTTATCAAGGTTGTAAGGCTCATTCATTATTCTCTCATTTTAATTGCTTTCGAAGAAGGCAATGTGCTATAATGCAAAGAGAATTTATTGGCTTTGCAGAGAAATAGATGAAATGGCTGTCAGTTTCAGCTTTCCCACTGACAAACTTTGTCACCTTGCAGAAGTTACTTGACTTCTATGAGCCCCATTTTCTACTTAACAGTAATAATACCTCAAGGTAATTTTTTAATCCTCACCTGAGGGCATTTTTTTCATTGCTTTTAGAGAGAGAGGAGGGGAGAGAGAAAAACATCAATGTGAAAGTGAAGCATCAATTGGTTGCCTCCCATACACACCTGGACTGGGGATCATATGCACCCACACCAGGAATCATGTGTGTTCAGACCAGACTGACCCCACAACCTAGGTATGTGCCCTGACTGGGCATGGAACCCATAACCTTTTGGTTATGGGATGACACTCCAACCAACTGCAGCCACTGCAGCCAGGACTCCAGGTAATTATCTTAAAGATGAAATGAGAATAGGTCATATAAAGATACCTGGCACATAGTGGGAGCTCAATATAAGTTCATTCTTTTCCCTTCAGGCTTATCCACTAAAAATAGCACTTCTTCATTACTTTATTTTTAAATGGTGTTTCTTGGGTTACCTACTTAATTTTTGTCTTCAGGTAACGTATGGCTTCTATCTCATCATCAAAGCCACCCTCCACATATGTAGTTTTGTTACCATTGCAAACATTTTTAAGAATATGATGCAAACTCTGGTGCTAGTTCCCAAGAAGGGGTTTTGAAATGTTTTTGACAGTGGCAGCATCACTGAGATAACTGACTGGACCCCCCTGGGCTGGCTAGGTTCACATATATTTGCTGAAACTGCAACAGTAGCTTCCAGGATCATGGCTTTCCAGGCATATCTTTAGATACATGACCATCATTTCAGAAAGAATCCAGCCTTGCCTCAAGCAATAACAGAGCCTCTTTGACTATGACTGCCTTTGTGGGAGTATTACAAGAGCAAACACCTTACAGTCGCTGGCTCTTGGTAGGCCTTGTGGCCTGTTTACAGGGCTAGTTTATGCTTTGGGACCATTTCGAACTCAGGTAGTGGCCTTGAGTTTAAAAGACAAAAGCAGACTTTAGAGGAGTTAATGAAGGAATTCATACTGGCAAATATTTCCCTTGGGCCAGAACTCCAGTTGATTCCTTTCACTTTCCCAGTTCCTGAGCCCCAGAGGTCTCCAGTCACATATGACAAATGGCTGATCATCCAGGTAAAGTAACCTGCCATTCAATTTTCCATATCTCACCCAATTTAGAAGACAGCTCATTTTTCTCCTTACAGATTTCTTCTCCTTTCATCTGTATGAATATCCCAAATGTGATCCATTGAGGCCTTTACCCTCTGCTGAGTGAAGACAAGCTCCTCTAACCTGCCTGCAGGATCTTTCCTCCTTGCAGAAAGAAGATCTTGGAAGGGCCCTAAAGGTTTTATTGCTTCAAGTTAGGTTTGGCCAAATTATTCACAAGCACTGAATCCTCTTAGGGGTGTCCGCCTGAGAGAAGAAGATCTATTCAGGTTGGGGCCTGCATTGAGGCTGCCGACAAAGACCAATTAGTCTTGATTGTGCTGGCTGCATTTGGAGGGTGACTGCCATCAGACCACCAACTCGTGCCACCAAAGTACTCATCCCACCCAGGAGTCAGCTGCTTTCCCTCAGTTCCCAGCCTGGCTTCACATGACCCCTGGGTCAAATGCCTCTCTCTTGCCCTTGCTTTAGATCCTGCCAGTCGTAGATAGTGTCCTTCATCACAACTGCATTCTTTTCCCATTCTGTCGGAAAGCTGCTCATGTTTTTTGATTGTCATGACAAATGAAGCAATCTAACCTTCCCTATAGAAAGCACACATGACTTCATTTTGATCTATTTTGCCTTTTGGTGGCCCAGACTGTAAACTTTATTTGAAGGAATTCAGGTCTCATTTTTATTATTCAGCTATTTATAAGGCTGTATATTTCTGTGACTGGATGTTACAGCAACAGCAATGAGATGCTGTACTTCATTCAGTTAAACATCCCTTACTGAGCACCTACAAAGCACAGTGCAGTGGGAGAGGCTGGCAATGTAAGATATAACCTCTCTCTCTCCAAGACCTCCCTGAGAGTGAAGGATTAAGGCTGCATTACATACGCAGCCACGATAACAATAGGTGGCTTTCCTTAAGCATTTGGGAGGCCGCCATCATATAAATGTTATACATATCTTATTTAATCCGCACAGGTCCATGGTCTTTTATGCACAATTCTAAAACAGAAAGCTTTAAAAACTCAGAGTTGATCATATCATTTTTTTTTTCATAATTCATTTGACAGCAAAAGCTGACCTGAACTTTTTCATGAACTGACAATAGATTATTTGTCATTTTATTCCATTTTGTGTAATCATGCTTTTGTTTCACTGTAGACAGACTGTTTTCTTTCAAGCCCTATCTCAGATCCCTGGGGGTGTTTTGGAGGATACAAAATATGTACTATATATTTTTAAGGTGTTATTTATTTATTTGTTTGTTTGTTTGTTTGTTTATTTATTTATAGAGAGAGATAAAGGGAGGGAGAAAGAGGGACAGAAACATTGATTTGTGAGAGAAACAACTCTGTTGCCTCTTACACTCCCTACTGGGAACTTGGCCCACAACCCAGGTATGTGCCCTGACTGGGAATTTAACTGGTGACATTTCTCTTTGCAGGGCAACATTCAACCCAATGAGCCACACCAGTCAGGGCTGTACTATATATTTTTTTAATCCAAATTTTTCTGAATTTCAAAACTCTCATGGCCTCAGAATTTTTGGACAAGGAAATGATAGTATTTTTGGGTCCATTTTATAAATGCTGAAATTGAGGTTCAGAGACGTGACACAATTTTCCCATGATCCCACCACAAAGAACTGGTAGTAGCACCAGGATTGAAACCCAGTTTTTCTGGCTCCACAGACCATGTGTTTAAACCACTGAGCCATACCAACCTCTCTTCAGAAAACGCACTCTAACAACTATCAAAAAGGAGCTCAGACTGAGGGCTACAGAGAATTTGAGAAGGAAAAGGGAGGGAGGGAGGGAATGTGCATATGGAACTGTACCTTGAAGAAAAGAGTGGACTGTGAAACAGGAAAATAAGTTCACCAAGGGATATTTGGGTAAATAGCTCTGGCTAGGGAGGGGAGAAGCTAAAAATCAGAATAAGAAGGCAGATCAGGGCCAGAATATAAAGGGTCAGAATGACTAGACTAAGGAGTTTTGAATGAGAACCAGTTGTGTTTCCCTTGGAGATCCCAAAGCACTTACTGGGCATCATGTCATCCTGCTTCCATTCTACTTTTGAGGAGCAAAGAGCAGATATGAACATCCCCATATATTTTTGCTAGTTTTATTTTATTTTATTTATTTATTTATTTTTATTAAGCAGATTAACACTGTGTCAAAAAGGCAGCCAAAGTAAGTGAGGTAGTCAAGAAAAGCAGCAGCCATAAACATCTATAGTAGAAGGAGCTGTGCTGGGCTTTGTTCCCTCTTTGTCAGCAGAGTTAAAATTTAACCAGGGCACTCCTCCCTCACTGCAGCTGGCAGGGATTCAGTGGGAACATAGCCGGCATCCCCACTATAACCCCCAACCTCCCTCCTTCTGTGCTTAAACAACAGTTTCCTCCTACTCCTCCTCCTCTTAGGAATGCCATAAAGGTCTTAGGGGGATATAGTCATTACCAGGAATTTAAACCTAGAATCTAAATATGTCCGCTTTTGTCATGACTAATCAAAGTTCTAAATTGATATTTTAGAAATCAGGTCCAGTTCATGAGTAGTGAATTGAGTGTGCCTAATTACATTTTATAGTCATTTAACAGCTGTTAATAATGTAATTTTGTGTTATGCCCAATTTGCACTGAATTACTTTAATGACACACATTGTATTTATTTTCCTTTTGATGTAACAGTAATCAAACGCCAGGGAATCAACTTAAGCTTGGAAAGAAATAATTTATTATTTTTATAAGTTTGAAAAGAAGGGTTTTTAAAAGAATAAATCATATAAAAATACTAGATTAACACACATAAGTGTATTTGTTTTCTCTGGCATTTCTTTTTTAAAAAAAAATTCAATATGCACAAAACATTTGTTTTTCATTCAAGTCTGTACTGTTTGATACAAACCAAGTGTTTGCAAATACGCATTTGATTGACAAGCTAATGAGCTTCCTCCTCCCCCTACTCCATGCCCCCCAAATATGCTTCTGGAATGAAAGAGCTAGATTTCTAAATTTCTGGTGTATGAGTTAAAGAGACATAGCATCCATTTAAATAGAACTTCCCCAATGGAAACTTGTATTTCTAAGGTGAGGCTAGAGGAAAGAAGCAGTGTAAAAACAGGAGGAAATACAGCTTTAAGAGAAGAAAAATACAAAGAAAATAGGCAAGTATTTCTCCCGCGGTTTAGAAGAAAGTTCTACATGAGATCTTTATTAGGATGAAAAAAAACGTTAAATTTTGGACCAGAAAAAAATAAAAGGTGATATAATTAGAATGTTACATCATGAAAGGTCTGCTCTGTATTTTTCCATTCATCTTAAGCACTTGAAGAACCGAGCATCTGATATTTTACCCATATGTAAGTGTTTTCTGCAATCCACATGGATTAATGCCCTTTGTATTTGAAGTGAGCTATAAGAGTGGAGCTGAAAGAAGTACTCCCTGTCTGTGGGATGCCGGCTGCCATCACTACAATCAGGGCTTGACTGACCATGTTCAGCCTTTGCCTGATTGCCTCCTGGGACCTACATGGGAGGAAGTCCAAATGGATAGGTCTTCCCTCCAGGAGAGTCAGAGCTGTTTAGCAGTTTGTGAAGAGTAGGAGGCTAATTTCATTCCCATTATTGCTCAGGCCCCAGTGTTTGGAGCACGGTGTGCCAAGAGGGGAGGGCTGTGGGAGAGGTCCACCCCAGGTGCAGGCAGTAAAGGTGGGGAGGGGTGCAACGACCATGGAGAATTCAAAAACAATAATAAAACTGAGTAAAAGTTAGTCTGCTTGTTATGTCCACCATGTGCTAGTTATTCTAAACAATGCCAGTGATAAAATACTCCCTCCTGTGGGGCTGCCTGATCCCACTGATGCCTCCCCAACTCAGGTATTCTCTTGAGTTGGTGGGTGAAGTGGGGCTCTGAGCCCTCTCATACTGGGAGAGTTACCAAGTCCCCAAACTCCCCAGTCTGTACCCTTTTCTTGTGATGCTGGGTGTTACTGTACTCATCTGCACCTAGCACCTAGCACCAATGTCACTCTTATGTCAGCCTCTTACTGGCTCTGACTAGGAGCTGCCACTTCTGTGCCCCTCCCTGCTCTTTGGCCTGAGCATACCTTTTCTCACCATCGTGGTTGCTCCTGCCAGTGTGAGGGCTAGTTCTCTCTCTGCCAAGGTTTGCCACTGTTTATTACCTTCCTAAAGGGCAATGTGGCTCCTTTAGCTGAAAGAGCCATCTGTTGAAGAATTTGGGACAACTTGCAAAGGGCTGGCTTGAGAGTACTTCAGGGATACCACTTGATGTCTTACTCTCCTAACAACCAGCCACTGTACCCCAGCCAAATCGCAAAGCTTTTGGATATTTCCTGCTTCAGGGTAAATTTTCTCCTTTCCCAGAGCTCTATCCTCAGAGGTCAGTGGAGGAGGTGATGGACTTAAGGTTTAATCCTGGGGCCCCAGAGACTAACTTCAAATGATAAAGTTCTCTTCATCTGACCACTCCCACAGTACTGTTTTAGTACAACCTTCCAGATTTGACCTTGTCTGTATGTCATAGGGAAGGGGACAATACCTATGCTTGAGTCAAGGAGCACCAAAATCTATGCAACAGCTTCTATGATCCATGGAAATAAAGATGTGCTGCCTTGAATTTCTCAGTGCACCTTCATTACAATGGATAGTGTTTTTCTTCATCAGTTTTGGGGTGATAGATGGATCCCTTTGAGAACTGAATGTAAACTATGCATCCTCACCTCAGAAAAGAGCACCCTTCTGTATACATCCAGAACTTTCCATACCACTTAATTGGGTTCAGTTATGGGAGTCCATGAATCTCAGATTAAGAACTCCTGGTCTAGCAACTCCTTATCTTGCTGCCTCTCAATCACCAGAAACATATCCAGGGTGATCTCCATTAGCCATGAATTGGAAAATCTAATGTAAAGATATTGCTTTTCCCCAAATTGAACTATGATTTCAATACTATCCCACTCAAAATCAGAGCTGGATCTTATAGTCATAGGCAATCTATTTTAAAAATATATGTGGAAACCAACTATATGGGAAAACACATTTGCCAATGATATCACAGACAGGGGACTGATCTCCAAAATATATAAAGAGCTTATACGACTCAACATCAAGAAAACAAACAACCCAATTAAAAAATGGGCAAAGGACCTGAACAAACACTTCTCCGAAGAGGACATACAGAAGGTCCATAGGCACATGAAAAAATGCTCAACATCATTGGCCATCAGAGAGATGCAAGTAAAAACCACAATGAGATACCACCTTAGACCTGTCAGAATGGCGATCATCAACAAATCAACAAACAACAAGTGCTGGCAAAGATGTGGAGAAACGGGAACCCTACTGCACTGTTGGTGGGAATGCAGACTGGTGCAGCCACTATGGAGAACAGTATGGAATTACCTCAAAAAGCTAAAAATGGAACTGCCATTTGAACCAGTGATTCCACTGCTAGGATTATACCCGAAAAATCCTAAAACCCTAATTCAAGAAAACTTATGCACCCCTATGTTCATAGCAGCCCTGTTTATAATAGCTAAGTGCTGGAAACAACCTCAGTGCCCATCTGTAGATGAGTGGATCAAAAAACAGTGGTACATTTGCACAATGGAATACTATGTAGCAGAAAGAAAGAAGGAACTCCTGCCATTTGCGACAACATGGATGGAACTAGAGAGAATTATGCTTAGTGAAATAAGCCAGGCAAAGAAAGCAAAATACCATATGATATCACCCAATAAAGGAAACTAAAGAGCAACACAAACAAATGAACTAAATAGGCAAAGACTAGAATAGTAGTCAGTAGGGGGTAGGGGGGGAGGGAGAGAAGGGGATAAGTAAGGGAAGGGTCTAGTCAAGCAAGGAACGTATATGAATGACTCATGGACATGGACAACGGGGAGGGATGTAATTGTGGGAGAAGGGATGGGCTGGGAGGGGAGAGCAATGGGGGAAAAATGGGACAACTGTAATTGAATAACAAAAAAATAAAATAAGATAAAAATATATGTGGAAATTCAAAGGATCTAGAAGAGGAAAAACGAAAAAGAAAAGCAGTGTTTGCATTTCTATGAGTTTTAGAATAGCTAGAACAAACTTGATCTAAAAGAAAACATTTGGATGATTCACAATATCTGATTTCAACAAACCATGGTGGAAAAAATGGGTATCTGTATGGAAAAGCACACCTTAATCTCTAACTTACATGACACAAAAATTAATATGAAATTGATTAAAGACTTAAACTTAGATGCTAACATCATAAAACTAAAGAATTTTACAATATTTTCATTACCTTGGTGTAAACAAAATTTCTTAGTACACCAAAAGCATTAGCTGTAACAAAATCGATAGAGTAGAATTCATCAAATTTAAAACATTAGCTTATGAAAAGACACAGCTATGACACTAAGTAGGCAAGCCACAAACAGGAAAAAAATGTATGTGTATATATATGAAGACTTGTATACAGAACATACAAAGCTCCCTAAAGTCAATAACAAATAAATTAACAACCCCCCAAATGACATAAGACTTGAACAGACAATTTATAAAAAAAGATAAAGGAATGGCCAATAAGCACATGAAATGGTACTCAATATATGATAAAGGCTTAAACTAGAAAGTATGCCATTACAAGAGTTAGCTTCTGAAGGACTATATTGGGCATGGAAACAATGATTACATTACTTTTTAGGAACACTGAAATCACCAGAAATAAACTAGAGCAAACATATTAGAATTCTGGAAGGATCCCAGACCTTTCAAGGTTAATGTGGTTGGAGTCAGTAGATTGGCAATCCAGATGCAAGTTATTCTGAGTTTCCTCGACATGGTCTCCACAATACAGAGGATTCTTGTGGAACCCAACCCACTATGGAACACTTGTTCCATCTGCTGCCACATTTAAAAGTTTGCTAAAATTAATGAAAAGAATGTTTATTTCAGAGGAGATACCAATGTCATCAGTAAATTCATTCATGGCACAAACTGGTCTGTGTCATATTTTCAAACCCCAACCTACAAATGAGCAGAATGTGAATTACCCAGAAGAACCTCATGAGCATATTGATGGAAACTCCTCAGTCTTACATTGCCATTGCTATCTTTTCTGGCTCTATACCTTTAAGCCAGCTCACCCTATCTATGCCATACTCAGACAAGAACCCATAAATGCAAGCACTTCAGATATGTTTTCTACCATCTCCTCATTTCCTCACTTCATTCCCACTTAGCTGCTGTTCTGTTCAAGTTCCTCTTAGTTCCTGTTTCATGATGTTTTCTAATGGCTAGATTGCAGCCATCTTCTTGTTTTTTCTTGTTCCTGGCTTTCATAAACAGGATGTTCTCCCTCAGTTTTGGCTCCTGGGACTCAAATTGTGGCACTAGTCTATGTGTAATAGGTCCTGTGATATGTCTAGGTCATGGTAATATACCAGAAATCTTCTGATGCTGAAGAAAGTGTTCATTTGGTGGGTTTTTCTATAGATGAGAATCTAAAAGGTCAAATCCTGACCAATTGAATTAGAGAGGATTTGGGATAGTACTAAGAAGGGATACAAGTACTGAGGCTTGACATTGTCTTCAGACTGGCAGAAAATAGGGATTGTTCACCTCTCTTGCTCTGGAAGCATCAGCCTTCATAGCTACATTGCACTAATAGTGGGCTGCTAAAGATGGAAGCCATTGCCATGAAATGCCTGTGGCTGACTAAAGGCCACTACTTGAGGAGGTCAGGAAGGCCCAGGTTGCTAATTACTATGATAGAAAAATGTTGTTAATGTTGTCCTACTTGTAAATGTTATCAAATCCTCATCCCGGTTAGGAAGCTCAGAATGTCAGTCACTTATCACTAAGTATCTCTGAATTGCCTTAATTATGGTATACAGGCTCTCCACTCCTACAAAACAAATTTCCCAGAGCAATGTCTGTGTTACACCAAGCTCAAGATTGTCCAAATTGTCACATTGACTTGGCAAGTAGAAGTCTTCTAACCTGTTAGGAGGGAAGGAAGAACTCCTGTACCATGGAATATCATAACCTTAGACAATGATGATAACTGTCACACGTGCGTTGTCCAGACTCAGAGTCAGCACCGCTGTGCTGAGTGAAACCAGACTTCCTGTTGAAGGGCAGCCCCTGAGAAGGATTCCAGCTGCAGTTTTCCTTGTAGAGATCTCTACCCTCTAGCATGAAGGCTATCAGGTGTTGGCTTTATAATTGGGTAATCACTTGTCTCAAAACTCCCCAACTTGCTGAGAGGTATTAGTGACCTTCTGATGACCCCACACCTACCCTTCAAACTCAACCCCAGTGCTCTTGACTTAGCATAACAACGAGGAATGATGAGGAAGAGCAAATGGGTCTAGATGAAGGTAGTGCCAACAAAGAAAGAACAAGTCATTAGGAGGCTTGGCCCAAGAAAGAAAATCATCTGGTCTCTCAGGGGTGAAAACTAGAATATACCTGTGTGTCTCTTTACCAAATGTTGCGAGCATCAGTTCATGGTAACTAACTCCGTGTTCTGCCTACTACTTAATGCAAATGCCAGTTGGGTACAAACACGTTATTTTAGCAGTATTACCAGTTTGTCATGCTTGTCAATGGGATCAACAGAACACTAAGATCACCAAAACCATTTGAGGTTTTGAGTTCTATCCTGATAAACACCTAATTTGCTCTGACCTCAAAGTGTAGAAAACAGTCATTAACTTGGAAAAAGAAGGCGAGGAGAAAGAGAGTTGTCATTCTCAAATTCATGTAAGGTCTGAGTTGTAGAATACTTTAATGACATTGAAGAGCAGCTGAGCTTGGAGGAAAGGGGAAAGAAACAGATACTGATTAGGACAGGAGTGACTAAGAGCATGTGCTTTGGAACCCAAGATCCCCGATTGTAATCCAGACACTACCACTGACCACCTGTGTGATCTTGGACTAGCAACTTGCAGTCTAAGTTTCCTCATCAAAACCCAGAGATGTAACTCCATATTTCCCAATCAATTTGTCTGTGAACCTAAAACAGTACTAAAAGAATAAAATTGAATACAAATAAACCCAATGATAACTGTAATGCCTGCCTTCAAGGACTCTTGTGGAGACCACAAGTGTCAGTTACTAGGTTTTTGTTGCTCAGCCTGTAAACCATGCATTTATATTCTGCTTTGTGATGCCAGCTGTCTTCCTGTTAAGCTCTGTCAATGGAGATCCTAGAGGAAGGCTGTGAGGCTCAAGGAGGAAGGAGGGACTTGGTCCTAACTGTGTCCTTCCTAAAGGTTTCATTTTCCTACAATACCACTTCACTTGAGCAGTGGCAGATCCTACAAGAAGCAGTAGCTGAATCCAGTTTTTCATTTTTACAGAAGTTATAAGACCAGCCTTATCATACTCCTCTCAGAGACACCAGCTCTAGTCTCCTCAGGTGTCTGGCTCCTCAATTCACTGGTCCACTCCTCCAAGGTCAGAGTCAGCAGTACCAGCTGAGCAGTGCCCTTGTCTCAGAGGTCTGACTTTCAGTTCTGCGAAAGTCTCCTTTTTGTTCTCCCAGAGAGGGCCGCTGCTTCCTGCAGTTGCTATTTCTATGATACTTTAGTGTTTTCTCTTTATCTTTTCAGTGACCTAGAAAACAACTTTATTATGCCTAGTTATCATTCTTTATACTAAATTCTTTTTACTCATAAAAACTGGTGTGGTTTCTGTCTCTGACATGACTCTGATAAACTGCACAGCTAACATTTATTGAGTACCTACTATGGGCTAGGTCTTGTTATAAGCATTTTATATGTTTTAACTAATTTGATGTCACTTCTAATCACTATGCTAAGGTACATGAAGGCAGTATCATAACATCTGGCCCACAGTAAGTGTTCATTTAGTGTTAACCACTCTTTTAGTTTGGGCTCCACAACCAGACCCTGAAACAAGACCTACTAGGTTGCAGGCAGTTCATTTGGGAGGTAGCATAAGTGGTGAATTGTGAAAAGTGAGGCAAGAAGGAAGAAAAACCAGTAACATGTGCAATTTAACGAGCAGATACTGCTGTGGACAAGTGGGGCTCAATCATAAATAGATAGATAGATATAGATAGATATAGATAAATATAGATAGATATAGATAAATAGATAGAGATAGAAAGATAGAAAGATAGATAGATAGATAGATAATCAGAAAGGGACAGAGAAAAATTGATGTTCTTGAGAGAAGCATGATATTTTAAAAAATACGATACATACTTAAACATATTTACATGTTATTCAGGAAGCGGTTGAAAATAACAGGAAAGAGAGGAAATAATGTCATGAACAGAGAAGGGACTCAGGGTACAAGGGAATAAATTAATCTTCAGGAGTAATAGGACCTACTTTTTCCATGCGATAGAAAGGAATGGTGTTGCTGAACATAAATACTATGAGGTGAGGAAGAGGGAGCCAGGGTTGAAGAAGTTCTACCTGATAGCTTCATTTTTCTTTCTAAGTTAAAAAGACTGAAGGTGAAGCCCTGGCTGCTGTGGCTCAGTGGATTGAGCATCGGCCTGCGAGCCAAGTGTCGTTGGTTCGATTCCCAGTCAGGGCACATGACTAGGTTGCACGTCAGGTCCCCAGTTGGGGGTGCGAGTGAGAGGCAACCACACAGAGATGTTTCTCTCCCTCTCTTTCTCCTTTCCCCTCACTATAAAAAATATATATAAACAAATTAATTTAAAAAAAAAGACTGAAGGTGAGGGAGAATGAGGATGGGGGTAACAGGATAGTAGTCTTAAAGGAAATGGAGAGAGAAAGTTAGCAAGATGGCAAAATAGGAGGTCTCCTGCTCATCTTCCTGCTCAATGACAATAATTTGGTAAAATTCATGGGTAGCAGTGACTTTGTGGGAGCTCAGGAACAGTCTTACTCTCCCAAGATCCCACCGATAGTCATGTCCATCTGAGCCCCTAGGTGTAGACTTGCCAACTTCTGTCCCACTGAAGACCCCCCCCCCAAAAAAAAGACCCTGTAATTCATCTCTAGCCCCTCTCAGAAATTGGTGTGGTCCTGCCAGCCAGGATAGGAGACACACATCCTGCCCACCGCAACAGGTCAACTTGGTCTGACTGTAGATCTTGAAGTGGCCCTGCACCCAGATCCAGCCCCTCCCAGCCATGGTCTAGGAACTGTCTTGCCCACTCAGGGACCCAACAGGAGACAAGTTTGAAAGTTCCACCAGAGGCAGGCCCACTGAACTGTGTCTGATTGTGGAGCCTCAAGTGATCCTGTTACTCGGCTTGCATCTTCTCTTCAGGAAAATCCATTCCTACCCAGCTCCTGATGATAGCTGGGCTTTGGTCCCCTTCTATGAGAAGTTCCTACATTAGACTGAAGTTATAGTAGTAATGTCAGTCACTGTCCTAGGTACTTCCACAGACTTTGTCCCATTTAATCCCATAAATCAAACCTGTGAGAATATACAGAAATGTCTGCATTTACCAGATGAGGAAACCCAAAATGATTCTTTCACTTGTCCAGTTTTACACAGGTCCTAAAATGACATTGCTGTGATTTGAACTTGAGCCTTTCATGCTCTAAGCAAAGCCAACACCCCCTCTAGCACAATACACTACCCTGGGCTAGTGCTCCTGGCTTTGAGGACTGGGAACATGGTTCTAGAATGTTCCCTTTGGTCCCATCCCAGAGGCTGGAGCCCTGCTGCTGCTGCTTCCCATCAGCCTGTCCTGATGCCCATGCCCTTCCCATTAGAGCTCCCTCACACCTACAGTTGAACTTCTTCCCCAATATGTTTTCCCCCAAGAGAACAGGACTATTTCCATACCCTAGTCCCTCCCAGGTAGTCTTGTTCAATTGCAATCTACTGGTCCCTGCTGGCCGTGTTCCAGCATATGACATAGATGAACCAATGTCTTCTCTATGACCCTGTCAAGTAAATAGTGCTATCACTGTCAGCCTTGGGTGCCTCTGCAAATGCAGGAAACTGGAGCCATGTTAGTCTCAGCATGCTGCCAAGAAAGAGCCTTCTTCCCTCACCCCAGAACTGCCTAGTGCCAGATCCAAGCCATTGAGGGGATTTTCTGGGACAGCATTCTGAAGGAAGTGCAGTGCAAGCAGAGAGGAGACATATGTAGGGAACTAGTGTAGGTGGGGGTAAACCTCCAGAATTGCTGAGCACTAGGAATCATGTAGGAAGGGCTGGAGGAGAATAGAAGAGACATTAAGTAAGGGAACAAATAGCAAACCAGAAGAGATGAAGGGCTTGCAACTTCTGCTTGAGGTCTGAACCCCAGGAGCCTTGAGTTATCACCAAAATGGAGCAGATATATTAGAGGAAGAACAACATGGGTCCATCCTGGGATTCCCCAAGGCTTCATGTATGTTCCTCAACCTCAGAGAGGCTGTGGGCTCCCCAAGCACACTAAACTGAAGCCTGCAGATGCCAGCTTCTAATAGCCAGCCTTAATATGAAATAGCAGGGGCCCCTTACAAATAGGCACTGTGTTTTTCCTGTGAAGAGATCATGGGCCTGGAGAGCTTGGGATCCTTGGATATTCCATTGGACATTCCTCGGGTGTGGATTCTGGCAGGAAGGACTCAGACTGGGCAATAGTCCAGAGCAGACAGTCCTGGCTGCAGTCCCAGTTCCCTAACCTGGCCCACTGCCCTCCTTGGCTATCAGACAATGTTTGCAGAGTCTGCAGACATCTGCACAGCTAGGGAGCTGCAGGAGCTGGAGACACAAGAGGATCCCCTTGGCCTTCTACTGTCCTCACTAAGTCCCTTCCCAGGATAGCAGCTGGAGGATTAGTCTCTGACCAGAGGAATGCAAGGATGCCCTTAAAGGGGTGGCCCAACTGTTGAGTGACATAGGTGCACATGACTGACTTTGATCATCACCCACACTCCTGGCCAAGGCGAGGGAAATAGGCCAGGCCAAAGTGGCCCTGCCCACATTTTTAGAGTACATGCAAATTTGGCTGCCAATCCTGTGTTATTGCTAAAATGTGAGCCTTGGCAGGCACAGTCTTCTCATCACTTCCACTGAATCCTTGTCATAATTCAGTGCAGGTTACATGTGGCATTCACCTGTTGGTATGTCTACCCACATAGGCAGTTCTCTCAAGTATCTTTGAACACTTACCCTGATACTCATTTCATCTGATTGCTCCTTCCCTTGGGAAGCTCTCTCAGGCACACCACCCTGCCCCTCATCATTTTCTGCACCCCACCCTAAGCCTTATCTCCCAACACACACACACACACACACACACACACACACACACACTGTTTATCACAAGATCAGGACAGTTAGGTTATTTTTTCCATGCCTTCTAGGAGCTATTTTTATTCCTCAATGCCTTCTGTCACTGGGTGTGGCTATGCACCTATAATTCTGTACCTCCTCACGCCTCAAGTATCATGGCAGATTTAGGATATAATATCCTCTCTCGCAACCAAACATGTACTCAGCCCTACAGTAAAGGAAACAACCTTCAGACCTGTAAGATGCTTCACGTGCCCATGTGCCTCATGATGATTTATTTGGCATGGTCAGCAAGTCAGCTTGGATTGGTACATTTCACAGAGAAGGAAAGTGACCTGGGAAGGAGTAAGTGATTTGCCCACAGTCAGTGACAGAAGTAGGTATCAAGCCCTGAGCTACTTTTACACTTACATTTACTTTCCAAAGACAACACCGACAAAAGTGTGACTCAAAGACTGGTTGGTGGCGGTCCTAGGACTGTTTGTTACTGGGTCACGGTGAGATAATGAGGTTGTGCAGAATGTAAATCAATGCACT
The DNA here is from genome assembly GCF_987537825.1 of Furipterus horrens. Taxonomy (NCBI): domain Eukaryota; kingdom Metazoa; phylum Chordata; class Mammalia; order Chiroptera; family Furipteridae; genus Furipterus; species Furipterus horrens. Next base: position 17,962,307 of record NW_028327187.1, on the reverse strand, counting down.
GCTTCCTTCATCAAAACATTCTTGCTATGAAAAAATATCAACTGAAATAAACAGCATGCTTAGTGACCTAGTCAACTGACATTAACATGAACTCTAACTCAATGCCATCCCTGGTGTTGATGGCTGTCCAGCATGGGCCTGGACCTGTTGCAAGACTGTGCCTCACCTCCTGCGTAAGGGGAATATGTTGTAATAGGGGCTGGAGTCATAGGTAACATGGTTATGGAATAATTACAGGCCTTTGGGGTGAAATGGCCCTATGTAGCCCAAACTAGTTCTTGGCTGCCCATCCCCAGCCCTGTAGATTGGGGCCACTCAAAGAGCCTGTCTGCATGTTCTCGAGTTGACCGCTTAGTAAACCTGTTTGCATTTCACACCTAGCAATGCCCAGGTTCTTCTGAATCGTTCACCTTTGCTTACCAAAGTGTATTCACTTGTAATAAAGTTTACTCACCAGTCCTGGGCTTGTTGACCCTTAAGACCATTCCTAGCTTTTTGTCTGCTTTGCACTGTATGGCAGGGGGTCTGACCTCTGCAGGATGTTGCCCAGAATGACTTCCCACTAGGTCCAGCCAGTGGGAGGCACTGACTGGAGCCAGAGAGGAAAGAGGAAGGGAGAAGCCAGAGAATTTCTTCTACCTTCTTCTCTATGCCCCAGGATGACCAATTTGTCCGTTTTTCCAGGACTCTGCTGGTTTCACCACTGAACGTCCCATGTCAAACCCTGCAGTTCCGGGAAACCCAGGAAGGTTAGTCACTTTGTCTCTGCTACAAGCAGTTCCTCCTCTGGGGACTGGATCACTTCTGTGGCTCCAGCTGCTGCTAGAAGGCTCCTCCCTCCCATGTCCCAGAGATGACTACTGTGGTTCTAGGTTCCACTGGCTGATCACTGCCCCTGGGCTCTATAGCCCGCCCTCCTCCCTCTGTTGCTTTAGCTTCCTGCTACTGCTACTAATGTCCAGATGCTTCTTCATCCCTTCCGGCTTCTCAGCTCTTCCTTCACCTGTGTCATCAATGCCTTCCATTAAATTCCCACTGTTTACACTTCAAGTGGTTTCTGTTTTATTGCTTAGACCCTGACCAATGCAAAGGGGACAATAGTACTTTATAGTGTTATCATTAGGATGAATTAGTTAAATAAACCACTTAGAGAGGTGCTTGGCACATGGTAGTTGCTTGTTAAATGTGAGCTGTTGTTTTCATTAGTGTAGTGTGAAGTAACATTTACGTGCACTTGCCATGTGCCAGGCACTATGCAAATCACTTCACACCCATTATCTTATTTAGGTTTTATAACATTTACACCTGGGTTAACATGTTCTTGAGTTAATTGCTTAGTAAACCTGTCTGTATTTCACACCTAGCAGTCCCCTGGGCTCTTCTGAATCATTCCCTTTCATGAAACCAACTATATTGTTTACTTATTCAGCACTCTCTCAAGCTCTCAGGACACAAAGAGGGATGAGACAGTCTGTAACATGACGGACACAGTCTGGTGTGGGAGATTTATGCGTCCACCAGATGATTCCAGTACCATGTGGGCAGCACCACCTCAGTGACGATGGCGGTGTGACAGAGTAGGAGAAAGTGTGGGCTCTAGGGCCGGACTGTCTGGGTGTGAATCTAGGCTCTGCCACTTTCTATATCTATGGCCACCTACTGTAAGGGAGAAAAGTCATTTTTAACACCCTGCCCCAGTTTCCTTATATGGCAAGAATTCTATTTCTATGGTATTTATCTCATGGGGTCATTTTGAGGATTAAATTGGTTAATATTTTGAAAAGAATTGGAACAGTAGTTGATGTACACTAAATACCATGTGTTCATCAAATTTGAACAAAATCAGTAAGGTGAACTGAGTTCAGTGGAGAACCCTGAGAGTGGTGACAACTGGATACTACCTACAAGTGTTAAGGAAGGCGTCGCGAAGGAAGTGACATTGAGTGGAATCTTGAAGAAACATGGAAATTTTCCAGGCATAGAAGAAAGCATCTAAGCCATGGGAAAAGCATGTGCACAAGCACAGAGTCATGAAAGGAACGGTATGTCTGGGAGCAATGAGAAGTGAGTAGCTGGAGTTTGGTTCTAGGAGATGAGAGACTCCAGGATTAGTTTGGGATACATTGGACAAGGCCTTGAGTGAAATCCTAAGGAAGTCAGGTTTTATTTTGAGGGAAGGAGCGGGAAATGAACAGAAGACTTTAAGTGGGAGAGAGTGAGAAATGATCTGCTTTGTTTTGTGGGTATGCATTCTCATGTCAATATAAGTTTCAAGATGAAAAAAATGGCATTAGGTGTAACAAAAAATATAGTAGAACCAAGTATCCCAAACTGGAAATACTCTAAAATGTCCATCAACAATAGAATGGATAAATAAGTTGTGTGGTGCATTTGCATAGTGGAACACTAAACAAAACAGATAACGAATGAATTACTGCTATATGCAAAGAACATGGATGAATCTCCAAAACCTAATGTTGAGCAAAAGAAACCACACACAAAATGGTAAATATTGTGCTATTCCATTTATATAAAGTTCAAAAAGAGGCAATGCTAATCTACACTGTTAGAAGTCAGGGCAGTGTTTTCCTTGGTGGAGAAGTAGAGACAGAGAGGGGACCCAAGTAGGGTTTCTGGGCTACTGGTAATGTTCTGTGTCTTGAACTTGATTGGGTGCTGGTTTCACACACATGTTCACTTTATGATCAAGTTCATGACATAGAATACTTGTACTTTAAATCAACAACAATCACTTTTTTAGTGATGTGTAAGCATACATTCAGAAAAAAAATCGCTTCTGTTTTAAAGTAAAAATGGGGAGTATTCAACCCTGCAGAAATCCAACTGACCTCGAATCACAACAGGAGATAGGGAACTATGAACATAGATGTGCATTACAAAGCTGGTGCCTCCAACATAAAGGCCCTTTTTTTAGGTGTTGCCAGGTGAGTCCAATATTATGCTTCTAGATGTACAAATGACTGGATTACATCACCATTCTGTGTTTCTGAAAGTCAAGTATCAAGCACTTTAAACATTGCTGTAAGGAAGGACAGAAGGGACCAGGATTTGGGGCAGGAGTCAAGAGACTTGATCCTTATCTATAATGATTTAAGTCTAGAAAAGGAGAAAGTACTCAGGTGTTTCTTGTATATTAAACACAACCCCAAAAAGGCACAGCTTCGCCTGGTCATTACATACTGATGGAAAGTGCTGTAGATTGTTTAATTAGGATTGAAAATCACTAGGCCGGGATTGTTGTTAATGCTTGCATTTGTATAGTGTTTTCTTGATTGACCCTCAGAGCAACTCTGCAAGGTAGATGGATTGTGTTGGGGACAATGTGCAGATGTTGAGACTGAGGATCCTAGAAGTTAAATAAATGGCCCCTGGTCAAAAAACCAGTCGGGATAAAACCACTGTCCTCAACTTTTCCATACCTCCATTATCTCTTGCTTGGACAACTACAATAGCTTACTAGTTGTTCCCTAGGATTTTCTATGTTTCCCCATAACTCCTCCACACAGAAGCTAGAGTGATATCTTAAGAATGCCGAGTCACTCTTTGGCTTAATAAACTCCTCAATGACTTCCCAGGGATCCTAGAGTAAGGATTCAAATTATCAGCAGGGCTTACTAGGCCCATCATTGCCAGGCCCCACACGCATACCTCTCTAGCCCCATCATGGTGTGAAATGACCTTATCTCACACCATATTCCTCCCAGTCTTTGTGCTCCAGCCACACTGAGTTTCCAGTCCATAAAACCTGCCGAACTGCCTTCTACCGCAAGGCCTCGGCATGTGCTATTCCCTTTAACATGGATGCTTTTCCCTTCCTCTCTTTGCCAAGTTATTTCCTACTCATCACTGATATGCCAATCAAGTTGCCTTCTCAGGGAAGCCTGCTTTGACCTTCCTGAGGTAAATCCACCTATAACAACTTCTTACAGAACCATTGACTTTTGCCTTCATAAGCCTTGCCACAGCTGTGATTTGCTACTGACTTTTTTAATGTATTTATTGTCTGCCTCTCCCAGTAGAATGGAAGTTCTGTGAAGGCAGGAAGCACATCTTATTGACCACTCTTTCCCTTAGCACAGCGCCTAGCACATTGTAAGCACTAGATGTATATCTGGTGAATCCATGCAGGAATAAATATGTCATGGAGTCAGTATACCCTAGATCCAGTAGGGGCTCTGTCACCCTTTGTTTAAGCCTGAGCAAGTCCCACTCCTCTCTGAACCTCAATTCCTCCATCTGTACCATGAAAGAGTTGGACCAGCTAATCTCTGAAGTTCCTTCCAGTGCTAGATCATTCTGAAACTCAGAGTCAGGTAGCTAGCTCTACATTGTCTCCCTGATGCTGTGTGTTCCTGCTACAAAAAGGATATAGAAAATTCTAAAACTTTTTAGTTTGGCATGGATTACTTTCTGTGCCTCCAACAGACACCTATTAATGGGTGGACTTACCCAAGCAAGGACACCCATTCTCCTTGTTTTCCTTCAGTGTTGTTGCAGTTTGAAATTTAGTCTTTTTAAGGGAAAAATAATTCCAAAAGATCTTAAAATGACACGAAGCAAGTGACTGACAATTAACTTAATTTGAAAGGCAATTTTTGGAAAATGAAAGGCCACCCTTTGAATAAATGTAGACATTAAAACATAATTAGCAATAATAGAAGGCAATATCAACTATTGAATGGTTTAGAGAACAAGCATTGACTTCAAACAAGCCTTGGCTCTGCCAAGTCTTCACTGGCTGTGTGACCTTGGACAAGTCACTTCAGGTTCCTGTAAAATGGGTGTAATAGTAGAACCCACCAGAGAAGATGGTTGTGAGGAGCCAGTGACAGGATGTATTCAATTACTTAGGTAAATACCATAGATCTGTCTACTCATTATATGGCAATACCTAAATATTTCTTCAACTCTGGTTACGGAGACAACTGGCAAAAACACAACAGAACATGGCATATTCAGGAGTGGAAAATAATTATTTCTTCATTGGGACTAAAAGATATCAACAGATTCCACTATTTAAATAATGTGAACATTAAACTGAGTACATATACCTTAGGTTTAGGAGGAAACTTCTTAGTTCCTCTGATACTTAGCTTCCTTGTCAGTAAAAGAGGCTCCAATCTCCACAGCATCAGGTTGTTGTCAACTAAGTTTAAATGTCCTCAGGTTTCTAACGCACTTAGCATGATGCCTGGCACATAGTAACTGCTCAGTAACCGGTAGCTGCTGTTACCGCCTATGTTGCTGCTGTTATTATTATTACTTTTGAGCCAGAACTTTTGCAGTCCTTAGTGGTCAGTGTGCAGACTACTGAAGTTAGAGCTCCAGGACATCATCCAAGCCAGTTCTCAGGACTCTAAATTCTGTGTCAAGTGAACTTCTGGGCTATTTAAAACACAAAGGCGAGGCGACCCCCCCACCCCTCCGCCAGCCCCAAGTGCCTCAGCTTTTCAAAGGGAACGCCTGCTCCTGGAAGAAGTCGTGATTCCAGGGCATCCGGGGTGGTGGGACAGGGAAGCCCACGCCGCACGGCCCCAACTCCCAACTCCGACTGGGCCATCTCCGGGGTGGGGTGGAGTGGGGGCGCCCCCGACAGGGGCCGGGGCGGCTCAGCGTCCACTCGGCCAGGCCCCTGGAGGTGTTCCCAGGTACCAGAGCCTAGCGGGGTGTTTTCAAGTGCTGGCTGCGAAGCTTGAAAAGGGCCCGCCGCTGGGCCCGGCGTTTTATGTTTGCCAAACAAAGCATGAAGGGAGAGTGAGCAAAGGGGGCGGGCCGGCTGCGGCACAAAGGCCAGGGGCGGGCCGGGGCTGGGGAAATACAGTTCAGTGGGCCTGAATTGATACGCTCAGCCCCTAAAGCCCCGGGCTGGGCGATCACAGGGCATGAAGGCCTAGCAGAGAGCACTCTGCTGCATTGATCCAATCCCGAGCCAACCAGCGAGCGGGCGAGAGGCTGCCCAGGGGAGAGGAGCAAGGGGGAGGGGCGCATAAGGGGAGGGGGAGGGGCACAGGAGTCCGCAGGGACCATCAGCAGCAGATTAGGCACTTTTCTTAGAAATGAAGGAATCTCCCGGTCTGAGCAGAGGCCCTCCAGATGAAGTGAGTCCTCGAATCCAAGGGGCACCCGGTTTCCGTGGGGAGCGGTCATGCCATGGGGTCAGTCACAACAAAGATGTTGTCTGTTCCGCTTCTGGGGAGCAGCTGTGAGTTATGTGGGGCCCTCCCCAGCCCCGCTGCATTCTATGGGTCAGGAGATGCAGATGACTTTAGTCCTACGCCATGCCCTGCTCAAGCTCTGCACAGACCCAGCACCTACCTACAGTATCTGACACTGTTTAATGGTTGGAGGGAGACAAATTGAATGGACGTGGGAAGGGCACGTGTGGCTCAACCAGATGGGGTTCTGTTCCCTTAGGTCTTGTCTAACGAGTATTTTTGACTGTGTGGCACTCTCATTTGAACGTGATAATGAGTGTTTTATTTTTTTCTGTACTTTCTTGTGTTTTCCAGATCATTGAACAGGGTCACACATTATTTATATACTTAGAAACAATGTCAACATCATTCAAAATAGAAATAAGACACACTGAGCAGAGTGAATAGAAAGGCTTCAGAGACATTGAGATGATGACAGTGGAATGATGATGATATGTTACGTATTGCTGGTAATCAACTTATCACGTACGTGGGGCAAACACATTGTTTACCACAAACACTCCACACTTAGCACAGGACCTGGTACATGGTATTGAATAAATAAATGGCTGGATCTGCCACTGATGGAATCCAATGCCAGTGGACAAAGTAGCTGAGATTCAGAGGAGCTAAGTGTTGCCTAGCCAGGACTGAAACCTGCCAAATGCAAAACCAGGGCTCCGTTCCCTACACCCCATACAATCCTGAAGGGCTTCTTCAAATACAGGCTATTTCATTTCACTCCTCTGTGTTAATTTCTGGACTATGAGGCCCCAGATTTCCTTTCTGAAGGCACAAGGTTTTGTTTGTTTTTGTCGTAATGACACACACAGCATCATTAAGTGTCCGTGAAGAGGAATCTTTTAGTTGCATTAGAAACGTGGTTTGCGACCACTGAAAGCCTTGGGAAACCAAGGTCTCCTAGCAGGAAGAGGCGGGCAGCTAATAGAAAAGGCTTTCTGGCGGCAGGGTTTCTGCATTCTCTTAGAGCCTACTTTAGCATTATTGCCAAGGAAAGCTTAGACCATGTCTGAACAACATTGTGATTTGTGAGTATAAACAGTTCAAATATAAGCAAAGGGGTTCTTACCCAGAAAAAGAGTTTCCCATCCATAGCTGCTTTCCCTGACTTGTAAATTGTAACTGATACAAAATACTTTAAACTTTGTCTTGATTTAGAGTTCACTAAGAGAACCAAGACAAGTAATTGGGCAAAAATATACTTTCTGATGTCAAGTCATTATTGTTTAAACCATTTTATATGAAATTCTTGAAATAGGTTTGTACCATAATTTGTTGAAATTCTTTTTTAAAAAATGTCTTTATGTTCATTTTAATTGTCTTGCTTGAAAGTATCCTTTGCTGTTATTAAGTTTTCACTTGAAGCATTCATTATAGTAATGAATACCAATCTACTACTTTATTTTTAAATTTAGTTCTTATGTGTGGTTTTGTGACATTCTTAAACTTCACATGAGATATTTTTCTTAAAAATGCATTGTACAAATCCGTGCTAATTTAGTCTGTCTGGGTTGACAAATTTCTTGGCTCTAGTAGGAAAGAGGGCATGAATATTTCCTTGAATATTTTTCCTTCACTGAAAAACCTAAGAATCAATAAGACCTCAGTATTGCATGAGGTAAATTACATACTAATTAGGTAGCATGATGTAGAAGAGAGGGAGGGAGGGGTAGAGGCAGGAAGGGAGAGAGAAAGCTCTGAAAGTCATAGCAGTGTAATCCTGAGCAAGTTGTTTTATCCTCCCAGGGTCTTAGTTCACTTCTCAGTAAAAACCCTGAGGATTATTAAGGGAATAAAATGAGATATGTATGAAGAGCCTGTCACAGTAGTTGATCAAGAAATGCTCATTTCATTTTACTACTCACAACAGCTGCCAGCTTTCTCCTTTATTATAAAAAAGGATCACTCTCCTCAACTATAACATGTGGGTGATGGCACAGAATAAAGTTAGTATAGTACAGGATATTGACTAAGAAGGGCATGGACTCTGGACTCAGACTGTCTGAGTTAAAATTTCAGCCCCACTACTAGCTGTGTGACCTGGGCAATTTAAACAATATCCTTTTCCCCATTGTACTACTGTGGAGAGAGGGGGTGGTCAGAGGCTGGTCATAGTACCCATCACCCAGGGTTCTTATGAGTAGGTGAATGAATGCAGTTGGCATAGAGCTTTCTAACTTTTTGTGTCTGGCTTCCTTTGGCTGCCTGTTAAGGCCTCTGGACCCCTTCTCAGGATAATAATTTAAAATGCATAAATATAATACTTTAGATTACAAAGGGAAACGAGTTATAATGAAAAAGTTATCAATGTATTTTAAAAAAAATTTGTGGCATACATGCTTCCTTAACAGTACATTAAATAATTAACAAGATTTGGCAGTTTGCCCAATATCTACCACTATCTCAAAGTAATACTGAATGTAAATGATACTGTGAAATAACTGCAACATAGTATAAAAGTATCTGTGATACTTGTATTGGTGATAAAGTCACAGGTATTAATAATATGACCTTGATATGTTACCTACATTCATAATTGAAGGAATGCTTGCTTTCAGTTAGAGGTTAATGGAAATTAAGTTCTAATTTTTTCCCATCCAAATTTATGGGCACCAAATTAAGAATGAAACTGATTAGCACGATAAATGCTAGCTATTATTACATCAGAGGGGTCATGTAAATTATGTAAAATAATGAATGTGACAGCCATGGCAAACACCAGGCACTTGATACAGGAAAACCATTTCAATTATTTTCATCCATGTATTACATGAAAGAAGCCATTAATATTATGTTAAAATGGGCATGGCTGTGTTCAAATAAAACTTTATTTATAAAAACAGGTGGCTAGCAGCCAGTATTTGGCCCATGGACCATAGTTTTTTGGACCCTGCATTAAAACACTGTTCCTTGAAGAATGTCCGATTCAACCCAAAATATTTCAATTTATCATGCCTTGTCAAGTACTTGTCACAGGACCTTACTGGGAAGTGCTGTGAATAACGCAATAAAAAACAGAAATTGTTCTACAAATGATAGCTAATCAAAATAGATTAAATTTTCTTTGCTTGTTACCTACTATAATGTCTAAACTTGCCTTGTCTACAAAGACAGAGAAACATAAAGCCAATAACAAGGATGACATACTGAGTAATTAGAACCAGCAGCACTTTAATATGTGAGGAAAGCAAATGGCATGGAAACTATTAATGACAATATCACCTTATGTCTGGCACTTCCTCCAAGGAGCTGTAACTACCCTGCAGCTGTTGCCTGCTTAACACACTGTAGGTGTTCAGTAGATACTTGTTAGTTGATTGACTGTCCCCCATGGTCTTGATGAGTCTCCAAGGAAGAAGAGATGCAAGCATATGTGTTTTGCTTGCAAGGGTATTTCATTCAGAAATCTTAGCACTTCCATTGTACAGACAGTGTTTTGGTATGTCTAGAGTTGATGGAAAGCAAGTAAAACAAAATGAGATGGTTTGGGACTCATTAGAATGGAAAAGGAAAGGTGCTGGGATGGTTGCTCTTCAGATAGAAACATCTCAGGGCAACAAATATTATTGAGCAACCACTAAATGGAAGATGCTATGGTGAGATAGGGTGAAAGAAATAAAATAGCCAGGGATTTTTGTTCCTGCAAAAAAGTTAAGTCACAGAAAGTGGCTATATCAGTGAAGGAGAGATGAGAACTTAGAACTAGAGATGTTAGACCTCCCAGCTGGTTGTGGAAGTAGGGTATCTGGAGCTAATATCTCTTGGTGTCCTTTGTTTCTGGTCCCAATGCCATCCATTTCCTTTTTTCCTGTCTTGCTCAGCATCTGACTTCAACTGGAGGAAAGCTTCTCATGTAAAAGTCACCAAGACATTGTACACAGAAGACCCACACTCTAAGTGTGCATGGTCTAACCCCAAACTGGCTTAGACACAAACACCGCTGAATACAAGCAGCTCCCATTGTATGACTCTAAACACCTCCCCTTCACGAGAAAAAAAGTCCAAAACTTCAACCCAGGCCCCAACACTGGAAACTGCCTTCAACCATAGATGTCTTTGCCAGCAGTTCCTGCTTCCTCTGCTTGCTAAGGTGGGACTATCCCTATCGCATTTGCCAGGGCAGCAAGGCAGAGCTGTACTCGTGACAGGCTTAGGTACAACTCTGGATTTCTCGTAGAAATCATGTTACCTGGAGTCTCAAGTTTTATAGATGTCAGATCCTACCTGTTCTTTTCTTTTTTTATTAAGCTGTTTTTTAACCTACCCCTACACCACATAGCTGGTACTACATAAGGAAGTGGGTTGGGGAATTCATCTCAGTTAACCAGGCACTATTCAGAGCTTTGGTCCTGAGCCATTTCACACTTTGTACTAGTTCTCAGTCCTTCTTTGTCAATGTCAGTCTCACCTTTACTCTACATACCTCATGTTCAGTATTATTTCTCTAGCAAAAAACCATTGGTTCCTTCTTTATTAGTGTCTAAATTCCCTTACCCTGTGGGTATGTGGCTCAGTGAGGCTTCCACAGGGCTAGGGTTGTTGGTGAGAGTATCCTGGATATAGCTGCAAAGATGCCCAAGTCAAGAGAGTGTGCAAAGATAAGCAAGTGGAGAGTAAAGGTCAATAAGCCAGAGAAGGGCATGGAAATATGTCACGAAGCTGAGCAGGCAGTGGGAGCTGTTATTGAAAGCCAGGCTGTGTAGCCAGAGAGTAGAGGAAATGAGAGTAAACATTAGTATGCTCAGAGAATGAGTAGGAGGACCAGCTTAGCTAGATATCTGAAACAGGTGTATTATTCATGGCCAATTTGACCCCTCCTCCAAATGGGACATGTGGCACATGGGAGGGTCCAGTGTATTTAGAGGGCCAAGGGTAGACAACCAGTTAAGGTATCAGTTAAGATAAGCTAACTTACATTTCGGCAACTAGCCACCACTTATATCAGTGGCTTGATGTAACACATGTTTCTACTTTACTCACATGTTACATGTCTTATATAGGTCAGTGTGGCTTTGCACTACATAGTCACACAAAGACCTAGACCAACAGAACCTCTTCCATCTTGTAACTACATCATCTGGAACATGTAGCCTCTTTGGATGCCATCTGGAAAGAGTCTCTTACCAGCTATTAAAGGCTCTGGCCTTGAATTGACTCATCACTTCTGTTCATGGTTCATTGGCTTAAACTAATCACATGATTCTTCCCAACTAGAAGAGGGCTGGGAAATGTGGGGAGCATGCCAATATTCAGTGAGAACTAACTGAGCTGCAGACAACATTCAGATGATATCAATGGCTGCTCTGGAGCCTTGACATAGACAGAGTGCCTCCACAGATAGCGTTTTGTCTGGGTTTCCTCCAGCTACACACTTGGGTTTAAAAAAATTACACTTCTAAATAAAACAGTCCACTTGTTGGCTACATATAACATGACTTTTGAGGACAACAAACTTCAGGTTTAAATAGTTGTTTCACAAATAGACTGTGAAAGCTTGCCTATTTGTAAGCTGGGAATGGCCTTAGTGACCTCAAGCCTAAGGTGGTCATGTGGCAAAACAGTGCAATAAAGAGGGAGCAGTAGCAATTTATAATGACCTTCTCCTCCCATGGTTCCTATCCCAGTGGATGATACCACCATGTATTCAGGTGCACAAGCCAGAAACCTTTCCAGCCTCTGCCAGCAATCTCTCCCTCACTCACCAAGTTCCCATCCCACTGACCTTTACTGTCATTCATATACTCAAAGTTTGTTCTTGCCTCCAGGACTTTGTGTTTGCTTATTTCTCTATCTAGCATTATCCTTCCAGTCTACCCCCATTTTTATTTAGCTACCTCTTACCTTTGAAACATAGATGAGCCACTGTGCACAGCCTAGTCCACAAAGCATGAGACCAGCACCATTGGCTGGTTGCTGCAAGGCCTATCACTAGAATGCAAGCTCTGTGAGTGCAGGAACCATTCTATATCCCCTGGAATATTTTAGAGGCTAAGTAAGTATGTGCTGAAAGGACGCCTGGTCACAGCAAGTCACCAGTGAAGACAGTATAGATTACCCCTGTTTCACTCCCATAGTCTTAGGAGTGACATGTTACCTGTGTTTAAGTTGACCCTCAGGTGGGGCAATATGAGGGTGTAAGTGGCTTCATAGAATTTCTTTCCATGTTTTTTCCTCCTCTTTTGAGTGGAGAAGTTAGACCCAGGAGCAGCTTCAGTGATTTATTTTGATTGTGTTGGATAATTGACCTTAGGACCAGTGCTCCACAATGACAGACTAAAAACTTTTCCTATTATTTGTTTTGAATTTTCCTTTTGATGTAATTATTGTGGGGCCATCCACATGATTTTAAGAGTGCAATCTTCCAGAAGGATAAGTTCAGTGTCTGCCTCTTCCACTTCCCTCATCCTCTAAGCACATCCACCAGACTGTAAATGGCATAAAAGTGGGAATTGTGTGTATTTTGCTCATCACTCTATCCCTAGCATCCAATGGTGGGTCTGGCACCTTGGAGTGTTGAATTAATGAATGAATCAGGCTACCCCTGACTCCTGGTTTCTAAGACATGTAATACTTAGACGACAAATCTGCTTTATTTGAACTGTGGGTCACTGGTCACTGGCTGTATTGTTTAGATGAGATGGCTCAAGCTGTACTGGAAGGATTTTACCTGGAAAGACAAGTTGATCTCATTTTTTTTTCTGATTTAATGTGTTTTATTGATTAAAATATTACATTTGTGCCAATTTCCCTTCCCTCTGCTCCCCTCCACCCGGTGGCCCCCCTCCCTCCAGTTGTCCCCCCCTTTTAGATTATGTCCATTAGTTGTGCATACAGTTCCTCCCAACCTCTCTCCGTCTATTCCATTCCCTCCTACCATGATCCCCAATTCCTATATCATCTCCCTCCCTCTCCCCACTCCCCCTCCCTGTTGACCTCCCCCCAATATGATTCCCGTACCCACAGTTCCTTTTCCACTCTCGTTGCCTGTTTAGTTTGCCTTTGTTTCATCTCCCTAGCTTCTGTTTTTTAAACCAGTCCCTTTAACATCTCATATAACAGTGGTTTGGATCTAATGAACTCTTTCAGTTTTATTTTGTCCTGGAAACACTTTCTCTGTCCTTCTATTCTGAATGACAATTTCGCTGGATAGAGTATTCGTGGTTGTAGGTTTTGGATTTTCATTACTTTGAATATTTCTTGCCAGTCCCTTCTTGCCTGTAGGGTCTCCCTTGAGAAGTCAGCTGATAGTCTAATTGGGACCCCTTTGTACATAATTCTTTTCTTCTCTCTTGCTGCTTTTAAGATTCTCTCTTTATCTTTAATTTTTGACATTTTGATTATAATGTGTCTTGGAGTGGTTCTCCCTGGGTCCAGTCTCTTGGGAACTCTCCTTGCTTCCTGGACCTGCAAGTCTATTCCCTTCCCCAAGTCTGGGAAGTTCTCCTTTATTATATTTTCACTCAATTTTTCAAGTTCTAGTTCATCTTCCTCACTCTCTGGCAAACCAATGATTCTTATGTTGGGCCTTTTATAGCTGTCCCAGAGGTTTCTGATCCTCTCATTGTTGCTTCCCATTTCCTCTCTCTGCATTGGTTGACTGCTTGTTCCTTCTCCATATTCCAGTTTGTTTAAATGAACTCTGGATTTTTTTTCCTCACCATCTGTCTCGTATGTGGTTTTGTTCCTTTCATTATGAATGTTTTTCGCTTCTTTCTTATCTTTTTCCTGCTCTTTTGTGAATTCTGTAAGCCACCTGATAACAATGGCCCAGAACTGAGCCTCTGACAGGTTTCTTATCTGTTCATCTGTCAGGTTCTCTATCTGTTGCCTGGTGAGCTGTGCCACCGGGATTTCTATAGTTGTCTGCCTCATTTTGACAGATGCGTTTTGTTTTCTTGGGCTGGCTGTAGGGGGCAGTGCCTGTGTACGCGTCACAATTCAGTGACCGGCGCCTGTCCGCGACCTATTTCGCAGCCCTGTGGTGCTTTCTTTGGGGGCGGGGGTCCAAGATGGATTCACACAGTTATTCAGCTAGGAGACCGGGATCCGTCCTCCCGCCCCCCTGGGCCTCACTGTTCAAGGCGATGCGGCGGCCGCTCTCCCCAGCTCCGGAGTCGCGCACTGGCAGGGGCTTGACTGCAGCCGGGATTCCTCGCCGCCCCACCGCTGTCCCAGGTGCGACTGCAAACGGCACTGCCCTCTTTAACTCTTACCTGTCCAAATGGCACCGCTGGTTTATACCTTCATATGTTGGGCTTCCGTGTAGTTTTATTTTCTGGAATTTCTAGTTATCCTTTGTTTTGAAGTAGTTGTATTCCTCTCTAGTTGTAGAGGGAGACCTAGCGTGTCCGTCTAAGCCTCCATCTTGGCCGGAAGTCAAGTTGATCTTATTTTGATGATCCCGTACTGGTCTATCAAATATCTCTGGGATCTTAAAAAACAAAAATACCGTATAACTTTCAACATATTAAAAGTGTTATACCTCTTAAACATCCATTGAGTGAAAGAACTAATCAAAAGGGAAATTAGAATATACCTCCAGACAAATGAAAATGAAAACACAACATACCAAAACTTAGGGGGTCCAGAGAAAGCAGTACTAAGAGGGAAATTCATAGTAATAAACACCTATGTTTTTAAAAATAAAGATTCCAAATAAACAACCTAATTTTAAAACGCAAGGAACTAGAAAAAGAAGAAAGCATAAAGTTATGTGAAAGAATAAAATAACAAGATTAAAGCAGAAATAAATGGAATAGAGATTAGAAAATCAGTTTTAAAAATCAGTGAAACTAGCACTGAGGACCTGCCACCTGCCTCCTCACCTTCTCCAGCTTCCTGAGCTCCCCACTGGCACCGTGATTGGGAACAACCTCATTGTCTCTATCTGGGTGATCTGGCTGTGTCATTTCCTGCAATATTCCCACAAATTAATGTTGACTCAGACACAGACATTCAATGGCTTAGAGTTACAGGCTGAACTAAAGTCAATCATTGATCCCAAGTTAACCATTGACCTAGAGTCGACCACTTCCCTGGACTCCCAGTGATGTAGAGTCAGTCGACCACTGACCTAAACTTCATTGGTGATGTAGGGTCAACCACTGATGATTATTTGGAGACTACATAGGTTTTTGAATTGTGTACTGATGTGGAACCAAACATCCCAAGCTTTGTGGAAGAAGCCACTAAGGAGGCCACAAGTATCACTGGTGGTTATTTGGAAGAGCCCATGACTGGAGCATTAGAGGACCCCACACCTAGATGGAAAGCAACAAGTTCCTCTCAGTGCTTGTTTAAAATGAAGAAGGTTCTCTATTGGCTGTGATCTTTGCTAACCACAACTTTTTAAGAAGATGTTGTGTGCTTCTGAACAAGCCTACTATTTCATTATAAGAGTTTGAATACTTATAAAAGACTAGTGATCCATAGGATATACCCAGCACAGTGAACAAAACTGTCCACAGACAGAAGGGTAGCATTTCTTAACTATGTGCCATTAATATGAGATCAATAAATGTTCATTTGAAATGAAAAAAAAAATCAGTGAAACTAAGATTTAGTTTTTGAAAGGATAAACAAAATCAACAAACCCTTAGACTAGCTAAGAAAAAAGAGAGCAATACACAAGTAAATAAAATCAGAAATAAAAAGACATTAGAACTGATGCCACATAAATAAATAAAAAAGGAGCATAACAGGCTACTATTAACAATTATATGCCAACACATTGGACAACCCAGGAGAACTGAGTAAATTCCTAAAACATACATACAAACTACCAAGATTAAATAATCAAAGAACAGAAAGTCTGAACAGATCTATCACTAATATGAAGATTGAATCAATAATCAAAAATCCTCCAAACAAACAAAAGCCTGGATAGCTTCACAGGTGAATTGTACCAAACTATTTAAAGAATGAATGCCAGTCCTTCTCAAACTCTTTCAAAAAATTGAAGAGGAGGGAACACTTTCATACTCATTTCATGAGGTCAGCATTGCCCTGATATGAAAGCCAGACAGACATCACAAGAAGATAAAACTACAAACCAATATCTCTAATAAATGTAGATGCAAAATTCCTCAACAAAATAGTGGCAAACCAAATCTAACAGCACGTTAAAAGGACCATATGCACGATGACCAAGTGAGATTTATTCCTGGGATGCAAGAATGTTTCAACACATGAAAATCAATTAATGTGATATACCACATTAATAGAATAATGGATAAAAATCACATGATTATCTTAATTGAAGCAGAAAAAGCAATTGATAAAATTCAATACCCTTTTAGGATAAAAACTGTCAACAAACTAGGTGTAGAAGGAATGTACCTGAACATAATAAATACCATATATGACAAGCCCACAGCTAATATCTACTCAATGGTGAAAAATTGAAAGCTTTACTTCTAAGATCAGGAATAAAGCAAGGATGCGCACTCTTGCCACTTCTATTTAATGTAGTACTGTAAGTCCTAGCCAGAACAATGAGGCAAGAAAGAGAAATAAAAGGTATACAAATAAGAGAGGACAAATTTAAATTGTCTGTCTTTGCAGATGATGTGCTCTAATATATAGAAAATCCTTAAAACGTCATAAAAATTGATAGAACAAATAAACAAGTTTACTAAAGTTGCTGAATACAAAATCAACATTAAAAAATCAGTTGCATTTCTATACACTAGCAGTGAACTCTCTGAAGAGGAAATTAGGAAAACTATCTCATTTACAATAGTACCAAAAATAAAATAAATGAAATAAAATAAAATAAAATACTTAGGAATAAACTTAACTAAGGAGATGGAAAACCTGTGTACTGAAAACTATAATATATTTATAAAAAATTAAGACATAAGCAAATGAAAAGACATGCCATGCTTATGGATTGAAATACTAAATATTGTTAAAATGTCCATATTACCAAATTGATCTACAATTTCAATGCAATCACTGTCAAAATCCCAAAGGCATTTTTTACAGAAATAGAAAAAAACAATGATACAACTCATACAGATCCAAAAAAGATCATGAATACTCATATCACTTTAAGAACAAAGCTGGAGGATCACACCTGCTGATTTCAAAATATATTACAAAATCCCAGTAATCAAAACAGTGTGGTACTGACATAAAGCCAGACAGATCAATGGAAAAGACTAGAAAGTCAGAAATAATTCCATTCATATATGGTCAACAGATTTTTGGCAAGGGTGCTAAATTTAAACAATGGAAAGAATAATGGATTAAAGACTTAAATTTAAGACCCAAAACTGTAAAACTCCTTAAAGAAAACAAGGGGACAACATTGGTTTTTCTAATAATTTCACGTATATGAAAAAAAGGTACAGAAAACAAAATAAAAAACAAAGAAATGGGATCACATCAAACTAAAACACTTTGCACAGCAAAAGAAACAAGTGGAAAAGTAACCTATGGAATGGGAGAAATAATTCCAAACCATATATCTGATATGGTGTTAATCTCCAAAATGTAGAAAAAAATTCCTACAAATTAAAAGTAAACAACAACAAATGAATGAACTAATAACCCAATTAAAAATGGGCTAAGGACTTAAATAAACATTTCTCTAAAGAAGACCATACATATTAACAACAGGTATATGAAAAATTCTGAATGTCACTAAATCACTAGGGGAATAAAACCAAAATTACAATGAGATATTGCCTTAAAGCTGTCAGGATAGATCTTATAAAAAAAATAGACAAGTGTTGGCAACAATATGGAGAAACTGGAACCCTTGTACACTATTGGTGGGACTGCAAGATGATGCAGCCACTACAATATAGAGGTTTCTTTAAAAATTAAAAATTACCTGGCTGCTGTGGCTCAGTGGATTGAGCATCAGCCTGCAAGCCAAGTGTCGCTGGTTCGATTCCCAGTCAGGGCACATGACTAGGTTGCATGTCTGTTCCCCAGTTGGGGGCGCATGTGAGAGGCAACCACACAATGATGTTTCTCTCCCTCTCTTTCTCCTTTCCCCTCTCTCTAAAAATAAATAAATAGGTAAACAAACAAATAAATAAATAAAGTACAAAAAAACTAAAAATTAAACTAACATATGATCCATCAATTCCACTTCTGAGCATTGAAAAGAATTGAAATCAGTAGCTTGAAGAGATATTAGTACTCCTATGTTCATAGCAGGACTGTTCACAACAACTAAGATGTGCAAACAACCTAAATGTCCATTGACAGATGAATGGGTAAGGAAACTGTGGTATACAAAGTCTGGCCAGAAGGTATCCAGTCATGTAATATGAAAAATAGAGACATTTTTTGAAGAGGATACAAGATACAAGAAACATTCTGCATAGGACAATGACGCCTCAGTGCGCTTCAAAGCAGGCATCTTGGAACCTCACACAGTTCTCCCAATTGCCATCAGCTGCCGCATTGTATTTTTCTGAATCTCACCAATGGTCTGAAATCTCTTCCTTTTCAAAGGTGATTTTAGTTTTGGGAAAAGCCAGAAGTCGCAGGGCACCAAATCTGGGCTGTAGGGGGGCTGAATCACCTGGGTGATTTGATGTTTCACCAAAAAACTCTGCACAAGACATGATGCATGAGCAGGCACATTGTTGTGATGTAGCTGCCAATCACCAGTTGCCCATAGCTGCAGCCTTCTGAATCATCTGAATAGCTTCCATGGAGGAATGTTCAAGCTTAACGCAAAATTTGATGCAGATTCATTGCTCTACTTGCTCAGTCATTTTGAATGTAATGGCCACACAGTACACATGCTCACTCAATGGCATCTACTGCCCCCACTGACTAGTACAGTGAAGTCATTATTGTTTATGCATGTGCATTCCAGTCCACTCCCCTTGGCTGCCAGGTTTCATCCATGTTGCACAAACCGTTCTTGTTATATTAACAATGGCTGAACTTCTGGACAGACCTTGTATATGTACATACAATGGAATACTGTTTGTCTTTAAAAAACTGGAGCAATATTTGACAAAATGGGTGAACCTTGAGGACATTATTCTAAGTGAGATGAGTCACTCACAGAAAGACTAATACCACATGATTGCACTTATGTGAGGTATCTAAAAAGGCAAATTCATAGAACCAAAGAGTAAAATGGTGTTTTCCAGAGTCCGTGGAGAGGAGGAAATTGTGAGTTACTAATCAATGGGCATAAAGCTTCAGTCAAGCAACATGAATATTTTCTAGAGATCTGCTGTACAACATTAGACCCATAGTCAACAGTAACATATTGTACACTTAAACTTTGGTAAAAAGTATATCTCATATTGTGTTTTTTTTTTCATAATAAAATACAATAAAATAAATATTAAAAGAAACATAAAAACATGATATACCTCCTCCTATGATAATGATGGTGATAGAAATAGTAATGTTTATTATATACCAAGCACCTTGCTAAGGGTTTTGCATGCATTGCCTCATTTAAGCTTAACAATAGCTTGAGTTCCTTTCTATCCAGGGTCTGTTTTCTCTTGTAAGGTTGTAGGATATGACCTGGTGTTGGGGCAGAGCACTGAGGAGAAAGCAGACAAGAACTACAGCAGGAAGTTGCCCTGTTCCCCAGGAGCTACTGACTGAGTTCATTGTTTGGCTTTCAGCGCTGAAGGTGAGGCATTAAAAATACATCCTCAATCTATTCAGTGCTGCCAAAGGAAAGTATATCCATTTATACTTATCATATTGAAGTTGTTTTAAATATCATCCCCATGAGAAATTATATTCCAATTGAAATGTATTAACAGATTAAAGTTATAAACTACCAGTTGGGCTGTCTTCACCTCCCTGGGAAGAGATATATTGACAGGTGACGATTTCGCCAGCCCAGGGATGTGACTGGAAGATGTTAAGTAGATTGTCACCCTGTCTTCCTCCTCTCTCCTTAGGCTCTTTCTGGTGAGGAAGGGGTGCTAGCTTTGTCATAGAAACTTACCTCTTGAACCTGCCCATGTTTGCCCACCTGCACCTTGATGGTGTTTACCTTATTGTGAGAGCTGCTATGGCGCTGTACACGAATGAAACCCTCGTCTACCACTTTCAGTATCGGATGCAGTAGTTTTTGAGGCACTATCCTTTGGTACTTCTAATTTGATTAATTTTTTTAAAAATTTTCCTTTTTCCCCAAAGTTTGCCCATAATCCTTATGGGAACAATGTGTACAGTTTGGCAGCTAGGAATTTAGGATTTAGGAAGTCACCTGCGCAACCCAGCATGTCTACAAATAACCAGTGAGATTAGGTTCCTTAGTTTCATTTGGAATGTGGTGCAGCTGACCTGAATAATGAAATAGGAGTCCCAAAGTTATAAATCCCCTCTGAGCATGGCTTCATTAGAATCCCCTTATAAAAAAAGAAATGGGACTTATCTCATCAGCTCAATTTTATGGCATCTGATTAGACTACTATTTTCTCAGCAGGTTCCTTTTCTTTCAACTGTTGACTATGGATGGCCTGCTGAATAGAATGAACTTGGGACCACTAAATTGCAGCATTATGGTTATTTAGTATAATTTATGAAAAATGACAGAAGCCATGATCACTTCTTGTTGCTAATGATATCTCTATTTAACTGAACAGGTATAGGTTTGGAATATTTCTCCCAACCCTAATACTTATCCTGGAACACTTCCCAATTAGAACCCCCAAAAAGTTATTTGGAGGTACAAACTCTGCAGATGATAAATGAAAAATTAATAGCAACTGTACACAGTCTTATGGACATCCACCATCAGCAGCCTTTCAGGAAGGCTATGCATTTTAACTGTGTTTACCTAACAAGTCCCTTCATTCAGTGTTTAACTTATGATCCAACAAATTTGGTAAAAGGCTAAATAGGCCTTCGGTGTAATATACTCCATTAGTGCATCATCATCTCTCTGTTTTGAGATATGAGGAAAGGTGTTGAAATTATGTAGCATTTATTTCAAGCGTTGCGATGATTAAAGTAGTACAACATGCCGCTCTTTTCTGATTAGTGGAAAATCAACAGTCGCAGCTGCATTGCAAACATAAAAGCAATCCTAAAACAATTGCTGCCTGAATTGATAATCTTTCATAATATTGATTAGATGTGGTTCTTTCAATCATATAGTAACCAAGAGACCAGTGTGGTGGAGTAGTAAGCAAGGACATGTACTTTGGAGTGAGCCAGAGCTGGGTTTGCATACTTGTTCTATCAGTGATGGCTTTGTGACCTTGGGTAAGTTTTCACTCCTCTTAGGCCTTAGTCACCTTATTAAAAAAGTGGAGATGTCAATGCCAACTTTATTGAGTGGACTGCAAGGGTGAAAGGAAAGGGCACATGTAAAGCACGTAGATCAGCTTCATTCACAATGCACACTCAAAAAATGTTAGTGCATTTCCCTTCTAGGCTTTGGAGCAAAGACCAGATTTCAGACTCAACCCCACTTTATAGTGTCCATGCTCATAGGAAACTCAAGAAATTTCCCAGACAAAAATAGTTTTATTGAACCTTCACTTTAGAAATTAGTATCAATGTTAGAACATCTAGGTGGTGGATGAAATAGGTTGAGTACCTGACAAACTCAGACATCCCAGAGTCCAAACTACACAGGAGTTTCTTCTCTGGCAAAGGTTTTTTTCAGTAATGGTCTATAGTGGGACATGGGTCTGCTGAAGTAAATAACATTTTCTTTTGCCAGTGGATCATTTGGAAAGAATGACAAAGATTCCTTGCCTTTGTGTGGACTGACACATATAACCCTAGCATTGGTGAATATTCAGTATGTCTTTGTGTCTTCACAGTAACAGCACTGAAAAAAATTATGATCTTTTTCCCATGACTTTTAGAAAGACACCATGGCCTTAATAGAGAAGAGAGGGGGTGCATGAAACAATGAGCACGGGAAAGGAGGCATTTTACACTTTACCAATACTTGAACACTGGCACTCTGTAATGATTCTGTGGTTCAATCTCTACTTAACCACAGACATGCTTCTTTAACATTCGTGTTTGAAGTTAAGTTGGTTACAATAGATGCTCATCCTACACAGTTAGTCCAACTCTTAGCACAGCCCTCTGGAACAATTTTCCTTTCTCTCTCTAGATTCTATCTTTGCCTCTAACTCTTTAGTAGTTGCCAAAGAAGAAACCCTCTCGCAAAAGCTTCCTGTAGCAATAAGTGGGTCATACAGAAAGTTGAGTACCACAATTTGTTTTGTTTTATTTTATTTTATTTTATTTTTAATTTTTTATTGTTGACACTATTACAGTTGTCCCCCATTTCCCCCACCTCCCCTTCCACCAAGCCCCCAAATCTAGCTTAGCTGGTAGTCATTATTGGTGGGATCCTCCATTTCTCTGGGCTTGTGTTTGTACTGAGGGGACTTCTGCTAGAGCAACACTGCCAGTTTCCCCACACTCCAGCTGGTTGGTGCAATGGGACAGAAGAACTAGGCATGCCCAGTGTAGCCTTTCCTTTCACATCTGTTTGCCTACCCAGAGGGTACATTCTGCCATGCATACTGGTTAACCTCTGCACCAAAGATTCAGCAGTGAGCAAGAGCTAGGCTCTTCCTTCTAGGAGCTGTTACCATTTAGTGAGGAGTCAGACAAGTAAATAAACATGAAAATGCCATCAAAATAGAAGGTTATAATCCTAGTGGTACAGGAACACTCTGGGAGCATAAAGAAGGTGCATCTGAACAACTACATCATCAAGTGTCTAGATTCAGGAATTTTAAATTAAATAAACATTGATCAAATAACAACTTGGAGGTTGTTCTTGCAATTTGCCTTCTGGGTAAAGCCTTGCACTAAGACCTGAAGATATAAGGAAAAATAAGAAACAGTCCATGTCCTTAAAGAGCTCACCATGTAATGTGGGAACACCTCAAAGTCAATTAAGACTTTCAATATAGTGCAGAGATGGGGTCATGCATGAATAACTATCAGAAAAGAGAAAAAGGTCATTAGTGCAGTGCAGGGCTCAGGAAAGGCTGCCCAGAGATAACTTTTGAGCTCATTCTGAAGGAATGAATATGATTTAATGCATTTAAAAGTATAAACAAGTTCAATCCAGACAGAGGAAATAGCATAGCAAGGTTGGGAGATGGGCCTGAGCATGGAGTGTTGAGGGATGAACTTGGGAGGAATCAGGTCATGAAGGATCTTATATGCCATGCTAAGCAACTGGAAAACTTGGATTTGATCCTCTGTAACAATAAATCAGGCGGGGATAAGTCAAAAGGTAAGGGTATAAGCTAGAAGGCTGCTGGGCTATGAAGGTCCAAGGAAGAGATGATGAAGGCCTGAGCTAGGTCAGTAAGGGAAGAAAAAGAGAACAGAGAGATGTGAAGTTATTTTGGAGGTAGACTGATGAATGACTGGTTAAATGCATGGCTGAGGGAGGAGTCGTCTATGTTGACTCCCAGTTTCTTGGTTTGTGTCCTGCCTAGATTAAGGATATAGTAGGAGCAGCGCTGGTGAAGTGGAAGATGATGAGCTCAATTTTGGATGTATCACATTTGAGGTCTTTCTGTGTCATCCAGGTGTAACAGTGACTTCCGAAGAAAGATACTTTAGCAAAAAAGATTATGCTTGCCACTTGCTCTCTTTTTTAATATAAATTTGGGTTGTCTAATGCAGTAATCTTAAATAGACACAGAAGAGACAACAAAGAAGACCTGGAACACTACCAGGTATAGAATGAAGAAAATGAACCTCATTGTACCCTCCCAACCTTCTCTGGGTCTCCGTATTTGTTGTTCCTGCCATTCCAATGCTGAAGGTGTCTAAGTAAGTATGCCACAAAATACTCTGGGAGGGAGATTAAATTCGCAAAATTGTCACAAAATCTACTTTTCTTTTGACATACATTGTGGCTTTTGTGGCAAATGAAAAAAGAATAGCCAATGAACACAAAATAATTGCAGGCCCATGTTCTTCTAAAATGAATTTTGAGGGGAGGGGAAATAAATGTATTGGTTTAGCTCTTATTTGTGCCACTTTTTAAGTAATAACTTTACTAAGATATAATTCACATACCATACAACCAAAACCTCTGTTGTCACTTCTAAGATGGCACAAGTTTTGGCATGATAACAGTCACCCTGGGATAACAGTGGTTTTAACATTGGATTTCTGTCTCTTTCCTTGATATCTCTATTCAGCTGTCTTCCTCATTCTGTTAGGCTACAGTAATTTCTGGCTGACTTCTCTATTGTCTTTAACAATTCTTGGGGATACAAATTGCTGCATAGTTTGATTCAATTTAATTCAGGCAGAGTTAGCTTCATGATGTAGGTCATTGTAGTGTATTTTAACTACAGGAGGGCTCTTCTTAGCTAGATTATCTCTGTTAAACAATATGGCCTCTGTTTTAATGTGTTGCTCTCAAAGAGTTACCAGACTCCTTTCATTTGTTCACTATCAAAATCTCCGTTGTTTTCTAGAGCACCATTAGGCTTGAATTTCCACATGCTCTTCCATAAAGTCAGTTCCTTTGTAGAGCACTTCAGAGCTTTCTGTTCTTTTGGACTGATCCTCCCCCTGAGCCATTGCTTTGAGCATTGGATGGGGATGGTAGCCTCTGGTCTCTCCTAGTGAGGAATCTCTGCCCTACAAGCCAGTTGGGGGTGAGGGTGGTCAGAACCCCAGTATTCTCTCCAAAATATATAAAGTGCTCAAATAACTCAATGAAAAGGCAAACAATCCTATTTTTTAAATGGACAGAAGATCTGAATTGAAAGTTTTCCAAAGAAGACATACAGATGGCCAACAGGTACATGAAAAGGTGCTCAACAGATCAAAACCACAAGTGAGATATCACCTCATATCTGTTAGAATCATTATAATCAAAAACACAAGACAAACTGTTGGCAAAGGTGTGGAGAAAAGGGAACCCTGGTATTCAGCTGGTAGGAAATATAAATTGGTACACCAGTATGGAAAACAGTATGGAGGGTCCTTAAAAAATTAAAAATAGAACTACCATATGATCCAACAATTTCACTTCTGGGCATTCATCCAAAAGAAATGAAAATACTAATTTGAAAAGATATATGCACTCCCATGTTCATTATGGCATTATTTATGACATCAAAACAACCTAAGTGTTCATCGATGGGTGAATGGATAAAGAAAAATACAGATACACAATGAAATGTTAACCACAAAAAGGAAGGAAATCTTGCCATTTAGGACAACATGGATGGACCTAGAGGGCATTATGCTGGTGAAACAAGTCACACAAAGAAAGACAAATGCCATGTGATTTCACTTATTCCGTGTTTCCCCGAAAATAAGAAATCCCCCCAAAATAAGACCTAGTGCTTAGAAATACAAGGCCTCCCCTGAAAATAAGACCTAGTGCATCTTTAGGAGCAAAAATTAATATAAGACACTGTCTTATTTTTGGGGAAACACGGTATGAAGAATCATGAAAAAAAAAAACCCTCATATATACAGACTGGTGGTCACTAGAGGCAGAGGGTGGAAGGTTCTCATTTCACAATATGTACAGATGTCAAATCATTATGTTGTACACCTAAAACAAATACAATGTTATATGTAAATTATCTTAATTTTAAAAATACAAAAATAAATAAATAAAAATTTTGAGAGGAAAAAATGGAGAAAGCATGTGGACTACATGTTTTTTCATATTTACTGAAAAACATAAAATATGATCTCATAGATGATGAAGTTCGAACCTGAATGATTCCCTTTACACCCTGAAGCAAAAACAATAATTGGATTCCAAAGTAATCTGGAATAATTTTGCACCTTCAAAACTATAATCCTTTCCAGAGATACTAGCAATATAATTTTCATAAACATAGTAGTCAGTCAAGTTCAACAATTTGGACAAGACGCTTTTGGTCCATTCTAAATCAACTTGTGCCCAAGGAAGGAGACAGTCAAGTAGAAGGAAAAGTGTAGTCATGTTACTTACTGACTCATGATTATGGTCAAGTTATTTAAAGACTCTGGGCTTCATATATGTTGTCTGCATCAATTAAAAGAACTTACAAGAAAATACTTAGGAGTATATATGAGAAATAAGACCTAATAAGTTAAGAGAAGCTTCAGGTGTCTTAAAATGGGCTTATTTTATGGAGATGATAACCTGCTCCCTCCGGGGAAAAAGGATGCTGCTTTTTGCCTAACAAATTACAGTTTAACTATATGAAAAACTTCAAGACATAACAAGGAACTCAATTATATTACTTTCCATCAAAGTTCAACTAATAATTCCTAAGATGCATCCTTTCTAAAACTCAACCAAAAGGCAATGTTCTGTGGTTTAGCAGCAAAATGCCTGGACTCATGCCTGACTGCTTGGTTGCAGAACCTGGATCAGTCACTTTCTAGCTGTGAGAGCCTGGGAAAATCATGTAACCTCTTCATTCCTCAGCAAAATGAGGATAATACCTTACGGGTAGTTGTAAGGTATTAACAAATTGAAATACATAAAGATACATAGAGCAGAATAGCAGTCAATAGGGGGGAGAGGGGGGAGAGGAGCGGGATAAGTAAGGGAAGGGTTTAGTCAAGGAATGTGTTTAAATGACTCATGGACATGGACAACGGGGAGGGATATGATTGTGGGAGAAGGGGTGGGATGGGTGGGGGGGAGCAATGGGGGAAAAATGGGACAACTGTAATTGAAAAACCAAAAAAAAAAAAATTAAAAAAAAAAGATACAAAGAGCAGTGCATGGCACAGAGTAAACACCTTGTGAGTGTGATGAAGATGATGATGTCAGCTTAGAGATTTGTCCTTTTTGAAAGTATCATCCTGCCATAATTGAATTATTTCAGATTTCCTAAAAAATAGCTTTCTTTCCTTGGAGAGGTTTTGTGGAAAGACTATGGAGAAAATGCTTCCAGTGCAAAGCCATTGGCAATCATGACCAATGTGAGAAAAGGCAAATCGGGTGGTCTAGGCATCAAGACTCTGTAAGTGTTGGAACTGACAGCATGTCTGATCAAGTGATGCCATTCAAGACATTTAGCCAAGGGTGATGCTCTAGGATAAAATTAAAAGGAAAATGACAAATAAACTGTGGCAACTAATCAATACATGGCCCAGTATGGAAGCTAATGGTCCATTTCAAGAGCAGGATCTGGCTTTTGCAGAGCCTGCCTTTTTGTGGTAAGAATTAGGTTTTGTTATAATTATGTTGAGACTTGCAGAGTTTAGTGCTCTGAAATCATTGACATTACACTGTGAATGTTTCTTTTTTGTGTGTTCCTTAATAGTAGTTGGAAAATGAATGAATGATAGATAAATAAGATAGGTAATAGATAGATATACAGTTATTTTAATGATCCTATTTCAATACAGTATTCCCTCACTTATCGCAGGTATTATGTTCTAGACACCCCTGCGATTGGTGAAAATCCATCAAGTAGGAACCTTACATTTATTTTAGTATTTATATATATTTTAAGACTTTATAAACCCTTCCCACACACTTATTTTTTTTTCCTTCCCACACACTTATAAACTGGTAGTGCAATTTAAGAAATTGAAACTTTAAAATAGGGACAGAGAAATAGAAAAATATTATCAGAGCTATATGTAGAGTCCATATTAAACATAAAAGCAAAAGAATGTATTTTTATCTTTTTATTTATCTATCTGAAAATAATTATTACTTTATTTTAGATATGGTTCTTGGGCCCAGCTCCTCAGCCTGGTCTCCTCTTTAAAAGCATTATGTCCTCTCTGGCATACAATCTCTGCATTTCCATCTTTTACTTAAAAACTGATTTAGTAGCATCAGTAACCTCTAGAAAGGACAATAACTGTCTGCCACCCAGAATGCATGACTGTAGGTCAGGCTGCCATCCCCTTCAACAGGCACCTGAGGGATGAGGGTTGGGGGCATTGAGCACAGCACTGAGGGGCTGAGGCACTGGCTGAGGGGTTGCCACACTATAGCCCACGGGCCACATCTGGCCCACAGCCTGGTTTGTAATTGAAATTTTATTGGCACACAGCCGTGCCCATTCATTACGTATTTGCCATGGCTGCTTTCACACTACAATGGCAGAGTCGAGTAGTTGCAAAAGAGACCATATGGCCCACAGAGCCTGAAATATTTGTTATTTAGCCCTTCACAGGAAGAGTTTGCCAACCCTTGCACTGATGGTTGTTCACTATTTAAAATGTTCTAACATGTTTAAAGTTTCTGAGCAGGAATCTAAAATAAAGCCAGCTCTATTTGCTGCCTTGATTCATTTGCTTATAGGCAACTCTGAGCGAGTCTGGCATAAACTCATGAAAGGGCATTTCTCAAAAGCAGCCTGAGAGTGTGTTCCTCTGAGCTTTTGTTTCCGCAGTTCCTCTTCCTGGAATGTCCACTCCCATTTCACCTCTTCTCTCCCCCCCCCCACCTTCTGTTGGGCCTTCAGGATTCTACCCAAATCAAGCCTCCGTTACGAAGCCTTCCCTCATCCCACCCCAGATTCCAGGCACAAGGTAGAATTCTCTCCTCCAGTTTCCAGAACTCATGCACAGAGGTCTGCCACAGATGGCTCACATGGAATTGTTGGTCCCATCTACTCTTCTGCGGACTCTTCAGGGATAGCAGCAATGTTGTATTTGTCTACATAACCCAGCCCTACAGTCATTTGTTAAGTCTAGGCTCATATTTTCTCTAAGTAGTTAGCACATTGTTCCCACATTGCACACCTATCACTTGCCTCCCTGTTGTCATGCTTACCCTCTCCAGTCTGCAGCTAGGGTGGACTTCTCATAGGTGGAATTCAGGTTACGTTACTCCCCTGCCCAAAATCCAATGCTGCTTTATCCTTGGAATCAAATTCAAAGGCTGAACATAGCCAGCAGGGACCTGCATGACCTAAGGCTCTGCCTGTATCTCCACCATCGTCTCTCTCTTACAGCACTTCTCTTTGCAAGTTGAATTCCACTAGTCTCCTTGCTGTTCCTCAAACATGCCAACCATGCTCACACTTCAGGATCTTTGCACTGGCTGTTCCATCTTCCTGGAATAGTCTTCTCCCAGATATCTTGCTCCCTTAATCCATTCAGGTCACTACTCTGATATCACTTCTTCAAAGAGGCCTGCCTTCTTTGAAGAAACAAAATAGCCCCTTTTGTCACTCTCTGTCCCCTTAAGTTTATACTGCTTTACAGTACTTATCACTTCCTGATATTACATAGCATATCTTCTTATGTGTTCATTACCTGCCTTCCTCACCAGGCTCTATGAAAGTAGGGGTACTCTCTTATTTACACTGAATTTCCAGTGTTTGGAATAGAGCCTGGCATCTAGTAGATGCCCAATAACCATCCATAATATACAAATGAGCAGAAGCCTGTCTGTTGATTTTGGCACCAGTACCACAATGTTTTAAATACTTCAATGTCATAATATGTGCTAATCCTTTTTAATGAATTCAAAAATGTTACAGAGAAAGCATGGGCTTCAGGGAAAGACAGGTCATATTTCAAATTCTATCTCTACCAGGTAGTAGTTGCTTGACATCTCTGGGCCTTAATTTCCTTTAACTTAATAAGGTGATAATTATAGCCACAACATAGGGTTGTTGTAAGGAATAAATGAGATAATATGTGTATTGTGGCTTTTTGTAGAAGGCAGAATACAAAATATTATGAATGGTATAATTCCACTTTTTCAAACATGTGTTTGTGTTTAGAAAAATGTCTGTAAGAGTATAGCCCAAAATGTTGACAGGGGTCATGGATGGTGGGCTTAGGAGTGATTTTTTTTCCTTCTTTG
Organism: Furipterus horrens; assembly: GCF_987537825.1. Lineage (NCBI taxonomy): Eukaryota > Metazoa > Chordata > Mammalia > Chiroptera > Furipteridae > Furipterus > Furipterus horrens. The sequence continues at coordinate 17,932,322 of NW_028327187.1, read as the reverse complement.
TACTTCTGTAATTGTTGTTTTTCATAATTAAGTACATTGTTTGAATCATAAGAGGGAAAACACCATTTAATTTTTTTTAAAAAGCTAAAATGAAAATAAGACCATGCCCTTCTTACCATACCATCTGGCCCATCTACTTTGGTGCTAAATGAACAAACAGAACAGAAACAGACTCATAGATACAGAGAACAGACTGATGTTTGCCAGAGGGGAAGGTGGTTGGGGGACTGGGTGAAAAGGTGAAGGGATTGAGAAGTACAGATTGGTAGTCACAAAATAATCATGGGATGTTATAAAGTGCAGTATAAGTGGTATAGCATGGATAGAATCTTGATGAGTGGGTTGGCAGGGGAAGGTGAGTAGGAAAGGAGAGTAGGCAATAACTATCAGAACAGAATTGGAATAGAATGAAATTCATTATCTTCTGTAGAACATTCTCCTTGCTTAGAACAGGTTGGTAAGAAGGGCACGGAACTTCCCATTCCTCATTGTACCCTGGAATGCTGTGGAAAGGGTCAAATGACAGTGTGTGCCTTTGACCAATAGAGTGTACAGTTATTAGAAGCACAATTCTGGAGCCTGGTAACTTGAGTTCAAATCAAAACTCCCTCCTTACTAACTGATAGCCTTACAATTTTCTGGACCTCTGTTTCCTTACCTCTAAAGTAGGGAGGATACTTTAAACCAGGCAAATTTACTGCAAAGACTCAAGGAGAAAATGGGCTGCTGATTTCCAGGGAGTACTGGATTTCTACTATTCACCTTTTGTCCTACTTTCTACTCAGCCCTTGCACCCCAACCCTAAGAATGGAGAATAAAGAGGGAAGAGTACCTCTCCCAACCCCAGACACATTTATCTAGGCATTGTTTTTAAGCAGTGGAAGGCCAGAAAGGAGGGTCAAGGAAAGTAGGGAGTGAGTCATCACCAGCTGATTCCCTTTGTGTTGTTTGGAACAAGTGTGGGAGGGAAGCCATGTCCCTATCTGCCCACTACCACTTGAACAGCCACTGTGCAACAAGAAGTACTTTGGTGCCTGGTGGAGAGTAAAGAATAAACATGGCATGGTTAGGATGTCCAATATGAGCCAGCTGTGTAGTACTGGCAGGAGGACAACCATGCAGAGTCCTAATGTTTTACACGGCCTGTGTGCATCTGACCCCCAGAGCCCACTGGGGTGAGCGTTGTGACCCTTGCCCACCCCCACCCCCACCCCAGGCTCACATCCCTCCAGCACAATAGCCTGGAACTGCTCATCAAGCTGAAGTGGATTTTATTGTTGTGGATGTTGTTAACTACAAAACACAGACAGAGGGGAGGTGGGAAGATTGTTATGTTCTTCTTTTGTGGTATTAGATGTTTTGAGCCATGATAAAGAGGTTATCAAGGTGAGTGAGAATCTCCCACCCATTTCTTCCTTTCCATAACAGAATATTGATTCCTGCAATGTGCTGGACTCCTAGTGATGCAGAGATGAATGCACTTCATGCCCTGCCATGGAGGAACAGTCAAGTGGTAGAACCAGGCATGTTCCAGGCAGTTAGAATGCCCTGTGGTCAGGCGGTACCCCAAAGAGAACAGTGGTGTTAGCTATTAGGATGTGAGCAGTTGTATTTCCCACTGGAGGCAAGAGCTGGTTCCTGAAGAAGGCCAAGAAGTTTTCTCAGGGCAAAGATCTTGAAATAGTGAGCAACAAGAAACAACTGGGCCATGGCAACCTGGAGATGTCCAGATGCCAGCAGGGGCATAGTCAGTGCAAGGTATTGAGCCAAATTGAGGCAAACCAGTGTCTTTAAAAATTTTTTTTTTATTTATTGATGAGAGAGAGAAAGAGAGATTGCTTTATAGTTTCACTTTATGTATTCATTGGTTGTCTTTCATATGTGCCCTGACCAGGGATCAGATCTGTCACCTTGGCATATGGGAATGATGCTTTAACCAACTGAGCTAGCTGCCCAGGGCTGCATGTCCTCTTTGAGGCCTAGGCCAGTTAGGGTTAATTTTCTTAACTTTGGGCATTCAAGGACCTACTGATACCCTCTCCCCACATCTTGCCCCTGTATCCCTTTCCAAGCACATTGCTGTTATTTGGTCCCCTACTCTAGCCCCACCCTTCTCTGTACCCACTTCACTAAACATGCCCTGTATTTTCCTGCCTCTGTACCTTTCCGGGTGTAGTCCCATCACCCAGAGAGATCTTCTCTACACCTGCCTTTAGCATAGTCCAGCCAACCAGTTAAGATCAAATCCCTCCTCCAATAAACTTGATCCCCAGGGTATATCTACCATCTCCACTCCCATACCTCCATATAGAATTGATCTCTTCTTCCTCTTTATTCTCTGGACTCTTAGTCCCTCTGTTAAAAACTTGACACAACTTTCCTCACATAGCCAAATGGTTAAAAAAATAAGCATGGAATTAGGAGACCAGATTTGGAAACACCACATATGTGATCTTAGGTAAATTTACTAACCCTTTGAGCCCTCACTTTCAACATCTGTACACTAGAAGTAATATCAGTACCTAAATTCTAGTGTTACTTTTAGAATGATAGGAGATAGTACATGTAAAGCATAGCACCTGATACATAGAAAGCACTCAATAAATTATAGCTATTTTTGTCATATGGCTCTGTAATCCTCACCCTAAATCGTGAGCAAGCAGAGGTCAGGGACTATTGTTAATGTTTGCATTATCCCTCTTCAGTTTAGTGACTAACACATGGTAGGTGCTCAAAAAAGTTTGATTAGACCTTGAATCATTGTCTTGAAGATAATGGGGCAATCTGGGTGCTCCAAAGTTCAGATGGCTGATCCAAGATGTAGCATAACCCTAAGAGCAGAAGACCCATAAAATGCCTACACTTACCAAACAGTCCCCTGAGTTGGGGGACCCCCTCTTGAGCTAGGGTGGGTATATATTTCAAAGAGGCTTTTATTTAGTCCACTAGCGACATATGAAATTAAATTGGTATTAAACTAGTGCAACTAGTGGATTCTCCTCAAGAGCAGTCATGTAAGGTGCCCATGAATAGGGAACAGTCCAAGGAGCTACTGGGAAGAGGGCATACATAGAGGGACAACCCCACACTTCTGCTGAGAACCATAGGGGTCTTGGTGAGGAGAAGGCATGACTAGTGCTGGTGTTCTTTTAAGCCCCACCTGAGTCTCTCTATTGACCTGCATTGGGTTGAAGTAGGCAAACAGAGGAACAGCCACTTCCATGTGTCATGGGTGGTCACATTATTTTGTTAGTCTTAAATGTTCCATGGAATAGACTTCATATACTGTTCTTAGCTCCAATTCCTTTTTTATTCCCCACCCTTGTTTTATCTCTCACTCAGCTTTCTCATCTATTTATTTTCCCCTGTTGAAGTTGAAATATCTCTGTGAGCTACCATGACTCTTTTTTTCGAATGATGTAAGGTATAAATAAATAATTGTTTAAAAATACACAATCTTGAACTTCTGGCCAAGATGGAAGCCTAGACAGATACACTGTATCTCCCTCCACAACTAAGAAGGAATTCAACTACCTCAAAACTAAAGACAACCAGAAGTTCCAGAAAATCTAGCTGCATGGAAGTCCAACAAGCAAAGATATAAAGAAGAAATACTCACCAGACAGGTAGGAAGGGCAAAGCTGGTGCAGAGAGGATGTGGTATGGTGGCAGCAGTAGTGGTGCCCATGGCAGGCCGGAGGAAAGCACAGTCACACATTTTTAAAAGTAGGGAGGGACACCTGGGGAGCACTCCCAGCACCAGACCAGACCACAAAGGTCATGGCTCAAGTGCCAGGGAAAATAAAGCCTCACTGTTTCTGACAGTTCAAACCCGTGGGGGTTGGGGCAGAGGAAGAAACTACTGGTCTCTCAGCAGAGTCTGATTGTTTAAAGGGCCCCCATGATCCTATAAATTCCACAGACCCACCCACTGTGGGAACAATAGCCAGGGAAACAGCTAGAGAGGTGCCAGTCCCATATGGAAGTGGGAAAAGTGCCTGGAAAATGAGCGAGTGCTGAGCAAGTGGCATTGTTCCCTCTCAGACCCCTCCCCCATGTACCGTGCCACAACATAGTGAAATGAGTCACCCATACTGATGAATACCTAAGGCGCCACCTCTTATAAAGTAACAGGTGCGACAGCTCTACCTAAAACACAGAGGCAAACAAACACAGGAGCCTGTCAAGATGAGGAGACAAAGAAGTATGACCCAAAACAGGGAATGAATCAAGGTTACAGTGGGAGAACTAGGTGACAGGGAGAAATAGCCAACCTAACAGATGTAGAGTTCAAAACACTGGTGATAAAGATGCTCACAGGCTTGACAGATATGCTTAAGTATGGCAAATGCATAAGGGATGAAGTGAAGGCTATGCTAAATGAAATGAAGGAAAATCCACACAAAACTAATGGTGAAGGGAAGAAAACTGGGGTTCAAATAAATGATTTCGAACATAAAGAAGAAAAAAAAAAGTCAACTAGTACAGAATGAGGAAACAAGAATTGAAAAAAATGAGGAGAGGCTTAGAAACCTCTGAAACAACTTTAAACATGCCAACATCCGAATTATAAGGGTGCCGGAAGGAGATGAGAAAGAGCAAGAAATTGAAAGCTTATGTGAAAAAAATAATGAAGGAAAATTTCCCAAATTTGGTGAAAGAAATAGACACACAAGTCCAGGAAGCACAGAGAGTCCCAAACAAGCTAGACCCAAAGAGGACCACACCAAGACACATCATAAATAAAATGCCAAAGGTTCAAGATAAAGAATCTTAAAAGCAGCAGGAGAAAAGCAGAGAGTTACCTACAAAGGGGTTCCTATAAGGTTATCAGCTAATTTCTCAAAAGAAACTTTGCAGGCAGGAAGGACTGGCAAGAAGTATTCAATGTGATGAAAAGCAAGGACTTACAACCAAGATTACTCTATCCAGCAAAGCTATCATTTAGAATAGAAGGGCAGATAAAGTGCTTCCCAGACAACATAAAGCTAACGAGGTTCATCATCACCAAGCCATTATTATATGAAATGTTAAAGGACATTATTTTTAAAAAAGATAAAAACTATGAACATTAAAATGACAACAAACTCACAACTAACAACAACAGAACCTAAAAAAGTAAAAAGAAAACAAACTAAGCCAACAACCAGAATAGAAACAGAATCATAGGTATGGGGATCATTTGGAGGGTTATCAGCTGGGAGGGGGAAGGGGGAGAAATGGGGAAATGGTGCAGGTGTTACAGAAACAGGGGAGTCCAAAAAGCCCTGGAGTTTGCGGCTGGGGGATGGGGAGAAGGGAGCAGCTTTCAGAATGCCTCCACACGCCTGAGGCTGGTGGCTGGTGTCTTTCATTATGCAAAATTGTTTGGATGCTTCCAAGGCCTCAGGTGGATGGGAGGAGTCTTGAACCAGGGGACGGTATGGAAAGCACACAGAGCCTACATGGGGTTCTGTGAATGGTCAGAACTGTTGGCAACACCCACTGCGTCAGAGGACGCAGTCAGGGATATATAGGCAGCTGCGAACACTTTAGGGGGCAGCGCGTTCTGGGTCTGTCTCCCTCGCTGGTGGGTGTTCGCAGGGGTGCTCTGGCGAAGGAGAGGAGGTCCACGTGGTTTACAGAAAGAAAACAGTTTGCAAGGAGGCTGAGAATCCCAGCGGTTTTGCATTGAGAGCTGAAGGGCACCACAGCACAGAAAGGACCTCCCAATCAGATTGAATGATTGGCAACCGCTGGTAAAGCTGAACTGTGTTTGGGAAGTAGGGAAACGGTGTTTCTGACCTTCCTAAAACTGGGTAGGTTTGGTAGGGGGGAGGCAGGGATATGTGTAACTCTTAAATAAACAATTTTCTTTTCACTCAGTTGAAGTATTAAGAGTTGTAATTCTGGCGGTGGGCAGTCGGACCCCTAGCTAAAGAGCCTGTGGGTTTGTTTTCAGTTGGAGCAGCCCAGGGGTTCTGTAACACAGGGAATAAGAAGCATAGTTGGTTGGTACAAAATAGACAGGGAGATGTTATGAATAATATAGGAAAGGGTGAAGCCAAAGAACTTATATGCACGACCCTTGGACATAAACTAAGGGGGGTGGGATTGCTGGAGGGAAGGGGGTACTGGGCAGAAGGGAGAAAAGGGAAAATAAATGGGACTATTGTAACAACATAATAAATAAAATATACTTAAAAATAAAAATACAAATACACGATCGCATTTGATACTCAAAACTATCCTTTGACTTAGATATGATTGCCTTCAGAGGAATATGGTTTGGGAAAAATCAAAAGCTTGTAAGCGTTTTCTGATGCCAAGCCCAGTACACTTTCTACCAATGAGCTTGTTGAGCCCTTACTGTGTGCCAGTAACACTGGGCAAGGTGTCAGGGATTGTGAATTGCTAAAAACACTCTCTTGATCCTGTGAGGAAAGTATTGATGGCCTACAGGTGAGGAATATGAGGCTCATGAAGCATAGCTAACAGGATGCAGTCACACAGCAGAGGAAGTAGCAGAATCATGCTTCTTTGATTCTCATCTAACAAAAGTAGGGAGGTCACTGGTAAGGGTGT